>NC_140778.1:137364475-139764475 GCF_044657685.1 Stegodyphus dumicola | reverse complement strand
CATGTAAAAGAATGTTTTAGAACGTGTATAAAAAAGTAGAATAATCGAAATGTGTGTTTCAATGGCCTTCAAGAAAGAGTTTTGTGTATATTCTTTGTGTAAAGTACACGAAGAAACATATATAGTTCTCAGATTTACCTATTCATAATAATAATAAAAGTGATATTCGTAATTAACTTATACGTGATGGCAAAACGATAAGGAAACAAGGGGAGGGGGCGTGACTAGCTCTCCATGGAAAACAGTTTACTTTAATGCCTGATCATGATTACATTACAGGTCTTACCGTTTATGAGTTTAACTACATTTTATTTTGTGCTCAAGTAAATATATAATGATTGAATTTGATTTTTAGTCACATTTGCTGTGTGAGTTTTAAAATAAGAATGTAAAATTTACATATTTCTATCATTGTTTATTCAAATTAAGTTTTTTCGAAGCATAAGGAATATTTATAACATGACAAATTTGAGAATTATATATATTTAGAATAAGTAAAGTATAATGAAATTATAGTTTGAGTACATAGTTACTGTTTCGTGTTCACAATACTTTTAATGCTAGCATTCATTAATTAGAGGATGCATTACATAATGTAGAAATTATTACAATTACATAATGTAGAAATTATAGCAATTACATAATGTAGAAGTAAAATGAAATGGCGAGAACAGTAAAGGAAAGAGGGCGTGAAGAATTTGCGATCCTTTACGACTACCGAGAACAAAATTGGGTGTGGTTAGAGCACGTCAATCTTTCTAAGCCACGATTACTAAGGGCATTCTTTCCCCCCCCCTTTTTTTTTTGCTTCACTTGCAATGCGTGGAGGGCATCTCCATCAGTTCTAACCTCCTTTCCTATAGGTGTTCACAGTAACATAGGCCACAATCAGTAATAAAAGATCAAACTAATAAGCCTAAACGGAGATTTTACTTTAAACATACACTGCGTTAACAGCTAACAAGAGCCAGGACCTACCGATGAGAGATGAAAAGCCACATAAGGCAAGAAAAGAGCTGATGCTGTCTCTTTCTTTATATTTTTTTCACCCAACCGCAGAAACAATACCTAATATGAATTATGCCCAAATTACTGATCACCAGTTTTCCCGTAATCCTCTGCACTAAAAAATGCTGAAAATTGCAAAGTACTATTTATCCACTTATTGGACGTAACTCCAAACTTAACTTACATACAAAAAAGATTCTCTATACTTCTCTCATAAGACCGATCCTTACATATGCCGCCCCTGCTTGGGCTATTGGCAATAAAAATGAAAGGAAAAAGATTGGTATTTTACAAAATAAAATTTTACGATCAATCACAAACGCTCCCTGGTTTATCAGGAATAAAGATATCCAGAAAGACCTCAAAATTCCTGATCTTATGGATCACATCCTCACCATATCTCACAATTTCTTTGAGAAAGCTAGGAATAGCGAGTACCAAGCAATCAAAAACATCATTGATTATGATCCAACTATTGAACATACGGTAAAATCACAATCCTAGATGGTGATTGTAAATATGTAAATAGTGTAAATATCTTTTCCATTTATCCAAGATCTCATTTATTCAAGCTTATTTCTATTATTTTAATTTCCATTCAATTGAATCAATCATGTGACCACTCTGGTCAAATAGAACTTTGCGAACTAAGTTCTTCTCTGATTGGCTGACCCACATCACGTGGGTTTCACTTGTTGCTTTGAATACTAAGTGCTCCTCTCTCATTCAGGAGTGGATGCCGAGGTTGAAGGGTTGCTTTCCGATCTGACCGCCATGCCGCCTGTCTGCATGAGAACTGAGACCACTGCCGTAATAATTGCTAATGCCAAATTGCTTATCACACGTACAGCTATAATCGCAGGATTAACTCCTATACATTTTTCGCCTCTGTGCGGGTGCGTATGCACCACTATTCTCTCTAACCAACTGGCCGTATGGCATGATCAAAACCGATTGGATTAAGGCTCTGTGTAGCCAAGGCCAATTGTAAAAGATACCGATTAGATTAGATTAGGAATGAAGTAGGAGATATAAAAATGCTTTGTTTCGAAATACGTTTCTTCTGTTAGATTGGGATTTTTAGCCAAGTTTTGAATTGTTTTGTTTGACAAGAACTTTAAATTTATAAAAACGCTATTGTGTATTACTTCATTAGAGGTTCAGCGTCAAAACTCCGATTTCACCTGACTGTTTTGCTCATCGTTTCATCATGGAACGTATGATTGATTTCATTAGCGCTGAAATTACGAATCTGCAGTGCATAGAGGAAGCAGATGGTCCTCTTAGTGAACAAGATGCCAGGGATCTCCTATTTTTTCAAAGACTAAAACTTTTCATAGAAAATGAGATCACCCAGAAAAGAACCGCCGCTGCACCGAAGCCTAATATCCCTGCTGCTAAAATATTTGATGATGAATTTCCGACTCTTGGTCAGATCAAACCTAACACTCGAAGAGCCAACAGCCCAGCCCGTTCTGATGAGGAAGGCTCCAAAAAATATAAAGCCCTAGACGAGGATAGCAGCGATTCTGATACAGGACCCAGAGGAGACACCACCATACGTCTAAGAAAGCCCGTCCGGAAAACCAACTCCTCGGATAATTCTGATTCGCCGAGAATACCGCCTCCGGAGACGACTGCAAATGAAACTTCCGAAAATATGGAAACGGTCCCTAACGAAACTCCAGCTCAAGACGCAGCCAATCTGGATGTAGCACCTTTTAAAAGAACACCGCCGATAATAATTAAAGACCAAAGGAAAAATTTCATGCAACTCAAAGCCTTATTAATCGGATATAACCTCTCCACTAACAGAGATTACTACGGACAACTTATTAGCGGAGGAATTAAAATACATGCTCACAATCCTACCATCTACCGCCAAATCATTAAAGTACTCAAAGATACAGGTGTGTTTTATCATTGTTACGAGCTGCCAGAGACCAGATATGTAAAAGCAGTCATCAGAAGCCTCCCATCTTATATGAAATCGGAAGATATAGAGGAAGAACTCAGAGAAAAAGGATATAGTGTTATCAGAGTCAACCAAATGAAGCGTCGCCGTGACGGAGAAATAATAAATTTACCACTGTTCCTTGTGACTTTAAAAAGAGAGGAAAAGAGCGATGCCATCTTCCATGAACATTTTGTGCTTGGAATGAAAATCAAAGTCGAAGGTTATAAAGGAAGAGCTGGGCCCTTACAGTGTTTTCGCTGTCAAGGATTCCACCACTCTCAAAGTAATTGTCATCACGCCCCGCGCTGTGTTCGCTGCGGTGAGGAGCATGAATCTTTCACATGCAAAAAAGATAAAACTCCTCCTCCAAAGTGTGCGAATTGCCTTATGGAAGGACACACAGCAAACTACAGAGGATGTGAAAGATTTCCTAAGACGAAAACTTTTTCTCAACCGAAACCCTTCACAGATCGAATCATCACAAATGAATCTCTCATGGAAGCTAAAAAAGTGCTTTGTGACTTACGGGCCATCGTTTCCATCATTCAGGAATCTGGAATAACTCAAATCTTTAAGCAATTAACTACTGATAAAGCTGCACTTCCTGACAAAACCCAGCAACATGGATAAAACTACGAGAACTGTGAATCCCATCCGTTTCGTCATCTGGAATGCCAATGGCCTCCAGAACCGTTTATATGAACTTCATAATTTTCTACAGTATCATGATATTGATATTGCTGTGATTACCGAAACGCATGCGCAACAGTGTCACCGTCTCAGGATTGCAAATTATTTACTTTACAGGTGTGATAGAATTAGTCACCGTGGTGGAGGTGTTTGTATATACGTTAAACGCACGTTACAATCATGTTTAATTAAGGAAAGCAGAGACTTTAACTATGAACTAGTTACAGTTTGTGTGACGCTACCAGTTTTTAAAAATATTTATTTCACTGCTCTATACAACCCGCCTAATAACAGGCTTAGTGATAACTTATTAAATGCTTTTTTGCCAAGTGATATCCCGACCGTCCTTGCAGGGGACTTAAATGCAAAGAATACTGCCTGGAACTGTCGACGATCCAATGCAAATGGCAAAATATTATATAATTACATACTTAATAAACCTATTGTAATTCATGCACCGAATGATTATACTTATCGTCCAGATAGACTCGAGTACTCTGATATATTAGACATCGCTTTGTCTACCACTACTATTCCTATTACTACTGAAGTACTTCAAGAACTCTCATCTAACCACCTGCCCGTTATCGCTTATCTGGGAATTAATAGAACTGAAGCTCGTACTCTTAACACAACTACTGACTGGTTTCTTTTTGAAAATCTTATGAGTGATCGTATTATTCCTCTCTATAACCTTAATACAGTGCAAGGAATTGAAAATGCGGTTTCTGCACTTACTGAAAATATTAAAAGTGCTATTGCTGAAGCAAGTGACACTAAACCACTTAAAGATAATAGCCTTCGACTTCCTAATTACATTCGCATCAAGATTAGACAACGCAACAGAATGAGAAAATCCTATCACGTGACTTGGGACCCGCGAATGAAACGCGAAATCAATAAACTAATAAAGAAATTCAGAAAGACATAAAAATTATAGAGAAGAATTATGGTGCGAGAAATTAATTAGTATTAACACTAGAGATGGGTCATTTTGGACATTAATTAAGAATCTTAAATCTCACTATACTACAAATCGCCCTCTTACCCATAATGGAGCTCTCGCAGTCACTCATCAGGATAAAGCAAATGTGTTTGCGACCTACCTAGAGGAACAATTTACACCCAATGAATGGCCAAATAATAAGGACTTTGAACATAGCACATTGACACATGTCAAAGACTGGTTATATTCCCCCACTGCTAGAAACTTAATTAAATTCACCAACCCAGCTGAGATTAAAGAAATTATCAAGAAACTTCATCCCAGGAAAGCACCGGGAATTACAAATAATGGCATCACAAATAAAGCTATGAAATGCCTTCCCAGAAAAACTATCGGAATAATAGCAAGTATTTTTAATGCTTGCCTTACATCCTCATACTTCCCCAAATTATGGAAAACTGCTAAGGTCATCTTAATACCAAAACCTGGAAAAAACCACTCACAAGCTGACGGATACAGGCCCATTAGTTTACTGCCTGTATTAAGTAAAATATTTGAAAGAATTATTCTCAGCCGAATGAAAAATTATCTTCAACTTCTTCCGCCGGAGCAGTTTGGCTTTAGAGAGAAGCTCTCGAGCGCAAAACAACTTCTTCGTATTACGGAGTATTCTGGAGCTGCTTTACATAACAAATTGAATGTTGTTATCCTCATGCTGGACGTAGCGAAAGCTTTCGACCGCGTCTGGAATGAGGGACTCATTGCAAAACTAATCAACCTTAATTTTGAAAGAGAAATTCTTCTGATCATCCTCTCATTCATCTCGGACAGGACTTTTAAAGTGTACGTGAAAGGAGCTTACTCCTCAGAACGTAATATGCAAAATGAACTACCTCAAGGGTCTTGTTTAGGCCCTGTACTCTATTTATTTTATGCTGCAGACTTCCCTAAACCCAACAGTAACGACTCTATCTTTGCATGTTACGCAGATGATACTGCCCTGGCAGTTAAGTCTGCGAACATTAACTTCGCTATTAAGAAACTACAAGCCTTCATTCCAAGTATAGAGTCATGGTGCGCGAATTGGAAAGTGAAGATTAATGCTCAAAAATCTCAATTATTGATCATTCGCAGAAGGAAAAGAAATAAGCAACTGAAGAATCACCTTCTCCTCTTTAATGAAAGAGTTCCTATAGTGAAAAGTGCCAAATATCTCGGAGTCACTCTTATTGATTGTCTTACTTGGACTGACCATATCAACAATGTTCGAACCACTGCACTACAAATTATCAAGTGTTTGCTTCCTATACTCGGTAAATACTCTAGAATGGATTTGGGGAAGAAAAGACTTGTTTATCTCTCCACAATTAGACCTATTTTGACTTATGCATCTCCTGCCTGGGCGGCAGCCAAAGACTCAGATGTGAACAAACTCCAAATCGTTCAAAATAAACTCCTGCGTATTATCACGAACGCACACTATTATGTCCGCAACAAGACCCTCCATGAGGACCTCAAAATTGATACCATCGCGGTACATCTGGGAAAACTTAACGATAAATTCTTCAAAAATGCGCAGGAATGTAACTTTATGAATCATTTCAACATGTTTCATTATGAAGTTCTCACCGATGATCGATTTCTTCGACCTTTCGCAGCCTACATACTCAGTGGAAACGAAAATTTCCCCACCTAATACCAAGTTAGTGGAAATTTTGATCTGTACATAGTGATTTGACTCTTATTTTCCTTTAATTTACTCCAGAATACTGCTTTTCTTCAATATTCAAGAAGCACTTTCAAAAGTCAGCGCCTGGGAGAGTGACCTCCCACGTGACCTAAGAACTTAAGTTCTATGTTCTTGAGTTCTTGAACCTTGTTGTAGGATTTTCTGCATTTTTTTTAGGACTGAAATTTCTGGTATTCCTTATATTTATCATATTGAAGAACATGAGAAAAATAGTGATTTTTCGCTATTGCAACCCATTATTTAATTATTTTACTCTTTTCATCAGTTTTGGACAAGTTAATCAGAATGCCTGATTCCGCTCACGTGATATGTGACTTATTCTAAGTATACTCTGGGATAGACATTTTGAATTTGTAATATATGTATTTTGTGTTAACATTTGTTCTGCATTTATTTTGTTATTTTGTAACTCTTACTAAAATTATTGCTTTCCTGAAACATCTTCGACTGTTATAATGAAACCATGATTCTGTTTACACCACCCCCATCACGTTATCATGGACTCAGAATTTCAACTTACAGGACTGCTAGACTGTATTATGTGATGAAATTTGGTTTATTTCATATGTTATTACTCTGATGATTACTAGAAAAATTTCCCTTTTATGTAATTATTTCTGCAAATTTGTAAATTTAAGGTTTTCTTCAGCATTTCTAACCTGAAATCTCGCAACGTATTAACGACTTCTTCACACCTCACGTGAGAAGGTGACTACACACAGCACTACAGTGCTATTACTACAAAATGAGAAAAACCTGAATTTCTCATTTGCGTGACCTATATTATAATATGTATTTAATTTAGTTAATGGTCTATGGTTTCTCCGCGTGGCATGCAATGATTTTCTCTTAAGTTGGGAATATATGAGCCAACAACGAGTCCATTTTCATTGTGAAAATATATCAGCAGAGCGTTATTTATTCAGATTGTAAATGATACGTAGAAGTTCAGTTGTCTAGATGTCGTTTTGTTTCAGGGTCAAATGAAAGAAACACGTCACAATATTAAATGCTTTGTAAATTCTTCATTAATTTAAGTACCTTGAAAACATTACAGTGTGTTGCATATTTTTTAAGAAACTGTTCAATTCTTTTACAGGAACATGTGCATTTTGCAAACGAGCCTAAAATTTTGAACAAATATTAATGTCAATGTTTCTAAATGTTAATGTTACTTTTAATTTACCTTTAAAAATTTGGTTGTCCTTCGGTTATTATTTAACATAATTAGTGTTCAGTTTCGAAGAATAGGTTAAAAAGAATATGTTTACATTATATAATTCCTATCACCATGCAAAGACTGTTAATCTTGCAAACTGAAATATTACTTATTCTCAGTTACTTTCTAAAGCTCAAAGTCTACGTTCTGACATTTTTATCTATGTTAATAATTTTTAATTAAAGAAAAGGAAAGGAAAGAAAATCGTAAAAGTTGTATTTTCAGAGGAATGGTAGACAAAACTGGGAAGCATTTCGAATATCGCGAATCAAAATCTTTGAATTCAAGTAATTCGGTTATCGAGAACTGTAGTTTCTGAGGTGGATGCCCACGATAAGTTAGCCGTAATTATCTTTGTTTTACTACTTTAATTGGCTATCTATAATCTGCATATCTCCTCTTTCTTGCTTCGCCTATTGCTGCCCTTTACCCCATATTTCAAAATTTTAACAATTTAACCACTCGAGTTAACATAAATGTTGACCCTTTACTTTGCGCTTTCCCACATGCGGTCGAGAGAATGACGTTGTCTCCATGTATTCCAGCCTCGTTGGGGCCTGATGTTGTACAACGAGTCAATTATCTTTTGTGAACAAAAACTAAATCTTAGGTTTAAAACATGGAACCTGGTTTAAATCTTCAAGAGTATCTATTTAATCAAGCAGACTTCCAGTAATCTTTAGTAACCATACTTAAAAAAAATTATTTAAAAAGTAGAAAGCAGAAGCTGAATAACCGGCATCAAATAGAAAACAAAAACCATCATCTTGAAAAGCTGAAGTTAATTTCCTAGGACTTACCCAGGACATTTTCTCCATAAACTTAACTTTACTGCATAACCTTTTTTTTTGGTTTACTTTGGAAATTATACAATTAAAAATATGAAACCGTAATTTATGAAATAAAGAGCAATTATGATCTAAAGGGTATCAAATTTTACAAAAAAAGTTTGATATTTATTTGTTTACTTTATTAAACATTTCTTTTAATATAAGTTGTTTAAGTTGCTTCGTTTTTTGTGCTAATACTTTCTCTTTAATTCTATAAACAGACATAATTTCTTGTTCAGCTACAAAGTTCCACTGTTCAAGTTTTGTATTTGCTGTGTCGACTAACTTGTCAATCGAATTTTTTTCGTTTTCAATAACCTCTCTGTCACTTTCTTCACCATCAGTAGCGGTATTTACTACATCTAGAACAATACTGCAGATTTCTCCGTCCGTTAATTGATTGATGATTGGGCATTGTCGTCGCAATGAAAAACTTCTGTTGTACCGCTTCTCCACATTTCTTTACAAAATCCAATAACTGGAAAATTTCACCTTTAGTTTGCGTAATCCAAATACATTCAAATCTTTACAAAATCTTTACAAAATCCAATAACTGGAAAATTTCACCTTTAGTTTGCGTAATCCAAATACATTCAAATCTTTACAAAATCCAATAACTGGAAAATTTCACCTTTAGTTTGCGTAATCCAAATACATTCAAATTCGCAGCTATCATCTTCATCGTCCTCAACATGAAATATGGTAGCTGGCCATAAATTATGCCGAGCATTTGTTAACGTATCTGGAGACAAATCCAATAACTGGAAAATTTCACCTTTAGTTTGCGTAATCCAAATACATTCAAATTCGCAGCTATCATCTTCATCGTCCTCAACATGAAATATGGTAGCTGGCCATAAATTATGCCGAGCATTTGTTAACGTATCTGGAGACAAATCCAATAACTGGAAAATTTCACCTTTAGTTTGCGTAATCCAAATACATTCAAATTCGCAGCTATCATCTTCATCGTCCTCAACATGAAATATGGTAGCTGGCCATAAATTATGCCGAGCATTTGTTAACGTATCTGGAGACAAATCCTCCCACGATCTTGCGATGCTCCACACAGCAGAATTTTATGCTAAAATACTTAAAACAATTTTTGAATAGTCTTGCCATTGCTCAAGAAATTTAACATAGATTTTAAAAATGCTAATTTATATTTGCATTTCAGCGCGCGTACTATTCTGTGATATCCATAGGCTGAATGATAGACGTACAATTTGGAGGGAAGAATAATACTGATACATTATTCTTTCACTAAAACTTTAAGTGAAGTATGAGCCGAACAGTTGTCTACAATCAGGACTATTTTTGAGTCATCAGGTAAACCAACCGAATTCAAATGTTGATGAGCCTCGGGTATAAAATGATTTTCAAACAAATCATTCGTCACCAATGTGTCATCCATGCTCTTTTATTTGCGCGATATATAACGGGGAAAATCGTTACTCCCTTAAATACTCGAGGTCGTGCATGTTTTCCATTTATACGAGAAGTTGGCACTTGTTAGCTCCTGCAGCATTTGCGCACGCTAAAATTGTTAGTCTCGCTTTGGAACCTTTGACAAAAGCTGGAGTCTTTTCTGTAGAGGTTGCCAAGGTATTTCGCGTTACATAGTGCAAAAAAAGACCAGTTTCATCAGCGTTGTAAATTTGTTTTGGAGATAATTGTTCTCTAGGAATGAGTTCTGTGAATTCATCTGCAAATTGTTCAGCAGCTTCAGTATCAGCTGAAGCTTTTTCACCTGAAATTTTAATTGTCTTATACCATGGCGTTTTTTAAATTTGGTTAACCAACCTGTCGAATATGAGCATTCAGTGTTTAAGTTCATTTCTTCATCATATATTTTGGCTTGAGCCATTAGCATTGGACCCGTTAATTGCAAGCCTTCGCTGCGACGCTGTCTGACCCATTCAATCACCACTTTGTCATGATCGTCACTTTTTCTGTTAATCTTGCAAGTGCGGTGTCAGAATCCACAAAAAGTTCCTTTTTCTTTTGACTTTCCAATGCCATACTCCTCGCATAATTTTGAGACGGCTATGCCTTTATCCATTTTTTTGCAGCAATTCCACTTTTTGTTTAATGGACATCTAAACATGCTTTCGCTTTGTAGATCCTTTGGCAGCTCCAGAATTGGAAACTCTTTTCGACATAATCGAAAGTTCAAGCTTATTTTTTATAAAATTGCTGTAATAATAACAGTCTGCAAAAAAATATTAAGCTGGATCAAATTAGAATATTAAGGAGCAGCGCAGGTTACTACATTCACTGAAGTGCCTTAAAATCAGTAAAGATAATTTTAGTTTAGCTTAATAGCGTCCGTTATACATTGTTGGCTGTGTATCACAAGATTGGCGACGAAAGCCAAGTTTTTCGGCTAAATTTTGTCTTGCTCCTATTGCGTACTCAATTAAGCGTGAATTGTATTAGTTTAGTTATTTAATATACCTATGTTTATTTCTTGCGCATGCTTAAAACTAATCTGAGCCTGAATAAATAAACTCCCACATATACTTAAGGCTTTATCTAGGGCCGGCCCTAGATACCGACTGGTGCAGTCTCTGTGGCTCCTAAATTCTGCTCCAAAGCGCCTTCCTAAGTTCTAAATTTTCGCCGCGCCTAAGCTTTGGATCCCAGTGCTTTCCCTAAATTATAAGAAATTTCTCATCCTTAATTTTACCTTTCGGTGCTTCACCAAATTCGAAAAATTTTGTATTCCCTAAATTCTGCCGTCCGGTGCCGACATATTCTGCTGCCGCTTCTGGGCTTATGGTGAATAACGTATTTATTATTCTTAATTAAAATAGCACTAAATGTAATCTTTTGGCCTATGAGTTTCATTAACAAAATCTATTTTTAGGACATGAAAAGAAATTTTTTTTGAGGTTTTCTTCGTCAACAGTTCTTAGAGCATTAAAAAATCTATAATCGTAGCCAAGCGTAATATTAACTTAAAGGGTTGCCGTACTCTTGGTATTCAGTTACCAATATAAAAAAAGTTTAGACATCACTGCATGTGTTATTACTGAAGCTGTCATGTATTGGTAAACATGCGGTGATGAAAGCAAAATATAATAAATGATGACTCGCCAGGTCGGCGTCAGGGGATATAAAATAGGTGACTGTTTCGCTTTGAGATGTATGCCAAGCAGATACTCAGCTACGATAATCTCACAAATTTACGCTTACATGATGGTTTTTCCATAACGAGGTATTTTATTTAATGCCTAAGTGAAATTAAGAGTCGGAATTTTTAATTGAAAATTTCCACATCTTTTATTATGGAAGGAAAAATCAAATGCGCATGCTTAAAGCATACAAAAAAAAAAAAAAAAAGTTTGTAGCTTTGAGGTCCGGTTTTTAAATCATTCCGGATAATGGACGTCCAGTTTTCGGACTTTGTACTGTACTAAAGCAACCATTTCTTCCGTGATATTATAATATTCAGTGATTCCTCTGATGAAGATTGTCAATTGTACCGTATCAGAAGAGTCAGTGCTTTTGTCCATGGCTAACGAATAAAAGTTAAATTTGATGCATCCTATATGTCTTCGATAACTTTTAATTATTATTATTTTTTGACTTGGGGGTGTATTTTATTAGTAACCCAAAAGTACAATATGTATGGCTACATTATATATATAGCTAAATATTATAGTAACTCTGATAATATCAGTTACTTGATGTATGTCTTGGCCAATCAACGTATTTTTGTTTCAAGTAAAGAGCATTTTAAAAACCATGAATTTTGAGAAACTAGCTACATTATAAAAATTTTATTCAAATCATAAAATAAAAAATAACATGTTAATAGTTAAATATAGTTTTCTGAAATTTTTCCAGATATATAAGGAGCAATATTGTTCGAAATTTTGTGCATGAGAAATTGGAAAACAACTGCAAATCTGAATCAAACATTTGTTTATAAGTTTTATAATTTATAAATATTCTTTGACTTTATAATCAGGATCTATAATTTGCGCTAAAGGAATTGTTGTTTCCTCCTTCCAGATAAATTTCCGTCGTTGATCAACGAACGCTACTACGTGATCATCGTAAATCTTACTTCCCATTATACAAGTTTAATCCCCAATTTTCCTGTAATGAACCTTTCCATCATTGGCTTATGAATTCTCAAACAATTGTTGTCTAATCTCCGTATTAAAATCAACCTGTAAAGACAAATTGAAAGCTTATCTCTTATGTATGTCTGTATATCTCAAAATGACCGAATTTTTAAAAAATAATTAATTGAAGAAATTAGCGCATGTGCAACTGTCGAATGATGAGAGTTTGATTTCTTGGAAACGTGATAGGAGGTAATCCATAACTTAGCATTAAAGTGATTTCAACACGCATAATTATTTCCTTGAAACTTTTTGTTTGCATTCTTTAAGCCGAAAAAAAAGAAGAAATTCAGAATTGCAACACAGGATTCTCAAATTCAAAATCTTTGAAGAAAGCAGTTAATTAATTAATCGCACAATTTGTAAACTACATAAAAGATGTTTTGGTCATTGAAAATGCAGTTAGAAATTTTTATTGTAATGTTGCTTTTTTTTATATTAAAAAAAGCTATGAGGTTCTTTCGATGGTTTGCTTTGTTACGCATTTTAGTTTCTCTTTAGCAGCTGATATCATTAAATAGACGTTATTTTGCCCTCCGAAACAGGATAAACACAATGTAGCAAAATTGTTGAAAATTATAGCTAAGGATTACTTTTTCCTAATGAAACGGTGATACGAATGGTAATATTGAATTACCGAAGAGTAAGCTTAAATTTTGACTGTCTTCTTAAAGAGGTAGTGCCTACAAGAGGGTTCAGGGCATTTTTAATTGGTAGATAGTATATAAAAGAGTTTTTTCACTTTAGACACTTTGAAATGTGCGGTTCTAAATAGGTCATTATCCTTTGAGCTCTGTATTTATTGGTTTTGTGCATCAGTAGCTATATTTCATAGATTTTATATTTTAAATTAACTGTTTGAAAGGTTTCTAAACGACTACAGCTGATCATAAATATTATTGCTGCTGTTCATTATTGTGTTTATAACAAAAGTACAGCAAATATAGTTTGGAGTTACATATAACATGAACTTATTTAGTTTGAGTTAAAATAACACGCTTCATAAGATTATTGGAGAAAGTAAAGCAACAGGAATTAATAAATTTGCAAGACTAGTTTCCAAGGGTCATTTGCAGTTCTTTAGCTGAAGAATAAGCTTTTCTGTATTGAAATAATTCTTATTTAACACGTTTACGCGGGGCCAATTTTTAGGTTCTTCGCCGTGAGACGGCCCTCGAATTTTTGCCGCGTTTCATCTGGCGGCGCGCGATTATTACCTGTTCAGACCTGTATACGAGTTGTACGTATGCTAATAGTTATTAATTATAATTGTTATTAAAAAGTTTTTATAATAAATAAACGTTAATTTTTTATTATTTTAATTTACTCATCTAAACTTCCTTAGTTATATTTGTATTAAGCAAATTTGCTTTATCTAAGTGTGATATAGAGGAAAACATTCATGCAGAGTGTTAGGCTGTTACATCGCATTTTGTACAAAACACAAGAGGTCTTCCCTTACATTTTTTAAACTGGTATCTTTTTTGGTTTTGTCTTTTACCTTAGTATGATATTTTCTATTTAAATGTACAGAGTATATATCACTTTTGTTCTAAGATGACATCACCAATGGTCTTCCAATGTTTTTCTTAGAGTTTGTTCCTATCCTCGGATATCTTTTATGCTTTTCAGATTTTGCTAAACTGAACCGAATATACGTATTATATACAACAGCCAACAGCCATGTCAATAACTCTTGTAAGTATTGGCCATTACCAATTTGGGCACAGATTTGAATTGTTCGTTTTCTAAGATCCAGTCCTGTTGGTCGACACCACTTATATTTTTATTTTATTGGGTTATAGGTTGCCAAATTTAGTATTTTTCTCTTTCAAATCTTTTCGATGGCTTGAAACTTGGGTTAGAGTCTCTATGTAATAAAAAATTCTTGCTGTTGTTACAAACTTATATCCTTTCATTAACTGTAGTTATTTTGTTCCTTTCGTTGAAACAATATTCCCGATTTTTCTGTTCTAATATCTTATCAGGCATTAAAGGGCGAGAGGCAGTTCTTTTGTTTCTAATTGTACCCGTTGTTATGAATTTTTACATTTTTAATTCAACCAGCATATGATATGAATTTAAAAAATTGTCAAAATATATGATTAATCTATTAGGATCAATTACTGGTTGTAGCACGTTTCTTCACCACTCCTGTTCCAAGCAGTTGTTTCGAAGTTTGAGGAGTATTGTTAAAACTCTCCGCACCACAATATAAGTCAAAATGATATCAATAGTCTTTTACTTCACACATGGCCCAAATATATAGCCAAACGTTATGGGTTTATCTTTAAGAAAGTGTTTGAAAAAATGATGACCGTAATATCTAATCAGCATTTCATCAACAGACAGAAATTCATCGAAAATTCCAAATTTTTGAAAACTGTAATTAATATGCATGATTAATTTTCCTTGAATGCTCGGCCTGATTTTCGCATTGCTGCATAATTATTGTTGGCAAAATGGATTACAGATTTAATAGAGAAAAAATTCTTTTATTATTTCCGACTTTCTTTCTGAACTTAAAGTTGAACCTGTTCTTGAATTTAATAAATGGATATTAGATAAAAATACCCGTTTGGGAATGTGATAAAATATCCGTTCCGAAATAATTTGGAAATAGCCGCAATACTTTGGTGATGGTTCTTTCCATTGAACTGGGAATGCTTTATTACGTACATGGAATTTCAAACAGACGTGACCGAGGTCAACATAATTTTATTGTTGGATAAAGATGTTCTTAAGACGCAATATTTGATTCACTCATCTTTATGGGTGCAATATTCATCCCACAGTTTATATAAGCTTGACTACTTTTAAGACAATAGACGATATACAGCAGCCAGCTACTTAAAATAATAACCACTTTTAATAAGTTCCTAAATTTATTTCTGTGCTCAAAATCATAGTTGAAAGACCTTCATCTTTAAAATAGGAAAATACACAGCAATCAGTAACTAGGAAACCTTTACTACTACTATTCGGAGGTGCTGTGTTAAAACTTCTGCATGACTGAGCATGTCTTCAATTCCGTGTTTGTCAACGTCATTTGAAAATGTCCACTGTAGTATGTATGTAGGGATGGCGTTGTCCACTCTGGCAAATGTCCACTGTAGCTTTATCTTCTACAAACTGATCAAAAGTTTTAAAATCAACTGAATTGTCTTTACTCACGTTACAAATCAAAGTTCCGAAACACATCGCAAACGCAAATGTCAAACAACAGCAATGTTATATATGTTAATAACCACCGCTTTGCCTCAAAGAGACAGAGCAGTTTCATTCAAGAATTAGAGGAACGGTAACGGGAAATTTTAATGTCCAAGTTCGAAGTGCCGCTGATTAACCTGCAGGATTTGCAAGTTTTGTTCCGGCTGTCTGAGTTAGTTGCTATAGAGCGCTGAAAGTAGGAGAATACATGAGTGAGACCTAAGTCAGGATTGCAGATGTTGAGAGGGCGTGACGTGTGAAGAAGTCGTTAATACGTTGCGAGATTTCAGGTTAGAAATGCTGAAGAAAACCTTAAATATACAAATTTGCAGAAATAATTACATAAAAGGGAAATTTTTCTAGTAATCATCAGAGTAACAACGTATGGAATAAACCAAATCTCATCACTAATTTTCAAGAATTTATACCGCAGCAGGGGATGCAAAAACTGGTGGTCATCAATTTTGAAATGATTCATATTAGGTATTAGATTGGATTTTATTTGAATTTAAATTCATTACCTCTTCGGAGCAAAGCTTGTTTAGGAAAATTCGATTTCAAATTTTTCAACTAAACTGAAAATGCATATACAGACTTAAAGATCAAAGCATAATTTTTTTCAGTTTTGCGTTGACCAAACAGTACAAGCTTCTTTCTCTTTCAATAAATATTAATAATTCTTGCGCCTTATAAGTTAAAACTTAAAATCGGAAGATAAAAGAACATCATATCCTAGAAAACGTGTTTAAAAGGAATTTAACTATAAAGCATTAGGGCTATTAAATTTTAGAAAGAAGTCAAATGTAAAGTGAAATTTTAGAATATACTGAAATTTTTTAAAACAGTTGAAATTAAAAACTATGAAAATGTGTGGCGTTGAGGTAAACTAATACCAATCTAGACACGTTGAAGTGTCTAGATTGTTGCATGTGCCCAATATTTGATGGCTTAAAGTAATATTCTGTAAATTGCGCGTGTTGATCCTAGAAAAGGAATGAATAAAATATTTCACTTACTCCGATCGCTGTACTGTGCCTTTCGGAAAATACACATATTTATTTCCATTAACTTACTTTATTTAATTACTTGGGCATACTTTGTGTTATTATCCAAATTAAATAAACAATATGAATATTATCTCACATATTAATGGGTTGCGCAAAGTCTAGCAAAATATGAACAAAAACGATATTCTGCTGTCATCGTCCCATTTTCTTACTGGAATCCTTTTATCATTTCACATGCGAATTTAGGATGTTGCATTGTTCACATTCAGCCGTTTAGATTTGCAAAATAGATTCGATTGCGCTGATTTCCACACAGTCATCTATTTTTAACATTGATGTTATCTCGGCTACTCGCAGTTCAATCACAAATACGTCATGAGCTTTCGTTACCACGAGGAAATACACCCAAAATTGTTGCAGAATAAGTTTTGGAGAAAACAGTTTGTAGCAGAAATACTACAGGAAATTTAGGAAATTGCAGCTTGCGTCTTTCTTCGTTTCGAAGAATTCCACGCTTTTCAAAGCGTCATCAGCGGGACCTTGTGCAATCCACTGTGTGCGTGCAAGCAGTGCCTCCTAGATATATAATAAAATAGATCCTATATAAATATGATATGGGCAACTACTGCTGTTACCTATATAAAATGTTTAAAATAATACAATAGAACAAATTAAGACTTTAAAATTATTTATTTACATAACATATTTAAATACAATTCCATAAATTCAGTCTTTCAGACTTTAAGCACATTGTTTTTCAGGTTAAGAGTAAAGATGGAAAATCAATTTCACGCAAAGAAACTCCATTTCACAACTAGTCAGTTATCAGCAACGTTCTCTCAAACATTAGACACGATTACACGTGCATGGCTTTAGTTGTATATTCATAGTCAGTGCTGGTATTTTATTATTTATTACTAATTTCTAAACAGTAAAACATAGCAAAATTTGTAATACAGTAAATCCTAGTAAATAATATATTGCATTACTACAAACACGAAGAAAATAACACCACCATCGCACAACAATAAATAGACCGGTGCCATATTGCTTGTTTGGGAAACTTCCGTGAGTGGGGAGCGAGGGGAATTTTTTTCCTCACGTCGGCTTTAACAGGGAGAAAAGTTTCCCGATTGTGAATGAACTTGTTCGCGTTAAAGAGATGTTGGTTGATACCGGTTTTTTTTTGTAATATCAGAAATGTAAGTGCTTATGTGTGTGTATTCAGAGAACCAAATCGTAGCAAAATCCACCTCCCTAAGACGACCGCCTCTGAAAGAAACCAGTATTTCTGAAAACATAAGTATACTTTGGTATTGAATATTCCCTCTGTAAGGTGACTATTCACAAAGAAAATTCTGCAAGTGTGTCTGGTCGCCTTAGAGAGATTCATTCCGTAGATGCAATCTCCCTGAGACGACCACCTCTAAAAGATAAACGTATCCCTGAGAACGTGAGTATATATTAGTATTGAGCATCACCGCTCTAAGGCGACCACTTGCAAAGGTGAATTTTTATTTGCGGCTGGTCGCCTTAGAGAGACCTCGTTGTGTGTACTGTATATGATTACTGTTATTGTTTCCGAAAAAAAAATTAAATCAAATAAATAAGCATATTTAGTAAAAATCCTCTCTAAAACGACCACCTGCGTTTCCAGGTTACTCTGATGGTGTTAAAGAGATCATATTTTCATTCTGTTAATTTTATTGTTTAACAAGAAGTCTATTAACGTCAGATAAAAAAATAGCATAAACCCATATAAACCAGCAGAAGATTTATTATTATATTGATACCAGTAAGAAAACCAGTAAAAGTCAATAATAAACCTATACAAACCAATACAAAGTTCTGCCATTGAAAAAAAAATGTTGGTTGTATGGGTGTCAATTGATACCAGTAAGAAAACCCCACAGAGATCAATAGAAACCTGTAAAAGTCAGTAGAGACCATCAAAAATTCCATAGGTACCAGAAGAAAGTTTTACTGGTTTCTATGGGTCATTTTGAAACCAGTAAAAAAAAAAAAAAAAAACACAGAGACCAACAGAAAGCAGTAAAAGTCAATAGAAACCCATAAGATCTTATGGGTACCCATAAAAAGTTTTACTGGTTTCTATGGGACATTTTTAGCAGAGTAATCACCTAACCTGTACATTAAATCTAAACTACGAGGAATTTGGCGTGGGGCTAGGAATTTGAGTTTTAAAATTCAACGTCTTATTTTCCAGAATGAGATCAAGACATCATGTGATCAGTTTTTGCAATCGCAATATTCAGAACATAAAATGTCTCTAACGAGTAATGACAGCAGTTTTTGGCGTAACTCTGCCGAACTATGCAAACAAAAGCAATGACTGCGTTCTTTGCTATCGATGCAGTGCTCACACAGACACAGAGAAAGCTGAGCTTATTGCTAACAGTCCTCGAAACCATATTTAGTAGCTTCCCTTTTTGAGGTTAGCACTTATATTGCTAAAGCCTAAAATGCATGTTGACTGCACTCCTCCTCCAGGCGTATGATCAAAAACGTTCCCTCTGAATTTGCTTTTCCCTCCTTAATAATGATAATTGCTAATTAAATTTATGTACACATTAGAAAATTATTATTTCCATAAAAATTTTAGTTGCTTAATAAGTACATTGCTATTTTCCAGAAAGGAAGAAAATTAAGCCTATTCCAAACCTGTCCAGTGCCATTCGAACGCTCAAAGTTACAGACCTAGCAATCTTCTATCTTCGTTATGAAAGGTATATTAATTTATATTGCTTCAACACTTGAATGTTTTCCTCCGGAACCAAAATATCAATACTGATGAGATGCTTGAATTCCGAATTAAAAAACACTGGCTTCTACGGAATGTGGAGTATATTCATGGAAGCTTCCGCATATATATAAAAGATGTAAGGAATATAATTTATTTATTAATATATAACGAAAGAGAAGCCTGCTTATATTATTTGGTGAATGGAAAACTGGGCAAAAGTATTTTTAAGTCAAGTTATGCAGTTTTACCTTAGGTGAAGAATGTGAAACTGAATTTTTCGACATGAGTTTTGATTCAAAGTAGTACAGAATTTTACAATGAAATATAATCCAATAAATTGCTGACCACCAGTTTTTTCGTAATCCCTTGTAATATAAATAATTAAAAATTCCTAACGTTATCGGTTGCTTTAACGGGCGTTGCTTTTTTAATGAAACTGTTTTGTGTTTTTGAAGCAAAACGGTGGCTATGGAATATAGGATAGGTCATTATTTGCTTTGTAATTAGGTTGGTTGTCTTTATGTAACGCGTCTGGCTGAAATATTTGCTTTCTAGCTAGATGGTGTTTAGACTGCTTTTAGCTTACAAATGCATTCCCGCTATATTTCGGAATTTTCGATTTGGAGCATGAAGGATGACAATTCAATTAATTTAAAGTTGACGGAAATTGTAACAAAAACCTATAACCTAGGCATTTTCCCAAAGAAGTATGCTTAAAGCAGCACGGTTTTTCAATTGAAACAAGCAATTTGAGAGTTGGAACCTTTAAGGAAAATGAAGTTAGGCCAGATACCGTGTTATGTTTCATTCTGGACTTTATATAACGCTAAAGGGAATGATTCATCATTCAACCCAGTCAAATAACAGTATAGATTATTTTTTTTTTCTGAAAATATAAATTGAGATTTCTAACAGGATTTGCTGTATTTAATGTGCAAGCGATTTTCGGCGTTTAATTAGCAAATACCGGTTATTATTGAAATGATGATGAATAATGCTAAGAATCATCAACAGGATTCAAACGCTGAAGACCAGCACTACATATAAAGCGTTCGTAAATAATTATACAAAATCTACTTCTGCAGATCATTTTAATACGAGTATTTTTGAAAGTTTTATCCAATGAAGGTTATGTACCGTATGGCAAAAAATGATAACTTCGCTTTCTGAAACATTTTATTCACTGAACAAAGAAAAAGCTGTATTATTATTGGTGCATTTTGTTTTCAACTTAAAACTTACAAAGGCTTTGCAACATTTCTCTCGTAAATATTAGCAACAGTCGGCACGTATTACTTCTCCATAGTTTTGTTGTTTCTAAGCATTAGCCTTTCGGGGAAGGATGACTTCGTGAAAAATTTTCTGAGACTATCTCATTCGTCTTTTTGTTGCACATGAAGCAAAAATGTAACACAAAAATTAATATCACACAGACAGCCCTTTAGCTTGGACTCAAACTCACCACACTACCAGTATTCGGGGGTCTCCACCATCGGCCGTTGGTGTGTCCACACGCCATGGTCCACCAATGGCCGAGTGATGGAGACCGCTCTTGACCTGACGATAAATGAAACAACAACTTCGCATTAATACAAGAGGGACCCTAGAGTCTACTGTAACCAAGATCTTTACTTGAGTATACTGAGCGTAGCACACAATCATCTTGTTATGCGATCTGTGTTGTATGTTTTATGTATCGAGCAATAGAACAGTATTCAAATCCGTTATATATTTGAATAATTGATTACCTAAGATCCTGCATTGAAGAAATTCCAAAAAGCGTTTTCAAGAAAGTGGCGACGCATATTATGACTCATGTGGGAAATTATGGAAGTTCTTATTTACGTTTGGAGGCATAGAAAGGAGTTATAATTTTTTTTTTTTTTGTATGCGATATATATTCGGTTCCTTTTCGAAATGTAGAAACAAAACACTCCAGTTATAACCTTATCAACTAAAAAATAAAATGTCTATCTTTTGTTTAATTTGTTGCTCACAGTATGAAAAAACTTTTCAACTAATGTTAAGTACTAGTTTTCATTGAATTTCATTGAAATAATATGTTAATTCTTTCGGCAAGGCTTTAAAAATTTCGTTATAAATTTCAATCGATCCCTCGGCACATAAATTAAACACGATACTGTTTGTCCTACTCGAGTACTGTTTGCGAAGCCTCTTTTACACAAACGTTGCCTTCGAGAGCTCTATGGAAACGAAATCGGTGAAAAAAGAATTAAGATTATTAGTCCAAAGGGATTTGAATCCCGAAGGACTATTAGTTTCGTTTTGGCATTTTGCGTCGGACTCATAAATGTCGGTTCACTTTTCAAACTGTTGCCACAAAATGTTAGAGTCCTGCATTATATTTGAAGAAATTAAATAATGAAAAATCTGCATAAATGTATGTATATTTCTCGTATTGTGATAAAACAACGGTACATAGAGTCATCGAATTTTGAATAACGTAATCCTCCAACGAATATGAGCATGTGGAAGACCAAATTTGAAATTTGTTTTATGATCGAATTCCTATTTTTTAAAACTTTGACGAATTTTTGATTAACAAACTCAAGGATTTCAAAGCGAGCAATGGCAACGTTGTGCAGAAAAAACATTTTTATCTCCAGCGCGTGAGTCTCTGTATCGGAAATTCTAAAGATATGCTCGTTTTAAAACTATTTTGCGATATTGCTGTTGCACTGGATCTTATGGTTTAAGTGCGAGGAACATGATATTTAATAAAGAAAGGTAACACACAAAATGTTAAAAAACGCCCCTTTGGACGTAATTTAAAATCTGAAACATTTCAGATTTTTTTTTTTTTTTTTTTTAAATCTCGACTTATACCTCAAAACAAATTTTTAGAACGCGCTCAAACCCGGAACGGCTGCTTTTGTTTGTTGGAAGAGTACAAGATTTGTGGGTATGGTACTTCGAAGTAGGAATGAGGTAGGAGGAGAGGAAAAGACGATGCTACATCATTTCCGGCTCGTGCTTTGTGAGTGCAGCCTAGCGTTTCGTGAGTACGAATATAATATTTATTATTCTTATTTTTATTAATCGTCTGCTCCTTTTAAAATTTTGATTACCTAATTTTAAAAATTCTGCGTTAAATTTAAATAGGATCTGGAAAGAAATAATACTTGTTGTTTATACAAAATGGCATTAAAACTAAACTATTCTCTGATAAATGAATACAATACTCTTTTCGTATGAAGATAAGCCTTTTAAAGCTCCATCAGAATATATCATACTAAAACACATTATTTACTTTGTGTACCAGATTAAAAGAAAGTAAAAAAAAAAAAAAAAAAATCTGAAATGTTTCAGATTTTAAATTACGTCCAAAGGGGCGTTTTTTAACATTTTGTGTGTTACCTTTCTTTATTAAATATCATGTTCCTCGCACTTAAACCATAAGATCCAGTGCAACAGCAATATCGCAAAATAGTTTTAAAACGAGCATATCTTTAGAATTTCCGATACAGAGACTCACGCGCTGGAGATAAAAATGTTTTTTCTGCACAACGTTGCCATTGCTCGCTTTGAAATCCTTGAGTTTGTTAATCAAAAATTCGTCAAAGTTTTAAAAAATAGGAAATCGATCATAAAACAAATTTCAAATTTGGTCTTCCACATGCTCATATTCGTTGGAGGATTACGTTATTCAAAATTCGATGACTCTATGTACCGTTGTTTTATCACAATACGAGAAATATACATACATTTATGCAGATTTTTCATTATTTAATTTCTTCAAATATAATGCAGGACTCTTAACATTTTATGGCAACAGTTTGAAAAGTGAACCGACATTTATCCGTCCGACGCAAAATGCCAAAACGAAACTAATAGTCCTTCGGGATTCAAATCCCTTTGGACTAAATAATTATATTTTATTGTTATGATATTAGAGGTAAATATTATAACTATCAAAAATTTACAGTTACAGTTTTCTACAATACCTCAAGTAACTAAAACCTTCACAGTTACTTATTGTAACTTCATGTAATGCTCAGTTCCTTTACCGAAATAAGAGTTCTAGTAAATATTAGATTTCTATTGAATAAACAATATGCTTTAAGAAAATTTAAATAAGTATACAATGCGTATAATTTTACATTTCAAAAAGGTATTTCTCTTCGAAATATTACTTTTGTTTCATGAATTGATAAAAATTAATCCGTCGTTAAGCAAAATGTTCAATAAACCACAGAGTATAAAAATACGCAGTGAAACGCCTTTCGCGGTTTAGGAATAAACCTGCGAGCATATCTCTAAAATCCACTAAAAGGCCACTCCGCGAGTACACTCTTTCCGTTGCAAGCCATTCCGTAACCTTTTCTTTCTCTCTTTTCTTACCTGCGTAAATTGAACTCGCCCAGTTAACAAAAGCAGCTGTTCCGGGATTGACAGTTTAGTCAATTTTTTAGGTTTAAGCAAAAATCTAAAAATCTTATACTGCATTGATTGAAATGTTGAATACTTAAACGAGTAAAAATTATTAAAAATACCCATGCGGGTATTTATTTTAATCTCCAAACACAAAATTATCATTTTCTTTGTGCTTGTAGGATTCATGATTTTGACTGATGTATTTCCTGCCAAAACAAAAATAAAAACTTTTATTCATGGGTGATGTTTACTTAGGCAATAAAGCACTTGAAAATTCAAAAATAATTAAGTTATTAAAAAAGCTTTAAAATTTGCTTATAAGCAATAATCCTAATTAGGTACTAATTTATTTCCTTTTAGTATTTTAGGGAGTAATTTATACTTAAGTAGAAATTGTTTTAGCACCTATGTAAAATGATCAGTCTGCATATCTTTGTGATAGTATAACTAAAATTTTAATTCTGCTGAATGTTTCTCTTTAAAAGCATAGGAAATTTGAAATATTTAATCATAAATATCAAAATCGTTCCTTTAGAAACCGTAATATGAAATATAAATTTTCTATAACCAGAAAATATCTTACCATTTTTGCGTTGAATAATGACTTCACAAAATTAGGAAATATTTATTCTGAACCCATTAAGATTTTTAACTCGGGAAGTGGTGAGTACAGTGCATCGCATTTTAGCCCTTTTTTTTAAATAGGAAAATATGTGAGTTCGCTATAATCCTCTGAATTCATCACTGTAATGGAAGTGATTTCAATTCAAATATAAAGAGAAAAAACTAGTTTATTATTTCTTTCTGAACTTGAAGTGGAACCTGTTCTTGAGTTTAATAAACGGAAATGGGATAAAATACCTGTTTGAGAATTTGATACGATATCCGTTTGGGAATAGGTATATGATAAAATATCCGTTCCGATATAATTTGAAAATAGCTGCAATACTTTGCTGATGGTTCTTTCCATTGAATCGTGAAGGCTTTTGCGTAGATGAAATGATGGAATTTCAAGCAGACATGGCCGAGGTCAACATAATTTTATTGTTGGATAAAGATGTTCTTAAGACGCAATATTTGATTCACTCCTATATATGGGTGTAATATTTATCCCACAGTTTATAAAAGCTTGACTACTCTTAAGACATTAGGCGATATACAGCAGCCAGCTTCTTAAAATTACAACCACTTTTAATAAGTTCCTAAATTTATTTCTGTGCTCAAAATCATAGTTGAAAGACCTTCATCTTTAAAATAGGAAAATAAACAGCAATCAGTAACTAGGGAACCTTTACTACTACTATTCGGGGGTGCTTGTGTTAAAACGTCTGCATGATTGAGCATGCCTTCAATTCCATGTTTGTCAACGTCATTTGAAAATGCCCACTGTAGTATGTATGTAGGGATGGTGCGGTTCACTCTCCTGACAAATGCCCACTATAGTCACTTTATCTTCTACAAACCGATCAAACTGAGAAAACGTTTTAAAAATAACTGAATTGTCTTCACTCGCATTACAAATGAAAGTTCGGAAACACATCGTGCAGGCAGATGTCAAACAACAGCGACAGCCCAGCTATTAAGCAAACAGTGATCTTAGAGATGCACCACCGCTTTGCCTCAAAGAGAGAACGCTATTTAATTTAAGAAATACGGAATGGCAGTCGTTTCTTAAGACGTTCTTGGCAACGTACCTTCGGTCTTCGCTTATTCAATAGGTATACGACCATGAAGTCTTTACCTTTCTGTAACTGTCCTTAATAGGAATCCTAAAAGTGAAAAAAAAAATTCCAAGTATTGGAATAAACTTGTACACTTGAAATGTTGAATGACATCCAATGTGGCAGTACGTAACAGTGGCATAACTTTGGTAAAATAGCGATTGAACATCTGAAGCATAACTTTCATATCGTAAAGAAATTTAACACATCTGTAGCATAAAACTTTGGCATAACGTTCTCCTCGTAGGTACTACGGCTGAGTGTCCTCCTTCCTCCGTGTCTTGGAGCAACAGAATAGCTTGGGCATAATAGTTGAGGCATATAACAGTAGTGGGAGGAGCATAGTTGCACTGACCAAACGTTGAAGTTTCATACACATAAGACAAATCAAAGTCCTGCCTCCGGGGGCGCAAAGTCCATATCGCTTTGCAATAATTAAGCATTAATTAAATAAATATAAATACGAGTAAACAATGAAAAATAGAAAAAACTTTAAATTCACTATGTACATCGATCACCATAACTCGTTATGGTGTATAAATAAAAAAAAATATGACTTGAGACTTAGTTGCATTGGTTTTGATCTTCCAAGCGTAAAAACACTTGATGAGGATATTAACGGCTTTTTGAAGCTTATCTCTTGCTTTGATGGGGCTAATAGAACTGCACATGATTGCGGTGTCATCCGCATAGCAAGCAAAAGTAGTATCTGCGATATTTGGCATATCGTTGATGTATAGACAAAATAATATTGGCGAAAGTAAACTTCCTTGCGGAAGACCGGCCTGAATAATTTTCTTGCTGGATAAAGTATCTTTAATTTTAACCTGAAAAGTTCTACTGTCTAGGTAGCTGAATATTGTCTTAATAAGGTCAGGAGGAAATTGATAATTTATCATTTTGAAAAGGAGGCCAGCATGCCAAAACTTGTCAAAAGCCTTCTCGATGTCCAAAAATAAGGCAGCAACAGTCTCTTTCTTATTTAGATGTTGTTCGATAATTTCTGTAATTCTTGTGATTTGGTGTACTGTAGAATGACCTGGTCTGAAGCCAAACTAGTAATTCTTTAGCAAGTTGTGACTTTCAATGAAGTTATTAACTCCATTTACAATAATACGTTCAAATAATTTAGCAAGAGTAGGGAGCAAGCTGATAACCGCTCGTAGTTGACCCGTCTTTTCCTGGTTTTCTTATGACGATAATGGTAGCGTGTTCCCAGATACGAGGGAAATAGTTCAAATTTAAGCAGGCGTTAAAAATTTTTGTAATGAGGATTATCCCTTTCCTGTTCAGGTTCTTGATGGCTTTGTTACCAATCCCGTCATAACCGGCTTGTCAGGATACTTTTTCAAGACAATCTTTTACTTGTCGGGGGTGATGAGATTTCCTACGCTGCGACTATTAGTAGCAATGTAATCTTTTACATGGTTTTCGATGTTAACATTATTTGGGTTGGGGTACTGATTTAACGTGAATTGGTCTTCGTAATCGCCGAAAATTTTCTCGACCACTTTTTCAAAACGAGCCAAAAAATTGGCTTTGCAGTAAAACTTTACCAAGTAATTTCTTTTGGCATTGAACAACGTGCCAATAATTTTCAAGAATATATACCACGAAAGGGGATGCAAACACTGGTGGTCATTAATTTTGAAATTCATACTGGGTACAGGATTAGATTATATTTGAATTTAAATTCATTCCTTCTTGGAAGCAAAGCTTCTTTCGGAAAATTCGAATTCAAATTTTTTAACTAAACTGAAAATGCATATTTAGACTTAAAACTCAAATAATATTTTTTTTTCAGTTTTGCGTTCACCAAACAGTACAAGCTTCTTTCTCTTTTAATAAATATTAATAGTTCTTACGCCTTATAAGTTAAAACTTAAAATCGGAAGATAGAAGAACATGATATCCTAGAAAACGTGTTTAAAAGGAATTTAAAAATAAAGTATTATGGCTTTTTAGAAAGAAGTCGAATGTAAATTGAAATTTTAGAATATACTGAAATTGTTTTAAAACAGTTAAATTTAAAAACTATGAAAATGTGAGTGATGTTGAGGTAAACTAATACCAATATAGACACGTTCGAGTGTCAAAGCAAAGTTGCATGTGCCCAATATTTGCTTGCTTAAACTAATATTTCGTAAATTGCGCGTGTTAACACTAAAAAAGGAATGAATAAAATATTTCACTTTTCAAATTGCTGTACTGCGCCTTTCAGCAAATACACATATTTGTTTCCATTAACTCACATTATTTAATTACTTGGGCATACTTTTTGTTATTATCCAAATTAAATAAACAATATGAATATTATCTCACACATTAATGGGTTGCGCAAAGTCTAGCAAAATATGAACAAAAACGATAATCTGCTGTCATCGTCCCATTTTCTTACTGGAATCCTTTTATCATTTCACATGCGAATTTAGGATGTTGCATTGTTCACATTCAGCCGTTTATTTTTGTAATATTGATTCCATTGCGCTGATTTCCCCACAATCATATATTTTTAAATTGATCATATCTCGGCTTCTCGCAGTTCATTCACAAATAAGTCATGAGCTTTCGTCCATGGACATTACAAGAAATAGACTAGCCCAAATGGGTTTTCTCCCTCGTCCGAGGCGTTCCCAGCTGTCAACTTGATCACATCCGAAGGAGTAGGGACTACTTGCAAAAATTTAACAGTGGTTGCCTATTGCAGCCTGTACAATTGTCAAGAAAAAGCTGGTTGTAGCGTCTCATTTCACAAATTAGAAATTCTCCATATTTTTATTTTTGAAATTGAGATTGATTTTTAACAATTTAGCATATTTATCAAACATAATTAATGTTCCAAATAATTATAAAGCTATCGCATGCTTTCAGGGCTGGATATTTTTTAGTTTTTCCTATGCTGCAAGGAAATTTGTAACTACTTCTTTTAGAAAATAATATTTTAAATCTAAACTAATAGAAAATTTCAAACAGGCAATTATCTCATGCAATTTTTATGCTTTTTATTGGTGTAAATAAGTAAAAAATACTAAAATATTTAAAATCGAATTTTTGAAAGTTTTGTTTAAAATTCTAAATTGTACTGCTTTTTTAAAACTACAGATGAATATTATAGCACAATTTCTATGAAGGAATTTTATTTCAATTATATTTCATAATTATTTTTCATAATACATCATAGTGATGAACATTTTTGACATCTTAATTTTTATTCATTTAATTCTAATATTAAAATTGTATTTAACCGTAATAATTAATTTTGCATTTATTTTATAGTGATTATTTTTCAAATTTATTTTTAGTTTTGCATAAGATTTTTTTTATTTACTGTTAATTTAATTTATTAGTTCAAAGGGGCGGTAGCCTAGAAAGGCTGTTAGCTTCGAAGCGGCATTTTGCGTTGTTTTACTGTAAATGTCCGTGTCTCCTTGTAAATTATTGTTACTAAATATTATTGCCTTGTATTATATTTAAAGAAATTAAATAATGAAGAATCTGCATGAATACATGTATGTTTCGCGCACTGTGACAAAAACGACAAGATGTAGAACCATCAAATTTTGAATAATGTAATCCTCCACCCGAACATGGGCATCTGGACGGCCGAATTTCGAATTTGTTTTAATCTATTTCATATTTTGTAAAACTTTAACGAATTTTTGATTAACAAACTCAACGAGTTCAGAGAGAGCACTTTACAGAAAATAACAGTTTTATCACCAGGGCGGAAATTCTAAAGATATGCTGTTTTCAAATGTATGTGGTTTACGGGCGAAGAACATGAAATTCAATAAATATAGGTAACACACAAAACGTTAAAAAAAGGTTCTTTTTGGGCGTAATATAAAATCTGAGTGCTTCTAGATTTTATTTTACCTTTTTTCCTCTTCATTACACTCAGAAAATTTTATGCTCCGAATTTTATAAATATTCCCCTTTAATGTTAATATGTTAATGATGATATAATCAAATAAGGGATTGTTTTGTAATGCTATTACAGTTTTGAAAATCACCGCCTGAAAATGGTCATTAAATTTAAAAAAAAAAGTTATCAGATATTTTTTAATTTTACTTTATTTATTTCAAAGCATCACATACTATCAATCTCATTTAATTTTACGTTATTTCTACGTAAAATTAAGTTCATAAATTTTGTGCCTAGAGTTTTTACCGTTTTGACAAAGTAAAGATATTTGTACAAGAATTGCGCGTGAAAAAAATGTGCGAAATGCAGTAAAAAGTGCTTTAATGAAATATATTATATCCTGTTTGGAAAAAACTGTGGCTTTTATAATCTCATCACTATACAACGTATCACATTTAATAATTAAAAACAGTTATGTGATACAAACGCCATAGGTTTCAGTGTTAAAGTAAACCAGATCGTCCCTACTCTTTCTTGCTGACAAGGTCCATGCTGAAATGTCGGTGATGCGCGCCCCGCCCACTGGGTTATTCTATCTCTTATAAGGTCCATGCTTTGGTCACCACGAGGAAATACGGCCGAAAATTGTTGCAGAATAAGTTTTGGAGAAAACAAATTGTATCAGAAATACTGCAGGAAATTTAGGAAATTGGTGCTTGCGTCTTTTCTCTTTTCGAAGAATCCCACGCTTTTCAAATCGTCATCAGCGGGACCTCCTACACTCCACTGTGTGCGTGCAGGCAGTGCCTCCTAGATAAAATAGATCCTAGATAAATATGGAATGGGCAACTATTGCTGTTACCTACATAAAATGTTTAAAATAATACAATAGAACAAATTAAGTCTTTAAAATTATTTATTTACATAACATATTTAAATACAGTTCCATAAATTTTTAATGTTTTAATAGAGAAACAAAAAATTAAATTACAAAAGTAATAAAATTACACATATACTTACGAATGCATGTTTAGATAGTAATCAAAATTAAAAAGTGAAATAGGATAAAATTATTTTCCAAACCAAAAGATTATATTTGCACATTCCTAATATATTCCTTGTCACATATGCTTACACAGCAACTGTTTTTAGTTTTCTTTTCTCTGAATGGTCTCCATATAGTGAATATATAGTCTCGGTAGGAGTATAAAAACTTGGATTACAACAGGGAAAAAAAAAAAAAAAGAATATTATATAAGTGGTCAGCATAAAGAGTTTCGTTGAATTTAAATATGGAATTTTCGATTTTTTAAAATTTCTAATCCTTCTTTCTACGTCGTTCTGACTGTAATATGTTTTCATTATTTAAATAGTTAGATATATTTAAATAGTTAGATATAGATGTAACAAATAAAGACATAAGCAGTTGCTTTATTTAATCCGCTTTATTCCCAAGTTCCTATTTTCTATTTTTATTCATGTTTGTTAATGTAAAAAATATATTTAAACAGAGATATATTTTCTTTGCAGTGCCTACGAATTTAGTTGTTTTTTGATGGAAGCAGGAAATTTTATTTTAATGCAACTAACTCTAAAATTTTATGTTATTTAAATTTTATCTCAAAATGTCTTTACTTCATTTAGCTTAAAGTTTAAATATGTTTGCTTAAAAATTTTCAAACATTTCTTAATTTCTGTTTTGCAGTGCACCTAGACATTATTCAAAATCTCGACTTCGCTGAAAATTCTTTCGCGTGTTCGTTGAAAACGATCCAAACTATCAACATATTTGAATTTTAGGTTAATATAGTAATTGTTATTTACACTTACTTTATATTTTTTAAATTGTTCGGAATGCAATTATTTTAATAAATCCTTTTGAAATGATTCTGCAACATTGTGCTCTGTAACACTGGCGATAACGTGTGATTCGAGATATAGATTTTTGCTGTAGGTAATTTATTCTTTGTTGTTATTGAACGCACTTTGAAAATTAGCGACTAGCTATAGTGATCACATTGAGTTTTTGTGTTGCTTGCGTACACTATTGTAGCAAGTGTTAGCAAAATCCATTTTGAGAATATATGTTCTTTCATACTGCTTTTCACCACTGAATGCAATACTTTTTAATTTTTTCATAAGGCCATCGACTGCCATTTTACATTACTGTTTGTTTTCTGCTGATCCTAAAATTCTTCTGCTTTATGCTTTCTCGTTTCTAAGGATTTTTTCGCCTGTAAATATTGCTGTCCGATTAATAATTTGAGTTTTAAAAATTTTTGTGTTTGTTGAATTTGGTAATCGTTGCTTCACACATTCTGAACGTTTTACCGCTCATAAATTATGCCGCTTGTAGCACTAGCAACGTTCTTGAAAATATTTAAATTTACTGCGTTTTTCTGATTTATTATTACAGAAAATAACGATTTGTTTTCTTTCGTTTGGAGACGAAGCAAGTTGTAGCTTGATGAAAATATTTAAATTTATTTTATTGCGAATGATTTGTTTATTTTAATAATTTTAGCTTTATTTCCAAATTCTCATTTTGAATTTAACTTAAAAACGGGAAAATATTTCTCCCAAATTTTTAAAACATTTCTAATTTCTTTTTCGTTCACCAAGATATAATTTCAAATTGCGACTCATTTGTTTCTGCTCGTGGCTGCTCCTGACGACTAATATTTGTTTTAAATTTGGCAACTCCGTTCCTATCTGTGGCTGCGACAAATTCACAAATTTACGGATTCTTAATAATAACAGTGGTGTCTCTCTTCATGAGTCATAAATTCATAGATCGTTTCGTTTCAGGAGTCAAGGTTGGGAGAGCATCAGAATTTCAAATCAAAACTTCAAGATTTCTTAGAACATAGAAGTAACATTTATTAACGATAAACTTATATTACTTCCGCCTATAGCGGCCACGAAACATAATCAAGCATCAAATAAATATGACATGCGTCATTCTTCATGTTCAAGCGTCAAGTGAAATATTTTTTATCGGCGCGCATCAAGAGCGCCACCTATCTACCAAAAAGACGGAACATACTCCGCCCCGATGAACATTGGTTCATTACAACATTATTATAAAAATCTTCAATTTTAGATTCAAACAAGTTTTCCAAAGTTCAACAGTATATCATAAAATAAAAATGCATAATGACAAATTTAAATTGAATAACAACATTAAATTTAGCAAAAATTTTACAAATAAAACATACTTACAATCTCTAGAAGGAAAACAAAATAATGAAACTGCTAAATTACCATAATCCACAATTGTGGTCCATTCTCTGAATCTGAAACATAATTGAATTAATAATAATAATAAAGACACAAATTATGAATATACAATTAATTTTTTTTTTAGAGTCTTATTCACTCAATGGTAAGCGAGAAAGTTTATGTATAGGACGCTTCATTTCGCCCAATAAAGTTTTTAGTTTCACAACACGAACTTTTCCATCAGCACCAGGTTATAGTTCAGTTACTCGTCCAAGTCGCCACTTTAATGGAGGCAAATTTTCGTCCTTTATCAAGACTAAGTCATTGAGGGCTAAATTTGGTTTATCCCTCAACCATTTGGTACGCCCTTGTAATTGTGAAAGATAATCTCTAGACCAACGTTTCCAAAAGCTCTGGAAAATGTGCTGTGTCAATTTTCATCTTTCAGCAGGGGTTAGCTTATTATTTGTAAGATCAGGTTCAGGAATTGCTGTTAATGTAGTCCCAATTAGGAAATGTCCAGGTGTTAAAGGATTAAAATCTTCAGGGTCAGATGAGATGGAAACTATTGGCCTGGAATTCAAACACGCCTCGATCTGTGTAATTAAGGTGTGAAATTCTTCGTATGTCAGAACCTGGGTTCCAATAGTTCGCTTTAAGTGAATCTTCATTTGTTTCACTCCAGCCTCCCAAAGGCCTCCAAAGTGAGGGGCAGCAGGAGGATTGAAGATCCATTGAATATTTTCACCGCTCAGGTAGTTTTGAAATGCTTCCTCAGAGGAAAGTGTAGCTATGTATCTTCTTAATTCTCGATCAGCCCCAACAAAGTTTGTTCCTCTATCGGAAAAGATTTTCTTGGGTTTTCCTCTACGTGACACAAATCTTTTCAGAGATGCTAGGAATGCTTCAGTTGTTAGATCACTGACCACTTCTAGGTGAATGGCCTTTGTGGTGAAGCATACGTAAAGGCAAACGTAACAATTATATCTCGTTCCTCCTCTTCCTTTCCTAGCTTTAATTAAAAAGGGGCCTGCAAAATCTAGTCCTGTATTCGAGAATGTTCTATCCGGCAATACGCGAGAAGCAAGTAGGTCGCCCATTATCTGACTGGATGTGCTTGTTCGATTTTTAAAACATTTTATACATTTCCAAATTATTTTTCTTACAATTTCTCGGCCATTAACGATCCAATATTTCTGTCGCAGAGCAGATAATGTTAATGTGGCTCCTCCGTGAAGGTTCACTTCGTGAAAGTGTTTGACTATCAATTCAGTAACTTGGTGACTTTTGGGAAGAATGATTGGATACTTTGTGTTTTCTGAAAGATTCGAGTTACAGAGTCTACCACCGACTCTAAGGATTTCTTCTCTATCAAGAAAAGGATTTAATTTCAGGATTTTACTGCTGAGATTCAATTTCTTCCCTGCTTTCAAAAGTCTAATTTCTTCTCTAAATTCGGAATTTTGCATGATTTTAAAAATCAAATTGCTTGCCTTATCCAATTCTTGAACTGTTAAAAAACCCGTGAGTTTTAAAGATGTAGGTTTAATATTGCGGCAGAATCTTAAACACCATGCAGTTACGCGTTTCAATTTTTTCCAGGATGAAAACCTGGATATCAATTCAAATTCAACCTCTTGGCTAATAACAGAATATACAGTAGTTTGACGCTGTTCTACCTGTACCTCTTCTACCATAGGCTCAATCAAAGGATCAAAAGATGATGAAGGTACATTTTTCTCTTTTAACCACACTGGTCCATTGAACCAAAGTTTATTTTCCACTAGATCAGAAGCTCTTAATCCACGTGAAACTATGTCAGCCGGATTGTCATTTCCCTTACAGTATTTCCATTGCGAAGGTGATACAACATCTTGTATTTCACGTACACGATTAGCAACAAAGGGTTTCCATTTATCAGCGGTACCCCTGATCCAGTGAAGAACAATTTTAGAGTCACTAAAACAAAATACATTATCTTCTTGGATATTAAATAATTTTCTTAAATATTTAACTATTCCTGCGGCAATAATGGCTCCCATAAGTTCTAAACGAGGCAAGGTTAATTTTTTAAGTGGGGATACACGGCTCTTTGAAAGAACAAAAGACGTACAGCAAGAATCAGGATCACGAAAATATGCAATAGCTCCATATCCCTTGAGGCTGGCGTCACAAAAGACAAAAAGCTCTATTTTATCGAAATTTACACATTCATCATTTAATATGTATTTTCTAGGAATACACAAGTTGAGAATAACTTCAAGTTCAAAGTACTAAGTTTTAAATTTTTCACTCAGATAACTGGGCAAAATTGTGTCCCAATCAATACCCAATTCCCATAACTCTTGTAATAAGAATTTTATTCTGATAACAAAGGGTGCAATGAATCCAACTGGATCATAAATTTTTGCCACAATCTGTAATACCTTTCGCTTTGTAACGTGTTTCCAGTCAACTGGTTGTAAAAGTTCTTGTACATCTAATTTCAATGTGTCCTCATCCAAATCCCAAATTATTCCCAGCACCTTTAACGTTTTCTTATCCAAATTATCTTCCTTATTAATTAAACCAATATCTTGCCAATGATTTTTTAAAGATACGGAATTTGATTCAAATTTTCTTAAGTTCATACCAGCGTCTTGAAGAATTTTAACTGCATCAGTTGATAATGAGAAAACTTCTTCAACGGAGTATGCTCCATGGATAAGGTCATCAACATATAAGGACTTATTTAACATGTCAACAGCTTTGCTATATTTCTTTTCATAACCCTTAATATGATGTTTGATAGTGGCGGACAAAATAAACGGACTTGTTGTCATTCCAAACGGCACTCGGCACATTCGGAAAACCTTAAAGCCTAAACTATTGTCACTATTGTCGTAAGAATGATCAAACCATAAGAACCTTAAAAAATTTCTATCTTCACTATTAATTTGAATTTGGTGAAAAGCCTTCTCTATGTCTGCACAAAATGCAACTTTATGTACGCGAAATTTTAAAATTATATCCAACAAGTTAGGATTTAAATTAGGGCCTGATATCAAACATTCATTTAACGATTTAGCACCTTCAGACTTAGAAGAGGCATCATAAACTATTCTTATTCTTGTTGTTACTTTTCCTTCACGTATAACGGGCCTATGAGGCATATAATAACAGTTAGGTTCATTTTCAACAAACTTACATTGTTAAACAATCCCCCTTTCAACTTGTTCTCTAATTATATTATCATATTCATTATATAGGAAATCATTTCCCTTTAATTTATGCTTTAATCCTAGAAATCGTTGTTTAGCAACGAAAAAATTATCAGCGAGTTGTGATTTATTGTCCTTCCAAAAGAGTTTTGTTTTGTATCTGCCGTTATTAAATTTTAAACTGTCGTTAAAATGCTTAATAGTATCCAAATCAGTTTCCGAAAATGTTTTGTTTTCATTTTCAATTCCTATCGAATCCAATTTCCAAAATGACTGCAAATCAAATGTGTTTCCTTCAACGGCAGATAAAAACAACGCATTAATTCGAGTATTATTATTTTTTACTTTACCCATCACTGTGTATCCAAATATGGTCGGTACTATAAACAAACCATCATTTATCATTGAATTACTTCCTGTTTGTATATACCAGAAATGCTCCGCGCCAAGCAGAATATTTATGTTCTCATTAACGGGACTTGTATCCGAAAGTTCCAAGCCCTTTTTAGTCATAAATTCTTTAATGTTTTGACATGTTGATGGCGGCTGGAATTCTATTGATGATATTAATTCTATCCCTATTCTTCTACAACAAGGCAGCGATCATCGTTTTTATTTTTTATTTTTAGACTATATACATCAAATTCTTGCGAGTTACCGCGCTGATTTCCAAACGAATAAATTGTTAGAAATTCTTTTCTAATGACTTGCAATTCTAAATCGCGCGCTAACTTGTGGGTGATGAAGTTTCGTTCACTACCTGAATCAATTAATAATCTTACGATTCTCGATTTATTTTTGCTTTGAACAATAACAGAACATGTCTATAAAAGCACACTATTTTCAGGTTTTAGAGTGTTACAGTGGGAAGTAGATACTAAAGCTTTATTTTGCGTATCTGCGGAGTTAACATGTTCCATTTCTTTCGATTTCAAACGGCAGAAAAGTTTATTATGATTTTTGTCGTTACAATTTTCGCATGGTTGTATTTTTGAATGACAAAACGACCGCAAATGTGATCTCAGAAAGCATCTGTAACAGCGACCTTCATGTTTTAATTTGTTTCGTTTTTGTTCGTCGGAAAATTTCAAACATCCGGCAGATGTATGTTCGTTTGATTTGCAGAATATGCAAAACATTTTTACCGATGTGTTAAAAGCAGAAGCTTGTGATTTGACTTTATAATTTTTGAACCCTTGTTTAGGATTAACCCCTGTGTATTTATTACCTTTTGAGCTATTAATCAAAATACTTGCTTCTCGGCATTCAGTTTCTATTTTAATGAACTCTATTAATTCACTTACTTCTATATTTTGGTTAGATGTTCTTTTTCTATGGAATTCAAGAGCTAAATCTTCAGGTAACAATTTAAGAATTATTGGGTTCAATAACTGTCCGTATGAACCGCTAGTAACATCTAAACTACTTAAATTTCTAACGCAGATTTGTAACTGATCATAGAGCTTTCTTAACCCAAAAACATTTGAAGAACGTTTAACTGGTTCTAACTGTAACAACATCTGCATGAATTTTGATATAATAACATCTTTACGACCAAACCTCTCTTCTAAACTTTTAATACATAGATCATAATTTTCTTCAGATAAAGCATAACCAGAAACACAATTATACGCTGAACCAGATAATAAACTTTTCAAATATGTAAACTTTTCTATTTTAGATAAACTTGGATTAGAATGAATAGCATTATCATACGAATTAAAGAATTCGAGCCATTTACTGGGATCACCAGCAAATTTTTCAATATTTAATTTAGGTAATTTTACTGAAGCACTACTTGTAACAACATTATTACCACTCAGAGTACTACTAATACTATTACTAGTTGTAATTATACTTCTTTCAACAACTTCATTACTGTTAATTTTCTTTACTTTACTAACAATCTTAGCTTTAAACGTTATAATTTTTTCATCATACTCTTCACATACAAGTAGTTCGTTATCATATTCTTTTTCATCAATTATGAGAGCATCGATCTTTGAGTCAAGAGTTTTAAGTTTCTCATGATATTCAATTAACAATTCATATGATGAATTTAAATCTTCTAGATGTTCTTTACTTAATGCTTCCGATAATAATTTCTCAAGTTTATTTAGAAGTGTAGTAACTTTACTACGTACAATAGCACGTTTCTTTTTCTCTTTTGCTAAATCATCCATTATGTTTCGTTTTCAAAGATCGATACCAAGAACAAATAAATCAAATTTCTTACCTTTCAAAAGGTAATTCCCCTTGTCCCGGGTTTCGGCACCAGAAAAATGTATGGTGTCTCTCTTCATGAGTCATAAATTCATAGATCGTTTCGTTTCAGGAGTCAGGGTTGGGAGAGCATCAGAATTTCAAATCAAAACTTCAAGATTTCTTAGAACATAGAAATAACATTTATTAACGATAAACTTATATTACTTCCGCCTATAGCGGCCATGAAACATAATCAAGCATCAAATAAATATGACATGCGTCATTCTTCATGTTCAAGCGTCAAGTGAAATATTTTTTATCGGCGCGCATCAAGAGCGCCACCTATCTACCAAAAAGACGGAACAAGTGGCTTGCGTGGTGATGCATGTGAAAACGTTATTACCGAAATTCAAAGATATATATATATATATATATATACGTAGGTTTTCAGGAATTAAGCATGTAATTGATAACGAGAAGCCTTTAAATCAGTAATCAGGTCGTTAATCAGTATCTGCGGCAGTCAGCGACTGTATACATTTAAATAAAAAATTACTTATATTTACTTTTGCCAAATGACCATAAAAAAGCATGTGGAAATTAAAAATATTTCACACATGAAGCAACAAATGTGCCTTTCAGAAGTAGACATCTTTATAATATTTCTACTTCTGAATGAGTTTTAAATATATATCTGTACGGACAGAAATATTTTTTTTAATTTATCGCAAATCATCTGGATACTCTATACAAATCATGCCATATTTATTCATTTAATACTACAATCGTTTTTAAACGCTTAGCAACCCAGCCCAGCAACAGCCGAGCGGTAGAGTCGCTGAACACTGGTAGATTCGACGTGGTTTCGATCCCAGGCAAACGGGATGGCTGCATGGTCATTTTAGTGGTTTTCCTTAAGTGCAGCAGGTATAGGAGACAGTTTACTTTAGAAATTCCTACATGTTCTTATCTTATGTAATCATTATTTCCTATCTTGTTCATTTGCGGCTTTGCAGCTGAGGATGGTGGTTCGGTAAAACCATCGAAAGTTAACGCTGATTTTTGTTGTTTGACTTCTGAATTAGTACCTATTCGGTGTGTTATTGTGTCTTAATTAATTGACACCATGTGTTAGAAAAGTGGTTCGAAACACTTTTATGTTTTATGGCATGTCATTACTTGACAAGACTTCGGTCAGGTATTTTCATAAAGCATTTTCCTGATAAACTATATATCTATTGCAAGCTGAGAAAAGAACTAAACAAAATCCAGATAAAGCAAACAAAATGTCAATATTATTACTGCATCAAGCAGGAGTATCAAACATTTAAGGCACTCATGTTTAAACTTATAACGCAATCGCCAATTTCATCTGAATTTCACTCGAAATATTTCGAGAAGAAGGACATGTGTTGCAATAATAACTTATTCAGGTTTACAACTTTCTTTAGTATCGTTAATTAAAGAAATAAATATTTTTGATTTTTCGAGATGGAAATTAATATTATTTGTAGAAGTTCGCATTAATAATTTTGTTAACTGGAATTAGAGCTCGAAATGTAGTGGATTTTTCCATCTGAAACTGGTCGTAAAGATTCTTCAAGCTTAGTCTTGACCTTAACTAATCGCGCATGTCTATCCCGAAAATTGAAAATCTCGATTACTTTCTGTTCGCTTCCTGTTATCATCGTGCACTAAAACTAAATTTCCTGCTTTTAGAGGCTGTGAGCTTTTTATACGTTCATCCTTTCATTCATCATACGAAATCCTTGACGTAAATCAAAAACGGTTTCCCGTAAATAAGAATTGTTTTAAAGATTTTGTATTTATATTATTCATATCAGGAACTCCATTTTCTCGAATTTCATCAGAAACATGGAAAGTGTGATCGGAGATAAATCTTCAACATCTCCGGTGGCATGTGTCAGTGGACGACACAAAATTTCCCTCTCGCACAAAATTGTTATTTCTTCATGACTGTGAGATGATCGAGCCAAAAGCTTACGAAGGATTCTTTCAAAGAACTCCTATTAATCGCTCCCACCATCCCCCTCCCCGAATTCCATGTGATCCTATGTATGCTAAGGATTCTCAGTTTTTATCCCAGTTTAAGCTTTTGATCTGTCACTGCCTGTGAAATTCGTGCCATTATCGGGATAGCTGATATGGGGTCTTCCACGTGTAGCAATGAAACGACTAAGTGCTTGTAAGAAATTTTCAGTCGATTAAAAAAAAAAAAAAAAAAAAAAAAAAAAAAAAAAAAACAATTCGAAATACATTGCTTGAAAAATGGCACAAGTAAAAATTACTATCCACGATTTTTTATTTTCTTTCAGTATTAAAGATGCAGTCAAGTGAACACCAACAATCTCAAAGATGGTTGCTTCTCTTACTCGCTCATCAGGGAAAAGCACAATGGGTGTTTTCGAAGAATTGGTATCAAAACTGTGGCATATTAACTGAGTTTTTTATTACTTTCTTGAAAGTCTTTCGTGTTTCCGATATCCACTATTGTTCTCGTAAAGGGAATATGGAACAGTGTATTCCTGCAGGATTTGTCATTTTATATTTGACACTTATTACTTTAATTATGATTGGATGATCAGAAGGAAGAAATCGAAAATTTTATGTATCATATCGTGTCAGAATTCTGGTTTTAGCCCGAAGGATTCCGTTAGAATCAATTAGTGGCTAACGTGCACCAACACCTTTGTCTGTATACCAGAAAATGATTCACTCTGCACTAATCTCAGAAGAAAACGTCGGTTTCATTTCATCTGCAATAACGTTTTCAAACGTTCTCTCAGTAGAACTTAATCTGTCTCATTCTGACATTTTACAAAGCGAAAGATCCCAGATATTACCTTAAAAATGATAATATACGAAGAAATTTAATCAAAATTAGCGTCCGTTGTAACATTTGAGTTAAGTATAGAAATTATCGCCTTCGTTCTTTCAGCATTTATAATGCAAAATTTCGTACAATTTTAGGCCATTTTTCTGGGCCATTCGTCAAACAATGGGGACCCTCCCACCGTTTCGATTTGAACGAAATATCCTGACGGCAACCTTGAGAAGAAAGGACCGCTGGATTTTGCGTTCCAGGAACACAATTAAAAACATTTGTATCCTTTTAAGTACGGATTTCTTTCACTCTGTTGTATAGTTAAATAGCCGAGTTTTTCTGCCTTTTGATATAAAATAATGCATCCGTATAGTAAATCCAATAGTAAGTAAGTAAAGGTTATTGTTTCAAATCGTCCTTAAGGGTATCAGAAACCCCTATACCGACAATGTTAAATTGGCCATTTTCGATGTACTTTTCTCAAATTCTGCTGTAGATACAAGCTTGAATTTTTTACTGTAATTAAAGTATACCTATCTGATTATACTGAAATGAGCTTTTGAAGCATTTTGAGTTTTAGAGTAAATTACAGAATATTTTGTTGGGCATAGTAAAATATAGCACTTTTCTCACACAAAAAAATTAAAATTTTTTTTTCTAAGTTTATTACAAAAAGCTCATTTCAGTAAATATTAGGGAACCTAATAAATAAGCCATAAAAAGTTTAGATACCTGTGAACAGTAGTTCCTGAGGAAAGGTAGATCGAGTATAAAAAATCACGTTTGGAGAAAAACGCGTTTTTATGTAAAACTCCTCATGGATCAAAGAAGTAGATGACAAATTAAAACTAGATTTTTTTACAGTTCTAATTTTCATAGAGATTAAAGAATGGTATTTTTGGAAAGATAAAAGTGTAAAGAATTTGAAAATGCAAAAATGCGAAATCAATATTTTTTGAAGATTTTGGGGTTCAAACACCCATTAAGTCTAGCGCTAGTTGTGGTATGGAGATCGGTGTGATAGGTGCCATTCTGGATCGAGCTGACATGAATTAATGTGTAACTGAATTTTCGTTATAACTTTGAATAAATATCCACAACGTGGCATAAGCAGACGTACTCATGTCAAAAACCTTTGTAAAAGTAGATCAGAGATGCTTTGGAATGAGCAAACATTCTTCTGGGTCTAGCTATTATTTCCAAATTTCGTCATTTGCTTTTCCAAATTTCGAATTTGTTTGAAATGCTTTTTGATAATTGCTATCCCGTGAAATCTTTTGCCTTTTTTTGAAGCATTAGTTTTGGAATTAGAGTAACAGAAACTAACTAAAAACAATAGGGTCAAAAATCCTGTGTATTATTGACAAAATATTTGGATAGCCCGTTTTACAGAACTATCTTTAAAATGACAGGACGATGTGTCATCTGATAACTTCCATCTCAACTCCAGAACTGATACGGTTTTACCGAAGTATTCATTGTGAGGGTTGCAATGTTTCACGCCTCCATCCTCTGTTGCAGTCGACATAATTTCTTTGTATACTTTAATGGTATACATTCAACGCCCGCAGTTGATCGTTTCATTTTTCTTAGCCACTTTTTGTTGCTGTTCTGGAATGTTCTCGAGATGATAATTCAGTGTTGCGGAGAGAAGATAAGGACTGGCATTAACGTCAAATACCACTCTTAAATGCTAAATGCATATGCTTATTTATTCCAGTGGGCTTTAATAAGCTATATTTATCTAATCTCCTAAAGAGCAGTCAGAATGGCAACTATCAGCTAGCTCCCGGCCGGGAATCGGAGCTGGTAAGGAAAAGTGGATCTTTTGGCTATAACGACAAAAATACGATCATCAAGATTATCGTCCCAGAAACAAGAGTAAATTAAGTGGGAGGAGCAATTGAAGATGCAATATGAACTAAAATATACATGGTATGTACAGAGATTCAAGTAGTGAGAATTAGGTTACAAACAATTAAAAATGAAATAATAAAGCGCATGAAAATGTTTTATTTACATATCTACAAATGCGTGGGCTAAGTGACAAAATTGTGGTTCTTCATTCAGTTCACCGTGAAAGTCTTCAGGAATACAGACGTAGTTCAGAGCAGTATTAAAATTTCCTTGGCAGTTCAAAGCAGTATTAAAATTTTCCGTCAATTCAAAACTTTAACCAAAAAATTGCTTTGTAAATATTTCTCGATGTATTCAATCTGTAAATTATCGTCGAAGAGATTAGTCTCTATTTCGAGGATAAATACCTAGTTTAAAAAAAGCTGTCACAACGCAAGGCGTAGGCCAATGATATCTTCAAATACCTACTTAAACGTTTACAGCAATATCATCTATGACGTCACAACAAAGGGTGGGAGAAGTGCCAGCATTTATAACGGGCGGCTAAAACCCGCCGGGAACTGAAGAAATTCAACCAATCATATTCTGATTGGTTGAATAGCTTATTCAGCTACCGCTGGAGACTGTTTTTGGCGACCAATTTTTATGCCAGCAATTAAAGGGTTTGTTTTGGATTTATTTTCCGCTCATATTCCTCTTTTCGTATCTTTTGATTACGTCTTTTTCGCATCAATTTATAATAGTTTTCTAACTTTTATTGCTATAAAAGACAATGTAGTGAATACGGAAAATTCGGTGGATTATCACGTGAAATGTGTAATAAAATTTCTAGCGTGTTCCCGCAAAAAAAAAGGTGTACGGTGTTGTATCGCAAAAGTTTTATGCTAAATTGTACATTTCACTTTATTTTGTGGCACTGAAAATTACAGAAAGAATTTATTTTTTGATCATCAAGAAAAAAATGCACTTGAAAAAGGCTTATTAATTTGGCCTGTGCAGAAGATGTGTTGCTTTTTTCTTTCTTAATATATATATATAAATATAAGTATTTATTAGGTACTCAAATTTAGCCAACAAAGCCACATACAGAACATATGTATTAGAAGATTCCTAAATAATAATAAATAATTTGATTGAACTTTTTCTAAAATGCATTACGTTTTTGTGTGATATTTGATTTTTAAGAAATGTAGCATGTTGAATAAATTGATAGTAAAAATCTCAAATGTACTGTATTTTAGAAAAGGTTAATATGAAATTTTATTAAATTGTTTTGTTTATCTAATAAAATCTGGAATTCTTTCCCAATTTCAAAAGAAGGATGTGTGAAGGATTAATGCATGTAACAAATAGATTTTTAGAAAAATTGTCATTAGCATAACATGAGGAGTGTAAAATGGGAAGATCTTTATAATGTAATATAATGCAGTTGATAATCATCTGAAAAAGAGCCCATGAATGGTAAGACTGCTGAACACTGATAGTTAGGTTTATATCCTAACTATATATTTGGACACCTTTTGCTTAGCTTATCTGGTCTGATGATCTGTATAAAATGGTAAATGAAAAACAAAGTATTTGTACCCAATATTAAGTCTGATCTGCAAACAAGATTACTGTGGCTGCAGAAACCGACATGCCAGTGAACTATATGTGTCATGTAGATATTACACAAAATACATCAGCTAGAGTACTCTTATCAAGCAGCATGGGGACAGGTACCATATAACCAAATATGTACATATCAAACATTTGTAATTATGTATTTTAAAGTTATAGGCTTCCAATACAATTAGAATTTATATTTCTGTAATACTTATGAGTCTTCTCTGAAACATACTTATTTTGCTTAAATCTACTTCCAAAGTACTTTATTTTGATACAACCCATGGTTTAGAAAAATTAATGTTTCTGACATTCAAGAGCAGATAAAAGTCATACTTAACTGACAAAAACATATAAAATTAAAGTAAGGCAAAAATAGCAGCTTAACATAAAATCTTGTGTCAGTTTTAAGAAATAACTGACGTAGGTCCCTCTTCTTCAATAAAAATGAAAAAAGGTTTTTATTCCTGGCCTTTTGAAGAACAGATATCAGATAACACTCAAAATTAATAAGAATTATACAAATTCTGCATCATTCTAAGCCTTCTTGATTTATTTTAATCTTGAAATTCATGACCTGACAAATTTTGTGACAACTATATATTTTTGAGAACCTGGGACCACAGGTGGATTTGTTCGAACAGCATTCCAAGTTCTTCGATTACATGCTCGAAATGACTCTGCATGAAAAATTTACAAATTAAATTCGTCAAAAGCTTTAGAAAGTGAAATCTAATGCACTCAGTAAATTTTTTTTTTTCTGTGTGAGGAAATCAGCTTTTTCATTACCATCAGTTCTACAATGGAAATGAGCCTGCTTGGCAATTAGTCTGAGTTAAAAGTGTCTTGAAATTTCTAAAGATTTCTGCAATTATAGCTTTGATATATATACAAGTGAAATCTATTTAGCCTATTCTTAGTATCAGTAATATTAGGTGTTTTCAACATTAAATGGGGTGCAAAAAGTCCATTATGATATCTTCAGTGATGAGATGTACGAAGTTCGCACGCATCCTTTGCTCAATTTGTCCTTTGTTCTTTTTGTTTGCTTATTACTTATTCCAGGGAAAAACGTCTTGCATGTTGTAACCGTACTTTAACATATGTTAAATTTTACATTAAAACATGAAATATAAATAAATTATTTTAGGATTTCCATCGAGATGGTTTTAACAATTCCTAATAGTGTAAAGGAAGGTATAATTATTATAAAGACTATTAGTATTAATAGAGGTGAAGCTAAGCAGGCTTTAAGCTTAACGAAAAGTGTTTCCACAATAAGACCTTCTTTGACTCACATGAAGTTCTAGATTTAAAGACAATGCTAAATGGGGAAACCTTTAGCAGAATAGAAAATTTTTGAAAAATCTCTGCTGGTTCTCAAAACCTTACAAATGATCAACTGATGTGAGAAGAAAAGTGAGGGGCAACTTCTGGCACAAATTGTGCACATCATGAAATTTATTTGCTATTTTATGTAATTTCCATGATATTTCTTATTTAATTTTTTTTCATGCACAGTTACTATTTGTTTTCCGTTTTTGTAAAAATTAAAACATTTAAAAATTAAACATAATTTGGTATTTTGAATTTTATAAAATAAAGTGTGTGCTCTTTGTTAATATTTTAATAGCTCACCACTAGATATTTTAATCAAAATTTTATCTAGGTTGATAAATTACAATTTAATATATATTGCTCAAAATATCAGATTATGTAGCATAATATGAATATTTTTTAATAAATTTTTAAACTCTGTAAATTTTCTTTTTTAATACTATATTTTAAAATATTTTTTGCGCATGGATCATATGGATAATCACAAAATATAACTTGAAGTTCAAAATTTCAAGTGTTTGTTTTCTATGTATAAGTAAGTTGTTTTTATCAATTTAACACTTCATCAGTCATTTCTTAACATATTAAATATAGCATTGGCCCCTAGGAACCAACCTTAAACCAAGCAAAATAGAATTGTTATTTAACATGTTAGATATTAGGAAAACATAACATTAATGTAAACCATTGTAAAACAACAAATGATTATTACTAATTATTGTAACTAAATGCACACTTATACTCAGATACCACCCATTTGTCTTAAAGTCGTTTTTGACTCTTATACAACACTGGTATAAACTGAATGATGTTAATTTATTAAATCTGCTTGGAGAATCAAAATTATAAACAGAGTCCTTTGTGTGCAGTCATTCTGCTACTAAGAACAATTATTCCAGATGAAAAAAAAAAAAAAAAAAAAGTTCCCCAATCAGTTTCAATATAAAGAATAAATTATGATATATCATGTAATGATAACTTCATCCGAAGATTCTGGACCAGACTACAGTGAGAAACTTTCTATAAAATGGTCACAAAATTTTCACACTGAGAAAAATTATTACTATCTTCCATAATTAGTATTCATCAGCAGTCTAGAGCTGGAGCAAACCGCATGTATTCGTTACTGAGTAACGGGTACATCGGTTGACTCGAAGTACCGATTCGGTACTCACAAATTCATTTCGTTACTCGCATCTGTCGTACGATGCGGTTTGTTCGAGTACGAATGATGCGGTTGCTATACGAATACGAATGATGCGGTTTCTATGCGAATACGAATGATACGGTTGCGTCACAATGCGCTCATATTTTTCATAGATAATTTTGAATTTTGTTGGGCATAGGGCGAACTCTTGTTTACATTATGTGTTTTAGTTGAAATACTATTTAGTTGTTGATATTTAAGAAAATGAGCAATTTTGATAGCGTGAATCGTTATTTTGTAGTTGCTTTTTACTATTGCTATTTATGTTTGTAATTTGAAAATTTAGATGATTCATTTTTTTTTTCCCCTTGAGCGTGCCATAGTCAGATTTTATTGATTTGAAATATTTATATACTGCACTTAGGTATTGTTTATATAAGAATATATAGGTTAATATAGGTTCTTTACTTCCTTGTATCAAATAAAATGGTAGTAATTATTGATTTCGAGAAAACTTTTGGGTATCATATTTTAACGGAAATATCCGTTTTTGACGATTACGGAATCCATGTGAATTATTTTTTGGGCTGACGCCTGTACGTACGAACACAATGAAAGACTCTCTCTCTCTCTCTTTTTTTTTTTTTTTTTTTTTTCAAAAAACTTATTGTTAAATGTAATCCCATTTACTCTAAGCTGATACTTATGACTAATGATTATGACTCTAAGTTGATACTTGAAAGAGATTTTTTTCGTGATGTGTAAGTACGTATGTATGCATTTTGCATAACTCAAAAACGGTTAGTTATAGAACGTTGAAATTTTGTATATGAGTCCGTTATAACATCTAGATGTGCACCTCCCTTTTTATTGCAATCGGTAATACTACTAAACGTATATATGTGTATACATATCAAATAAATTATAATTAAATGTAAAGTACATATATATATATATGTCCTTATAATTAAATGTAAAGTACACACACACACACACATATATATATATATATATATATATATAATAAAAGCCAAGTAAGGCGAAAATAAAAGCTTTGGCTTTTATTTTATTTAATTATCACTAAATAAGTTACTTGACTTTTATTTTCGCAATCATTGGTTGTAGTCAGGACTTAATTTTTAAAATTAGAAGTGCTGGAGCTCTATGGAAGGCCATCAGGAAAGATGAATAAATAAATAAATAAATAAAAATAAATAAAATAACTATTAGAATAATAAAATAATTAGCAACTAGAATATTAAATGATTATTATTATAATTCAATAAAAATTTAAAGACAAATGAAAATTTAATTAATTCTTAAATTAAAGATGAATAACTAAGTAATGAAATAAAATACCAAACATCGTCTTGTTTGGGGGCTGTGGCTAAAATTGCAATTTAAGAACTAAGCCGAGCATTAGCTAAATTTAGGCTTTTGATGAGCAAATAATGTACTGTTTACCAGAGTATAGATAGAGATGCCCATTCTTCTAAAACGACGTTTGGTAGCTACCTTCCACCACCAATTCCCTTTTTTTTTTTTTTTTTTTTTTTTTCAGGTTTCGGTTTATTCGGTTACAGCAAAGCACACTAGGGCTATTGCCTACGGGGAGGGAGGCCTTCGTGTAGGATTTTTTAAAGGGAACTGACTCATATGCAAGTTACACACGGGAATAACAATGAAAACGCCCGTGCAGCTAGCCGTTAGCCAGGAATTGAACCCCGAACCGAACTATTAGTGCTCAGCGACTTTATCGCTCGAGCTCTGGTGGGCTCTTTTTTTCTTTTCATTCGCTGTTTGAAAAACGGGTGTTCACTTTACGATAAAGTAATCACCTGTTTACTTCAATTAAAATGGGTTAGACGATGTGACTCTTCCTACTTTAATCTCACTTAGCTTTTGATTTCTAATATCGATTCAATGTTTTCTGTAGACAAAGTATTCTGATTAGAATAATAGATTTCAAACATGTTCAAAAGGTGTGTATCTGAATATAATTAGGTTTTTATAACATAGGGCCCATTTTATTAGTTTCACATAGTTCTAAAGCAATTGAACCACAGCATCGCTGTTTTGAAAGAAAGTAAAAATGTGAAAAATGTATAATGAACATTAATATATAAGCTTTATTAAAAGTAGTCAGCCTTTTAAAACGTCTATGCTTTTATAGGATTTTTGGAACTCTGTGCATTTGCTCTGGCATCTTAAAAAAGTGATGTTCAATATCAACGTATGTTTATGTTCTCAAAAATACAGGTATCTTTCAGAAAGCGACCTCTTAGAAGTCGTCAATAAATGATTCAGTATAATTATTTTCTAATAGACCATAGAATAAATTTATTTTAACGTCAATTTAAAAATGGCTGCTTGTACTAAGAGTTAAGAGCAATAAGACTCTAATTTTTCTTTCGCAATTAGCTATCATGCCAGCTGAATTGTTTTCTGTATAACCTTTATTGTGTATAATTGAAATATTTAGCTATGCATTCAACAAATATACAACAAATGTAAGACAAATCATTAAAAAAATTAAAATTTGAAACATTAATGATAATTTTTTTGTTATACATAAAATATTATTAATGAATGATGAATTTATATCATATTATATATAAATCAAAATTTAAACTCCTATTCCTTTATAATAAATTGAAGAAAAGCTATAAAGTGAATTAATTTTTAAAAACAAAACGAAAATTTAAAAAAAAAAAAAATTGTCATATACCTAGATTCTAAAAATGACGAATACTGAGTTTTACGACTCATGTGTGTATGGGTGTATTTAATTATGGCAAGGCACACTATGGCTATCTGCCTAAGGGGGGATGCCTTCGTGGAGGACTTTCTAAGGGAAACTGGCTCGTATACACGTTACACATGGGGAAAACCACGAAAACACCCATGTAGCCGGACCGTTCGCGGGATTCGAATCTCGGACCGAACTACCAGTGTTCAGCGACTTTACCGCTCGGCCGCTGGTGGGCCGTTTTACGACTCATATAATAATAAATGCATATTCATATTGTAACAGAAATTTTGTTAGACGTCTAGCATATGTATAGTTATTTGTGATCTTTTCAAACTGTCGTAACATGATGCATATTTATCATTATCGTGAACTAAAACAGTATGCTTTACATCCTTACAAATATACGTGATAGATTTTAATATTTATTTCTGCATATACTTACGTTTCCCAAAGACACGAAAGCAAGTCAAGCAGATTTTTGTTGTATTAAGCAGATTTAAGTTCTCTGTTTGCTAGTGTAACATAATTTTGGATGTTAGTGTAACATAATTTCGGACTCTATGAGCCTTCCAGAATTATTAGCAAAATAGTGGCAACGTCTTTACAAAGTGTTTTTATAAGCAAACAGATGTACACTGAGCAGTGATCAACTGATATATTTCTTAAATGATTTGGTTTAGTTGATTATGACAAAACACACTGGGGTTATGTGCCCAAAAGGAAAAATGCCTTCGTAGAGCACTTTCTTAGGAAAGCTGGCTCGTATGGTACGTGGTAAGCTGGCTTGTAAGCTGGTACGGGAAAAAACCACGAAACGCTTATGAAGCCAACCCGTTTGCCTGAGATCGAACTCAGGTCGGAACTACCAGTGTTCAGCGATTTTACCGCTCGACCGCTGCAGGGCCATTTTTTAAATGAATAAAGGTATACTCATAGCATTATGAAATATTTAGTGCTTCACTATTATCTCTAATAAAGTAACATAAAACTTTCCTTACCTTTTATAGATTTCTAAATTTCTTTTAAGTTCTTATTCTTACTTAACCTATACGTTTGCGAATGTTTTTATCGATTTTATTGTTAAGTGTAAAAAGCAAGTTGACATTTAAAGTGAAAGCAAGTTAAGTGTAAAAAGCAAGTTAGCATTCCTTGTCTCAACAAATAACAGTCTCAACAAGGAGTTTTTGGAGAGGGGATGAATCGGGCAAATTTCACCCTTTCGTCATTAGCGGTTCTGATGAAGGGAATGGGGGAAGCAGCAAAAGAAATAACGAATAACGGACAAATAACGAAAGCTAATCTTTAATGCGGTCTTCCAGTTTCTGTATTTGTATTTGGGAAAGTTTTATGGTCATTTTGAAAAAGTGAAAATTTGATATGGATTCCGCATGACTTCCTTCTACGACTATTTAAATTATGCTATTTTTTCTGCACTTCATTTAAACTTATTTCCTCGAATTATTCTAACTCAATTAAGCGATACCCGAAGGCAAGTTACAAATGGCATCAAACATTGCAAATTTTGAAACTAAATTTCCTGGTCAACTTTTGTCCTACGAGACTCAAACTTCTTGTATTTTTATTTTTTCATAACAAGTATAAAACTTTGCCAGATATAAATATAGAAACCAGAAGACGACATTAAAAGTTAGATTTCATAATTTGTCCAAAATTAATTCTTTTTTAAATTTGACATTGACAAAATATGAATATTTTCGTCATTTAAAATACTTCTGTATTTTTGTTGCACCGTATTTAAATTTGCTTCCTCGAGTTATTGACATTAAATTACATTAATTCCATTATCTATCGGAAAATAATTAAAGAAAATCATCTATTTATGACATCTCTAAGAGGTCACCTTTTAAGAAATCTCTATTTTTGGGAACATAAACAAACATTGGTAGTGAACATAATCTTTTTAAGACCACTACATGTAAAATCCTCTAAAAGAATGAATGGTTGCATTTAATGAGGACCCATTACTTTTAATAAGAAATGTAACATTAAGCTTAATTATACATGTTTTTGATGTGTGTGCCAAAATAGTGATAACGTACTTCTGTTGCTTTAGAAATGTGTGAAATTAAAAAAATGGATACTATACAACAAAAATGTTATTATATTCAGATACACACCTTTTGAACACGTCTGAAATTCATTATTCTGCTCAACATAATTTGTCTGCATAAAATATTAAATAATATTAAAAAATCAAAAGCTAAGTCGAAGTAGAAACAGTCATCTCTTCTAAACCATTTTAATTGAAGTAAACAGACGTTCGCCTTATCGTAAAGTAAACACTTATTTTTCAAACAGCGGATGAAACGGGAAAGAGAGGCAGCGAACGAAATAACTTTTTCGAGCTGGGGATGAAATGAGAAAGGACGAAACGATACTAAGCCAATAAGACAAGATCTGGTATTTTACTTTATTATTTAATTAGTCATCATAAATCTAAAAATTATTTTAATTTTTATTTGTTTTTACATTTTTATTAAATTGTACTTATAAGTATTTTATACTTCAGTTGCTAATTATTATGCTACTTTGATTATTCATTATTTTAATCACTATTTTTTATTATTTTAATTATTAAGTTTTTTAATAAGTAATTTTTTTGTTATTTTAATTACTAATTAATGTTATTATTGTAATATTTATTTCCTTTCTTTCTTTATTTTTTATTTTATTTTTTCCTGTTTTCCTGACAGCCTTCCGTAGGCCCTTCTGACTTTAGAAACTAAGCCCTGACAGCAATAGAAAAATTAATAATGAATCCAGTGCACCAAAAAATAATAGCCAAAATAAAGTGAATTATTTCTACTCAAAAATGCGACGCAAAACTCCCTATCACAGCACTACCCAGTTCCCGCGGGGTAGAATAGCTCACGTGATTCAATGCAATGCGACGTTTCAAGGCTCTAAGGGCCGTAGACCGATAAAATAGGCTCAGGATACGGATAACGATCGATTTTACCGAAAGTAACGAGTAACGATACGATAGTAACGAGTACTGGTTCACCGAGTAACGAATACATACGGGTACACAATTTCTTGTTACTTCTACAGCACTACAGCAGTCGAGTGGATAAGACTAAGAAGCACTAATAGTTTGAACACTGGTGGACAGGCTAGCTGCATGGGATATTTCTCTTGTGCCGCATGAACAGAAGTCATATTCTTTTAAACATATACTTCATGAAAATATTCTACCCTTAAAAAGATACTGTTTTCCTGCTTTGCAATAATGAATTAAATAAATTACTACCATTGATACAGAACTTTTTAAAAAAAAGAAAGAAAACACTTATAGAATCTCTTACCAATTGAAATATTTTTATGCGTGCTCTAATATGCATAATACAGAATTGTGAAAATTCACCACAATTCCACAATCAGAAATGATAGCAAATTATAGGAACATAGGCAGCAGATGTGTAGACTACAATATACAATTTGTTGCTCTTTACAAAATAAAAATTAGAGGCATCCAATGGTGATAGCTGTTGTTGGAATATTTTATTTGTACAGAAAAAGAAAATGCTTTGGATTTCAAGAAAACTTATACAGAATTTCTGCTAGGGATTAATACATGACATCTGAAATCATAAGCAAGTGGAATTAAAATTGCAGCTTAAAGACTGTGTGATTTCCTAAAATATAATTACAAACTCTGGAGACTAATGAAGGTGATAAATTACTGCATATTATTCAGAAAAGTCTTGGCAATGAAAGAAAATAATGTACATAGTAACACATACGGTGTAATATAAAGTGTAAAATACCCCACAGATTCATCATGAATAAAAATTACTTGATTGTGCTAATGTTCCAAGACTTTAAAAATTACATCTTTATTTTTACATAACACAATGAAATGAAACAGAATTATTTCGATGGAGAATAATGCAGAAACAAGTTTCATGTTAATTTTTTCAATTATTGTTTTTCTTTTGGGAGTTACTGGGTTACCTGGGTTATTTTATGAGTTATCCCACATCAGCATTTTAATATACAGATTCTCTGAATAATCATTGTATTTTCTATATTTCAGTAGGAGTAGGAGTTTCATTGTTAATGTGATTTTTGCCTACGGAAAAATATACAAAAGAGAAATTTCTAAAAGTTTTAAAAGTAGTTTAAAAAAAAAAAAAAAAAGACACATTCTTAAAATATTTTTCTTTATTGAATTTCACGATGTTTAGAGTACGTGAAATAATATGAACCTAGATATCAACAAGCATTTTCAAATACACAAAGAGCCCAGAAATTTCACAGTAAGTAATTTTTATCAATTATTATTTTCACCCTTTATTTAAAAGTAAAGAAAAGTTATTGGGTATCGAGTTAGCCAATTGAGTGGAATATAAAGTTGTATTTGTTTTCGAAATTGAGATTTACATACTTCACTTATCGCTTCTACAGTAAATTAAATATTAAATCATATCAGGGCAACACAAAATAACCAAAACAAATGAACTACTTCTACCCAAGAAATACGAACAAGTTACCATAACATTAACAACTGCTTTCTTGTATACCAGTTTTGCACAAAAATTGTGTTTGGCGATCGGAAAATGACGCCAAAAGTTCCTGGCGCAACGGTTGTCTCTGATTGGTTGAATTTCTCCCGTTCCCGGCGGGTTTTAGACGCCCGTGCATTTGCACTTTTATTACAAGTGCACAGGACTTTTCCAGTTTATGGAATTTAACGAACTTTTACAGGTCCTTAGGGGATTGATAAACATGTAGTGGTAAAGGCCCTCGGGTCGAACACCACTTAACGAATGATGATCTCCGATCTCCGATTATAACATCCCGAAAGGAGGTGAGATGTTTTAGGCTACTCGTTGAGATTAAGTGTATGGTTCCTACTGCTACGAATATCAATTTCGTTTGAATTTTGTTTTTCAATACTGGCAGCGAAAAGGTGTGTAATAGAATTTTTGCTCCTCCCACATCTTAACGTTGGAGAGTAACAAATGCTCTGTATTGACGAAAATAAGAGTTATATGGTTTTGGACTTGGAATGTTTCATCTCAATCGTTTAAATTATTGAGTACTCGTTTCTAATCCTTGACTCGAGAGGTATTAATATATGGGGTTCGAAATATCTTTTATTAATTAAAATATACTGGAGACATCAGTAAGAATTATCTATAAACTGGACGCATGAACATTTTTCATATTAAAATTTACATTAATGCTGGAGATAGAAATTTGCATATCTTCCGTTCGCGGTTGCGCTGAGCAGAAAGGGCAAACTTTATAACTTCGGAAGTTTCCTGCCGAAAAGGACACGAGGGGTACAGGTAGTCTGTCCTCCCGATACTGAGGGTCCTGATGTCTGACCTCCCTCCTACGCCTATCTGATGAAGTTTGCCGATGTGGCTAACCGCTGTGATTCTCTCAAGCGGGGTGCAGAAACATGATGGAAGGAGTCCTACTAAGGAACAGTTTTTGGAAGCAAGAAATCTACTCAAGCTATCTGTATTATCCATCAACATCGCCAAATACCTGCCCATGTGAAAAGGACTGTTAAGCAGGATCAATTCATAGTGTATCAATCTAGCGCATTTTGTACGTTATCCATCGTATAAGTTCATTAATGTGTCAAAACCTGACACGCATGTTCATCTATGTTGTTAAATCTTAAGGATAGAAAACGCTGATTAAATTTTATGTTAATTTTTCAACTTGGAGCAGTTTATACTTCTGTAGCAGAGAACACCACTAAGCATAACTCTCAAGGTTCTTCAAAGAACACAAAATCTTTAAATATGATATTTAATAAATGACGGAAAATCACACATGACATAATTTTGTTGAAAAAAAAAAGCTATACGTCCCTTTGTCAATTGATTAAACTAGATCTAGATAGAATAATCCTGATGTGAACTGAAATAAAACTGTATAAACTTCGGGAACTAAGTAATACTTAAATTTAATAAATTTAATAAATGTGAATCAACGAAAAATGTGAATCAACAAAGTACAGAGCGATTTATCACATCACAACTCATTTTCCTTACCATATGATGACAGATAAAATGAGACCAAGTTATTAAGATAAATATCAAAATATTAAAGGAGAACTTATCCGTTTGCACAATAGAGAATCTTATAAATACTTTGCTTTTGTATCTAAAGATATATGTAATATTCCGATGATTACCATTCATAAAATAATCATTGATAGTTTGTAGCTCCAAAATATATGTCTGATAACCTTGAAAAAAGTTTAAACAAATGAGAAGATAGCTTACAGGTGTTGCACACAGCAGAAACTGAGACATTTATAATTTCAGTTTTACATCAAGTTTTGCCCTTTCTTTTGGGTTTTGTATTTGTTCGTCGTTTTTTTGGTAACAGGCATCGATTCGAAGAAAAATGTGTCTTAAAATAAAGTAATCAGATATACTTACTTTAGAAAAAAATACTATCGAAATTTTAACTACCAGTTTCTTCTTAAGCAAATGTGCTATAAAATATTCAACTATTCCGTCCCTTAACAACAGCTTTCAAAAGGTAGTCAACAATTTTTAAACTAACTGTTTTACCAATATCAGGAAAGCGGTGGTTGAGAATGTTATATATAACTTTTAGAGTCGTAGCTGTGTTTTTAAATTTGCCGTTCGCCCCAAAATGTTTCTGCGGTAAATGCAGTTTCATTTCCCACACGTTTAATGCAAGTTAAAAGGGATTCCTTCAATTAACCTCTTCCCGACAAGGTGTCCCGAATCTTACTGCGTGCTCTGGAATATTATCGTGTTCGCAGGAGCAAGAATTCTAGCTAGAGGCTTGAAGAAAATGTTACGCCTGCCTGAAGAATGCGCTTTTTGGCTGTATCTTATTAATTATTCGCGAGAAATTATATGCAAATTGTATCCACTTCGTACGTCTGCGAACTTCTTTTTCTTCCAAAGATCGCAGTGTTTGTTCACAGTAAAATACAATTCAATACATCCTTTATCACATGTGTGCTTTCAGGTCGTATTTCAGTTTGTGCTCATGCGGTGTTGCAAATATCATTGCTGATTAACACTACTACGTCGGTGTCCAGGGGATCAGATTACACCTTACATATAGTTTAAAGACAATATTTTTACAAATTTTTACATATGTAAATACTTTTAGTGAAATTGTATGTGAATTTTCATATTTGTTGTGTAATGTAACATGAAATGTTTAAAAGCGAAGGTGCTCTTCCGGAAAATTACGAGTACAGGGCAAGTTTATTTAACATCGAGTAAATGGTTATCTCCCTAAATTGGCGAGATATCGAAAGCTCACGATTTTGTAAGTTAATTTTTGTCCTTAAATTTTCCGAAAAATCGTCAATAGTCGCCAAAATTGGCGACGATTTGGAGAGATTTTGGTCCGACCTCTGTATAACTCTAATGGAGTATTGTAAGTGAATAACTGTAAAGAATCCTATATGCAGCTGTAGATGTAACTTTAACCGAATATACTGTTACGTTTTTCTTCTTCTGACACTAGTTGTTGCGTTATTATCTTCCTTCACGTTCTTGCGGGTTTCGTGCGGATTTGTGAGTGAATAACGACGACACTTGATGAAGCATCGAAACACACTTTATTTAGCCAGTACTAAACAGGAGAGCTCCAAAACACTTTTAAAGTCGTCAATGAACTACTATAAACACGCTGACACGATCAGCGACATAGCCTGCAGATTATCAGGGTATCACGGTGGAGACAGCTTCACTGCAAAGCACCAGAGTACAGCTCCCGACTCTGCTCGTTCGTTCTCGGAACTCCTCGTACTCTCGAGACTCTCCACGCTACAACTCGCGATGCACTCGACTACACAACAGAGCACGGCTACCGACTCTTCGGTTCAGTCGTTCCCGGAACTCAACAAACTCTCTCGACGATGCACTAACCGCGATACAGTAAGAGACTCCTTCGATGAACTCGACGACCCACTCGGCCCTCGCTGCCCGGCTGTCAACTCGATCAACTCCGCAGAGATTGATTCGCTAGACGAGACACCAACTCGATACTGACTATCAGCTCGCTAGACGAGGCACCAACTCGATACTGACTATCAGCTCACTAGACGAGGCACCAACTCGATACCGACTATCAGCTCGCTAGACGAGGTACACTCTAACTGACTGCGGACCAGCAGGTTTATATAGTTTTTGACTGGTGTTAGAGAACATTGTGGGCTAAACCGGTAAGAATTCGTTCCAGAAGGTTCTCCATCCGTCCATGTCATATCGCTAATTTTGTCGCCAAATGGGCACTTTCTCGCCAAATGTGGCAAGCCGGCCTTCGCTTGCCATTTTATGGCAACCCTAAAACTGCTTTGCAGGGAAGCCATTCTACCGCGCTGGACATTTCGTAACAGTAGATGTAAATTTAACCGAATATACATTCCACTAATTTCGAGAAATGGAATTTACTGAAGATTTCTAGGCGTCCTGGTAAAAACTATATAAAACCAGAGAGAGCATTATCTACATCCTTCCATGGAGATAAGTCAGGGAAATTTTTGAATGTAAAGCTCCGCAGGCAACTCAATTATTTATCTGGGAAGAGTAGCCCGGTATTACTTATATATTATAATTATACTGATACGTAATAATTACAATATTTACTTATCTTTATGCTTCAATATGATTGTAGGCAAATGGTAATAAGAATATTACAGTTAACTTATGTAGTAGTCCTTGAATACCTTGTAAAGGTTGGGGGGCAGGGAGGGGGGAAAAACCACCAGTCCGCGAAATTTTTTCAGAGTTTTACCGGTCCGCGGAGCATAAAAGTTTGCCAAGCACTGACTAGAGCATTCTCGTAAGGAGTTGAACTACAGCTACTGTTCACCACGTTGGGATTGTTCTTAAACGGTTTCCCATTTGTCTTTGGCCCACCAGCGGCCGAGCGTTAAAGACGCTGAACACTGGTAGTTTGGTCCGAGGTTCGAATCCCGCGAACGGGCTGGCTGCATGGGCGTTTTCGTGGTTTTCCCCATGTGTAACGTGTATACGAGCCAGTTTCCCTTAGAAAGTCCTCCACGAAGGCATCCCTCCCCTTAGGCAGATAGCCCTCGAGGCTTTGCCATAATCATACACACACACACGCACAAACGAATTAGACCCATTTGTCTTTGAATTCTAATGGGCATAAATTCTGGAGAGGTCTCAAATATTCTGCAACACGACTTTTCCGTCTTTACTAGTATACATTTTAACCACTTTGGCTAAGCAACAATTGTTTCTTTTCACGTTGTTGCATCCAAGAAGGACGGTATCCCTATAAAAATAAAAATAATAATATATACACATACAGAATATATATATAGAGAGAGATAGGTAGATAAACAGATGCACATAGAAAAATGTAGTCGTTCATCTCGAATATATGTAAGAGTATTTCCAAATACAATTGTCATGCACATGTAAGTAGACTATTTTTAAGATTGGAAGCCTGAAAATGCGACTTCAGTTGAAAGGCTTAGGGTTTATTGCGATTACAACAAAGTACTTTAGGAATATCTGTCTAAAAGGAGGGATGGCTTTCTATACTAAACTGACTAGTATACACGTTACACATGGGAAAACCCACGAAAATGCCTATGCAGCCAACCCATTCGCCTGAAATCGAACCCAAGTCCGAACTGCATATGTTAAGAAACTCTATCACCTAAGTAACTCAAACAACAGAAAAATTTTAGAATTTTAAAACCACTTCCCCCTTTAGAAGCTGCTTAAATATGAGACTTGTAAGCCTTTATCCCAGGTAACAGAAGGCCTAGTAAAGACGTCACGAGATGGTCCGACATTTTGTGATAAGATAGTGGTAACGTTTACAACGTCCATTTTCTTCCAAGATGACTTTGTTCCTAAATGAAACAAGAAATTGTTTTCTTGATCTGCTAAAATATGTATTTTATTCTAGAACACGAAGCGCATAAATTAAATTTAATTCACATTTTCACAGCCCACCAGCGGCCGAGCGGTAAAGTCGCTGAACACTGGTAGTTCGGTCCGAGGTTCGAATCCCGCGAACGGGCTGGCTGCATGAGCGTTACCAGGTTACGCAAGGACGACGGAAACAAATTATATTTTAGTGAAGTGCTTTTTTAGATTTCCTACTATCACATTAACTGCTAGAACTTTATTATTCTTGATTGAAACTTTTAAATTGTTTTCCTTATATTTAATTATTATCCTTATGTTTTCCTTATAACTACCACTAGAAAAGTAAAATACTAGCATTTGGTAATTTTCAATACAAACATTAAGTAATGCTTTAAATAACAGCAGATTGCTCTCAGTAAATGCGCAATGACGAATGTATGTCCTGAAGATAGAATAACTGTGGAACTTGTTAGTACCCAGACGTTATGCTCATGCGTGCTTAGTTTACGTTACCTTATTTGAAGACGGCAAAAGGATCAAGTTTTGATGATGTTTTCAAGAAAAGTGATTCCTTCACTGGGTGTTCGTGAGAAAATCCAGCGTGCTACACAAAAAGTACTAGAGATATCTCAGCGGCCGGATGTAGCAAAAAAAAAAAAAAAAAAATCTGAAATGTTTCAGATTTTAAATTACGTCCAAAGGGGCGTTTTTTAACATTTTGTGTGTTACCTTTCTTTATTAAATATCATGTTCCTCGCACTTAAACCATAAGATCCAGTGCAACAGCAATATCGCAAAATAGTTTTAAAACGAGCATATCTTTAGAATTTCCGATACAGAGACTCACGCGCTGGAGATAAAAATGTTTTTTCTGCACAACGTTGCCATTGCTCGCTTTGAAATCTTTGAGTTTGTTAATCAAAAATTCGTCAAAGTTTTAAAAAATAGGAAATCCATCATAAAACAAATTTCAAATTTCAAATTTGGTCTTCCACATGCTCATATTCGTTGGAGGATTACGTTATTCAAAATTCGATGACTCTATGTACCGTTGTTTTATCACAATACGAGAAATATACATACATTTATGCAGATTTTTCATTATTTAATTTCTTCAAATATAATGCAGGACTCTAACATTTTGTGGCAACAGTTTGAAAAGTGAACCGACATTTATGAGTCCGACGCAAAATGCCAAAACGAAACTAATAGTCCTTCGGGATTCAAATCCCTTTGGACTAAAAAAAAAAAAAATTTGCCTTTTTAAAAAGAATAATAAAATTGAAAGTTTATTCGTTTGGTGACAATTACGAAGAAAAAAGAATTTTCAGTTAGTTCCATCACGCTCAAATATAGAACTTATCCGTCAAAAACCATATTTATTGAGGTTTGCACAACGGATAGGATATCGCATGATTCAAGGTCAACTGTTTCCTTTCGTTTTTATGGGAAAGCAAAGACGGCAGGTAGAAGATGATCCCAGTGAAACAAAAATAAGCGTTTCAATCGGAATGAATTATTCCCGATACCCACACTGCTTGAGGAAACGATTTGTCGACAAAATATTCATCATATCAACACGTTTCAAATATTAATACTTGTTATACTTTATTTAGAGAAGTAGATACTAATTCAACAATTCTGTTCTACATTCAGTCGTTTTGGTGTCAAGAGAAAATTTTCATGAGACAGAGACACCTTAACACGGTACGATTTAGAGGTTATTGAACTGTTTAAAAAGAACTTACGTTGCAAGAATGAAAAATACATTGATAAGTTATTATTTAACGAAAGAAAATTGGAGCTTAATAATAATTACTTAATTGCTGAACAGAGGTTTTTAAAGCCAAAAAATAAACTCAAACATAATGAATGGTTATTTAGTTAATACAAGAAATAAATTAATGGACAATGAGACAGGAATAATTGAAAAATGTATTAATGCTGTTAATTGCGAACTTGAGAGGGATAGCTATATTGCACCTCATAGTCCTGTAATTCGCCCTGAGAAGGCAAATACTATTGCACGTATAGACTAAGACTGTTTGATAAAGAGAAAGGGTGCGAAATCTCTAAACGAATGTCTAATTCAAGGACCCAACTTGTATAGCAATTTATTAGATATCATTCTAAAATTCCAGTTAAACAAGCTAGCTTTTGGGCCAGATATAAAAGGTGCGCTTCATTCTATTTTGCTTCATGAAGATTCGAAAAATAATTTAAAATTTATTTGGTTGCTTTCACGCTTGCTGCAACTATTAAATATCATATAAAGAAATATAAAGAGGACCATAGTGATGGTGTAGAAATGTTAGATAAATTCTTGTATGTTGACTACCTTCTGCATGGGGCCGAAAATAATGATAAAGTATTTTAGCTGTCCACCTCTGCGGTGAATATTCTAAGAGATACAAATATGCATCTTCGTGAAATAAAAAGCAATTCTGGAATTTTAAGAGAACTGTGGATGAAGAACGGAATCGATATCGAGGAAAATATATTAAATAAAAACCCGTTAGAGGTTCTAGGCTTCGAAACATCAAGTACAGATCTACGTTCTAGGAAGTACAGATCAAGACGTTTCAAATTTAGACGTAATACAATTCAGGGAATCGCTAAATGAACAAGCAATAACAAAAAAATCTCATTTTGCAAACTGTAGACATAATGTATGATGCAATTGGTCTAATTCCTGCATATGTAATTAGAGCTAAGTTTATGATTCAAGAATTCTGAGAATTTGGTTGTGATCGGATAACCAAGGATTTGATGAGTTAAGGAGGAAGTTTTTGACACAGTATTCTGAAATCGACGGTACTGTTAACATTAATATTCCTAGAAGATAATTCTCGTGGGGTTCAGCAATTAATGCAGGATATATGATCTTAATTGTTTTCGCCCATAGTAATAAGGATATGGTACAAAAGCGTATCTTCAAAATACCACTTAGACTTTCTCGCTTGGAACTGACTGACCTATTGCTGCAAGAAAAGCTGACTATCTGAAAACGGTCTTTAATATCAAGAAATGCAATATTTATTGATTTAGTGACTCTTAAATAGTGCTTTACTGTATAAAGAGTTCTGCCAATATTTGTAATACTTTCGTAGCAAATCGTTTTAGAGAGATACAAAGATTAATCGTTCCTCTTAAATGGCAATTTTGCAAAGAACTGAAAATCCTGCAGATGTTGTATTACGAAATGCAAATTTGATAGATCTTATAGAAATGAGTTTTGGTTTCACAATCAACCTCGGCTAAGACAAGATAACGTCAGTAATCAAAGAGTTGAAGCTATTTCAGATCCTGCAGTAAAGAAACTTTATCTTGAAGAGCAGCGAAAGAGTGTGGTGTGAGTTGCATCCAATAATCAAAATGAAACGTGATCTTCTTAGTAAGTTTTCATCCTAGAATAAATTCAAATATGTAACTGCATAGTAAGGTTCTAAAACAATAGTAAAACTACATTTTTAAAAATTAAGGGTTTTTAGGAATCCAAGGAAAGCAATTTTATTTTTATATTTATACAAAATTCCGAATTTAGAAAAGAAATTAAACGTTTGAAGGCAGGAAAGGAACTCAATCTCAGCATAAAATCTTGTCCATAATACAGAAGAAATCCTCAGAGTGGAAGGAAGACACAGCAATTGGAATCTTTCAGAAAAAGTGTCCAATCATTCTTTCAATAAATATAAGGTTACTAAACTGAGCGTCAGACAATTTCACGAACTGAACCCACATTGAGGAGCTACATTAACAGTATCAGTTCTGCGACAAAAATATTTTATAATTAACAGCCGTGAAATTGTAAGAAAAGTAATTTGGAAATTTATAAAGTGTTTTAAACAACTACTACCGCCTGTCAGATAAAGCGCTATAAATGCTACGTTTACATTTACATGTAATTCACCACAAAAGCTATTCATCTAGAAGTATCAGCGATCTAACAACAGAGGCATTTAAAACGTCTCTCAAAGGATTTGTGTGACGCACAGGAAAACCCAAGAAAACCTTTTCAGATAAAGTAATCAACTTTGTTGGCGTTGACTGTGAATTGAAAAGATAGCTGACTAATCTTTCTTCCGAGGAAGCATTTCGAAACTACCTGTCGTTTTTTGCTTTACTGTTATTAATCCAGTATTTTGTTTTAGATTTAGTGTATGGATTAACTGTGTTAGATTTATGGTAATTTAGCAGTTTCATTAAGTTTTAATATTTGTCTTGCACTCTGAAGAATTGTGAGTACACTTTACGTGTAATTTGTTGTGCTAAATTTAGTATTGCTATCTGAATTTAAATTTGTTGTATAAGTGCTTGTTATTCTATGAGAGTTCATTGCTGAACACGTTGCTATACAAGTTTGAATCTAAATTAAAAGGTTTTTGATATTAATATTATGTTGAACCAATTGTTCATCGGGACGGAGTGTGTTCTGCTTTCAGTAAATATATGGCGCTATAATCGCGCGCCAGAATAAAATGGATAAGTTAAGCCTTGGTGGGGTCACCATGTGTACAGACGCACATCTCGCAGCGTCAAAAGAGCGCAAATCTTCAAATGTATCAATCTTCCGTCCATATAATACTCTGTTGTGTTTGTCATCGTAATAAGTATTACATGTAAAGCTTGGAAACTACGTACTTGAAATTTTATCAACACAGTACCTCCTGTAGTCAACCCCTACTCTTTGAGGTAGGCCACACTCTCTCAATATTCTATCAGGTAAAATCGTAGGACAGCCCACACGTGTGGCGACAAACTGGGAAAGTGCAGAATAACCCACTGCTTCGCGATTTCTCAAAATCGCCAGCTTGAAAATAACAAGTCAAAAAATTGCACAAACTCTGTAGCCATGTACACATCGACCTATTTTCACTTAAAAAAAATCCCAGAATTGCATAAACTTGGCATTGCACACTCCCTTGACTTTGCCCATGTACACATCGATACGTATCCATATAAGTGGGCGCTCCAAGTGTGTGGGGTCTGCTAGAATCCAACTTTCTTTTATTCTTCCAATTTTAAATTTTAGCTTTTACATATATGATATGTAAGATGGACGATATATATTTTAATTATCAATATTTAATGAAAGTGAAGCAAGCTTACATTGTTTGGTGAATACAAAACTGCGTAAACGTTTTCTTTAAGTCACTATATGCATTTTTAATTTTGGTGATTTGAGCTTGAAATTGAATTTTTCGAAACAATTTTTCATTTAAAAAAGTAGTGGATTTAAAATAAAAATAATCCAATCTAATACGTAAAACGAATAACTGCAAATTACTAGTCACCACTGTTTATTTTCATTTTGTGGTATTAAAACCAGAAAAACATGGATGTCCTTTTTCAGTTGCTTTTAAATGAAAATGCATTGACTTTTAGAGGCAAAGCGGTGGTTGTAGGGCATGTATTTAAGGTATATTGGAACTTATCACGTTTTCTTTTAGGTCGAAGTTGGAACCGATCTCGAAGTTTTTTCATCGAATTTAAAAGAAAGTTCGTTTAGCTAATGCTTAAATATTATAAATACTTCGCCCTCTGAAAGCAGAAATTGGACACTCATTCATATATTATACCTGCATGTCTCTAATATTTTGTTTTGATGTTCCACAACCAGGTTAAATCAATAATAACAAAGACTACATAAATTAGAAGTAGTGACTCCTAAAACAAAATTCTTAATAATGGAATTTAAATGACATTGAATTAAAACTAAAATGCACCTTTGACATAGCCTTTCTCAAAGATATGGGGGTTGCTTTAAATCAGCCACATTTGGCTCTTTATCACAAAGTAAATTTATTTAAAGCCAAAAAAAAAAAAAATTGTCGCCCAGACGGTATAGTGGTTAGGAAGCCTGACTGCGATACCGAAGGGTCTGTGTTCGAATCCCGGATAGTATAGATTGATTAATGGACTCTGTTACAATGTAACTGTTTACAATCTGCCATTTGAAAAAAAATTCTCTTCACCTGTTATTACTGTATTTGTATCTCTGAGGCCCCGCACACAACATCCACACCAGTTTGCTGATTCTTTTAACCGACTTTGCTTGACAGAGTAATTACTAGAAAGCTGATATACGAAGACTTATCAATCTAACGCACTGAGATCTTACCCTCAACTCGGTTTTATAACTACGTTAGGTCAAAGAAATGTTATGCGCCGTGGAAATGATGTTAAACTCAGGATGAGGCTTTCGCCCATGCGCCTGTGATAAAAAAATGCGCAATTTACAAACATATGAGAATAAAGAAACTGAGCTCACCGAGGCGAGTAACAGAGTGATATCCACTCTGTATATGTAAACGTATATAAACATATGTATATATATATATATATATATACATATATTTATATACTTTTAGTGAGGCCGATTGCAACCAAAATACGAGGTGCACATCTGCATGTTATAGCAGTCCTACATACAAAATTTCAACGTTCTGAGGCTACTCGCTTTTGAGTTATGCGAGATACGAACTCGCACAGACGCCACGAAAAATTCTCTGTAGAATTCATTTTAAATCAGTTTTATAATTTTTCGGGGGGGGAGAAGTGTCCTGTTTTCTGTCCTTACGTACACAAATATTTTGTAGAATTTACAACTGGGAGAATTTAGTTGCTAGTTTGCATATTAAGGTTTTAACTGGGGGGGGGGGTCTCTGCTACCTTATGTATAAAATTATACTGCATTTACTTGCACTCGATTTGAATTTCCATATGTGGTACCTGGAAGAGATTATATTTAGGCTAAGTTGTAAATTTTCTATTTCATGATTTGGATTAATTGATTTAGTCATAACAACTTGTAGTCGGTATATATTGTAATCTTTCTGATGATATATTCTGGAAAATAATTTTGAGGAACTCCAGCATATATAATTTTTCTACTTAATTAGTCCTTCTCCCACATGAACTTGGAATGTTCGACAATGCATATATGATTCCATAAATGTAATCATGGTGGGAGGAAGCCTGAAGATTGAAATTTTATATTAGAGTCCTTGATGCCATATTTGGTCAAAGGCTTTCTCCACGTCAAGAAAGTAAGCTGTTATAGATTGTTTTTAGAGAAAGCCTCTGCAATAGTCTCTATCACATTGAGAATTTGTAACGTTGTACAGTGACCATGCCTTAAGCAGAAGTGATCGTTATTAATAATATCGTGATATACTAGAAATTCATTGTCTTTTAAGAAAAATCCTTTGGAGTATTTTCCCAATGCACGAAGCAAATGGATAAGTGATAACTGACCGGCAGCCTAGAATCTTTTCTGTGTTTCAAAAAGGAACATTCACAGCATGCTTCCATTGAGCTGGGAAGTAAGCCAAAAATTTAATTTTTTGCAATCAAAGCAAAACCAAATCCGAGACCCTTAACGCCGGGACATCGGCAGTTCCAAATTTCGGAAATTTTCGATTTTTTTATGATCAATTTAAATTTATACAAATGACACGTAAGCATTGTAAAATAAAAAATAGGTTTGGTTTGGTTTATTTAATTATGGCAATATACACGAGGGCTATCTGCCTAAGGGGAGGGATGCCTTCGTGGATGACTTTCTAAGGGAAACTGGCTCGTATACACAAAATAAAAAATAGAAAAGAAAAGATTGTTAATGAAATAATGAAACCTTTTATATCCGTAGAACAAGATATTCGAAAAAGAGGCTAACTATTTATTTGTTTCTTTTAATAAAAATTCTTTCAATGTAATTCGTTTAAACTGCTTTCATTTTTGGGAGGATAACACATTGTCTTTACTGACTGATATGATTTCTTGTTCAGTTCAAAATTCTATTGTTTAAGCCCTTAAGCGGCATTTCTATAATTACCATTAACCTAGCAGTCGAAGTCTTCAATTTCAACAACCTTTTTGCCACTTTCTTTACTACCGGTTGCGATATTTTGCTGGACTTGAAAGCGCATTACAATTGTCTAATCTAGAATACTAGAATAATGACTGGGATTTTGCCACTGCAGCAGAAAACTTCTAAAAGATCATATTCACTTATTATCACTTTTCCACATTTCTCCTTAAATTCCATTAATTAGGCCGTTTATAGCATTATTGCTAAACAATTCCCAGAAATGGATAAGCGTGTCGTCATAACGTCTCCTTTGGTGGACGTAGGCCACGAGCCACGGGTTCCTGGCTGAAGCTGTACACCAAGAATACACTTATAAGAACTCGAGCTTCTAACGACAACAGTGCTTCCCATCAATTTTTAAATTTATAATGCTAAATTTTGCTCTGCTAAATTTTTTGCCTCTTATATGTTACAGAATAAGCACGGTCGAGCTGGGCTTAGATATAAAAGTAAGTGACACGATAATTTGCTATCTTAAGTTTATTTCAAAATAAAAAGAGTGCAAATTTAGTTTTTGTAAAATGTCAAGCTACATTCTTTATAGAGTTTTTTTAATATGATATATTCTAACCAGTTATAGAAAGAGAACAGCGAATATTATTGGCAGAGTATAAAGTAAGAGATGAATCTTCCACGGTCATTTTTCCTAGAAGCATCAATACACATTTTGTCCTTACAATAATAAAGGGAACGGTGCTGATTTGATCCACGATCAATCTAACGTACAGTATCACGGCGTTATAATCTAAATCAATACTTATTTGATAATATAAAGCTAAAGCAGTTTGAAATTAATCGGCACCGGGAAATAAAACTAGTTATTTCGCTGTAATGAACAAGAACTACAGCTTCGAATTCAAATATTTAACCTTCTTGGATGCCCATATGAATGACCTATCTAATTTAATTATGTATATATCTATATCATGTGTCTTTATAAAACAAATGTTATGGTCTAAAGGTTGATTTTAATTCCCAATATATGATGTAGGTCAAAACATTTAAACCACCCAAAACTCAAGAAACTGGTTGTTCATTGTAGTGATGTGCACTACTAGGAGCTGTAGCAATGTGACAATCGATCTAAATATATATATATCTAGAAGTCCTTAATCAATTTACATGTGCAAATATTTACTGGCCTGAATTCATAGTGGTAGTACATTGCTAATTAAACCCTAGTATCAAGAATAATTAGATATTTCACTTTCCCAATAACCCACATGCATGAGACTTGCGGAGACAAATTTCTTTCTCTTAATCTCATTTTTATTTTATCAAAAAACACATTTTCTGGATCCAATATATAACACTTATCACACAACACACAAAACATCAAAATATCATAACTTAGAATACAAAATGTGAGAACCTAAAAATGAAATAGTAGAGCGATTCCGCAAACGTCACTATTCGAAGATAAATCACAATCTGGTCTCATCGTTCATATAAGCAGTTGGAATTTTCACACATTAATTACGTGCAGTGCGTACATCCTTATTATACACTTACGAGATCTTTTTTCACTTTACATTTCATTTAACACACTTAAAGCACCACGTGGAGATACACCGCTGATAATGCACTTTTTTGAGTCGAACACCTCTTGATAATCTGCTTGAGATGTTTCAGAACGTTATTCACGGCAGCCGGACATATTGATTTTTAAACTAAATATCATCATCTACATTTTGCAATCTTTTTAAGCAAAAGAACGACGACATTCCATTTGCGAATATTCAGGCACGACGAGACTCCATTAGCGAGATATGCAGGGGCAAAGCCCCGCACATCGTGCGGCGTCGCTGATGATCAAGTCAAGCGAGAGCAGGAAGGACACGGGCGAAGAAGGAAAGAAACTGCGATACTGCTGTGTTGTTCTGGGTATCTATTACCGTGGCAATACTTCCCAGACATTCAAAGTAGAAAGTCCTAAGCAGTGTAAAAACCTGAATATATTTCCTCTGAGGGGAAGATATGATGAATACGAGAGAATACGGTGCCTCATGTATGTATGCTCGAACGCTGACTCAGAAGGGAAAAAACCAGTCTGACCGGTGCTTATATACACACGTCCAGTTCCGCGATTACGATTAATGTTGCCATGATGACGAACTGCGTGGTGTGAGAAATTACTATTATCACATTAATATTATAACATTAAAAATTAAAGAAGATAAATTAGCATTTAGAGGATATAAATAAGTGTTCCTTGGGATATTCTTTTATTAATATTGAAATCGGGAAAATACAGAAATTTTCATTCAAGTTTACGGTTCAGGTTTTTTATAGTTATATTTATTTTAACTTATTACTAAAAATGTAAAATTAGTAATATTAATTTTAGAGTAGTAAGTAAACTAAACAACATTTGTTTAATTCATTTTATATACACATCCATTTTTACCACAGTTAATTAAATATTGTCACTAAACATTTGATTTACTTAAAAAAAGAGCTGTCTTTTTTCACCAAATTGAATGCTTTCAGAAACAAAAGTTATTATTTTTTACCACCTTACATTACATCCATTGGATAAGAATTTGGAAAATGTTTAATATATAAAAGTAAATTCTGCGTAATTTTTATGCATGCTTGTAGCTTATTTGCAAAGTAGTGTTGAGGATATTAACCATATTGAAGATATTTGGCATTGTTATTTATTATCTCAATAATGATTGGCACTTGTTAATTAAATGTCGAAATTTGCCTGCAAAGAGTAAATATAGAAATTTCCATTAGAAAAACCCAATTAATAACTGAAAAAATAAATAATAATCTCCAAACTTCATTTTCTTTAAGGATTTCAAGAACTGTCAACCTGCCGATTGTATGTCAATTGAAGAAAAGTGCTGGTATCAGCATATTTTTTCAGAAAAAAAAAATCTACGTTACGGTTTTGGAATTTTGTTCCAGTTTTCTTCAAAGAATTTAACTGCATAGTCGTCAATCACATTACAAATCAATACTCCAAAATATACTGCCAATTCCTCTCCACACAGAACCAAGCAAGAAAGAAGACAGTGATCTAAAACATTTCCCAAAACCACCGCTTTGCCACAAAGAGACAACGCAGTTTTATTTAAAAACTAGTCATCATCAAGTTACTGGATCATGTCGTCTACTAATTTTCAGCTATTTTGTACTTAAAAATGGGACGAAATAACTAGTGGCCAACAATTTATATTAAGTATTAAATTGAATCGAATAAAAGCTTATTTCCAAAAGTTCGATTTCAAATTTTTCATCAAAACTAAAATGTACATCTGAACAAATTTACCCAGTTTTGTATTCACAGAAGAACGTAAGCTTGATTCTCTTTCATTAAATATTAATAATTGAAATATATTTGTCACATCTGATCTTCACGAAGTTCGAAAGTTAGCATGTCATGAAGGTCCAACCATAACATGGTGCAGAAAAAAATGAACATTTATCACCAAGACATTGATTTTTTTCCCTTTTTCTGCTTGTTTTGTTATATCTTTTCAGATCAGCTGTCTACTTTAACTAGCCGCGAACGTCTCGTGCTGTAGACTAGCCGTGTGGCGATATGCTTCTTATGTATATGATATATGATATGTAGCAAGGCCAACTAGATATCTACAGGCCTGCTCCACCGATTTGTGACGTCACAATCGAAGGCGATCGTTCCCACGGTAGACGCAGACGACTGTTTTATTTATGTAGTACGCAGCGTTTTATTTCAAACACAAAAGTCAAGTTAAATTAATTTTTACAACTAATATTTCAAATTTTAGGAATAATAACGTACTATGTTATATCGTAATGATATTTAAATACCGTTCTACCGATTTATCAAACAGAAAATAAAATTAAGATTCGAATGATATTGTAAATTTAGCAGAGCTGATTTAAATAAACTGAAACATATCTGAACTTTTATACGGAAATAAAATGGACACAAAATTATTTATAAAAATTATACGGTATCAATGAAAATATAACATATGTAATGAACTAAACATGAGATGTTTTCATTTTGTAATAAAAAGAAAAAATAGGTTAAGGCTCTCAGATGATTTTATATTGCTTAAATTATGAAGACTGGTTTATACTGCTTGAATACTAAACAAACATATATAGTATTTCATAATAAAATTAATATCAATTCATTAATTCTAATATAATAAAATATTGCTTTACAACTGTTTTTCGGTGCAATGATATTGAAGCAAAATGAACTCTTTCTTTTCTTTATTCCCATAAAGATTTAAGATTCAATCAGAGATCCTAAGATGCTTTTTAATAATAAATACACATGTGGACATTAAGTGAAATACATAAATCTTATTAATACATTAATATATTACAAGTATATCTGAAGTTTAGTCTACATATTGAAAAAAAGATTCATTCTAAAAATGTTTTATAGTAAAATCATTACACAGAATATTCAAAAAATATATTTCAAATTCTCTTAAAAAAAGCAAGATCATAACTATGCAATCAATCCCAATCAATGAAAAATCCTGCGAGTCATTACGATAGTATGACATACTGATTAGCCAGTTGAAATTATCATTTCACGTCTGCAATAAGTTGTCATTTGAATGTTTTAAATATTAATAATAGAACATTATTATTGTAGACACTGATGTGAGGTCCACAAAAATAAACTTCATAAACTTGAATGAGTTTCTATGACTCACTGATATTACAATATATCATCTATATCATTGTATATACTAACATGGATATAGTTTACAGATGCTTAGTATTCAATTAATTTAGACATTCTACTTTTTTTTTCTTTTAAAAATATTTAAACTCTTTGAACACCACATACTACTGCATTAATTTGTATTGCTTAAATTAATTAGATTGATTTATAGTGCTTAAATATTAAAAAGATATGTGATATTTCATAAAAAAATTCATAAACATATTAATTTAAATAAAATTTTGATTTACAATTATGATTTTACATGAAATCCTATGGAGGCAAGAGCCATTTTTTTTTTCTTTCTCTAAAGGACGTTTCAACATTCAATCCAATATTACAAGGTACTTTTTAATTATAAACATACAAGTGAACATTTTGGAAAATATATGAGAAAAAAAGTTTATTTTAAAGATGTTTCAAAGCATGAACATTATACGAGATATCTTGTAGCATATCCAAAAATACAGGGTGATTATAATTAAAGTTTAAGTTTCAAAACGCTATAAAAAAGAAACACTGATGAAAATGATGTGAAATTTGAAAGGAATGCTATTGAATAAGGCGGAAAGCATATGGCAGAAGAGAAAATTTAGTTTCAAAAGTTAGCAACAGATGGCGCTGTAAGCGGTAGAATCACGACGAGAAACGATTCGTAAAACAACGGCTAAGGTAGAAGTTACACATTAAAACGCATTGACAAATTAGAATTGTTGAATAATTTTATTTGCATGACTGTACATATCACATCGAAAGGGCCAAATCGGTTTCAAGAATTTTGCGGCGACATACCGCATAAGAACCATTCATCAAAGAAGTTCGGAACTGTCACGAGACTGGCGCAAAACATGTTCAATATGGTGTCCACCGTTGTGTACAACAAGTTGAAGGCGACAAATAGCATGTTCCACAACGTATCCGGGGTGATGTTCAGAACGTGTTGCGAAATACGTGCCTTTAATTCCGCTAAATTTGCAATTGAGCACGGAACACAACATTCTTCAGATATCCCCACAGCCAGAAATCACACGGAGTGAGATCAGGCGATCAGGACGGCCAGGCTGTAGGGAAATGACGGCTGATAATTCGAGCGTTTCCGAAATGGCGCCTCAGCAGTTGCTTCACGGGATGTGCAATGTGCGGAGGAGCGCCATCTTGCATAAAAATGATTTCATCCACACATCCACGCTGTTGCAGAGCTGGAATGACGTGGTTGCGCAAAAGAGACGCATACCTCTGACTAGTGACGGTTGCGAGAACAGGACCGGAAGCACCCGTCTGCTCGAAAAAAATATGGTTGTAGGATGAATGATGCCGTAAAGCCACACCATACCGTGACCTTTTCAGGATGAAGTGGTACGGGGTGCGTTGCCAGTGGATTTTCTGTTGCCCATATTCGACAATTCTGGGTATTCACGTATCCTTTCAGATGGAAATGGGCTTCATCTGTCCACAAAATTTTCCGCGGCCATTCATTATCCACTTCCATGCGAGCCAGGAATTCTAACGCAAATGTCTCCGTAGCTGTCAGGTCAGACGGAAGCAACTCCTGCACATGGCCAATTTTGTACCGATAGCATTGCAGGATGTTTCGTACAATTTTCAGCATGGTGCTCGTAGGCCTGTCCAATGTTCGGGCAATTCCTCGTGCACTGCACGGTTGCACACTACCGGCCGACCCCTCCTGTAATGGTGTGGCCACTTCTTCAACTACCGTCTAATGCGCTCGTTTTCTCCCTCTACCAGATTGCACATCAAACGAACCTGTCGTTTTGAATTTTTGCATCATTTTCTTTAGACCTACGACACTCATTGGACCAACGCTTTCTTTTATACCCTTCAGTGTCCTGAATTTTTGCAGAGCTACTCTTGCACAATCATCATTCTTGTAATACAGCTTTACCAGCAGAGCGCGGTCCTGCAGTGAAACACCCATGGCGAACGTCTGAGACGCCAAATGAGGAACAGCCTGGTACCTGGCGGCTTTATAACACTGAAATTTAACTAACATTTTAATTTACGTCTTCTTCCGCTTGCAGCGCCATCTGTTGCTTACTTTTGAAACTAAATTTTTTCTTATGCCATACGCTTTCCGCCTTCTTCAATAATATTCCTTTCGAATTTGACGTCATTTTCATGAGTGGTTCTTTTTTTTATAGCGTTTTGAAACTTTAATTATAATCACCCTGTATATTATAAAATTCCCTGAAAACAAAGTGAGATCATAACTATGCAATCTACCCCAATGAGCACCGTATCATGCTATAAAAAATTCTTATGAAAAAACATCTGATTAAATATACACTGTAAATTTATTTAATAATAGACAAATAGTAAAAGATGCATGCAGTATTAAGCAATGAAAAATCCAGCAAATCATTGCAATGTTATAAGATATTAATTATTAAGTTAAACATCATTAATTCACATCAACAAGAAGTTTGCCATTCAAATTTTTGAAATATGAATGCCAAAACAGGCTTATCATTGTAGCCCCTGATTTGAGGTCTACAAAAATAAACACTACATAATCTTTTTTCATTGTTCTCGCTCGTCTTTTCTTCTGCTTTAGTTTTGGTAAAAATTACTTTTAAATCATAATCTACAATTTGTTTATCTTAAAACTTGTCTAACTGAAGCTATATCTTTCTCTTTATTGCTTTTGTTAATTTTAACAACAATCCTTTAACGTCCTTCTAGTATGCAGTAAATTAATTTTTTATCTCTTATTTCATCCCCAACTTGAATGCTCTTACTTTTCAGAATTACAGCTGTATTCATGTAATCATTTACAGATTCGTTTTGACTCATTTTCAGTTGAGCTAATTCTTTCTACATTTGATATGAATATCTTCCGTTCTTGCCGCCATTTCACTTTTTATTTTCTCCCATCATTTCTTTGTATTCTGTTCATTCACACATTTTAACGCTTATGGAGCTGTCATAGTGTGATTCATTAGATTTCTTGCTATCGCATTATTATCATCCCATATTTCCCAAGTTTTTATTTCACTTCCCGTTCGCCGAGACAGGAACTCCAGACTAAACTATCAGTTTTCGGTACAACTCTGATATACGCCCTAATTTCACCAAATGTGGCGATATGTGTTCTGCGCTGGTTTTTGGCGCGATTGCGTGTTGTATGGTAACCCTGTTGATGTTGAAAAATCTTTCGCTGGAGTTCGTTGGCTCCCGCCATGCTTTGTGCCTGAGAAGCTAGGGGGGGGAAGATTTAATGGTGAAAGTTGTTGAAATGAAGTTCGGCATAAGGAAATATCGTCGTGGCCATCCTGTTGAGGGGCAGTGGGTATTTGGAGGTGTGGAAAGAAGGTATGGGAGATTATTTTTAGTGGCTGTGCGTGATAGAAGTAGGGATTTATGATTATTTGTTATTTTATTTATTTGTGAACCATAGTATGAATTTTATGGATAGTGTGTCTGGCTGTCATATAAATACGATAGTGATTACGTGGCGGCATGTTAAAGGCGGTATGAAATTGGTATTTCTGCTGTTCGAAAAAGCATTAATGGTAAGCGCATTTTATTTTATTCTTGTTCTTATTTTGTAGAATGTTATGTTCATTGTTTTTTTTGTATGAATTTCGGTCGTTATTGTTTTTTTTTAATTGTTTGAAATTTATTTTAGTTATTTTGTTGATTAGTGCGTACCGTCTAATTTGTGCAATTCGTAGATGTTTTTTAAAGATGAAACAGAACGCTGTGTACATGGTATGCTTTGAAATTTATTGTTGTTATGTTAATTTATTAAAGCGAGGTGTGCGTAGTTCGTAAATTCGTTCGTTGCCTAGATGGTGCCATTCGTAGATGTTTCTTTAAGTTAAAACATATCGCTGTGTACATGGACTCTTGTCAAATAATTTTGGTTAGAAACTTCACGGTTTTGCTACCTAAATTTTTTGTTTCTGTTTCGGATTTTTAGGTTAAATTGTGTGTTCAAAACGTGGTTTTTGCATTCGCGAAAACCGTGTTTTTGGAGACATTTTAGGCTTAAAGTTCGAAATGTAGACAAAAAATTTAGATAGCAATATGGCAGCGTGGAGTTTCTCACCAAAAATATTTGGCGGCTTGAGGGCGCATATCAGAGTAGTTCCCAGTTTTCAGTTATTTTACCACTCAGCCACTGGTAGGCAGCAGCATGTTTCTATGGCTCAGTTATGCACAGTTTGCAAATACTAATAAAACTACTCTGATATGCGCCCTCAAGTCGCCAAATTTCTCGCCAAATATTTTTGGCGAGAAACTCCACGCTGCCATATTGCTATCTAAATTTTTTGTCTACATTTTGAACTTTAAGCCTAAAATGTCTCCAAAAACACGGTTTTCGCGAATGCAAAAACCTCGTTTTGAACACACAATTTAAGCTAAAAATCCGAAACAAAAACAAAAAATTTGGATAGGAAAACCTTAAAGTTTCTAACCAAAATTATTTGACAAGAGTCCATGTACACAGCGATATGTTTTAACTTAAAAAAACATCTACGAATCCACAATTTAGGCAACAAACGAATTCACGAACTACGCACACCTCACTTTAATACATTAACATAACAACAATAAATTTCAAAGAGTACCATGTACACAGCGTCCTGTTTCAACTTAAAAAAACATCTACGAATTGCACAATTTACGCAAAAAACGAATCTACGAACTACGCATAACTCACTTTAATAAATTAACATAACAATAAATTTCAAAGAATACCATGTATACAGCGTCCTGTTTCAACTTTAAAAAAAATCTAGGAATTGCACAATTTAAACGGTACGCACTAATCAACAAAATAACTAAAATAAATTTCAAAGAATTAAAAAAACAGCTATAACAACATAAATGCATACTAAAAAAACAATGAATATAACATTCTACAAAATAAGAACAAGAATAAAATAAAATGCACTTACCATGAATTAATGCTTCAGCAGAAATACCAGTTTCATACTGCCTTTAACATGCCGCCACGTAATCACTATCGTATTTATATGACAGCCAGACACACTATCCAGAAAATTCATACTATGGTTCACAAATAAATAAAATAATCACAAATCTCTACTTCTATCATGCACAGCCACTAAAAATAATCTCCCAGACGCTCTTTCCACACCTCCAAATACCCACTGATAGCCACGACAATATTTCCTTTTGCCGAACTTCAATTCAACTACTTCCGCCATTTCATGTTTTCCCCCTAGCTTCTCAGACACTAGCATGACGCAAACCAATGAACTTCACCGAAAGATTTTTCAACGTCAACAGGGTTGCCATACAACACGCAATCGCGCCAAAAACCAGCACAGGGCAAAATAAACCACCTCAATCAATAGCAGCTAATTACGCAAAATCTGCACAATATTCAACTATCAATTCTTTGTCAAGAATTAATTTTTTCCTGCAGAGAGTACAATTTATATGCTTCAATACAGATCTACAAACATATCCAGGAATGTAAATTAGACACATTGTATCTTTTTCTGTAACATTAACTTCATGGGATTGATGCAAAACATCAACAAATTCCTTATCGATAAGTTGATCATCATTAAAATCTTCAATATCATTATAAGAAAATGTAAAATAAATGAACCTTTTTCAGAAGACTGCATTTTAATCAAATTAATTAATTTTAGTTTTCTTTCCGTCTCTATAATCTGCTGTAAGGATACATTATAATTACAGCCACTCATTTGTCGAAATTGACAGAAACGTCCCTCAAGGTTATCTGTCTGAAATTTTCCTAAAAGAATAAAAGGTAATTTAAATTTTTTTAACAAATACTTTGAAAGTTCATTCAATGTTGCTGTTGTATGGAGAAGAGCAACTTGGGTTTCTTTTGACAGTTTCCCAATTTGTTACTTACAGTTTTTTGTTGTTGAGCAAAAATCGAACAAAACTGTGATAAATATTCTAAGCTTTTATCTTCTGGTGTCCTTATAAGCTGCATAAATAAATCTCGAAACTGTAAGGCCTTTTTAGAGTGTTTAACATTCACAATTTTCCACCACTTTAAAATTATATTAATAAAATACTTAGTTCCTAAGACATCTTTTCCATATCGATCGTCTGCCTTTTCGCTTTGTGGTTGCTTATCTTGTGCCACTGATCGTTCATCACTGTATTGTTGGATTTCGATCTTTCGATTTTTTACTGTTTTGGATTGTTACTCTTTAGCTTTGACGATCAGTGCTGAAGACAAGATCCTTGTGAAGTCCCGCCGGCTCATCCAGAACACCTTCGTGTGGGTCTGGTTCTGGAGCGCCGGACTCCATTAATTTGCTTATGAATGATGGAACCATTTTTGAAAGTTTTTGCGGCTACCGTTGAGGAGCTGAGAGTTAAGAAACAAAATGGAAATCTTTCTATCAAAGATAAAGAATTTGATCTACTTCAAAAAGTGTATGATGGCTTAATTACTGCTCACAAAGAAATTGAAGAGTCATTAGAACATCAAAAAGAAACTCCTTCTACACCTACAGAAAGTGAATGGAAAATTGTCAAAAGAAAACGTATGAAAGGCTCACCTAATAAGCCAAATAAAGACAATTCAACTGAAATTCCTTTCGAACAAGAAACGGATAGTTCAGGTAACGAAACTGAACAAAAACCCAAAGGAGATCGTAGTGTGGGTAAAAGGAAAAAGGGTCATTTTCGTCTCATTAATCCTTCTCAGCTCAAACCAGTCGTTACTCCTTCCATTAATAGTCAAGAATCAATGGACACCAGTCCTGTTGTTCCAAATGAATCTCAGATAAATGAAGAAATACAAAACGATCAAAACAAAAAAGGCAAAGCGCCACCTGCCATTTATATAAATGATAAAAAATGTGATTGGAAAGAACTAAAAGCGTTATTTGCAGAACATAAATTATCAGACAAATCTGATTACACAGGTTACATTCAAAAAGAAGGCTTTAAAATTAAAGTCTCTCATGTCAACATTCATAGAGAAATGACAAGTGTTCTGAACAAAAAGGAAATTAAATATCACTCACTCCTTTCTCTTGCCTGATGAGAAGAATCATAAAGTGGTCTTCCGTCATCTTACAATGGACACAGATCCTGATGAAATCAAAGAACTTGTAAGCAAAAATTACGAAGTTATAAGTGTCAGTCAACTCTCTCGTAGATTTAAAGGAGAAGTTAAAAAATTTCCACTTTTTCTTATCACTCTGAAGAAAGATGAAAAATCTAAAGAAATTTCTAAAGAAACCAAAATTTGTGGATTACATATCAAAGTTGAACCATATAAAGGATGCTCTGGCCCAGTCCAGTGCTTCCGATGTCAAGGATTTCACCATTCACAAGCTTCTTGCCACAATGACTTTAGATGTGTTAAATGTGGTGATAACCATGACTCAAGAACCTGTCAAAAAGACAAAAATGCACCTGCTAAATGTGCAAATTGTGGTCTAGACCACACAGCTTCATTTAAATGTTGTGAAAAGTTTCCGAAGCAAGCTAAAAAAGAACAAATCAAATCATATGCTGATAGGTTTATTATCAATAAGTCTTTTGCTGAAGCCATCAAAGCTAATAACAATCCTTCTCCAAATCTTATTGCAGAAGCAAAAAAGATATTTGATGACCTTAATACTCTAGTCACCTTCCTGAAAAACTCAGGAATACAACTCCTTGCGCAAAACATCCGTCAAAATGCCACTAATACAGTATCAGATGAAACTAATTCTGACCAGCATATTCAATAAGTCAGATTCGCTTAAACTTTGCTATTGGAATGCTGCTGGCATTGTTAACAAAATTGATGAACTTTCGGACTTTTTTATAGAATATAACATAGATATTGGCATGATCTCTGAAACGCATGTTGTTCCTGCCGATAAACTGTATATTGCTAATTATCGCACCTACAGAGGTGATAGACTTTCACAAAGAAGAGGAGGAGCTGCAATTTTTGTTAAAAACTCTCTGCAATCCTGTCTTGTCTCGACAAACTCTGCTTCTGGATTCGAAAGTGTGACTGTTGCTGTTATACTCCCACAATTTGGTACCACCCATTTTACGGCTATTTATAATCCACCAAGAAACCGACTTTCTGAAAATATGTTAAAAAACTTACTTCCTGAAGATCAGCAAGTTATTATTGCCGGAGACATGAATGCTAAGCACCTCGAATGGGGATGTCGTCGTTCTAACAATGCACGTATTATGCATAATTTTATCTGGAATCATCCTGTCGCGTTTCATGTACCTTCTGAAGCCACTTATCGTCCTGCCTCTCCAAATCTCTCGGACATCTTGGATATTATCCTTACAAATACTTCTATCCCTATTTCCTTGGAAGTCAAGGCAGAACTTACATCTGATCATGTACCTGTCATTGCTTCTCTTGGTGTTTCTAAAGAAGACCCTCCTATTACCAGAAATAATACTGACTGGATTACTTTTCACAATATCTTAATCAAACATCCTCCTATTTTCACTTCACTTTCTACCAAACAGGATATCGATCTTGCCATTCATATCTTCACTGACAGTATACTGAAAGCTTTCAGAGATGCTACAGTTACCATTCAATTAACTAACAATAATATTCGACTTCCTCGAAGTATCAGAGACATTATCAAAGAAAGAAACCGATTGCTGAAGCTTTGGCACCGTAACTGGGACCCTGCCCTTAAAAGAGAAATCAATATTTTTAATAGAAGAATCAAGAAACTTATCACTGATTTTAAAAAGGAAACAAGAGAAGATTTTATATCTAAACTTAATATTAATGATGGTTCTCTGTGGAAGTATCTTCAAAATCTTAAAAGAAGTAGTATTAATAATAGACCTATTCATACGGATACTAAAATTGCCTACTCACTTAAAGATAAAGTCGATATTTTCGCTGAATACCTGGAAAAGCAGTTTACTCCTAATATGGAGCCTATGAATCAGACCTTTAAAGATGTTCTCGAAAACTATGTGTATTCCTGGCTTCATTCGTATTCGGCTCATAACATCCCAAGGCTTACTTCTCCTATGGAAATTACTAATATTATTAAATATCTCAACATCAAAAAAGCTCCTGGAAGTGATCAAATTACAAATAAAATGCTTCGTAACTTACCTAGAAAACTCATCAGTAAATTCGCTAGTATTCTCAACGCTTGTCTTGCTCTCAACTATTTCCCTGATCCTTGGAAGCAAGCCAAGATCTTTCTTCTTCCCAAACCCGGTAAAGATGTGACTAAGCCTGATGGCTATCGTCCTATCAGTTTGTTATCTAGCCTTGGTAAAATTTATGAAAGACTTATTCTCACTAGATTGGAACCTTTTCTTCACCTGCTACCTAATGATCAGTACGGATTCAGAAAAAACCTCAGTACTACTCGACAACTAGTAAGAATTGTAGAATTTGTGGGATCTGCATTCCATAACAAGCAAAGTGTTGCGCTTCTTATGCTGGACGTGGCAAAAGCCTTTGACCGCGTCTGGCATGAGGGGCTCGTCTTCAAGCTTATCAACTTGGGACTTCCTAGAGAGCTCATTCTTCTGATCTTCTTTTTGCAAAACCGCACTTTCTTCGTCGCTCAAGGAAATGAAAAATCCAATTCAAGACCTATAAGATCCAGCGTCCCACAAGGAAGTATTCTCGGTCCAGTACTATATCTTTTCTACATATCAGATTTTCCTCACCCTGGTTTGGACAATTACTCTCTGTTAGCATGTTATGCCGACGATACGGCGATTGCAATTAAATCCATTCAAGCTAATCATGCAATAGACAAAATGCAAAATTACCTCTATGCCGTAGAAGACTGGTGCACAAATTGGCGAGTAAAAATCAATGCTAGCAAGTCACAACTTTTAATTCTTAGCAAAACTAAGAAAAACATTGCTTTTAAAGACCTCTACCTTTTTCAGGAAGCTGTTCCTCTGGTCACAAAGGCCAAATACTTAGGAATTATTTTGAACCAAAGGCTCACATGGTCTAATCACATTAATAGTGTCAGGAGCAAGGCCATGGGCATAATATGCAGATTTCTCCCGGTCATTGGAAAATATTCAAATCTTAGCTTGCGTACCAAAAAACATATTTATACCACTTGCATTCGACCGATACTTTGTTATGCTGCTCCTGCTTGGAACACGGTCACTCAAACACAACTGCATCAATTACAAGTAGTGCAAAACAAATTTCTGCGCATTATTACTGATTCTCACTGTCTTATCCGCAATAAACTTTTACACAGAGACTTAAAACTTGAGACGATTCCAGATTACATCAGAAGATCTAATGAAAAATTTTTCAACAAAGCTGTGCAATGTGACTTTGTTAATTACTCTGAAGTCTTTAATTATGAAATTCTCTTCGAAGATAGAAGCGTCAGACCACTTGCAGCTCACATCTTCATGGGAGGAGATGACAACTTTTTCACTTAGATCCTCAATTGTTAGCTATTTACACTTCCAATGCATCTGATTTTGATTGAAGTTCTTCTGTTGCTTCGTTGAATAATTGTATTTAAATTGTGCTGTATAGTTGTTTTGTATTGTGTTGTATTTAGCACTACTGATTGATGTTGTTTAATTATATTTGAATTTGTCATTGGAACTATTGCTGTAGTGTATCTTCTCGTATTGTTGTCATTGATTTCCATTGTCTTGGGTCCTCCTTGAAAGCTATGATCGCTCGTCACCTTTTGCGAACTTGTCCGATTGGATTGTCTTGCTCCTTTTGGTACTTCTCTTCTTCCCCTTATCTCCGTTTTCTCATCTGAGATTTTCTCCACGTCCGGATTTATTTATGTCAAGTGCCCTTGGGCTTTAATTTTGGAACCGGCAACATTGCTCTTCGCAATAGCTCGGTCAATTATAGAGTCTAAGTCTTCCATATCCATTCTGAGTTATAGTATGAAAATATGACGTTGGATAACGGCTGTTCTACTTTAATATTGAGTGAGTACGTTCTTTTGCTTCTTATTGTTATACGCTAGGTGCAAGGGTATTTACGATCTATTGGCTCTTGATTTTCTTTAAGACTGTTTTTTTTTTTTTTTTTTTTTTTTTTTTTTTTTTAAACTTCTTTTGCTTACCTAACAATTGACGACATGTCTATGGACTATTTTAAAGAAATGGAAACGCTTTACAATCTTATTAACATTTTAACATTAATCTTTTTAACATTTTAGTTTCCTCGGAAGAGGAAACTAAAATGTTAAAAAGTTTAGAATCCCAATGCACTCAATCTGAAATCTTAGTTCTTACGCTTCTCGCAAATAAACAAGCTGCAATGGATGCTATTACTGAAAATGTACCAATAATTAATGGCGAAAAAGATAATTGGATTCCAGCACCTCGAAATAAAAGAGCGGAAAATGAAAAAATGGATGAGGCTGACACTAATGATGCGTATTTTGTAAAACCAAGTAAATATGCCGAGAAAATCCCACCACTAGTAATTACAAAAAACATAAATTGGAAAGATTTACGCAAACTAATTAAGGAAGTTTTAAAAGTAGAAAAAGTAGATGCCAAAAAAGAAGAAGACAATTTAGTCTTAAAAGTTACTACTTACTCAGACGATTACAGGAAAATACAGGATTACCTTAAGCTTTCCTTTAGAAATACAGAAGGTTACAAGTATAGGTTTTTACACATCTACAGCTATTCTTTTTTATTCACTGTAATTTAACATAAATGTAAAATAAATCAATATTTAGTCATTCCTTCGCGTAGCATGTCAAAAAAAATTTCTCTTAAGTCAAATGTTCATGGTTGAAGTTGCTGTGTGTATTTCTTTAATTTAAACTATGCAAGTTAAAAACACTGCGATCATCTACATATGTGAAAACAAAGTTATGTTAAAATACTTGATCTCTAATACATGAGGTTAAATTTAAAAAGTCGTATTTTGTCTAAAATAATGATGTCTTGCAAAATCTTTTCCAGAATATGCGACGATTTTCTCTAGAAGGACAAGCTTTTTTTTACTGCTTATACCTATGAATCTTGGGCATGAGGATCAGATTTTATGATCAGTTCTCGCTGACTAAATAATGTAGTACTTTGATAAAGAAATTAAAATAAGATTAGCTTTTTATTATTTCGGTAATTCTAAATACTTTTTAAATTGGACTAATCCAAGTTTTATTCAAAATCATCTAATGAATCGAAAAGGTTCTTCAGATTGCTGACGAACTCATTGAAAAGGAAACAGTATTTGATATGTTAATCAAATTAAAATATCATTGCAACTGTCTAGACAACATTCAGTCTAAGACTGATACTATTTTAGAGGAAATTTATATGCATTTTAAATAATAAATAATACAGATCATTCTTCTTTATTATCTTTATTATGTGTCATTTGCCAACGTCAACTTCACCATTCGCCAACAATTTATATCCCAAAACAATAAAATAAACTAAACAAACATTAAAAAAAACTTTCGTCCTTTTTTTCTTATTAGTATTTAGTTTTTATTATTTAATTTCTGCTATTTTTTTAATTCAAATTTGTAACTACTAGAAAAGTTGCGGGTTACATTTCGGAAACTCAGATGTTACGCTGTATAGTATTTTAAAAATTTATGTAACAAAATATGGAAATTTTAACTCAGCTCATCGTTGCTGCTTGTAGTTTCATTGCGTTGAACAAAGTAATATATATTACGTAAAGCATGAGCACACAAGAAAATCAAAGTTATTAAAATTTTTTCTAATAAAAATCACATTCATATCAATGTACATTAAAAGCATTGGACGATTTAAAATGCATTAGAACAAAACTTCAGCAAACCAGCATAAGCAAAGGGTATTGTTCCAAAAAGAATAATTAAGTCGCTATTATTATATTTACTATTAAATTAGTTTGTGCTTTATAAACCCCTATCAAGAATACGCTTATTATAACATATTAAAATAGACTATTGATTTTCTAATTTTTTTCTGACTTATTGCTTAAATAATGTTATTCTTTATATGCATTTGCATGTAATTCAGGTTAACTGAATGCAGTACTATTCGGTTTGCGCGAATTAATTGAAAGTTTTTAACTTGCCGGTTTTATGCATCTACATAATCATAAGTAAATTTATTTATATAATGCAAATATTTTTAAATGCTATTTTTAATTGAATTCACAAGCATTTTGCATGTTTCTGAGCATTTAGTTTGAAATCTAAAAGATATTCTATGAAAATGTTATCTGTTTAAACATAGTATTGGGAAATTTTTACGTGCTGCTTATTTATTTAGTGAAGAATGTTCGCGTCAGTTTGCCGTATGTCTAAACACTTTCTTGGCGACAAAACGTAGAGGTCTAAAACGAAGAAGAGCAACCCTCTTAAACTCCTACTGAGAGTTGTCATTTAGGATATCTCCAAGGTTCCAGAAATAAGGGGGGCGGGAGACATCTGCACGGCCGCTTTAAGGCGGTCATAACGCTTTCGAGGTCTTCACCACTGACCGCCTGGAACCGTCAGTAACGCTTTCGAACACTTTCCCAGTGACCGCCTAGAAGCGTCGGTAACGCTTTCCAGGCAGGCCGTCTTGACCGCCTAAACCCGGTCATAACGCTCAGAGGGTTAAAGCACTTTTTACTGCATTTTGCGCATTTTTTTCACGCGTAATTCTTCTACAAACATCTTTAACGGTAAAAACTCTAAGCACAAAATTTATGAACTTAATTTTGCTTAAAAATAAAATAAAATTAAATAAGATTGATAGTACGCGATGCTTTGAAATAAATAAGGTAAAATTAAACAAGATCTGATAACTTTTTAAAATTTAATGAACATTTTCAGGTAGTGATTTCCCAAACTATAATAATATTACAAAAGGATCATATTTATTTGATTATTTGATCATTTAATTATTAACATTAAAGTGGATTAGTTATTTTAATAATTCATAAAATTCGAAGCATAAAATTTTCTGAGCGTAATGAAGGAAAAAAAAGATAAAATAAAATCTAGAAGCACTCTTTTTTTAAAGTTTTGTGGGTTACCTATATTTATTGAATTTTATTGAATATTTCGCCCGTAAACCACATACATTTGAAAACAGCATATCTTTAGAATTTCCGCACTGGAGATAAAACTGTTATTTTCCGTACAGTGCTCGCTCTGACCTCGTTGAGTTTGTTAATCAAAAATTCGTTAACGTTTTACAAAATATGAAATAGATTAAAACAAATTCGAAATTCGGCCGTCCAGATGCCTATGTTCGGGTGGAGGATTACATTATTCAAAATTTGATGGCTCTAGATACTGTCGTTTTTGTCACAGTGCGAGAAACAAATCATGCAGATTCTTCATTATTTAATTTCTTTACATATAATGCAGGACGATAATATTTGGTAACAACAATTTGGAAGGAGACACGGACATTTATACTAAAACAGCTCAAAATGCCGCTTCGAAACTAGCAGCTTTTCTAGGCTACCGCTTCTTTGGGCTAATAAATTAAATTAACGGTAAATAAAAAAAAAATCTTAGGCAGAACTAAAAATAAAGAAAAAAAAAATAATCACTATAAAATACAAGCAACATTAATTATTATGGTTAAATACAATTTTAATATTATAATTAAATGTATAAAAATTTTTAAGGATCAAAAGTGTTTCTCACTATGATGTGTTATGAAATATAATTGAAATAAAATTCCTTTATAGAAATTGTGCTATAATACTCATCTATAATTTTAAAAAAGCAGCACAATTTAGAATTTTAAACAAAACTTTCAAAAATTCGTTTTTAAATATTTTAGTATTTTTTATTTATTTACACCAATAAAAAGCAGAAAAATTGCAAGAGAAAATTGTCTGTTTGAAATTTTCTATTAGTTCAGATTTAGAAGATTATTTGCTAAAAGTAGTAGTTACAAATTTACTTACAGCATAGGAAAAGCTAAAAGAATATCCAGCCCTGAAAGCATGCAATAGCTTTATAATTATTTGGAACGCTAATTATGCTTGATAAATATGCTATATTTTTAAAAATCTGTCTCAATTTCAAAAATAAAAATATGTAGAAATTCTAATTTGTGAAATGAGGCGCTACAACCAGCTTTTTATTGACAATCATACACGCTGCAATAGGCAACCAATGTTAAATTCCTGCAAGTCGTCCCTACTCCTCCGGATGTGATCAAGGTGACAGCCGGCAACACCTCAGACGAGGGAGAAAACCCGTTTGGGTTAGTCTATTTCTTATGAGGTCCATGTTCGAATGCAGCATATTAATGATTGTCTATTCAGCAAAGCTGAGATTTTCGGCGTATAAATGGACAAGTGGGATAACTACTAATTATCCATACAGTGTCTGAAACATTTTCCCGATCAAGAAATTGGTTAAATGACCTTTAGTACGTAGTTGAAATGAGAAATTTTGCTTAATTCATCATAACTTTATTCTTGAACAAATAAATTCTGGAGACTATTTGTTTCGTACATCATCATGTATGAAATATGCAAACCACAATTTTTGAAAGCTTATTAAGACAATCGACAACACACAGAAGCCAACACCGATGAATGTTGATCACGAAGAAAGAGAACAGAAGAAAAAGGACAGCGCACCAGAAAAGCATGAGATATATAGTGACATCTTTCTGTAAATTTTGTAATAGTACTTTGAATGTCTCTCTTTTCTGTCCTAAAAGTAGGAATTGTTTACAGCAAATATATGAACTACGTATTTTTAAATTAACCCGTCTTGTCTTGTCTTGTCTTTTGAATGATTAGGAGGCAATTAGCAGCCTCTGCTGCTTTAACCACCGCTTTTGAAAAAAAATGCCCTTAGGCGTTGGTATATATAATTGAAAAATGGGCGTGTAACGCCGCGCCGACTAGGCGAAGCAGAAGCAAATACAAAGGTATGTAGAGTGAAAAAGCATCTGGGAGCTGTTCGAGCTGTGACAAAAGATATAACTAGCTGAAAAGTATGCTTAATAAAGCATTTGAAAACATAAACATTAAGTAATTTAAATTAAGTATGCTTTTGAAACAGGTTCAGAATAAAATGGATCGTAATTAAGTGGGAGTGGCTCAAATGAGGAATAAGTCAACAGTAACATATTTCTGGTGAATTTCAAGAGTTCTCGTACGAGAAATGTTAAAGTCATATAAATTAACAGTATTCACAAACAGTTCACACTGTACAAAGTTCTGGAATAAACACACTTTTTAAGAAACACTTGTAATTTTAAAAGACACAATATTTCAGCATAAGTCACAGTTTAGAAGGCGGGATGGTGAAACACACATAATTAATTCAGTTTGTGTGTCCCTAACAAAGTCTTTTTATAGGAACACTAATAAAATAATGTTAAAGTAACCCGTTTCATGCTTGCTAATATAATCGTTCAAAGCGGATAGCTTCGTCCAATCAAATTAGAAACGTTTTGCAATTGCAACTTGACCCATTCCCCTGTTTTCCGCGTTCCTTCCTTGTGGCTAACGCGCACTCCTGGGAATCGTGCGTTGGCTTAACATCAATGAAACTTTCTAAAAATGCAAATGGTTAAAATGCTCTAAAATTGCATGGTTTCTAAAATTGCGAATGGGATCACTCGAAGAAAGCCGAAACGGATTGGAAAAAGTTCTTTGCTTTGTAGTAACTTGGACATTCTTTACCGCGTAGTTAGAAAATTACTTCTTGAAGACAGACGTAGTCTTAATTTCACACTTAATTTTATTCCTTGATAAATAATTCTTAGGACACATATTCTTTTTTCCATTGCACATCATCATAGTGGGTGCGCAATGCATCCCCAATTTTATGCAGATTACAGTTTTAGAACAATGGACAACAGGCTAAGCGAGTGAAGATTACGAAATGGAATTTTTCGAAACAAGTTTTGATTCAAAGAATGTATATATAATCAAATATAATCCATTAATAGTTAGCATAATAAAGAATATTATATAACGAAATATAATCCAAAACTGAATACGTAATAGTGCCATACTGCTGATCACCAGTTTTTGCGTACTCCTCGTCTGAGATAAAATTAACTCAAAATTACTTTAGCAATTTTTTTCTTGATAATGGACACTTGTTTAAAGAAAACTGCTTTGTATCTTTGAAGCAAAGCGGTGGCTTTCGAAAATAGATTAGATCATTATTTGCTTTGTAGCTAGGTTGGTTTTAAAATGCGTTTGGCTATCAAATGTACTCGTATTATATTGTAAATAATAATAAATCCGATAAATAATAATAATAATAAATCCACGAGTACATTATCAAATGTACTCGTATTATATCGGAACTTTGATTTGCAACGTAATTGATGACAATTCAGTTAATTTAAAATTGACGGAAATTGTAGCAAAATTAAAAGACACGTAACCTAGACATTTTTCCATAAACATTTCTTAAAACAGAGCGTTTTTTTTTTTTTTTCAATTGAGATACAATTAGCAATTTGGGAATCTTGGAAGCTTTTATGAAATATGAAGTTAGGCTAAATGTAAAAAAAAAAAAAAAAAAGATTTATATTTTCCTAAAACCATAGTCAGCTTGGCGATATCTCACCAATTTAGAAGGAGCACCATTTACTCAATGATAGTCTTGCTCCTAGATTCTTATTTTTGCGGCAGAGTATCTTTTATGTAGATTTTCATATTACATTATACTGACAAAATATAACAACTTCACTCATTTTTGTTCTAAAATTTTTCATTATGTGTACGAAATTCATAGCACTGCACTCTTCCCAAAAACTGCACGTCCCAGGCCATACAATTCCTTGAGCGCAAGACACTCTTACTAATAAGGAAAAATCAGTACAGTACTAAAATAACAATTTCAATAAAAATCTTAAACAAATAATAATAATAATATTTGTTTAAGCGTGGCGGTGGAGGTGTTCTTGTGTGGGGATGCAAGTCAGCATCAGGATTAAATAATTTAGTACTTATTGATGACACAATGAACCATGCTCTTTATTTAAATATTTTAAAAAACAATTTAAATTTAGCCCCCACATATTTGGATACTGTAAAAAACTATTTTTTATCTGAATAAGGAATAACGAATTTAAGAGCACGGCCCTCAATGTTCTTCTTTTGGGTGTCTATAATTGTCCGCAAGTTCTGAAACCACCACCTCAGTCACCAAATTTCATATTGCACAGCACAACATTTAACATTAAAACAGAACAGAACAAAACAAAACAAAACAAAACGAACCAAAAACAGTAATTTTGGAACTTTGGGATTATACTGGTTTTTAGCAGGTGGTTAATTAGCCTGCTCTTGCCATTTCCTTGATGTATCCCATGTTGGGCCTGAAGAGTGATTTTCTCCAGTAGAAGTGCATCTGAAAGGAAAGAAAAAGGGCAATGATGTAAGAACGGAGGAACATTGCCCAAACGTTTGAAAACTGTCATAAATGCTGCATGATATATTACAAAATACTAACTGACAGACTATATTTACTAATGTGTGCAGATTTAAAGCTTACAAAGACTTTTGTGATGTAACTTTTCTCTTAAATTTTTATTATTAGTCTTCCAAAGAAAAGTTTTAATACGTTCATAAAATGATCAATGTAAGTTTGCTAAGACAAATGTATAGGTCTTATTTAAAACATTTCATTTTACATAATTAATTTTTATTAATGACAAAAGCGATATTTCATTAAAACTCGTAAGTTTAAGAGCACGTTTGTGAGCCACTGTATAAAATCTCTGATTGAAGTATTCTCTATAATACTTAGTAATTTTTATATCTAAAATTTCTTCAAATAGTTTAACATGTACTAAATTACATATTTCTAGAGGTTTATTATATAAATCATGGAGTTTTATAGCTAATTGTTTTGTAATAATCTTTTTTTAACAAATATAATATCATTTTTATTATTTTTTATATTTCAGTTTTTCACTTAAAAGTTCAGGATTTTAAATACTTAGATCCATTTCTATAGATGTAGCTAAACAGTTATTATCGTTACCTTTTAATCTAACAAATATATTTCTTTCGTTGGCTACGTGTTCTTTTTCACCGGGTATTTTAAACCTTTACCTCGGTCAGGTAATTCAATCTCTGTAAATTCAAATATACAATCAGTTAAATTCAGTCCTTTACATCCAGATTTACGGTTTAAAGCATCGATATATGTTTCATAAACGAGTTTAATAGAGATCATAGGAAGGCAAAATGGATCAGTTAATCGAAGGCTTTTCTGTTTTTGTTCTAATAGCAGATGACAAAGACATCTGTAGACAGCACAAACCAAATGAGATGATGGCTAAGTGATCTGCAGACTCGACATACGTCGCGTACAGATTTCACGGTTTCTCCAGAAGAATGCAAATGGATTTTCTCAGGCCAAGAAGGCTGAGCTTGTGCTGAATTTCAATTGATGTGAATACTGGTTTTACATTTATGTTTTTACATTTATGGACGCAACTTCTGAAAAATTGAAATATTTCTCCTTCAATGGTTATACTTTATATATTTTACCAAAATTTAGGCAAGTTGCGAGGGGAATTCTTACAGGAGCTAAAGAAAACCTAACCTGTGACTTCATAGTTATAAAGATCATGAACCTTCCAAGAGATAAAAGCGAAGTTATAAATTCCGATGTATGGAAACGTAATATCCACATTAAAGTTATTACTATATATAATCATCCTAAATATAAAGCCGATTTCGCGTACTTCAATACTTTAATCCAGAACTCTACAGTTTAAGTATGCGCAAAGAACTAAATTATGCAGGAATTTGTTATTTTAGTGATAACAGGTATACAATCTTTTAAATGTTCTTACATAAGAGTCAGGCACATGGAAAGTAATCTGCGTTAAATTATGTTTGGGCGCTAGGATTTTTTTTTTAATCATCTTTTAATCTCTCTCTCTCTCTTTTTTTTTTTAAAGTTTACTATGTGCACAATAATTTAATAGGTTACAACTTTCCTCCATGCAGGACCAACGATTTCACAAAAGCCCCATAAAGATATGACAGTTGTGTCAGGATAAGCACCCGCATGTACTCGTAGACATTTAGCAAGTCCAGAAAATCCACGGCAGTTAAATTATCAGGCAGAGTCCTCCTACCTTTACTTTATCTAACACAAGTTTCTGTCTATTCTAACAGCGATTCTTAACAGTCTTTTGATTGCTTCTTTGCTTAATTTTAAGTAGTTCCTAACAGGGTACTCTTTCTCCGTACAACTACATCCAAGCTTACATGTAGAATTTACGAGGCTCTTAGCCGTCTATTCGGCTCCGTTCCCGGAGCCGGGTGCAGCAGAGAGTTGATGGTTTCCGCCAGGAAGATATCACACTGTGAGGCTAAGGCCAGGTCAGTGGTCTTCCTTGGTGGCGCTCACTCACTCACTTTAATCCAGAACTGTGTGTAATGATAACTACTTTACTTTTTATATTTCCGAAAGTTTTTCTAGAGAAATCTCTCAAAATACCATAATGCTACATAAGTTATCAATCATTTAATGCTATTAATCTAAACCTTGTTTTCTAGGTTTTAGGCCTTTTTATAAATTATTCATAAAAACTTACAGTGTTATAATGCGGCTCAAAATCACCTAGATTTACAGCTACCTTTTTTGTTTACTTTTTTACGTTCAAATTCATTATTATCTTTAATAAATCTCAAATCGTATAAATGTAGTATTTTTTTTTTTTTTTACTTTTACCTTATTTATGGTATTTAATAAACTGTTTTTCTTTTCTGTCTATATGTAAACAATGAGAATTAAATTAACCATAAAATCAAGCTGTTCGAGATCTGTTCTCTCTTTTTAGATATGAAATAATTTATTTCTTAATCATATTTCAAATTAACGGAGTCAGATTTCTGCTTAATTTTATTACGTTTTTCGTGTCTTTAAATAAATTATTTCTCAATTTTACTTAAATAATTTGCTACATTTTAATTGAATAAATCTGCTACTGCATATTTATATTCACTTTCCTTTTACACATCGTTAATAATTTAAGGAAGAGCGATTCGTGGGCTAACTGCCTATGAGGATGAATGGCTTCATGGAGGACATTTGAAAGAAAAGAGTCTTTTATCCACTTTGTATCAGAGGAGGACACTTCTGTTACTGTTATCTATATTGACAACGTGACTCATACAGATCTAGCGGGAAGTCAGGTGGTTCGACGTTTTTTTCTTTTTGACTGCGCTTCCAGGCTTACGGTTTGGCTACATCGGCGTTTATGATTCCCTTTTGCGTAATAAGGATATTCACTAATTTGCCTTAGAATGTCCTTCACGAAGACATTCTTTCCCTTAGTGAGATAGTTCTCGAGACTTTTGTCTTAGTGAATTAGACCAAAAAAATTACACTCATGTATTTTCCCTTTGGGAACCCCCTTTCCTCCAAAAACAATCTGTGTGACGTGCAAATGCCTTCTCGACTTTTTAACCTTTGCGCTATAATTTGATTAAAAAAAAACGATATGGCTTCAAAAGTAGATTTTCTGGTAACTTGTAGAAATTCGCCAAAATAAAATATCAAATACTAAATAAACAAATAAATACACAAATTTACAAATTTATAGACAAGTATGACCAAGGTTTTAGTATACTGTTTATATTATATACACTTCGGGGACTACGTACTATTTCTATAATAAGGGTTTATCAAATCTTAATGAAGGACTTTAGGCTTAGAGTTTGATGACTTACGGATCAGAATTATGACGTCGTTGAATGCTTGGATGAAGTGCTTTCATAAAAAAAATTAATTACACGTTTTATATAAAAAATTAGGAACCAAAATACAGATTTTAACATCATATTGCGGTTTCTTCTTTTTACCCAAATCCCGTAGTGATATTATTTCTCCATCTCAGTTTAGTTACCGACATTAATTAATGAAGTCAGCGAAAAAGCAACTCGATTTTTAGGATCACGGTTTATTCATGCAGTCCATTGCTAATTTGGTACAGCATATTAGTGCACTACAGAATTTAATTTCGCCGTGTGTCTCTCATTCAGTTAATAATGTTTTCAAAAGCAAATAATGAGAGCTAATAACATACTTCTCATTCTTCCTTTCTACCAAATGCAAGTGGATACCTTTTCTGGACGTATTCACTCTATTTCTGTTTAGATCTCGGAAAAGAGACATTTTGCCTGATGGTATTCATTATTTGTCCCTTCTGCAATCTTGTTGTACACATTCCTTCGCCTCCCCCTTCAAAGAGAAAAAGTCTTGGCGATAGAAAAGCATTTCTAGCAAAAGCATTCGAGCAGTAACAAAAAAAAATTATATGTAAGATTAAAAATTGTATAAATCAAAATTATGAGATAAATGTATGTAAATCCAAATTATAATTTCAGTTAGCAATAGTCCTTGATTCGCTCTCTCTATTTTAAAAATTGAACATTTTCTGAATTGTGGCATTTCTAGGTCAATTCATCTCGTATGGGAGGCTCAACGCCGACGACGTAGCTAATTCGGATCCTAAACTAAAAATTTAAAGAACTGAAACCTATTTTATATCTTTAGTTACTGATTATATAGAGAGGGTTTTTTTTTTTTTGTTTTTTTTTTGTTGGTGTTGTTGCGCTATTACAAATTTGTTGCTGTTATCGGATCAGTAGCAAAATTGCTGAAAATGAAAAACAAAGATCAATATTTGCAAATACAATGTAACCACATTAACGGTGTTACCAATATATGACTTTCAGTCACAGAAGAGTAAGGTCGAATCTTTGCTTGTCGCTTTTCAGAATTGGTCGCTACTAGAGTCACTGCATTTTTAATAGCTAATCGAAGACTAAGAAGGTAAATGATCGCCAATATTAATGATATGCAAGTTTTAAATGTTTGAAGTGACTTCAATTTTACAGTTTAAATCAACCAGACTTATTTTGAAGATGAATATCGCATAATAATTCTTGCTGTCTTTAGCAACTGAGATTCAGTAAAACAATATTGTAGTGAATTACCTCATTCCTTTTTAATTAACCTATGCAGAATTTTTAACCGTGATTGATCAAATTGAAGGAATACTAATTTCGAGACCTCTTTCTCCTTTATCGTCTGAACCTTCAGATTATGAACCCTTGACGCAAGGTCACTTTTTAATAGGTAGACCCACAAACTTAATTGCAAAACCTCGAATTTTAGATTTGTCAGAAAGCAGATTGTCAAGATGGCAAAAATTAACTAACATGATACAGATTATATGGAAACGATGGATAACTGACTATCTTAATCACTTGTAACAACGAAAGAAATGGTATTTTTCAAAGGACAATATAAAGAAAAATACAATGGTTATTATTAAAGATGATCATTTACCTCCAGTTAAATGCTTAGTAGGAAGAATTGAACAGACAATTCCTGGTAAAGATGGTAAGATACGAGTAGCAGTCATTAACACAGAGTTAGGTCCAATTAAAAGGCCAATATCAAAAATTTGTTTATTGCCTATTGAGGATAACTTCAAGGATTAAGTTTCATCTCTACATATAATAAAAGAAAGAGTCTATGTGTGTGTGTGTGTGTGTCTTTCGTTTGCGCTGCGCGTAAGCTAATAGACCCACGGCTACGAAATTTGGTACATAGGTGCATCTAGACAAGAGCCAGTGCACCTCGAAGCGTTTTTTTTCGAAATTCGAATTAGAAGTTTTTTACTTTTATGTTTTGTGACGAAATCGCGTCATTTTGAGACATAATGGGCTATAGGAAAGCGAAATTTTACTCTACACACTCCATTTTAACATCGTCATGAAACGTAGGCACTTAGCTATTTTACGAACTTAAAATAAATTTCGTGTTTCAATAAATCGACTAAATACGAATTTATTTAACAAAGGGGGCTTAACACCTTTTCAACGGGATTTTTTCTAAAAAAGTTTATTTTTAAAAATGTACAGTTTCTTTTTTTTTTTTTTTTTTTTTTTTTTTTGACACGTTAAACTTTTATTCTTGCGACTTCTTTTACAGAAAGAATTTTGGAAAAATGATGATATTTTGTATTTTAAAAAAATTGTTTACATGAAGCTTCCAAGTACACTTCTCACATCACACATATTTAAAAATGTGATTTTGGCAACAATTTTCATGTCTTATTGTTGTTGATAGATTTTTGATGAAATCACATCATTTTGAATAGTTTCATTCTTTTAAAAATAATATTCTTTTAAATCCATTCTTTTAACAATTTTTCATCGTATTTCTTATGTCATTGTTTTTAAGAGATTGGCGTATTTCATTGTCATTTTTATATATATATAATACATTTTTATTGATTTTTTTTTGATAAAGTTGTTCTGCAGAGTAAAATTCTGCCCAGAACGTTATGTTTTTTGAGTTGCTTTCATGTTATCTTTTGCATATTTCACTGTTTGTAAGATATTGAAAAGTTTTGCATGATTTTTTTTCTTCAACGGAAAGTTGGTTAATTTTTTTATTAGGATAATTAATATTTGTATTAAGTCATATAGCTTATCTCATTGTAATTTTTTTCTGTTGAAAATATAAGATAAAATATCATTAATTATACTTTGTTCTTTTATGTTATTTATTGCTTATTTCACTGTTTTTAAGAGTTTGAAAAGTTCTGAGTGATTTTTTTTAGGTAACAAAGTTTTTAACCTCCTTTATACCATTCGAGTTCTTAAGATTTTGCAAAGGGAAGTTGGTTAATTTATTTATTAGGATAATTAATATTTGTATTAAGGGATATTGTTTATTTGATTTTAATTTTGCTATACGTAATAACTTTTTTTTATGAAGTTGTCCTGCAGAGTCTTCTACGCAGTTTTTACGCAGTTTTTAAATTTAATGTTTGGTGTTCCTTTCAGCTATTTTTCCAGTACATTTAAAAGCCAGACGAAAGCTGGCCGCGAAGCTGCTAGTCAGTGAATAAAATGTTTCAGAAAGGCGAAGTTATTATTTTTTGCCATATGGTACATCACCTTCATTGCATAAAGAGTTCAAAAATACTGGTGCTGAAAGTAACGTTAAGAAGTAAATTTTGTTTAATAATTTACGGACGCTTCTAACTTTATTTGCAATGCTGTTCTAGAGAACCTTGTTCATGATTCTTAGCGTTATTAATCATCATATCAATAATAGCCGGTATTTACTAATTAAACGCCGAAAACAGCCTGCAGGTTAAATACAGCAAATCCTGTCAGAAATTTGAATTTATATTTTCAGAAAATAAATAATAATCTCTACTCTTTTTTGACTGGGTTGAATGATAAATCATTTCGTTTAGCGTTATATAAATTGCAGAATGAAACATAACTCGATATCTGGCATAACTTCATTTTTCGTTAAAGCTTCCAAACTCTCAAATTGCTTATTGTTGTTCAACTGAAAAACCGTGCTGCTTTAAGCATACTTCTTTGCGAAAACGTCTAGGTTTTAGGTTTTTGTTACAATTTCCGTCAATTTCAAATTAATTGAATTGTCCTCACTTATGTTCCAAATCAAAAATATCGCGGGAATGCATTTGTAAACGATAAGCAGTCTAAATGCCATCTAGCTGGAAACCAAATATGGAGTAAGCCTACATTCGGTGACCACCACTTTGCTCCGAAAAAAACAAAGCAGTTTCATTAAAAAAAAGGGCGACTTATAAATCGAAGGAATCATGCTAAGAAAAGCAGTTTTTTCTTTTTTAGATCCCAAGAGGTTACGAAAAAACTGGTGATCTGCAATCTCTTGCATTATAATTGATTGTAATTTTTTTTCTCTTCGAATCAAAACTTATGTCGAAAAATTCAATTTCACATTCTTCATCCAACGTAAAACCGCATAACTTGACTTAAAAAAAAATACTTTTGCCCAGTTTTTCATTCACTAGATAGTATAACTCTTTCGTTATATCTTAATAATTAAATTATGTTCTTTACATCTTTTGTATATATGCGAAAGCTTCCATGAATATACTGCACAGTCCGTAGAAGTTGGTCAGTTATACAGTGCTTTTTAAGTTGGAATACAAACATTTCATCAGTATTGATATTTTAGTTTCGGAAGAAAACATTCAAGTGTTCAAGCAATATAAATTCCTGTACCTTTATTAACGAAGGTTGAAGACTGCGCTAGGTCTGTAATGTTGAGTGTTCGAATGGCACTGGACAGGTTTAGAATAGGCTTAATTAATTTATATTTCAGCCTTTCTGGAAAAACGCAATGTACTTAATAAGCAATTAATTTTTTTAATAAAATAATAATACTAATTTCTAATGTGTACATAAAGTTAATTAGGAATTATCATTATTATGGAGGGGAAAACAAATTTAGAGGGAACGTTTTTGATCATACGAATGGAGGAAGAGTGCAGTCAACGAGCATTTTTAGGCTTATAATTTTAAATAATTCTACTAAAAATAGCAAACTAAATACAAATTCCTAACATTAATATTCGGAAATGTACTTCCTTATATTAGAGCTAGGCTTCTATAAGAACTCTTCATAAAGAATATCCATTAAATAGCATATCAGAACTGTCACTTAAACAGTTTTGTCACACTGTAAATTTTAATTCTCATCTGGTTGTACGATCAAAATATCTAAATTTTAATCTATGTCAAATTTTGTTAGTTTTTACTGCTTTGTACATACACACATGTTTATTGCTAGTGAATGGTTTTAAGCCTAAATTTGTAAGAATAAGAGCGAAGAGGTACTTAAACATCGCACTGAATATTATAAAAAACTGATTTGACATTCCATAGCAAAACTACGTAACTTGGATGTCCTGTACACTTTTTGTCTAATATGTAGTTGATGATTTACGCATCATTATATGTGAATTGAAACCACATATAATGACGCGTAAATCATAGATATTTACAACTTTGTTCCGGAAGGATATGGAACTGCATATCAAAGGTGTAAATTATAGTTTAGGGTATTATCATTTTGCCTCCTAACACAAAAGGAACGTCGTAAAATATCACGCAAACGCTTATCAAGGTGAATCAAAATGTTTCGATTTATATTTCCCATCAGAATTAATTAGCCATACTTAGTTGGAATGTATGAATTATGTCTGACTGGTAATGATTAAAATAAGAATATTGAAAGTGAAGTTTTCGATTAGGAAATCTTAAATTATTTCTTCTTTGTCTAAAGAATTATAGTGAGAGTTTCCCAATGCGACCCATAAAATCAAACGGATGATACCAGGCATCAAGAGAATGAAACATTCCCATAGAATGTGGGGTGGCAAACCACATTTGTGTGTGAAAATCCAAAAAATACACGTCGAGAGGACAGCGAGCCTGATGAAGAGAGTGGTCAAATAAATGCGAGGATTAGAACGGCTTTGATTCTTTGGATACTCATCATTAGGCTGGTGTCTGCATGAACATTATGACTCTATTACCAGCACCTCATATGAGCCCCGGCACGTGCAAACGTCACATAGTAAACCTCAATAGATAACGCAAATGGATGAATTGCAAATGTGCAAAGAAAAGGTTTAAGCCTGTGGGAGAATGTAATACAGTGAAGAACGAGGTAAAATTAAATTAATATAGTAAAATATATTCAAATTTTTAGGAATATTTTAAATTTAAAACTACTAAAATGCACATTATTTATTCATATTTTTATGCTTCTAATCGACTCGCCAAGTGGTAACAATTTAAAACATCATCATTCGAATAAATAAGGAGTACAGACTTCACGTTTCGTTCCACGGGAATTTTTAAGCAGCGGCAAATATGAAAATAAAAACATAATAACATTTTAAAACAATATTTCTTCTTATGTAATGGCGGACCTTTGCCTATTCAGTATTGCCCACAAGTAAGGCCAGAAATGTTTGCCATTTTACTGTGGATTCACCTAAGATAGGAGCACTCGCTGCCTCCTACGAAGAGACGGGTAGTTACAATAATACACCTCTGGAATTCGATCTTGAGCCATATCTGCAATCTTGATGTCTGCAAATCTACTTCACAGATGGCTGTCCAGTAATAAACTAGTCAAAATTATAAAAAAACTCGAATATTTAATGGGAACATAACTAGTTATTACAAACTATGAAATGATTACATGCGAGAGGTGGAAGTAGATGAGATTATTTATATATAATAGTGTCTTATAGAATGAACGTCTTATAGTATTTTAGAACGTCTTATAGTGTTATAGAACGGATATTTATAGAACGAAGTGTCTTACATCTTAATGCCGAAACATCATAATGGCCGAATCGTCTGTCTGCTCTCGCCGGAAGAAGAGATTTACAGGGGTTGGCCAAAAATATGGAAACACCTTTAAAAAACATGTTTCTTTGCTTAATATGGTGTAGGATACCCGTTGACATACAAAACAGCTTGCAGTCTTCTCGGAATGGATAAATACAGTTCCTGTATGTTTGCCAAGGGAATATTAAACCATTCTTCCTGCAAAACTGTGGCAAGTTCAGATAACAATGTTGGCGGTGGATAACGAGAACGCACTTTCCGTTCCAATATAGAACACAAAGGTTCGATAATATTCAGGTCTGGTGACTGTGGTGGCCAGGGGAGATGGGACAACTCATCCTCGTGCTCAGAAAACCAGTCCTGGACAATGTGAACTGTGTGAACAGGGGCTTTGTCGTCTTGGAAGACACCATCACCATCGGGGAACAAAGTTTGTACCATGGGATGAACTTGATCGGCCAAAATGTTCACATAAGTCTTGGCAGTCATGTGCTCTGACACAGTTATCATGGGGCTAGCAGAGAACCACGATATGGCTGCCCAAACCATAACAGAACCCCCGCCATGTTTCACTCTTGGCAACAAGCAGTCTGTATTATAAGCTTGAGATGGCGTTCTCCAGACGTAAACTCGGCCAGAAGTGGGAAAAAATGTGAAAGAAGACTCGTCAAACCATATTACTCGCTTCCACTGCTCTATAGTCCAGGCTTTATGACTTAAACACCACCTTTTCCTGTTACGGGCATTAGCATCACTGATGAGTGGCTTCTCAATTTGCACGGCCAGCAATTCCCTGTTTATGAAGCTCCCTTCTAATTGTTTTGGTACTCACAGGGTTCGGTAACACAACATTCATTTCAGCAGTAACTTTTGCAGCTGTCGTCTTCTTATTTTTCGTCACAATTGCCCTTAATGATCGTCTGTCATGTGCACTTAGGACAAACTTTCGTCCGCGCTGTGATTTAGCAGATGATGTTTTTCAGCTTTTCAAATATGCGGAATAAATCTTCGATACAGTACCTCTTGAAACACTAAACACCTCGGCTACCTTGCTTACGGAAGCACCTACCATACGTGCTCCAACAATTTGCCCACGTTCGAAGTCTTTTAACTCTGACATAATGCAATGACAACCTCACATAACAGTACTCCGACAACAACTGAACTGTTTAGCACATTTACGAAGTTGTATAGGTGGCGTCAGTAGTCAAAAACGCCAGCGCCACCTACATATTTCATTAAAATCAATCTTTCTTTTCAAACATGCATTTCACAAGGTGTTTCCATATTTTTGTCCATCCACTGTACTTCATACAACTTGCAGAGCCACCTAAATGTTGTGGGCGATACCATCGTACATATATATCTGTTAAAAAAAGCGAGGATAAAAATCTAAATTTAGTGAGTTTTAAAATTTATTTACTAGGGCAAAAATTCTTTGCGTGAAGCAAGCTTAACGAAGACTTAAAAATCTTTTATTTGCTTACATTTCCAAAGAGCAAAGACGTTTTAAAATTGTAACATTTTCCTTTTGGAGGTAGTTAGCCTCTTAACTTAATTCCGGATATTCAGAATTGTAATCTTAAAAATACTCAGCTTTGCATGTACATAATATTTGTACTTGTAACTACTCTTGCATGTACTAGCTTGCATTGTTGTCTGTGTATCTATCTATCTATATGCGTGTACTATTTTTTTTTTTTTTTTTTTGTTTTTATAATTTATAATCAATATCATTATTCTTATTTCGATATTAGCCCAAAGGGTTAAATTGCCCATAAGGGCTATTAATTTAGTTTTAGCATTTTACGTTGATTAACTATAAACGGCAAATCACTTTTCAAATACTTGCCACCATATATTAGAGCCCTGTATTATATTTAAAGAAATTAAATATTGTACAATTTGCAATCTGTGTGTTTCTCGCAATTTGATAAAACAACGGTACCTAGAGCCATCAAATTTCAAACAACGTACGTCTCCACACGAATATCGGCATCTGAAAGCCCAAATTTAGAATTTTTTTAAAAAATCTATTTCATATTTTGTAAAGCATTTATGAGTTTGTCATTAAGAAAGTCAACGATTTTCAAGCTAACAGTGGCAGCACTATACCGTCATGGACCTTATAAGAAATAGACTAAGAGTTTTCTCCCTTGTCTGAGGCGTTCCCGGCTGTTAAATTGATCACATCCGGAGAAGTAGGGACGACTTGCAGAAATTTAACAGTGGTTGCCTATTGCAGCGTGTATAATTGTCAAGAAAAAGCTGGTTGTAGTGCCTCATTTCACAAATTAAAATTTCTACATATTTTTATTTTTGAAATTGAAATTGATTTTTAAAAATTTAGCATATTTATCAAGCATAATTAACGTTCCAAATAATTGTAAAGCTATTGCATGGTTTCAGGGCTGGATATGTTTTTAACTTTTCCTATGCCGTAAGGAAATTTGTAACTAGTACTTCTTTTAGAAAATAATATTTTAAATCTGAACTAATAGAAAATTTCAAACAAGCAATTTTCTCTTGGAAATTTTATGCTTTTTATTGTTGTAAATAAGTAAAAAATACTAAAATATTTAAAAACGAATTTTTGAAAGTTTTGTTTAAAATTCTAAATTGTGCTGCTTTTTTTAAATTATGGATGAGTATTATAGTACAATTTCTATAAAAGAAATATTATTTCAATTATATTTTATAATACATCATATTTATAAACACTTTTCACTCCTTAAAATTGTTATACATTTAATTCTAATATTAAAATTGTATTTAGCCGTAATAATTAATTTTGCCTGTATTTTATAGTGATTACATTTTTAATTTATTTTTAGTTCTGCATAAGAGTTTTTTATTTATTGTTAATTTAATTTATCAGGCCAAAGCGGCGGTAGCCTAGAAAGGTTGTTAGTTTCGAAGCGGCATTTTTGCGCTGTTTTACTATAAATGACCGTGTCTCCTTGCAAATTGTTGTTACCAAATATTATCGCCCTGTATTATATTTAAAGAAAATAAATAATGAATTCAATAAATAATGATTCATGCAGATTGGATGAATACATGCATGTTTCTCGCACTGTGACAAAAACGACAGTATCTAGAGCCATCAAATTTTAAATAATGTATCCAAAATAGCGAAAGAGTGGTTTTGTACAAAGAGCATTAAATTGTTGTCATGGCCAGGAAACACTCCTGACCTCAATCCTATCAAAAATTTGGGGCACCGTTTAAAAACTCTTATCCGAATGAGGCGCCCATCAAATAAAAGGGAACTGACTGAGGCTATAATTGTTCCCATGCATCATGTAATAACGAAAGAAGACCTTAAAACTCTTGTCAGCTCAATGAAACGTCGATGTGAAGCTGTAATCAAAAATAAAGGGTACCCTACTAAGTACTGATAACTCGCTGAAATCGTCACTATCTAATGTATATCAATAACTATTATCATTTAACTTTTTTTTGTATAGCAAATAATTGAATTTTGTGTTTTGTATTGAATTCAGTGATAAATTCTCTTTAAAGTGGTATATACAAGTTTGCATTTCGTGAAACGTAACTTTTTCTATAAGCATACAAAGTTCAAAAACATAAAAAGTTCGAAAAGTGTCCACAATTTTGGCCATCACTGTAATCCTCCACCCGAACACGGGAATCTGAAGGGCCGAATTTATATTTGTTTAATTTATTTCATATTTTGTAACACTTTAACGAAATTTTGATTAACAAACTCAACGAGTTCAGAGCGAGTACTGTACGGAAAATAACAGTTTTTTCTCCAGTGCGGAAATTCTAAAGATATGCTGTTTTCAAATGTATGGGGTTTACAGGCGAAGAACCTGATATTCAATAAATATAGGTAACACAAAACGTTAAAAAAGGGTTCCTCTTGGGCGTAATATAAAATCTGATTGCTTCTAGATTTTATTTTACTATTTTCCCTCTTTCATTACACTCAGAAAATTTTATGCTCCGAATTTTATAAATTACTAAAATAAATATTCCACTTTAATAAGTTAATGATGATATAATCAAATAAATGATTGTTTTGTAATGTTATTATAGTTTTTAAAATCACTGCCTAAAAATGATAAAATGATTTAAAATCACTGCCTAAAAAAATTTATCAGATCTTGTGTAATTTTACCTTATTTATTTCAAAGCATCACGTACTATCAATCTGATGTAATTTTACGTTATTTGTTATTTCTACATTATGTAAAACAGTAACTATGTACTCAACTATGTACTAACTATGTACTTGATTATAATTTACTTTTTCTAAGTATATATAATTCTCAAATTTTTCATGTTATAAATATTACTTATGTTTCGAAAAAACTTAATTTGAATAAACAATGATAGAAATATGTAAATTTTACGTTGTTATTTTAAAACTCACACAACAAATTTGACTAAAAATCAAATCCAGTCATCATATATTTACTTGAGCAAAAATTAAAATGTAGTTAAACACATAAAAGGTAAAACCTGTAATGTAATTATGATCAGACATTAAAGTAAACTGTTTTCTTTTCCATGGAGAGTTAGCCACGCCCCCTCCACTTGTTTACTTCTCGTTTTGCCATCTCATATAAGTTAATTACGAATATCAGTTTTATTATTACTATGAAAAGGTAAATATGAGAACTATATATGTTTCTTCGTGTACTTTACACAAAGAAAATACTCAAACTCTTTCTTGAAGGCCATTGAAACACACATTTTGATTATTCTACTTGTTTATGCACGTTTTAAAACATTCTTTTACATGCACATGAAGTCAGAAATGTAGACATTATTTTGCTGCAACAATTCTGTGCCTTTTAGGCGTTTCACATCTACGCATACAAAATCAGAAAACACACTGAGAATTTGAAACCAGCTGGCGTTTTACCTCTTGCCCTCACGTTGCGTGGCTTATTTCCTTCCCCCTGCTTCACTTTCTTTGTACTCCAATAGCAGGGACGCCATCTCCATGTATTCTAAACTCCTTGATGTGTACGGTAAGAGAAACAATTTTTATCTCAACCTCGCGAGACTGTGTATCGGAAATTCTAAAGATATGCTCTTTTAAATATTTTGTGATGTTTCTGTTAAATTGAATTTTATGGTTGAAATTCGAAGAACATGATATTTAATAATTAAAGTAACACACAAAACGTTAAAAAAAACGCCTCTTCGGGCGTAATTTAAAATCTGAAAGCGTTCAGATTTTTTTGTATTTATTTATTGCGAACGATAGTTTTATCCTGCATTTTCATTTATCTAAAGTTTATATTTGCCATACTTTCGCAATATGACGCGATTTTATTAATTTTTATTTTTAAATTTGTTGGTGCTGAAAACGTCAAATTTAACGCAACGTGAGACAGTAGTCTTTTTTATTTGAAACTTTAATGTTTTTGATTACATCGATTTGAAGCATTGAAAATGAATAATTAATTTCCATTTTCATTTAGTGTTTATTTAGTTTTCATTAGTTTAAAATTATTTATTTTTATTTAGTTCAAAATATTTGTAAGAAATATTAACGTGTTTTAACGTTTCAACTTGTATTTTGCTTCGTTTGCTATTAAAAATCCTTCGAATGAAAGATTGTTGAAAAAAATTCAGTTTGAAATTTTTCTTCTAAGTTGTATGATAAATTGTTGTCTACGTTGTAAAATGCATATTGTTACGAAATGTACAGGTGCGGTAAGATGGCTACCCCTCAAAGCAGTTTAGGGGTCCATAAGATGGCAAAGGAAGGTAGGGTTGCCACATTTGGCGAGAAATCGCCCATTTGGCGTTAAAATTGGCGATATGCCACGGACGGATGGAGAACCTTCTGGAACGAATTCTTACCGGTTTAGCCCAGAATGTTCTCGAACACAAGCCGAAAGCTATATAAACCCAGCTGGTCCGCAGTCAGTTAGTGTGTGTGCCTCGTCTGTAGTGCGAGATAGTTAGTATCGAGTTGGTGTCTCGCCGAGCGAGTCAATCCCTGCGGAGTCGATCGAGTTGACAGCCGGGCAGCGAGTGCCGAGTGGGTCGTCGAGTTCACCGAAGGAGTCTCTTAGTGTATCGCGGTTAGTGCATCGTCGAGAGAGCGTGTTGAACTCCAGGAACGACTGAACGGAGGAGTCGGGAGCCGTGCTCTGTGTGTCGTCGAGTGCATCGCGAGTTGTAGCGTGGAGAGTCTCGAAAGTACGTGGAGTTCCAAGAACGACCAATGAGAGTCGAAAGCTGTACTCTGGTGCTTTGCGGTGAAGCTGTCTCCACCGTCATAGGCTGTGTCGCTGATTCTTTCAGTTTGTTTATAGTAGTTCATCGACGACTGTAAAACGTGTTTTAGAGCTGTCCTGACAATACTGGCAAATAAAAAGTCTTTCGATACTTCATTAAGTGTCGCCGTTATACTCTCCAAATCTACGAACCCCATACGAATGTGAAGGAAGAAAATAACTTAACAACTGCTGCCAGAAAAGAAAAACGTAGCAATATCTTGACTTAAAACTCGAAAAATAAATTTGCCCATTTCTGCATTCGCAAAAGTTAAAATTTAAATTTAGAATTAAAAATTATACAGCATGCTAGAAAAAAATTATACAGCAGGAAAAATTTTATTAAATAATAAAACATTAGGAAATGTTAAATTTTAGAATGAAGTAAACTGTAACTTGAACTATTTAAATATACTGCTTTTTTTAGAATACTTACTACAACTAATACAACTAAAAACTAAAAAGATGCAAATGATTTATTCATATTTTAATGCTTTAAATCGACTCATGAAGAGGTAGTAATTTAAAAGATTATAATTTGAATAAATAAGAATACAAACTTCACGTTTCGTAATATTTTCGTACTTCACGTTACAAAAGTATCTAAACAGTGATCTAAAAACAAAGCTCTCAATTTTAGGCATGGATAGTTAGACGCAATGGAGTTAAAAATCGGTTAGAAGAGGATAGTTATAAAAAATGAGGGTTATGATACTTGTGAAATAAAAAATGCCAGTCAATTAATGTTATTATTGTGCAAATAGGGAAATATTGTTCAGGCAATATCAGCGATAGAGAGTTTCATCAGAAAGAGTATCTATGAAAGAGAAGAAGTAAGAACTAAAATCTTCAGCGTTTATCAATTTTGAAATTATTTCTAAGCATTATATTTTATTTGTGAAATGTGCTATGTTGTAGGCGCATGTAAAAAAAGCATTCCATGATAGCAGTTTTGCGAAACAAGTGAAGGTGACTAAAGAGTCTCATTTTATGTACCATGAGCATTAGTCGGTCAATAAGCATTTCTATCGAGTATAATACAGGAAAATGCACATACTCACCTCTGTCCCAAATTAGTTCCTACGCTTCAATACTTTTGTACTCATTATTGATACCAAAGATTTTATGATTTCGTTTGAATAGTTTTTCAGAAATTTCAGAGTGCTACGTTATCAATTAACAATATTTACCTGCCAAGTATTCCCTCTTTAACTCAGTACCAAATCAGTTTATAAAATCCAGGGTTCTCACACCCTTAAGGCACGCCTCATTTTGTAAGGACTCTTCCATTATTAATTGCGTAAAGCTATCTTCTATCTAATGAATTGAGAATTCAATGATCTGTCTCGTGTATACGAGCCACTTTCCTTAGAAAGTCCTCCAAGAACGCAGATAGCCAAGCTTTATCTTAATCACATAAACATGATATTTTGGATATCCTGGCGGTAGAGTCCTTACAAAATGGGCGTGGCTTTTAAGAGCATGCGAACCCTGTGAATTTGCTTCGAAAAAATTGTCCCAAAAAAAGTGCTGCATTTGTGGAAAGTAAAAACTGAGAATGAAAACCTAATTACAGTGTTATATTCATTATAGCACATTGTACATTTTTTACTGCTGTTGGTCTACTAACGGAATGGAAAGTTATTTATAACACTACCTACTTGAAATGTAACAACTAATTTGTGATAAAATTATCAACCTGAGTGTAGCAACTAATTTGGGATGGAAGAAGTATAATATATATATATATAAGCGTCAGATGTTCTAAATACAGTATTTAGTTCTAAATACAGTAAATTACAGATATTTCAAAACCACTTTGCCTAAAAACGGCAGAGCAGTTTCATTAAAAATAACGAAGAAATAAACTTTTACATTAGAAATGCCAATGCCAATGATTTGAAAATTACGGAGTGCCTATGGTTCAAAACCATTTACCTCCTCATCAGAATTTCTAAAAGCGAGCAGAAATAGGAAAAAATTTTGCATAAGTGAGTTACTTGATGCACACTAGAGGGAGCCACTGGCTCAAGAAAGTTTAAGGATAGAGATGAGAAAATAAAAACTTAAGTATCATAATTTTTTTGTATTTTATATTTTATACTTTTTTTGGTTTTTATAAATTTTTTATACACAATACTAACACTAAAGCAGAAAGCGGAGAGGAAAGAGTTTAAGATTAATAGGCTCATTGGCATGTGGCTTATGTAGGATAGTGCAAATAATAAATATGAACGCGTTGAAAATATTCATAGGCAGATTTTAAAAATCTGCGGGAGATGTGATTCTATGCGAACAGATTGATAACTTTGCTAGAAGATCTTGATTGCAGGTAGTGATGGTGATAAAGCAATTATATGGCAGATCGCTGAAGAGACGTCCTTCCTTCGTGGCGCGGAGACTGGAACTGAGGTAGAAAGGGCGTGTCTAGCCCTTTTGGATGGTGGGTAGATGCCGAACTCTCGGCCAATCACGGCTCTCGGTCTCTTCTGTGAGCTGCGAATAGCAGGATCGTATGCTGGCATCTGTTGAAGTGCTCGATCTGTTCAATTTTAAGGAATAAATTTTGACTATGTTTTTTGATAAGGTAATCAACAGGTTTAATGTTAAGGTCCGAATGAATCACATCTGTACGGACGTACCAAGCTGCGTTTAGGGCCATACGTAAGGTTTTACTTTGAAAAGATTGAAGTTTTTCACATGAGTTTTTGCAGCAGTACCCCAGATTGTACATGCATACATAAAGACAGGTCTTATAATTGATGTATAGAGAAGGATTTTGTTTTTAATTGACAGATTGCTCTTTCGAGCTAAAAATGGGTAAAGTTGGGCTCTGGCACCTTTTGCTTTGTTGAGAACATTTTCAATGTGAAGGCGCCAGGTTAATTTTGAATCAAGTACAACTCCTAGGTACTTGTAAGAGTTTGACCAGGGAACATAGTCATCAAAGAATTTAATATTAATGGAAGGGTACGGGAGGGGGCTACGTTTGAATATCATAGCAGCACATTTAGCAACATTAATTTTTATTTTCCAAGTGATGAGCCAGTGCTCAAGGCTAGAGAGATAACTCTGAATGATTTGGACCAAGTTTTCAAGGCGTTTGTGTTGAGCTAGGATGGCCGTATCATCTGCATAAAGTGCAAGAGTGATACTAGGTGATTTTGGTATGTCATTTATGAAAATGTTGAACAAAATTGGGCCTAAAAGTGACCCTTGGGGGACGCCGCTTAGTATAGGACGGGGTGTCGAAATGAAAGAATTAATTCGTACAGAAAAAGATCTATTAGTGAGGTACGAATTAATTATATGAATTAAATGGGCCGAAACGTCAAGTCGTATGAGCTTGATAATAATTCCTATATGCCAAGTCCTATCAAATGCTTTGGCTATGTCAAGAAATAAAGCGCCAGTAAGCATTTTGTTACGAAACCCTTCGTGAATGAACTCCACTGTCCTCAGCAGCTGGTGCGTGGTGCAGTGTTTTGCTCGAAATCCAAATTGTTCATCAATCAGAACGTTGTGATTTCGGAGAAAATCATTCAGGCGTTTAAATAACACAAACTCGTATATTTTAGATAACGAGGATAGGAGGCTGATAGGTCTATAATTTTGAGGGTTAGAAAGGCTTTGGCCTGGTTTTGGATTTACATTAGAAATAAAACCTTCTTGTAATTCTTTATATCACTATTTTGTAAGGAGAAACTGGTAGACAATTCAAAATAATAATGGATCTTTTTTTTTTTTTTTTTTTTTTTTTTTTTTTTTTTTTTTTTTTTAAGATACAGTCTCCTTTAATTTGATGCCTGTTACACAAAATAGTGAACCCAAGCGGAAGTGCAAAATTTGATTTCAAAAAACACTATAAATTTGTCAGTTGTTGGAGTGTGTAAGCTTTATTCACATCCTTTAGAAGTTTGTTATAGTTTATCACAGACGTATTTGAAAGTTATCAGAGCTAAATGCTTAATTTTATAAACGGTAATCATCGAAATATTATGAATTACTTATGTAAGGGAATTAATTATGAAAGGGAAACGCGACATTTATAACATTTATTAATTAGCAGGCTGATATATTCAGTTTTAATATCTTTAAAAGACTATCTCTGCTGTTTTTCAGTAATTAATTTTTAATATCTTTACATTTCTGACTCCAAATTATACGTATGTTCCGAATAGTTAATTCTGATGTGATAAATCGTTCTGTATTTTCTTAAAGAACTTTTGGGAAGCACTGCTTGACATTTAAAGATGTTTCCTTCTCTGTGTTATGATGCAAAGTGTTTATAGCGTTAAATATAATTTATTACTTACTAGTTTTCTAAGTCTATGTTATGTTCAGATCACGGTTCCCACTCCTGGGTTGGACCTACATATGACCACCTACATGTGAGTGTTTATTAATTAACAAGTGATTAGCTGGATTTTTCACAAAAATACTTCATTTTTGTATTTTATTGATACATTTTTAATCAAAACTTATTTTAATTTGTTGCACATACAATGAAACTCAATATATTTAATAATAGTTTAGAATTCAATGTTCCTAATTTATATTATAACATTTCTTCACATAACACGGTAGTTTTCATCTTCTTGTTCTACAAATGCAAAAAAAATCTCTAAATTTTGGAGATTTACATCCTATAGTTTCATTCATGTTAGTTACTAACGTCTTATACGCTAAAGTCTATTGAGCAGAAGGAAAGCCTTATTTACTGCACAGTCTTTCGCAAACTTTCGTGGAATTATTGCATTAATTGGTGTGATTTTTGGAATTATGCGCATACTATATTAAATGATATAATGAATTTAAGCCATTGACTTTTTCTGGTTTATGTTAATTGTTTAGAATGGGTGTAGCTAGCTCCGAATATGGGGCGAAAATACCCGTTACTGTTGTTAGGTTTATACCGTCTGCCTATTACAGGACTTTCATGTGTGTATGTAATAATTAAGTGACGATTATATTATGTTTAGCCCAATAATATTACATCATGTATTTTAATAAAAATAATAATAAAATTATGTAATATAATTTTATTATATTATATATAATTAATTATACATAATCGATTTATACGTAATCGATCATTGCGTAGTAATGATTATAAATACGTTTATTATATTAATATAATTAACGTTTTTATAATCATTACTATTTATTATAAATACGTTATACGTTATAATACGTTATACGATTATAACGAACCGTTTTAAGCGTTATTGATATCATTTTTTACAATACAAGAAACAAGAGAAACAAAAATAAATAATGTAAGTAAATATTATTTATTTTTTAAATAATATTTGCTAATATTGTTTATTTTAAATTTTTTATGGAAACAAAAACAAGTAATATTTTTTCTTTTACTTTACTTTCATTTCTGACGTATATATCCCATACATATAGAGGAATAATAAAATAACTTTGAAATTCTTCCTACGTGTGCAACAATAAAATCCAATTATTGCTTTTATCTAATTATATAAGGATAGATACTGAATTCCACATAAAAGGCTGTATACCCACTATTTATGTTAATCAAAAAAATGAAATTCCAAACAAAATGAAAGAAGACAGCAGACAACTCTTCTTTCATTTTTTGTTCGGCAATTAAAAGAAACCCAAATCCTTTTTTACACGATAGATGCGTTCCTAAGAAAAACGTGCAAAAAATGGTGTAAAAAATATATGCGACATATGGTAAAGTTGGGCATATACTTCACATTTAAAAAAATGGTGTAAGATGAATAAATCTAAAGATTTTCCAAAAAACCGTACAAAAAAGTAATTATGAAAACCATATTTCATATTTATAAAACAAAAACAATTCATCTTTATTACAAAAAAAATTCAATTAGTGTAGAGTGAAAATTCAGTAGTATATAAAGTACATATAAAAATTGTAATTGAAATTAAGATTAAAAATTAATCGAATTACTTGCTCCTTGCTGGTGATCGCAGTTTGTTCAGTGATTTAATTAACGTCGATTTCATGGAAAAAATACTGCCAGAAGTTTGACCTGCGCGATCTATGTTTCATCCCCTGCTCGACATCTATTTCGCAAATGTGTATAAGACTTAATGGATGCCAGTCTTCGGTGAGGCGAAACCACTCCTGCTAACTATTTTATTTTTATTCTTAATTTTTTAGTAGGATTTAGTAGACTAAGCAGCCAACAAGTCCGTAACGAAAATATCAAAATACCAAATATATCAGAACTACGTCGAGACTACCCGTCAACGGTTGTTCTGCACAGGCTCTTAATGTACGTATACAAACCTTAATAATAACAATTTCAATATTTATAGAAAAAGAAATAAATTTTATCTACTTCGATTCTGCCCATGCTTCTTGACGAATAACAATTTTATTAATACTTGACTTTCCTTGAATTAAAACAGAAATTCTCTATTAGGATATTATTCAATAAACAGAACAAAAATACGATACATAACTTAGTTCAATTCATATCAACATTAAATTCATAGAACGCTTATATCACTAAGCAAACACGGATCAGCTAAATCGTGGATATCTCCCAATGTTTATTGACGGCATTACGCAACATTCTTCCACCTTGATTTGCCATCTTCGAGGCAAATAAACAAAGTTCGAAAGTTAAACAGCCCAGACTGTTCGGTATCTTGATTACTGTACCGCTTCTTGATATCCAAGGAGCCGCTGAAATAATCCAGTATTCTTCTCTAACCATTGACAGGAGCATTTGAATACCGGCATGTGAATTCCTTTTATGGTATTCCAGCACTAGACTTTGCACAATATGATGCTTTGACGGAAGTAGAATTGGATATTTAAATCCAAATTCATCATCTCTTGCGAGAAACTTTGTTTTCACTCTTATCAGTCTTATTTCATCTCTGGCAATTAAAAGACCATTTATTACATCTCCAGTCTGAGAAAAACTTTCACGCTGAACTAGTTGACTCAAAGTGTTTTTTGAACACAGTGCGTCCAGAGACATGACACAGTTATCGACATAAAAAGAATTTCGAGGCTTTTCTGTTACGTGATTTCGCTCGGCAGACACTCGAGACAAATGTAAGGAAATGACAGCACCTAAAAGATACGGGCTGCATCTAACACTGAAAACTACCCTTGTACGGGGATACAAATTTATGAGACCATCGTGTTTCCACAAATGGAACCTTAAAAAAATCTCTATCCTCTTTTTTAAGTTCAATTTGCAAGAATGCGCATCTTATATCCCATCACAACGACTGCACGTCCTAAGCAGTACAATCCCTGGACAGGAAGAGACTTACACATAAGGTAAATCAATGCAATATAGTAACTCCAATTAAATAACATATAAGAAATCAAACACTAAATCCATAAAAAATGCATAAATTAACACATTTACATAGAAGTAGGGCCATAGTCTTTATTCATGCGATGCGGGCGTGAGTGACCTTTACAAATAACTCAGATTTAACGAAATGTGTATTGCGATATTACTATTTTATTTTAAAATTCTAATCACATGCGAGCCAACTTTCCCAGAGATGACTTACTTAGCGAACAACAAAAAACTAAGCAAGCTTTACACGGTTGCCGTAATGGTAATATGCGCAAAATTTCTGGTCTCGAAGAGCAAAAAAAAAAAAACAAATTTCATTGAGGTTCTTCGAAATACAGAGTGAAAAAGGAGAAGCCAAAGAAACACACAGGAATACTTATTTGCTTCTGATATGAGTCGCGTCATTACCGAAGATTTCACATGAATGCAAAGGACCCTATTTTCATATAAAATCAAATAAAACCGGTGTTCATTGAAAAATCTATTATATACTTCGAATCTTGGAAACCATAATCATCGAATAGTGTTTCAATATTTTTGATTTAAACACTTCACTATAAATCAGGGCAGCGGCACATTTACTCATATAGGATGGAATAGTATAGAAAGCTTGGAATATCGAAAGCAAATATCCTCCGCGTAGCGGCCTGCTTCCTTCAGGTATCGCCATGGAGGTAGGAAGTGAGATGGAGTCGCCCTAAACAAGTTTCTCCGTACCCTGCCCTGAAGCACCGGCGATCCCTACGTGGTGACCAAAACATTGGGTCATTTACCATTGAGTTCTATGGGATTTGACGCGTTCGGGTGTAAATATTTTGTAATTACGTCGCAAATATACATATAAATGTATATATTTTCTTTTTCTACAACACTTCAGAGTCCTAAGTATGTGAAAACAACATATTTTTAAGCAACATTTCATTCTTAACGGAATTAAATGCTATACTTTTCACAGGACAGTTTTCTCAGAATGGTTTAATTTGAATGAAATATTTTCACAAGTTTCCGTTAATTACATTAGAAAAAAAAAATTAAGGTAATTCGATTTTATTCGGTTAAGGTACAAAAATTAAGATAAAAGTTTATTGTATTATTAATATTAAAATTATGCATTATTTCTTTTCTATTTATAGAGCTTCTTCCTAAAATACTTTCTTAAATATGACATGATTTTTTGGCTTCTTTTAAATCGAAAAATGTAAGTCAATTTATAATTAATGCTCTATTCGGTTCATTTTAAATTAGAGAATTATTAGGAAAATAGTATTTGACTTTCTCTGAACATTTCTGAAAGGGAATAAAATAAGTTTTTTTTTAAGTATTATTTAAAACTTGTAATTGAGTTATTATAAAATGTAACGGGAATAATTCTTTTAATTATACTTATCAGATTTTTTTTACCCTTCATTTCAACAATACATATTCCAAAACTCTTTATTACGTTCTTAAGGTTATTATATATAATAACCTTAAGAAGTTCTTAAGGTTATTATATATTTAGATAACATTTATAATGATTATAAATTAGATACATTTAATCATTAGATTTCTTCACAGTACTTTCACAGTTGTTTATAAGTGAATAAATTCTTCATTTCAAATACATTTATAAATAATTTAATGAATATTTAAGTATTTTGTCAAAGGCAGATACATGCTTTTTGCAAGCACATGCATAAATACCCATACATATTTCCTATTTATCATTTCCGGCATGTGCAAATCTTTAATTTCTGTGCATTCACTATATTTTTCGTGTAAAGTAATTTACACTAATTTAGCATACACCCGAAAGTTTTACATTAAAAATATATATGAATATAATTTGAATGAAAATTATAAGTATTATTTTTAATACCTACTCAAAGGTCAGTTTTTCTTCAAAATTCCTCCACGATGGCCTCTCTCTCTTTAGGCAGATAGCCCTTGCATGCGTTACTCTATTTAATAAAAACTTAATCTGACCTATGTGCCTAATTACAAATATTTTAACATACATAATTTTATATTTACATTTAGTCATCAAGTTTCAAACTTTTCAAGTCTTCTAGAAAATAAATTTTGGCAGATCTCTTTTAGCAATTTTCTTAAAATCTATATTTTTGTAGTGCAACAGCTTAGAATTTTATAAAACAAATTCATAATCAAAATCGCTGTTGTTAGTTATCGAAAAATAACCAAGATGTGATTTTTGCGTAAATGTCAGTAAACTATACAAATTGCTATTATCCATCACACTATGAATGTTTCTTTCATGCGAGAGTGTCCCTTTTTCGATTTCTATGGAACTGTCGTGTGTCGAAATACTATCAGAATCTTGTCAAGCGAGCTTCTGAATGTAAACAAAGAACACCCCGTCTGGTGACCCAAGCTTCAAAGCAGTGCTTCACTTCTAGCGCGGAATGGCCCCTCCTCCCTTTCCTACCTCCATGGGTATCGCAACACGTAGAATTTCTCCATTCAATAACAACTGAGACTACTGGTGTTTGTATCTATCCGCCTAAAAGTGTTAATGTAAAAATAAGAAAAAAGAAATATTTCACTTTATTCATCAAAGGTTAATGAAATAATCTATCGAAAACATCTTTCCCTTAAAGAACAATTTATGCCTTACCTTCCAAAGAGCAAAATGGAAATATTTTTTATATTGCGATGCATTCAAACGCATTTCTAACGGCCTGAGTTTTAAACATATTAAAACATTGTGTTAGTGATCACAAAACTGACGCATGTCATGTAAGAACCGTGTCACGGATGTTCCGAAAATGTTTAATGGAAGAAACATTTCCTTGTTTATGTATAATACTGTAATATCCACAACGTAAGTTAAAGATTTCCAAAGTTAATGAAATGCAAGTGGATCAATCTAGAATTTAGAAGCAAACCAGTTTTGAAAATGAATTTCACATAGTAATTATTCTTAATACTTAGCAACTATATTATTTTAATAATAAAACAATAATTTAGTAATTAATCTTTAGCAACTAAGGTACATTAGAAATAAAATGGTGTATAGTGGTTAGGGAAGCCTACTGCGATACCGAAGCAATTGCCAAGCTTAATTCGGTTAAGTGCCCTCCAACGGGAGAAAACATTTACCCATCAAAGCCATAATTAGCTTCATCATATTACATGCTGAATTTTAAATTACATCAATTAAACTATTCGACTGCCTATATTTATACTGATGACCGAATTTTAAAAGAAACACTCGAGATGTTATTATAGCATTCATAATATTAATATTAAATTTATATGGTCCCCCAAAACAATTCTTTATCTTCAAACGTATTTTAGCAGTAATTAACAGTTCTTGAAACGAAGACATTATCCAAGCCACTAATTCTACAAATCAAACTATTTAGATTCAGCTCTGCAAAGAGAAAAAAAAGTTCATTAAAAAAGAAGGAAAATCTTATGTTTATCATATTCCTAATCGGTAAAGCCCACCAGCGGCCGAGCGGTAAAGACGCTGAACACTGGTAGTTCGGTCTGAGGTTCGAATCCCGCGAACGGGCTGGCTGCATGGGCGTTTTCGTGGTTTTCCCCATGTGTAACGTGTTTACGAGCCAGTTTCCCTTAGAAAGTCCTCCACGAAAGGCATCCCTTCCTTTAGGCAGATAGCCCTCATGTGCTTTGCCATAATTAAATACACCACACACCACCTAATCGGTAAAAGTTGTTATCTTATATAAGAAAAACTAAGTGGGCGTGTTAAAATGTAAGTCATCAAATTTAATTATAGTTAACAACTTGCAGCACTTGCATATAAGATAGATACGTTTGTTTAAAATGCATATTGTTTACAAACGGAGCACAGATTATTAATGGCATATGTTGCGCTTGCAATTTTTGTATTTGTGAGGTATAAATTTTGTGAGGTATTTGTGAGTCGCGATACTGTCAAAGCATAAAATACTTTTCAAAAACTCTTTCAAAAACTATTTCTAGTTAGTTAGAATAGTTAACAACTTGCGGCACTTGCATATAAGATAGATACGTTTGTTTAAAATGCATATTGTTTACAAATGGAGCACAGATTTTTAATGGCATATGTTGCGCTTGCGATTTTTGTATTTGTGAGGTATAAATTTTGTGAGGTATTTGTGAGTCGCGATACTGTCAAAGCATAAAATACTTTTCAAAAACTATTTCTGAGTGTCAAAGTACATTTAGATTAAAAATTTTAGTATCAAAATTTGACATAATTCTAAACTTCTTTACAGTTTTCGTTTTATGAAACACGTTGAACTCCTCTTAATATAGGAGCGAATTATAATATATTTTGTATATAATAACATATTTTGTAATTACTTATCTTATTTTAGCCATTTTTGTTGCATATAAATTGCAATTTTAATTAATTTAGGAATATTTTAACTGATTAAAATGTTTAATGGTACTTACATATTATCGCATCTCGCTCAGTAGAAATTGCCAGATTTTCAGAATACGTCCAAATCTCGCAACCATGCCCATAAACAATTTTCAAGCAAACGTACTTCTCGTTCCCCTTTAGGCAAGCAAAGTCGCCATTTTCGTATGCTTTTTTTTTTTTTTTTTTTGGAATATTCTAAGTTCTAACCTTTTTCCGCGGATAAATACTGATATTTATCACTTGTAATAATTTTCCAGCAGTAGAAGACACTGCGGTAAGATTTTTGCAGGAATATAATTTTTTAATGCAAAATCACTAAGGAAAATGAGACTGATATGTGTTGGGTCGATTGCCAGTGCGCAGTGCCGAGTTTGCGCAATACTCTAAGGATTCTTTTAAGTAAAAGCAGAGCGCTGTGCACAAGGGAAGAACAACTGTAAACTTAGATATTGATTTCGCTGAAAAATGTAATAATTTTATTTTTATTGCATTATTCAACCTTATTTTATAGATAAATATATTTTAAAATTTGTTGATATTATTATTATCATTATTATGTTATTAGTATTATTGACAGAATTTTGGATTTCCCTTTCTGAGGATTAGCGGATTTTAATTCAATTTCCGATGTCGTATTTGTGCGAAGCTGGGTTTTCGGCAATCGTTACAATGAAAAGGAGCTATAGAGTAAATATCAACATGAAAAACGAAATGGGGGGGGCGAAGGGACAGTGTCCAGTTTGATACAGCAATATGAGAAAATGTGCAATAATTTGCAGGTTCATCTAGAACATAAATTATTAATTTAATATTAATAAAAAAAGTTTAAATAATAAAGGCACACAACATTTATTTATTTATTTTTATCTCTTACTTACGATTAGTTATACTTTCATTTATGTTAAGACGCCAGGGAAAAATAATTGAAAAAAATCGTTGCGTCTAGGAAGAGTTTTGGTTCCACTGTTGTAAGTGCTTAATCTCAGTTTCCCTTATTCCTATCTTACAGCTTAATTTAAATATTCTATATAAGAACTATTTTCAGTGTCAGTCAATGATGATGTACGGGTTAGGTATTTTCGTTCTATTTGTTTTATTTATTACATGCTTGTGACAGTATTGTAGGGTTTTTCTTAATTTGCATAACAAATTTATTTTAAGTTTTCCTGTTCTCAACTTCTCAAACTTCCTTTCACATTTTCTCGCCAGGATATAAATTTTAAAGGTAAGTGAAGTGCTATTTAAGCGTGCGATTATCTCAATTTATTCAGAGCGTGTTTCGCTAGCCTAGCGCACGTTTCGTTGTTATTTCGCGGTCACTCTGGTAAGCCTCTTGGCCTATTCAGTTTAATACCACGCCGGTTAGATTTCTTTGAGTCCATCTCTCAGGAGTCATTTTGAAGTGCGTTCTTGCACTCCTTTATATTTCAGTTCTTGCACTCCTTTATTCTTGCACTCCTTTACCGTTTCACTTGCGGCGTTTAAGTTATCGCCGCAAGTGAAACGGTGTGTTTTTGTAACGCACTAAGTCTGTGTTGTCTGTTATTTTAGCTTGAGTTAATAAAGGGTTATTTTGCACCCTTCTTCTGTGCTGATATTTATTTTCACACCTGTGCGAGAATTCGCCAGGTTCATTGTATGATCTAAGTCAGTGTATGTGGAAAAGTAGAGATAGATCTTACAGTATTAGAAGACTTATCTGAAACGAATAGCTAGGTGAAATTTTTATGCATTAAAATAAAAGATATAGGTGAGGAAGATTTTGATAATTCAATATCTCTATTATAAAAAAGCGAAATTAATTACGTTAATAAAAAACGTTTCTTTAGTATTGTGTCTTCATATTATTCTTCATTTAATAACGTGTCTTACGCTTGTGAAGTGATCGGTGATGCGGGAAGCACAGCTGTAAGAAACAAAATGCGTAGAAATCTGCAAGTGTACCTAAACTGTAATTTTACAGAGATTGATCATGTCAACATTTCTCAAAATTCTTGAAATTTCTCAGTGTCTCTAGCACGTAAGAATTTCTCATCACATGCAAATCTAAGCAAATTTATTATACACATAGAACAAGCAACTTTTCTATTTAGATACAAATTAATCAGTTCAAAAGGAATATAACGCATTTATTTTGAGATTCTTTACCATTGATATCACCAATCTACTTTCAGAAAAAATGAAATTTGAAAACAGTTCTAATGCATTATCCGTCGAGTGTGCTCATGTTAGATATGAATTACACTTCTTAGATTTTAGTGCATTTTTCCTACTGCAGCAGACTGGAGAATGTTTCGATTTTAATACTTATCTATTTAATAATATTAATCATAAATAAGTGCAGTGAGCTAATAAAAATGTGCCTCCGAAAGTCAAATATGAAGAACTAACACAGACCAGGTACACCTTGGGTACTTCTTTCTGATAAGTGCTATCATCTGCGGATTATCTCACATACGTTATAGAATATATTATAAAATTAGTTCACCGAGCAGTGATGAAAAATTTACCATTGAGTACAATCAGCGTAAAACAAAATATCGGAAGAAAAGAAATAAAGAAATGAGATAACAAGCAGGAAGTCTAGTAGAACCAAGATTTACTACTACCTGGCAAATTCTTCCAAGTTCCAAGTGCCGCGTTTAGCATGTAATTCCTGTATTCTTCGCTCCTACATCTTTTAACAGTTTCGATTTGTTTCCCTATCTTTGCGTATGGCTTTCATTAGCCAACTGTCCCTATTACGTTATTTACTACACAGTCCCCCAAAGCGAACTGTTATATTGGAGAAACTGAAAGTGGTCTGTTTTTTAGTGGAAACGAGTCGAGAGTTTATAGTTTATTTTGAAAGTTTTACTGGCAAAACTTCCAGAGTTCGGAACTTTGCCGTGATCTGGGGGCTACAGGAGCCTGCGGGAGGTGGCTCAAACCAAACCCGAGAAAATAAACCTAAAAATATATTCATAAGCGCAGAATGATTCTTAGATGGATGCTGATTCGGTTACCGAGGCCCGAACATCGACAACTGATATTGGGACAATGGTTGATGAGACAACTAGAACAATTTAAAGTATGGAAAAGGAGATTATCTTTGCACAGGAGATTTTATTTAATAAGATTATTTCATAAGTGTTGAAAATGAGTTAGACGAAAACTGAAAGAAAGAAGGGAACAAACACCACATAAAAGAAGAATGTTGAACCTTCCTTACGCGGATGTGCCCACAAGCGGCTGAGCGGTAAAGCCGCTGAATACTGGTAGTTCGTTTTGAGGTTTTAATTCCGTGAACGGGCTGATTGCACGAGCGTTTTCATGGCTTTCCCCATGTGTAAAATGTATGCGAGTCAGTTTCTCTCAGAAATTCCTCCTCGAAGGCATCTCTTACCCCTCGAGGCAGCCTCGATTACGGCAAAGCCTCCAGGGCAGAAAAGTTTAAAAAACAATTGAAAAAGAGATTTTTTACTGAAACCTGATAATGTACAGAAACGAGAATAGCATATTTTATTAATGCATCCGAATGAAGCAAGTGTTTCTTCTGAAGATGTAAAATAAAAAATTATGGATATAATAGATTCTAGAAAACTTAGGAATGTAAGAAAAAGAAACAAATGTGATCTGCTGATTGAATGCATTAGTCAAGATATTTCGAAGACTTTAGTGGGAGAAAGAAAGGTAAATGATTTATTAGAAGATTAAATTTAATCAAACATACCTGAGGAAAAAACCTAAGCTTCACACTGTTGATACAGGGATGACTCGGGATGAGATTGAAGATGCTATCAAAAGGTAAAATGAAGAATTTTGTGATGGTTGTTCTTAGTTTTTGTTTTCTATAAACATTAAAAATGATAAATTGCAAGTGCAACCAAAAAAGTATGAAAACGTTCTCGAAAAATGAAGAGTATCATTGAGGACACTTTTTAACTATGTAAGATGTTTTAAACACCAAGAGTATGGACATTTTCATCAGAAATTTACTAAAGAAATTCGATGCGCAAGATCAGGACATAAAGATTGAGAATATAGGAATTATTGTTAATGCATCAAATGTAAAAATTCCTTTGATAAATATAAATTGGGACTCGGTATAAAACATTCAATTCTTAACAAGACATGTGCCTATTTTAAATTACAAATAGATTTGTTAATCAGAAGAACTGATTGTGGTGCTTAGAATTAAGAAATAACAAACTCTAGAAGACTTAAAACGATGTGTAAATAATTTAATTTTAACAGTGAAAGTGAAATAGTTATTTTTGTTTATTTGTCGTTAAGAGCTTTAAATGAAAACTTATAAAAAAGGGACTGAATTGAATTTTAAATGAATTATATATGTTTTGGTTGACTGCTACGAAATAATTCATAATTTAATTGAATGTAAAGTGTAATTAATAGATTCAATAAATTTTTCTTCACATGCAATTGTTATGCGGGATGTAAAATTATGGTTGCGTAGTATTTTGTGTTTTGGTTGTCAAATTGTACTTGTTTGTTATGCATTGAATTACTATAATATCAAGTTTATACATTTTTTAATCCACCAATCCAGAGATCGACCATTCAAACAAATTTTAATTCCTACCACTAGATGATGAAATGGACCAGGAGACAATAACCAGTAATCATGGAGAATCGGATCATGCAACAAAATCAAGACATGAGGCGCATCACGCAACTGCAATCAAGACATGACGAATAGCAATCAAGTTAAAATTCGGATCACGCAAGAGTTGTCACGACATGAGATATTATTTTACTGACGATGACTTGAGGAATAGCAATCAAGACTAAAATCGGGTCACGTAAGAGCAATCAAGACATGAGATATATTACTGCAAGGAAGACCTCTTACAAAATCCATTATTATTTCGAAGTTAAATATTAAATAGGAAAAAAAAGAAGAATTAGAGTTTTTCTGCACTAAAAAACGGATAGCGGTTTCAAAGATTAAAACTCACATAATTAACTCCACGATGCCGATTATTGTGTTTTCTTAAGAGATTACTATGATAAATAAGCATCAAATATTTATGGAATATTCTCAATAGAATATTCTGACTGAGGCTTGTAAATGAAATATTCGGAACTAAGCTAGTAAATGGGTAATCAGCATCATGAAATTTGTGATTGAAACAAATAATTAGACATGAACAATAAGCAATTTATATAATTTCGGTATAATAATGACTTTAACAGCTATTAATTAAATACGTTAACAAAGTTAAAATTTGCTAAATAAAGCAGATAAACTGCAGAACAAATGAGATTTAGGTATGTTATGGTTTACATTTGTCTAAAACGTTCTCCAATCATTTTTAATACATTATTCATGAAATGAGTACCATATAATTATTTCAATCCTTTAGAAGCTATTTTTAAATTGGTGAATCATAAGAACAGCCCGTAAGAGATATCGAAAGAACGTTTTACCATTTTGTAGGTACGTGTTTATTACTAGTGAATGATTTTAAACTTAACTTTACAAAAAAAAAAAAAAAAAAAAAAAAAAAAAAAAAAAGAAATTGCGAAAATATACTTGAACATCTTATTGAATGTTATTACAAACGGCACCCAAAGCTAATTTCTTTGTCAGTCATGTAATTGTTTCGTTTTTAACCGTTCCATCGATCAGGAGCGCCACCTAGTTGTTCTCTACGTGTTTTGTCTAATATGTAGTTAGTGATTTGTCTGCTATTATATATGAAAAGCACTGCAAATCCTTCCGGAATAAAGGTGCAAATTTTATTTAATGCTCTTACCGTTTTGCATTGTAAAAAATAGGAATATGGCAAAATATCAATTAAATGGTTATCAGAAGTGATTCCGCAAACATAACGTTTACTTTTGCCATCAGAATTAATTAGACGTATCTAGTTGGAACACATGAATGAAGTCTTTCTCGTAAAATTTGAAATAAAAGTATTAACATTGACTATTCGTCAATTAAGGGAATCTTAAAATACTTCGCTTGTCTGTCTAAAGAAGTACCTAAGTACGTAATATTCCATTGGCCTCCATTCTTTAAAACCAGCATTCATAATCTGATAATCTATTCACCAGTTTCTGTTTGTATATTCATATGATATATAAAATTAAAATTATACTTATTAACAATTTATTACGCATGCCGTTGCATTTTTTTTTTTCATAAAACTGCTTACCTTTATTAGGCTAAGTGGTGGATTCGCAATGAATTACGAATGTCTTGTATCGTTCGGGATATCGCCGCTAGTATGCAGCATGGTTTTTCGGTTCTGAATGTTCTAGCCGTGGAATTCAGACATTCGATTTACGATACGCGTGATGGCAATATTATCACATTTTATGAAATAAATCGGAATTTTTATAAAAATTTTGAAATCCTTGTTGACTTTTTACACAGAATTGAGCATGAACGTGCACGGCTTTTCAACTAAAAATTAGTAATATGGTCATTTTAGAAGTTTATACGAAACGTGAAATTAGGCTTTAAATTAAATACTCTTATGAGTTTTTCAGGAACGCTTTAAAATATTACATGGACCATAGAATTATCATGAATCATAGAAAAAGCGTTACCTAGTAGAATGCCCTCCATATAAGATGCCAGAACATTTTGTAGGAAGTCCTCTATAAACGTAAAGACTAAAAGTGGATTGTTTCTGGAGAAATTCGCCTTTGATGATGGATTTTTTTATGTTCGGTTTTATACTTAAAAATATTCCATGTTACTACATTTATGAAAAAGCAGAATACGTAGCATTCCACAAAAGCAAATACAATCAGTTATCGATTAAGGGAACAAGGATCCACGGTTATACAAAATCAGGGATACTAAGACAGAAATTTAATAATACTAGAAAGGGCGATTAATCTATTATATAATTAACAAAATATAATAAGTAATTCGACCAATTTAATCACTATAATTTGGAGAATAAGTTATGTTTTACGGAAATTCGATCAGCATTAAAAAAAGGATTACCTTTCAGATTAGAGTGGAAAACTTTGTTTATATTGTTACGGATTTGTTATTTAAATAGCTAATGTTAGTTGAATTATAAATTAAATTGTTTTATTCCCCGTGCACGGGACGAATATTACTGCCGTCGCTACGAATTGGAATATGTCCGCTGCATAGGCATTGGAAATGGCTAATAGGCATTAGCTTATATTGCTTCATAGGCAATTGAATACATTAGCTAGGTATTGCCCCCGCGATTATAAAGGGAACAACTCTTATTTCGTCCACGATCTGGCTAACGTACAATACATTAATATATGTATATATTATAAAATTGAGCATCTAGATAAAACTTGTTATTCGTACATAGCGAACGATAAAGCTTTCTAGTAGGGAACAAAGAAAGTACGAAATATTTGAATTCGAAGCTAAACCTTGTTGAAAGATCCAAATGAAAGATCTGTTTTAATTATGCATTTGCCATACCAGGAGTCTTTAAAAAACAAATGGTGCGTCCTAAATGTAGATTTTAATTCGAAACTCTGACATAAATATTCGAAGAAAACTCTTAATGAATTGCAGTTCATTAGGTGTTGTAAGTCAAAAACCCTTAAACATTCCCCCTTAAGAAACTGATCGTTGACGTAACTTTACAGATCAAAGAAGCTAAATTAGTACTTGGATGAAACAAACTAGTGTTACTACGGACATTCTTTTATTAGTATTGGGATCGAGAAAATACAAGAAAATTTCTTTCTCTTGTTTCTAGTATTTTTTTATGTTTATTTATAACTCTTTAACAAAATTTTAAATTAGGAATATTAATTTATTAGGGATTATTAAATAAACGGAACCCCACTGATTTAATTCGTTATGTGTACAAATTCATTTTTCGCCCAGTTTTTAGATATTGGCATTGAACTTCTTATTTATTTAAAGAATAGATCTGTCTCTTTCTTCAGCAAATGCTGAAGGGAAAGTTATTATTCTTTGCCATGTGAGACATTACATTTACTGCATAAGGTTTGGAGAATACTATGTATAGAACGTTATGTGGTGAGGTAAACTTTGTGTAATTATTTATGCAGGCTTCTAGTTTTATTTGCAGTGTTTGTCTAGAGAATTGGAATTTCATTGAAGATTTTTGTTATTATATCAATCATCATTTTAATAACAATTGCCAGTTGCTAAATAAAATGCCGAAATATGAAATATAAATATAGAAACTTTTGTTAGAAATCCCAATTTATATTTGGGAAAAATTAATAATAATCTCTACATTTATTTAACTGGGTTTGTTTATAAGTCATTACGTTTACCTTTAAATATATTCCGGAATTAAAAGAGTAACTGGTTTTTATGTCTAGCTTAAATTAAACATCGAAACCTTTCAAATTGCTAATTGTATGTCATCTGGAAAAAACATGCTGATTTAAGCATAGATTTTAGAAAAACAAATTTTTATATTAGTATTTTTGAGTTCGGTTACAATTTCCGTCAATTTTAAATTAAGTGAATTGTCGTCAATCACATTACAAATGAAATTTCTTAAGTACATCTCGAACACATTTGGCAACAATCAGCAATCTAAAGGCCATCCTAGCTACGAAATAAATTATAATCTAATATTTCCGAAACCACCGCTTTGCCTCCAAGAGACAATGCAGTTTCACTCAAAAAATGAATACAATAAAAATGACTGCTAAAACGTTTATCAATAATTTAAAAAATTTTATACCACGGAACGGGATGAAAGAACTGGTGGTTTGCAATTTAGCAATAATTTATATAATAAGTATCGGAATATATAACTTCATTTTAAAATGAACTTCCCCTTCAAATCAAAGCTTGCATCGAAAAATTCGATTTCAAATTCTTTATCCAAACTGAAAATGCCTATCTTGACTTAAAGAGAAAATCTGCCAAGATTTGCCTTCACCAAACAGTCTAAGCTTGCTTCTCTTTCATTAAATATTTATAACTAAAATATATTTACCTTCTTATGTATTAGTTAAAAGCTTAAATTTAAATTTAGAAGAGAAACGAATATAGTATCCTTGAAAAAGTTTTTAAAATGAATTCAAAGAAAAAACACATACTGAATTATTAAGTTTTAGAACGAAGTAAAATCTAAATTAAAATAGTAAAATATATTCAATTTGTTTAGGAATATTTTAAACTCAAAACTACTAAAACGCACATTATTTATTCATATTATTATGCTTCAAATGGACTCGTGAAGGGGTAAAAATTTAAAACACCATAATTCGAACAAATGAGGAGTACGGACTTCACGTTTCGTCCCACGTGAATTTTTAAGCACCAGAAAGTATGAAAAGTAAATTTGATAATAATAATATTAAAACATAGTATTTTTTTATCTAATGCCTATTCGGTATTGGCCACACACAAGGCCAGAAATGTTGGCCGTTTTATTATGGATGCACCTAACAGGCTTCCTAAGTTGGCTCCTACGAAGGAACGGATAATTACAATCATGCTTCTCCGGCGTTCGATCTCAATAATAATAATAATTATTATTACTATTATTATTATTATATAGTATCATTACTGTCCATTATTATATGGTATCATCATACCTCTGTATCAGACATCCAAAGGTATGATGTCTGTGAATCGACTTCAAAGATGGCTGTCCAGTAATAAACTAAAAAAAATTAAAAAGAAATTATCTCCTAATAAAAGCGAAGTCATAAGAGAAGTTTAGAAAGCAAATGTAATAATTATAAATTGAAAGTTGCAAAGAAATACACCGGAATTTCAAAATAATAGGTAAAATAAAAGAATAAAACAAGAGAATTATTACTGGTTGCATAGAAAGTTTCCGACCTATCAAAAAAGCTCAAACTTCTCCATACAACCATCAACAGTTCATGATAAACGCGTTTCATCTCGCATATCTGAAAAAAACCCTATTTTAATTTTTTAATACCGAATTACATCTAAAATTTCAGATATCTGAGATAAATCCCCGACGCGCAGAAAGACTTTTAGTTGCAACAAAATTAAAAAAAACATAGCACTCGTACAGAAAAATACTTAGAACTAAAATTAAGAAGTTGAAATAAAAGCAAGATGCAATTGAGAAGAAAGAAATAAACTCATTTGTGATTAAAAAAAAAAAAACAATTTCTTTTACAAATTAACAGGCCAAAATTAATTTTGAATTCTACCCTAACAAAATAAATATCAAACTTGTGCCATAACAGAAGTAAGCATAAGCCGCTCCAGATTGCCATAGGGAAAATATGCGGAGGGTCCATTGTACTGTTATTCAATAACTGCTTTTATTTGGCTGGATTGAGCCTGGAATGTTGCTGTTGGCCCAAAAACATGGTAAAACGTATATAAGAACTGCAAAAATTATGAAATGCAGAGAAAAAAAATAAAACCTTTAGGACTGAAAACTGTCAGGTATGAACTGCAAAATTACAAAACGCAGAATAAAACTGATTGTTAGAATTAATAACTTAATAATTTTAGAATTAAAACAAATCAAGGTAAAACAAAAATACAGTTGAAATGATATTTACCAGAATACTTACAGAAAATATTTTATGCAGTTAATTACAAAATGCATAAATCTACAAAGCTCTCAGGATATCCTTCTCCATCCTGCCTAAAGTAACGGATAACTTTACCAATACCTGTAAGGTTAAGGATTAAATTTGATATTTAACAACAGCTTTTATAAAATAATAATTAATAAAATTTGTAGCTATGCTATTTTCTTTCAATATTAGCATCAGTAAAACAATCTCTGCCGCTGAAGAAGAAATGACAATTTTTCAATTTCTAATGAAAATAAATTTTCTGTGCTATGTGCTCTTCCTAAATTCCATAAAATACCACTTAAATTCAGATTTATTGCCAGCGGAACTATTATAAAACGAAGATTCCTTTCTTATCTGCAAAAAAACTTAAAAATGACTTGATTTTTAACTCTGCTACAAAAGAATCATTTTTTATTGGAGCACTCATAATAACTTAACAATTGTTAATAAACAAATGTTTAATTTTACTCAACTTTGACGAATCTCTTGTGACACTCTGCTAGTTTGGTACACTTTTCTTAATCAATACTGCGTCAAACAAAACGTTGAATAATGGTTAAAAGATCCATTTTTGAATAAAAAGCAAAATATTAGATTTTACTTAAAGTATTAAAAATAAATTAGTAAAATGTTTTGAAAAACATTAAAAATAGTATTAAATTTTTAATATATCCAATACCAATGATGGCAAATTTTATATTCTTGGTAGCTTCAAAGAAATGGTTAAGACAAGCAACTGTGGAAAATTTAAACCTTGCAACCTTGCAGGTTAATTAGTTTTTAAGAAAAATGCACCGAAAATTTAAAAAAAAAAAGAAAAAAAAGGATTTTGGGGGGGGAAAAAAATTGAAAAAACACTTGAACAATCATGATTTATTAAAAAAGTAATTTTAATATTTTTCTGCGCCAGAATCATCTTCAGTTGACAGTTTTACATCAAGTTCTTTTTGTTTTGTTAATTTATATTTTTCTTTTTGACCATTTTAGAAAGCATTTAGTAAGCGCTATGGGTTTCACGAATTCTATCACAATATATTTCTCGCAAAGTCCTTCACCCTATAAAATCCTGGTTGTATCCCTAATAGTTCCATTACTTTATTGCAGTTTTGTAGAGCATCAGTAAAACATATTACCGCATCAAAAAATCAAATTTTAATGTGATGAACCTGAGGAAAGCAGTTTTTGTTATGCGTCTCCCGATGCAATTCATAAAACTCATTCGCGGTTTTATTTCTTTCATGAATGGAATTTGAGAGTAGTCTTTTTTTTTTTTTTTTTTTTTTTTTCGGAGAACCTTCTAAAGACAATTTTAACAGCTACTTTTTATCAGCTCATATTGTTTTATCCCATATAGATATTGGGTGGGGCCAGCTCATATGGCTCCCCCCAATATCTGTCCCTTTTAAACTGGTAGGCGTGGCACTGATTGTTTACATTTTTTAATGGCAGATTTCGGTCTTTTAAAACTCCCAATATAAATTATATGTTTTTAGATTTTATCAAGCTGTTTTATTTTTTATCCCAAAATAGAAAATTTGGAATTTTCGTGTCATATGTCATCTTAAATAAACTGTTATGGATTTGAGAATTTGTATTCTGCACTACCCCTACAAGAAATATACCTTGCAATTTCCTCTATTACTATTTCCTAACTTGCTTCCAGAAATACTTTCAATAATTTCAAAAGATAAATGGAGTTTTTACGTCCAGTTCACATTATTTAACAACTATTAAAAATTTAATAGCACCCGTTTAAAGAAATCAATGGTATACCTATGGGTGCGAAATTTTTGACAAAACGTTCTGACCAGTACTTGTCAACTAAAAACTGTAAGTTTCAACAAACTCCTAACCAAACAAGTTTAAAGCGTTTTCCAGGTGCCTACTGGTATACAGAAGATAGAATTACTAATACTGAAAGAAAAATAACTATATTAATAATAAATTATAAAAATAAATTTAAAAATACACGCTGATAGATAGATACACAGACGATACTGCAGTCGTTAACCTTGTATATATGCAAGAGTAGTTACAAGTGGAATTATTATGTGCATGCAAGCAGAGTATTTTTTAAGATTAAAATTCTGAATATCCGGAATTCAGTTAAGAGGCTAACTACTTCAAACAAAAGGAAAACTTTACAAAAACTTTACAATTTTAAAACGTCTTTCCCCTTTAGAAATGTAAGCAAATAAGACTTATAAGTCTTCGTTAAGCTTGTTTCCTAGTAAAGTTTTCCTATTTTCTGTCCTAGTAAATAAATTTGAGAAAGGAAATATTTTTAAGATTTCCTATTGAACAGGCAGATATATTCAGTTTTGATATTTTTTATTATTCTTTAGGGGCTGAATTACATTTTACCTTACACATTGTACGGATAATTAGTTTTGATGCGATAAATTCTTTTGCACTATTTTGATTCATTGATGAGAAACATTCAGTTAACGTTTCACGATCTGCATTTTAGGTAAGAATGCAAAATGGTAATGTAATTTATTACTTTATTCCTGAAGGTTGCGTAATATTTTCAGTTAACATCAGGGCTCTCGCTCCTCGGTTATTTCGCCGAGGTCTGAGTTTATTATTCACAAATTGTTTGATAAATATTACTTGTGTCATTTCATAAAACCAGACTTACTGTATACGTCCCGCATGGTAAGGATTGTTAATTCTGATGTTATAAATTATTCTGTTCTCTTTTGATTCATGGATGAGTGATGACTCACGTGATGTTTTATGATGCCCGTTTTGAGTTGTGATGCAAAATGATAATAGAATTAAATTTAATTTATTACTTAATTCACGAAGGTTATGTAATATTTTCATTTCACATCAGGGCTCCCGCCCCTCGGTTATTTCGCTGAGATCTGGTTTTATTACTTCACAAATCAGTTGATAGATTAATTTTTATGAAAATATCTCACTTTTTGTGTCTTTGAAAAAAAAAAAAATCCCACTTTTGTTTTTGATTTTTCATAAAAATACCTCATTTCCTAGGTCTCATTGGAACGTTTAAATGCAAATTACGTGTACTTTTATTACTTTCTTATATATACTGTAGCGATTTGAGAACAGTCAGATTTTTATTTTGGGTAGCGTAAATAAAATATTTATTTAACTGAAGGATATGTGCTAAATTACACAAGTTGAATTTTAAGGTAAGTTCAACTGCTTATCATAACAAAGTAGTTTGCTTAGCAAAATAGTCCGTTTACATAGGAAACGATAATCACTTGAGTTCAAACAAAGTCCAAACAAAGGTAGCGGAGAAAAAGTCCGGCTACGCTTCTCTGAGAGTTTCTTTTTCCGCTCTTGACAGAGCTCAGTAGCGACTCGGGACGAGCCGTAAAATACACAAGAGAGAAAGGGCTCTCTAAAGCTTACTAGCGACTCGGGACGAGCCGTAAAATACAAGAGAAAGGCTCTCTCTTCTCTACGCAACGACTGCGTATTCTTCAGACTAATCTCTCTAATTATTTTCACTCTCTGTTTTTATGTCCAGGTTTTCTGGGCGTGTCTTGTGCGTCTGCTACAGTGATTCGCTAAGTCCGTGGGAAAATAGCTGACGTCGAATAGCTGACGACGTTACAATACCATAAAATTCGATGCATTTCATAATAGTTTCAATTTTCTTAATTTATGTTCTATCACTATTTATCATAATATGTTATTTGTTATGTAGTTGTTTTACAATTGAATTTTCAAATTTCGTAGAATTATATCCTAGAGTATCGTTCAGGTTAGTTATTAACATGTTTTACACACAACCTATCAAACAGACTGTGTGGAATTTATTTTGATTATGAATAGATGGCCCTACTCTTCAGCGGAAACAGGGTGTTCCTTCTCCGCTTTTTGCGACTCCTTGTCTCACTTCTTCACTTTTTGATTTGATTTGAGACGTGAGATTGATACAGGGTATTAAGTTTTAAATTAATTAAATTTGATTCCTTTTAAATTTGATTCGATTATTTGATTATATTTGATTCAGTTTGATTAAATGTAAAACTGAACCAAAAATGTAAATACTGTGTAAATATAATGTCTATTTTGGGATAAAAATAAAACAGGTTGAGAAAATCTAAAAACATATAATTTATACATATTGGGAGTTTTAAAAGACCGAAATCTGCCATTAAAAAGCTTCTCTTTTAATCATTTCAAGTTTTAACCTTTTGCGACAATGGTGCATCCAAGGGAAAAACTCAGCACATTGGTTTGACGTATTCCTGCTTTAAACTATTAATAAGTTTCAAAAATGGAACTTAATGAATGAATTTAGAACGGATAATATCAAGTTTTGGTATTGGATTAATTAAAATTGCTTGGATCCTCTTTGTTTCGGATACGTGAAAAAATGTTTTTATTGCTCAAAATGAATTGGCTGGGTTTGGTTTATGTGATTACACGAGAACCTGGAAGGCTATCTGCTTGAGGCGAAGGATGCCTTCCTGGAGGACTTTCTGATAGAAACTGCCAGTCCGTTCTCGGGATTCGAACCTCGGGCAGAGCTACCAGTGTCCGGCTACTTTACCGCTCGGCCGCTTATGGGCTGTTCAAGATGGATATTGATAAGCTTAAAAGGAAATAATCTGGCCAAAAGATAGAAATAATTAATTAAAACAATTTGACGACAGTATCAATAAAAATGCTTCAAAGGCTTTGCAAGTTCTTTTGTTACAATTAACTGAAAAAAAAAACAAAAAAACATCAGTAATATGAAATAGACTGATGACGATATGTTGCACGTAACTGATAAAAAAGAATTCGAAAAAGAAGTTATTAGTAGTGAGGAATGCCTTAGATAATTCTAAGGCAAACTGAGTAATACAAAGGAAAACTGAGTAAAAAAATTGAAGATCAAATTTCGAAGCTAACATTGTTTTCGTTATGAGTCCTACTACAGAAAGCAATTCCTTAAACTCTACCCAATCGCTTTCTCAAAATACTGAAATGCGTTCTTTCAAAATGGTGAAATGAACGATACATTAATTGTTTGACGATTTCTCGAAGTAGTTAGAATTCATTGGGCTATTTGAAATTGCTTTGGATGAAAATCCTAATTTCAGGAAAGATGAAAAATTGATTTATTTACGAAATATGCTTGGAAAGCCTGCTTCCAAGACTATTCCCGGTTTAGCATTCAAAGAAGAAAATTATGATGTAGCTTTAGAAATTTTGAGAACTGGATAAAATAATCTTTTAACTAATTCGCATTTAGGACTTTTGTTAAGTTTCAGCCAGTTAAGAATTCCAGCGACTTTGTTGGTTTTATAAAACTATTAGATCGTCGTCAGATCCAGATCAGAAATTTAAAAGCGTTGAGAACGGATTGAAATCGGTATGGAAAACTGTTTACACCAATTTTTACCAAAATAATACCAGCAGATCTTTCATTTAAAAGCGATCTTAGAATTTAGTAGATTTAATAAATCGAAAAACTGGGATCTAAAACGTTTACTAATTTTTTGGAGGAAGATATGCTTAGCAGAGAGCGAGCTGTGTCTGTGCCATCAGAAAAAAAAAATAACATTAGAATAGATTATGATAATCGTTTACCCCGAAACCAAAACCCTGTAAAATCAAAACGACGCCGTATAAAATATACCGCTTCAGAAATATAAACTGGTATTAATTCGAAGTGCATATTTACAAGCCCCCAATGGCTGTGGTTTTTAACTTTTCATGATTTATTTTTATGCATTTTTAGCTCTGAATCCGGAAATTACTTTTATACCTTCCATCATTTCAGGATTTTTCACTAATTGCTTTTTTTGATAATTCAATATCTCTATTCCAAAAACACGAAATTATTCATGTTAATTGAAAAACGTTTCTTTAGTAATGTGTCTTGATATCAATATTTACGCTTGTAGAGTGCTCCCTGATGCGGGAAGTACCGCTGTAAGAAACAAATTGCATAAAAATGTACAAATGTACCGAAACTGTAATTTTCCAGGGATTGTTAATGTCAGCATGTCTAAAAATTCTGGAACTTTCTCAGTGTTTCTTGCATATAAGAATTTCTCATCAAATTCAAAACTAAACACATTTATTGTACACATAGAAGAAGAAAGTTTCTATTTAGACACAAATTAAATCAACAAATTTATTCTGAAATCCTTTACCATAGATATCACCAATCTACTTCCAGAAAAAATTTAATTTGAAGGCAATTCTAATGCATTATCCGTCGAATGTGTTTATGTTGGCTATGAATTACACTTAGATTTTAGAGCATTTTTCCTACTTCAGAAGGCTGGAGAAAATGTTAATTTTCTTACTTATCTTTTTAATAATATTAACCATAAATAAATGCAGTGAGCTAACAAAAATGTGCCTTCGAAAAGTCATCTAGGAAGAATTAACACCTTGTGTGTTTCTTTCTGATAAGTGCTATCAGCTGCGGTTTATCTGAACTACGTTATAGAATATATTAAGAAATTGGTTCACCGAGCAGCGATGAAAAATTTACCATCGACTGCAACCAGCGTAAAACAGAAGATCGGCAGAAAATAAATGAGATAGCGAACAGGAACGCTTCTTGATGTTACTGCATTAATTTATAATTTAAGTAATCTTTTAAGCAAAAGGTGCAGTAGTTTATGTTTTGACGATTCCGAACTTTTGTTCCTTCACCAATACGAAAGTAGCAAGGGCAGTATATGATATTAGTAATTTTGAGATCGGTTTTTAAAGAAGTGTCGTACTTCACTACCCTGTAATTAAATTTAATGGCTTATTTTTTTCACTCTTATTGAGTTGTTTTTGCATAAGGTATTAATAGACGTTTAGGTTCGGAACCTGTAAAGTCAACATGCAATATAAAGCTACATATGGCTTTAACGGCTTTAAGCGAGATTGTCGTACATATGAAAAAGGACTCTGTTGGCTAGTAACTGTTAGTTAATGCCCGTACACCGATTCTGCAATGATAAAGACCCTCGAATGCTGGTAGCCTAGATCTGAATGCGAACCTAGGCTAACAGAAAGCTTCATTGTTTATTTGCCCTACGTGTAACGTTATTAGAAAACCGGATGTTTTCAGAATGATGCCCATGATAGCCATTGTGTGTTTCATACACTTAAACGGAAAACTTATTTTGACATAAGAACATAACGCAACAACCGATTTGCAATTGCGTTCCTCGCGAACCAAGATTTCCTACTACCGCACAAGATTTTCCAAGTGCCGCGATCAGCATGTAATTCTTGCATTCTTCGCTCCTCCTTCTTTTTAAGTGTCCGATATTTTCGACTTACTTTCCCATCTTTGTGTATTGCTTTGATTAGCAACCAGCCCCGCTGCTTTATTTACCACACAGTGCTCCAAAGCGAGCTGTTATGTTTGAGAGACTGAAAGTGGTTTCGTTTTAAGTGAAAACTAGTCAGTTCTTTTTTGAAAGTTTTACTGACAAAACTTCCAAAGTTCGGAACCTTGTCGTGATCTGGGGCCTACAGGAGCCTGAGGGAGGTGACTCAAACCAAACTCGAGAAAATAGACCTAAAAATGGATAAATAAATGCAGAATGATTCTGTGATGGATACGGAGCCAGTTAATGAGCCTCGAACATCCAGAACTGATATTGGGACAATGAGTTGATGAGACAACTAGAATAATTTGAAGTATGAAAAGAAGATTATCTTTGCACAGGAGATTTTATTTAGTAAGATTATTTCATAAGTGTTGGAAATGAGACGAAAATTGGAAGAAAGAAAGGAACACCAGATAAAAGAAGAATGTTCCCACTAGCGGCCGAGCGGTAAAGTCGTTGAATACTTGTAGTTCGTTTCGAGGTTTGAATCCCGTGAACGGGCTGATTGCACGAGCGTTTTCGTGACTTTCCCCGTGTGTGTAAAATGTATACGAGTCAGTTTCCCTCAGAAATTCCTCCTCAAAGGCATCCCTTACCCCTCGAGGCTTTGCCGTAATCACATAAACCAATCCAAACAAAACTCACGCGGAGGTTGTAAAAGTTTAAAAAACAATTGAAAAAGAGATTTTTTACTAAAACCTGATAATGTACAGAAAAGAGAATAGCATATTTTATTATTGAATCCGAATGAAGCAAGTGTTTCTTCTGAAGAAGTAAAATAAAAAATTATGGATATAATAGATTCTAGAAAACTTAGGAATGTAAGAAAAAGAAACAAAGGTGATCTACTGATTGAATGCATTAATCAAGATATTTCGAAGATTTCTTTAGTGGGAGAAACAAAGGTAAATCATTTAATAGAAGATTAAATTTAATCAAACATACCTGAGAAAAAAGAACCTAAGCTTATTATTCACAGTGTTGATACAGAGATGACTCGTGAGGAGATTGAAGATGCTATCAAAAGGTAAAATGAAGAATTTTGTGTTGATTGTTCTTAGTTTTTGTTTTCTATAAACGTTAAAAATGATAAATTTCAAGTGCAACCAGAAAAGTATAAAAACGTTCTCGAAAAATGATCAGTATCATTGAGAGAATATCTTCACTATGTAAGATGTTTTAAAGACCAAGAGTATGGACATTTTCATCAGAAATGTACTAAAGAAATTCGATGTGCAAGATCAGGACATAAAGATTGAGAATATAGGAATTGTTGTTAATGCATCAAATGTAAAAAATGCCTTTGATAAATATAAACTGGGACTCGGTATAAAACATTCAATTCTTAACAAGACGTGTGGTTATTTTAAATGACAAATAGATTTGTTAATCAGAAGAACTGATTGTGGTGCTAAGAATTAAGAAATAACCAACCCTAAAAGACTGAAAGCGATGTGTAAATAATTTGGTTAACAGTGAAAGTGAAATAGTTATTTTTGTTTATTTGTCGTTAAGAACTTTAAATGGAAACTTATAAAATAGGAACTGAATTGAATTTTAAATGAATTATGCATGTTTTTGTTGACTGTTACGGACTAATTCATAATTTAATTGAATGTAAAGTGTAATTAATAGATTAAATAATTTTTTCTTCGCATGCAATTGTTATACGGGATGTAAAATTATGGTTGCGTAGTATTTTGAGTTTAGGTTGGCAAGTTGTACTTGTTTCTTATGCATTGAATTACTATAATACCATATTTATACATTTTTTAATCCACCAATCCAGAGATAGACCATTCAAACAAATTTTAATTCCTCCCACTAGATGATGAAATGGACCAGGAGACTATAGCCAGGTATTATGGAGAATCGGATCATGCAACAAAATCAAGACATGAGGCACATCCCGCAACCGCAATCAAGACATGACGAATAGCAATCAAGTTAAAATTCGCAACATGCAAGAGTGGTCGCGACATGAGATATTATATTACTGACGAAGACATGAGACATGACAAATAGCAATCAAGACAAAATTCGGGTCACGTAAGAGCAATCAAGACATGACATCTTATATTACTGCAAGGAAGACCTCTTACAAAATCCATTATTATTTCGGAGTTAAATATTAAATAGAAAAAAAGAAGAATTAGAGTTTTTCTGTGCTAAAAAATGGATAGTGATTTCAAAGATGAAAACTCATATAATTAACTCCACGATGCCGATTATTTTAAAGGTTTGCATTCATTGGAAACAAAAGTATTTTCTTATTATGAGTGAATTAGTTTTTACTGTGATTCTAACGACAATTGAATTTAAGCCTGTCATTGTAACTCAATGAACAGATGATATTCGAGCTTCTCCTTTAGTTTTGTGATTAACGAATCATCGGACCTATGTGCATTCAATCTATTACGAATATTTCAACAATATTTTTGGGGATATAGCAGTTTAGTTCGAATGAATGATTTAAAAACTTTTATTTATGTTCCGTTAAATTACGCTCTTACGATTAAATTATGCGAGTAAAAATTTTTACGATTAAATTACGCCAACAAAAATCTTTCGAATCCTGAAGATGTTTTAAATACCTGCGTTTACTTCAAATTTTCATGAAGATTTTCTTCAATTTTGCTTCATTGTGATAGTTTGTGAGATTAGCTTTTCCTCCGTTCTGAAGAGACAAGTTTAATCTTCAAATGGAATAGAAATACTAAATTTAAATTTATTATTAATATTAAATTTAAAGTTGAGCCAAAAATGTATTTGGACAAGTCTTCATTGTTTTACCTGAAGAAAGGTGTTGCGTTTCTTACCGCTTCAAAATCCATTGCGCTTTATTGCGCTTAATAGGTTACAGCCGAAAACATCGCGGCAAAAACATCGCGGACGAAAACGTCGCGGAGAAAACAACGCAAGGCGAAAACGTCGTGCTACAAAACATCGTGGGAGAAAACATCGCAAAGAGAAAACATCGCAGTCCTAAAACATCCTGGTACAAAACATCGTCGTCGAAAATAAAGCGGTTCAAAAACTTCGCAATTTATAAACATCGTCGTCGAAAATATCGTGGTAAAAAATAAAGTATCTACAAATCATCGCATGACGATAACATCGCAAACATGCTTTTTTCATACATGCTTTTCGCAAACATGCGTTAATAACTGTAAATGGATATTCCCATAATGATTTGCGAGCGCAAAATGGAAAGAAGTATAATTTTTACTTCCACATTTTTTCATTAACTAATAAATTTTTTCTGAAAAAGTAAGAAGGAAACTTAAGCATAGCAAATTAATGCAACTTATAGCAATTAATAGAATTTTAAACCGACATAATTAACTAACAAAGGCCATTAATAAATCCTTTTTTATAAAGTTTTTACTGGTAATTTTTCATGAAAAGTATAATCTATAAGTTGCATTTAATTTTCTATGCTTAAGTTTCCTTCTTACTTTTTCAGAAAAAAATTATTAGTTAATAAAATATGTGAAAGTAAAAATTATCCTTCTTTACATTTTGCGCTCACAAATCATTATGTTAATATTCATTTACAGTTATTAAAGCATGTATGGAAAAAGCATGTCTGCGATGTTATCGTCATGCGATGATTTGTAGCTACTTTATTTTTTACCACGATATTTTCGACGACGATGTTTTTAAACTGCGAAGTTTTTGAACCGCTTTATTTTCGACGACGATGTTTTATACCACGATGTTTTAGAACTGCGATGTTTTCTCCCACGATGTTTTGTAGCACGATGTTTTCGCCTTGCGTTGTTTTCTCCGCGACATTTTCGTCCGCGATGTTATCGGCGGACACCGCTTAATATATTGCGCTTTATTGCGCTTCCATTGCGCTTTTTTTTTTTTTTTTTTTTTTTTTTAAAGTTTGGCCCTGCTCAAACGCCCTGGATTACTGATCGGTATCTGATTATATTGTCAAACACATCTATGCAGTTACTGATTAAGAGATACAGTTTCTTAATAAGTTATTCCCCATAAAACAAGGTAATAATGTTCTTAAAGTTAAAAATTAATTTTGATTAACTGCCTTATGTCGAAGATTGTTTTTTTCTCGGATGTTATCCGTGTCTCTCTATCTCTCTATATATACATGTATATATTATCATTATTACTATTATTATTATATTTTTATTTTAGGATTTATATTTTTCAATTCGTTGGCGCTCAAAAAGTCAAGTGGAACGAAACGCATGGTCAGACGAACATATTTGTACGAATGTTAATATTTTAAATTATTACCCCTTATTGAGTAAATCTAAAACTAATATTGTTACGTTATTTTCTTTCTTTTCTGACACCAGTTGTTATGTTATTTTCATCCTTCACGTTCGTACGGGGTTTACAGATTTGGAGTGAATAACGACGACACTTCATCAGGTATCGAAACGCACTTTATTTACCAATATTCTCAGGACAGCTCCAAAACACGTTTTTACAGTCGTAAATGAACTACTATAGAAACGCTGACACGTTCAGCGACACAGCCTTCACACCAAGGAGGTTACAATACGTGGAGATGGCGTCTCTGCTATTGCAGTACGAAGAAAGTGAAGCCAGGGGGAAGGAAATAAGCCACGCCACGTGAGGGCAAGAAAACGATTAACTTACTAAGCGAAATGAGGTAAAACGCCAGCTGGTTTCAAGTTCTCAATGTGTTTTCTGATTTTGTATGCGTAGATCTGAGAGGCCTAAAAGGCACTGAATTGTTACAGCGAAATAATGTCTACATTTCCGACTTCATGTCCATGTAAAAGAATGTTTTAGAACGTGCATATACAAGTAGAATAACCCAAACTTCTGTTTCAATGGCCTTCAAGAAAGAGTTTGAGTATTTTCTTTGTGCAAACTACACGAGGAAACATATATAGTTCTCAGATTTACCTTTTCATAATAATAATAATAAAAGCGATATTCGTAATTAACTTATATGTGATAGTAAAACGATAAGTAAACAAGGGCAGGGGGAGTGGCTAGCTCTCCATGAAAAAGAAAACAGTTTACTTTAATGTCTGATCATAATTACATTACAGGTCTTACCTTTTATGTGTTTAACTACATTTTATTTTGTGCTCAAGTAGATTTGATTTTTAGTCAGATTTGTTGTGTGAGTTTTAAAATAGCAAAGTAAAGTTACATATTTCTACCATTGTTTATTCAAATTAAGTTTTTTTCGAAACATAAGTAATATTTATAACATGAAAAAGTTGAGAATTATATATACATAGAATAAGTAAATTATAATCAAATAATAGTTTGAGTAAATAGTTACTGTTCTGTGTTCACAATACTTTTAATGCTAGCATTCATTAATTACAGGATGCAATTACATAATATAGAAATTATTGCTATTACATAATGTAGAAATAAAATGAAATGGCGAAAAAAGTAAGGGAGAGAGGACGTGAAGAATCTGCGATCCTTTACGACTACCAGGAACAAAATTGGGTGTGGTTAGAGCACGTCAATCTTTCTAAGCCACGACTACTAAGGGCATGCTTCCCCCCTTTTTTGGCTTCACTTGGACTACGTGGAAGGCATCTCCATGGGTTCTAACCTCCTTGCTTCACACTGTCAAGCAATAACGGTGGAGACAGCTCCCTACAAAGCACCAGAGTACAGCTTCCGACTCTGCTTGGTCGTTCTCGGAACTCCACGTACTCTCAAGACACTCCACGCTACAACTCGCGATGCACTCGACGATGCACTAACCGCAACGAATAAAGAAGAACATAAATTTTACCAACACATCTATCGTTACATTGATGATATCATTGCCTTTAACAACAATAACAAAATAGAAGCTGCTAATATCTACCCAACTTGCTTAAAACTAAATAATACAAATACGGTGCAAAATAATGTAGTATACCTTTACTCAAATATTATTGATTAAAATTTTATTAAAGTTTACGACAAGAGGAGAGAATTCACTTTTTCTACACTAAAGTTAACCAACTGGAATTCTAATATTTCCAAAAGAATCATCATTAACACAATTTTTTCACAGCTACTTAGAATAAAAAGAATATGTTATACTACAGAACACTTACAAGAAGAAATACTTTACTTCGTCGCAATTTTGAAAAATAACCAAATTCCTCATAAAATAATTAAAAATACCTTAAAAAAAGCTGGCATTAGCCTTACCAATTTTTAGATAATTTGTTTTGGATAATGAAATTTTATACTTAAAGCCCAATGGGACGGTATAAAGTGGATGGCTGATTCAGAAAATCAAATGTAAAAATTGTATAAATGTTCAGATTATTCTCGTCACTACATTTTCTTTCCTCCAAAGATTTTGGCACTATACTTTAATACTATTGTTTCAATAGTTTTGAATAACTTAGATGGCCAAATTCTACATGTTAATTTGATTACAGTAGCATAATCTTTATAAAAGTTTTTTCTTCTTTAAGCTATGCAGGACCAGCCCGTACGTTATTGTAATTTTGACTAATAGCAGACTGCTATTTATTTTATTTTGACTTTAATTTTGCATTGCTCGGAGTTTCATTTACCTTTTTTAACACCTTAATGTGTTTTTCTGCGGACGCGTCGGGAAAAAGGAACAGAGAATTGAAGCTCCAAAAAACATTTTTTCGGGACAATTCATGTTTTTTATAAAATTTTTCTCATCAAACAAGAGCTTCAGTGGTCTGTTTCGGCGAAACGCGTAATGGTATTTAGCCTAGTTTCACACTCAATCATTTTTCCCTTGAAAAGCCTGGTTGAGGGTTCGAGTGGGTTAATTTACCATTTTCCGCTTTGTAATTATTGTATTTTTGTAATTTTGCAATTTATGTTTTCATTATAATTTTTGCATTTTATGTTTTAATTATTTTTTAATTTTTATTTTGTTTTAACTTGTTCCGTCGATCTATTTTTATGTGTATTAACTTTTCACATATCACAACGGTCAGATTAGTTTTTTCATGCATTCACATGTCTTCCAACATTGATTTTTAAAAGTTTTATTTCGCGTGTAAGCAGTTTTTTTCCAGTTTTTTCCAGTTTAATATTTTTTTTAAAAAAGTTTCTTCTTTGTTTATATTTTAATATTTAAGTAATACAGCGTTGAACTATTTCGTGGAGCTACAGCTCCTGGTAACGTTTTAGCAAGATCGCTGCAATGTTTCAACCTATTATTTCATATATTTTTGCAGCATTCTGAGCAAAAAAATTTTTAGACCAAATAGGTCTTACGTCTAATTACTTGTTAGCTTTACAATTTCTGTTTCGATTATATATATATATATATATATATATATATATACGTATGTATGTATGTATGTATATATATATATGTGTGTGTGTGTGTAAGATATAACAAAATACAATGGCTGGTTTAAAAAACGATTGGCGACCTCAAAATGAGCTAATCTAGATTTTATTTTCTTCTCCCTAAATTTGTCTGCTCTCCCAAATTTGAGAGCTTTCAATGTTGTATAACAGCCTAAAATTAACCAATCACATATCAACTGTACTTATGCACCATACGTAATTTAAATACCCCTTTGCAAAACAACCACGTCATTCCTCTCTTAGCTCCTTTTACTGCTAATATCTACCCTCTCCTACACTTTTCTGTCTAAACATGGACCTTATAAGAGATAGACTAACCCAGTGGGCGGGGCGCGCGTCACCGACATGTCGGCAAGAAAGAGTAGGGACGATCTTGCTTTACTTTAACACTGAAACCTATGGCGTCTGTATCACATAACTCTTTTTAATTATTAAATGTGATACGTTGTATAGTGATGAGATTATGAAAGCCACAGTTTTTCCCAAATAGGATTTACTATATCTCATTAAAGCACATTTTACTGCATTTTCGCGCATTTGTTTCACGCGTAATTCTTGTACAAACATCTTTACTTTGGTAAAACGGTAAAAACTTTAATCACAAAATTTATGAAATTAATTTTGCGTAAAAATAAAGTAAAATTAAATACGATTGACAGTACGTGATACTTTGGAATAAATAAGGTAAAATTAAACAAGATCTGATAATTTTATTTAATTTAATGAACATTTTCAGGCAGTGATTTTCCAAATTATAATAACATTACAAAACGATCATATTCATTTGATTATATGATTATTAAATTATTAACATTAAAGTAGATTAGTTATTTTAATAATTCATAAAATTCGGAGCATAAAATTTTCTGAGCGTAATGAAGTGAAAAAAAAAAGATAAAATAAAATCTAGAAACACTCAGATTTTATATTACGCCCAAAAGGAACCTTTTTTTAAAGTTTTATGTGTTACCTATATTTATATCATGTTCTTCGCCCGTAAACCACATACATTTGAAAACAGCATATCTTTAAAATTTCCGCCCTGGTGATAAAACTGTTATTTTCTGTAAAGTGCTCTCTCTGAACTCGTTGAGTTTGTTAATCAAAAATTCGTTAAAGTTTTACAAAATATGAAATAGATTAAAACAAATTCGAAATTCGGCCGTCCAGATGCCCATGTTCGGGTGGAGGATTACAATATTTTGTTTGGGTGGAGGATTACAATAATTTGATGGTTCTAGATACCGTCGTTTTTGTCACAGTGCAAGAAACGTACATGTATTCATGCAGATTCTTCATTATTTAATTTCTTTACATATAATACAGGGCGATAACATTTGGTAACAACAATTTGCAAGGAGACACGGACACGTATAGTAAAACAGCGCAAAATGCCGCTTCGAAACTAACAGCCTTTCTAGGCTAACGCCGCTTTGGGTTAATAAATTAAATTAATAGTAAATAAAAAAAATCTGATGCAGAACTAAAAACAAATTTTAAAAAATAATCACTATAAAATACAAGCAAAATTAATTATTACGGTTAAATAAAATGTTCAAATTAGAATTAAATATATAAAAATTAAGATGTCAAAAGTGCTTATCACTATGATGTATTATGAAATATAATTGAAATAAAAGTCCTTTATAGAAATTCTTCTATAATACTCATCTATAATTTTAAAAAAGCAGCAAAATTCAGAATTTTAAACAAAACTTTCAAAAATTCGTTTTTAAATATTTTAGTATTTTTTATTTATTTATACCAATAAAAAGCATAAAAATTGCAAGAGAAAATTGTTTGTTTGAAATTTTCTGTTAGTTCAGATTAAAAATATTATTTTCTAAAAGAAGTAGTTACAAATTCCCTTACAGCATAGGAAAAGCTAAAAAAATATCCAGCCCTGAAAGCATGCAATAGCTTTATAATTATTTGGAACGTTAATTATGCTTGATAAATATGCTAAATTTTTAAAAATCAATCTCAATTTCAAAAATAAAAGTATGTAGAAATTCTAATTTGTGAAATGAGGCGCTACAACCAGCTTTTTATTGACAATCATACACGCTGCAATAGGCAACCAATGTTAAATTCCTGCAAGTCGTCCCTACTCCTCCGGATGTGATCAAGGTGACAGCCGGCAACACCTCAGACGAGGGAGAAAACCCGTTTGGGTTAGTCTATTTCTTATGAGGTCCATGTTTAAAATCAGTGCACATAAAAATTATCGTACATAAATATGATTGGATAAATTCCTTGTCGACAAAAATGATCTGATTTGAATTGCAATGGAATAAAATTATATTTTGAAACGGCTATATCTGTAAGTCTGTGGTTTCTGTATCTCTCTCTCTAAAATACTACATATCTATATCTATCTAAATAGATATATTTATGTGTGTGTGTTTAATAAGATGATTTGGGAATTGTTGCAATGAATTTACGATTGTAAGTTGAGTTGTGATATCGTGGAGAGGCTTTAATGCGTAGATGGAAACATTAACTTGCAGACAGACATAGCCGACTTCAATATACGTTTTTATTAGATAGAGAAATTCTAGAGACTTAAGATTTGACTAATTTGAGCGTTACAAAGTGTTTTATATAAAATATAATTTCGAACGGTTACCTAATGTTGCAAATACTTTGCTTGTAAGGAATTAGTTACAAAGTAGTTTTGTGTTGAGTGGTGTGTTTTCTTCCGATCATGTGTTAATTACTGCCACCGAAATGTTATTTGATACTATTTAATGCTATTTGATGTCGCCACAAGAGGGGCGATCATATTTTGAAACTTTTATTTTGTAACTACTACATCCATTCGAAAGACTTAGCAAATTCTGTATTTACATCCCCCATAGACGAAAAGTGGTTTTTCTAGACTTCATTTCAAGGACGCACTTCTCAGATCCTCAGAATCTCGTTCACAATTTTTTTTTTTTAATGATGGCCATGGGCTTGCGCACAGCAGTTATCCGTAAGGTAAATACTATTTTATGAAATCACGCAAAAACTCAAATCCATTTATATAAAGCATGCTTAAAATGTGAAAACTCTTAAATTAAATTTAATTTTTATATGTACAGAATGTTGCATTTCATGTTCCACTATAGAATACATGATCTGGTAGATTAAAAAATATTTCATGTTTAGTTTATGAACGAAGTTATGATGTAAAAGCTACCACCACCTCATCCAAAGTGTGCGGCCATTTTTGCGAAGTTTCTACTGCACCTAGGCCCACCAGCGGCGGTAAAGACGCTGAAAACTGGTAGTTCGGTCTGAGGTTCGAATCCCGCGAACGGGCTGGCTGCATGGGCGTTTTCGTGGTTTTCCCCATGTGTAACGTGTATACGAGCCAGTTTCCCTTAGAAAGTCCTCCACGAAAGGCATCCCTCCCATTAGGCAGATAGCCCTCGTGTGCTTTGCCATAATTAAATACACACACACACACACTGCACCTAGTTTTACCTGAGATACATCATTTGCAAAGACTTCTAAGTCTTATAAAGAAGAAGAGGTTTTAAAATTCTAAAATTTCCCGATTGCTTTTGGAAGTTAGCCCTTTACCTGAGTGCTGGATATTCGGCCTATTAATCATAAAATTAAAAATATTTTGCACCCATGTGCATGTTAATTGTACTTGTAATTGCTTTCATCTTTGTTTTAGATTAACGCCTGCATTTCCCTACGTGTATTTAGTTATCTATCTGTCTATTATTATTATATCATTATTATTCTTTTTATATTATTATTATTATATTTTTACTTTAGTATTTATATTTATTTTTAATATGTTGGAACTCAAAAAGTCAAGTGGAATCAGAAGAACCTATTTGTACGAATTTTAATATTTTAAATTATTACACCTTGGTGAGTCAGTTTGAAATAATACAAATAATTACTTAAATTAAAATATAAAAAATTATTTATCATTTTAGTTAAAGGTATTTATGAAAAATTTCAATGTATTCTACCATTTTAATTTATATTTTACTTCGTTCAGTCTAATAGTTCGTTATTGTTTACTTTTAAAATCCATTTAAAAATCTTATTCGTATACTTATCAGGTTCAATGTTCCGTCTTACTTTCTTTGGGAACATGCACAGACCTGACTCGGAACAGGGAGCTTACTAAAGCTATGTTTAATAAATTTGGGAAGTAGACAATACACACAGGAAGGGTATACGAAACCCTTTATTTTTCTCTCTTTACAATGATTTCCGGACTTCGGAATACAGAGACCAACCACTTGTGGTCTGAACGTAAGAATATAAAAATATTAACTAAACTCTAACTTAACTTTGGAATAATAAACAAGGGCCTACGTGGAAGATTGGCCGTATATTAACAGGAAGCCGTATGTAGTACAGAGAACTGTTAACACTACAATACGTTTAAAATTATCAAGAGGATTACACCTCTGGCCTGGAAGGCAACCAGCAACCGAGTAAAACTGCTAAGGCAACCGGCCTGCTTCTACTTACTCCTTCCTCTCTCTCGCTTGGCAAAAAGCCACAACTTAAGTACTTGGCGTTCGCCAGACAAATTTTGCATAAATAAGTTAACGCTTTTAATTCTAGCCGGAAGTAGAAAATAAGAAGTGATAGTAAAGATTTAAAATAAAATAAACGTTAGTAAAACTTAAGATCCTTACATACTATATTCTTTTTCTTCTTTTCTGTTTCCAATTTAGATAAATTTTTGGTAGTGCGAGAAATTTTTCCTGGTGAAGTTTAAAATTTTGTTCTTCCTCATTTGCAGTGGGTTGTTGTCTGTTTTCCTGATTTTGGAGTATTTAGCAGAACTTTTATAATAGGAAACGTGTCGTGCCCAGGGCGCTGGTAAATTTTCTTTCTTCTGTTTGCAAAGGTAAGTCTCATGAGTGCCTGCACACTTTAAACAGCATTTTTTATAGTTAAGTAAAACACCTAACTGGTTGGCACTTGTGACATTGCATGGGGCCAGAGTTTTCTTATAATTTTTAACGATTACGTCGACATCTCTTAATTTTTCTAAACTGTAAATTTTCTTGTGTTTCTAGATTTCTTTCCGGTTCTTCTAAAAAAGAGCTGTAAACTTACGATCTTGTCTTGGTAAGTGACTTGACATACCTTAAGTAATAGGATTCCTAATTCTGCGATTTCTCTTGTACAGATTCAATTTTTGTGGTACGTGGAAGTCTTTTAATGACTGCGTTTATCGATTTATCCGAATTTAATAAATAAGTATGGAATGGCGCTCCTTCTGACTGGAACATTTTTGTTATCGTGAGATAGTCATCAATCGAGTAAGCACGTATATTTAACGTATTACCTTGAATACTGGTTTTATTTTTTCGATGCCTAATTGCTTTTCGAGTTTGTCTTTATTCGAGTTTGTCTATTTGAGCTGGTCCCAATGGCCGCTGAAATCAGCGAGAAAATTCGGGGTATATATCAGGTGGTTTTTCTTGGGTGTAATGTATTTTACATCTGAATCATCGCCTTCCATTTCGTCATCGTTCGTCAGTTATGCGAATTTATTTCTTTTTTGCGCAGTTTCTGCAATATCAGTATTAGAGCGTGTATGCTTTAATGCATTTCTGGGTGTAACAAAACCAACTTCCGTCAGTGGTGACTTTCCTTTTCTTGTTTTTTGTGTTAGAGCTTCGTTTAATTTTTGGGTTATCCTGATTTTGTAACTGTAGCTGAATTGCGCTTAGTTGGTTAGTTAATTCGTGAATTCTCTCAGTTACTACTTTAGATTTTAATTATGGCCCACCAGCGGCCGAGCGCTGAACACTGGTAGTTCGGTCCGAGGTTCGAATCCCGCGAACGGGCTGGCTGCATGGGTGTTTTCGTGGTTTTCCCCATGTGTAACGTGTATACGAGCCAGTTTCTCTTAGAAAGTCCTACACGAAGGCATCCCTCCCCTTAGGCAGATAGCCCTAGTGTGCTTTGCCATAATAAAATACAGCAATACACCAGATTTTAATTATGAAGTCGTTAAATTTTCGCGTTCCTTAACTAGATTAGAGATAGTATCAAGATCAGTCTTCGATAATTGACTAAGATCGCAATCACCTACCTCAATCACCTGTTTTGCTAATTTCCACTTCGTCCATCTTTCTTACATCTAAATCCCTCCTTGAATTTACAACTCAACAGGTGCTGGCATCCCGGTATAAGAAAAAGCGTATATTACCAAAACCTTGAACAAAAGCTTACGGTTTTGAAAACAGCTTCTAGTGAACCGCAGCTCCGAGAGCGCAACATCACCTTCACAGCCTGCAAATCCAAGTGATAATGGGCAATTATGACGGATGAATAAATGCTGTAAACACAGCCAGATCCGTACAGCTTTAGCTTAAAAACCTCCGAATAAAATGTTTCGCTTAAATATATGACAATCAACGGATGCCAATTGACTCTCGTTTTGGCATTTTGCGTCGAGTCACTGTAAATGTCGGTTCACGATTGAAATTGTTGTTACCAAATATAAGAGCCCTGAATTATATTTAAAGAAATTAAATAAAGAAGAATTTACATAAATGTATGTATGTTTCTCGCACTGTGAAAAAACAACAGTACCCAGAAACATCAAATTTTTAATAACTTAATCCTCTATTCGAATATGGGCATCTGGAAGCTTTAATTTGGAATATGTTTTATTACCTATTTCATATTTTGGATAACATTAAAGAATTTTTGATTAACAAACTCAACGACTTCAAAGCGAGCAGTTGCAGCACTGTAAAGAAAAAAATGCTCCTGCACACGAGACTGTGTACCGGAAACTCTAAAGATATGCTCTTCTAAATACTTTTTGATACCGCAGTTGAACTGTATTTTATGGTTTAAGTGCAAAGTACATGATATTTAATAAGTAACACATAAGCGTTAAAAAACCGCCCTCTTGGACATAATATAAGATCTGAAGACTTTCAGATATTTTTTTTTTAACTTTTCATTATTTTTTTTAAAAATTCTTTCGATAGGATTTGATTAAATTGCTTTGTTTTTTAAGGCAAACATATTCTCTTTAACTTTATAGACAGACATGATTTCACTTTCATTTGCAAAATTCTGTTATAAAGTCCAAAAGCGTCGTTTCTGGAATTCCCACTAACCTAGTAATCGAACTATTTATTTTTAACAACCTCTTTTTCGATCTCTTTACTACCAGTAGCGATATTTCCTGAATACAAAATTATACCTGAACTGCCACTTGCTTGAATGATTAGTGGGTTTTTGGTCACTGAAGCAGAAACCTTCTAATAAGTTATCTTTACTTATTATCACATTTCAACATTTCTTCAATTCCATTAATTAGACCATTTTTGGAAAGGTTGCCAAATAGTGACATTTATGCTAGTAATGTATAAAAGTGTCGACAGAATACACTTCTGCTTCCTCATAGGTGGTTACGGGCCACCAGGTACGGGTTTGGGGCTCTGGATCCTATCTCAAGAACACAGTGCTTTCCTCTATTTTTAAGCTTATAATCCTCAGAATTATGCTAATTTTTGCATTCCTTACAAGTTGCAGTATATGCTCCATCGAATTCCTCTAAATATTCAAATTATGATGCTCACAGCAAAGTACAATTCGGGCTGAAGAAGAACTTCGAAATTAAAAGTAGATGTAGAAATAGTTTGATATGTTAGTTCCTTTTCACAACACAAGACATGCAAATTTAGTCTTTGCAAAAATTCACGTAATGTTCGTGATATAAATTTTGCTAATGTGAAGTATTCTGACCAGTTATAGAAAGAGTAATACTGAATAATGTCTTCTCTATGTTCGTCCACATAGTTTAATGGAGAAGAAGAATCTTCAACCGTCGTTTTTCCAAGAAGTACTAATCTACTCTTTGTCAATGCGATTATAGAGTTAACAGTACTGATTTGTCACGTAATCATTCTAACATACAGTACTGGGGAAGCTAAATTCATTTTCGATTGTTGAGCAGCTATGGAAGTGTTTGGTACGGCGATATAAAACAATTTATTTGTCTATAGTGAACAAGAACTAAAGCTTCGAATTCAAAAAATAAAACTTGTTGAAACCTAAATGAAAGACCTATTCCAGTTATACAAATATCCATGCCATGAGATTTTAGCAAAGTTATATCATGTCCTAAATGTATGTAATTAGAAATAACTTAAAATATTCGTTGAAAAGTGTTAACTTCTGTCAAAAATTTTCAATGGCCTCGAAACTCAAGAAATTGATTGTTTATGTAAAATTATAGATCACAGAATAAGTTAGCACTTAGATGTAACAAATTAGTGGTACTTCGGCCATTCTTTATGGGATCGGAAAAATTCATAAATTTTCTTTGTGTTTGTTCTAGTATTTTTACTGTTATCTTTATTTCTAATCCTTACTAAACGTATTAAATTATTGACATTACATTATTAACACTATTAAGTAAACTGAAACACATTGTTTTAATTAATTTTTTATGCACATCATTAAAAAAAAACAGTGTCTTTCTTCAGCAAATGAAATGCTGAAGAAATATCCCCTTCATATTGATGATTCATGGCATTATTAGTCATCAATCAAATAACAACTGGCATGCTTAATTAAAATCCCAAAATTTGCAGGCAAGGTAAATGTAGAAAATTCTATTAGAAATCAAAATTTACATTTGGTAAAATGTAAATTTTGAAATAAAATAAAGGTAGAAATCAAAATTTAAATGATGCGATTTCTTCACTCAAAGAACGAGGTGGTTCATCACTTCAGGCTATCAAGAAATACATTTCTGCCAAACACAAAGTTGATGTTGAAAAATTATCGCCTTTCGTCAAGAAGTACCTGAAGTCAGATGTTGTTGCTGGTGGTCTTGTCCAGACGAAAGGAAAGGGTGCAACGGGCTCCTTCAGAATAAGTAGCAGTGCTGGTGGAAGTAAAGAAAAATCTGTCAGCAAGCCGAAGAAAGCAGCGGTGAAGGCACCTAAACCGAAAAAAGCGAAAGCAGCTACACCGAAAAAAGTTGCAAAACCGAGAAAAGTAGCTGAGAAAAAGAAACTGAAAAAAGCTGCTCCAGCCAAAAAAGCAAAGCCCGCGAGTAAACCTGCAGCAAAGAAAGCTAAAGTTGTGAAAGTGAAGGCGAAGAAAGCCTCTCCCAAGAAAGCAGCTGGCAAAAAAGGGAAGAAGTAAACTTCTATCATCAGTGTTTCATACAAATAGAAGGAATTTATTATTTACTAATTTTTAACGAATATTTTACAAAGCAGTAGACATCCTTTAAAATTTGTTATTTTTATGTTTTACAATTTTTCATTTATCTTTACAGTTGAAAAAAGGATTATCAACTGTATTTATCTTTTTCATACAGTCTTAGAAATTTCGGTTGAGCTCGTAATCATTATTACTGAAATTTGTGCGAGATTATGCGAGATTATTATTAAAATTCTCTAATGCTCATGATATTCTTTCAGACTTGGTCAATAGAGAGGGGTTGAAAATAATGCAAAGTAAATTCACTTCTGCAGAAAACTTGATAACAATTTCATCCGCAACAGTTAAAATATTTGCAGTTATAAAATGTGAATTATATTTGCCTACATCATTTGTTCTGTTTGATACTGGAAAACATTTCTTAAGCAGGAATATGAATCTCCCTGCATTGATTTTGTCTTGTTCGGTTTTCATAGTCGACTGTCGCCAAAATCAGCCGAAAAGTTCGGCATTCTGGCAATCATTTCTTAGCACATTTCTGTCATTGCCAGATTGACCTCAGTTCCCACTCCTCCTTTCGCTGTTCGACCCAAATGTAAATTTTGATTTCTACCTTTATTTAACAGTGTCGATTGATTAATCATTCCGTTAGCGTTTAGCTTTATAGAAATTCCTGCATGTAACGTAACTGAGTTTTATGTCTAGCCTAACTTTATTTTCCGCAAAAGTTATCAAAACTTTCAAATTGAAAAACCATGCTGGTTTCAGCATATGTTTTGAGAGAAAAAATGTGTGAGTGAGGATTTTTTAATTTGATTAAAAATTCCCGCCAGTTTTAAATTACCTGAATTGCCTTCAGTGACATTGCAAATCAAAGCTCCGAAAAACATCGCGACCACCATTTGTAGCCATCAGCGACAACCCAAATACTGAACAAACAATGATTTAACACAACCTCGTAACTACCACTTCGTCCCAAAGAGACGATGCAGTTTTATTTTAACAAGTGCGAGTTTGGCCAGATACATGATGTATGTGTAACAATTTTTAATTATTTATACTAGGGAAGAGGACGACAAAACTGGTGGTCAGCAATTTCGCTATAATTCATGTTTCGCATAGATTGGATTATATGTATTTGAATTTAAATCCATTACTTCTTTGAAGCGCAGCTTGGTTAAAAAAATGGAAATGCGCATCTCGACTTAAAACTGAAAGAATAAATATTCCCAGTTTTGCGTTCACCAAACAGTACGATCTACTTTCTCTTTCATTAAATATTAACAAATCCTACGTCTTATAAGATAAAATTTAAAATCAGAAAATAAAAAATATGGTATCCTAGAAAACGTGTTTAAAGAGAATACAAAAGTAAAACATTACGACTACTAAATTTCAGAACGATGTAAAATGTAAACTGAAATGCATTTATTAAAAAAATATTTGAAACTAAAACTGTGAAAATTCCGATTAATTATTCACATTTTAATGGATCAAATCAACTCGTCAAGGGGTAATAATTTTAAACAATAAAATTCAAGCAAATAAGCAGAACTACCTAACGTTTCGTTCCACGTAACATTTTGAATACCAACACATTAAAACAAAAATAAAATATAGATTTAAAAATCTGAAAGCTTACATGTTTTATACTACGCTAAATAAGCGTTTTCTTTATTTACATGCACATGCAATTTACAAGCACATACCTTTGAGGAAAAAAAAAATTAAAAACAGAATATCTTCAGAAATTCCTACAAACAGTATCGCGCAGTGGAGATAAGAATATTTTTTCCTTTTAGTGTTGCCATTGCTCGCTCTGAAATCTTTCAGTTTGTTAAACAAAATTTCCTTAAATGATACTTTTGCAAAAGAAAAAAAGGCTCCAAATTCGGGCTACGTACAATAACGACACAAATACAACAAATTCACGTATAAATACATGAAAATCTAATTCAGAAGTCAAACAACAAAAATCAGCGTTAATTTACAAAACTTTGTAATGTTTGTAATGTTTACAAAACTTTGTTGTTTGACTTCTGAATTAGTATTTATTCGGCGTGTTATTGTGTCTTAATTACATGAAAATCGTCTATCTATATACAAAATTCGTAACACTACCCTCAAATGAATGCAAAACTTAAATAATTATTTATTTATAATTATATAATACTTAAATTATTATTCATTTATACTTTAAGTATAATTATTATTACCATAAAATAAGTCAAATGCTAAATCAATGAATGAGTGAAAAAGTTTAAATATTTTGAACCAAATGGTTTTACTACAATATTTACACTATGTACACTATGCGCACGCGCACTACGTACTGTGACCCCAGTAAGGGGATAGCCAGTCGTAATCAACGACTTCAGGTTAGAATTCGATGTCTTACAGATTCGTGCTCAACATCATTCAACCTGTTTAGGAATATATAAGGGCCATCCGAAGGTGATTGTATTTGACGGTATCTTAAAATAAGGACATACGTGTATAAATAAAACACAAAATTCTAATAAAAATTAATATAGAAAGTTATGGAAACTATATCCGATAAAATGTTTGCAGGCCATTTTCTATTTTCGAAAACTGCAAAGCGGGAACTGCCACCCATGGGAAATAATTCAAAGGCCATTAGAATATTTATAGGTGCGTTAAGCAAGCAGCACACAGCATCTGAAGCAATTCGTACATCTTTTCTAGGATGGTAAATGTAAATGAAAAATTGAAATGGAACAAAAGAATCTAGTCAAAATCCTAGATTTAAACACGTATATATACCAATTCTTAACATACAATTCAAATTTATATGAGATATTTTAGTTTCTATCTTATTTTCAGTTCTATTTAAAGTGACCTTTTTACTTCCTACTGAAACTTTATAGTTCTCTAAATTAATTTAATATTACTTATAATTTTAGATTATTTATCATTTACATTTTATTTTAAAAACTTTAAACAATGAATATTTGTCTAGGCAGGAAAACAGGGGAAATTTGGAAGACTTCAACACACAATCAAGTACAGTTATTTATAATATATTCTGATAATAATGTCTAACTATAGTGCAAATTGCCATTACATGCGGATGACAAAATATTGAAACGTGTTTAATGTATGATATCTGTTGTAAAATGATGTCCATCGCAAGAAACAGAGTGATGATGATCATTCAAAAAATTTAAGTAATCGTTTTCCATCATATGCAATACTTCGATGTCGAGAAGAAATGGACAACAGAATTAAAATACCAGAGAACATCTAAATCCAATGCACTAAATGGTATTTAAAGGGTCATTACAAAGACCACTTTTGTGTGCATTAAATTTCGCTTATATTCTGCGTAAATTATATCACTGGATTTGTAAAGGGCAGAACAATATCGGCATCTTCTTGCGATGCCGATAACTGGAAAGAAGTCGTCATTTTTTCTCGAATCTTGCCAGTCTTATTCTGCAAAGATCTTTAATTTGAGTAAAATTCTCAGAAATGGTGGAAACGAGCATATCATTAACAACAGAAACTTTTTAGTAATCATAAACTACAGCACAGTTCTCGAGCTAAATTCTTTCCATTAATTATTATGGAAATCAGAGAGAATTATAGGGTTTCTACACATTCGGCTGCATGACTTCGATATTATTACTTATAAGATTCGATATTATTACTGTTTACCAGACAGATGTATTCTTTTTTGATATTTTTTTATTAAACGTTAAACGTGTGGCTTATACGAGGCTCGTATGTAAGTCCCCAGACGATACAGATAATATCTCATAATGCAAATCATTCCCGAGTTTTGATATTAGTTACATAAAGTAAAATTTAGCCTGTAATAATTTTAAATACCAGATTTTATCTAAATTTACGGCGCTAAGTGCTTCAGATCCCGGCTAGCGAAGAAGGATTCTGCTCCCACTTAGACCAGGAAATGTGAAAGTACACTGCGCAAAAAAAAGGGGGGAGCAGGTCTATATATCTCGTTCTATTGGGCCGATTCACGAAATTTAAATTCCGTTTTACATGTCTCGAAAACCCGATTTAGGATGTATATTAGATTTATATATAGCACTCTTCTAACATAGGTATTTTGACACAAAATCGGACTTTTTCTAAAATAACATACCAGGTCTTTTACACATTTCGATTCTACGACTCAAATTATGCCCAAAAATTGAATTTTGTAAAATCTGGTGCGAAATTTGAGGAGAAATTGAAAAAGTTATCATGGCTCTTTTTTTTTTTTTTTTTTTTTTTTTTTTTTTCAGGTTGAGCCAAGACTAGTTTTCTTGGCGAACCCCTTAATTAATTTATGGCAACCTATTTTCCTTTTAATTCTTTTCATTGCGCACGAAGGAGGAATACTCCGTCGTTTACCAGGCATTTCCATACGAGACATTCAGCGTTACGCCTTTTATTGTTCTTGAGTGTTCATCTTTTTTTCTGCTGCAATAGTATACGTTGCGGAATGTGATGTAACCACATTGAAGTTGTACCTAAATAACGATTAATGTTTATGTATTGCAACCGCATTGACAGTAACACCAGCGTAACTTAAAATATCGAAGATTAAGCTTGAATCTTGCCCTGTTGTCTTAATAAGTTAGTTGCTGCAACAGGAATCACTGCATTTTTAACTGGTAGATAATATGTCAAAAGAGAGTTTTTTCACTGTAAACTTTTGACAATTTCTACTGCGCGGTTGTAAATTTACGATTTGACCTCTTTATTTATTTGTTTGCGCATCGGTTGCTATATTTTATGATTTTCGTATTTAAATTAATTCTTTGATAGATTTCTAAATGACTGCAGCTGATCATAAACATTACTGCTGTTCTTTCTTATTGTGTTTACAACAGAAGTGCAACAAGTATACTTTTGCGTTCTATACAGAATAAACTTATAATTTAGTTTTCGTTAAAATAACACTGAATAAAGATTTTTGGAGGAATAAGAGCAACAAGAATCGGCGTAATATTCATAAATTTGTAGGACTAGGTTTCGAAGGTTATTTGCACTTCTGCAGCTGAAGAATAAGTTTTCCTGCACTTAAATAATTATCATTTAGACAAAGGATTGCATGCGTGACCTTAAATGAATCTCAGGGCAAAATTTAATTTTCTGTGAATGTGTGCCCCCACAAACATCTGGATTTCGAATCGTATTTCTACAATGGCGCAAATTAAAACAAACTAAATCGAAGGCTTAGAATTGTAGCTCCTCAAATTACTTTAAATAAATCTCAAGGCAAAAATCATTTTTCTGTGTGTGTGTGTGTGTCCTCAGAAAAGTTTGCACTTTGAATCTTAGATCCAGAAATTTTCTCATTAAAGCAAATAAATGATTACACGAATAGCACTTGTAAGCCACCCGTTTGTCCGGACCCACTCTCTTCTGTCATCTTATAGCAATATCGTAAATAAATTATATAAATACTGTATTGTGTTTCTTATTTTTGTTTTGGCAGGCGGGCTGTAATTTACCCACCCTTCTTTTAGGGCATGGGTATCTAAACTATCACCGTTTGAGGGCCGCATTGCAAAGAAAAAAAATTCGCAGGACCGCATTGCAGATTAATTCTTTTTATTATTAATATTTTATTTGAATTAGATATGTAGATGTACCTATTTTTTATTAATTTGTAAAAGCTTCGTTTTACTTAGTTTGGATTTCATGGAAAAAATTCAAATTAATAATATGGATGAATTTGCTTTTGTTGAACAAGTAAATCGATATCGATTTCAATAGACGAGGTTGAAATTCTTAACGCATTTTCAAGATGTTTGTCAGTGAACGTTGTCCTATTTTTGTTTTTGTATGCTTCATTCTTGAAAAACATTGTTTACAAATATAGGTATGCCAAAAACTGAAGACATTAATAAAGCCTGATTGTGAAAATTAGGATATTTATTGCGGGATAGGTAATATTTATAAAACTCCAGTAAAGAACCCTTTTCATTTTTTTTTCAGTTGAATGTCACTTTGCAGTTCAATACATTCCATTTGAAGACTTGAAGGTAATTTACGTTCCAGAGAAAATGGGGTAGAAAATATGTTGAAATATTCTTCATTTTTTCGAAAATCTTTAAACTTGAAATCTACTTTCAAACTCTTGAATCAAATCAAAATTTAATGCAGCATATTTTACATATATTGTGCAATTCACAGGTTTATGTGCAGCCAAAGTACTGAAATGTGTCAAAACTTTTATTTGATTGTGCCAAAACTTTAATTTTCTTTCAAACGCTGTTATCGTTTGGAACACATTATTAATAAGTTGATCTTGAAATCTCAAATTTAAATCATTCAAATTTTCTGTTAAGTCTACTAAAAAAGCTAAATCTGAACCCAAGCTTCATTTTCAAATTCAATCACAGGTTTCCCTTTTGTTTCCATAACTATTCTTATTTCAGTTCTTAAATCGTAAAATCTTTTGAGTATTTCCCCTTACTGAGCCATCTCACTTCTGTATAATAAATAACATCTGCAAAGTCAGTGCCCAGTGTTTAGCTGCACTTAAACAGCACTTAAATTCAGTGCTTAGCTGCACTTAAACAACTTTTAAATTTAATTAAGTTTACGATAACTCCACAAATATTGCATTAAGGCAATATTGCACGTTAAGGCATAAAAACCTTAACCGGAAGATGAGAATAACACAATTCAATCATTTTTAAAGCAAAAAATGCACAACTTAAAAACATATAGGAATAAAGAAACTGAGCTCACTATGCTGAGTTACAAAGTAGATATATGTATATATATATATATATATATTTACATACCCTGTCTGCGGCCGGTTGTAACCAAAATACGAGGTGTTCATCTAGTACATGTTATACATCTAGCACATCTAGTACATGTTCATCTAGTACATGTAATTACAATACTTCTTTCTACTTCGTACAAGGAAGTAATAAAATTGAATAGATGCACATAAAATTCAAAACGTAAATTCAAATGTGTGGTAAAAGATACCACATGGAAGGGTTTTAGAATGTATTTAAATACTTTACAAGTAGTGAACATTTTTGAATTGCAAAAGTATAAATTGAACTACATGCTAACTAATTTGTATAGCTAATATTATTGCTTATACTTACTTATTACTTTAAAACCCAAAATTCTGGTTCCGCAAGTGATAAAGACAGTTCCCGTCATCTAGCGCCATCTAGGTGTAAAACAAGACGTGAAATATAAATATTATAATATTCTTAGTCTACACGGAGAAAAACTGAGATCCGTATTGAAAATAAGAGAAATAAACTCACGCACGCTATTTTCATACCACCCGTATTACGAGACGGATTTCGCATTCCGTGGAAATAGCGGGAGCCGTACGCGAAGGATTTTAATCCACCATGAGATACTAACAAGTTTTTATTTAAATTTTTGTTTTAAAATAAATGTCAATGAATGGATTATATATGAATCAAATTCAAAAATAAAAATTTGTAAATTTAAGTACTTCCTAATTTGTGTTTGGTCCGCATTTTAAAACCTTTTGAGCCTCACTTTAGACATCCGTGTTCTAGGGGGAAGTTAATACTGAGATAAATAAAATCTTGCATAACACTAATTTACGAAATTTAATTTTAGAAATTTACGAAATTACTAATTACTAATTTACGAAAGAAACTGACTTCATCTATTTTGCAAAACATTTCTTGGATTTTTTTTTTTTCTTTCAAAAACTACGTTTGCCCTTGGAAAGAGGCTAGGACAAAAACACCCACTTTTATTTCTTAACCCCGCCTATTAGGATGAATTTTAAATTGTAATGGGTTTTCAAGTGAAATATAATCCAATACGATGAATTATTATTGCATCCCTAACCACCGATTTTTCCGCATCGTGCTGGAGTCCATAACTTTGCAAATTGCCGCATAAGTAACCTTTTCTGAGATTCCTCTATTTCATAATACTGCGTTGCCTTTTTGAGGCGAAGCGGTAGTGCTGGTACTAATGTTAGATTACTATTTGCATTGAAGCTAAGTAGTTATCGAAACGCTGTGCGTTGCCCTATGTGTTCGTGATATAACTAACTAGTTGTAATTAAAGTTTTTCGCCAAACAACGTGTATAATAAAGTTAGGGGAAAAAAAAAACGAAGATAATACTTGTATTTCAGTGTGGGTAGAAATCATCATCCAAATCTCTGATTTTCAAAGTCGAGAAAATAATGGACGCGAGTTCAAAAGCAGATCAGTTACATTTCGGAGTTCCTCTGCAAAGTGGAAAATACCACCAGCAAGATGTAGTTGCAGGTGTGAAAAAAAGGTAGAAGTCCGAAGAAGCAATGTCGCTGCCATATGGTGGGTGAGGCAAAAGATCGCATTCGAGAGCATACAGAGTGAATCCAGATCCTGTGAATCCAGATACATATGGTCTTGCATTATCTTGATGGAACATTACCTTTTTCCCTGGAACTCAGTTCAACGTTTTCCTTTGACAACAGCGTCATCACGGACTAGCATCTGGCTGTGCACATTACTACCCAGGGTTTTACCATTTCCGAGAAAATCTCTGTGGACAGCAAAGCATATCCCAACAAACACAAATCATGATCTATTTGTTAGCCGAATTGCGCTCTGCGATGGGGTCAAGGGTGCAGATCAACCTCCTTTTAGGCCTGCGTTATTGAAGTAAATCCACTTTTTATCACAAGTGACTATCCGGTCAAGAATTTTGTCCTTCCATTGATATTCGAGCAAATTAGTGCAGGCCTGAATACGTCTGTCTTTATCTGTTTGTGCCAGTTTATCCGGCGCCTAGCGATTAAGTTTCTACTTCTAGTCTATACGAGGCATTAGGCGACTAATGGACATGGCACTTAGGAAGCTGTGGAGTGGTTGGATACTAATCTTCTTCCATTAAGTTCTTGCAGGCCAACTTCAGTAGGTGGGCCAGAATGCTCTGCTTCTTGAATGCCATAGTCCTTATTTTTGAACTTTCTTTTTCTGACCTTATTTTTGACAGGTGACATACTGTAGCTGACTTGTTGCAACAGAACTGGAAGTAAATGATGGTTTTGGTCTTCTAGCTTGATAGTTCCATTTTAGAAACCTCCATCGACGTCTGACGAACCAGGTGATAGAGTATAGGAGACGAGGCAGACCAAATCAACATATTTCTGGCTCTTCGCCGAGACGTCGTACGAGCCAGAGGAGAAATATTTAAGGAAAGTGTAGAACATATGCTGAAACATGCATACATTTCTTAATGAAAGCACAATGAATTTGAACCACATCTTTCGAAGAGGATTTATGCGTTAACAGAAAATATCCTAAGAGAAATGCATTTACTTCACTAACAGATAAAACCCTTAAGTTGTTAAATTTAAAAGGAAACATTAATGTATAAATGTTAACTCATGAAAGCAAAATTGTTTTTTTAAACAACTTGAATAAATGTCTGCCCTCAATGCAAATTTAGTTTGAGGCCAAATTTTGCAATTCAGTATTGCGGTGAGTTTTTGACGTAGGAGAGGGAATTTTTTCATGTTTTATACTAAAATAAAATATGGAAAGATGAAAGTGAAAATGATTCTTAATGTAGTTGAAGGCCTAGAGCAATGTATAAAAAGTTAAGAGTCGTAAGGTTTGAAAAATTAACATTATTTTTTAATTTAAAAATGTGAAAATATGAAATTTAGCATAATTTAAAAAACGGTTTAGCTGTAGGAAATTTGTCCGCTGCCAAATGTTTTCGCGATGTGTTTCGGAGAGTTGTAATGAAAGCAAGACAATTCAGTTAGTTTAAAATTGGCAGAAACTGTAAAAAATTCAAAAAACGTAATCTGGACAAATTTTGCTTTAAAAGATGCACTTAGAACAGCAAGGTTTTTCAAATAACATACAATTATCAATTTGAGGGTTTTGGAAGTTTCCGAGAAAAAGGAAGCGATTTGCGTTTCATTCATTAATTCATTTAACGCTCAACAGAATGATCTACTTTTTCGTAGCACAATATTTTTACGAATTTTGTATTTAGATAGCTAATTTTAGTAGAACTGTAATTAAAATTTTTGTCATTCTCCGTGCAATGCAACACGAGACAAATTTTAAGAAGAAGCTATGTCGGAAAAGTAAAAATACTGGAGCACGTGCATTTAACATTGACAAAAAGGTTTATCTCGGTAATTTATATTTAAATTGAATAAATGTAATTGACCACTATGTTAGCTGTAACCTTATTCACATCCTCCGTTTTCTTTCTAGACATCTCGAGAAGCAGAATTTACAAGAAAGATCTCACGCGGCCTGTCAAAAACTATTTAAGGTCGAAGAAAGAGCGTCTAAATTCATTTGTTTAGATAGTTGCTTAGTTAATGTTGCAATTTGCAGTTCGGCGCAAACTGAGATAAATTGGAGTTAGCTTTATCTTTAGATAACGCTTTCCACTGTGTTGTACTTTAGCGGTTTTAGTAGTTTAAAGTATAACTACCGATAATATCGCATGATATATTGAACACTTATACGAATACCTGTGAGGAAAATTCTCGCCTTCTGTTGTATTTCTTTTGCTAAGAATAAATTTTATTAATCTTCATTGACTTATGCATTCAGTCTCTTACGCACCCGCACGCACGCAACAATATATTACCAACAGCAATACTTTAACACATTTCTTCGAATACTGAAAAGACTAATTACGAAGTAAAATCTGCTTTGTGGACGTAACATTTGTTCTTTTAAAGACTCATGATATGGACATAATCAAAATAGGTCTTTTAGTTGGAGCATCCAACCAGGTTCTATATTTGATTTCACTGCTTCAGTATTTATTCGCTGCAGAGAAATTAGTTTTGTATTGCTTTGTACTATCAAAACAGGCAGTAATTTAGAAATAGCCCTATCTTGGACTGATCATGGACTAAATTAGCACCGTTCCCTTTTACAATCGTTGGGACAAAAAATGAATTAGTACTACTAAATCTAATTTTTTTTTTACTTAGCCAAGTGTTTCATAAAGAACAAGCTCGCAAGGAAATGCGGGTTCAATGTACATATCATTTCTCCCGAAATAATTAAAAGGATCAATCAAAAGAGAACATTATCCAGGGTATCTTAAAGAGTTCTTCGAGAATTCTGTGACCAACGAGAGACTGTGCCGAGGTGCCTGTGAACATGCCGGTTCATGGTTGCGGACATACATATGCCAGGCTTCCGAAAAATTCCAATTACTTGCCGATGAATGATATGCTGGAAAAGAACTATCTATGATACAAAATGTATAGAATATGTATATTTACAACACGTTACACTACCACTTAGAAAAATATTCAAAATATTTATATCACATATGTCAGAGAAGTGGACAACAGTTTTATAATAACTTTTTCTATGATAAGCATAAGGTTCAATCATTTTGCTTTAAATGCACTCCTCTTCGAATGAATGAATGTCACCAAAACACATACATCAATTTAGCCAACCCAACCTAAAGAGCAAAACCTGATGATAAATTGAATTTCTGCATTTTCGAACAATTATACGCTCTCTTCACATTAGTTAAAGTTTATCAGAGAGATATTTTAAAGCTTACAGAGATAAATGGTTAGTTTAATAAATGGTAACCATCCGAATATTATGCATATCTTTAGATAGAGACGGGATGAAGTTCAAGAGGATGGATCCAAATAAAAGGCTACAATGGGAAAAAAAAAAAAAAAAAAAAAAAACCTATTTGTTAACAACATACAGAAAATGCAGAATGGAATCAAGAGGCATACTTACCATCTCCCCACATAATCACCACATATATTTATACATTTTTTTAAAAAATCTGAATACAGGACAAACTTATTTTAAACGGCTTTGTAGAAATCCCGTACCGGGTCAATGAGCAAGTTCTTAGTGGCTGTTTTCACATCACTATCTGAGGAGACAGGTAAAATTATTACAGATAAATGTTCCTTCAATTTCGGAAAACGAAATTGTCACTGTACGCTAAACCTGGACTAACCAGACTTCCCACTTTTGCAGCTATTCTTTACTTTTAAAGCAGTATGGACCTAGGCATTACCACGCGGCAGGACGACACCATCGCTAAACATAATAGGGAGCTTTCTTCCGATGGCTTCACGTGACCTCGTCTAATTATACAATAACCATCGGCAGTATAGATTTGCCAGTTGTTGAAGTATGCAACATCTGTATTTATATTTCTTTAACGTATGTTAAAGATGAGAGACATATTCTAGAGTTATCACAGCTAGGCGTTTATTTTAATAAATGACTAATATTGAAATACTAAATATATTATTAGACGTAGAACCTAAGCATTTGTAAGATTGAGTATACAGAATGCAGAATATGTTCAATTTTAATACTTTTATATTAATCTTTAAGGGTCTGACTTAATTTATATGCCCCACCTGGAGGGCATAACACTTTGTTGATTCACTTATAAGAAGTACTCATTTGATGTTCTAGGTCGTCCCTTTTGTGTCATGATGCAAAGAGTTAATAACATTAAATGCCATTTATTACTTAGATCTAAAATACTATATAATATGCTCAGTTCCCATCAGGGCTCGAACTCGTGAGTTATTGGTCCCCCTCTCGGTTTAATTGTTGACAAAAGGACAGATAAGTTTTTTTTTCCTTTCTTCCCCCCTCCCACAAATATACCTTATTTTGTGTGTTTTATTGGTAATTTTTAAATCAAAATTCATTTTATTTCTTGCAGAGACAATACAATCTAATGAAATTCGTAGTAATTCACATTTTATTTTATTTATATTCATGCAGTACTGGTGACAATGAAAGCAGGTTCACAAACGATCGTTTAAAATGTGTTGAACTTAAGATGTCAATCGAAAAGAGATTTCCTCTACATGACAGCCAAATTATGTCTGTCTTATAGAATTCAATAGTGTCACATGATTAAGCAAAATCGCCATCCTCGATTACATTTAGCAATGCAGTTTCCTCGCTTTGTTTCCGAAGCCAATTTATATCTTCAAGTTGATAAATGGAGAGCTTTTCATTTAAATTAAGATTTAGATCTCTTTAAGGGAATCATCTCAGATTTTTTGTATTTGTTATGTAAAGTAAAAGATAGACCTTAAAATTTCTAAGTATACTTTAGCTAACTTTATGACCATTTTAAGTGCTTTAACTTGCTCTTTGGCTGGCGTAGAGAACGTTTCTTCCCATGTAAACCGTACAAGACAAAAAATGCCAGAAACTCACTTAAACTAGGGGGTGTGAAAGGACAACTGTTGATGAAAGATGGAACAAATATTTCATGCAAGATACCCGTTTTCAAAAACTGCAAAAAACTTTTTTGTGACAGGCAGTATTAATAGATAAAATAATTTAATGATCATATAATCAAAAGAATAGGATCGTTTTGTAATGTTATTTTTGTTTTGAAAATCATTACCTGAAAATGTTCATTAAATTAAAAAAAAAATTATCAGATCTTGTTTAGATTTACCTTATTTATTTCAAAGCATCGCGTACTATCGATCTTATTTAATTTTACTTTATTTTTACACAAAATTAAGTTCGTAAATTTTGTGCTTAGAGTTTTTACCGTTTTACCAAAGTAAAGATGTTTGTGCAAGAGTTACGCATCCAAAAAATATGGGCGAAATGCAGTAAAAAGTGCTTTAATGAGATATATTAAATCCTATTTGGAAAAATCTGTGGCTTTTATAATCTGATCACAACGTATCACATTTAATAATTAAAAAGAGTTATGTGTTACAAACGCTATAGGTTTCAGTGTTAAAATAAACCAGATCGTCCCTACTCTTTCTTGCCGACATGTTGGTGACGCACGCCCCGCCCACTGGGTTGGTCTATCTCTTATAAGGTCCATGGATAGAGTTCGTTGAGTTTTTTTTTTAGTTAAATGCGTTCGCGAAAGCGACCAGCGTTCGTTTTAAAAACGTGCTTTTTGCTTCTTCACTTTGAGAAATCGAAAACTGGAAATGCGAACAAAAACGCTTTCTAAGGCCTTGACTCCTTATTTCTAGTTTTTCTTCTTCTAGCACCTTGTTGAGAGTAGGGTTGCTCTTCCATTCTTAAACTCAATATTTTGAACTATAACTTATAGCGGAAACTTATAAGCAAGGTTATCTTAATACGGAAGCCTAATAAGTGAAATGCTGCAAATATTCATATGGAGATGAAGCAGAAAATATCTTTGCCTGTGTAGTTTAATTTAATAACCACATTTTTTGGTTCATCAAAACTATAAAATCGTAATATTGTATCAGCTGAACAGCAAATTATATTTAAACCCTGCAATGTAATTACTAAGCACTTCGGAATAGTGGTGTCGCATTTCGACTTTAGTATATTATTAGAGTTATTTCAGAATAAATATATGCTGCACAGGCACAGTGTCTAATGTCCTGCGCCACGCAGGTATGCCAAGAATACAATAATAAAAGTAGAACAAGGCTGAAACTTGATATAATAATTACGCTTTTAAGTTTACTCAGTTTTTTCTCTTTTTAAAGGAAGAAGAGTGCACATCGCGAGAACAATGCAATATCGTAGTTTGCTCTTTCATTCGATAAAATTTGATATTTATTGGAAGAATTATTATGAGAGATATTATCTTATTCATATTTTACGATAGATATCATTTTTAACCTATGGACAAGTGGCTGAACTTGCGTAAAAACAGTAATGATGCAGATGGCAATGCTAGAAATGTTATTGAAGGAGGATTTTTAGTAATCAGTAAAAGGCATCTCAGATGCAAAAAAAGCTATTATGGTGGGATGTTTGTCGAGTTAGGCTTGACTTTCGCCAAGTGAAGGGTAATGAACAAAGTTTTTATTTAATTTGTAATAACGTTTGTCTGGTCTTGCATATTCGAAATTTTTATATTAAATTTTAAAATAGTCAGCATCCATGTCCATGGTAATTGTACTTGTAATTGCTTTCACATTTGTTCTACATTAACCCTGCATTTTCATATTGGTATCTATCTAATTAGTCATTTATCTACTGACTGACTGATAACTTATAGCCAGAATACCACTGAGATCAGTAGTTTATCTGGCTCAATCAAATTTATGCCGGATGGGCACAATAACATAGAACTATCTTCACATAATGTCCGCAGTAAGGAGGAGAAAGACGGATAAAGAATAGGAAGACCAGCAACGCAAGAGCTCACTAGCAAGTAACCGGCCCGGTAAAGGCGTGACTAAGTGGGAGTCATAAAATGAGTGTAGAATGTGATGTACAATAAATGAGTAAGATACAAAATTAAGAATGCTAATAAACACATTGGGTACATTATTTACAGGTGGGCACTAAATCTGCATCTTTTTTTTATCTATATACGTATATTATTATTAGTAGTAGCGGTGGTAGTATTACTGTTATTATGTTATTTTAAATATTACTTTTATTACGATATTATTTTTATTATTATTGTTCTTATTATTATTGTTATTATTATTATTGTATTTTTATTTTAGTATTTATCTTTATTTTAGAATTTGTTGGCGCTCAGAAAGTCATGAGGAACGAAACACGTAGTCAGAAGAACATATATATGTACGAATTTTAATGTTTAATTATTACCCCTTGATGAGTCAATTTGAAATAATATAGATAATTATTTGCATTAAAATATAAATAATTATTTCTCATTTTTGTTTAAAATATTTATAAAATATTCCAATGTACTCTAACATTGCATTTTACATTTTACTTTCCTCTGAAATTTGATATTTCTTTATGTTTTATTTTCTAAATCCATTTAAACATTTTTTTAGGATACTGCATTCTTTTTTATTATTTTCCTCTACTTTTAACTTATATATAGTATATATACATAAATTGCAGGATATGGATTTTAGTTACTAATATTTAACGAAACAGAAGCAAGCTTACACGTTTAGTGAATGCAAAACTGGGCAGATTTATTCTTTAAGCGAAGATATGGATTTTCACTTTGGATGTAAATTCTAAAATCGAATTTTTCAATACAAACTTTTATTCGCGAATAAGAAATGGATTTTAAATGTAACATAAGCGAATTTAATAAATAAGGTAAAGCATTGGCAAATTTCTGACCATCAGTTTTTTCGTCTCCTTTTGTGGTATGAACATTTAGAAACAATTTTGATAAACCATTAAGTAAAACGTAACTCTATCGTTTTTAAATGGAACTACGTTGCTTCTTATAGGCAAAGCGGTGGATTTAAAAAAAAATTAGGTCATTGTTGCTTTGTAGTTAGATTTGTTTCAGGATGGTGTTGGCTGCTAAATGCGTCCGCGATATTTTTCGGAACTTTGATTTGTAATGTCAGTTAATATCAAATTGTAATAAAACTCAAAAATCATAATCTAGACAATTTTTTGCAAAACTTGAATTCAGTTGGATACAAAACTGAGTTATGATTCATTCAGGAATTTATTTAGAGTTAAACGGAATGATTCATCAAAGCAGTATTAAATACTAGTAGATATTATTATTATTATTATTATTCATTTTTCCCAAATGTAATTTAATTTTTAATTAGCAACTGTTAATTGTTATTGAAAGACTGATTGATAATGCCAAGAATCTTCAGTAAGGTTCAAATTCCGTAGACTATCTTAAAAATAAAGTTAGAAGCAGAAGCAGTGCATAAAATATCACTCAAAAGTTACCTCTCAGCATTACTTTCAGTATCAAGTATTCCCAAAAGACCAATGGACGAAGTGTCGCACATGGTAAATAAAAATAACTTCCCTTACCGAAAACATCTCATTTGATGAAAAAGGACTCGGCTTTATTCTTTATTTTTTAAAAACAAATCAAAATTTCAGTAACAAGATTTAAATAACTGTGCTAAAAATGGGGGTGTATAAAAATGAGTTAAACAACGTAGTTCAGTTTGCTTTATAGCGAGAAATTAATTTTTCTATTTTAACATTTTTACAAAATGAGTTCAAAATAAGCATAACGCACCAGCGGTAAAAGACGCTGAACACTGGTAGTTCGTTTCGGGGTTCGACTCCCGGCGAACGGGCTGGCTGCATGGGCGTTTTCGTTGTTTTCCCCATGTGTAACGTGGATACGAGCCAGTTTCCCTTAAAAAGACCTCCACGAGGCATCCCTCCCTTTCCGTGTAGTGCCTAAGGGTGCAGCACATAACAAGTTTTTAAAAAATATAAAAAAATAAAAAAATAAGCATAACTAAAAAATTACAGAACCAATAGAGTTTCTATATTTTCCAGCTCCCAATAAAAAAAAAGTCTGAAGTAACACAAATTTACTACATCTAAGTGCTAATTTTCATCCGTAATGTTATATGAACATGTGATATTTGATATAATATAATGTTTGATGTGTAATGTTATATGAGTTTCTTCAGGTGTTGGACAGTTAATTGTTTCACCTACTATATATTATGATGAGCAACACGTTAAAAAATTTCCTTTTTTAACGTGTTGCTCATCATAATATATAGTTTACTATAGTGCGAATATTTACGTAGGCAATTACGAATTAAAATCTGCTATTAGGACATTATATGTGGTTCAGATGCTCATCATATGGGCACTTGCATAACTAAAATACGTCATTCATTTAGAGCACACAAGAGGGTTCAATATTTGAAATAGAAACTTTAGCTCTTGTTTACTACAGTGCGATAATTAGTATTATATAGCGGTGCCAAAAACGTTCTATCTGCTTAAAATTATACGATGAAAACTGGTGTTAATTCAAATTGTAGTTCTAGTGATACTGTACGTTAAAGTAATGCGCCAAATCAGCACTGCTCTCTTTTTAATGGCAGGCACAAAATATGCACTAATAAATTCTCTTCAAAACGAGATTTGAAGTTTGGTATTCTTTTTTATACTCTGTAGACAAATATTGAGTAAGTACAGAAGACATTATTTGATGTAACTCTTTCTATAACTGTTTATAATACCTCATATGAACAAAACTTCTGTTACGAAATTAGCTTGAAATTTTACAAAAACTAAATTTGCACCCTATTTTATTTTGAATTATTTCTAAAATGTGGCTAATGTTCAGGCTAAGGTTCAAAATGGACGAAGAGGGCAACAAATATTTATGTCATATGCAATGGCAATACAAAGTACGTATTGTGGTAAACAACTATTTATTTATATGCTCGTGGGAGAATATTCCCTTAATTTCACTTCTGATTATGTTCACTATAGAAAACAGTTCTGTAGAAACATATGAATAGATTGTATATCTAAAAAATTCCTTAAAAATAGATTGTATATCTAAAGAATTCCTTAAACATTCTTTCAATTACCTCGTGCATTAACCACGCGTATAGCTTCTACTAAGGCATGTTGTAACATATAATCTAAACGAATTAGCTATTGTTGTCAATCTAAGCAGCATGCACTAATATATACGCTATTTGAAGTATTTGGTGCCATCAAAATGTGACTAAAAACAAATCTACTGTGACTCAATATTAAGTTCTGATCTTGAAATCGGAAACGTAAATTAATCACAAGTTTTATACGCATTATCACTACTACTGCAAGGAACATTTATCAGTATCCTCATCTATCAGTAAAATTCGTTGTTCGATTCTTAAAGATCCCAACTCTGATTTTAATTCCTATAGAATTTTAGAATATCCTATTGGGGTGGTTTGACATATGCAAACCAAAAGGAAATATCTTTGAAATTTCTCGTTAAGGAAAATAAGTCGTATTTTCGAAAAGTACAAATACACATTTTTGACAGCTAGCCACAGTTGTTCAACGCAAATGAACAGACATCAGCCTTGGGAACAATAATAATAGTATTTGGATCAGAATGTAGTTCATACAAAGCCGTTATTCTTTTAAAGCTGATATGGCAATGCGACGTACCTCAGGTTTAGAAAATAGCTAAATAAAAATTTGCGGAATCAGTCCATGCAGCTTTGCACACAAATTTCAAAATTTTTAATTCCATACCTAAAACTATGCGCATTAAATTTTAATTTTATTTGAAAAATTTTTTGGTTTCCAAATTCGGCAGTTGTGAGTATTCAGTGCACCGTCTAAATGAAAATGCTGTTCGCCTGTTCAAAGAATATTCCAAGGCCATTCGGTATCGACTTCAAAGCGAGCAAAAACCTGAGGTGAACCTGAGTGTCCAGTGATGACCACTTGGCAGCTTGAGAGGGCAAAGTCTGATTGGGCGGTAGTGGGTGGCGTACCCGGCCAGACATTGTGATCTGGTAAAAAGAGGACATAACTGGAACGGGTCTCTCCTTGCTAATTAATGCGAGTTAGAGCTTTTTACTGTTTATTGAGAAATTGTATTGGCAGAGGACGATTCGTGAACTGTCTTCTATCCGCCCACGTGGCACTATTTTGATACTGCCCTAAAACGGGTACGTTACTTGTAATCTGAATGAGACTTCTGTTTTATTCCTAATTTGATTGCAATCTGTTTTGCATGTATAACAATTGATTACATGGCAAATTGTTTTGTGAAACTTGAGAAATATATGATCTTTCTATTGTGGTGATGTTGAATTGCTTTAACATTTATAGTATATACTGGCATATTTGTAATCTGAATGAGATATTTGTTTTATCCCTAATAAGATATTTGTTTTATTACTAATAAGAGATATTTGTTTTATTCCTAATAAGATATTTGTTTGAGATATTTGTTTTATTCCTAGTGCATGTAGTAATTGATTATATGGCAAACTGTTTGTAGATTTTGAAAGAGATGTATTGTCTTTTTGTTGTGATGATATTGAACGCGTTTTAGCGTTTACTACATAGTTTGGCATATTTGTAATCTGAATGAGATCTATTTTATATTCTTAATCTGTATATAAATTTATAGCGTATATAGCAACTTGTTTTGTCATTGGTCTGTATTATATCTTTGGTCTTTCTTTGTTTTGTATTTTTGATTTTGTGTAATTTATTGTGGGTGTTTTTCTTCTTTCTTTTTCGGGTTGGTAGTTTGTGTGTTTGTGTATTTTATTGTAATTTTTATTGTAATTAGTTTTTAAGTTAATTAGTGATTAAGGTTATAGGTATGTAAGTGCGTGTTTAAACTACTTCTGTAGGTGCACGGCATTTTTTCTATGTAAAACCTTTTAAAACTGTCCTACGGAAGGTGAAGGTGTCAGGCCCTGTGGGCACCATTTTTTTTTTCTCAAATTTGAGTGCTTAGAGGTTCTCCTTTATAATGTATTTTATGGGCCTTGCTGTACTTTGAAAAATCTTTTAATTTTTGTGACTTACATTCATGTATTGATTTTGCTGTTGGATTGGAGCCCGATTTCGAGAAGTTTGTAAAGTAGATGGCGGGATCAGAAAAAAGCGAGTGTCGAGAGGAGGACATATTTGATAAGACTTTGAGAGAGACTAATAGTATTAATGAAGTTGTGAAGGAACTTTATAAAATAGTTGATAAGATTAAGACACAGAAAAAAGTCGGAGCAATGCTTCCGGATAAAATTACTCTGGGACTTGATAAGATCTTAGAACTGGCTACGGCCCAAAGGTTGCATATTTTGGAGATGGAACTTAGTGCTAACACAAGCTGGGAGATTAAAGATATTAAGAGTGAGATTCACGACCTGCGAGGAATGATTGCTGAAAATTTTGAAAGATTAACTTGTAGAAATGAACAAGAAACTGTAGATGTAAAGGGTTTAGTCGAACTGACTCTTAAGCCTTTGGCTCCAGACATAGATGTATACGACGAAATCGTCGGGGAAATCAATCCTACTGAGCTGGGAATTCACATTCATAAATCCAAGAGATTTAGAGAATGGGGAGCTTAGACTCAGGTTGGCTAACAAAAAAGAAGTATCAAGACTTGAAGAAGCCATACATGAGAAAAATCTTGCATCTAAGATCTTCATGAGAAAAAAGCGTTTCATAAGACCAAAAGTGATTATTTATGATACTGATAAAGATCTGGACAATGAAACTCTGATTACGGCATTCTGTAAGAACTGTGAATGTAATAAGAAATGTGTTAGACATTTATTCGATATTACTACCAAGGAAGGGAAATCCCATAGAGTGTTTACTGTTGATTCGAAATGTCAAAGAGAAATATTGAAAAATAAGAGAATTTTGATTGACTGGCAGTCTTACAGTGTAAAACTGTTTTTAAGACCTCGTCAGTGTACTAATTTCTGGTCTTTTGGCCACACAAGAAGACATTGCAAATCTGAAGCATGCTGCTCCCAATGTTCGGGAAGTCATTTTAAAAGAGACTGTAATGAAAAAAGTACAAGATGTATTAATTGTGAATTCTCTAATAAGAAGTACAATACTAAATATGACGTGTCTCACCGCGCCACTGATAAGACGTATCCGTGCCTTATAAGTGAAAAAGATTTTATCTGCGAGCACTTGGATGTTGATTTTAATATATAAATTTGGAATTGCTTCGGACTCGGATTCCAATTATTTGTACATATGCTTTTAAATTTTCTTTTTGCTTTTGTGTTTTACCTGGTTCTTGTCAATTTTAATATGAAGATTGTTAGCTTGAATGCTAATCACTGTTCTCTTGCTGCCGCCCAGCTCCCGGTTTTAGATAAGGTCTTGGGATTTGTCCCTGACATTTTATGCCTACAGGAGCCCTACCTGATTAACGGAAATCTGGCCTTTTGTCAGAATACATGGCTTGTTGCTTTACATCCTGGTGGACGCACGGCTATTGTGATCATTAATAAAGATATTGAATGTGCTTTTGACTTTAAGTCTGATGAGATTGTCTGTATCTCAATCTTTGGTGCGAGCAGGATTGGCATTATCTCCTGTTATTTTTCTCCTGCCGCGGATGTTTCGATATGCCTTAGTCGATTGGAAGATGTCTGCCCAAATTATGAGAAACTAATTATATTTGATTATTTTAATGCAAGGCATTCTTCATGGGGTGCTCCAAACATCGATCCTAGGGGGACCTTGGTCTTTGATTTTATAATTGCCAACGGATTGAACCTTTTAAATACAGATCATTCGCCTCCATCCTTTTCTTCTTCTATAGGAATTGGGTGGACGGATCTAGTAATGGCTTCTACGAGTATGAATTGTCACCCTGATGATCTGGTGATCTCGGATGAAGAATCCATGAGTGATCACAAATTTTTAACATTGGAGATAGATAGAGATATTCCAGAACTAGATCATTTTGGAATCAGAAGAAATTTACTAAGAATAGAGAAGTTTTGCCGTGGCTATAAATCTGAAGTTTTGAGATACCATGATAATTTAAAAAAGATTAAATCGGCTGATGAGATGAATGAATTCGTTGAAGATTTTGTTAGGAACTTGCGAAATCAGACTACTCGAAAATTGCGATCTAAGCATAAGGACAGAGCAGTTTTTACTTGGTGGAATGATAACCTTACGAGATTGCGCAGACGCTTACGTGCTTTAAGGAAAAGATCACATATTTCTGGCATCTCTGAAGTAGAGAGAATACAGAGAAAAATAGACTACAAAAGAAAGATGGCTCTGTATAAACGTACATTACGAAAGACTAAATTTGAAGCCACATGTAGGATTTTTGTGAACAATAAGCTTTACTAAGATGGATTTTTGAGAATTGCCACCGGTAAAACCAGGAGTAGAAACATGATGGTGGCCTCTGAGCCAATGAGTGATAAAGTCGAATTAAACAAGAAAACCTTAACTGATACTCTTGACCTAGGTATATATGTGAAAACTTTGATGACATTAGAGCCATTTTGGAAGGTGATGCCATGATGGATCCAGATTTGAAACAGGAGGTTGTCCAATGGGCAATACAAGAGCTTCGCAGTAAAAGCGCCCCTGGGCCAGACGGAATTCATGCTGTTTTTATTAAGGTTTTTTATGGATTTTACCCTGAATTTTTATATCTTCTTTTTAACAGGTGTTTTACATTTTGTGTTTTTCCTGATATCTGGAAGATGGGAAGGCTTATTTATGATGGTTCCTAAATCAAATGGAAAGAAGCGCCCTATTGTACTTTTGGGCTTTTGGGGAAAATACTGGATAAAATATTGGCTAACAGAATATTATTTTGGGTTTTGAAGAACAATAAACTGAGTCAAAACCAGCATGGTTTCCTTCCTCGCCATAGTACTGATACTGCTCTGCACGAAGTTACTAAATACATAATAGAAAATAAATCTGATACACACGTCGTTGCTCTTTCACTCGATATTTCATCGGCTTTTGACTCGATTAGTTGGTCCTCCCTACTGTTCACTCTCTTGGATTTGCAGATTCCATATAACATTATTAGAACTTATATGACATACTTTGAGAACAGGACAATCTTGTTTAACGATATAAGTTTCGATGACAAGGATGATGCCATTGTGAAAATATATAAAGGTTGCCTGCAGGGTTCCTGTAGTGTACCCCTGTTCTGGAACTTGATTATAAATAAGTTGCTTAAAACCGATTTCCCCGAAAATGTTAAGGTTGTCGCTTATGCCGATGACATTCTTGTTTTTTTAAAAGAAGACTCTTTAGAAAAGCTGGAAAGATTATTTCAAGAGATTACTTTGCATCTTGAAAAATGGAGAATGGACGAGGGTCTCCAATTTTGTTTGGAGAAGACCATTGAAATTTGATTCTTGAACCATTAAATCTAAACTGAGGTGCTCTGCATTTCCTGCCACCCTTCGGGAAGACCAACGCCTTGTTCTTCCCGAAGGGTGGCAGGAAATGCAGAGCACCTAAGTTTAGATTTAATGGTTCAAGAATCAAATTTCAATACTTAGGTGTTATCCTCGATACTAAACTCACCTTTGCTGAAAATTTTAAAGCTGTGCAGAGGAAGACTAATGAAATTTTAATTATTTATAAACGTTCATTTTCTGCGTGTGCTTTGAACATCAAAAGCAGCACGATACGTGAAATATATAAGAATGTCATTATACCCATTATTATGTATGGCATAGGATCCTGGGGTTCCAGAGCAGGGGAACTCTGTAGAATACGTATGAAATTGGATACCATTCAAAGGAGCTGATGCTTGGCCATGACGCGTAGCTTCAGGACGGTCTCCACGGAAGTTTTATGCATCCTGGCCGGCACTCCGCCTCTCTCCATTCTCTACAGTATTTATTATGATAAGTTTCTTCTCAGAAATGGCAGCATTGATTTTAAGCTTTATGGGGACGCTTTAATTACTAAATATGCATTTGAAAAATTTGATAGATTGCTTATTTACCCCGCTTGTAATATTGTCTGTAATTTCGATAAAGATTTACCTATTATTGAAATGTTTGATATTTATACTGACGGCTCGGGCATCGATGGAAAAATAGGTGCGGCTTTTGTCGTGTTTTATTATGGCACCGAAATTCATCATGCATGTTATAAGATGAATTCGGTGTTCCAGGCCGAATGTTGTGCTATTGAGAAAGCCCTAATCTATGTTAAATCTAAAATTCCATGTTCCTCTGTTGTTAATATATATAGTGATTGTCTTTCTCTGTTGCAAGTTTTATCTTGTCCCATTTCTACAAATTTTACTATTTTTAACATTAAGAAAATGTATGGAGATATTCTTGGAAGTATTACAATTAAATTGCACTGGATTAAAGCCCATGCAGAATTTGCGGGTAACGAGAGAGCGGATGTGTTGGCTAAGGAGGCTGCTTTATCTGATTCTGCTGATTTTATTGAAATTCCAGGATCGAAAAGAATTGCCAATAGAGTTATGCTAGAGGACTGCCTAAAGAGGTGGAATTGCATATGGTCTGTGTCGGAGAGGAACAAAGAGAATTTACAGTTCATACGGATTAAGAGACATATGCCACTCTACAACAACATTAATGTTAATCAATTTCTCTCTGGACATGGAAGATTCCCGACTTACCTGAAAAAATTCGGCTTACAAGAAACGGATTTATGCCCAAGATGTGAAGTTCCTGCTGACTCGAATCGTTTCTTCTATCAATGTGATATTTTTAAGGATTTAAGAGACTTACATGGAATCACAGATGGTCACATTTTGGATATGAGGAAACATGTTAAGTACGTGGAGGCCGTTCTGGGCTACTTGAATGTAAATAGAACCGAATGTGGAATTTTAATTTGAAATCTCTTTTACCTTTATATTTGGATTTTATTATGAATTATTTTTATTGGATGATTTTAAAAACTGACTTTGTTTTTAATATCTTGTGCTTTTAGTATCTTATGGATATTTTAATGATTTTTATAATTCTTTGACTTTGTATGGTTTTAATGATTTATTTTGTGATTTTTATATTTGTATTTTATGCTTGATACTCTGAATGTTTTCAGAAAGTACTATTTTAACTTCGTGGTTTTTATTGTGAAATTTTGTTTTAAGCTTTGTAATTTTAATTGTGCTGTGTCACTCATGTATATTATGCTTGTACTTTGTGATATAATATGTGTCTTAAAGAGCAAGACACATGCTCTAAAAATTTTTTTGTTTGTAAACCCGAAAGAGTTTTGATTTTTTTGTGCTGTGTCGTTTATTTACACACTTATTATTGATAGGATTATTAGTGAGGGCATTCTCTATGTTTAATTTTGTCAATGATAGCTCATGGAGTGTAAAACCAATGTTTAACTAAATGCTTTGAACATATGAATCATTTCTGAGGAGATTTATGTTAATCGCTTATAGTACCAAAACTTTAATGCTTAAATTTTACATTTTGAATTTATAATCTGTACAGTACCGCTGAGAACTAGTGTCTCAGTGCTCAAATCGGAAACGATCTTTCTGTTGGTTCAACTTGGTAAGAGGTTAGCTCTGATTTTATTTGGGAATTCCTCGCGGACGCTTAATTTTGGCCCTTCCCGATGTTTTATTTACTAGAGAATGTGATTTATCTTACGTTTGTGTGTGGTTTTGTTGTATGTCTGATGTTTATTTCTTTCCTTCTCTTTTCAGTTTATTATACTAACAATATTATTTTGATTTAGATTTCCTTTGTTTCTCTCTCTTTCCTTTTGTTTGCATGTTATATGAGCTTTGTGGCCATGTAAGGCTTGTAATTTTTAGTTTGCTTTTGTTTCTTTATTCTAACGTTTTAGTTACCGAGCTCAATCTTTGGTTTCTCGTGGCTAATATTAATATCTTCGCTCTGAGAACGACCGGGCCGCTGGTCGCCGTCGTTTGTCGATGGATGGAGGAAGATCCTATAACCATATGGCAGCAATGTCAGGCGGGGGGTGGACTTCTCTCCCTTTTCTTTTCTTACCAGTGTCCAGCGTGTCTTGAACGCCGAGTCCTTTTACGCCCTTCGTCTCCAAAGGCTTCAGTTACTAATCCCCAATGACCATCCTGAACGAGTGCGTTTCGCACATCGATTTCTGCAAGAAAGTGGCAGTAATGTTAATTTTTCAGCTTATGAGTTGTTCACGGATGAGGCCACATTCAATAGGGATGGCGTATTCAATCACCACAACCAGCATTTCTCACGGTGTGCTGCATCACGTTTCACAACAACGCTTCAAAATTAATGTGTATGCCGGTTTGTTCGGTGACTGCTTCGCCGGGCAGTACATTTTACCATCCAGGTTGAATGCCGCGAATTATCGGATGTTTCTGGAGCAGGTTCTTTCCGGCTTGCTTGACGATGTTCCACCAAACGTGAAGGGCAACATGTGGTTCCAACACAAAGGGACGCCTCCTCATTTTGACTGAATGTTCGTGTCCATTCGAACAGATCATTCCCGCATCGATGGATTGGACGTGGTGGCCTGGTTGAGCCTTGATTTCTTTTTGTGGGGAGTCATCAAAAGTGCCGTGCATCACGATCCTGTTGTGTCTGAAATGGGTCTCATAAATACTCAATTGCTCAGCTGCTACAATCAAAGAAACTCCTGGTGTGTTTTGACATGTCCGGCAATCAATGGTCCATCGGTGTCAGACATGCTTGGCGTCTGATGATGCAAACTTCGAGCATCTGTTGTAACATTCAAGCTGTCGTACATCATTTGTATTCCTGTCCAATAAACGTTTCAAATTAATCACTCTCGTTTCCTTTCCCATCTTCTACCTCTGCTACCACTTACCCCTTAATTTCCGGGCATTAAGTTCCTATGCAATTCTTAATCCTTATGATGCGCCCTACCTCCCCCAGAAGTCGCAACATTTACGAGACACACTGTATATATATATATATACAAATTAAAATTTAAGGTATTTTATTTCCGAAGCCTTCATGAATGTACTTCCTCCTCCGCAGAGACTGGTGAGTTGTACATTAGGATCCTTTTTCGATCCTTTTTCGAAGCCAAACTTCTCAATATTCATATTTTTGTTCCGAAGGAAAACATCCAAATGTTTAAGCAACATAATTTCGTATAATTTGATAACAAAGATGCTATTAATTAGTAACCTGTAATTTTGAGGGTTTGAATGGAACTGCCCAGCTTCGGAATAAGAGATATTAACCCTCTGAGCGCCATGGCCGGCTTTATCAGATCATGGGATTTTTTGACATTTTGTATATACGTATATATATTAGCTTATAATTTACGATATTTTGCTTTCTTACTTTCTTTAATAATATAAATGTCATCTTAATAAATGTAAATTAATGTAAACAGAACCTAAAGTAATTAATTAATAAAGTAAGTAAATAGCTAATAAAGGCTCTTTAAATACAGGTCTTCCTGACAGATACAAATATACGAGCAGCTCAGAGGGTTAAATGTTTTTTGTATGTGCAAGAAGTTAAAATACTTTTTGATTTAAAAATTACGAATAAAACACAAAAATGATGTATTTTTGGGAAACATCCTGCCAATCCATTTGTGAAAATATAAAATAATACTAGTATATGTACTTTTTGTATTTTACTTTCATTTCTGACGTATACATTCTCATGCATATAGAGGAATATAAAAAAATTGATATTCGTTTTTTTTTCATAATAATACAACAACAAAACCCACAATCTGCCTCTCTCTAACTACATAAGAAAAGATATTGAATTGAACATAAAAACCTTTATACGCGGTATTTATTTTAAACGAATTTGCAAGCAAAACTGAAAGAAGACGGCAAACTGGTTTATGTTTTTCATTTTTAGTTCGGCAATTAAAATACATTCAACTCTTTTTTACACAGTAGATACGTTCCTAAAAATAGCGTTCAAAAATATTCGTGTAAAAAGTACATGTGACGTATGGTAAACTTGGGCATATATTTCACAAATTTAAAAAAAATCGTGTAAGATGAAAACCTCTAAAAAATTTCCCAAAAAACCGTACAAAAAAGTAATTATGAAAGCCGTATTACATATTTATAAAACAAAAACGGTTCATTTTTATTACAAAAAAATTTATCCCTCCTAGCGTTACGGCCGGAAAATTCTTTACAAAAGGCTGGCTTCTTTATTCATTACACAGGAACATTTATGCTAGATTTAATGTATTCGATTTAATATATATTGGAAGAAAAGGAATCAAGGTACAGAGTGAGACAGTCATTTTTTATTTAAAATGAAGAAAATACCACTTATTCATGACATTCTGAGGAACTTCGAAATTTCAGAGCTAAGCCTGTAACCCTCGGAAGTGAAAAATCGAGTCCATAGGTACATATAGAAATTTTAATTTAAATTAGGAATAAAAATTAATTGAATTGCTTGCACTTGCTGTTGATTGATCCACATGGCAGTTTCATCAGTGATTTAATTTACGTCGATTCAATGGAACAAAAAGAGCAGTGTTAGAAGTTTGAACTTTCGCAGAGTTAGTTCGTTCGGAGAGTAAGCCTAACAATGTCAGAAGAAACTTACTAGCTCAGTAAAAGTAGGCGGCTAGTTCAGTTCCTCGATAATTTCTCCTGTGTGTTACTTAAACGTTATTATTCAGTGTTAACTTCGAGTTTCTTTGTGAATTAACATGTCATGCTTCAGAACTGGGAATTCAGGCGAGGATTTTAGTGAAGCTGATTCGGAGTACTCTGTAAGGTCTCTACCTGTTCAGGATAAGAGGAATGAATTTCTCAAGAGCAGAAAAACTACAAAGCAAGGAAAAGGGGAGAAGCTTGTGAAGTCAGTTTCTAAAGGTGAAAACTTAGGAACTCCAGAAACACATGCGAAACCTGAGAGGATCGTGACTGAAAATTATGAGAAAATTTTTAAGATTATCAAAGCGGATGGTATCGAAAACCTGCTGCAAATGCTGAAGCCAGTAGTTGAAAACCCGCCACCCCAGCCCTTCAAGAAACTCAAAAAATGCTGAAATTTCCAAGCCTGACTCAGCAGATTTAAGTTCGACAGAAAATCAAGGATGGATTTCCCTCAGGAAAACCGCTAAACTGATCAGAGTAATTGAATCTATGGTGATTGAACAGGAAAACCGGTCAGAGAAAGAGAGCGAAGCAGTAGCGGGAACTTCAGAAATTCCCCAGAACATTCTTGATTAGCTGGAAATAGATGAACTTTTGAAATAGATGAAATAGATGAAGCAGCGTTAAAAGCAGAAGTATATCCATGTCTACCTAAAGAATGCAGCAGACCACCAAAAAATGATGAAAATACTTTCAAAAAAGGTAATACCCTTCCACATGTTCCTCCTGCATAGTGAAAGAAATGTTAAGGTGATTATGAAAAACATCCCGGCTTCCATTAAAGAAGATGCAATCTTTAACGACCTGGTACTTCGCAAATTTCCCGTAATCAAAGTGAGGCTGTTTTCCAGTAAAAGAAGGGGTATTACTGAGAAACTTCCAATTTTCTTCATTGAGCTGAAACGAAATGAAAGCGGAAATAACATTTTTCATCCGAATAACATGTTCAGTTTTGATGTAAAAATTGAAAAGTACAATTCGAAGAAAAGGCCTGTGCAATGTTTTCGTTGCCAGGCCTATGGACATACCCAGCACTTATGCAACAATTCCGAAAGGTGTGTGAAGTACGGCGAAAGCATCGAAGTAAAACCTGTCCGAAAGAAGCAGAAGACAAACCCATCTGCATTTTCTGCTGAGAAGGACATGTCTCGTTCCTATAGCGGATGTAAAACATACAAGGAAAGGTTTGAAAATAAGAAAATCTCTGTGTCCCCTCTGCTCCGGAAAAAACTCAGACAAATTTTCCTGCTTTTAAAAATATGGAAGACGTTCCTGTGCAGTCTAATTCCAAACCAACTTACAGCGAGAAACTGAAAACCCCTCCCAGGAAAACTCCTAAAACGATGAATGAGTCTATGACCTGGATTTAGGATGAAAATATTCAGAAACTCTTAGAAACTATTGTCGACTTGACCGAAAAAACAAAGAATGCGAAAGCCACAGCGGAGAAGCTCAAAGCAGGTTTTGCAGCTGCTCATCGGCTCATAGAATTCGCTGAAGGTAAGTAGTCACGTGAGAAGGGAGAGAAACGCATTTCTACCGTCAACGTCGGCCTGCAGCACTCCTTGCTAGTGCTGTAGAAGTAACGAGAAATTGTGTACCCGTATGTATTCGTTACTCGGTAAACCAGTACTCGTTACTATCGTATCGTTACTCGTTACTTTCGGTAAAATCGATCGGTATCCGTATCGTATCCTGAGCCTATTTTATCGGTCTGCGGCAGGGATGTCAAACTCATAGGTAGACTTGGACCAAAAAACAAGGTTAAGGCGGGCCGCAAAAAAAAAAAAAAAAAAAAAAAAAAAAAATCAATATTCATAGAAATGTTTGAATAATACAATAATAAACACACACACACACACACACACATATATATATATAGAAAAGAACAAGAAAAATTTAATGTTTACGTCCTGATACTTGACATCTCTTCTCTGCTATTATCTTTCCTATTTCGGGAGAAATTCTGTTTGCAGTGATAACTTTCAACGCTGACCTAAGGTGAGCATCATTAATACGGTTTCTAATAGGAGACATATTACCTTTCATGACTGAAAATAATTGCTCGCACCGATAAGTGCTACCAAACATGGAAATAATTTCATATGCGAATTTTCGAGTGTTTTCAAACCTGGCTGGTAAATATTTGTAAAATTCAGGTACGCCCACTTCAATGAATTTTGCTTTCAAATTTGAGTTGCATTGAATCTCGATCACCTCCATTTGCATATGGCTGGGTACTGAGTCAATACTTTTTGAGAAAATCGAAGAAAACAAAAAAAATTTGTCTTCGAGGGAACTAAAATCATTAAACCTCGTTTCAAATTCAGTTGTTAAATTTGCAATTTTTTCTGCGTATTTTTGATAAGAACAAGTATCATCTAAACTTGATTTGTTCATGCTGCACGTCGGGAAGTGCGTCAAATCTTCATTTTTAAGTTGTTTTTCCCAAAGAACTAGTTTACACTTGAATGCTTTAATTATGTCAAACATGTTCGTAATGATATGATCTTTTCCTTGTAACGATAAATTTAAATCGGTTAAGTGTTTGGTTATATCAACCAAGAAAGATAAATTTTGTATCCATATTGGATCGTAAAACAAACTTACGCCTTGATTTTTCGTTTTTAAAAACTGACATATTTCTTCTTTCAAATCCCAGAATTGTTTGAGAATCTTGGAGCAAGATAACCAATATAGTAGCTATTGATTCTCGGTATACTAGGACAAACCCGAATATTCACTATCTAACTCACTTAAGAAAGCAGTGAATTGACGCTGATTTAAACCTCGAGATCTTATAAAATTTATAACTTTTTTTATATATGACAAAACATTCTCCATATTTATTACTTTCGTGCATAGAACTTCTTGATGTATAATACAATGCATATGATGAATGTTTGAACCGTGAATTTCACTAAGTTTTTTTCTTAGTAATGCTACGAAGCCGCTCGTAGCGAGTCGCTCGTCCGTGCGTTTCGAACCGTGTGAACGGACTTGTACCCTGATAGATTGTTTACACCAATCAGAGTGGACTTACAACTCGCCTCCGTTTGTTTACAAAATGGATACCGACATGGAAGCTGCAGGAAAGAATATGCATTGAACTTACATAGATGTTCTTTGGCTGCAGTGCTTGAAGTCTGGGAAGCAGTTTGAAACGAATTAATTTCTGCTCTTGCGAGGGGGAAAAAAAAAGAAGAAAAGGAAATGGGTACGTGACTAGGTAGCTTGCCGCGATGAATTATTAGGAGTATCAAATGAACTATTAAATGAATTTCGGACGAGAATGTCCAAAGTTACAAAAACGTTATTGCATATCAGATAGAAGAATTTAAACGAAACTCAGTTTGCGAGAAGTTATTTAGTCAACTGTGGTTACTGAAATTCAAATTAACGAAGTTTTTCTACTATATACAACTGTTTATTTACATCTAATTAATCATTTACAAAATAATGTAAAAGTAATAATGTGTTTTATTATTTTTTAATAGAGAGAATATATTTATTCATCCAGAATCCACAGAATCAATAGCTCTCTGTGCATGTAATTAATTATGCAGAGTTCTGACTGGAACTGTGTTATTTCTAGAGAGGAATGCAAAATTAACACATAAAATATTTATTCAAAGCAACGGCAGAAGTAAAATGTATAATATCTACCTAATTATTCAGAAAATCTTAAATAAATAAGTAGCAAAAAACTTAGGAGCATTACATATATTACCACAGGTAAAAGAATATGTATATTATGACATAGTTCCAACAGGAAGCTATTTATCTCAAATTCTTACTTTTGGATCCTACTTAAATTGTGTTTCTGGACAACACACAAAGTGATATCAACAAAATTAATAATGGTTAAATATAGTGATTATATTTTACTTTTAAAATGCTAAAACGGATAGTTTAAGAAGATTAGAATTCATCTAGCATAATTTGTATAAGCCTTAATACACTCTCAGAACACTCACACATCCATGCTGAACATGTTTCACATCCAAGCTGAATTGTAACGAATTATAGCCCAGAATGCTTTTATACAAAGCAAGAAATTTAAATATCCACAATAAAACAGATCTATTTATTTTTTTTTTCATAATTCCATTTTTATTTTTATAGTTTATAATATCATATATTTATTGCATCATCATGTAGGATGCTTGTAGAAAAACGAATATAAGCTCACATAATTATAGAAGTATGCAACATCTTAATGAAGCAGTGAAGTGTTCCCTAAAACACTTCATAAGATGCGTATGCATTAAAAAGTGCCATGGTTTGGCTATCGCTTTACATCTCGGCATTATAGAACTCACTGTCACGACGTCCCTGCGAACGCTGCTCGGACTAAATGCCCGGATAGATTTTCAACAGGTTCAAAGTAGAAACGGAAGCGCTGACTCATCCCCCCTACGTTTCTACTCCGTCGAAGTGAGCGTTTACACTGTCAAGGTAATCGTAACGAGCGACTCGTTCCGAGCCGCTCTGACAGGTGTAAACTGACCTTTTATCAACTCGGACAACACGTAGCTTGCATGTACCGCCGCTTCACTTTCTTGCAATAATTTACTAAACATGGACTATTGCTTTTTCACTCCTAACTTGAGCTCTTTCAACTTTTCTTCTCTCATTAATCCTTCGTAATTGTTATATTTCGATTTGTGTTGTTCGTAATGACGTTTAATATTATATAACTTTGGTACATTAATAGTGTTATTACATATCAAGCAGATTATTTTATCTTTTATTTCACAGCAAAAGTATTCTAATTCCCATTTTACTTGGAATATTCTATGTTCGTCAGCGATTTTTCGTTTAATTTTACTACCACTTGGTTTTGATATAGACATATTGAATACAAAGGTGAACGTTAAAAAATTAAAATATATATATAATAATAAAAAGTTATAAAGGTTAACGTGAATAAACACGGTTAACGTTAAAAAGTTAACAAAAATTTATTCTTTCCACAAGAGATAAATCAAAATGCTGAAATATTTCTTCAAAAATATTCTAACAATATCACAAAATGTGAAACGTTTAGCAAAAATCAATTCAAAACAGAGAAACTAATTCTATCTCACAGCGAAATGGCTACAAATCAATCACAGCATAAGTAAACAAACAGTTCGCTAGAACTACAGCTACTACTGAGATGAGTTGTTTGTTCTCGGCTTTTATAAGCTTTATAATTAATTTCTCGAATATACTGGAAACATCTATAAATATCTGGATTTTTGTGGATGGCAACAGCAATTACGAGATATTTATTTATTAGTTATTAAACGCACGCGGTGTACTATTTTTAACCTTCCAACGCAGCTGTCTTTTCAAAAATCGTCTGCGTTGCTAAGGCAACATGAAGCAAATCTAAGTACAATTCTAAATAAAAAAAACTAAATAAATAAATAACTATGAAATCCGTAACAATATGAATTAAATAATAATTAATAATAAAGCAAAGTGCATGCACATGCATGCACCAATATATCCTACAAAACTATGATTGGAAAACTGAGACCATGAGTTCGGCCACATTCGGCTATCGGGGGATGCGTACAAGTTCTGAGTGCACGTGTCCCCCAAAAGCCGAAGGTAGCTGAACGCAAGCTACTCACACGCATTTGTAATTTAAGTAGTGTGTGTGTCAGCTCGCTGTGAGTAATCTAACAACACTGAATAAATTATCGTTAATTACTTAGCAGTAAAGATTTCATTTTTTTTCTTCGTCGATATGTTATTTTATTATTATATATTATTATTTGCCGATATATTGGCCGGGCCGCAAAAATATTTGTTGTGGGCATGCGGCCCGCGGCCCTCGAGTTTGACATCCTTGGTCTACGGCCCTAAAAAGGGACTTGAAACGTCGCATCGCATTGAATCACGTGAGCTATTCTACCCCGCGAGAAATGAGTAGTGCTGCGATAGGGAGTTTTGCGTCGCATTTTTGGGTAGAAATAATTCACTTTATTTTGGCTATTATTTTTTGGTGCACTGGATATGATTTATTATTAAATTTTCTATTGCTGTCAGGGCTTAGTTTCTAAAGTCAGAAGCGCCTACGGAAGGCCGTCAGGAAAATAGGAAAAAATAAAATAAAAAATAAAGAAAGAAAGGAAATAAATATTACAATAATAACATTAATTAGTAATTAAAATAATAAAAAAATACTTATTAAAAACTTAATAATTAAAATAATAAAAAATAGTGATTAAAATAATGAATAATTAAAGCAACATAATAATTAGCAACTGACATATAAAATACTTATAAGTAAAATTTAATAAAAATGTAAAAACAAATAAAAATTAAAATATTTTTTTAATTTATGATCACTAATCAAGTAATAAAGTAAAATACCAGATCTTGTCTTATTGGCTTAGTATCGTTTCGTCCTTTGTCATTTCATCCCCAGTTCGAAAAACTGAAATTTCGTTTGCTGCCTTCCCCCACCAATTCCCTCTTTCCCGTTTCATCCGCTGTTTGACAAATAGGTGTTTACTTTACGATAAGGCGAACGTCTGTTTTCTTCAATTAAAATGGTTTAGAAGAGATGACTGTTATTTTATTTTTTAATACTAGTTAATATTTTATGCAGACAAATTATATTGAGCAGAATAATGAATTTCAGACGTGTTCAAAAGGTGTGTATCTGAATATAATAACATTTTTGTTATAAAGTATACATTTTTTTAAATTTCACACATTTCTAAAGCATCAGATGTACTGTATCACTATTTTGGCACACACATCAAAAGCATGTATAAATAAGATTAATGTTACATTCCTTATTAAAAGTAATGTGTCCTCTTTAAATGCAACCATTCATGCTTTTAGAGGATTTTACATGTGGTGGTCTTAAAAAAGTGATGTTCACTACCAATGTTTGTTTATGTTCCCAAAAGTAGAGATCTCTTAAGAAGTGACCTCTTAGAGATGTCGTAAATAGATGATTAGCTATAATTATTTTCCAATAGATAATGGAATTAATGTAATAACTCGAGGAAGCAAGTTTAAATATGGTGCAACAAAAATACAGAAGTATTTTAAATGACGAAAATATATTTTGTCAATGTCAAATTTTAAAAAGAATTAATTTTGGACAAATTATGAAATCTAGCTTTTAATGTCGTCTTCTGGTTTCTATATTTATATCTGGCAAAGTTTTATACTCGTTAGGAAAAAATAAAAATACAAGAAGTTTGAGTCCCGTAGGACAAAGATTGACCGGGAAATTTAGTTTCAAAATTTGCAATGTTTGATGCCATTTATAACTTGCCTTCAGGTTTCGCTTAATTAAGTTAAAATAATTCGAGGAAATAAGTTTAAATGAAGTGCAGAAAAAATAAGCATAATTTAAATAGTCATAGAGGGAAGTCATGCGGAATCCATATCAAATTTTTACTTTTTCATAATGACCATAAAACTTTCCCAAATACAAATACAGAAACTGGGAGACCGCATTAAAGATTACCTTTCGTTATTTGTCCGTTATTCGTTATTTCGTTCTCTGCTTCCCCCATTCCCCCATTCCCTTCATCAGAACCATGGAGGTAGGAAGTAAGATGGAGTCGCCCTAAACAAGTTTCTCCGTACCCTGCTCTGAAGCACCGGCGATCCCTACGTGGTGACCAAAACATTGGGTCATTTACCATTGAGTTCTATGGGATTTGACGCGTTCGGGTGTAAATATTTTGTAATTACGTCGCAAATATACATATAAATGTATATATTTTCTTTTTCTACAACACTTCAGAGTCCTAAGTATGTGAAAACAACATATTTTTAAGCAACATTTCATTCTTAACGGAATTAAATGCTATACTTTTCACAGGACAGTTTTCTCAGAATGGTTTAATTTGAATGAAATATTTTCACAAGTTTCCGTTAATTACATTAGAAAAAAAAAATTAAGGTAATTCGATTTTATTCGGTTAAGGTACAAAAATTAAGATAAAAGTTTATTGTATTATTAATATTAAAATTATGCATTATTTCTTTTCTATTTATAGAGCTTCTTCCTAAAATACTTTCTTAAATATGACATGATTTTTTGGCTTCTTTTAAATCGAAAAATGTAAGTCAATTTATAATTAATGCTCTATTCGGTTCATTTTAAATTAGAGAATTCATTTTAAATTTAATCAAAAAAATGAAATTCCAAACAAAATGAAAGAAGACAGCAGACAACTCTTCTTTCATTTTTTGTTCGGCAATTAAAAGAAACCCAAATCCTTTTTTACACGATAGATGCGTTCCTAAGAAAAACGTGCAAAAAATGGTGTAAAAAATATATGCGACATATGGTAAAGTTGGGCATATACTTCACATTTAAAAAAATGGTGTAAGATGAATAAATCTAAAGATTTTCCAAAAAACCGTACAAAAAAGTAATTATGAAAACCATATTTCATATTTATAAAACAAAAACAATTCATCTTTATTACAAAAAAAATTCAATTAGTGTAGAGTGAAAATTCAGTAGTATATAAAGTACATATAAAAATTGTAATTGAAATTAAGATTAAAAATTAATCGAATTACTTGCTCCTTGCTGGTGATCGCAGTTTGTTCAGTGATTTAATTAACGTCGATTTCATGGAAAAAATACTGCCAGAAGTTTGACCTGCGCGATCTATGTTTCATCCCCTGCTCGACATCTATTTCGCAAATGTGTATAAGACTTAATGGATGCCAGTCTTCGGTGAGGCGAAACCACTCCTGCTAACTATTTTATTTTTATTCTTAATTTTTTAGTAGGATTTAGTAGACTAAGCAGCCAACAAGTCCGTAACGAAAATATCAAAATACCAAATATATCAGAACTACGTCGAGACTACCCGTCAACGGTTGTTCTGCACAGGCTCTTAATGTACGTATACAAACCTTAATAATAACAATTTCAATATTTATAGAAAAAGAAATAAATTTTATCTACTTCGATTCTGCCCATGCTTCTTGACGAATAACAATTTTATTAATACTTGACTTTCCTTGAATTAAAACAGAAATTCTCTATTAGGATATTATTCAATAAACAGAACAAAAATACGATACATAACTTAGTTCAATTCATATCAACATTAAATTCATAGAACGCTTATATCACTAAGCAAACACGGATCAGCTAAATCGTGGATATCTCCCAATGTTTATTGACGGCATTACGCAACATTCTTCCACCTTGATTTGCCATCTTCGAGGCAAATAAACAAAGTTCGAAAGTTAAACAGCCCAGACTGTTCGGTATCTTGATTACTGTACCGCTTCTTGATATCCAAGGAGCCGCTGAAATAATCCAGTATTCTTCTCTAACCATTGACAGGAGCATTTGAATACCGGCATGTGAATTCCTTTTATGGTATTCCAGCACTAGACTTTGCACAATATGATGCTTTGACGGAAGTAGAATTGGATATTTAAATCCAAATTCATCATCTCTTGCGAGAAACTTTGTTTTCACTCTTATCAGTCTTATTTCATCTCTGGCAATTAAAAGACCATTTATTACATCTCCAGTCTGAGAAAAACTTTCACGCTGAACTAGTTGACTCAAAGTGTTTTTTGAACACAGTGCGTCCAGAGACATGACACAGTTATCGACATAAAAAGAATTTCGAGGCTTTTCTGTTACGTGATTTCGCTCGGCAGACACTCGAGACAAATGTAAGGAAATGACAGCACCTAAAAGATACGGGCTGCATCTAACACTGAAAACTACCCTTGTACGGGGATACAAATTTATGAGACCATCGTGTTTCCACAAATGGAACCTTAAAAAAATCTCTATCCTCTTTTTTAAGTTCAATTTGCAAGAATGCGCATCTTATATCCCATCACAACGACTGCACGTCCTAAGCAGTACAATCCCTGGACAGGAAGAGACTTACACATAAGGTAAATCAATGCAATATAGTAACTCCAATTAAATAACATATAAGAAATCAAACACTAAATCCATAAAAAATGCATAAATTAACACATTTACATAGAAGTAGGGCCATAGTCTTTATTCATGCGATGCGGGCGTGAGTGACCTTTACAAATAACTCAGATTTAACGAAATGTGTATTGCGATATTACTATTTTATTTTAAAATTCTAATCACATGCGAGCCAACTTTCCCAGAGATGACTTACTTAGCGAACAACAAAAAACTAAGCAAGCTTTACACGGTTGCCGTAATGGTAATATGCGCAAAATTTCTGGTCTCGAAGAGCAAAAAAAAAAAACAAATTTCATTGAGGTTCTTCGAAATACAGAGTGAAAAAGGAGAAGCCAAAGAAACACACAGGAATACTTATTTGCTTCTGATATGAGTCGCGTCATTACCGAAGATTTCACATGAATGCAAAGGACCCTATTTTCATATAAAATCAAATAAAACCGGTGTTCATTGAAAAATCTATTATATACTTCGAATCTTGGAAACCATAATCATCGAATAGTGTTTCAATATTTTTGATTTAAACACTTCACTATAAATCAGGGCAGCGGCACATTTACTCATATAGGATGGAATAGTATAGAAAGCTTGGAATATCGAAAGCAAATATCCTCCGCGTAGCGGCCTGCTTCCTTCAGGTATCGCCATGGAGGTAGGAAGTGAGATGGAGTCGCCCTAAACAAGTTTCTCCGTACCCTGCCCTGAAGCACCGGCGATCCCTACGTGGTGACCAAAACATTGGGTCATTTACCATTGAGTTCTATGGGATTTGACGCGTTCGGGTGTAAATATTTTGTAATTACGTCGCAAATATACATATAAATGTATATATTTTCTTTTTCTACAACACTTCAGAGTCCTAAGTATGTGAAAACAACATATTTTTAAGCAACATTTCATTCTTAACGGAATTAAATGCTATACTTTTCACAGGACAGTTTTCTCAGAATGGTTTAATTTGAATGAAATATTTTCACAAGTTTCCGTTAATTACATTAGAAAAAAAAAATTAAGGTAATTCGATTTTATTCGGTTAAGGTACAAAAATTAAGATAAAAGTTTATTGTATTATTAATATTAAAATTATGCATTATTTCTTTTCTATTTATAGAGCTTCTTCCTAAAATACTTTCTTAAATATGACATGATTTTTTGGCTTCTTTTAAATCGAAAAATGTAAGTCAATTTATAATTAATGCTCTATTCGGTTCATTTTAAATTAGAGAATTATTAGAAATTAGCGAAATACTTTAAATAAGTATTTCGCTAATTCCTAATAATTAAATATATTGACTTTCTCTGAACATTTCTGAAAGGGAATAAAATAAGTTTTTTTTTTTTTTTTTTTTTTTTAAAGTATTATTTAAAACTTGTAACTGAGTTATTATAAAATGTAAAGGGAATAATTCTTTTAATTATACTTATCAGATTTTTTTTTATCCTTCATTTCAACAATACATATTCCAAAACTCTTTATTACGTTCTTAAGTGCGCATCTCATAGCATTTGCTTTACAATACCTTTTAACAGATTGCTTTCCAATACGAACAATTCTTGCTTAAATAGTTTTATAACGTATTTGTCAACAGGATTTCAATTTATGTTTACAATTCAATATTAAGGTTATTATATATTTAGATAACATTTATAATCATTATAAATTAGATACATTTAATCATTAGATTTCTTCACAGTACTTTCACAGTTGTTTATAAGTGAATAAATTCTTCATTTCAAATACATTTATAAATAATTTAATGAATACTTAAGTATTTTGTCAATGGCAGATACATGCTTTTTGCAAGCACATGCATAAATACCCATACATATTTCCTATTTATCATTTCCAGCATGTGCAAATCTTTAATTTCTGTGCATTCACTATATTTTTCGTGTAAAGTAATTTACACTAATTTAGCATACACCCGAAAGTTTTACATAAAAAATATATATGAATATAATTTGAATGAAAATTATAAGTATTATTTTAATACCCACTCAAAGGTCAGTTTTTCTTCAAAATTCCTCCACGATGGCATCTCTCTCTTTAGGCAGATAGCCCTTGCATGCGTTACTCTATTTAATAAAAACTTAATCTGACCTATGTGCCTAATTACAAATATTTTAACATACATAATTTTATATTTACATTTAGCCATCAAGTTTTAAACTTTTCAAATCTTCTAGAAAATAAATTTTGGCAGATCTCTTTTAGCAATTTTCTTAAAATCTATATTTTTGTAGTGCAACAGCTTAGAATTTTATAAAACAAATTCATAATCAAAATCGCTGTTGTTAGTTATCGAAAAATAACCAAGATGTGATTTTTGCGTAAATGTCAGTAAACTATACAAATTGCTATTATCCATCACACTATGAATGTTTCTTTCATGCGAGAGTGTCCCTTTTTCGATTTCTATGGAACTGTCGTGTGTCGAAATACTATCAGAATCTTGTCAAGCGAGCTTCTGAATGTAAACAAAGAACACCCCGTCTGGTGACCCAAGCTTCAAAGCAGTGCTTCACTTCTAGCGCGGAATGGCCCCTCCTCCCTTTCCTACCTCCATGATCAGAACCGCTAATGACGAAAGGGTGAATTTCCCCGATTCATCCCCTTTCTAAAAACTCCTTGTTGAGACTGTTATTTATTGAGACAAGGAATGCTATATTATAAATGTCAACTTCCTTTTTACACTTAAAAATATCATCGATAAAAACATTCGCACATGTACAGGTTAAGTGCGAATTAAGAAAGAACTTAAAAGAAATTTAGAAATCTATAAAAAGTAAGGAGATTTTTATGTTACTTTATTAGAGATAATAGTGAAGCACTAAATATTTCAGTCAGTGTTATTTCATAATGCTAAGAGTATACCTTTATTCATTTAAGAAATGGTCCACCAGCGGTCGAGCGGTAAAATCGCTGAACACTGGTAGTTCCGACCTGAGTTCGATCTCAGGCGAACGGGCTGGATTCATAGGCGTTTTCGTGGTTTTTTTCCCGTAAGAGCTTACAAGCCAGCTCACCACGTACCATACGAGCCAGCTTTCCTAAGAAAGTGCTCTACGAAGGCGTTCTTCCTCTTAGGCACATAGCCCCAATGTGTTTTGTCATAATCAACTAAACCAAATCATTTAAGAAATATATCAGTTGATCACTGCTCAGTGTACATCTGCTGTTTGCTTACAAAAACACTTTATATAGACATTTCCAATATTTTGCTAATAATTATGGAAGGCTCATAAAATCCGAAATTATGTTACACTAGCTAACAGAGAACTTAAGTCTGCTTAATACAACAAAAATCTGCTTGACTTGCTTTCGTGTCTTTGGGAAACGTAAGTATATGCAGAAATAAATGTTAAAATCTATCACGTATATTTGTAAGGATATAAAGCATACTGTTTCGGTTCACGATAATGATAAATATGCATCATGTTACGACAGTTTTAAAAGATCACAAATAACTATACATATGCTAGACTTCTATCAAAATTTGTGTTACAATATGAATATGCATTTATTATTACATGAGTCGTAAAAGGGCCCACCAGCGGGCGAGGGGTAAAGCCGCGGAACGCTGGTAGTTCGGTCCGAGGTTCGAATCCCGCGAACGGGCTGGCTACATGGGTGTTTTCGTGGTTTTAACCATGTGTAACGTGTATAAGAGCCGGTTTCCCTTAGAAAGTCCTCCACGAAGGCACTCCCCCTTAGGCAGATAGCTCTAGTGTGCTTTGCCATAATTAAATACACACATGAGTCGTAAAATTCAGTAATCATCATTTTTAGATTCTATTATATGACAAAAAATTCTTTTTTAGTTTTGTTTTTAAAAATTAATTCACTTTATAGCTTTTCTTCAATTTATTATAAAGGAATAGGTGTTTAAATTTTGATTTATATATAATATGATATAAATTCGTCATTCATTAATAATATTTTATGTATAACAGAAAAATTATTATTAATGTTCCAAATTTTAATTTTTTTAATGATTTGTCTTACATTTGTTGTATATTTGTTGAATGCATAGCTAAATATTTCAATTATACACAATAAAGATTATGCAGAAAACAATTCAGCTGGCATGACAGCTAACTGCGAAAGAAAAAATAGAGTCTTATTCCTCTTAACTCTTAGTGCAAGCAGCCATTTTTAAATTGACGTTAAAATAAATTTTTTCTATGGTCTATTAGAAAATAACTATACTGAATTATTTATTGACGACTTCTTAGAGGTCGCTTTCTGAAAGAAACCTGTATTTTTGAGAACATAAACATACGTTGATATTGAACATCACTTTTTTAAGATGCCAGAGCAAATGCACAGAGCTCCAAAAATCCTCTAAAAGCATAGACGATCACGTTTAAAAAGGCTGACTACTTTTAATAAAGCTTGTATATTAATGTTCATTATACATTTCTCACATTTTTATTTTCTTTCAAAACAGCGATACTGTGGTTCAATTGCTTTAGAATTATGTGAAACTATTAAAATGGCCCCTATGTTATAAAAGCATACTTATATTCAGATACACACCTTTTGAACATGTTTTAAATCCATTATTCTAATCAGAATACTTTGTCTACAGAAAACATTGAATCAATATTAAAAATCAAAAGCTAAGTGAGATTAAAGTAGGAAGAGTCATATCGTCTAACCCATTTTAATTGAAGTAAACAGGTGCTTACTTTATCGTAAAGTGAACACCTGTTTTTCAAACAGCGAATGAAAAAAAAAAAAGAGCGCACCAGAGCTCGAGCGGTAAAGTCGCTGAACACTAATAATAGTTCGTTCCGGGGTTCAATTCCCGGCTAACGGCTAGCTGCACGGGCGTTTTCGTGGTTTTCCCCGTGTATAACTTGCATATGAGTCAGTTCCCTTTAAAAAATTCCTCCACGAAGGCCTCCCTCCCCGTAGGCAATAGCACTAGTGTGCTTTGCCGTAACCGAATAAACCGAAACCGGAAAAAAAAGGGAATTGGTGGTGGAAGGCAGCGACGAAACGTCGTTTTAGAAGAATGGGCTACGTAACCAAATTTCTATCCGTACTCTGGTAAACAGTACATTATTTGCTCATCAAAAAACCCTAAATTTAGCTAATGCTCGGCTTAGTTCTTAAATTGCAATTTCAGCCACAGTCCCCAAACAAGACGATGTCTGGTATTTTATTTCATTACTTAGTTATTCATCATTAATTTAAGATTTAATTAAATTTTCATTTATCTTTAAATTTTTATTGAATTAAAATAATAATCATTTAATATTCTAGTTGCTAATTATTTTATTATTGTAATAGTTATTTAATTAATTTTTATTTTTATTTATTCATCTTTCCTGATGGCCTTCCATAGAGCTCCAGCATTCTAATTTTAAAAATTAAGTTCTGACTATGTTGAACTGCGGTGCTTAACCACCAGGGTGCCTGGGCGCAATAGCCCTACACCTCATCGAATAACATGATAAAAGTTTCGAATTATGAGAAATATAACTGAATGTGCTAAATAATTAAATGAGCAAGAGTTTAAATTCATAATTGCTAATAGTTAAGTACAAATTTTTTTCCTTAAGTACCTAATTACTAATCCATACATAATTAACTATTTTTTTAACAACTATTCCACAGAAGAATACATGTACACACAAGAGAAACAAAATACGAAGTGCGACGCCTTAGTGCCACTAGTAAAAACAAAAAGCAAGAAAAAAGAACAATATACAATAAAGAATCTGAGCAACAATTTGCATAACACATATACAAAATTACACATTACTAACATTTAGGATCGCCCTTGGGCGTTTACTGAAATTGAGGTCCCTAGTATCATAACAATAGTTAACAACCACAGGATTGTCCAGAAGTTCCTGTTTATCATAAAATGCGCTAGATAGGCGGCAATAAAAATCAAAAAGATCCTCTATTCTTAACTCTTTACGAATTTGGCTATTCCGAATGTACCAGGGGGCATTACATGTCATACGCAATACCCCGTTTTGGGCAGCTTGTAACTGCCTTCTCAAACTTTTGCACGAGTATGCCCAGACGGGGCATGCATAACTAAGAATTAGACGCAACATGGTTTTGTAAATGAGCAACTTATTACAATAGATAGAACACTGTTTCGAGCAATTAAGGGGAAGAGTGAAGCTTTACTAGCTCGAAACTTCCTGAGAATATGTGTAACGTGTGGGTTCCATGTAAGACATTTACTGAGGATCACCCCAAGATAAGGGACCTGCTTGACCCAGGGAATGTCCACACCATACATTTGCAGGTGAATCGGGAAATTCTTCTTAGTAGTAAACAGTATGGCATGTGTCTTGTCGACATTCACTTTGACTTTCCATTTGGTCAGCCAAGTCTCTAGCGAATGGATGTGGTGTTGTAGCTGTTGTATTGCTGAACTAACAAATGCACTTTGCGTTAGGATCGCTGTGTCGTCTGCATACATGGCTAGTGTTGTGTTGTGTGTAGTGGGGATGTCGTTCACGTAAATATTGAATAGGGTAGGGCCCAGAAGGGATCCCCGTGGAACACCAGCCCGTATAGGCCGGTTTGTGGATAATGAACCAGAAACATGAACGACAAAGTGTCTACCGGTTAGGTAGGATTTAATTATGTTTGTGATGTAGCCTGGGAGTCCCAGGTTGTGTAATTTGTATATGAGGGCATCCAGCCATACTCTATCGAAGGCTTTGGCGACATCTAAGAAAAGTCCACCAGTCACACGATGTTGTTGCATCCCACTGCTTATTAACTCAACAACTCTGTAGAGTTGATGCGTTGTCAGTGCTTACGCCTGAACCCAAACTGATAGGGTATGAGGATCTTCTGCTCATCCAGGAAGATGTTTAGTCTATGTAGAGTAACTGCTTCCACGATTTTGCTAATTGAGCTTAGCAAACTGATTGGTCGGTAACTCTCAGGAGCAGTCGCAGGCTTGTTGGGCTTAAGCAGAGGGACAATCTTGGCAGTTTTCCAACAAGTTGGGAAGTACTGCCATCGTAGTATGATATTCACTAACTTGGTGAAGTAGAGTATTATCTTGACAGGGAAGTGCTTGATCATCTCATTTGTGACCCCGTCTACTCCAGGGCTCTTCCTTTTCGCAATTCGCATGATATAGAGACAGACCTCCGATGGCATGGCTGAGATAATGTTGTCTGTGCATGGCTGTGTTGTAAATTTGGAGTGGAAGTCAGCAATAAGCTGTTCAGTGTCTGAGTTTGAAATGTTAATGCAGAACTGAGATTCCAGATGCTGAGCTAAAAGTTCTGCTTTCTCAGTTCCGGTGTAATGGATCCGTTGACGGCCGTGAAGGGGTGGAATGGCGTTATAGCATTTTTTGTACCTCTTCACTGCTTTCCATAAGGAGTTATCCTCTGCAGAAAGAGATCTAAGGTAGTTAGTCCAGCGATCTTGTGAGAGTTTATTTGTAAGAAACTTGACCGCTTCGCACAGGCGATTGAAGTTCCTTTTATCATCACGGTGTCTGGTACATTGATACGCTCGTCTTGCAGCATTTCTCTCTTTAATCATAATTTAGTGATAATTAAATAAAATAAAAGCCAAAGCTTTTATTTTCGCCTTACTTGTCTTTTATTTTATATATATGTATATGTGTGTGTGTATGTACTTTACATTTAATTATAAGGTCATATATATATATGTACTTTACATTTAATTATAATTTATTTGATATATGTATACATATTTACGTTTGGTAGTATTAAAAATTGCAATAGAATTAGTTTTGAGATGAAGCTTTGGTTTGGTCTCAGATGTAAAGATTAATAAATCTGAATTTAAGATTAGAATCTTCCAGAGTTTGACACAAGCTTCTGTCCCAGGCAGGAAAATATTTGTAATGAGTGTTACAAATATTCCTCTTTTATTATTATTTCCTCCTTTTCTTTGGAACATAAGCATTGAAACAGGAGAGAAACCTCTTATGTATGAAACAGGAAAGAAATGATTTAATATAGAAAGTCATTTAAAGAGGCATATGCTTATTCACACAGAAAGCGTCCTCATATATGTGAGTATGCAAGAAATCATTTAATCAAAAAAGTGCTTTAAACATGCATATGTGCGTTCACACAGGAGAGAAATCTCATATGTGTGAAGTATGTAAGAAATCATTTAATCAAAAAAGTTCTTTAAATGAGCACATGCACGTTCACACAGGAGAGAAACCTCATACGTGTGAAGTATGTAAGAAATCATTTAATATAAAAAGCAGATTAAGCAGGCATATGCTTATTCACACAGGAGAGAAACCTCATATGTGTGAAGTATGTAAGAAATCATTTAATCAAAAGAGTTCTTTAAATGTGCACATGCACGTTCACACAGGAAAGAAATCTCATATGTGTGAAGTCTGTAAGAAATCATTTAATCAAAAAAGTGCTTTAAATGTGCATATGTGCATTCACACAGGAGAGAAATCTCATATATATAAACAATATATATAAAATAAATGTGTTTGTAGGTACAGACGTCACACAAAAAAATAATTCACATGGATTCTGTAATCGTCAAAAATGGATATTTCCGTTGAAATATGATACCCAAAAATTTTTCTCGGTGCTACTTTGGTAGACGGTTGCACGGATTTTTGGCGATTTACATTGCCGCAATTGTTGGCGCGTTTTCTACAAACGTCAGCCATCTTGAAAAACGCTGTTTTTACGCATAGTAAAGTATTCGAAACTTAAAAAAAAAAAAAAAAAAAAAAAAATCGTTAGAAATAATGGATTAATTTTTTTGTTGAAAAAGTCGTTTTTTAAGATGGCAGGCAAGTGTAAATAAATACATTTACTATGAGTATAAAATACTAAAGTAAGGTTATTATTACTTTCATATAGCAAAGAAGAGAATAAAAACACCGCTATAAAAACATTGTGCCAACGTTTAATTAGATTAAAATATTACTGAAATTGAATATCGAAATAAAAAACATCATCCAACATTTAAAAGAATTAGAATATTATTAAATTTAAATACTTTAAAATACGTTATATAGAATATAATATATATATATATATATATATATATATATTATATAGAATAAATACACTTACTACGAGTATAAAATACTAAAGAAAGGTTAAATTATTACTTTCATATAGAATAAATATAGAAATTTCATATAGAAATAGAATAAAAATACCACTATAAAAACATTGCGCCAACGTTTAATTGGATTAAAATATTACGTAAATTGAATATCGAATTAAAAACCGTCATACCAACGTTTAAAAGAATTAAAATATTACTTAAATACTTTAAAATAAGTAAATAAGAACGCTTCGTACACTAGAGCTAAAATGACAGCAATTAGTTTATTGTTGGTAAAAAAGGAGGAATGTCTAATAATTTTCTTACCGTTACAGCGGTTATTTCTTCCAACATGACCACAATATCATATACGGCCGTCTCAGAATCGGCTCTTCTAACGGTCTTCATCTGTGATCTACATTTTCGCACTTCATTGAAGAAACAATTAGCGACGTTTCCTTCAAAAATTTAAAATAAATTTCCTCTGACCCTTGTAAGAATTTATAAATAAATCTTTGATTAGGAAAGCCAGGCTGGCGAAAATAAAGTCTCAAAGGACAATTTTTTGATTCCGAAACCAAAATTTCTTGGTACTTATCAAAAACAACATTCATCTTTGAAGGAGACACTTTTGAAGGAATTCGAATTATGAATTAAATTTTAAAATGGCGCGGTAATGCACAAATTTTCAGCAACCTATCAGGGAGCTGATTACAGCTCATTAATGCACAAATATTCTAAAACCAATCAGAGAACTGATTACATCACGCCTAGAATTAAAATTATTTAAATAATCATACATAATAAAATCATTTTAAAAAAGAAATGCAAAATTAAATTGTATTTTAATATTTAACAGCCATAAATAATGTTTAAAACACTAGATTAAATTTATAGATATTAAAACCAATTACTTTTAAAGTAAAGTGACGTCACTGATTACATCATCCACAGCATAAAATTTCATAAAATATGATAAAGAATAAAATTTTTATTTCAAATAAAAATGCAAAATTAAATTGATTTTTAATATTTAGAAGCCATAAATAAAATTTAAAACACGGAATTTATGCATAATAACACGCATTATTTTTTAAATAAAATGTCAACAAAGTATCGGTTACCATAAATAACTTATCCAGCAATGGGTTTACCATAAGTCGTATTACTCGCCAAAAGAAAAATTGCCAAAAACTCGCCAAAATCCGTGCAACCGTCTACCAAAGTAGCACCTTTTTCTCAATTACAAAACTTACTTCCTTTTTATTTCGTACAAGGAAGTAAAGAACTTATATTAACCTACATATTCTTATATAAACTATACCTAAGTGCAGTATATAAATATTTCAAATCAATAAAATCTCAAGACAAAAATTAATAATCATCTAAATTTTCAAATTACAAATATAATATGCACTATAAATCTAAATGTAAAAAGCAAATACAACATAACGCTTCACGCTATCAAAATTGATCATTTTCTTAACTATCAACAACTAAACAATATTTCAACTAAAACACATAATGTAAACAAGAGTTTTCCCGATGAGTTGCGATGTCGCACACGGGTTTGTTAGCAAATGTATCATTCGTATTTGAACAGCAACCGCATCATTCGTATTCGCATAGCAACCGCATCATACGTATTCGAATAGCAACCGCATCACTCGTACTCGAATAAACCGCATCGTACGACAGATGCGAGTAACGAAATGAATTTGTGAGTACCGAGTCGGTACTTCGAGTCAACCGATGTACCCGTTACTCGGTCACGAATACATGCGGTTTGCTCCAGCTCTACTAGTGATCGGAAAATTCCTGTTTTGAGTAACCAGTATTACGTTGCTGATGCTGAAGTACTAAATGTTTTTCATCATTAAGATGTACGAAACATTTTATTTTATACTAAGCTCTACATACAAATAATCGTTTGGAAAGTCAAATAAATTGGATATTTTAAACGAACTTCGATTTCGAATCAAAACAGAGTCCATGAAATATGACGTCACTCTTGAATGAGAAGTAATTTTAGAGACTTACGTCTTTTTATGTGGCAGTGTTATCTGTATTTCATGAATTAGTTTTGAGATGAAGCTTTGGTTTGGTCTCAGATGTAAGGATTAATAAATCTGAATTTAAGATTAGAATCTTCCAGAGTTTGACACAAGCTTCTGTCCCAGGCAGGAAAATTTTTGTAATTGGAGTGTTCTATATTATTTCCTCTTTTTCTTTGCATTGAAACAGGAGAGAAACCTTTTATGTATGAAACAGGAAAGAAATGATTTAGTATAGAAAGTCATTTAAAGAGGCATATGCTTATTCACACAGAAAGCGTCCTCATATATGTGAGTATGCAAGAAATCATTTAATCAAAAAAGTGCTTTAAACATGCATATGTGCGTTCACACAGGAGAGAAATCTCATATGTGTGAAGTATGTAAGAAATCATTTAATCAAAAAAGTTCTTTAAATGAGCACATGCACGTTCACACAGGAGAGAAACCTCATATGTGTGAAGTCTGTAAGAAATCATTTAATCAAAAAAGCAGTTTAAGCAGGCATATGCTTATTCACACAGGAGAGAAACCTCATATGTGTGAAGTATGTAAGAAATCATTTTATGAAAAAAGTGCTTTGAATAAGCATATGCGCATTCACACAAGACAGAAATCTCATATGTGTGAAATATGTAAGAAATCATTTAATCATAAAAGTACTTTCAATAAGCATATGCGCATTCACACAGGAAAGAAATCTCATATGTGTGAAGTCTGTAAGAAATCATTTAATCAAAAAAGCAGTTTAATCAGGCATATGCTTATTCACACAGGAAAGAAATCTCATATGTGTGAAGTCTGTAAGAAATCATTTAATCAAAAAAGCAGTTTAAGCAGGCATATGCTTATTCACACAGGAGAGAAACCTCATATGTGTGAAGTATGTAAGAAATCATTTTATGAAAAAAGTGCTTTGAATAAGCATATGCGCATTCATACAGGACAGAAATCTCATATGTGTGAAATATGTAAGAAATCATTTAATCATAAAAGTACTTTCAATAAGCATATGCGCATTCACACAGGAAAGAAATCTCATATGTGTGAAGTCTGTAAGAAATCATTTAATATAAAATGCAATTTAATCAGGCATATGCTTATTCACACAGGAGAGAAACCTCATGTGTGTGAAGTATGTAAGAAATCATTTAATCAAAGAAGTGCTTTAAAAATGCATATGTATGTTCACACAGGAGAGAGATCTCATATGTGTGAGGTATGTAAGAAATCATTTTATAAAAAAAGTGCTTTGAATGTGCATATGCGCATTCACACAGGAGAGAAACCTCATATGTGTGAAGTATGTAAGAAATCATTTAATCTGAAAAGTTCTTTAAATGTGCACATGCACGCTCACACAGGAGAGAAAACTTATATGTGTGAAGTATGTAAGAAATCATTTAATCAAAAAAGGTCTTTAAATGTGCACATGCTCGTTCACACAGGAGAGAAGCCCCACATGTGTGAAATTTGTAAGAAGACGTTTAATGATAAGGGTTATTTAAAAAAACATATATATTTTATTCACACAGGAGTGAAACCTTATATGTGTGAAGTATGTAAGAAATCATTTAATGTAAAAATAATTTAAACAAGCATATGCACGTTCACACTGGAGAGAAACCTCATGTGTGAAGTATGTAAGATATCATTTAATCAAAAAAGTGCTTTGAATGTGCATATGCGCATTCACATAGGAGAGAAACCTCATATGTGTGAAGTATGTAAGAAATCATTTAATTAAAAAAGTAATTTAAGCAGGTATATGCACATTCACACTGGAGAGAAACCTCATGTGTGAAGTATGTAAGAAATCAGTTAATCTAAAATGTTCTTTAAATGTGCATATTGCCATTCACACAGGAAAGAAACCTCGTGTGTGAAGTATGTAAGAAATCATTTGATGTAAAAAGAAATTTAAACTCGCATATGTGCATTCACACAGGAGAGAAACCACATGTGTGAAGTTTGCAAGAAATCATTTAATTGAAAAACTGATTTAAACGTGCATATGCGCAATCACACAGGAGAGAAACCTCATGTTTGTGAAGTATGTAAGAAGATGTTTACTCAAATGGATAGTTTAAACAAGCTTATTCACATTAGAGAGAAAATTTGTGTGTGAAGGACATAAATGTTCTGTCTTTTTCATAAAGGCGATTTAAATATGGATATCAACGTAAGAGACCAACATTACGAGCTAAGTATATAACAAGTTGTTTAAAGCAATAGAGAATTCATGTCTTACCTACACAGGAAGAGAAACCTCCTGTCTTTTAAGCACAAACTAGAAAAAACATTTAGTGAACTTTGCGATAGGCATTTGTCTGTACAGTTAGGAAACCTCATTAAGTGAAATCAAGTCTCTAGTTTTCTCATTGAATTAAAGAATTTAGGTACAGCAAATGTCTTAGAATTTAGAAATGCAAATCGAATGGCATGAATATGACAGATGAACCTGTGGGAGATGCATAAATTCTTATTTAATAAAAGTGAATTAAAACCGTTAATTTTTTTCCACAAGATGAAATATTTTTCAGGATATTTTTACCTGATAATGGTGTTCAATTTTTATGTCTGCTGCATAACAACATGTGTTATCTAGATAAGAACATCAAAAACTGAAACTGTGAAATATGTCTAATGTTTTTTCTGATATATATATATATACTGTAAGTTATTTGTATGTTTCTGAATTTAATGCAGTTACGAATTGCAGCTCTGCCAATGTTGACAGAAATGTCTTTCTTGTTTCTGTCATGAAGAATGTATTAGTATTTCCCACTCGTGGTGAACCAGTGTTGACCATCCTATGCGATTCTAGTATCAAATGTGTGAGTTTATAACTGAAACCAGTGCAGGATTCGATAGCATTGTTAGAAAGGTGATATGAAACATCAAATATTTTCAGTCAAACCTTGAACCTACCAAGTAGAGCAATTCCTTGTGTCTAATGCATAAAAAAAAAAAAAAAAAAAAATTGGAAACATCATTTCTGTTTGGGTAAGAAATCTATATATACTAGATATTTATTAAAATTGTTTTATGTATGTATGTATATATATATATATATATATTCCTTTTCGTGTAACCGTGAGATAAAACTAAAGTAATCCATTTTTATTTTAAGGTGAAATTATTTTCCATTTTGGGAATATTTCGTTTCTCAAATATAAACAAAGTAATTTAAACAGTATGATGCACTTTAAAATCTTTTTATTGACGAAATTTTCTTGAAAATGTGAACACTTGTTATAGCAGCTAAGGAGAATACATGTACTTTAAACCCTCGCAATGGGTATATCTGTTTGAGGAAACATATTTAGCAAATAGGGTCCTATTGGAAAAAAGATCAACTAAAAGTCTCATTCTTCTGGAAGAATTTAGAATAACTTTTACGATTGCTGAAGTGCTCTCAGGTGGCACTCCCTAAACCTTTTTCATTTATGACTCCTTTTGATTAGCCTTGGGACGGGACTAAATATAAAGTAGAGATAAAAAAATCTGTAAACTCAGATTTTATATTGCACGTAAAGAGGTGTTTTCCATTTACATACGTGCCTTGCAAACATTTTGGCTGCCACCCCTGTGGTCTACAAATATTTAAAATACCTTTCGAATTTCCGATAGACAGTATCACTCGGAGATAAAAATGTTTTGTTCTGTACGGTGTTGCAATTGCTCGATTTGTTAATCAAAAATTCATGCAGAGATAAAAATGTTTTATTCCGTACAGTGCTGCAACTGCTTGCTTTGAAATCATTGAGTTTGTTAATAAAAAATGCCTGAGTTTTACAAAATATAAAACAGACAATAAAACAAATCTGAAATTGGGGCTTCCAAGTGATATTATACAGGTGGAGGACTATGTTATTAAACATTTGATGGCTCCCTTTTATTTTCACACTGCGAGAAACATGCATACTTTCATGCAGATTCTTCATTATTTAATTTCTTTAGTACAGGGGGATAATATTTGGTGGCAACAATCTGAAGCAACACTTCTAGTGATTCAACGCAAAATGTCATTTCATGACTAATTCTCCTTCGGAGCTAATAAAAATAAATATTTTCTCATTGATCATTCTTTTCATTACTAAAAATATAAGAAAGAAGTAATTTTATAGATTTGCTTCAGATATAAAAAAATATATGAAAGGAAATCATGTTTTAACAACATGGATGTGCTTAATTTTTGCAGGAAAAAAAAAAAAAAAAAGATCATCTTATTCCAATACTTGAGACTGCTAGACATAAAGCACATTCAACATTTTTCAACATCTAATAATATTTGCATTTAATATGTATTAAAGCTGAAAAATCATTTTATGTAAGTTTGTGGGGCTAAATGGTAGAACATTCATAAATTGTCCAAAATTCAGTTCTATCTCTAGTCCAGAATACTGTCAAGGATTTTTTTGGAAATGAAAGATTTAAATTTTAGTTGCTCAACAGCTCAATATTTTCCTCTTGGTCTTTATGTAGTAGGTGTTAATCTCATTCATGTCGGTCAAAATATTCTTTTTTAATCCGAGCTATGTTTTTGAATTTTGATAAAAAATATTTACAAAACTTTGTTACTATGATTTTTAAGTTATCTGTAATAGTTTTTGCAATTATTTTCTTTTCAATAATAAAATTTTCAACATTTGGAAACATTTTGAATGAATCATTTTTCATCTTACTCTTCCGATCATTTGAAGTAATTATATTGCTAATTTTTCCTCTAAGAGAGAAGTTAATATTATTTATTATCTCAAAAGGGTACTTTTCCGTTTTGCCAGCGCAGGCTATAAAGTCGCCAGTAATGGTACAATTGATGCCAAACAGAATATCCTGACAGATAACTTTTACGCATCATTTTCAAAATAAGTCCCAGCCATTTCTTATCAGATTGATTGTTTCTTTCAATACTGGCATACAATTACATAGAATTTTTTACCAGATAATTAAATTTTATGCCCTAAGGTCATTCGCGGTAATTAAGTCAATTAGGATGGAATCACACCACTCACACGAAGGCGAAAATAAAATATAGAAAAGGCAAAGTCAAGGGTTAAATTCATCAGTTCTAATGAGAATGCACTAGCGAAGTAAAGCACTGTGGTTTTACATAATTTCTGAGTAAGCTATTCATACGAATTGAAATAATTCTTGCATTTAAACTTATATTCCAAATTAAGATTTAACTTGAAATTAATGTAGATTGAATGAGAGAATTATATTTTTGTAATGTAGTTTACGTGAGATGAGATCACTTGGGGCCAAGTGATATGAACCGGCAAATCAGGATGTTGAACCATGAAAGCATAGTAAATTTTTAAATTAACATCTTTTTACAAATTTATTGGCCTTTATTTATTGACTTTTTACAAAATTTTAAATGATATTAAAATGTTTATGCCTTCAAAACAAAAAATTCTTAGAACTAACATTCGTTAACATTTTTTATTTGTGTATATTGTATATTGTCGTTAATAAAGTCAGCTTGGTGAGATTTGTGCCAGCGAATTGCAAAAGTACCCTCAAATGTATCTGACAGAAAACACAGGTTCAAGAGTCATTTTTTTAAAAAAAGCAGCAAGTTCAGATTATTGTTTAGTTAAACATACAATAATTATATTTTTTATTAATCATAATCTTAAGCTACGCCTTCTTGACATTTACAGTACAAAGTCCGTAATGTGGACGTTCATTATTCGGAAAGCTCTATAATCCTGACCTCAAAGAACAAACTTATGCATGCGTATTTCATGCGTGCGTCCACTGTACATGCGTGTAAAGCCAGTAAGGCGTTTACCCATGCATGCTTCCGATAGTGAAGAAAGTAACAGAGAATGTTATTTAAAACAAAAAAATTTCCATTGACAAGTTAGTCGGTATTCTCAACAGAGCAATTACAGGACTTGAACAATGGAACTTTGTAACTGAACAAGAAATTATGTCTTTTTATAGAATTAAAGAAAAAGTATTAGCACAAGAAACAAAGCAACTTAAACAACTTGCATTGAAAGAATTTGTTTACTACAGTAAACAAATAAATATTAAGCTTTTTTTTTTTTTTTTTTTTTTTTTTGTAAATTTTGATACCCTTTAGATCATAATTGCTCTTTATTTCATCAATTACGGTTTCATATTTTTAATTTTATAATTTCTGCATGCCATCTTACCAGCTTTAAACTGATGATCTATAATCCAGAAAAATCGATATTCCGGAATCGCCGAAGTCTCGACGAGTCCGGATTAACAACTTTTGACTGTACATGTTTGGCTATGCATTACGAGCTAGGTTACTAATGGCAAATTGTTCCGTTAAATTTTAGATTACTCCAATCGCACACTGAAACAATTAAGCCTGAATTGTATTAGTTGTTTATTATACTTATGTCTATATCTTGCACATGCTTAAGGCGTATCAGAGTTCTGAATAAATAAATTCCCACATATACTAAAGTAATCTTTGGGTCTATAGGTATCATTAACAGAATCTATTTTTAACATATGGAAAGAAATTTTTGCTAAATTTTTCCTTGTCAACATTTTTTAGCACATTTAACTTCAATCTGTAATCATCTCTAAGTGTAATGTCAACATAAAAGGCTACCATACTCATTTATTTTTCAATTACAGTAGACTCCCGATTATCCGCACCTACCGCACAAAGTTTTTTTTTTTTTTTTTTTTTTTTTTACAAGTGTAAAGCAAAGAAAATAATAATGTTCACAAAAGTTAGCGAAACGTTAAATTTGCTAACATCGTGCTTATTTATGATAAAAATATTCCAGGTTTTCTCGAAACCTTCCCCTCTGATGAGTAATTGATTTCTTACTCACCCTTGCATTGTCCGCTCCACCACCCTCTCTTGTCTTAATCTTGGAATTCGAGAAATTGGATTTCATGGGGAGAAACTTAGTGGTGACCAACAAGTAGCCGATGATTTCCACCATGAATTTGAAGAATTTGTTTTAAAAGAAGAGCTATGTTTTGAACAAATTTGCAATTCTGACGAATCGGGACTTTTGTGGAAATGTCTTCCCACTCGCTCTCTAACATTTGAAAGTGAAAGTAAAGCTGCGGATCATAAAAGCAGCAAGGAAAGGACCACTATCATGTCTTGCAGTAACGCTACCAGTGGAGATAAATTTAGACTTGTTGTCATTGGAAAGTCAAAAAAACCGAGGTCTTTGAAAGGCACAAGGATAGAAAATTTGCCCGTTGATTACTTTAACCAAAAAAAAAGGTTGGATGAACCGAATCATTTTTCAAGAATGGTTCGGAAAAAAATCTTTGTTCTTCAAGTGCGTAAACATCTTAAATCGAAAAACGTGCCTGAAAAAGCTGTGCTATTGATCAACAACGCACCTTCTCACCCAGCAACAAGCATGCTAAAGTCTTCTGATGGACAAATTTTGCAAAGTTTCTCCCCCCAAACGTTACTGCGTTAATCCAACCCATGGACCAAGGAGTCATTGCAACAATGAAGAGAACATACCAAACCAAGCTGCTAATGACAAGGTTATGATCTGAAAGAGTTTGGGAAACACTACACAATCTTGGACAGCATCTACGATATTGCATCTGCATGGGACTCAATGAAACTGTCAACCCTCATAAAATCATGGAAAAAACTCATACCTAATGTTGAAGCCAACAACAACCTAACTCCTTTGAGTTGTGAAGAAGTGAATGAAGGTGTAGACACGCCCACGGCGACTCTTGCCGATATGGTGAAAACAGTTTCTGGTGGTGAGAAAGTCAATGCTGAAAACATTAACGAGTGATTGAAGTGTGAAGTCGACGAACCTGGCTTCGAACGCTTGACAGATGACGAAATTGTGAAGAAAGCAAGGGGAGACACCGAGAATGAAGGACAGCGAAGTGAAGGCAAAGAAGAGCCCACTGTGCAGATGCGGAAGACTCACGAAGCGGCTTTGCAACAAGTCGACGAACTGCTGAGCTATTTGGAAGAGCAAGACAATGCGGAGTTGGCCGAGAAACTTGTGCTACGAAAAATGCAATCTTGGATCAAGAGAAAATGCTTCCAAAGCAAGAAGCAAACACAAATGACTGATTTCTCCCAAAAGGTGTAGTTTAACAGTTATGCTTTTGTAATTGCATAATACATTATAGTATTAATACAGTACATATGTATTAATTTTTCTGTGCATCCTTGACGCCTCTCGTAAGTACAAAGCACTTTTCTGTTTTCATTAACAAAATGCATTTTAGGTTAGCTTTGAGTGATATACTAAAATGTTCTGCGTTAGTTAAACATTTCCTGCTGTTTATTTTACGTTTTATTGTACATAAAACGATTTTTCAAAGTTGGAATGCCTGTTTTCTCTTTTGCAATACCCGTTTTTAGCTTTTTTCGGATTATCCGCGATTTTTGTTATCTGCGGCGGCCATGCCACCCAATTCTGCGGATAATCGAGAGTGTACTACTAGCATAAAAAAATTGTTTAGGCATCGCTACATGAGTCATTACTTTAGTTGTCATGTTGTGATAAACATGCGGTGATGAAAGGAAAGTATAATAAATAATAATTTGCCAAGTTGGCATCAGATGAGCGATGTATCTATGTGGAATTTTTCAGTTTGAGATGTGTGCTAAAGCAGATATGCAGCAACAGAGCCAAATTACTGATCATACAAAATTATGCTAAAATCATTATTTCTTCAATAACAAGGTATTTTATTTAGTATCAAAGTGAAATTAAGAATCGGGACTCCCCAGATGTTTTATTAATCAAATAATTTTATGTTAAGACACATCCCTGAATCGCAGTTGGAAAAACTGTTCCAGAATGAAGAAAGTGAGTTAACTACGAATATTATTATCACAGTTGTAAACTATTGCTATATAAAGCATTCATATAAAAATGATGTGGATAGCTACAGCAGTGTGAAGCATAGAAAAATAAAAACTAACATTACTTTTCAAAATAATTTCATTTAATTCATAACGACAAACATTCTTTTTTTTCTTTTATTCTAGCTAATTTTTGTTGCCCTATAGTTATTGTAAAAGGGTAAATAAAATGTTGGGATCTTCATTTAAGGAGATAGAGCAGTTTTTATGAATAGAAAATATATATGCAGGCTAGCAGAAGGATTCAAAAATGACTTTTCAAGAGACACTAGCTCAGATTCACATTACATGTAAGGACAACCACAAAAAACCCCGTACAGCCAGCCTGAACGACCAGTGTTCAGTGGCTTATAACTCCACCACTAGTGGATCATGAGTTACGACAATTGTTACACTGTATTATTACCATTGGTACAAAATTTGCTTGTCATGATAGTTTAATTGTAGCTTTTAACTTATAATCATAAATTACTTGTAATAAATTGAGCGATTAAAAACACTTATTATTACCATTTACATAATTTGAGTCATAAAATGTATTTCTAACACTGGTACAAAATTTACTTGTTATTATAGATTAATTCAATTTATTTCAACATAAAACATTTTTTATTTACTTTTAATAACAGAAGTTAAGAAACTAAAGTATCATATACTAGCTTTAAAATCCATTTATTAATCTTATAAATTTCATTACTCATAACATACGATCACTTATAACATATGGCAGTGTCTCAGGAATTTATCTTAGCAGTACTAAGTGCTGAAAATTGGAGAAAGACTTTTTTGCAGTAATCTAATAAAAAGCCTATTTTGTAGCATTTTATTTAGTCTAGATATATTTATCATGAATGGGAACGGGTTTTGTTCACGCATCAAAGCGACAAAACTTTGTAGCCAAATCAAAAAATCGCCAAAATGACTAATACTAAGGCTGTTTCATTGCTTGTATTGGCCTTTGCTTATTTTAGAAATTTTATTGGCAGTTTGTCAAAGAAATCTTCAAGCTTTCTTTGCCAAATTTACCATTTTAATGTAGCAAATAATACAAGATCTTCTCTCCAGTGGTGTGCCCCACCAGTGGCAAGTGGTTTAGACCTCTGAATACTTGTTGTTTGACCTGGTTTGGGTTTGATCCCAAAGGAATGCTTTGTGGTTTTTTTCCCATGTTAACATGAATATGGACCAATTCTCTGTAACAAGTCCTCCACTAAAGTATCCCACCTCTTAAACATAGCCATTGTGGCTTTTCTAGGTTACGATTGGGCAGCAAAGCACAATTTTAAGATAGCCGCTACACAAAACCAAAATAACAAATTAAAGGATTGCAGAGACTAGGTATCCATGTACACATTGATCTATTTTCACTTAATCATAGCATTACACAAACTCAGCATTGTGCATTGACTTTGCCCACATACGTATTGATTGGTTTTCGCTTAAAAGGTGAAGGAGCACCCAATTCTACACTAGAGTAAAAAAAAAGTATTTATATTATCTCAATAAACTGCATTTTAAATCAAACAACAAAATAACTTAAAAAAGCACTATGCACTACTATTGCAACTACGCAGTACACAAAGGAAATATCCACTTACCTTATTTAGAAATTTCTGTGACTTCAGTCTGTGGCACACAAAATTCCTTAACAGCATTCAAAAACATTCCTCAAACCATGTTCCCTTTCTAACTGAATGCTTTATGTGGTGAGCATTTGAACCTTTCTTGCGACAAACCCATAAAGCCATCTCAATGATCTTTGACGTCGAGCATACGCATTTCCTTCGTACAAACAGAATACATAATTCTGTTGAATTACATCCAACAAAGTTTGTTTTCTTCTGCCCTCAACCACTTCAAAAGACAACAACAACAAAAAACACACCTTCGGATATATCATTCTATACCACCAAACACTTAGTTTATCACCGGCAGCCATTTTACAATGCAAAGCACACAATATGCAATGCAGCAATAAGCCCTCATAAATATTTCCCCATCAGTAAAATTGACTGAGTCATGCAATCAATCATATCATATAATCGGGTTTCCATAACATTCAACTACTCAGGTTACTATAAATGAAACAACTTGCTGATAATCCAAGGGCACCCTAAAATATAGCCTAATCTAGGCTTTTGTTTCTTGAGAAGCATGTGATGCTTAGATTCAAGATTTAAATTTTGATGATTTCATACTGCCCACCTTAGAATGCTGGTATGGCACAAGATGTACTATATGTTTGTGGCATATTTTGTTTCTTGAACTTCTAAAACTGTAATGTGATCACTATTATGATGCTCTTGGTGGTATTTTTCAATATGTAAATTTAATTTACAGCTCATCTTAGAATAATAAAAAATAACAATGTTATAGTACTGCAGAAAAAATGCAATATATTTCATTTCTTTTAAAATGAAGGGAATACAGTTAATGTTACATTAATTGCATATATCTTAGATAAATTTTCAAAGCCTCAAGGTTTTACTTTCTGATTCAATTGGGGAGTACGACTCAAGGTTTAAGAACTTTCAGAAAAGCAAAATCATGGGTGGGTAGTATTGGCATTTTATCACAAGATACCGGCCTCTGTTCAAATAGATTAGAGTTATAAAAATAATGGCTTATTTTTAAAGTTGCTTCTTTAATATAATTAAGAACTTGTGTACATATTCAAATGAGAATATGCTTGAATATGTACATGACTTTTTAATTACAGTCAAAAGTCGTTAATCCGGACTCGTCGGGACTTCGGCGATTCCGGATTATCAATTTTTCCGGATTATAGATCATCAGTTTAAATCTCGTAAGATGGCATGCAGAAATTCTAAAATTAAAAATATGAAACCTTACTTTATGAAATAAAGAACAATTATAATCTACAGGATATCAAAATTTACAAAAAAAAAAAAAAAAAAAAAAAAAAAAAAAAAAAAAAAAAAAAGCTTAATATTTATTTGTTTATTTTATTAAACATTTCGGTACTTGTATTATCCAGGATGTACCAGGATGGCGCTATTTGTAACTTTGAGTAAAAAAGTATGAATAGAAAGAAAATGTACATTTATTAATTACAGATAATTTTTAATACAGTTTTTTATATTTTGTTTTAAAATATAAAATAGCAATTAAACCCTTCCGGTTTCAAATTTGAATAAGTTGAACCATACTTACGGCAACCCTATGTGTTATACGTAGTTCTGTAAAAAGAGCATGTGGAGATTCACAAAATTTTCCTGCATTTTCGTGCAAATTTTTGTAATTTATGAGAAAATAGCAGTGTACATGGATAAAGTCAAGAGTGTGTGCAATGCCATTTTTGTGCAATTCTGGGATGTTTTTTTAAGTAAAAAAAGGTCAGTGTGTCAGGTTATGGCGAATCCGGTTTTCAATCAGTGCTAAAAGCAATAGCCAAAAGATTTCCGCTGAAAAAATAATTCTGCAACTTATTCAAATTCGAAACCGGAAGGGTTTAGTAAGTTGCAGAATTATTTTTTCGGCGGAAATCTTTTGGCTATTGCTTTTAGCACTGATTGAAAACCGTAGTCGCCATAACCATGTACACGTCGACTTATTTTTACTTAAAAAAACATCCCAGAATTGCACAAAAATGGCATTGCGCACACTCTTGACTTTATCCATGTACACTGCTATTTTCTCATAAATTACAAAAATTTGCACGAAAATGCAGGAAAATTTTGTGAATCTCCACATGCTCTTTTTACAAAACTACGTATAACATGTAGGGTTGCCGCAAGTAGGGTCGCCAAATTTGGCAATTTATGCGAATTTTGGCCTGGCTGCGTTAATATGTAAGTACCAACATTTCTTTCAATGTAAGTTGTTTTAAGTTGCTTCGTGTGATAATACTTTCTTTTTAATTCTATAAACAGACACAATTTCTGGTTCAGTTACAAAGTTCCGCTGTTAAAGTCCTGTTAATTGTGCCGAGAATACCAACTAACTTGTCAATTGAAATTTTTTCGTTTTCACTAACCTCTCTGTCACATTCTTCATGTCTTTATCCATTTTTTTGCAGCAATTCCACTTTTTGTTTGATGGACATCGAAACATACTTTCGTTTTGTACGTTCCTTTGGGAGCTCCAGGATCAGAAATTCTATTTGACATAATCGAAAGTTCAAGTTTACTTTTATAAAATTGCTCTTACAGTCTGCAAAAAATAATAACCTGAATCCGATTAGAAGATTAAGGAACAACGCAATCATCAACATTAACTGAAATAGATAATTAGATCATTTTAGATTATACTGTCCGTTATACATAAAACGCGCACACGAAAACGTATTCTGCGCTTGCGCACACGCATATGCGCAGTGGTAAAAGGGCTTACGTGCACGCATAAATACCTATGCGCATGTGTCAACGCGGCGCATGCGCAGAAAGTTTTTAGCTTTGAGGTCCGAATTATGGGTGTCCGAATTAACGACTTTTGACTGTACATATTCAAACAAGAGTATGCTCATTCAAAGCAAATCTAAATATTAAACTACCATCACTAAAACTACATTAATTTATTTGGACATTTTAAGGGGAAACCTACAACTGAACTAAGTAAGTTAACACTGGTTTGAGTAATTAAAATTTCTGCCATTGTTCATATGAATTTTAGAAAAAATTATAAATTTCTGCATTAATTTATTGTAAAAGTTGTTTAATGAATATTGCCATCATTTTCCAAGTATGAATGAAATTTGGTTACTTTGAATACATATTGTCTAGGAAATGGATACCATCTAATTAACAGTTACAAGACTGACAAGAAAAAATGATCAAACTGATTTCAAAACTCGCATTTATTTTGGTTTGCCTCATCTGTAAACATATTCATTTTATTGTAAGCTGAATGATTTGAACCCTCGAATGAGCTGGTGTAAACCTCGAGAAATGAAAATTTTTTATTTTCTAACCCATAAATGACTTGGATTGTATTATTTTTCAAAACATATTTTTTAATCTTCTGTTATTTTTTGCTTAAACATATTTGTAAATTCTAATTAAAGCTTCAGTGTTTCTGAGGAGGAAAAAATTGTTTCCCTCACATTGAAAATTTTCATAGAAATAAACAAACATATACAGTACAAAGTCCGTAATCTGGACTCGTCGGGACTTTGGCGATTCCGGATTAGGGGTTTTTCTGGATTATAGATCTCAATTTATAAGATGGCATGCAGAAATTATACAATTAAAAATATGAAACTGTAATTTATGAAATAAAGAGCAATTATCCGCTAAAGGGTATCAAAATTTACTAAAAAAAAAAAAAAAGCTTAATATTTATTTGTTTACTTTAGTAAAGATTTCTATAAATGTAAGTTATTTAAGTTGCTTCGTTTATTGTGCTAATACAGTCAAAAGTCGTTAATTCGGACACCCATAATTCGGAATGATCTATAATCCGGACCTCAAAACTAAAAACGTTCTGCGCATGCGCCGCGTTGACACATGCGCATAGGCGTTTACGCGTGCGCGTAAGACCTTTTACGACTGCGCATATGAGTGTGCGCAAGTGCAGAATACGTTTTCGCGTGCGCGTTTTATGTATAATGGACGTATAAGCTAAAATTATCTAATTATTTATTTCAGTTAATGTTAATGATTGCGATGTTCCTTAATTTTCGAATTGGATCCGGCTTATTATTTTTTGCAGACTGTAAGAGCAATTTTATAAAAGTAAGCTTAAAGTTTCGATTATATCAAATAGAATTTCCGATATATATTTGTTAATATGTAAAGGATCTAAAGCGAAAGTATGTTTTGAAATCCGAAATCTGTTTATCAATTTCACGCTGCTCGGCGGGGGGAACGCCGCAGCGAGCGCATAATGAATTGGAAGTTGATTTGTCAGCACTATCCTTATCTTCAGCGCAGATGTTTTTATTTTATTTGGCTTATAATTCCTTACCAAATGTAGTATTTCATCTCGATATGCTCCGTCTTTGATATGATTTAAAACAAGTTCCTTGTCATTATAATTCGCTTCCGATAGCAAAGAAAAGTGACAGAGGTTATTAAAACGAAAAAATTTCGATTGACAAATTAGTCGGTGTTCTTGACACAGCAATTATAGGACTTGAACAGCGGAACTTTGTAACTGAACAAGAAATTATGTCTGTTTAATAGAATTAAAGAGAAAGTATTATCACATGAAACGAAGCAAAACTTAAACAACTTACATTGAAAGAAATGTTTAATAAAGTAAACAAATAAATATTAAGCTTTTTCTTTCTGCAAATTTTGATACCCTTTAGATCATAATTGTTCTTTATTTCATAAATTACGGTTTCATATTTTTAATTTTAGAATTTCTGCATGCCATCTAACGAGATTTAAACTGATGATCTATAATCCGGAAAAATCGATAATCCGGAATCGCCGAAGTCCCGACGAGTCCGGATTAACGACTTTTGACTGTACTTTCTTTTTAATTCTATAAACAGACAGAATTTCTTGTCCAGTTACAGAGTTCCACTGTTCAAGTCCTGTAATTGCTGTGTCGAAATTGAAATTTTTTTCGTGATCAATAACGTTCTTTGTTACTTTCTTCACTATCGGAAGTGCGCATGGGTAAACGCTTTACTGGCTTTATGCGCATGTGTAAGTTTGTGGCTTTGAGGTCCGTATTATAGATCATTCCGGATAATGGACATCCGGATTAGAGACTTTGTACTGTATTATTATTATTTTTTTTTTTTTGCAAAGTTCATTTTTTAAATTTTCAGATCTCATAGAGGCTGCAACCAGTCAAATGATATTATGAAGACATGCCAATCTTCTAGAAAAATTAGATTGTAAAATGCTCAATGCGAAACAGATTAAGCAATGATTCTCTGAAACCTTGTCATTGTGACCCATGATGAATGCTTTGGTAATGACATTTTAAGTTTTAATTTGACAATGCGAAAAGTTGTATCAAGTGAAATTGAGGTTTTGTTATCTAACAAATATTAAAATGTATCGAAATCATCAGAATGTTTTTTAGAGAAATTCTGAGTCATCTAAAAAATTTGTGTGGAAAAGTTGTTCTCCTATACACTTTATGATGCTTGTCAACAGAGAATCAATAAAAAAGTAAAAGTAGGTAGTAATTTTGGAAAAAATACATGATCTAGAGCTCATAGATGTGTTTTTAATAATAAGATTAATAATCAGAATCTTTTGGAAAATATGACCCGAGAAAATAAAAATATACTAATAAAAAAATCAACAAAATTTTTGTCTATCTGTATCTATGTCAAAGTGCTGTACTGGCTTTCTGCTTTACAATGGTTATGAAGGCTTTCCTCAAAAATGAACCATTCGGTCTCTGGCTGAGATATCAATTGTCCATTAGTATGTGCAGCAATGGCAAATTCTACATATACTAATATCAAGCAGAATTTGCATTTAGCTGAAAATGATATATTAGATAAAACTGAAAAGCTTTTCTAATATTCATGTCTAATTCTATATTTTTAATGTCAATTTCATCCAGTAAGAGATTTTCTCAACCATTTAGTCTCTTTTTTCAACCCATCTTTCTATCAATGAGCAAATAATACCTTATTTTGTGGGTATTTGTGGAAAACATTTTTTTCAAATTGAAACCTGTTCATTCAGGTTATTCTTCTGAAGGGTATGTGTGTCATTTTAATATGCACTGAGGAAAATTTGCAATGAAACTCTTAGACTCTGAAAATCTTAGACTAGGTGGAGATGCTGTAATGCATCTTTTAAGTGTGGTGTTTTTCAAATCATTACATATACTTCAATTATGTAGCATTGCATGAGTAATTTTCACTGTTGCATTGTCAAAATTGAAAGAGCTGGGATTTCATGCTACGCAAATAACTCACGAGAACAAGTTAACAAATTATTTCATCGTACTTGTAAACAAAATCTTAAAAGAAGAGAATGTGGAACATATGACACTGTATTTGATAACAAACATGGCATTTGCAGTAGTTTGATGGAATGATAATTCCACAGTAAGTATGGCAACTAACTTTGATATAACTGATGTGCATTCAGCGGCCAAGAGATACTTCATTTTACATTATAAATCACATTTAAATAAATAATAGGATGGATAATTCAGTATAATTTGATTTCAAATGAAAATGTTGAAAAATATTACTTCAAAAATTTCGTTTAATTAATTAAATGAGCATAATTCAAAATGTTATTCATCAGTCTATCTTAAGTGTTCTAATTCGTCTTTTCTACTTATTTTTAACATATTATGAAATCTTATTTTTAATCAATTTTCTAAAAAGTTTCTGAGTTATTTGGTAATTTTGGATATTTTCTTTTTTGTATTTACAGTTTGCAAGAAATGGTATCATGATGATTAGTATAAAGAAGTTTTGTGGAAATCAGCTGAAGTTGCCCAAGAACTGATGCCTAAGTAACATAAAATATTGAACTCATGTAACTCAATACATTTGATGATTAAATCTGAAAATTCCTATTTCAAAGGCAACATTTTAAAATAAAATCCTTAGCTAAGTCACTCCTTCATGCATATAATTTACTGCATATAACATTTTAATGTGATTTCTTATGAGATTATATAGGCATATGTATTGCTAAATGACCCTTGAATTCAAATGAACTGCTATATTTAGTACCTGTTTGTGATTTCTCAGTGGTGTGAATAAAAATATCTGTGTTTTAAACACTCATTTAACTGTGAATAACTAGTTACAGGTATCATCAGTATAGGTGCCATTACTCATTGTTATGGGTAAGAATTTTATTTTTAATGCAGATGATTTAGAAATATTGCCTTCATATAGATTGTTTCCAGTGTATGTAAACATGTTTATTTAAATGATGCAGGCATGCAACTGATCCATCACATATAACTTGTTCATGTGGTGTCTGTTTAGTATGATTAAGATGTGTGTTTTTATGTGATTTTTGAGTATAACAGATAGCAGGTCCCAGCGTGCCACCAGGTACGCTCTACGACGTTCGACATGCATTACTACAGGAATGGGCGCTACTGCCACTATTGTGAAGTGATCAACGACACTATTGCCAGCTTGCCTCTCTGTTCTTAAGCATGCATTTCAGCTAGAGGATATCATACCCATAATTAGCATGATATTTATATTACACATTCTTTCAAGCCATTTGATCTTTCATGATGTGATGGTAATAATACATTTGCTTTTCTATGTCTTTGCTTTATTGTTTTCTATGTTGTGTAGTAGTGCCACATCAATCTCTTGGATCAGTTTCATTTATATATCCAATTAAATAATATTTGTTTTAGTATGTGTTTTATGTTGATTTTTTGAGCAGGAGTATTATATTAAAATGTCTTCAGATGTGCTTTTTAATGTGCTGTGTGTGTATCAGTTTCCTTTTCTCTTTACAAATAGTATACATTGCATAATTGTCCTTTCTGAATTTTCGAGTGGTACAATTGGTAAGAGAAGGAAGAAAATATGTTAGTCTACAGGTTATTTCAGGTTGAATTATAAATGTATATAAATTGTGTGCAGTGCCAAATGTGTTGCCAAATGTACGGCACCAAAAATGCTGGAGCTAGTTCTAAAAAACAATACCTGTAACTTGCACTTTTAATTACTACCTAATTTCCTGTTGCTAGTATTTTATGACCCCAAATAAGTAAGTTGCACTGATCCATATGACAAATCATATTTACTTATACAATTCCTGATTAATTATGTCTTAAAAAAATATTTGTAATGGCTGTTTTGAACTTTCTGTCATTGTTATATATATTTTTTCTTTCTAGGATTTTTATATGTCCTCTGTGCAGTTGAATTCTCTAACTTGCCTTACTTTTTAATCATTTGCTTTGCATACATTCATGGGTCTAATTTTGTAAAAATGATATATATGTTAAGTGTTTATTTTTACAAGTCTAAAATATATAACTTGTATAGTTGAATTATTCATGTTATTTCTCATATATAATGGTCACAAAAGCATAAAATGCATGAAAATTTTCATTTTTATTAAATTTTAATATTTGGAGAACAAAAAATACAGATTTTTACCATTATATTTAGCACATTTTTCTATTGGTCATCTAAAAGGTTTACAAAAGATGAAAAAAGAGACCATGAATGCTTTTGAAGTAAAACTGTGCATAATTTAAGGTTACATGAACTACAGAATGAGGTTTTTGGATCTAAGTTATGATTTATTTTCCCTTTCGCAGCTAAATTTTATGAGAACCATTTCATGCAAACAAATTTTGATGTTTTGTGCGAGAAAACTTTATTATCAAAAAGGAAGTAAACAATGGTTTCACCATATTGGGCTAAGGAATGAGGAAGCTCTCTGGCAGCCTGTTTTTGGAACAGTTCTTCTTAGAATGTCAGCTAATTTGGCAAAATATGAGAGTCATCAAATGCCATTTATTCGAAAATGTCATTGCATTGTTCAGTGTGATGGGTTAAAACAACGTCTCTTTGAAGAATGTGATTGACTTATCTGAACCTGACTGATCTTATCTATAATAAATAATTATTATGTATTAGCCTGCAGTGTGAAAATTAGCATTTATATTTCATTATTTCTGTTAATTGGAAACAATTATTTCCAAGATATACTATACATTAAAAGAATTCTAATATGTTCTTGATGCTCTAAATACATAAAAAATATACAGCTACTTCTTGCTTCACATGCTTAGTTTAAAAGCATGTAAATACCAGGAGCCATCCAGGCCATCCAGGAAGTAGATTACGTTTCCGTCTGTGTCCGCTAGGGGCGGGGCTAGCGCGGCCATCTTGGGGTCAGAGCGTTGCGCAGCTCAGTCTGCATCTAGCCCTGCTAGTGAGAGGTTCGTGCTGTGCTCCGTTCAGATACTGTGACGGTTTGAAATGTCTGCGTTAATTGAAAATCCCGCGAGCTGCGAGGTGCGCTCAGTAATAAGGTTTCTGACTGCAAAAAACTGTAAACCGATAGAAATCTATCGGCAGCTTCGTGAAGTGTATGGGGACAACATTATCACTGAAGGTGGGGTGCGTCAGTGGGTCATAAGATTTCAAAATGGCCGAACCAATGTTCACGACGAAGATCGAAGTGGGAGACCCAGCATAGTGACCGCCGAACTTCTCGAAAAAGTCGATGCTAAAGTCCGTGAAAATCGAAATTTCACAGTAACGGAACTTTCTTTGAGTTTTCCACAAATTTCGCGAAGTTTGTTGCACGAAATCATCAGCGAAAAGCTTGGTTACCACAAGTTTTGTGCAAGATGGAAGGCAAGAAGAGGTAACGAAGTGGTTGAAGGCGCAGGCGGCCGAATTTTTCGACGAAGGAATTTCCAAGCTCGTACATCGCTACGATAAATGCCTTAATTTGTATGGTGACTATGTAGAAAAGTACTATTTGAGTGTGGCTTTCATCTGTATATAATAAAATTTGTTTCCTATACTTTGTTTATTTTTTTATTCCAAAACGTAATCTACTTTCTGGATAGCCCTCGTATTAATGCATAGTTGAGAAAAATAGGCATTATTTAAAAGCATATAAATCACTTTTTTGTAGATTCAAAAAAGAGAACAGTCATAAATTATTAAAAAATTTCAGTTAAAAAAATAATAATAATCAAAAGATTGAGTAACTTCATGTTTTATTTTTTACATGTTAACATAAATGTATCTATGCATTGCAAATTGAGCATGAATGTATGAATGACAGTAAATCAGTAAATTTTATTACTCACATGCATGCACAGAATTAAATATGAACTCATTAAATAAAAATCATGCTTTTTCACATTTTTCATAAATTAAATATAAGTGATATAGCATACTATGCATCTTCACATAGATTAATTAATGTAAATATTACAGAAATTATTTGAAGTCACTAATCTCTGTTGACTTCTTGATTTCTTAAACTAATTAAATTAGTCAGTTTTTGTGAAAATGCATATTCTTCATATTGTGATTAAATTTAGGAGGGAAAATTTTAAAGTTTGTCCGGAGAATATAGTATACATTTTGCTGGTTTTATTTCTGAACTTTAAAACCAGTTCTTGTTAGAACTTCTTAATTCTACAGGGACTTCAAATTTGAGCTCTGCAGTAGAGGAGCCACAAGGGTATTTTTCGATGAGACAAATGTCAGTTTCTTTCACAAAAGGTTTTGCATAATTTTATATACACAAAGATTTAAGCTGCTTGTGCAATTTTTCTTATGCTCACCAATTTTTTATTAGGCACTGTTAAAGCTGTTAGAGAGAGTGCCATCTGTGTAGCCATTCTGGAAGATTTTGAAGAGTAGGTTGGACTTGAACATTTAATTTGCAATGCTGTTAAAGTTAGCAGTTTCTTGTGTATGGCGCTCTAATGGAATGGGAAAAAAAAAAGGACGTTTTTAGAATACACTGGTATTAGAGCAAAACAGTTTTATTTCCTTGCAAATCATCACTTTGTAAAAGAAAAGTGGATTGCGGAAATTCACAGTGAATCCCATACGAAAATCGCGCAGTTGCATCACTTAAGGGTTCTCATAAAACTGATTCCCTGAAGATTGGTTATGCAGAGTTTGGCATAACCATCTTCAGGGAATCAGTCTTCAGGAATCTTCTACTAAGATGGTTATGATAACAAGAAAGTAGCGTCAGTTCATAAAATAAAATAATAATTCTTGCGAATAAAATTAAAAATTAATTCAAAAAGCGTTTAAAATTTTAATTTTTGAGTGTGTTTCTTTATTTTTTGTTCGCAAAAGTGTCTCGACTGAAAAATATGAAAATATTAGAAAAATATAACTGACCATTTGAAACAAATTAAGAGAAGGACACCTGCAATACGTGTGTGGCCGCAAAATATATTTTTCAGATGTAGACATTATTCAAAATTACAATTAGAAATTGTAAAACTGATAATAAATGCCGTCGTAGCACCTGATAAAAAGTATTTGCTTACTGTATAAGAATATACTTAGTTCTGATATTCGTATTACTGAAATATAAGATGGCTAAAAACTTTTAATCGAAATCTACTACCCTTAGTGTATTTATGTTTACTGCACAATAACATGGTCTAAATGCAGTCCGTCATGGATAAATAGATATTCCATGCGTTCTTGCGATTGCTGACAACATACGGTAACACTATTCATCGATTATATCCCTAGTTATTGATGAAGTGTTCTCACCAAGCTCTTTTACACTTCGCCGGAAGGCTTTAGAACCCTTTCTAATATTCTCCGCAAGAAGAAAGTACTTTTACTTTCCATGCACTATTGCTTATTCCGAAACTAGTCTCGCATCCATTGCAACCATCTTATTAAAGAAGACTCAAAATACGTTTTACCTGGATGGTTATAAGGATTGTATTTTTAAGACTTCGATGTAGGACTTTCTTTATAGATGTAGGACGATGTAGGAGCAAATGATGTATAATTAGCATGACACGTAGTAGTAATATTTAAATTAATAATAAAAAAAGGTTGAAGTATTTTGATACTAGAAATGCTAAAATTTATCATTCTATTCTATGACACTTAACTATGCAATAAATAATTCATCTATAAATTAAAATTTTAGTTAATAAACAATGGAAAAGGATTGTTTAATTCCTGCAGGGTGATTTATTTGAATTGAGTCACTTGCCTGTATCACAGAAATTGTAATGGAATGGAAATAATGCAAATATATAGCAATACTATAAAAGTCTCTATTAAAGCAGCATCCTTCATACTTTTGTCGAAATTAGCAAATCAATTACTTTTTCTCAATAAAAAATGTTCTAACATCTACTATTTCAGGCACGTAGCCAGGGGTGGGGGCCCGAGCACCCTCCCACGTCACCACTACCTACATTGGTGTGCAAAAATTAAAGACGAAGTCCAAAAATTAGCATATCAGCTGAACGAAGAGGCAGAGCGGACAGAAAGACCAATCAGGAGATTAAGTAAGGGGATGTACGGTAGCACATGCGCAGATATGCAGGCAGACGTAATGGGGGAGTGTCTGAGTAGTATAAAGCATGTTGTCGGTGTAAGATCAGTATTTCTGGCAAAGAGATTGCATGCCGTATAGCAGTTAAAATCACACCGAGTTGCTCCCTCAGCGAGAAATGGCGAATAATCAATCTGTTAGATGACATCTGGATGCTTTTATCCGAGGTCGAATCATTGGGAAGTTGGAGGAAGGCCGCAGTGTGACAAGTGTGGCTGCAGAGTTCGGAATTGCTCACAGCATCGTTTCACAACAATTTCAAAGTACAGGAACAGCTATCCGGGTTTTAGTAGTGGTCGTACACGAGGAACCACACCCGTAGATGACCGGTATATTGCCTTACAGGCCAGAAGATACAGGCGGCAGACAGCGGGAGAAATCGCTAGACACACAACACAGGCGACTGGACGACCGATATCGCGTTTTACCGTGGCCAGAAGACTGCACGGTGGTGGTCTGTTTGCACGACGCCCTGTACGGTGTGTACCTCTAACGCCTGCCCATCGGAGAAGGCGTTCTCTGTGGTGCCGGGAACACCGGAATTGGAGAGACAATGAATGGGGACGAGTACTCTGTACAGATGAGAGCAGATGAAGCCGCAATCAGCCCTCGAACATCATTGAAAGGGACAGGTATGGAGGTGGCGGTGTTCTCGTTTGGGGAGGCATCATGCTTGGTAGTCGTACAGACCTTCACATCTTCGACGCAGGTTCAGTCAACGGGACCCGTTATTGTAACGAGATTCTTCTTCCATATGTGCGTCTTTTAAGAGGCGCTATGGGTCCGCAGTTCCTTTTCATGGACGACAATGCACCATGTCATCGCACAGTAGCTGCCGAACAGCTCTTAGTGAGGATATTGAACGTATGGATTGGCCGGCACGATCTCCGGATCTCAATCCCATCGAGCATGTATGGGATTTTCTAGGCAGACGCTTGGCAGCTCGTACCTTACCACCAGTAGCGATTCCGGAGATTCGATTGGCGCTGCAAGACGGATGGGCAGCAGTGCCTCAACAACTCATTGACACTCTCATTCTCAGCATGGGCAGACGCTGTGAAACCTGCCTAGCAGTCAGGGGAGATCATATCCCCCATTAAAGACCGGATGGTTTTTGCTGGACACCCATCACAGGGATGTTTCGGCCTTCAGTCGCATTGCGCTCCATGCTACTTTTTCAGAAAACCTTCTTTTTATCCCTCTGATTTCTCTTTTAGTAAGTGTTGCTTACATTACTCATGTTTTTACGTATTGGCGATCTTACGGTATTAAATGTGTTGATTTGGAAAGCTTTTGTACAAAGTTATATTGAAAAAACCGTCTCGTCTTTAATTTTTGCACACCAGTGTATATTAAAAAAGCCCTAATTACTTTTCAATAGATAAGACTTAAGTTTTTAAAATATTGCTTTCCAGCTTCCCAAAATATTCATGTGATTAACAAAAAATGAACGGAAAGTCTACGATTTTCCATTTACAAGTAAGATCAGGAAAAATAATCTTTTCTCAGCTAATAACCGGCGGAAAAATACTTCGAAGGTTAGGGGACACTTTCAAGTCGTAAAGCTTTTGTTCTATTACAGCTTTCAATAACTCTCCGTATTCGGTCGTATATTTCACAAGTGCACATCTGTGTAGCCACCGAGGGAGTGGCTTCTAGGATAGACCAATAAGCATTGAGCAATATTTCTGTCATGTCACATGACCTTTTGCACGCTTTAAGAATTAAGCAAAATGGTTGAAAATATTTTGCCACGCAATTTTGTGTACATCGTCTATTCTTCTGAAAATTGTCATTGCGAAGTTAGATCAAATATAAGCAATTATGAAGATTTCACTACCTGATTGAAAGAATTTGAAATAAATACAAACACGTGTCGGATACTCCGTAAAAATATTCATGCAAAATATTACATAATAAGTGATAAATAAGACGAAAGAAATAGGTGATGCACATCTGAGCCCAAGTGCAATCTTTACATAAAACTATGCATATGAGAGAAATATTTACACCAATTATATATGTAAATAGAAGTCAGCACTTTTTATTTCAGTCTATAAGAAAAAGAGGTTATAATAATAGCCAATGCAGAATTTTATTTAAAGCGAACTTCACTAATTTGCATTTAATGTGTTAAAATTCACATTTAATAACTGCTCACTCTTAAATATACTGTCTACGCAAGAAATATTCATCAAACAGAATGAATTTATCTATTCACAACGAATATAATCAATTTATTCACATATAACTTTTAATGTTAACAATGGATATAATCAGATCATACACAATATGTATTCTGAATCTTACACTTTCAAAATCAAATGAATACAAGCACTGAAATAAGAAAACACTAGATTCATTGTAACACTTCGAGTCCTTCTCAGCTCAATAAATAATAATAATAATAAACTATGCACATGAATTCTCTTAATCCACATTTGTTAGTAAATATTCGAGGCTAATTGTAGCCTGAGTCATTTTCTCGGTGTAAAGAGCGATAATATGCCGTGAACATCAATCCAAATATCACAGCGGGATAAAAATCGCGAAAGTGAAATGTCAGCGTTTAATTAAACTCATAAAACGAAAGCACTACGAGATTTTCTACTTTTACGGCATACATTTATAACTGCGAAATAAATGCAAATTAAAACGTAAACAACATACGTTCACATTCACAAGAAGATTTAGCGTCACAAGAGCAATAGAACTTCATTGGTCCATTTTCGAACCCCCTCCCTCAATGGCTACGCTGATGTGCACTTGTGAAATATGCTATCCGGTCCCACTTTACCTCTAGCTATCAAGCAATGTCACTAAATAAAAAAAAACCCTTTCGTTTCGGACCAAGCAGCTAAAAGCATAATGTTTAAAAGAAAATAAGAATTAAAAAAAAAATAAGTTGGGGTATTTAATTTTGAGATTTGTTACTTATTACCTAATATTGCACAAAAGAAGGACGGAAACACAGTGAAATAATTTTGAGTGATTATTTTTTTACATTAATTTCGAATTTCAGTTAATAAATATAGCAAAAGTATTAAGCTTTTTTTTAATAATGTAGAGAGCATACCAACTTCAATGCAATGAATTTTATTTTCTTAGTCATCTAGGAATTTACATTATTGTTATTTAAAATGATCTAATAGGGTAGTTGTTAAATACGCAGATAAAAAATTCATTCACTGCCAAGTAATATATTTTATTTTATTATTAACCCAAAATAGCAAATTGCCCAGAAGGACTATTAATTTCGTTTTGACATTTTGTTTTGGCTCACTATGAACGGCGTTTCACTTTTCGAATTGTTGCCACCAAATGTTAGAGCGTTATATTTAAAGAAATTAATTGTGATAAAACAACGGTAACTAGAGACAGGAAACTTTGAGTAACGTAGTCCTTCACTCGAATATAGGCATCTGGAAGCCCAAATTCGGAGTTTAGAATTTGCTTTATTATCTATCTATTCCATATTTTGTAAAACTTCGAATTTTTGAACAAACTCATCGATTTCAAAGCGAGCAATGGCAACAGTGTACCAAAAGAAAAAAAAAAAATCTCCAGCGCTTGATTCTGTATTGGAAATTCTAAAGATATGCTCTTTTTAGTTTATTTTGTGGTATTGCTGTTGAACTGAATTTCATGATTTAAGTGCAGAAAACATGATATTTGATAAATAATGGTAACACTCAAAACGTAAAAACGCCTCTTTGAGCGTAATATAAAATCAGAAAGCTTTCAGATTTATTTATTTACTTATTTTGTGTGTGTCTGTGTTTGGAACAAGTAATCAGGTAAATACCGATTAAAAGGAAGTATAAATTAAGAGAATTTAAATAGAATGAAAAAAGCGCATAACCCATTCTTCTTTTTTTTTCTTCTTGAAGCTTGGCTTCCCTTTGGCGCCTAATGCTCCAACTCAAATATAATGTTATTTACATGTTAAACCACAAGGATGTATTCCCTCCAATTCAGCGGGGAACGTTAGTCCGAAAACGAAACCCTTACGCTACTAATACTTATGAGTCCTTTAGGATGCATTCGATGACAAATTTGCCTAGGAAATAATATCTCCAAGGTTTCTTATTACAATGATTTGAAAGATCAGCTAAGAGGTCAATATTGCAAATTTTCATCTTCTTGAGCACTATTGTACTTTCTGCAGTGAATAATTGCATGTTCTGTACTGTCAATAATATAGCATGAGTCACAAAATGGCGAATTCGCTCTGCGAAACTTGTACAACAGTTGGTTCGTGTTTAAAAATTGCAGTCTTATTTTCCTAATTACTACCTCCCTTTTCCTATCGATGTTTAATCCTTTACTTCACTCACAATAAACATTAGCTGAATCTGTGTTCGGTGTGAGAAATCTGCCAGCAGTCGATTTGCTCTTCCTTAATAGTATTCACGATGAAACTACACGTATCCTCTGCAGAAAAATCCCCCGAGTTATTCATATTTCTTCTTTTCGCAACTTTGTCTGCTCTTTCATTGAACCCTATACCGTTATGGCCAGGAACTCAGATGACAGTAAGGTGATGAAAAGCCTTAATCCGCTCGAAGAGCTTAAGGATGACAGAGTTGAATCTCCTATAAACACAGCTCATGGCGCTAAGTACTGACTTGCTATCTGTGAGGATAGCAACCTTTTCGTTAGGATTTAGTTTCTCAAAAAGCTTACAAAGGGCCCAAGCCTCAGCTGAAAAGATGGAGCTTCTGCTTTCTATGCACTGGCTGACAATCGCCGCGGTTCGATCTACAGCCGCAGTACCAACTCCTGTATCAGACTTGGAAGCGTCTGTAGCGTAGATCTTAAAACCTTGATTCGCGTAATCATTAATAATGCAGCGGGAAAATTGCTGTATCTCCACATCTGAGAGATTTTTGTTCTGGACTCATTTATTTTGAACCAACACTTTACTTCTTCAAAAAAATCTTGCTCATTGTTAAAAGTAATACACTTGCTGAAATCTAGATCGAGATTGCTTAACTTGTCTACAACACACTGGCTAATTGGGCTTGCGTGTTTTACCCCACCTGTACTTGCATCTTTGCAAACAATATTTCAAATTATCCGCAATGGGAGAGGCTGCTGACAGAGAAATATTCTTTATTAGGAACTTAATTGCGGCAACGCATCTTCTCGTATGTAAGGTGAAAACCCCTGCCTCAACATATGACAACGGAAGAGAGGTGCTGATAGGCGCATCAATAGCCAGTCTTAATATTGTTCAATTCCTATCCTTAATTCAACGAGGGGGGTCTCATTTATTCGTTTATGTGTTGAAGATATCCTGCAATTTCCTTTCGAAGAAATTATACATATCATATTTATATGGCCACCGCATTCAGTACTTGGCGCTTAAAGAATTTCAGTTACTCAGCAGAGACAACCTTTCTCCGTTTTCTCTTCCGAGATGTTTTCCAGATTTCATTATGTCATGTGATCAAACCAGCGGCCGAGCGGTAAAGTCGCTGAACACTGGTAATTCGGTCTGACGTTCGAATCCCGCGAACGGGCTGACTGCTTGGGCGTTTTTGTGGCTTTCCCCATGTGTAGCGTGCATACGAGCCAGTTTCCCTTAGAAAGTCCTCCACGAAGGCATCCCTCCCTTTAGTCAGATAGCCCTCGAGGCCTTGCCCTAATCACATACACACACATTATGTCATGTGCCCTTGGGCTTAATTTAAGGAACTGGCAACGTTGCGCCTGTAATAGCTCGGTAATATAGACGTGTCTAAGTCAATTTGTGTCACGGCGATAGCTATCAAGTCAATTAAAGCAAATCATGTAATTAATAAAATGCAGGAATATCTTCACACTGCTGAAGACTGTTGCACCAACTGAAGAGTAAAAATTAACGCTAGTAAATCTCAACTTTTAATCCTTAGTAAAACAAAGAAAACGCACCACTTTTAAAGAACTTTTCCTTTTTCAAGAGCCAGTTCCTGTAGTCACAAAGCCAAATACTAGAGAGTCATTTTAAACCAAACTATCACTTGGACTAATCATATTAAGAATGTAAAAAAATAAAGCCATAGGAATTATTTTTCCAGTCATAGGAAAATTTTCTTAGTCTACGAACCAAGAGGCATATTTACACTACTTGCATCCGTCCAATTCTTTGTTATGCAGCTCCTGCCTGGAATACTGCTTCTCCATATCAGTTACATCAACTTCAAGTGGTGCAGAATAAATTTCTACGCATTATTACAGATGCAGACTATTTCATCCGTCTTCATGAACTTCTTCATAGAGATCTTAAGTTTGAGACCATCACCGAATGTATTAAAAGAGCAAATGAGAAGCTCTTCGTAAAAGCAGTCCAGTGCGACTTCTTGAACTATTCTGAAGTCTTCAACTATGAAATTCTCTTTGATGACCGCAACATACGTCCACTGGCAGCACACACTATCATGGATGGAGATCACTAGTTCTTCTCTTAGCTCCTCAATCGGTAACTGTTTATACTTCCATTTCATCTGATTTAGACTGTGTTGTTTTTCTTAGTTGTTTGGACATTTTCCTGTGATGTTGTACAGACTGTAGTTGTGTTGTATGTGTTGAATTTGTGTAGTTATTTGGTAGTATTGATCTTCTGCTGTTTAGCATTGTATTTTGAATGAAGTTTTGCATTCGTCATTTTACTGAATTGTCACTGTATCCTTTTGGATGTTTCTGCATTCTTGTCAAGTTTTGTTAACCTACCAGATACCTTTGGCCTTTTTTCTCTTTGGTACCCCTCTCCATTTCCTTTCCTCCTTTTTCTTTTCAGAGATGTTATCCACACCCAGATTTTACTATGTCATGTACCCTAGGGCTTGATTTCATGAACCGGCAACGTTGCATTTCGCAGTAGTTCGGTATAATATTGAGTCTTAGTCAACGTGTCTCATTTTATTAATCTCAAGTGTTCACATCTTTATGGTGAAACAATTATGAAGAGCCGTTATGTGTAAGGCCCCTAGTGGGAGTCCGTGATAAGCTCTGGTAAAAGCAGGATAAGTTCCTGCTGAACACCAAAATACGCAACTAAAGCATCAAATCATCTCAACTTCACCAAGAGGGGCAAAACAAATTTTTAAGAATTGTAATAAAGTTAAACAAAATTGAATTAATAGAATGAATTTCTTAAATGGTATTAAGATTACTGAGATTACGTTGTGTCCGCATTAACCTAAAGATACATAAAAAAATAATAGAATAGAAATGTGTGAACTGTGAAGGGAGATAGAAGATCAAAGTCAACTTACCCCAAAAGATGATAACGGGCAAAGATATCGAAAGAAAATCAATTATTCTTATTTTTTAGCATCGCTACTTCAGAATAAGCACTAAGGATCAATAAAAGCAGACAGACGAACGCAGTACTTATACAAAATCACACTCGGAACATGTTACACGTGACTTAACGAACATTAAGAATATAACGCTGAGCTCATCGTTAAAGTCAATCTTCTTCCATCTGTACAAAATGAAAGTTCCGAAGGAATTGGAAACATCAAAAATAAGGGCAGTCAATAAGCATATTCGGTAAACTATTGTGTTTTTTTATATCGAAAAAAGAGGACACACTTGTGTACAGATTACGTGCGAAGCGAAGGCATCTTAATAGAAAAAGTAGTTGGATAAACAAATTATGAACAGCAGCAATAATCTACGTGTCTGGAGAAATTATCTCTTGCGTTGTAACTTCAAGCTGAATTCCTCTCACAGAAGTTCGCATGGTATTGTCAGGCAGCATTCAAGGAAGAAGGAAGAAAGGACACGTCACGTCGGCAGGAGAGAAACGGGTCAGAAGGCCGTCCTACACCTCCGAAATACAGAGTCAGTGTTGGCGCTGCCAAGGGTACTTTCACAGTTCCGCAGTGTGTACGCTGCCAATCAAATGTCTGGCCCGCATTATGCGTACCAATGTACCAAAGATCCAGAAGAGGCGAACACCTGTGCGAACTGCCTTGGTCAGCATGCAGCCAACTGGTTCCACTGCCCCAGAAATCCAATGAACAAGGGCAAAAACCCCAATATTCGGAAGGATAGCGGGAAAACAAAATTCGTACCGGCGCCAGCCAAACCTCCTATTAGTGGTACAGATCCCCTTTTCAGCGAAATCGCTTCCGGACGGAAAAATCCCGGACTTACTACGAATCCAGAGCAGAAGCAAGCCCCGGCACTGAGACCTACACCACAGCCAACACCACCGGCCCAGGCTCTAGCCCCAACTCCTGAGGACTACAGCTGCACTGATACACTCCGTTGCGTGTTCCAGATTTCATCTGAATTCGGAATCGAGCATAAGACCCTACTGCAAGCCTTCAGAAATGCCCTGCCTCAGCTCCGGACAGTCTCCACCGGACCTGAGCGAGCATTCTTCATCTATGAGGCCTACGTTGGACTCCTCAACTAAGACAGCACGTTCAACGACCCAAATAGAGAAGATGAGCTACTGATTTCGTTCTGGAAGCCCAACGGAATAAAGAACAAGATCCACGAAGTCCGGGATTTTATTAATGAGCACCTCTTCATGGACCTCTTCCTCGTACAGGAGACACATCTGGTTGAGGGACTTAGCGCGAACATCGCGAATTATTTCTGCTACCGAAATGATAGAGAGGTACGCATCAGTGACACTATTCGTGCTAGTGGCGGTACTAGCATATATGTAAAACGCTCCTTAAAGCATTCTAGAATTCCCACGCCACCACTGGAGGCCCTAGAAGCGACCATTATTCAAATTCATATTCAAAATTCCCCCCCCCCCAATAGCAGTAGCGTCCTGCTATATGCCTCCGAGACAGGGACCTGCATTTATCTCTGATCTCAGAAAATTAAGTGGTGTTGCAAATAACCTGATTATCGCAGGAGATTTAAATGCCCGTCATAGAACTTGGGATTGTGTCACTGCCAACAACTATGGCGATAAACTCAAAATTTGGGCTCAGGACGCCCGTATCCAAATTATAGCGCCGAACACACCTACCCATTACCAGTTTCCTGGGGGGTTAGGTGCTCCTTCCATTATTGATTTGGCATTATTTAAAAATATTCCATTAGATTATTCGATCAAAGTGATTCCGGAACTGTCCTCTGACCATTATCCGGTTCACCTCACCCTTAAAACTACCAAAATCAATCAAAATTTACCGGCGCAAGTCTCGACTAACTGGGACAACTTTCGGTATGTTTTGGAAAATAGTATTCTCCCCCCTATCAAAATTAACGATAATCAGGAGGTTGACTTAGCCATTGACAGGCTCAACCAAACCCTGGGAAGTGCGTTCACGGCTGCTTCCAAGCCCAAATTCAGGCCTAATCACTATAAATTACCTGATTTCATTAAGGAAAAAATCAAAATTAAAAACCGTCTTCGCAGAGATTGGCAAAATACACGTTTAGAACGAGTACAACTGCAAAGAATCCAGAATGAGATCAAGTCTGACATTAAAAAATATGCAGATGATAAATACTCAAATTATCTTAAGTCCTTAAAGACTTCTGACAATAGCCTCTGGGTTGCTAGTGCACGGCTTCGCAAACCTAAACATAACATTCCCCCCTTAATGGGCACGGTCAATGACCGGATGGCACTAACAGACACTGAAAAGGCTGAACGCATAGCGGACAGTCTTCAAACACAATTCTCATTAAACACTGGACTATTTAGGTTTGTTCGATTCCTGTGCAACGCACACACATGAAGTCCAGCACCAAGTTGAAGAATTTCTCTCCTCAGATACACATTCTGAGGAACCCATTACCACAACAATGACTGAGATTTCTGCAATTGTCAAAAATCTCACCCCTGCAAAAGCACCTGGCCTTGATAGGATTTCTAATCGCATGATTAAAAACTTACCAATTAAATTCATATTTTACCTAGCAGTTTTGATTAACTCAATGCTAAGGTTAAAATATTATCCTGATAGCTGGAAGAATGCTTTAGTCATTCCTATTCTAAAACCTGGTATGGACCCAAAGGTCCGTCAAAATTACAGACCGATCAGCCTCCCGTCTTCACTTAGTAAAATCTACGAAGCTATACTGCTTAGATACCTGAATGATTTCTGCCGAAACCGAAATATTATTATTCCTCAACAATTCGGTTTTCGCGCAAAACACTCAACTCAGACCCAGCTACTGAGGGTAGTAGAAATCATTCACACAGGATCTCGCAGTGGAAAGCCTACAACTATAGTCTATTTAGACGTAGCAAAGGCTTTCGACAGGTGTTGGCATATCGGAATTTTATTCAAGCTCATGCGACTTGAAATTTCGGCTAATTTTGTGCACATAATGCACTCTTACCTCAATAATCGTACCTTTTCTGTTAAAGTTAAATACTCTGTTTCTTCTCCTCGGCCTATCCTGGCGGGGGTGCCTCAGGGAGGAATTCTTAGCGCTACGCTCTTCAACTTGTATGTAAATGACATACCACAATCACCAAGTGTCGATCTAGCCCTTTACGCAGACGATACAGCCATCATTTCCCAGCACCCAACACTCAACGCCACTCTCAATCACCTTCAGCTTTATTTAACAGACTTGGAGTCCTGGCTCATTACCTGGAAAATCAAAATTAACGTCGCAAAAAGTGCCGCCACCGTTTTCTTTTCCAGAAAGAGAAACGTCCATAGCCAACTCCCACCACTCAGGTTATTTGAAGAGGAGATATCCTGGGTGGATTCCTATAAATATCTGGGAGTTTATCTAGATGCGAAGCTGCTCTGGAGTACCCATATCAACTATACAATAGAGCTTTGCCACGAATGTCCGTGCTCTCGTCACAGGCAATGGAGAAACTTTCGAAACTAGATAATTTTGCTTTGATCTGATCACTTAACTTCGCGGCTAAATCAGTAACTCTTTCCGCAACTGTATTTCGAGACAATGAAATTGATTGAAAAGCCTTCACATTTCCAGGACAAACAATTTCTCCAGCTTTCATTAGGCATTCCTTGATGAAATCACCGTCAGTAAAAGGCTTCGAATGTTTAGCTATCAACTCGGACAAGACGTAGCTTGCATGTACCGCCGCTTCACTTTCTTGCAATACTTTACTAACATGAACTGTGGCTTTTTCACTCTTTCAACTTTTCTTCTCTCATTAATCCTTCGTAATTGTTATATTTCGATTTGTGTTGTTCGTAATGACGTTTAATATTATATAACTTTGGTGCATTAATAGTATTATTACATATCAAGCAGATTATTTTATCTTTTATTTCACAGCAAAAATATTCTAAATCCCATTTTACTTGGAATATTCTATGTTCGTCAGCGATTTTTCGTTTAATTTTACTACCACTTTGTTTTGATATAGACATACTGAATACAAAGTGCTGGAATAAACACGGTTGACGTTAAAAAGTTAACAAAAATTTATTCTTTCCACAAGAGATAAATCAAAATGCTGAAATATTTCTTCAAAAATATTCTAACAATATCACAAAATGTGAAACGTTTAGCAAAAATCAATTCAAAACAGAGAAACTAATTCTATCTCACAGCGAAATCGCCACAAATCAATCACAGCGTTAAGTAAAGAAACAGTTCGCTAGAACTACAGCTACTACTGAGATGAGTTGTTTGTTCTCGGCTTTTATAAGCTTTATAATTAATTTCTCGAATATACTGGAAACATCTATAAATATCTGGATTTTTGTGGATGGCAACAGCAATTACGAGATATTTATTTATTAGGTATTAAATGCACGCGCTGTTCTATTTTTAACCTTCCAACGCAGCTGTCTTTTCAAAAATCGTCTGCGTTGCTAAGGCAACATGAAGCAAATCTAATTACAATTCTAAATAAAAAAAACTAACTAAATAAATAACTATGAAATCCGTAACAATATGAATTAAGTAATAATTAATAATAAAGCAAAGTACATGCACATACACGCACCAATATATCGTACAAAACTATGATTGGAAAACTGAGACCATGAGTAATCTAACAACACTGAATAAATTATCGTTAATTACTTAGCAGTAAACATTTAATTTTTTTCTTCGTCAATATGTTATTTTATTATTATATATTATTATTTGCCGATATATTGGTTGGGGCGCAAAAGAATTTGTTGCGGACCGCATGCGGCCCGCGTGCCGCGAGTTTGACATCCTTGCTTTAGACCATCGGCTTCCAAAACCCTTGGAACATCTGCTGTGTTAGTTGCCATCTCTGCAATGGAGATAGTCCTATTTAGGTTAAATCTTGTTCTGGGAAAGCTGTTAAAAGGATTCCCTATAATAAAGCATGAAGGAGTCAGAGCTGTCAAATCATTGGGATCACTGGAGACAAGTGTTTTTGGCCTCGAATTTGAACATGCTTCAATTTGTGCGATTAGTGTTAGTCAAAATTCCGATTCCAACCCATTTCTTTAGATGCAACTTCAAGGATCTAACAGCTGCTTCCCATACAACACCATGATGTGGAGCAGCTGGCGGGTTTAATATCCACCTTATGTTTTCATGTGATAACCACCTTTGAAATTCTGACTTTGAATGGACAGATGAAACTGATTCCTTAATAATTTTAATTGAACCTATAAAATTAAGTTCCACAATCACTTCTTATTTCTTGAGGTTTTTGACTTCTCGAAGCAAATCGAATAAAGTAGCTAGGGATGCTTCACTTGACAAATCTTTAACAATCTCTAAGTGGATAGCATTTGTAGCTAAACAAATGAAAATGCAGATATAACATTTAATTGGCCTTATACTTCTCCTCCTTTCCATTTTCGCAGCAATCAACGCTAACCTTTGAAAAGGTTCTCCTTGGAATCACTCTGCTTGCAGAGAATTTACTCCTTAATATGGATTAGGAAATTCAAGACCCTGTCGATCTGTTTTTCTGTTCCTTTCATTTAAACTGAAATGCCCTTTGCTCTGCTCAACATTTGCAACAGTCGTTGTACAAAATTGTTTAATACATCAAGCGTGATAACAAGATTATGAAATATCAGATAGCTTGTACTTTGCTTATTGTTTATTTTAAAAACTGTTATTGCTCTTTTTTTATTCTAATACTAATACTTTATCAAGGGAGTCCCAAAATTAACGCAAGATTTAAATTAATTATATAACACAGCTTTTTTCTTTAAATTGTTATTTTTTTTAAACGTAAAGTATACAGTATAGGGTCATGTATGGAATAAGACATCGAGCAGATCACTTCCACGGCTTTGCTGGCACATACGCACACTTTTAAAGTCATTTTCAATGACCATTTTGCATAAATATGGCTGAATTTCCTTGATGCAACATTGAGTTTCCTCCTTCTATGCACACATACTTGTGGGCTTGTTGGCATAGTCCTTTGACAAAACCTATAAAAGTCCATAAAAAGGAAATCCAGTGGCGTTAAAGTACACGATCTGATTCTCATCAACGAAACGAGAGCGTACACGGTAAGGAAATGTACAATTCAGTAATTGAATTGTTTAACAGTCTATATGGCATGTGGCACAGTCTTGTTGAAATCACAAGTCATCCACATCGATATCATCCATTTTAGATAGAAAACACCGTTTACCATGTTGCGATATCGAGCTGCATCAACATTCACTGCTTGACCAGCTTCATTTTCGAAAATTGTATGATCCAATGATGCCTCCAGCCCCAGTTCCGCACCAAATAGTGACACATTTAAGATGCATTCGTTCCTTGACAATCACAATGTGGGTTCTCTGAACCTCAAATGCTGCTGCAATTTTGACCATTAAACAAAGCCATAAAGGTGAAAATGTGGTTCATCGCTGGAAATGATTTTGTTACAAACTTCGGCATCCCCTTATTGATGTTCAATAATCCATTCCACGAAATTTCTTCGCTGTGCATGATCATTAGGCTCTAGATCCTGCGTCAACTGAACTTTGTAAGTACGGAGACGCAGATCTTCAGTGAGTATACACTGTAGAGAGCTTCTTGAAATTGACATTTCTTGTTCACGACGCCGAAATGTTCCTAGACTTTCACCAACACTCTCACGCACTGCTTTGAAATTGAGATTTGAACGGGGTTGTTTTTGGATGACCAGTATGTTTAGCACCTCCAATCGATCCAGTCTGCCTGAAGTTTTCAATTACTTTGTTCACCTTTGTGAAGTTAAATGACTCTTCCGACCATATTTTTTACGAAATTTTCGAAGCGTGGCTGCCAGACTTTTCGTTATTTTGAAATATTGTTGAACAATGAAAACACGTTGTTCTACCGTGTAACGCTTTATTTCTACCCTAAACCATCAGCTGTTAAGTGATTTTTAATAGGGTTACCAGCACCTTACTGCACGAAAGGTGGCAAATTCAAATCTTGCGTTAAATTAAGGACAAGCTTTAGAAGATTCCAGTAAAAAGAGATATTAATTGGAGAACCTGTATGTGACTTCCAGCATAAAAGTGTTTTAAAGTATTTTATTTTACACATCGTACATCGAAACTGGGCAAAATTTCTACTTTTTACGGTACGATGTTTTTTAACTTTATATTTGGAATTTCTTCTTCCACTCATTTGGCTTTTGTATCGTGAATTGCACTGCTTATCCTCTCATTTACGAGATATTTTCACTTATACGGCATTCGATATCTCCTAAGCTTTCCGCATATTCGAGTTTTTACTGTACCAAACATCAACTACCCTGTAAGAATAAAAAATATACATAATATATTGAATAATTTGCTCTTAATTTTTATGGTACTTTAATGCTAATCTAATATTAATGAAAAATGTATGAACGAATTTAAAACCTAGCTCTAATATTTAACACGATATGGTTCTAAAAATTCAATTTACAGTTTGTTAGCATTTCGCCAAAGTTAAAATGGCGAGTTCATTTACCTATATTCAATATTTATTTGCTTTTGGGCTTGCGCGTAATATTAACCCTTAACATTGACCAACTCACTATGAGGTCTGCCTAACTCTTTCACATGCCGCAATGAATCTTTACTACAGCACTGTTGTTGAAAATAATGTTCATATTAAAGTTCGTAAGCAAAAACACATATGCACTGTTCGAAAAAGTACCTACATATATGTATGTGTGTATATATGTACATATATACACATACATATATGTAGGTACTTTATATATATACTTACGAACTTTAATATGAACATTATTTTCAACAACAGCGCTGTAGTAAAGATTCATTGCGGCATGTGAAAGAGAAAAAAAAAGCATGTGAAAGACCGCATATATATATATATATATAAGCGAAGAAGCATATATATATATAAGCGAAGAAGCATATATATATATAAGCGAAGAAGCATATATATATATAAGCGAAGAAACTTTCACATGCTTTCTTCGCTTATATATATATATATATGCTTCTTCGCTTATATATATATATATGCGGTCTTTCACATGCTTTTTTTTCTCTTTCGCATGCCGCAATGAATCTTTACTACAGCGCTGTTGTTGAAAATAATGTTCATATTAAAGTTCGTAAGCAAAAACACATATGCACTGTTTGAAAAAGTACCTACATACATGTATGTGTGTATATATGTATGTAAGAAAGATAAAAATGTATGAATCAGAATTATAATATAACTATAAACATTAATTCTTCCTCTCTATTCTAAAATCGTAATAACTTATCTGCATTGCGTCATTCAAATTAATCATGCGATCTTACGTAACCGTTAATACCAGATGCCTCTTGACGACCAGTCAGCGAATTGTAAACCAAAACTTTTCTCTTCGCGTGCTTCCATCTTTCATAACTACGCACTTCAGCTTTTGCTCTCTACTGTGCTAAGATGTAATTTCGCTGGCTTGCTTTCTATCCCAACAATATCAAAAATGTAAATCTTCTGTGGAAAGGCACGACTAGAGTGCCAAGTGATTGTGGTCACAAATACCAATTGGAAATAAAAATGGAATTAAAACTGCCTCGACTGCCAAGTTCTTTAAATACTACGCAATCAAAATTCTTCTTCAATATGGATCTAAGCACGCATCTACAGTGATCCGTCCTCTTTCTTTGCTTTTATCATGACATGTATATATATACATATATACACATACATATATGTAGGTACTTTTTATATGTATATATATATATATATATATATGCGGTCTGGTCTCTGTATTACCGTCATAAGTATTGTAATTGAATAAATGTAATTCATACTGCGTTAGCTGTAACCGTAATGCGACCTTCACATTGCGTCATTTCCTATGGCGGATCTTTCGACCGTTTTCAAAGACAAGAAAATAAGCCATGGAGCCGAGATTTGCAATTTTATCTTGACAATTTGCAAAAAAGTAAATAAGCAATTTTTTTAGAAACATTTTACGCAGTGCTTTCAAGTTTAAAAGCTAATTTCTAAACGAAAATATTAAATAAAATTTAAACAATATATAATTTATATTTTTTGAAGTTTAATAGAATAAGAATAATATGGTACTGAATTTTTTTAATTCAAATAAAAATAAATTCATTCGATTAATATTAAGTTATCATCGACATTATAGTGCACCACATTGTAGAATCCGTGCTAATATCATTGAATAATACCAAAATAAAATAATTCATCATGTTCAACACTTTAAAATTGCCAAAGAGCGAACGAGTAACTTGTAAAAAGGTTAACATGGAAAAAAGCTAAGCGGTAAAATTTCAAATTTAATAAAGCGCTTGATCAATTATTAGCTGCCCATTACAAGTTTGCAAAGGCAGTCATTTTTCTAATTCTCACACAGCCAATCAATCAATTAACTCTGCTAAACACACATTAATACCTGAAATTTTGCAGTTTCAAAAATTCCTGAGCGTTCTCACTTTAACGATAAAAGTATCCGACTCATGAAAGTCATTGATTCTCTAGTTTATCACCTAACTTGTACCTTAAACTAGAGTACGAAGAATTTGACAAGGAGCTAGGAATTCAAATGTTAATATTCAGTGTCTTATTTTCCGGAATGAGATCAAGACACCATGTGACCAATTTTTCCAGTCACAATATTCAGACAACATATAAACTCCCTAATGACAGCAGTCTTTGGCCTGACTCTGCCGGACTATGCAAACAGAAAACACTAATTCTGTTCTTTGATGTCGATGCACACACAGACACGCACAAAGCGGATCTTATTTCTAACAGTCTCCAAACCCAAATCGCACCCCATAGCGAAGATATCTTCGCGAATAACGTTGATACCTCCCGAAAAGGTTTTAAAAGTTTCTTAAACTACCCTTTAAAGACAGACTAATAGTAACTTCATTTGTATTAAAATAGCACTTACATCGCTAAACATAAGCCTAAAAATGCACATTGACTGGACTCTGCTTCTGTTAAATAGCTACTACACCAATGTTCTGTTTCTGAGAGAGAAACCTATGTTTTGTTTCTATACTTTGCCGAAAAATCATGGGCACCAATGCCTTGTTACTACTTCCTCTTAGGGAGGAAACTAATGCAGAAACAGACAGGTGAAGTCGTAACTATCTAAATATAAACTGAGAAAACTAAACTCTTTTAAGATTTTGCTAAATACCAAACTTTTAGTGATCGTATAGGTAAAACGGTAATGCATTGCGTTGTGAAAATGCATCCGGGACCGCGCCGTGAGAGGATCGAATAATTAACATGTAAAATCAATATATATATAAGAAAAACACATAACAGATATAAAGAAAACATAAGTAATAGGTTTCCAGATTAAATATCAGTTTATTCAAATTCCTCACAATAAAAATTAAATCTTATCCTCATCAGAGAGTCTAATTTCTTATTTGTGTTACCTTTTAATTTACTTATTTTAGACACAGGGGAATTCTTCAATTTGTCATTTACCTTTTGTTACATTTAGATTCATGATTTGCAAATCTATTACATGACTCTTTTAATTTAATTATTTTAATTAATTTCTACGAGGTTAAGGAAAACATATTATTTGTAATTCACATCTGTTCTAAGGAAGATTACACAAACAACTTAAATTATTACATCCTAATTCATATAAAAACCTTAAGGTTTGTCTTGGTAATTTAGAAGGGGAAAGGGAAACAATTGAAAGCCTGAGAATTAATTTAAGATTCGACGTTGTTATTTTACATTCCAAGGAAGTCGTTGAAACCTTACTTAAAGTTCAAACACAAAAAAATATAACTTATCTTGTAAGGACGTCTTGAAGTGGAGGACTCGTATCCTAATAAGCGTTGACGTCGGCGGGGCTCATTTTTATGGTCACAAATGGAAGTTTCAGAAGACATCGTCCTGTCCTGGCACTATTGGCGAAACACACACGCAGGTAACTGGTTTTCATAACGACGAAGCTATTTTTACTCTGGAAAACAGAAACAGGAGCACTGCTGCCCAGCACGGCTGTCCGCCTGGTCTTGAAAGTCTTAAGTCACTCGCCCGTTTCAATTTCGCCTTTTAACCAGAACGCGGCAGGGGAGCATCTCTCTTCGTAAATTACATCGTTTCGAACACTCATTCCCAGAGCAAGTTTCAAGAGTAACGTCCAAAGTAAGTTCCGCAAGCAAGTCTCGCACGAAAAATGATTCCAAGAGTAAGTGAGTAAAGTCTTTTAAGTCTTTCAACAAATACTCATACCTCTTCAATCTCGCCTCTTAACCAAAACGCGGCCGGGGAACACCTCTCTTCGTAAATTACATCGTTTTCTCTTGCTCAACCCCAAGAGCAAGTTTCAAAAGTAACATCCACAAAGTAAGATCAGCAAGCCAGTAAGTGATTCAAACTCGAATTTTCTTCCTCTCCTTCACAAACGCGGGCTCCCACTATGGCTTCAATTATCGCCCCCTTAATTTTGGCAAAATTTGCGTTTTCAACCCCTGAATGCGGAAATAAGAGTGATCGCGCATGCGCGCCCTTCTTCACTTAGCCAACAACCGGACCCTCACTCGCCAAAACCTGAATGACTTACATCGAAAGTCAAGTGGCAACCTCTGGCCCTTCTGTGACGTACTTCCTGTCCTAAGGTCAACTGCACAATGAAATTCCTTCTAGAACATTCTAAAGGACAAAGCGCGCGAAATCATGACTTAGAAAAATTGCCTCCCTTTCCCTGCTTCTTTTCACAATTAATCAAAGCTTGTACCTAGTGTTTATAACGCGATCAGACAATTTCTCTACACAACACTTCTAATTATACGATAAAAACGTTCTCTCTCAATTTGTTGCTTTCCATAATAGTGATAAATGCTAATTAACTTTACGTACACACTAGCAATTATTTATTATTTCCATAATAATGCTAACTGCTAATGAACTACATCGCTATTTTCCAGAAAAACAGAAACGTGAATTAATATTGCCTATTCCAAACCTGAACAGCGCCATTCAAACCCTCAAAATTACCGACCTCCTACCTTTTTTTTTGTTATCAAATATATACGATGTTATGTTGCTTCAACACTTGAATGTATTCCTCCGAAACCAAAATGTCAATTTTGTTGAAAAGTTTGGATTTCTGAAAAAAAAAAAAAAAAAAAAAAAAAAAAAAATTCTGTTCAAATCTCCAGCTTCTACTGACAGTGGAGTGCGTTCATGAAGGTTTCCGCAATAAAATGCTTTAAATTTTAATTTTTGTACATATGTAAGATGTTTGAAACATAATTTATTTATTAATATATAACAAAACAGAAGCAAGCATACACTATTTGCTGAATAAAAACAGATTAAAATTATTTCCAAGTGAAATTATGCGTTTTTGCTTTCGATGAAGACAGTGAAATTGAAGTTTTCAACAAAAGTTTGGATTCAAAAAAGGAAAGAATTTTATAATCAAATATAATGTAAATACTTTCTGACCACCAGTTTTGTCGTATCCTGTCTTCATATAAAAAAATTGAAAACTGCTTTTTCAACATTTAGTTTGCTTTTTTTGTTATTTCCTCTTTTTTTTTTTTTTTTAATGGAACTGTTTTTCTATTTCAAGCAAAGCGGTGTTTTTGAAAATTTGATTAGCTCATTATATGCTTTGTAGATAGGTTGTCTGTAGAATGCCTTTGGCTGCCGATTGTTTTCGCGTTATGTTTCGAAGCTTTGATTTGCAGCCCGAGTGACGGCAATTCAATTAATTTAAAATTGACGAAAATTGTAACAAAAACGAAAAACATCACCCTAGATACTTCCCAAAGAAATATGCGTAAACCAACATGGTTTTCCAATTAACAAAGAATAAGCAATTCGACAGTTTAGAAGCTTTAACGGAAAATGAAGTTAGGCCGGATAGAATACCGAGTTACGTTTATTCTGCAGTTTGTATAACGCTAAACAACACGATTTATCAATAAACCCAGTTAAATAACAGTAAAGCTTATTATTAAGTTTACCAAAATATAAATTTGGATTTGTAATAGGCTTTGCTGTATTTAATTTGCAGGAAAACTTCCGCATTTTAGTTAGGAGATACCGATTGTTATTGAAATGATGATTAATAATGCCAAGAATCGTCAACAGGATTCAACCACTCTACTCGAGCACTGCAAATAAGATTAGAAAAGTCAATACATATTTGCACAAAATTTACTTTTCAACATCTCTTTCACTACCAATATTTTCGAAACCTTTATCCGATGAAGGTAATGTACCATATGAAAAAACAATAACTTCCCTTCTGAAACATTTTATTCGCCGAAGAAAGAACAAGCTTTGTTATTATCGCTGCGTTTTGTTGTCATGTTAAAATTTACGAATTCTGTGCAACATTTCTCTCGTAAGTATTAGCTGCATTCGGCACATATTACTCCCACTTACACCTTACACTCTTCCTTTATTGGTTTTAAATTCAGCAAAGTGGACGAGCCTTTCCGGGAAGGATGCCTTCAAGAAGGACTTTCTGAGACTGTCTGGATCGTGTTTATGTTTTATATGAAACAAATATAAAGCACGACAATGAACATCGTGCAGACAATCGGCTGTATTCAAACTCCTGTCACACAACTTGTATTCGGCGGTCTTTACCACTCGACCAAAACAGTTTTCTATACTCGGCCACTTACACTATTTTACATCACTTGACATTTGTTGTATATATACGATATAGCGTAATGCACTTCCTTATAGGCCCAAACGTTTAGTCCTAATAAATATTGATACCACGTAAATGTCGAACAAAACAATACAACATAAGTCGAACATTCCACATCACGATATAAATCACACAATTTTATTATTCTTGTGAATATTAGAAGCCCATATCTTTCTTCAGTTACAGATCATTTGCATAAACTATTCCCCCATTAGCATAAACAATTACACCGAAAGCTTAAATAACTTAAGGACGTGTTTATTGAAATGTATCATACGAAAGAGTGAAGCAAAATGGAAACACTTTTAAGAAATAATTAATTTTCAAAGCACCACTCCCTTAAATATTCTATTTAAATCATATTTACACAGACATTATGTATTAGCGCACAGACGAAGCACAGACATTTTATAGGAAGCCGCTATTAAAAAGAAAAACTACGAATCGTTTTCATTGTAAAATTTGCTATTATCTCGATAAATAGTTATGATTTATAAAATTATTGCTTATTAAATTTGCTCCTTATCTTCTTTTTCATCATAAATAAATTATCTTATTATATATTGAATCAAACCTTAAATATATTAGTTTGTTTAACAGGAAAAAGAACACATATAAAATTGCTTCCTTCATGCAGGATTTTCGATATGCATGCCAGATTATTTTAAATGTAAATTTATTGACTCTTGGGTTGTAGAGATAAATACCGGAATCGCAGATTCAGAGAAATTATAGATGCCGCCTAGTCATTTGGAGGCCTTCTCAGCTCACAATTCATTTAGTGCACTGCTGCCTCAGAGTTTGCCACAATTGCTTACTAACAAATGACTTGCTTATTAAGAGCTGTATGAGTATTTTTATTTAAAGCTGTATATTAAGAGCTGTATGAGTATTTTTATTAAAAGCTGTATATTAAGAGCTGTATGAGTATTTTTATTAAAACTGTATATTAAGAGATTATTAAGAGCTGTATAAGTATTTTTGTAGAACGTGACAGAAATATAAAATATTCCTTCTGGTGAAATACGTTTTATCACGTTTTATCACGTTATTGTGTGATTTATATCGTGATGTGGAATGTTCGACTTATGTTGTATTGTTTTGTTCGACATTTACGTGGTATCAATATTTATTAGGACTAAACGTTTGGGCCTATAAGGAAGTGCACTACGCTATATCGTATATATACAACAAATGTCAAGTGATGTAAAATAGTGTAAGTGGCCGAGTATAGAAAACTGTTTTGGTCGAGTGGTAAAGACCGCCGAATACAGGTTGTGTGACAGGAGTTTGAATACAGCCGATTGTCTGCACGATGTTCATTGTCGTGCTTTATATTTGTTTCATATAAAACATAAACACGATCCAGACAGTCTCAGAAAGTCCTTCTTGAAGGCATCCTTCCCGGAAAGGCTCGACCACTTTGCTGAATTTAAAACCAATAAAGGAAGAGTGTAAGGTGTAAGTGGGAGTAATATGTGCCGAATGCAGCTAATACTTACGAGAGAAATGTTGCACAGAATTCGTAAATTTTAACATGAAAACAAAACGCAGCGATAATAACAAAGCTTGTTCTTTCTTCAGCGAATAAAATGTTTCAGAAGGGAAGTTATTGTTTTTTGGGAAGAATTTGGGAAGAATAAATTTTACCAAGAAATTATAGGTTCTGCGTCTAGTCCATTCAATCCAGTACGAATCCTTACTCACGACACAATATGGCACTGGAAAATGAAGTATTCGGCAAAATACGATATTTGAAAAATATATGTAAACTATGAAGAACTTCAAAAATAGAGGTAATGACGAAACATCTATCGATAAGGGTTGGATTCAAATTTAAAGTTATTTACTTCACAGAAAATAATTCTATGATTATGTGATTAATGATTTTCCCCAAAAATCATTTTTCCTTGTCCGCATCTTACAAAAGTTGTAGAATTTGAACTTTGTTTATTTTTCATCCGATACCAATGCAGCTACTGAAATGGTTTTATTCTGATATATAATTTATGTACTACAGAAATGTGGCACTGAAACTATAATACTGTGAAGGCAATGGTTATTATTAAGTGCAATTTCGAGAGCAATATTTCGATGAATTAACAGAACAAATTTTAAATTGCTACGAGTTACTATAAAAGGTCTATTCCATTTTAAAATGCAACTAACCATTTGTAAGAATTATTTATACCTTATATAAAGTTCTTACTGTATTTGTATGTTTCATTTGATAACGAAAGCGATAATTAGCAATATAGTTTATCTATAAGCAAAGACCGTGTTCTTTATAACGACTGTATCAATAAATAATACCTGTGGCTGAGGGACAGATTGTGACAAACAACAGACAACATACGTATAGAGCTCGGAAACACAGCCATCGTATATCGATTTTAGCATCCTTAATGATGTCAAATGCTGGGGTACATTTGCAAACTTCAGTTAACACGGCAGCTAATAATCTATTGGACTTAGTTGTGGGAAATTTGGGAGTTAAGTATGACGAAAGTGGCGGCTCAATTCGCCATCCTCGCGAAATGATGTATGCAAGTCCACAGCCATATGAGGTGTTGCATCATGTTGCAAAATATCATGATTTAAACAGGTGATTATTCTGCAGTCAACACACGGTCTTTGCAGGATGGGGATTATGCGAATTTGTGTACACCCATCACGCTCTCAGTCTGAGAAGCAGAATTCCTCATTTCCTGGAAGAAAATAGTCCGAACTCAAATGATGCGGAAATTCCACACCACACCGTGTGTTTCTCGTCTTACAATGAGTTTCCCACAAATCTAGAATTTTTGGTATTTTGCTCCTTTGGGATTTGAAAGAATATAAAATTAGTCAAGAATTCATGTTGTTTTCGGAATACAATTTTCGAAACGAGAAATATTGTAAGAAAACAGTTGTTTCTTAATATAATCATCTTTGTATAATTTTGTTTTTCATATTAGTTAAAGCTCTGTTGTCTCTTCCTCATTCGTCAGGAACATATATAAAGAATATTTCTAATGAAATGAATGACTAATGAAAACTTTTTAACAAAATTTCTGATGGCAATGAAGGAAAATAAAAGATTGTTGGTTGTGCATTAGCACTGAAGGCGTAATGAGTACGTTTCCTCAAGCACAGAATTAAAGAATCATAAGTCAAAAATTTTAACTACGAAATCTTTATTTAATAGGATAATTTTGCTTAACTTAAGCATAACAAAAGTTATAATGTTCACGTACATTAAAATTCTGAAGTATTGAAAAGAATAACTTACAGAGAATCAACATCAGTACTAAATATCATCAGGCTTACCTATATTAGGCAATAAGAAAAATAAACAGGAATATACTTTGCCGTAGTACCTGAAAGAGAAGAAAGTACTACTGGATTAGACCTTTGGCTAGGTACAAGTAGCTAGGGTGAAAATCAAATATTCTGCATTGCACACGAGCTTTACTTTCTCTCGCCAATATATACCTTGGCGCACGTTCGTTTCGTATGCCTTTCGAGTTTCATTATGCAAAATACCTAAATTTATGCTAACAAAGATTTTCTACCAATTCTCTCGAAGACTACTTTTAGTAAAGAAATAACGCAATAGTTAAAGGGAACTGATTTTTCTGTTCCTCAAAAATCCGTTAATTTAATAATAATCTGGTAATGAAATCATGAATAAATACTCCCTTGTGTCTCTTGTGCAGAAGACATTATGAAATTAGCCTATTGAATAAATGACAACAGTTGTGTGTAAATTGCATACGAAATGATGGAAATACCTTTATATGTGTGTGTGTGTGTGCGTGTCTGTTTGTATGTAAAAAGAAAAAGTGAATAAGAAAAAATGTAAATTTGATAGATCGCTTTAAAAATATCAATCTGGATATTTTCTATTTTTATATGTGTAGGAATGTTAAATTAACCCGTTTCATGCTTGCTAATGAAACCTGCAAAGCGGATAGTTTTATCGGATCCAAATTAAAGAAACATTTTGCTATATATCTCGCACTTTACAGACGCATACTTCTTTCTACCGATTTCCTTTCTTGTGGCTAACACGCATTGCTACTGGCTTCTGTGAATCGCCTATTATGTTAAGATCAACTCAAAGTAACTTAATTCTTGGACAAATAAATTCTGTTTTGGAGGCAGACTGTTTGGTTCACATATCATTATGGGTGCAATATGCACTCCAAAATTTTCAAATCTTAGGTATTCTTCAGATAATCGGCGACACACTGAAGTCAAGCATCGATGAGCGTTAATCACAAGGCAAGGAAGCAGGAGAAAAAGGATTGTTCACAAGCCAACCACGCGATATATAGTGAAATTGTTTCTATAAATTTGGTCGTAGTCCTTTTTTATTCCTCATTTCTATATGAACATCTAATTTTTCGGACCTGAAAGTAGTAATTGTTTATAATAACTTTCTGAATGAACTGTACCTTTTCAAATCAATCCGTTTCATGCTTGCTAATGAAACCCAGCAAAGCGGATAGTTTTTATCGAATTCAAATTAAAAAAACTTTTTGATTTATATCTCGCACTTTACTGACGCATACTCTTTTTTTTTTTTTACCGATTTCCTTCCTTGTGGCTAACACGCAGTGCTACTGGCTTCTGTGAATCGTCTATTATATTAAGATAAACGACGATTACCAAAATTGCTGGGTGCATACAACACTGATAAATGATGTGTGAATAAAATATTATGTGTTTAAAATTTGTCTAACTAAAATCAAATTATGTTGATTTCACCTACTCATTAAAGCCTCTCCAAGTTATAACAACCATATTACCACCACCAATCCATGGCAGCTATTCCCATATCATCTTATTACGAGCACTCAGATACATGTTTCTCTATACTGCAAGACGTAACCGAGGAGCCTACTTCAACCGGTAATGAATTTTCGCCTCTGAAAGAGACTGTTTCTCGAAAAAGAATGCAAAGCAATAAGTCGAAATTTGCAAAATACATGAATGTATACCTACTACCACAGGAATTAATATATGTTTGTAACAAGCCGTGTAAAACACAGGAAGAAATCCCGACCCAACGGCCGAGTACCCTAGGAGAGGGAAACACATCCATCTCCCAGCCAGCCAATCAGTAAGTAGCCTGCACAAGACTCATGTGAATCACGTAATGATAACTTCGAATTTCTAAAGCAAATCTCGAAGCTTCCTCCAGTTGTGATTAAGGAAAAGGACAAATAGATTTTTTTAAAGAAAATTATCACATTTTCCGTGCTTTAATTTTAAATATGAAAAATTTTCATGCGTCGAGTTTATAGAAATTCTTATTGATGTCAGAATAATATTTTAAATAATAAAGAACATTTCTAACTCCATATATTCTTTACCTGGTTCAGAATCTTTTCGATTTAAATTAGTCGAATTGTGATTTAGAAACGAGTACTGAATCATTTAAATGATAGAGATAAAACAATAGATGATAGAGATAAAGATAGAGATAAATAGAGATAAACAATAAATGATAGAGATAAAACATACCAAGTCCAAAACATATAACTCTTATTTTCGTCAATACAGAGAATTTGTTTTCGCACTCTCCAAATTTAAGATGCGCAAGAAGTAAAATTTCACTTGACCGCTTTTTTGCTGCCTATACTGAAAAACAAATTTCGACTGAAACTGAAAGTAGTAGCAGTAAGAACCACACACCTGATATCAAACAGTAGCGTGAAACAACTCACCTCCTTATTGATGAATGCTATTGATGATGGCATTTGTCACACCCTGTAGTAACTTTTCCATTACCATCAGAGATCATTAAAGCCAGAGCTAAGTGATTATTCCGCTTCGTTATTAATACACACTCGTTTTATTTACAATATAATGCAAAGATTACAAGCATTATTATTAGGCATACGCCTTCATGATTATTAGGCTTAACACCTTCATTCTTCTATCAAACTAAAATTAATAAATAACTATTTAGCATAATTTATAAATATGAATTTTTAGAGTCCTTCTAAATTTTTCAGCCTTTCACTCCAAAAGTCTTTATGATTGAAAGTTCACATAATCATAATTTTTCAGAGAAGGTTCTTGTTATAATACACTATCAAAAATAAAACTTTTTATAAAATCAGTACTTATAATTAAATGTAAGACACAAATATTGACGATACTAATTTCCATATTGATATATTATATTTTAACACGATAAATAATAGGAGTAACATTTTCAGAAATTAGGATTTCACCGTTATTATCTTTCTTGTGCAATTCCTGAGTTTACCAAACTGAAAGGCCTCGCAGTACTTCTAAAAAAACATTTTCCTTTAATAGGGCTGTCCTCTTGAGAAAACCAGTGTTTCCTACAGTGTGGCTCAGGGTGCCTAGGCTGTTACTTGAAAATGCCTTCCTTCCTTGCATAAGGTAACTGGCATTTGAGAATTGCACTAATACATTCCATAATAAAATAAGTATAATAATAATATTAATGTAAAAAATTACATTCGATCATAAAAAAGAGAGCCTTCAACATTATCTTATATGAAGAGCGTAAAAGGAACAACTGTAAAGAGGTAATACTAGGTCTGTCTGTCAGAACCAATACACCCTCAACATACTCTTTACTTAACATATAACCCATAAATTTTAACATGCATTTACCAGTACTAATTTCACTCATTTTTTATAACCACTTCATTTTTAGAATAGTTATAAAATTTTTATTCAAAATTTTCAATAAAACATAAAAAATATGAATATTTATCTTAATAGCCTTCTTTAAAAATAATTAGAAATCTGAGAATTCTTTATTTGCTTTATTAAAATATTAGAATTTAAATTTCTAGTGACATTAAATTATATTTTCTAATATCACGGTGTTGCATTTTTTAATGTCCAATTTTTTAAGAAAAAAACAATGTAGTTCCCAATCAATCAATAATCAGTTCCCAATGTAGATTAAATTAAGCAAAAGCAGAAGTTAAAATAATTTTTTGTTACCCACTGCAAGTGAAATTTTAATCCTATAACTGTGAAAGATCCTAATTTATTCGCATAAGATCCCGATCAAGCTATGCAAGCTTGATCGGGCTTGCATAGCTTGATCGATAGCTTGATTAGCTTGTGCATAGCTTGTTTCGATAACCTTGAAAGCACTGGAATGATTTGAAAGGTTGGCACACGGAAAACATTCGTCATTTTACTATAACAAACGCTGGATTAATTTTGAAAGGCTGGCACTAGATTTCATTTTTAAGCATTCTCAGCACTATAATTAGATTTTTTTTCACATTTCCATATCGCTGTTGAAATACGCTGCACTTATTAAATCACCCCATATGCTGCATTAAATTTCGAAGAATTGATTTTAAACTGTAAACATTTAAGACTTGTAACACACTTGTTTTGGCACGATTGGGTGTACTTGATATACTGATTCCATGTTACGCTTATAGATGGCGCCGTATATATCTTGATGATTGGAGCATGATGGCATTAATTAACTAATTCTCTTTCACAATCGAAACCACAATTTCGATGATAACACATCTGTGAAGCACAGGCGCACATTAATTAATTTTGAAGATTTAAAATACCTTTTCTGTTCTAAATATATAAGAGATGGTCGTACACTTCGTTTTCACTGACGTTAGCGTTTTTAGACTTGCACATCGGCAGACACTTTTTATTTAACTTTCAGATACTCGATATCCATTATGAATTTCCGTTACACATGGAAGTTTGAAGAGGTGTTTAGTTATTGCAGATACTGCGATGATGTTTCTAATGGAATTTTAACGCACAGGATATGTTTCCTGTCTACTCAATTGTGATAAAAACACAGCAGTGAACGACCAGCAGGAATTTTGATGGCGTAGAAGTGTTGATCCACCATAATGAATTGAAATTGAAGGCGAAGGCAGATTAAATATTCATTTTTTATCTCAGCAAACACGTTTGGGCCACAAAAAAGTTGGTACACCAGTTGTACCCACTCCAAAAAGCCTACATTTTAGGCAACTTTGCAGAAAGAAAGGCAAAATAGATAGGCCGCAGTTCAGCTAGGCCAAAGCGTTGAGATTAAGTGCGGTATGTTCAGAGCGAAATCTTAATTCAGGCTGAGTTAGTTTTGGTCATCAATACATTTCATTTGATAGTTAATATTGCTGTAAAATTACTATTGGCTGCTTGAGTTTTTGTTCCATTGACATCACCAGAATTATTTAAGAGTCATATGACATGGATTAATCTATAAATGACGCAGTGCAGACAGAAGTTACTATTTTTAGAATTGAGAAAGGAAATTTACGTTGCTAATTTAATTTTCTACATAGTTCTTTATTTTTCTTATGTATGTGTTATTTTTATTATGTGTGTGTTATTTTTATTATGTATGTTTTTATTATGTATTATGTATTACTTATGTATTTTTATTATGTATTTATGTATGTATGTGTGTGCGTATATAAATTGCAGGATATGTATTTTAATTACTTGTATTTACCGAAAGATAGGGAAACATATACGGTTTGGCGAATGCAGAACTCGGCAGATTTGTGCTTTGTGTTTTAAGTCAAGATACGCATTTTCACTTTGGATGAAAATTCTGAAATCGAATTTTTCAATATAAGCTTTGATTCGCGAAGAAAAAAATGGATTTTAAACTGAAATACAACTCAGTCTAATATATAATAACACATTGCCAAATTGCTGACCACCACCTTTTTCGTCCCGATTTGTGGTATAAATATTTGAAAACAGATAGCTAGAACAAATTTTTTCCTTCAATTTTTTCTTTTAGATCTAACTGTTTTGCCTCTTACAGGCAAAGCGGTGGTTTGAAAAACATTAGATCATTGTTTGCTTGCAATTTCTTCTTCTTTTTTTTTTCAGTGTGTTGTTAAGTGCTAAATGTGTCGGAACAATTGGTGAGCTGTTCAGCGAGTTTAAAATTGCCAAAAACCCGTAATTTGGACATTTTTCCTGAATCTTTTTTTAAGTATCGACTGAATCGGTCATAATAACTTTGACCTCTCATTTTGAGAGTAATTTAAAATAGATATGTTGTAAATAAACTTAGTAAATAGTTCGTGTGTTTATTTATTCGCATATTGATGTGATTTTCTTGAAACGTGTTTATGGTGTGAAACGTGCTTATGGTGAAAGCCTCGTTTACGGCTTTTGAAGTGCAAGTAACACTTCACAGCTACTTGGATGAAATTATTATCCATTCAGTACAAATATTCTATGTACGAAAAATGTTTACAGGATATTTCTTCTCACTACTGCTATTCTGTGTACTTATAATTTATACCATACTTTATTTCTAATGCCTTGCAATTGATAATAAGAATAACAATAAAACAACATTCTATTACAGCCTGAGCTTTAACATGAGAATTCCGAAGCAGGTATCAGCCGCACCTATAATTTTTGCTTTAATCAAAGATAAAAGATTTATCTTTAATTTAATGATAAAGATTCTATAATTTTTGCTTTTAATTAAAGATAAAAGAATAAATAAAAGCTTATATAATGGAACTAGTTTTAAAGAAATCTAAAATCTTTGTATGTTACCTTTATTTATTAAATAGTATGTTCTTTCCACTTAAACCATAAAATTCAATCCAACAGCAATATCACAAAATAATTTTTAAATGCATATCTTTAGAATTTCCTATATACGGTCTCTCGCGCTGGAGATTTTTTTTTTTTTTTTTCGTGCAGTGTTGCCATTGCTCGCTTTGAAATCGTGGAGTTTGTTAATCAAAAATTCGTTAAAAACTTTAAAAATACGAAGGAGTTAATAAAACAAATTCCAAATTTGGGTCTTTGTATGTCCCTGTTCGAGTGGAGGGCTACGTTATTCAAAATTAGATGTCTCTGGGTACCGTTATTTTTTCATAATGCGAGAAACCCTTCTTTATAAGTTGCTAAATAAATTTGAAAAATTAACATGGTAAATTATAATAAAAAGTTTTTATTACTTAACTCATTTATCATTAATGCCAGAATTAACAAAATATGGAGGGAAAAAAGTGGCTAATCAGTTGGTCATTCAGAAAGCCGATGAGGTGGTGACAACAAATTCAAATTATCATTAATCTGTACTGAAAGAACAATAAAATAAATGTAACAAATAGACAGAAATCGTAATCAGAAATTCAGGAACACAGAACAAAGACGAGCATAGAATACAAAACCGAAACTACATAGGCAAATTCAACAAACGACTCTTTTGCTGATAATTGACATTTTTAACGTTTAATTATCGTGGTTCTTTAATATCGCGGAAGACGAGATCGGAAACTGCTGATTGCGTTAATTTTTGAGTTATGGTAAGTCTTGCGAGTGTCGTGCGGATTTTAACTGGCATATTACAATTTTGGATTTGACGAATGCTAAACAAAACATAGTGCATTTCAGTTTGTAAGCAAGGCGTGTATCTAGATTTACATATCCTAGCATCTTTGACAACACAAATATAGTTTCTTAAATAATTAATTAAAGAAAGTTAAAATCGTTTTCTATTCTAAATTAGCAATGTGTAGCAGTTCGATTCTCGCACCACAAACCGCCTCTGCAAACTTTCAAACGGGAGGAGCGGTCAATTCAAAAAAGCGCAGAAAGGTGGTCCGATTGCAAGACTTCAATGTACGTCTGTAACAGCTGCTCATCTTTAAGTTTTTTATCCTAAATATTTTTCTATGCAATATCATTCAAAGCATTTGAAGAATTCTTATTGATATTATCGTAAATACTTTTAATTAATTATTTTTATCTTTTGGCCAAAGTATTTGTTTCTTCAGCTTATCAGTATCCATCTTGAAGAACCCATAAGTGGCCGAGCGGTAAATTCGCTGAGCTACCAGTGCTCGGTCCGAGGTTCGAATTCCGCAAAAAGGCTGGCTGCATGTGCGTTCTCGTGGTTTTCCTGGTTTGTAACGTGTGTATCATCTAGCTTCTTTTAGAAATTCATCCACGAAGGCATCCTTTTCCTCAGGCAGATAGCCCTTTGGGCTTTACCGTAATCACATAAACCAAACCCAACCATTCCCTCTTGAGCAATAAAAACAAACAAACAAAAACAAAAAGAACAAAAAAAAAAAAAAATCTGAAATGTTTCAGATTTTAAATTACGTCCAAAGGGGCGTTTTTTAACATTTTGCGTGTTACCTTTCTTTATTAAATATCATGTTCCTCGCACTTAAACCATAAGATCCAGTGCAACAGCAATATCGCAAAATAGTTTTAAAACGAGCATATCTTTAGAATTTCCGATACAGAGACTCACGCGCTGGAGATAAAAATGTTTTTTCTGCACAACGTTGCCATTGCTCGCTTTGAAATCCTTGAGTTTGTTAATCAAAAATTCGTCAAATTTTAAAAAATAGGAAATCGATCATAAAACAAATTTCAAATTTCAAATTTGGTCTTCCACATGCTCATATTCGTTGGAGGATTACGTTATTCAAAATTCGATGACTCTATGTACCGTTGTTTTATCACAATACGAGAAATATACATACATTTATGCAGATTTTTCATTATTTAATTTCTTCAAATATAATGCAGGACTCTAACATTTTATGGCAACAGTTTGAAAAGTGAACCGACATTTATCCGTCCGACGCAAAATGCCAAAACGAAACTAATAGTCCTTCGGGATTAAAATCCCTTTGGACTAAAAAGGTGCACGTATCCCAAACAAAGAGGATTCAAGAAATTTTAATTAATCCAAAACGAAAACTTGATAGCATCCGTTCCAAATTCATTCATTAAGTTCCATTTTTGAAATTTATTAATAGTTTAAAACACGAATACGTCAAATCCAATGGGCTCTTCGTTTCCCGGTGGATGCACCATTGTCGCAAAAGGATGAAAACTTAAAACATTTAAAATAAAAGGTGCTTTATATTTACACAATATTTACATTTATGGTTCAGTTTTACAACTAATCAAATATAATCAAATTTTGAAGGAACTTTATTCCTTTTATCAATCTCGCGTCTCAAGTCAAATAAAAAAGTGAAGAGTTCAGACGGGAAGGCTGCAAAAGAGAAGAAGGCACTCTCCGTTTTCTCTGAGTCGTAGAGCCATCTATTTATAATCAAAATAAATTCCACAATTTGCTTGATAGACTGCGTGTATAACATGTTAGCAACTAACATGAACGAAACTATAGGCTATAAACCTACGAAATTTGAAAATTCAATTATAATCAACTACATAAGAAATAACATATTATGATAAATTTACATTAATACTTTCCAATAAGACATAGGAAATGAGAGATTTTTATGAAAAGATTTAAAAAAAAATCAGATAATTTTATGGAAAGACACAAAATGTCAGATATTTTTTAAAGACATGAAAAGTGAGATATTTTTTATAAAAAATAACCTATCCACTCATTTGTGAATTAATAAAACCACTTCTCTGCGAAATAACCGAGCAGTGTGAACCCTGATATGGACTAAAAATATTACGTAACATTAGGGAATAAAGTAATAAATTACATTTAATTACATTATCATTTTGCATCATTATACAAAACGGAGATCATAAAACATTAAATTAATGTTTCTTATCCACGAATCAAAAAAGTACACAACAATTTATCTCATCAAAATTAATTATCCGTATATTGCAGGACGTATAAATTAATTCAGACCCTTAATAAAAAATATTAAAACTGAATATATCTGCATGTCCAACAGGAAATCTTACAAATATTTCCTTTCTCTATATTAAGAAATATACAGGGTGACCCTAAAGTCCGTTAACATTTGAAAATTCAATGATTTACTGAATAATACTAGGTTTTACTGAAAGCAAAAAAAAAAAAAAAAAAAAACCCTCTCAAAACGGCCAACAGATGGCGCTTCGTATGTTAACAAAATCAATAATTAACATAAGAACTGTTTTTTAACATAGAATATTTTCTTTATAAGAAACGTTCAACACATCGACCGTCGTCCTAGTAAGCCAAATAAAGACAATTCAAATGAAATTCCTTTAGAACAAGAAACGGATAGTTCAGGTAACGAATCTGCGTGTGTGTGTGTGAATATGGCAAAGCCTCGAGGGCTATCTGCCTAAGAGGAGGGATGCCTTCGTGGAGGACTTTCTAAGGGAAACTGGCTCGTATACATGTTACACATGGGGAAAACCACGAAAACGCCCATGCAGCCAGCCCGTTCGCGGGATTCGAACCTCGGACCGAACTACCAGTGTTTAGCGACTTTACCGCTCGGCCGCTGGTGGGCCCGTAACGAATCTGTACAAAACCACAAAGGAGTTCGTACTGTGGATAAAAGGAAAAAGGATCATTTTTCGTCCCATTAATCCTTCTCAGCATAAACCAGTTGTTACTCCTTTTATTAATAGTCAAGAATCAATGGACACTAGTTCTGTTGTCCCAAACGAATCTCAGATAAATAAAAAAATACAAAACAATCAAAAAAAAAAAAAAAAAAAAAAAAAAAAAAAAAAAAAAAAAAACAATTGCCACCTGGCTATATATATAAATGACAAGAAATTTAATTGGAAACAACTCAAAGCATTATTTGCATAACATAAATTATCAGATAAGTCTGATTACACAGGTTACATTCAAAAAGAAGGCTTGAAAATTAAAGAACATTCATAGAGAAATGACACGTATTCTGGACAAAAAGAAAATTAAATATCACTCCCACTCACCTTCAGGCACACTCTTGCCACTTCTCATCAGGCACACTCTTGCCACTTCTCATCAGGCACTTCTGTTGCCTGATGAGAAGAATCATAAAGGTTTATGCAAAACGTGAAATTAGGCTTTAATATAAACACTGTTAGGATTATTTCAGGAACGCTTTTAAAGCTCTGAATGGACCTTAGGAGCTCCGTTTATATAACTCAGAACATCTTGCAAGAAGCTTTATAAATTCAAAGAAAAAATGGATTGTTTTGGGGGAAGTTCGCCTTTGAAGATGCATTTTCTTCAAGCTCCGTAGATAAATTCTTGTTAACTATACATGACAATATTCCATGTTACGATATTTATGACCGAGTATAATAGATAGCATTCCACGAATTCGTATACAGGTCACGTTTCCTTAACGGGGAGTAGACTCCTGATTAAAGTAACAAAGAATTCACGGTAAATAAAAATTTCCTTTATCCGGGCAGAAGATTAATAAGACACAGAAGGACGATTAATCTACATTAAAATTAACAGAATATGATAAACAATTCACCCACATTTTAAACTCTTTCGCATTGAGAGAGGGCAAAATCTCAATTCCCCAAACATCGAAAACGCCCGTATCTAAGAATTTCTCCTGGAATGCTTATCCTTCCCCCCATGACAAGTTGAATACTACAGCGCTAACAATAGCCTTACTTAAGTACAGCGAGAACTTCTTTCTTCGACGCTTTGACACTGTGTGAAGTTCCCCCTTGGGACGGGATTGCAACTTCGGGCATCAAAAGCTAAACACTGACAGTAAACAAAAGAAAGGAAGGAACAAAGGAAACAAGGAAGCTACTTTTAGTAGCTTCAAAAGAATGATTGACATGTGATTTAATAACACCTGAAAGCAATGAGTAATGCAGTAACGTGATGGGGAAAGCACTGGGTAGGAAATTATTCAGGCGTTTCGGGCGTCCAGCCGATGTCTGAATGTTTGGGCGTTTGGGGCGACTTCGATGCGAAAGAGTTAATCAGCATAAATTGGAGGCTAAGTTAATTTTTTATGGAAATTCAATCAGAATTCAAGAAACGAAAATCTTTCAAATTCGAAAGCGGAAATTTCGTTCATGGTCCATTTTTTTATTTCGATCGGATTCAGCATGAAAGAGAAGATTAATAAGCGCATATTTAATATGTATTTGGGATTAAGTAATTTAGTTTGAATAGATGAAGAAACAGTATTTATATATTCCAGATTATGTACGGTTAAAATAAGTACATAGGAGAAAATTATGCGCATAAAAATCATTTGAACCATTAAGATTTTTTTGTTATCAACTATTACTTCTCTTCATCATGCTGGTTTTCATAAAAGCGTAATAAGGAAAAGTAAGCATGGTACCTATGATAATAAGCATGACACTTTAGATCTTTATGATTGAATCATAATGATTTTTTTATTATGAACTATTTCTTCTCATTATCATGATCATTTTATATTTTTTGCATTTCCCGTAGAAATTTTGCTTAACTCGGATAGTTTGTGCCAGTAGTTTTTCCTACGTTCTGACAAAAGAAAGTAAAAATTCAAATAGAATAGAAATATTAAATTTATTATTCTTACCCCAAAGGGCATTTTTGGGTCCCGAAATGGCATTTTGCGTTGAATCGCTGCGAATGGATGTATCACTTTTCAAATTGTGCCACTAAATATTATCGCCCCGTATTATAGTTAAAGAAATTAAAAGATGAAGAATCTGCATGAATGTATGTATTTTTCTCGCATTGTGAAAAATCAACGTAACCTAGAGCCATCAAATTTTGAATAACTTAGTCCCTCACCAAAATGTGGGCACCTGGAAGCCCGAATCTTAAATTTCGACATTGTTCAATTATCTATTTCATATTATTTCAATTTTAACGAATTTTTTTAGAAAATTCAACGATTTCAAAGCTGACATTGGCAACAGTGTAGGAATAAATCACTTTTATTTCCAGCGCACGAGGCTGTCTATCGAAAATTCTAAAGATATGTTGTTTTTAAATATTTTTATTCCAAAGGGGTATTAGACCAAAATGTTCTCGAAACGTGTATATATGTGAAAATGTAAATGAAAAAAAAGCCCGTTTAGGCGAAATATAAAATCTGAAGCCTTTAAGATTTTTTTTATTATCATTAATATTAAATTTAAAATTAATCAAAAAAATCTTACTTTGGAGCACATCTTCACTATTTTCCTGCAGAAAAGAAACCAGGTTCATACTATTCTCGAAATCCATTACTCGTTATTCAGATCCTTCGCCTCATTCATTCTCTTAACTTTTCTTACAAAATGCCTCGCTCAAATGCTCTGGATTTCTAATCGGTATCTGAGTGTGTTTTGCATTCCTGTTCATTATAGATGGTATTGATTATCGCATTTCTAGTAATGCATTTCTAATAATTGGTAATGGTATTGATTATCCTAATAATGGTATTGATTATCGCATTTCTAATAATATTGCAAGAGAAAATTAATAATGAACTGTATATATAAACAGTCCATTATTAGTTTTTTTTCTGATTCTTATACGACAAAATATGTATGTTCTTACACTTAACCCCCCTTACCGAAAACTTCTCCTTTGCTGAAGAAAAACTCAACTTTATTTATAACAACATTTTACCTTTTCAAAATGACTTTGTAAAATGTTTTTGAAAATGTGAAGAAATCTTTTTGTGCTAAGGTTTGCATATACACAATTACATGCAGTGAGCATTTTTAATTTGTTTGTGCTTTCCCATTAAAGGTATTAATTAAAACTTTCTCATAATATTATTTGGGAAAGAATGATAAATTGAGGTTGGAAAGGCAGCAGCCTCTATAGGGAGAAATTTCTGCCGGGTTAGAGAACAAAATGTATTATACACCTAAATGTATATACCTAACATTATAAATATTTAAAAATGTATGTACCTAACGTTATAAATATTTTCCTTGTAATGAATTAGTTACAAAACATTGTTGTGTTAAGTGGGGTATTTTCTTCCGGACATGTCTTACTAATGACGCCCACGACATTCCGGACATGTCTTACTAATGACGCCCACGACATTCCGGACATGTCTTACTAATGACGCCCACGACATTCCGGACATGTCTTACTAATGACGGTCTAACTAATGACGGCAAATGACGGCCACGGGCTGACATAGAGGAGTTATCTGAAAAATAAGCATGTGGAAAAATGTGAAAAACCGTGAATTAAATGAATTTTTTTTATTTACAGAATCTTGTATCTCGTGTTCCAGATGAAGTACCTATTTTGGTAGATTAAAAAGGATTTATCAGAAATGGGGGATGTCACGACCACCTCATTCAAAGTGTACGACCACTTTTGCGATGTTTTTACTACGCTTAGTTTTACCTGGGATACAGACTTTTCAAAGGCTTTTAAGTATCTTACTTGTTTACTTTTCCAAAAGGAGAGGAAGTTTTAAATTCTAAAATTTTCCGCTTGCATGAGGCTATTAGCCTTTTAGCTGAGTGCTGGATATTCGGTCTTTTAATCTTAAAATTTAAATATTCTGCCTCCATGTGCATGGTGTTGTACTTGAACTTACTTTCACATTTGTTTTAGATTAACGCCTGCATTTTTGCTTGTGTATCTATTAGTTTATTTATTCATCTCTCTGCCTCAGTTCTCTCTATGTGTGTATATTATTATATTGTTATTATTATTATTATTATTATTATTATTATTATTATTATTATTATTATTATTATTATTATTATGTAAGTATTATATTTTATCTTAATATTTATTTTTGAATTTTTTGGCGCTCAAAAAGTCAAGTGGAACAAGCTTGCTGTCAGAAGAACATATTTGTACGAATTTTAATGTTTTAAATTATTACACTTTCATGAGTCAATTTAAAACAATATAAAAAATTATTTGCATTAAAATATAAATAATTATTTCTCATTTTAATTTAAAAATATTTAAAAAAATTTCGTGTATTCTAGCATTTAAATTTACATTTTACTTGTCCTAAAATTTAATAGTTTGTTATGTTTTACTTTTAAAATCCATTTAATTTTTTAGGATACTATATTCTTTTTCCTCTTTTCCTCTAACATTAAATTATATATAGGTACATAAATAGCAGGACATGTATTTCAACTACTAATATTTAATAAAAGAGAAGCAAGCTTATACGGTTTGATGAATGGAAAACTGGAGAAATTTATTCTTTGAGTTTAAATCAAGATATGCATTTTCACATTGGAAGCAAATTCTAAAATCGTATTTTTCAACACAAGCTGGAATCGCGAAGAGAAAAAGGAATTTAAAATGAAATAGAACACAGTCTAATAAATAAAATAAAACATTGCCAAATTGCTGACCACCAGTTTTTTCATTCCTTTCTGTTGTATAAATATTGGGAAACAAGTGCTGAAACAAAATTTTTGGTTAAGTTCTGTGATTTATTAAATAAAACTGCGTTGTTTCTTTGAGGCAAAGTGGTGGTTTAGAAAAACGTTACATTTTATTGTTTGCTTTGTATGTAGATTGTCTTTAGAATGGTGTTAGCTGTTAAATGCGTTCGCGATATATTTCGGAACTTTGATTTGTAACGTCGGTAAACAGAATCCAGTTAATTTGAAATTGTAATAAAATTCAAAAGTCGTAATCTAGACATTTTTTCTTTTCAAAAAATGAAACAAAAACTGAGTTGCGATTCATTCAGGAATTTATTTAGAGCTAACTGCTAAATAGAATGATTTATCAAACAGCTCTATTAAGTACCAGGAGATATTATCATTCATTTCTCCAAAATATAAATTAAGATTTCTGATTAAACTATCTATACTTACTTTGCCGGCATATTTTGGTATTTTACATAACATCTGCCAATTATTACTGAAATAATGATTGATAATGCCAAGAATCTTCAATACGATTCAAATTAATTCTCTAGACTAGATTGTCTAGAATCGCTGCTCTACACTAAAATTATCATTAAAGCCAGACTTAGGCATAAATATTTACACAAAATTTAACTCTCGACAGCACTTTCAATATTATATGTTCTCCAAATCTGTATCCAATGGAGGTAATGTCCAATATGGTAAATAAAAACAACCCCCCTTACCGAAAACTTCTCATTTGCTGAAGAAAGAGCTTTATTAAATCAAAATGTCAATTAGAAAATTTAAACAATTGTACTAAAAACGGGTGTGTATAAAAAATGAGTTAACCAATGTAATTCAGTTTACTTTACAGTGGCTAATTGATATTGATAATGTAACATTTTTACAAAATGACTTAAAAATAAGCATGACTAAAACACACAGAATCATTGGAAAGAAAGCTCCTATATTTTTCGGATGCCAAAATATAAATAAACAAATGTCCGCAGTAACACAAATTTACTACACCTAAATTCTAATTTTGATCCGTAATGTTATATGAACATGTAATATTTAATATAATATAATATTGTATCTGTAATGTTATATGAATTTCTTCAGGTTTTGAACAGTTAATTATTTTTTACCTACCATATATTATTAAGAGCAATACAATAACAGTTTTCTTCAAGTATTTAAATATGTAATTGCGATTTAATATCTGCGTTTAGGACACAGTATGTCTTTTATAAATGCTTGTGATATGGGCAGGTGCATAATTAAAATAGGTCTTTCATTTGGAGCACATAAGACTTCAATATTTGAAATAGAAATTTTAGCTCTTGTAAGAAAAATTAGCGATATATCACGGTGACAAACAATTTCTATCATGTTCATATAACATATAGATCAAAATATGATATTGTTCGTTACAGTGATGCACCAAATCACTTTAACAAGTGATGCACCAAATCAGCACTGCTCTCTTTATTATTGCACGGATAGAAATGTCAAGGCAAATAAACTGCGATCATAGTGCGCATTTCTAATCATAGTGCGCAATTCTCAAAGTATAAAACCAGTAACAGAGGCGGGAAATTTAAATATTTTTGTTGTTGCCGTTGTAATTCCGTAAAGAAGCAACTAAAGATGCCATTACGACGAATCGAATACCTTACAGACAACTAAACGATTTCAAACGTGGTCGCATTGTACGGTTGCGCGAAGCTGGGTGGTGCTACCGAGCAATAGCCTGCCACCTGCAGCATACAGGCACTGCTGTGCAAAGATATTGGCAGCATTGCGTTGCTAACTGGAAATTGCCGACGAAATGGAGCCAAGGAAGCAGAAATGCGAGGCAAGATAGGATGATTGTTCGCCAAGCCCGAACCATCGCAACGGTATGATTGTCGACTATTCAACGCACTTTACAGCCACGTCTATACCTTCCGTGGTACCATCCACCATCTCACGGCGCTTGTCTGAGGCGGGTTACGCTCACAGAGGCCTTTAAGACGTTTGCCTTTGACCCCACAACATCGGCATAGTCTTCTGGAGTGGTGCCGCAGCCGATCATCATGGTTGCCATGAGACTGGCATTGTATAGTGTTCAGCGATGAATCCTGCTGCACTCTTGAAGCAGATGACCACCGTGTTCGTGTCTGGAAAGGACGGGGCCAGCTGTCCAAATCAGGCTTTGTTTTACAAAAGCATACAGCCTTGGTGTGATGGTGTGGGGCGCTACTTCTTATGACAGAAGGTCATCTTTAGTCATCCTCCGTACATCTTTAACAGCTCAACGATATGTTGATACCATCTTGTGGCCGGTTGCATTACCCTTCCTGGCACGTCATTCTGAAGCCTTTTTCCAACAAGATAGTGCCAGGCCACATACCACTCGCATATATCCGGACTGTCTCCGTGCGGTTGATACCCTTTTTCGGCCAGCACGGTCACTAGACCTTTCACCAATTAAGCATTTTTGAGACACGGTAGGCCGCCAGATTCGGCCACCACAACTTATCGCAAATCTGGAGCGACAACTGAAGAATGCCTGGTAGAATGTGTCGCAGGATGACATTAGGAACCCCTACCACATCTTGCCTCGAGAAATTCAAGCATGCATTGCCGCAAGGGGCAGTTCGACCAACTAATTAATTTAAACTTTCAATGGGTGATTGTGAGCCGTGAACAGGTACTAAGACCTTGATTTTTAATCATTTTATTATCTGTGTATGAGCCATACACATATTCATCAAAAACAGCCACTTCCTTCATGGCGCTTCGATATTTTTTGCAAAAGAGTGTATATATGTATAATTTGTTTTACAAATAAAATTATTTTATTAAGATTGTTATTGTGGTATAGATAGTATGTAGATCACTATATATATGTGTATATAACTGAAAATAACTACTTTTTACTTTAATTTTTAATAGTGATGTATAATTTTTTAATAAGTCTATTTGTATAAAACGAAGAGTCTGTCTGGCTCTGTGTGCGTGTTTTACTCGTGCTGCGCGTAAGCTAATAGACCAGTACTACGAAATTGAGTACATAGGGTGCATCTAGACAAGAGCTAATGCATCTCGAAGCAATTCTGTAAAATTCTAATAAGATTTTTTTTTAATTTTATGTTTTTTGATGAAATTGCTTCAAATCGATAATTCTCTCTTACTATATCAGCAACTATGGCACGCAGCCATATTTGCTGATGTAGCACTTTTGCGTACACTTTTGCTGATATCAACACTGTTGCCACTCGGAAGAATGAGGGCGAAAATTCTGTGCTATTTTTCAATTTAACTTTTTTTTTTTTTTTTTTTTTTTTTTTTTTTTGTATACTGGGCGTTTGTTGATAGAAGGCAGCGGGATTTTCGTTAATTTCTTTATTAGTATAATTAATATTTGTATTAAGGGATATTCCTTAGTCCTTTGTAAATTTTCTATATGTAATACATTTTTATTGACATTTGTGGGTTTTTTTGCCTTTGTTTATTGTTGTTTGCTTTTTTTTTTTTTTTTTGATAAACTGTTCTGCAGAGTAAAATTCTGTGCACTTTTTAAATTTAATATTTCGTGCGCCGTTTAGGAATTTTTCGGTACATTTAAAAAGCCAGGTACGTTAAAAGCCAGACGAAGGCTGGCCGCGAAGCGGCTATTAAAGTATAAATCAAAAATGCTCTATTAATTTTAAATGTTAAATATTAAATTTGTAACCATTCTAAATTATTTTGAGGAAGTCGTCTTATATTTTACTCAAGCATAAATATTTGTTAGAACATATTTCTCTTTTTTGATTTTCTTATAAAAGTCCATGCAATTTAATCAAAATTTGTTTGGATGCTTTACATACCCTTGAAAGTGCACATTTTAAGCTGTGTCTGATTACTAGTCCATAAACTGTTCATAATTCTAAATACTCGCTCAGTTGCAGAATCAGTGCCAGGAACACAAAAGAAAAACTGACAGATTTAAAATATTTGAACCAGGAATCTGGTTCTCATTAATGTATGAAGTTAGTTACCCCTGAACAGAGCATATCGTATTTACTGACCATTCCAATATTTTTTTATCCGTGATATTCCGTGATATATTGTTTAAAGTTAACATATTCCTCATATATATCAATTTCCAACAATTTATAATGTGATAGCATTTTATTAATAAACAAGAACTTGACTCTAGAAGCATTTCATTTAATGTGATCCAGCTGTAGGTTTCCATCTCCCGAAACACTTTTTTTGTCCATTCCTCCAAGTATATGTGAGCGTCTGATAAAATGAAAAACTAACTTCCTATTGTGACACGTTTCCATTCTCTTCAAGTTTTTCTACAGTTTTTTAACATTTATTGGAATAAAGTGATCCTTTATCTTGCTCAATTTTGAAGCATTCAGGGCATTCGTTGAAGCAATTACATCCAATACAGACGCAGTCTGATTTGCATATGTTGTAATAACTTTATGAAATATTGAACTCTGAGGCTAGCCAAGCTTCTGCCACTGGATTTTCAATGAATTTTAAAATAATCATGGGATCCTTTGCTTGAGATTGAAATTAAGCCTTCAGCGGTAAAAACATTTGGAGTACACCTTCAATGGCGGTAAGTAATGCTAACCGTCTTGTTTCCGAATATACTAGCAGCAATGAAAAATCGATTTCTACGAAGTTGCAGAAATTTGTTAATGTTTCTACTCTAACACTGTAAGATTTAAAGTAAATCTAAGAAATAATCATTTTCGTATCAATTAGGAAAACATTGTCCGATGTTCTTATAGTTTTATGGATAATATGCACCGCAAATCCTACTCCAGTTTTTACATAGGTAAATTTCCATAGTTTTCCATAGGTAAAATTTCGTTTCAGTTTAGAAATAAAATTATTTTCTATCATGTTTAAATCAATGTTTTCTATAATGTTTAATTTTAATATCTTTCTTCTAAAATCATCTTTCTTTTGATATCAAATTTAATGGTAGAAATATTGCTTCAGAATGAATGTTACAAAACTGCTTTTCAGGAAAAAAAAAAAAAAAAAAACAATTTAAGGAGAAAATTATTGTGCGGTATTCATTCTAAAACAATATTTTCCTCCTTAAATTTATCAGGTAATTTCTCTCTCCTTTCTGCATGCCTTTGTGGTGTAACGTATCACACTCGCTGCGTATTCGAGATGTCCAAAGTTAGAGTCCCGGCATTGTTCATTTTTCCTGTATCTCCAGCAGAAGTAACCTCAAGTCTGTACATTGGCACCCGAATTGAAAAAATGAGATGGATGATTATTCTTCACTACCAACATTTGGCGACTGCGTTTCTTATTCCCCAATCGCCCTTTAAAAGGGAGGATATATAAGGTATTTTCTCCCTCCCTTCTGAATCCTAAAGTGTCTAACTAAATACTAATAAATTTACGAAACACTGTAAAGAATTATTTAAATCTAATAGTTTAATTTGAAATAAACTTATAATATTTGAACATTAAATATAAACATAATATTAAAATAAGTGGCGAGTAATTTACTTTCGAAAAATTGAATACGAAGGGGAAAAAATTCTCACAAAGTCCTTTTGACTATTTGTATTAAAAAAGTAATTTAAAAAAATGTCTGCAAAGACTGCAAAATTAATTTTTCACCATTATCGAAGAAATTCCCTACAAAAACTGGAAATTAAAAACACTTTATGCAGTTTCTACTACTGGTGCATATTGACTAACTTTCTGTATTCGGCACATATCTCAATTAAGCTACGAGTATACATAGAATAGATGTTAGTATGCAAACTATAAGTAGCCAAATAGGAGATAAGAAATATCATTCTTAGCAACCAATTCTGTGGAGATGATATCATAGGGAGAAAAACTAATTTCAATCGCTAAATTCGACGGAGGGGAGGAGTTACCTTAATTATATCCATATGCAGGGTCACCCGCTCTTCAAATAGTTTGAGACAAAATAGTTTTTGCGAAAGACCAGTAGAGTACACGCGATTATTTTTAATGGCGTTTCCCGAAAAAGCTAAGCTGCTCAGGGGGTAAGCCCACATTTACAGTACATTTCTTGTTTGAAGCATGAATACGAAGAATTGCAGTATTCCTGACATGTGTAGGCACTGTAGGTCTGTTTCCGTTAATCTTAATTTTGCTTCCTTAACTCGAATGTCCAAGGGCAAGTCTGCGTTTGGGTTAAAATTATGATCATTTTGTGTTTGTCCGGCTATAAGATTTGGAAATATAGTCTTGAACTTTTAGTATGTTTTTTTTTTTTTTTCGAGTTCTTTAGTATGTTCGGATGGAGGTTTAGAAGAATTTAGGTCATGGTTTATCTTTTGTGGTTTCTGAAGCGATCATCAGAATCGCGATCTTTGATGAGGTCCTGAAGTTTCTTTTTTAAAACCAAGATAGTCGAATGAATAGTCAGAGCCATCCTTTTTATTGTCGTTGCAAATCTTTTATTGTCCTTTGCTAACATCCGAAAAGGAATAAAGCAAAAATAGCACTTCTAACAGAAAAGGTTCAGCAGAGCGAAAAATCGTGCATTACACATAGACGGTCGCCCACCTCGTACAACGACCAATCTCTCATTGAAACGAAAACTCCGAAATCTGAAATTCTATTCAAGGAGCAGCGATTATAGAAATATTGTGTATAGATTTCTTTTCGAAGAGAAGTTAGCAGTCGCCTTAAACTAAAAATTAGCGAGCCTCGATATATTAATAAAAAAAATCTGAAACCTTTTCGATTTTATGTCACGCCCGAGAGCATTTGGGTAACACCCCTTTGAGCTAAACATATTTAAAAACAGCATATGTATATAATTTCCGATAGGCAGTCTCGCGTTCTGGAGTAAAAAAAAAAAAAAAAATTTTAACCGAACAGATTTGTCATTGTTCGTTTTGAAATCGTTGATTTTATTAATCAAAAATTCGTTAGAGTTTACAAAATGTGAAATAGAAAATAAAGGCAATTCCCAAATTCCAAACTCGGGCTTCCACATGCCCATATTCGGGTGGAGCACTGCGTTATTCAAAATTTGATGGGTCAAAGTATCGTTGTTTTGTCATAATGCGAGAAACATACGTACATACATGTTTGTGTGTAACGTACATACATATTTGTGTGTAAATTTGTGTTTTATTTTTATTTCATGTACAACATGAATACAAACCAAACAGTATCAAATGTTCTTCACGAAGGGATCTTTCCCGAATTTAGAACCAATAATGGATGAGTGTAAGTAGTAGTACTATGTACCAAATACTGCTAATACTCATGATATACAAATGTTTCAAAGAATTCGTACGTTTTAATAAAATGCACCAATAATACAGCTTTTTCTTTCTTCAGCGAATAAAATGTTTCAGAAAGAGAAGTTATTATTTTTTGCCATATGGTACATTACCTTCATTAGACAAAGGTTTCGAAAATACTGGTATTGAATATGATATTTAGAAGTAAATATTGTGTAATTACTAATGAACGTTTCTAGCTATATTTTCAATGCTGGTCTACAGAGTTTGAATCTTGTCGACGATTCTTGGCGTTATTAATCATCATTTGGATAATAATTGGTATTAGCTAATTGAAATGCCGAAATTTGTCTGAATTAAATATCAGCAAATTCTATTGCTGTTTTTGCTGTCTTGTCCATATTACATGGAACAATGGTTGCCACAGCCTACTCCAAAGAGAGATTAGACTTTTATCCCCCTCCAATTTTGAGGGAGAGAACTCCGTGGAGGAGATACAGGGTCTCCCCCCCTCTTTCCTTCCAACAACCACACGAGAGGACTTTCGGCTCACCACATATTTAAATTGCCGCTGTGACGATACAGCTACTAGCACCCCCGCGGGCACAGGTGCTGAATTATAACTTCCTGTTTGTTCGCGGACGAAATGGACGATACCTGCAAAAAGCAGGACTGCAGATAGAACCCCCTGGGAGTTTCCGGACACAAGGAACTAATTATGTTTCTCTTCGCAGATAACAAAACGAGTGAAATCTTTGTGTAAGAGTTCTTCATGTGATTTTGAGGTGAGAGGACGCATTTTTTACGTTCTAAACCACGCCAGTGGTTTCCGTAGAACAATAGTTTTTTTTATGCTGTAACTACAGTAAAAAGGACGCTTTTTTGCGTCCAATTTGCGTTAGCGATATTGTATGATTTAGGGCTGTAATGATCAGTTATTTTTATGTTTTAATCAAGAAATCTATTTTAGTTTATCAAATAAATAACTTAAAAGACAACCTGTCTTTCTTTCACCCGATACGGGTGTACTGACGTTACAGCTATAATAAATGGTGGCAGCGGTTCAGATGAGAAAATCCATGCAGAAATTACAGACCGTCAGGCTCTGAAGTGCAGCACGAATTTACGAACATCCGTTCGAAAAGTGATTTACAGCTCTTCGAAGTGGGGAATAGAATCCACGAAGAAGTTACGGACATCAGTCCAGAAAAAGAGGAACGACAGTCTTCTGAAATAAGCTCATCTTTAAGCGCGGTGATAAAGGTGTTACTTGTGCGATCATCTTTGTGTTCGAGAAATTTACCGCAGTGAGCGTGTGGGACAATCATTGTCCGAAGATCATCAGATCATTGTGATGTGTAGGGTATTGTAAAAGTGATATGTGGGTGATCACCCTTGTGATCGAGAAAATTTAGATCATCAGATCTTGTGTGTGTGCGTTATAGGTGCCTGGATCATCAGTATCCATAAAATCTTAAATTGAGCGAAGCGAAGTCTCCAATCCAGACGGGTAAGTACCTTGGATTTTTATATTGAGGCAGTAAAGTAATTTAATTTATTTCTGTAAATCAGTATGTAAGTTCACATAACTGTTTTAAGTCAACTTGTTCCTGTAAAGCTTAAAGAAATGTGCTTTTTGGGTTTTATGTTACAATAAGAAAGTATAAAATTTAGAATTTAAACCTGTGTTAATAGTTTTTTTTAATATCTGAAATGTTAATGTGTTGTGCTTAAATTAAACTTATATATTGGATTGTGTAAAGGAGTAGAATTACTGTAACTTGAAGGTTTTAATGTTAGGTTGCACTCTGACATATCATTTCTAAGACGTTTTGAATGTTATAAATATTAGAATTTCAATTAAGGTGTGTCAAACTTTTATTTGTGTAAGAACTGAGATTTTTTTTTCTATTGAAAGAGTAAAAGGGGAATGATAAAACCCTCAGTATCTTTCCTTTTAACTGTTGTCATATTAATGTTAATTACTAGCATATGGATAGATATTGTGTAATTTATTGTATTTCTGAATGCATATTTTTAACATATCCCAAATTTTTAGGAAAGTATATTGTATTATCATAAGCAAGTGTGTTTTACGCAACTGAATTTAAAGCTTTTCAGAGAATAATATTATTTGTAGTTTCATACGTCCTCAAGTAGACAATTTTTGTTTTTATTTTTGAATGCATAATGTGCATATTATAGTGTAAACTGTCTTGTTTTGTCTAACATCTGTAAAATAGGTTGTGAAAAAATTATAAAAGTTTAAGTTTTACTCTCTCTTGTGAAAATGATATCTGTTTAAATCAATTGTATGTATCTGTAGTGTGAGGGAGCTAAAATTGTTAGGATCATAATTTTGGTTATATCATGGCATTCTTAGCAAAAGTTAGAAAAGAGGATCTTAAATCCTTGGCTGAAGAGTTAGGGGAAAAAGTTAGCCCTGAACTTAGGATATTGGGTTTAAGACAGCTGATTATGGGAAATGAATCCTATGAGGAGGAACTAGTGAAAGGCCTGTTAGAAAATATCACTTCAACGAGGCTTGAGAGAGAAAAAGAGGAGCAGTAAAGAATTACGAGAGAAGAAGCAGAAAGGCAGGATAGAATTAGAAGAGAAGAAATAATTTATTAGAAATAATATTGAATTTGAATTATCCGTGTTACGTTTACTAGCCGCTAACGGAAATGACTCTGGAAATGGTGGGAATGAAGGAAATGGTCTAAAAAAAAAGCCGATACGATCTAAAAAAAATGATGCCAAAATTTGATCCTGAAAAGAACGATATTAGTTTGTATCTAGTCATGTTTGAGCGCCAAGCAAAGCGTGCGAATCTTCACCAATCAGAATGGGTTTCGGTTTTATTGACAATTTTGCCAACTGACATAGTTCAGCTGATTATGCGAGAACCAGAACAGCAGGCTTATGATTACGCTTATATAAAAGGGATACTGCTTAAAAGGTTCAAACTTAGTCCAGAAAAATTTCGCATCAAATTCGTGCAATCTCAGAAACACCCCCAAACCACTTGGAGAGGTTTTGCATTTGAATTAAGGAATTATTTTGAAGAATGGATTGCAGGTTTGGAAGTTACGGATTTTGAACTTTTAAAGGAGCTCATGATAACGGACCAAATGAGGCGTCGTGTAAATGCCGAAGTGCGGCAACATTTTATTGACGAATGGTCGAAGATAACGACTCTGGAGAAATTAGCGGAAATGCTAGAGGAATATGAAAATGTGCGTGAACCCCGGAAGAAGATCTCTCCTGTTCATAGTTCGGAGTCACAAAGGGGAAATATAAATAATTTAAATTCGAGCGATCCGAAAAAGTATCACCAGTCGGGAGGGGAAGATAGATATGCCTCTGACAGAAAGGAACATCTCCGGAATCAGGATGAGCGTCAATTTGATATGAGAAGACCAATTAAGTGTTATTCTTGTGGTTCAACCCAACACTTACGGCCTCAATGTCCGGAAATTAAAAGAGATCTCAAAACTCCGTTTATTGTAAATAGAGTCCAGGAGATTGAAGAAGATTGTTTAGCTCCGTATCTAACGATGGCTAAAGTGAACGGTTTTGATCTGCCAGTTTTGAGAGATACCGGGTCATGCATTGAAGTAATTTGCAAGAAATATCTCACTCCTTCGATGCTGACGGGCGAGACTGTTTGGGTCAAACACCCGTTTGATGAGGCCCCAATTTGTGTACCCTTAGCAAACGTTACAATAGAAGGAACTTTTGGCCAAGTAACAACAAAAGCAGCGGTCACTCGAAATGAATTGGAACATTATCTGTTAGGAAACAGAACCGCCGAAAAATTAGCCTTAGATCAACACGATAAACTTTTCTTTCAGGTGAAAACAGGTATTCGAGCTCCGTGTCAATCAAAGAATGAAATGGGGAAAAGTTGTCCACTGGAGTCTGAACGAGGCGAACTCGAACCCTGAAGCGAAGTTTCTCCTCTCATTATAGAAAGGGGTAAAGTCTTGTCTCAAACACAAAGGATAGAGAAAACCAATTTCTTTCTGCCGGAAACGAAAGTGAATGAACTATCACTGCCTACAATAAAATATTCTTTTATAGCGGACCTACAAAAGAAAAGTGACGTTGTAAAGCCATCTTGTGACTTACGTGTGACTTGTGGTCGCGTTAAACGATCACAGTAACTCTTTGGGAAAGGTGTACAAGTTAAGAATTACCTTTTCGGTTCGGCACGAACAAGAAACTGTAGATAAGCTAAATGACGTTTCGTACCAACCAGACTCGGCAGGGTTGCGAATGCCTAGAAATTCCGTAGGAGAATTGCCCAAGACACCTAGTAGTGTAAATTTACCAAGGAAAGTAGAAGAATCCCCAATTTATCATTTATCTATACTAGTGCCTGATACTGAACGGTCAAAGGGGATTAAATATAGCTACTGCATGAATGATGTAAATCCATCTTGTAATGAAGTGGTTTTTTCTGATGTTAAAGCCAAATTAAATGTACATACTTATTTTGAGGTCAAATGGAGTAGTTCTCATCCAGGTGTTGGGTTACCATTGAGAGGTTATCACAAATGGAAAATTAAAAACCTGCAAGGTTTCCCTTTTCAGCCTGGCTAGATATATAATTAATATTAAACTTAGGAATGTATGTTCCATTTTTCAGAAAATTATACGTTCTTTATTTGTATGTGTATAATTAAGTTTATTTCTCAGTATTATGTTGATTATATGTTTGTTTTTTTACTGGCCTCAATATAGTTCTTGTTATGTTTATCCTTGGTACTTAGCCCAGTGTTGTTGTAAAATGTATTAATGCTAATAACTGCTAATTAGTTTACTTTGAAAACTTGCTGTGGTAGCTACCGGGAATTGGAGTTCTGAAAACCCCCGCCCCGCGGGGAGAAAAGGGGTTGTGACGATTCAGCTACTAGCATCCCCGCGGGCACAGGTGCTGAATTATAAATTCCTGTTTGTTCGCGGACGAAATGGACGATACCTGCAAAAAGCAGGACTGCAGATAAAACCCCCTGGGAGTTTCTGGACACAAGGAACTAATTATGTTTCTCTTCGCAGATAACAAAACGAGTGAAATCTTTGTGTAAGAGTTCTTCATGTGATTTTGAGGTGACAGGACGCACGCCAGTGGTTTCCGTAGAACAATAGCTTTTTTTATGCTGTAACTACAGTAAAAAGAACGCTTTTTTGCGTCCAATCTGCGTTAGCGGATATTGTATGATTTAGGGCTGTAATGATCAGTTATTTTTATGTTTTAATCAAGAAATCTATTTTAGTTTATCAAATAAATAATTTAAAAGACAACCTGTCTTTCTTTCACCCGACACGGGTGTACTGACGTTACACCGCCATGCAACACACCCTAGCAAATTCAATTAGAAATCCCAATTTTTATTTGCGGAAAATTAATAATAATCCTTCCTGTTATTTAACTCGTATTCCGTTTAGTGTTATATAAATTCCATAATAAAGCATAACTCGATATCTAGCCTAACTTTATTTTTTGTTAAAGCTTCCAAACTCTCAAATTGCTTATTGTTTACTAATTCAGAAGTCAAACAACAAAAATCAGCGTTATACCTACAAAATTTTCACAGGACTAGTTTCGATGGTTTTACCGAACCATCATCTTCAGCTGCAAAACCGCAAATCAGAAGTTAAACAACAAAAATCAGCGTTATACTTACAAAATTTTCACAGGTCAGAAGTCAAACAACAAAAATCAGCGTTATACCTACAAAATTTTCACAGGTCAAAAGTCAAACAACAAAAATCAGCGTTATACCTACAAAATTTTCACAGGTCAGAAGTCAAACAACAAAAATCAGCGTTATACCTACAAAATTTTCACAGGATTTGAATTAGTATTTATTCGGCGTGTTATTGTGTCTTGCTTATTGTTTGTCAAATGAAATGTGCTTTAGGCATAATTCTTTGGGAAAATGTGTAAGTTATAGGTTTTTGTTATAACTTCCGTCAATTTTAAATTAATTAAATTGTCGTCACTTATGTTCCAAACAAAAAAACCGAAATATAAAGCGCAGACATTTGGAAACTAAAAGCAGTCTAAGGTAGAAAACAAATATCGAGCCTGCTTACATTCATAACCACCGCTTTGCTTTAAAATGACAAAGCAGTTTGATTAAAAAAATCTGTTAGCCAATTTTCTGAATCGTTAATGCCAGTAATTTTCAATTTTTTATATTACAAGATGTTACTAAAAAACTGGTGGTCAGCAATTTCTTGCATTATATTTGTTTACAAAATTTTTTCTCCATCGAATCAAAACTTATGTCGAAAAATTCAGTTTCACATTTTTCATCTAAAATTAAACTGACTTGAAAAATACTTTTGCCCAGTTTTCCATTCACCAAATAATATAAGGAGGCTTCTCTTTCGTTATATATTAATAAATAAATTATATTTCTTACATCTTATGTATATATGCGGAAGCCTCCATGAATATACTGTACAGTCCGTAGAAACTAGTTAGTTGTACAGTATTTTTTAATTCGGAATCCAAACATTTCATCAGTATTGATATTTTAGTTCCGGGGGAAAACATCCAAGTTTTCAAGCAATATAAATTAATGTACCTTTGATAACGACGAGAGAAGACTGCTAGGCGGGTAATTTTGAGCGTTTGAATGGTTCTGGCCAGGTTTGGCATACGCTTAATTAATTTACGTTTCTGGCTTTCTGGAAAATAGCAATGCACTTAATATGCAATTAAAATTTTTATGGAAATAATAATACTAATTTGTAATGTGTACATAAAGTTAATTAATAATTATCTTTAATATGGAGAAGAACAAATTTGCAGGGAATGTTTTTAATAATACGACTGGAGGAAGTGTGCAGTCAACGTGCATTTTTAGGATTATATTAAGCAATATAATTGCTAATCTCAAAACGTTAAGTTACTAAATCCGGTTTCGAGACTGTTAGCAATAAGCTCAAATTTTTCCGGGTTTGTATGAGCTACCACTGCATCGATAGCAAAGAACGCAATCAGTGCTTTATATGTGCATAGTCCGGCAGAGTTACGCCAAGATCTAATTCTGCAAAATAAGACGTTGAATTTTAAAATTTGAATTCCTAGCTCCATGCAAAATTCTTCGTACGCTAATGTTAAGTACAAATTAGGTGAAAAATATAGAATCAATATCTTTACTAGATATAATTTCATGTGTAGAATATTTTTATCATTAAGTTTAAAACAAAAATTATCCCAATTATAATTCATAATGAGCTTATGTTATATTTACAAACAGGTTCTACTACAATAACCCCAAATACAACTCCTCAAGAAATTGTATCATCAAAAAATTAGATGTTAAAAAGTCTAAAGGTTTTGTGAGATTACCAACACAGCTATCAAAGAGGCACCAAGTGCTTTAACAGTACTTATTACTACATCATAAATGCTTACCTGAGTTTGGCTTACTTTCCAGCTCAATTGAAGCATGCTGTGAATGTTACCTTTACAAAACCTGGGAAAGTTTCTAGGCTGCCAGCCAGTTATCGCCTGTCAATTTGTTTCCGTGCACTGGGAAAATATTCGAAAGGTTATTTTTCTTAAAAGACAGAATGCATTTCTAGTACATCACAATATTATTAATAACGATCCATTCTGCTTCAGGCATGGTCACTGTACAACGTTACAAATTCTCAACATTGTGAAGACTATTTCGCAGACTTTCACTAAAAACAATATATAGGAGCTTGCGTTCTTGATGTTGAGAAAGTCTTTGACCGAATACGGCATAAGGGAGTCTTATGTGAACTTTCCATCTTCAAGCTTCCTGCTATCATGGTAAAATTTTTTTAATCTCATTTGCGTTGTCGAACATTCCAAGTTTGTGTGGAGACGCACTATTTAGTAGAAAAATTATATGTGCTTGAGTTCTTCAAGGGCCTATTCTTTTTAACACCCACATCGATGATTTGCCGGAACCTATCAGCAACAAGATTGTAATGGATGCCGACGACACAGTTCTTATGACCAAATCAGCTAATCTAACATAGTGTCTGCGCTGTAGCGACTGTACCAACCTATAGCAATTGCATTAAAACTTAGTGACTGTGCCAAACTCCAAATTTAGTGCTATTAGTACCACAGTGTACACTAAACTTTAACTTTAGTGTAGCCTGAACTCTTGCAAATTTGAACTATAGTGCAGACTGTACTTTCAGCGAACTCTAACACTAACTCCTGGCACCATAACTCTACATCCGGTACTAATTGCTTCATCTCTGTGTTTAAGTGTTCACAGCGCATTTACAACCACAATGATACCAGCAAACACATATGACTCCCTTTACCCCACTCTGTATTTTTTTAAGTACTTATTACTCTTGTTTTTACTCTTGTATCTTACATATGTGTCTCTCTTCATATTTATCTTAATATCAATGCATCCTTATGTTCGTATCTGTTAGTATTTATTTGTTTTTGCCTGTATATGTATCTATTCTTGTATTTATTTTGTATATTTTTATGTATCTGTGTTATTCCAACAGCCATGCACACCCACAAAGTTATTGTCACGCAACCATTGTCAAACAATAATCCTCAGTCCCTGTTTGGCCATGTATTGATCTTTAGATCTGTACTATAAATTCCCGAGGCAGCCTCACGGGACCCCAGGGAGTTGTTATTCCTAGATAGGGGAGGGCGTGGGACACACGCCTGTTTACCTATGTTAAACACCAGGCGTCCCCGTCTTCCGTCACCTGTCACCTGACTAAATCAGTTAATCCCAATCATGTAATAAAAAATTAACAAATTAGCCTAAATATAATATCTCTCTGATGCCACTTATGGAAATTCAAATTGAATACAAGTAAATGCAGTATAACTCTATTTAGAAGGTACAAGATAAACCACCCAATTAACCTAAACACGCGAACTGAAAACCAAATGTTTCCAGTTCTAAATTCTACAATATATCTGCGTTTAATCTTAGATTCAGCTAACTTTCAAAGGCATGTTAATTATGCTTTAAGCAAGGCTAATGCCCCTTTTATTGCATAATAGAGCCTCTTGGGAAGAAGGTCAAAGCTAATCCTCAAAGTTCAAAGGACTCTCTACCTTTCAATGATTTGCTCAGTTCTCTTTTATGCTATACCTGCTTGGGGCTAGGCACCGAAATCTTATCGGAAGAAACTTTAGGTTTTCAAAATAAACTAATTAGCAATTTTACGAATGCATCCTGTTTTGTGCGCAACCAGATTATTCATAATGCTCTCGACATTTTCCTAGCTCTTGATTACATCCTCGCAATTTCATAATACTCTATTTGAAAGAATTTCAAACTCTCTTTATGTCCATGTAACCAGTTTATCGGAGAACAATCCTACCATTGAGCATCCAATTGAACATCTTAGGACGGTTCCCCATAATGCTGTATATTAATAGCTAATATTTACATATTTGTACATATTTTCAAGTTGTACTATATTCTAGTACGTTCTTAATTTTCAATTCAATTGTATTTTGTAACTGTGCTTTTTCTTTATTTTTTAATACTGCTCAAGTAATTATATTGTTACGTGCGTAAGGTTCGTAATAGATTGAATGCATACAGGTCCGATAATAGGCTGATAAAATTTATTTAAAATTTATTTTTATCAAAAGGAATGTTTCAGAAGTCAGGAATTTTCCAAAGAAGCCATTCATACAAATGTTCACAGTATCCCACAATACAATAAATAGTTACTCGTCAAAGTACTAAGAACATTCGACTCAATGCAGTGTAAAGCGCATCTAAATGGCAAAGATCTCAATTCTCCGAAGTCGCTCTGAATTGACAACTGAAAAACTGATGCTCTCCACGGTCTTCTACAGTTTTCCCCCAGCCGCCGAAAAATGTGCAGGTTTCTCTTCTTCGCGAAATCACTGGAAGGCATATGAGAAAACGATACGATTACTGCTGATATAAGAATCATTTACAGAGAAGTCAGGAATTTTCCAAAGAAGCCATTCATACAAATGTTCACAGTATCTCACAGTACAATAAATAGTTACTCGTCAAAGTATTAAGAACATTCGACTCAATGCAGTGTAAAGCGCATCTAAATGGCAAAGATCTCAATTCTCCGAAGTCGCTCTGAACTGACAACTGAAAAACTGATGCTCTCCACGGTCTTCTACAGTTTTCCCCCAGCCGCCGAAAAATGTGCAGGTTTCTCTTCTTCGCGAAATCACTGGAAGGCATATGAGAACCCGATACGATTACTGCTGATATAGGAATCATTTACAGCTATTTAATTACAATATCAGTTGAAGTTATACAGGGAACGGACCAAAACGGAGCCAAATGTTCGCCAAATATTGCTACTTTTGGCAATTTGTCACCAAATTTGACGACAGAAAATTAGACACCGAATCCTTTGCCACATTGGCGAAATTTCGCCATATTAGCGACATAGTCGTTTACTATTTTTCGGGCACAGCATCGTTGCTCTCAGACTTTCATGTTACCCTATACAGAAAAATACAACAATTTCACATATGATTTCATTAAAATTATCTATCTGTATTCGAAATTCGTAACATTGATCCCTTCACGAGGACAGTAACATTGATCCCTTCACGAGGACACACTTCTTAGACAGGAAGGCAGACTTACAATTAAGGGAAATCAGCGCAATAAAGAAATTCCAATAAATACCATAAAAGAAATCAAATGCTAAATCAAAAATGCATAAATCAACATATGTGAAGTATATAAACAGGTTCATGGTCTTTGCGTGTGTGACTGACCTTAACCAATAACTCGAATCTAATGAAATGTGGGCTGCGATATCCCTATTTTAAAATTCTAATCACATGCGAGCCAACTTTCCAAGCTATGATTTACTCAGTCAACAACAGCAAAAAACTGCGCAAGCGTTGCAGAGTTGCCGTAATGATAATGTTATCCAGTTTTATAGTCTTGAATTCTAGAAATGAAAAATGAATTTCACTGAAGTTCTTCGAAACACAGAGTGAAAGGGAAAAAGCCAAAGAAATAGGCAGGAATAAGTATTTGTTTGTGATCTGAGTCACTTCATTACAGAAGTTGTCACATGAATGCAAAGGACCATGTTTTCGCATAAAAATGCAAAAGAAGCTCATTTACTACATACAGAAATAAATTTCGACGTCATTAGGGAGTTTTAGAGGTATGTGCCGTAAAATTAATCATTGCTTTATTCTTCAAATATCTGATTGTCCCGAAGAGATACTCAGTGAAGCAATTAAAACCTGTCTTAAACGAAAAATCTATTACATACTTCGAATCTTGAAAACAATGTCATCCAAATGTGTTTGAAAGTTCTGAATTTGAAACCTTCACTATAAATCATGATACCGACACACTTACTTCGAAGATAGGAGGGTATGGAAAATCTGGAAAATAGAAAAAAAATAACTTCCCCGTAACGGCCTAGCCTCCCTCAGGTGTCGCACCAAGCACGATTTCTATCGAGAAGTCAAAAAAAAAAAAAAAAAAAAAAATCTTTTTTTTTTCGCTTCAAACTCAAGAGCTCACCGAAGACTTTTGTTGTCTGGAAATAAGTAATAAAAAAAATTCATCCCAAAATTAAAATAAATTAGTGAAAATAAAGTCTCAGAGATTAAACACCGGTTGACCTAATCTCATATACTCATTTCAATAAATATATTGTACAATGGTGTGTTACCATTCTTTACATTTCAGCGTCATAAAATCTCTTGCACTCTGATGCTAAATCTATGTAAACTCCCAATGCATATGTCTAAACACAGACATTCAAGTGGTATATTTAGTACATGCTCAAGTACAGATGAAGTAGTAAATTTAGTTTGAAAGAAAATATTTTATTTCGGGCAGCGATGGCGACGCTTGTCTTTTAAATTAATGAGTTCGTTAGCTAAAATTCCTCTATTAATTACTGTGTTTGTCAGTTAAAACCCCTTTATTTATATAGAACAAAACAATATTTAAAAAAATTTAATAAAATTATTTAGAATTCGGGCTTTTACCTGCACAGGTAGAATAACGCTATTGGAAACCCCAGTTTACATTTGGGAAAAATGAATAAAGATCTCTACTGTTATTTAAAAAAGTGTATTTATAAATCAATCGGTTTAGTGTTTACCTTTCAATGCATTCCTGAATGAAACTTAACTCACTTTTGTATCTCGCTTAGCTGCATTTTATGTAAAAGCTTTCAAACTCTCAACTTGATAATTGTATGTCAGTCGAAAAATATGCCAGTTTAAAAACGTCTTGTTTAGAAAAAAAAAAGAGAGAGACTGGGATTTTAAAATTTTGTTAAGTTTTCCGGTAATTCTGAACTAAATTCCCTTCACTCGAACTGAGAGTTCTGGAAACAAACAGCATTCTAAAGATAAATCAGTTTAGAAATAAAACAAGATCTAATATGTGTTCCGAAACCACCGCTTTGCTTCTAATAAGCAACGCAGACTTAAGAAAATGACTGTCATGCATCTAGGAAGAACAGTTAAGTCAAGGACCTGTACCTGAAAGGAGAGAGGAGAAAATCTGGCAATTATTTTTGGTGATTTTTGCTAGTGACAATGGCTGCAGTAGCTCTGTAAAGGTTTTCCGGCTGGAAGCACAGCATTTTTCAAAATCCCCTCTAAAATACTCATTCGTTTCTTTATTTGGGTTAATCTCCATCATAAAATCAGATGATTCCTGTGCTTTTTTAAACAATTCATTTAAATTCTTATAAGTTAATTCTCACAAGTTCTCATAAGCATTTTATCTTCTTTTGCATTACCGTCCTTTCATTGTGATCTGTTGATTATTTAGTAGTTCTTGATTCGTCCTTTCTCTGCCTTCGTTTCTCGATTAGTTTTTTGACTTCTCCTTCTACCATATCTGAAAATCCTTCGTCACCAATTATTTTATGCTCTAATCCTTTGGAGTCATTTTGAATGAATAGAAATCATTTACAATTGTTGATAACTTTTGACGAGAGTTAATGCATGCACGAACTCTGTGTTGTTGAATCAGAGCTCACCTCGCATCTTCAGTATTTTTACATTTTAGTATATTTCAAAACAGAAATATATAACGATTTCTTTCTGAGCAAAAAATTCAATTGTGTTATAAAATATTTTATTATTTACTGAAATCCAATTACTGCTCTTATAAAATGCGCAATCAATCTCTACAACCCTGCAAATACACAACAGTATCCTTATAAGAACAAATTTTGTGAATACTTTTTAATGGGGGCAGGCCTTTTTTTTGGATGCAAAAATAGTAATTTTTATCTATGAAGTTCTATCTCTTAGTTCCAAATATGTGATTAATAAAAAAAGGAAATTATGAAAAATTATGTGCATTTTAAATACAAATCACGTTTTCCTAAATTTAAGATAAATGAAAAAGATAAAGATCGCGAATAACGAATACAGAAAAATGTTCTTTGTGGAAACGGCAATATCAGCATGATAATCCGAAGATTTAATATAGAAAATCTTACTAGTAAATTGCTGAAAATTCAGTAGCTAGTTTTTGTGCATTTAAAAATCAAAATAAAATACTTAATATTGTGAAAATTGGATTTCGTTTGAAGAACATAATTTTTGTTTTAATTTCAAGAATTTTTATTAACTATAATTCTAAAGCGCTGGAACAAGTTTATGTTAGCGTGGAATACGGAATATAGGAATATACTTTAGTTAATTTAGTACGCGTTTTATCGCAGATTATTAACTTTCAAACACGGTGAATTTGTAAAGTGATATAATTTTAAACCGCTTATAATTAAATTTTATTTAAAATCGTACAGTGCCTGTCTTTCTATGCGGTCAAGCTATTTTATCTATCCTACAGGAAACAGGGAAGTTAGACGTAGACGTGCTGATTGAAAATATTGAAAACTGTATGCATGATAAATTTTCAGAGAATTCTTTGAGCGAAGAAATCGTTTCTGCATTTTAAGCAACTTCAAATATAAATTTAAATTATTCATTCAATTTATTCAATCGTTTGGTAAATTTAGATAATTCAGTTTGAGTCGTTAACTCGCTGTGTTGCATGTTAACAAACAACGGACAGTATAGTAGATTTATAGTAGAAAAGTCTCGGTCAGTAACATTATAAACCTAACATTTCAACGCAGTTTAAATGTAACTTAAATTTTCTTCAAATAGGAAGCTATAGAGGTCTGTAGCTGGTTTCTAGAAAGAGACGCAGCCAATATTACGGTATAGAAAAGCGTATCCACGCTTAAGACAAGTAAAGAACATCTTAATTTGTGCAGCTCTTCTAGATTTGAGCCTTAAATTTCTGTAAATTAATTTCTAATTTAACGAAATTTTAGTAGAAAAAATCTCTCATTTCAGGTTTAACAGAGTAGTTTTAAGACACGATGTTTATTTACTACCGATTTTATCAGTATGAGGAATGCTCGTACAGTTACAAAGCTGGTTATATTAGTTTTGGTTGAATATTAGTATTTTTTGCAATTTTAAAACCTGTCCTCTTTGTAAAGATCGTGATTTGTAAAGATCATGACTTGTAAAGATCGTGACTTGTAAAGATCATGACTTGTAAAGATCGTGACTTAAAGAGAACGTGAAATATAAATATTAGGACAAGAACTTGCATTTTACGGTGTGGCAACAAGAAGAGGGATTTGGAAGATTTTTATATATTTTGTTTAGAGAGTTTAAGATTTTAGTTTTTTGAATAGTTGTAAGAGTTTTAACTGTAATAGTTAAGAGTTTAAAATTTTGATAGTTAAAAGCTGCAGTATTTATTTTTTGGTTCTGTTTTAAAATTCAAATAAAAGTAATTCTGAAATTCTGAAATTTAGCATTCTGAAATTTAGCTTTGTTCTTCCTACAAGATTCAATATCCATTATATTGAAATAAGGAAAGGATTTTTACATCGTGATTTGTAAAGATCGTGATTTGTAAAGATCATGACTTGTAAAGATCGTGACTTGTAAAGATCATGACTTGTAAAGATCGTGACTTAACGTGAAATATAAATAACAGGACAAGAACTTGCATTTTACGGTGTGGCAACAAGAAGGAATTCGGAAGATTTTTATATTTTATATTTTGTTTAGAGAGTTTAATTTTTTAATATTTTAATAGTTGTAAGAGTTTTAACTGTAGTAGTTAAGAGTTTAAAATTTTGATAGTTAAGAGCTGCAGTATTTATTTTTAGTCCAAAGGGATTTGAATCCCGAAGGACTATTAGTTTCGTTTTGACATTTTGCGTCGGACGGATAAATGTCGGTGCACTTTTCAAACTGTTGCCATAAAATGTTAGAGTCCTGCTTTATATTTGAAGAAATTAAATAATGAAAATCTGCGTAAATGTATGTATATTTCTCACATTGTCATAAAAGAACGGTACATAGAGTCATCGAATTTTGAATAACGTAATCCTCCAACGAATATAACTTTGACGAATTTTTTGATTAACAAACTCAAGGATTTCAAAGCGAGCAATGGCAACGTTGTGCAGAAAAAACATTTTTATCTCCAGCGCGTGAGTCTCTGTATCGGAAATTCTAAAGATATGCTCGTTTTAAAACTATTTTGCGATATTGCTGTTGCACTGGATCTTATGGTTTAAGTGCGAGGAACATGATATTTAATAAAGAAAGGTAACACACAAAATGTTAAAAAACGCCCCTTTGGACGTAATTTAAAATCTGAAACATTTCAGATTTTTTTTTTTTTGGTTCTGTTTTAAAATTTAAATAAAAGTATTTTGTTCATTCTGAAAATTTAGCTTTGTTCGGTGCTACTTTGGTAGACGGTTGCACGGATTTTGGCGATTTTTCTTTTGGCGAGTAATACAACTTATGGTAAACCCATTGCTGGATAAGTTATTTATGGTAACCGATACTTTGTTGACATTTTATTTAAAAAATAATGCGTGTTATTATGCATAAATTCCGTGTTTTAAATATTATTTATGGCTTCTAAATATTAAAAATCAATTTAAATTTGCATTTTTATTTAAAATAAAAATTTCATTCTTTATCATATTTTATGAAATTTTATGCTGTGGATGATGTAATCAGTGACGTCATCTTACTTTAAAAGTAATTGGTTTTAATATCTATAAATTTAATCTAATGTTTTAAACATTATTTATGGCTGTTAAATATTAAAATACAATTTAATTTTGCATTTCTTTTTTAAAATGATTTTATTATGTATGATTATTTAAATAATTTTAATTCTAGACGTGATGTAATCAGCTCTCTGATTGGTTATAGAATATTTGTGCATTAATGAGCTGTAATCAGCTCCCTGATAGGTTGCTGAAAATTTGTGCATTACCGCGCCATTTTAAAATTTAATTCATATCTTCGAATTCCTTCAAAAATGTCTCCTTCAAAGATGAATGTTGTTTTTGATAGGTACCAAGAATTTTTGGTTTCGGAATCAAAAAATTGTCCTTTGAGACCTTATTTTCGCCAGCCTGGCTTTCCTAATCAAAGATTTATTTATAAATTCTTACAAGGGTCAGAGGAAATTTATTTTAAATTTTTGAAGGAAACGTCGCTAATTGTTTGTTCAATGAAGTGCGAAAATGTAGATCACAGATGAAGACCGTTAGAAGAGCCGATTCTGAGACGGCCGTATATGATATTGTTGTCATGTTGGAAGAAATAACCGCTGTAACGGTAAGAAAATTATTAGACATTCCTCCTTTTTTACCAACAAAAAACTAATTGCTGTCATTTTAGCTCTAGTGTACGAAGCGTTCTTATTTACTTATTTTAAAGTATTTAATTTAAGTAATATTTTAATTCTTTTAAACGTTGGTATGATGGTTTTTAATTCGATATTCAATTTACGTAATATTTTAATCCAATTAAACGTTGGCGCAATGTTTTTATAGTGGTATTTTTATTCTATTTCTATGCTATATGAAAGTAATAATTTAACCTTTCTTTAGTATTTTATACTCGTAGTAAATGTATTTATTCTATAACGTATTTTAAAGTATTTAAATTTAATAATATTCTAATTATTTTAAATTATGGATGATGTTTTTTATTTCGATATTCAATTTCAGTAATATTTTAATCTAATTAAACGTTGGCACAATGTTTTTTAAGCGGTGTTTGTATTCTTTTTTTTTTTTTTTTTTTTTTTTTTTTTTTTTGGCTATATGAAAGTAATAATAGCCTTACTTTAGTATTTTATACTCATAGTAAATGTATTTATTTACACTTGCCTGCCCTCTTAAAAAACGACGTTTTCAACAAAAAATTAATTCATTACATTTAACGATTTTTTTTTTTTTTTTTTTTTTTTTTTTTTTTTTTAAGTTTCGAATATTTTATTTACTATGCGTAAAAACAGCGTTTTTCAAGATGGCTGACGATTGTAAAAATCTCGCCAACAATTGCGCCAACGTAAATCGCCAAAAATCCGTGCAAACGTCAACCAAAGTAGCACCCTTTGTTCTTCCTACAAGATTCAATATCCATTATATTGAAATAAGGAAAGGATTTTTAAGATCGTGACTTATAAAGATCATGACTTGTAAAGATCGTGACTTGTAAAGATCATGACTTGTGAAGATCGTGACTTAAGAGAACGTGAAATATAAATAATAGGACAAGAACTTGCATTTTACGGTGTGGCAACAAGAAGAGGATTCAGAAGATTTTTTTTTTTTTTTGGATATATTTTTGTTTAGAGAGTTTAAGATTTTAATATTAGAATAGTTGTAAGAGTTTTAACTGTAGTAGTTAAGAGTTTACAAATTTTAATAGTTAAGAGCTGCTGCATTTATTTTTTTGGTTCTGTTCTAAAATTCAAATAAAAGTATTTTATTCATTCTGAAAATTTAGCTTCGTTCTTCCTACAAGGTTCAATATCCGTTACATTGAAATAAGGAAAGTATTTTTACTGGCGCAGCCGGCAGGATCGGTGTTTCCCCGCATATAATTAAGAACCAAAATAACTCAGGTGAGAGCTCAATTTACCTTGTAAACGTAAAATAATTAATTAAGATTATGAAAAGTTAATTATTGTTTCCGTCATGGAATCTTAGTTTATTTACTTGTCAAAATAATGAATACGCCAGTGTTCAAATGTAATTTCGTTTGACTCGCCAGAGTAGGTGAACAACACATTAAGTATTGATTCCACTGATTGATTTTCGTGCCGAATAAAATTAAATTCATTGTGAATTATATTTAAATAGAAAAAGAAAAGAGAAAAAAATTGCTTTTTATAAAACTAAGAGTCTATTGACTGAATAAAATCGAGACATGGCTTTTATGGGACGTGGGAAAAAAGAGGATTTGCTGGTTTTAGCTGCTCAATTGGAAATTCAAGTAGATCCAAGTATGAAAATCGTGGCGATAATGTTTATTGACTTTAATGCCATCTGAAATCATTCAATTAATTGGTAGGGAATCTGAAGAAAATTTTGAAGATTATGAGTACATTAAGGCCATTTTATTGAAGAGATTTAAATTAAATCCTGAAAGCTTTAGAAAAAAATTTCTGATTCACCAAAAGAGCGCTGAAAAATCATGGAGAGATTTTTGCTACGAAATTACAAGTTATTTTGAAGAATGGATCAATGGTCTTGAAATCATAAATTTTGCCGCGTTAAAAGACTTGATTATTACTGACCAAATTAAGAAAAGAGTACCCTATGAAGTAAGAGATCATCTTCTTGACGACTGGGCGAATTTCGTTTCTCCAACCAAATTAGCTGATAAACTTGACGAATATGACAGTGTTCGTAATATCTCAAAGCGGACTGGTGGTAATCCATCAGCAGACAGAACTAATAAAAAATGGCAACCTCGTTCTCCACTTCCAGAAAGAGCTTTCAGAAATAAATCGCTGTCCGCTGAAAACACGCCAAGAGTGTACCCATCCCGTAAGAGTGACGGACCACAAAAGCCTAGTTTCAAACTAATTTGCTATAATTGTGGAAAACAAGGTCATGCATCTAAGTTATGTACCAAAAATCGGATACCAAGAAGTGCGTCTGCAACAGCACAAAACAACTTAATACAAACACAAGCACCCCTTGCAGAAAAAGAAAAACCAGAAGTGCTAACTGCTAAGATCTATATTCCTGTCTCAAAATCAGTGGACGCGTCTAGAAACATAGATGAATTAAAACTTGTCAAAGTTAAATGTGGAGATATTATTCTAAATGGAATCGTAGACACGGGAGCACAAATTTCAGTAGTCCGTGAGAAATTGGTTGACAACATACCTTGCGAAGGAGAAAGTAAAATAGAGATATCTTCGGCTTTTGGTGAAAATGAAATTACTCCACTAAAGATTTTCCAGATGAAAATTGACGATGATTTTCACGGTAGAGTGTCCATTACGTGTGCTGTTTCAAAAAAGCTAGTTACCGACTTGCTATTGAGTTCTTCAGCTTATGAAACACTCTGTGGAAATATCGAACTGTGGAACTGTGATCGTCATTGGGATGCATCCCCCTTAGAGTACAAAGAGACAGATGATAAATCCTCACCAGTTGAAGACAATACTACAAATTTGGCTGTTGTTAATCAGATTTCCCAAGAAAACATAGAGTCTCTGAAAACAACGAACAGGGTAAGACTAGAATTCAAGACACATCAAGAACAAGACGAAATTCTGAAAAAATGCTTTGAATGGGCAAATAAAAATCAAAATTCATATACTTTCGATGATGGCATATTACTTCATTCCGAATATATCTGTGGTGAAAACATTAAGCAAATTGTATTACCTTTAGAAAAAAGAAGGGAAGTCCTAAGAATGGCACATGAAATCCCTCTTGCCGGCCACCTCGGTGAGCAAAAGACAATTCAACTAATCAATTACTCATTCTTTTGGCCTACTATTAAGCAAGATGTTAAAAAATTCTGTGAAAGTTGCAAAGAATGCCAATTGAGGAGAACAGTTACGTACAAATATCGAATCCCAATTCAATCTATTGTTAGGCAGGAAACACCCTTTGAAGTATGGAGCGTGGATTGTACTGGGCCATTAGAACCTCCATCCAGGAGAGGTCATCGGTTTGTGATATGTGCAGTTGACCTGTACACCAGATGGGCAGAAGCCACCCCCGTCAAAGACATAAGTGCGAAAACAACATGCAACGTTTTGATGAGGCTTTTTACTCAAACTGGATTTCCAAAAGTGATTTGTTCCGACCAGGGAACTAATTTCACAGCCAAACTCACCCGAGCCTTTGAGAACTTACTTGGTGTGTCTCCACGATTCTCCACTCCAGGACACCCCGAGAGTATTGGTGCTGTCGAGCGTTGGAATAGAACCTTAAAAGAGATGATGAACAAAAATATCCAAGAACATGACAGAAACTGGGATTTGAATCTTCCCTATCTCCTGTTTGCCTACAGAGAAGTGCCACATAGCACCACTGGTTTTTCTCCCTTCCAGATGGTATATGGAAGAAAACCACCAGGACCATTATCTTTGCTGAAAGAGATATGGACAGGTGAACGTAGCATTCCAGTTACAGCTTCCCGTTCAATTGAAAATTATCTACAAGACCTTTTAGAAAAATTAAGAAAAGCTCATGACATTGCATCAGCAAATTCCAAAATATCTCAAGAAGAGTACACTTCAAGATACAATGTACGTTCTCAAGAAAAGACTTTCAATGTTGGGGACAAAGTCCTCGTGTTAATAAAGCCATATTCTATTAAATTAGCTCTTTTCTCTTTCTATTACTATTATTAACTGCGAAATTATTTCATTCCTAATTTAATCCATTGTAGTTCGTTACCTTTCAAAATAAATGTAGGTACAATACATTAATATTCACCGCTACAGGAATAACATTGATATATTTATGATTTTCATTCTCGACGACAATTCAAATTTACAGATCGGTTCCATATAATAATTTCTCGCAAAGCCAATGTTTTGGCTCGTTTTCAAATAGTGGTGGACAAAATGCGAAAATGTTTATCGTCGTTCTTACGGTTCCAGAAAATTTGTATCATCTTCCATATCGTCTCTTTGAATCTAAATTTTGTGAAACTACTAAGCCTCTGCAAAGGCATGTACACAGATGAAATAAATTAAGAGAATTTTCATAGTTGATCTACGAGTTTTAGAACTACTGCACAGATTTTAATAAAATTTGGTGTGAATATAGGTTGATATAATACAAACAAAATAAAAATGCAACACTTATAATAGATTGACATGTTCATGTGTAACACTCATGGGAGTCTGAAGATCTGAAACAGCGGTTGCAGAAGACGCGAAAGAAAAGGGTTAATAGGAGGTATGGCCTTTTCTTATAGCCATACAGGCCTCGCAGCGTGATGTCACACTGGAAATAAGGAAATTTATCAGTGCCTGAGGCAACTGGTTCCACTCGTTCAGTAACGCGGTTTTCAGTTCCTGGATGGTTCTCGGAGGGTAGTTGCGAGCTGTAATTACCCTCTCCAGACATGGGGTTGAGGTCTAGAGACCTGGCTGGCGAATGCATTCGACGAGTATCCTCACTCTGGAAAAATTCGTCGATTTGAAGAGCTATATGTGGCCTCAGGTTATCTTCCTGTAAGATGAACACAGGACCCACTGCACCCCGGAAAAGGCGAACGTAGGGATCCACGACCTCATCCTTACACTTCACACCAGTCACAGAGCCTCTGTCAAAGACGTGGAGAGATTGCGACTATCCAACATGATGTCTGCCCAGACCATTACCACCACCGCCATAATTGTTGATTTCGAGGACATTGGAGGGTAGGTAGCGGGTCCCTGGCTCTCTCCATGTAAAAGTACGGCGAGAATCGGTGTTTAGGCTAAAACGGGATTCGTCGGTGAACAGAAAAGTCGCCTATTGCTCCGTACTCCAATCACTATGCTGCCTGCACCATGCGAATCGGACTCTACTGTCCCTAGACGTGGAGCGGGACGCAAACAGTCGGTCTTCTGGCAAACAACCATCTCTAATTCTGTCTTTTGGAAACAGTCACTCTTGTTACACGGGTTCATGTGGCTGCACACAGGTCCAGAGAGAGCTGAGAAGCTGTAGCCCCTCTGTTATGCCTCGCTAAAATGCACAAATAGCGATCTTCTTTGGCCGTCGGGGTTCTTGGACGACCTTGCCCAGGCTTTCTCTCAACGGATCCGCTGTATTCTGGAACAGTTTTTATAGATTACGCATGATGCTGGGCGTTAAATTAAACTCTCTACATATCTGGACTAGCGATGAACATTCAATCATCAAAACATTTGTGGTTACTCACTTTTACTGTTCCGATGTGAATTGAACCGATTGCTGCAAGATAACACGAAGCAATTCACGGAGGTGTACTAGCGAACGCAATTCTTCTTACCCTCCACCTGCTTATAAAGTCTGTTTTTATGCTGGCTCCGCCTACACACATGTGTACGCTTACGTATTTTCCATACAAGATTTGTATTTTTATCTAGAAGCAGAGGTTTTTCCTTCATTTCAGTTATTTTCATGCAATCGGATAAAATATGCAAATTCTCTTAATTTATTTCAGTGTACATGCCATAGCCGAGACGCACGGTAATGGCGGCGATCGGCAGAAGTTGGAGAGGAAAACTTAGTTCTGATTATTTCTTGTTTTACGTCATGAGAACCAAGATCGCAAAGTGGTTGCGTTGCTTTATGATGTTAAAATATGCCCTCAGAATGTAGTCCACTGTCATTCCTGGTATTTCAAGACCCAGCAGCGGTAAAGTCGCTGAACACTGGCTTCCATTCCAGGAGAACGGTCTGGTTGCATGGGCATTTTCGTGGTTTTCGACATGTGCAACGTGTTAGGACCCGGTTTCGTTAGAATGTTCTCAACGAAGGCATCCCTCCTCTTAGACACATAGCCCTAGCTTACGTTGCCATACTCTACTAAACCAACCGAGTAACCTAGCATTTCAAAGCGTGTGACGCATAGTACTCAAAATTGAATTAGGTTCATTTAACAAAGAAAAGCACAGAAAAGCTATCAGTGTGCAGGAAGTTCTGCCCTGAGTGAGGGGCTTTTAAAACCATTCATGTCATATTAATAATACACGTATGTAAAAACCAATAATTAAACCTGGGCTCGAAATCAGGTCCAGTTACCAGTAATGATAAATTCTTTAAGCACTCGATAAATCGCGAATACGCAATATCTGAAACTTATTTGGCACCAGTTCGTATCCATATATACAACAATATATAAGTTTACAGTTTGTTTACCCATAAAAAACATATTTAAGGTCACATTACATTTCGAGTACAAAATTGTAGCAATAAAGCTGTTGAACTGTCTGTATTTATATTCAAGATGTCATTTTTAAAGAAAACACTCGATTCACTTGAATACAGCATTTATAATATCAGTATTATAATATATTAAATCAGTAAAACAATTTATTTTCTTCAAACTTATTTCAAGCGATTACTGACCATTCTCAAAGGAATGTCCCTATCCAAGTCATTACCTCACATACGATTCAAACTATTCAGATTCAGGTCTACAAAGGGGAAAAAATGTTTGCTATGCAATAAAATCTGAGCTTTATTAGTTTCGAAGCAATAAGAGTTCATATTAGACAATAATGAGATTAGATAATAATGATGATAACAAACAAAAAAAAAATCTGAAATATTTCAGATTTTAAATTACGTCTAAAGGGGCGTTTTTCCAGGCTTTTGAAATTATACATTTCCTGCATATTTTCGGATTTAAGATATAATCACAACCAAATTATTGCCCGATTATTAGCATGATTAGACATAAAATATGACAAAATACTCTTAATTGCTGACATTGAAATATGATTCTTTTTAAGTGTCGACTCATTTTACGGTGTTTAATATGTATAGTTTTTGAGAATATTTTTATCTAAAAATGAGACTGGAATATTTTAAGCATATAAATATTAATATTTATAATATTGTTACGGTTTTTGTGTTGATTTAGTTTGTTATTTTTAATGGAATTGTTATTAAAATTATTTTATAATCCTGTTTAATGCAGCCCGAGACTTATTTGAAAAGAAAGCTACGCCGAAAAATTAAAAATACAGAGCACGAGCATTTAATAAATAGATATCGCATAATTGTACTTTTTTGCTTTCCAGAAAACTCGAGAAATTACGAGAAGCTTCTCGTGCACTTAAAAAGCTTATAAAAGGAAGAATTAATCTTGAAAGGTATTTGAAAAGAAATCTAGTTGATGGTCTCGAAACCAAACGGAAATAAACGCGGTCTTTATCGTAACCTAAAAGTCATTCGAAGCACACAGTGAAGCACACATAAGAAGCACATCTTTTTTCTTGTCCTACTTGTATTATAAGATACCTATTATGATATCTTATTAACTCCCTTTCAGAGGAAATCCATGTATGATTTATATGGCTACGACTAGGACAGTAAATCTTTTGTTGTCATAAATTTTCATTGCAGAAATGGTTTACATAATACATATTTCTACATAACTTTCAAGTGAAACTCGACCGATTGCAATATGATTTAAAAAGATCGTAGAATATCTTCGTAGCATTCCAATTTGACGGGTGTCATGTAAACTTTCCTGAGTACAAGAATTAGTCAATTTTACATTGCGCGTACAAGAAAATCACGTTTCGCAGGATCACGTTTATATGGTAAAATGTCTTAAGTATAATTCAGCTTAATATATAATGTGTAATTTAAACAAACCTATATGTTAAATGTTCATCTAAAGAGTCTTCCCTCACTAGAGGGCGCGAGAGAGAGGCTGTACAGTTACCATAGCTACCGAAATTGAATGATTAGAAGGCTCATAAAGATAAGCTATAACTGCTCACGGACGCTCAATTTATAGATTTGCTAATTCAGCCAACCTCCAAATTGCAGCTCCAACTCACCCAACACACTACAGTCTTGAATTTTCCACTGTCATAGATTTTTTTATTCTAAAAGGAATTAACTATGCATATACAGTGGAAACAATCGACGAGCTATCATCTGATCATAACCCTGTGGTTATGAAATTTGATAGTAGTCGCTGTAGTACACCACAACACCGAACCTTTATCACGAATTAGCATAACTACACCAAAGCTCTCAACAACACACAGTACACACCCATGACAGTACACAATGAGGATGAGTTAGACACGCTTATTGAAACATTTACATCTGACCTCAAAACTGCCCTGAATCAAAATAGCAAACCACGAAAGGAAAAGATCAACAGGAATACCAAACTCAGACAACTAACCAAACAGCGCAACCATGCAAGACAAATCTGGCAACGAACAAGACATCCCGAAGACAAGCAGATTCTCAACGGATTACACCAACAAGTCAGGACTCTTTCAAAAGCACATACACAACATTCCTGGGCTAATTCTCTAGAATCGCTTTCACCAGACGATACTTCGCTGTGGAAAGCAATCTCTAGTTATAGTGTAAGCCACAAAAATATTCCGCCCCTTAACGGCCCCTCAGGAATCGCACACACAGATATTGAGAAAGCTGAGTCCCTTGCGGATTACAATGCATCTCAATTTACACTAAACAACATCTCACACCCTCAAACAGAACTCACAGTCTCACAAACCCTTACACATTATTTTACAAATACACCCGAAGACAACACAATTCTAGTCAACCCCTCGAATGTCTTTGGCTATATTGAAAAGATGAAAAAGAAGAAAAGCCCAGGAATAGACTGCATCAGCATCAATATGATTAAGAAAATGGGCACTCTTATGTTCTGCAGACTGATCAAAATAAAGAATACATCCTGAAACTTCGATATTTTCCGAAGGATTGGAAAATTGCAGTCATCTCTCCGATTTTGAAAACTGACAAACCACCAAACCACGTGACGTCCTATCGTCCAATCAGCTTACTTCCCATCCTCAGCAAAATCACCGAGAAAGTTATCCTGGACAGTATGAGTGAATTCATGACTGAAAAAACATCATTATCCCTGCTCAATGCGGGTTTAGAAAAGATCACTCCACAACTATGCAGCTTTATCGTGTCATCGAAACCATCTCCAGCGGCCTGCAAAGCAACATCCAAACTCCTGCAGTCTTTTTAGATATAGCCAAAGCATTTGATCGTGTCTAGCTGGAAGGCCTACTTTACAAACTCATTACCCTGGGATTCCCAGAATACATCATTTCCATCATCAAATCCTATCTTGTAGATAGAACATTTGTCGTTCGCATTAACAAAACCAACTCCACTAAAAGAAACATCATAGCGGGCACGCCTCAGGGATGCCTCCTCTCGCCAACACTAGTTAACATTTAGGCGAACGATATCCCACACGCACACAACACTACTCTTGCCATGTATGCAGATGATACAGCGGTTCTCACACAAAGTGCTACACTTAGCTCAGCAATACAACAGATAAATAAGGACGATAAAGATAAGCGCTGCAGTGTGAAAGGAAAATTCTGGAGTAAACATGTTAAGAAAATGTATTGAAGTATTATTTTTTTTTCCTTTTTAATGTTTTCTTTATGTAAATAAAATTGGGATGTCAAGAAATAGAATGGTGGTTTTTCTGTAAAGAAGATTGCCAGCTGAAACATCATGTCAGATTCAACAATGCATCAGAAAAGGTAAATGAATTTTGTTCTTATTTTTAAAATCAGTTATATAAAAGAACCTGCAGACTTCAGTGGATTCTGACAAACTCTATCATCAGTAGTTGACTAATTACTTCCTATAATACTATATATCTTTGTAATTAAAAAGGAACAAATGATAATTGAAAGAATTTTAATAAGAACGCGATACAATTACTTTACTAAGCTGGGGATTTTTGTTTGGGACAACGTCTGGCGTAGATCCTAAAATGTTTTGCGGTAAGAAGCGCAGAGTATTTCAATGCGTCTTTAAAGTGGTTGTTGGTTTCTTTATTTGTGTTAATCTCCAATGCGAAATCAAATAGTTCCTGTGTCTTTTTGAACAATTTTTTTAGCTTCTCAAAATTTAAAGGCGCTTTACATTCTCCGTTATCGCCCACCAACGGCCGAGCGGTGAAGTCGCTGAACACTGGTAGTTCGGTCCGAGGTTCGAATCCCGCGAACGGATGACTGCATGGGCGTTTTCGTAGTTTTCCCCGTGTGTAACGTGTATACGAGCCAGTCTCCCTTAGAAAGTCCTCCACGAAGGCATTCCTCCCCTTAGGCAGATAGCCCTAGTGTGCTTTGCCATAATTAAATAAACCAAACCAAACCATTCTCCATTATCATTGCGTTGTTAGTCGTGTGATGTTTTATCATCTAGTTCTTCTCTCTTCCTTTCTTTGTCGTCATTTCACGATTAGTTCTTTGACTTCTTGTACTTGCATATCTGAAAATCCTACGTCGCTAATTTTTTTGTGCATTTGGCGGAAATTTCAAACGATTGAAATCCTTTAAAATTGTGCATAACTTCTGGTGATAGCTAATGCCAGCAAGCATCCAGTGTTGATGTATCAAAATTCACTCGCAAATGAATGAAATTCTAGAGCTGCGCAAATTAAACGGATACAATTTAAATAAAGCGTGTATGTGATACCCCCTTCCTAAGGTTCGCTGACCTAAGGAAGGGGGTATCACATACACGCGTGAATTCGCTGGAAGGGCTCACTCTATTAGACATAGATAATTTAGGTTATACCATTATTTTAAAGTACTCAAATATAATATGCCTACGTAGAGGCATCACATCAGAAAAGAATTTGTGTAGGTAATTTAGATTACTTAGATATGACAAAGCACAAACGTATTACCTGCGTAAGAGAAGAGTTGATTTTTTGGAGAATCGTTAAGGAAAACGGACTCATCTTTACATTATAATTGGGGAAAACCACAAAAAACAAACCTGCAGTCAGTCTGTTATCGTCTATTATCAAAATTAGGTCGAACTCCTCGTATTCTGCGATCTTAAATTTCTCTGAATTAAATGCGATACATCCGTTCATGTCTTCTTGGTACATCACTTTGGCCTCTGTGTGAGATTACAGCTATTAGCCATTAGTTCCTTTTCAGATTTACAGAACTGTCTTGTTTTGCATTTAAGCATCAAACGTGGCCATTTGCCGATATATTATGTTCTGGAAGTCCTAGGAAAAAACCTATTCAATATTTTTATATCAAGTATTGTAATTTATTACAAAATAGAAAGACGGAATGCATTCCGTCCGAGTAAAAAATTCAATTGTGTAACAAAATTTTTCATTTTTTACGGAAAACGATATACTAGTCTTATAATTTGCGCAACAAATCTCTAAAACCATGCGAATTCACAGCAGAATCTTGGGAATGGGACTGGACACAGAGAATGGGACTTGGACTTGGACACAGAGAATGGGACTGGATTATTTTGGGATGCCAAATTACTGGTTTTTACCTACCAAGATTATGCTTAGTTTCGAATATGTGATTAATAAATAAAGAATTAATCAAACACTAAGGTACAGTGCATAATTATGGGAATTTTAAATACAAATTAAGAAAAAATAGAATAAAAAAATAAAAACAAAAAATCCGAAAGCTTTCAGAGTAATACACATACATACGAGTTTCGAGAGTATTTGGGCTAAAAATATTTAAAAACAGCCTATCTTTGCAATTCCGGATAGACTGTCTCGCGCGCTGTAGAGAAAAATATTTTATTCCGCAGAGTTTGTTGCTACTGGTTGTTGCTTTCAAATCGTTGAATTATTTAATCAAAAAATCGTTTAGGTTTACAAAATCTGAAATGGATGTTAAAATAAATTAGGTATTCAAGATTCGGGCTTTTAGGCGCGCATATTCGGGTGGAGGACTACGTTATACGGAATTTGATGGCATTAGGTATCTTTGTTTTTTACTGTGCGAGAAACATAGATACAATACATTTATGCAGATTCTTCATTATTTAATTTCCTTAAATACAATACAGAGCAATAATAATTGATGGCAACAATCTGAAAACTGATACAGCCATTTACAGTGATTCGACGCTAAATCCCATTTTGAAACTAATAGCACTTCTGGGCTAACAACCATCTGGGCTGAGAATAACGAATGGAATCAGGAGTCAGGAATAGAGAAAGATTGCCCTTTGCCGGTACGGTGCAACCTCAGAAGGATATTCCGAAGATTTGGTATATAAATTAGTATTAGCAAACTGCTGAAGACAGAGTAGCTAATTTTTTTAAATTGAAAAAAATCTAAATAAAATGTTTCATATAATCAAAAGGGATTTGTTTTGAAAGAGCATAGTTTTTTATTTCAAAAACGTTTATTTAATATAATACTAAAACCTGGGAAAACATTTATTTTGTTATAGAATACGGAATAGAAGAATGTACTTTCAAGTTAATTTAGTACATGTTTTATCACAGATTATTAATTTCCAAACAAGGAATATTGAAGGAATTTCTAAAGGAAATAATTTTAAACCATTTATAAATATTTTTTTTGAAATCGTACAGTGCCTGTCTTTCTATGCGATGAAGGTCTTTTCATCTGTACTGCAGGAATCTGTGGCATTAGACGTACTGATTAAAGTTATTGAAACATTTGTTCATTATAAGCTATCAAAAAATATTTTGAGCCAAAAATTCTTTTTTGAATTTTGAGAAGGTACAGTTATGAATTTGGATTATTCATTGAATTCTTTTAATCGTTCCGTAAATTTTAATGATTCAGTTTTAAACTTTAACTCGTTGCTTTAAAATGTTAACGGCAGCAACCAACAGATTATAAAGTAAATTTATAGCAAAAAAAAAAAAAATCTCGCGCAGTAACATTATAAAGCTAACATTTCTACTCAATTTAAATATAATTTAAATTTTCTTCAAATATGAAGCTATACTGGATTGTAACCGGTTTCTAGAAAGAGACGAAGCCAATATTACGTTACCAAATAAATATACAGCCGAGGTAAGCCGCATCGTTAAAGTGTAGAGGCGCCTACAGAATGCATTTTCTTTCACATCCTGGGATCTTTTCCACAAGCATCTGATGACAACAAATTCATCCTCTTTATCATTTGAATTTCTGATCAAAACGCTGCCACTGCAGTTTCAAGTGCAACTACTGACTGAACTCTGTGATACTGTGAATAGTACGATTATTTTTGTGGAAAGGTTCAGAAATCTATGGATATATAGCTATTATTAATATTTTTAGTCCAAAGGGATTTGAATCCCGAAGGACTATTACTTTCGTTTTGGCATTTTGCGTCGGACGGATAAATGTCGGTTCACTTCTCAAACTGTTGCCATAAAATGTTAGAGTCCTGCATTATATTTGAAGAAATTAAATAATGAAAAATCTGCATAAATGTATGTATATTTCTCGTATTGTGATAAAACAACGGTACATAGAGTCATCGAATTTTGAATAACGTAATCCTCCAACGAATATGAGCATGTGGAAGACCAAATTTGAAATTTGTTTTATGATCGATTTCCTATTTTTTAAAACTTTGACGAATTTTTGATTAACAAACTCAAGGATTTCAAAGCGAGCAATGGCAACGTTGTGCAGAAAAAACATTTTTATCTCCAGCGCGTGAGTCTCTGTATCGGAAATTCTAAAGATATGCTCGTTTTAAAACTATTTTGCGATATTGCTGTTGCACTGGATCTTATGGTTTAAGTGCGAGGAACATGATATTTAATAAAGAAAGGTAACACACAAAATGTTAAAAAACGCCCCTTTGGACGTAATTTAAAATCTGAAACATTTCAGATTTTTTTTTTCTTTTTTTCTTTTTATATTATTATTATCATTGTTGTTACTTCTATATGTTCAGCTCAAAGGGTGTTAGCGCAGAAGCCTATTAGTCTCGAAACGGCATTTGGCATGCGTTCGCTATAAATGTCCGTTTCACTTTTCAACTTGTTGCCACCAAATATTATTGTCTTGTATTATGTTTAAAGATATTAAATAAGGGAGTGTCTGCTGGAATTTATGTATGTTCTCGCACTGTGAAAAAAACAACGGTTCCTAAACCTATCAAACTTTGAATAATATAGTCTTCCTTCTGGATATGGGCTCGTGGAAGTCAGAATTTAGACATTGTTTTATTTCCTATTTCATATTTTGTAAAATGTTAACGAATTTTTTTATAAAACTCAACGATTTCAGAGTAATGGTAACGTTGTAAGGAAAATAATATTTGTATCTCTAGCTCTCGAGACTGTCTATCTGAATTTCTAAAGATCTGCTGTTTGCAAATAGTTTTGCCCAAAGGGACGTTAGCCTAAATGCTCTCGAAACTTGCATGTGTGTGTAAATGAGGAAAACACACATTTAACGTAATATAAAATCTGGAAGCTTTCAGATTTCTTTGAATTTTAATATTATTTTTGTTTTAATTTGTTGGTGCTCAAAATGTCAAGTGCAACAAAGCATTAGGAAGTACTCATTGTTTTAATTATTATCTCTATCTATTGTTTATATTATTATCTCTATCTCTATCTATTGTCTATCTTAATCTATTGTTTTATTATTAATTATTAATCTTTTAATTATTATTATGTTTATTGTTTTAAATTATTATCTCTTGACGAGTCGATCATAAACACAAAAGTATGAATAATTAATTTGCATTTTCATAGTTTTAATTTCAAATGTTTTAAAACATTTCAGTATATTCTAAAATTTCAATTTCAATTTTACTTTTCTCTAAAATTTAATCGAATTAATGTATTATTTTTAAATTCCTTTTAAATACGTTTTCTAGGATAGCGGTGGTTACAGATATAAGATCATTGTTTGCTTAGTATTGGGGCTGTCGCTGTTGTTGTGCCATTTGCGTTCGCGATGCGTTTCGGATCTTTCATTTGTAATGCGAGTGAAGACGATTCAGTTAATTTTAAAACTTTTACTCAGTTTTATCAGTTTGTACAAGATAAAAATAAGTACAGGATTATTTTCAAATGGCGTTGACAAATATGGAATTGAAGCCATGCTCAGTCATATAGAAGTTTTAACACAACATCCCCGAATAATAGTAGTAAAGTTTTCCTAGTTAGTGACTGTTCTGCATTTTCCTATTTGAAACATGAAGGTCCTTCATTTATGTTTTTTAGCACTGAAATAAATTTATGAAAATAAAAAATTATAAAAATTAAGAGTAGTCAACTTTTACGAAGTCACTCTCTAACACAGCGTTTTTTGTAAGTCCCGTCTAGACCTGCATTGTCTGTAGCATGTTTCAAATTTTACGTCAAATTTGTCGATTCATTAAAATTGTGAAAACACTAAACTTAAAATATTAACTGACCAAAGGCTGAGTCTTAGGGTTAAAACATGAAAGTTAGTTTAAATCTTCAAGTTTTAATCATGCAAAATTTCAACAATCTTTAGTAAGTACATTTTAAAAAATTGTTTATTTAAAAATTATTTTTCTAAATATATTAAACACCTAAAAGTACATCTGAGATAGCTATAGTTCATTAACTATTCGAAGAAATTTTTTATTTCTTATTGGAACTACGAAGTATAAGGAAGGAGGTGAAGCTGCAGATTAGAAAAATGGCTGCAAAAACACCGCAACCACTAGACGGCAAAGCGGTTCATTTTTGCCCATCCAAATTGTAAACATTTATTCGCAATGCGAAGAAACTAATCTTTGCGACGGAGGAAGATTATTTCTTTGTTTGTGTGATATACAAGAGCGATGGATTACTTATATTGTTGTAGTTAACTTTTTATTTAAATTTGTATGTTTATGGGACAATACTCTCTTAACGTGCCTTCCTATTATGCTGAATAATAAATATTTTTTACTATTCCATTAAAATATATGATTTACAGTTTTCATGCCTAAAGGATCTGTTTATAATTACAGTATTTATGCGAATCTAATGCGCATCCCCATTTTAAAACTTTAAATAATAAAAAAATTGTTTGTCGGCGAATGTAATGCGCATCAATGGTATGAGGAATTTATTGAATCTTATTTTATACAACAATAGATTTATATATAAACTATCAATCAATGGTATGATAATTTTATTTAAATTTAGATACCATATTTTATACAACAATAGATTTATACATAAAGTAGCAGAACATAGAATTAACCTATTAGTGGGCTATTGTTATGTGAAACAATCATTGTTAATTACCACTACCGTATATGGTACATATCGTAAAGTATAAACATGAAATAAATCGTAACATTTCTATCTAGCTAACAGTTTCTACAATCAGTGATTAATAGTAAACGTCTTTATTCACTATTTTGATGATAACATTTTTAGTCCCCTTCTCTGTAATGGTGTAGTTACGAGGCATATCAAACCAAATTGGCGTCTCGTCAGCGATGTCAATTTGCCCCATTGAAAAATTCTTTTCCTTCTGAAGTGTGATGACATACCGCTAAAATGTTAGTAGTTTTCCCTCAAAATCTGCAGGAAGCTTTTGGCATATTGTTGTACGGCGTCTTAGAGCCCATCCGCTTCATAAACCAATCCACCCATCCACGGCTAGCTTTAAACTCTGGTTTCGGTATTCCAAGAACTTCAGCCTCCTCTTTTGCTTTATTTCTTATAGTGTCGCTAGTCACAAGTTGTCCATTCTTCCTCCTTTCACGTACAAATTCCAAAACCTTTTCTTCAATTTTAGGGTGTCTTCCTTTGCGAGGGCCAGCGAATTTCTTTCTATTAGTTTTAGTTGCAAACAGTGCCAATTTCTGTTGCCGCCACAAGGGAACATTGCTCTCAGCTACGTTTAACTCTCTCCCAGCCTTTCTATTGCCATTTCTTTCAGGATAAAGAATTACTTTATGTTTGAAAGTAGCGTCATATGACATTCTTCTCTGCTTGCCCTCCATTCGTGACTACGTACTCTGCAGTTTGTATCCTCTGTGCAACAATGTGTCAACCATAAATGTAACGGTAAATGTAGTCGAGAAATACAGTAATCCATTGTTACGATTTAAATTCGGTTGACGTCATCGGCGAACTGCTGACGTCATCGGCGAACTTTGCACTCGAATCTAATGCGCACCCCAATTTTGAGTACTACATTTGGCCAAAAACGATGCGCATTAGATTCGCGTAAATACGGTATTACACTTTCAAGCACAAGTGCTTTGTCATATTTTCTCCCTAGCAGAAAAAACATATTACTATAAATAATAAACACATATATGTCAATTCAATTAGCTTATTTGGCTCTCTCATTTAGTAAACTGCTCGTATCCTAACAGAGTTTATCCTCGTATCCTAACTCAGTTTGATGTGAACTGCAGCGAAATTTTTATAAATATTTCATGGAATTGTATATATTTCAATCAGTATATTTCCTCAAAAATAAATTTCGAAAAGTAAATATAAATTAGGCCATAGATAGAAGTCATGTAATGTCCGCGTCTGATTTTTTAATTTGCCATGGGCGCGTCACGCTTTTATTCTTTGCGATATCAAATAACAGATGGATCCAGTAATTTAGTCTATTAATCAGACAAACTACATGATAAATTTATTTTCTTTCTTTAATTGCAATTATTGTGCTATCTATTTAAAAAAAAGCTGCATGAAACGGTTTATTAATTATATTTTATTAAATTTCAAAACTTTATTAACGGACTACTATCCCTTGCAAAGTACCCTTTTTATTGCGTATTAGTTTACGGGTTTTTATGACTATTCATAATTCAGAAATATATTCTGCTCACCTAATTTTTAATTCATTGAAATTATCTCCAATAATCCCTCAATTACTTTATATTAATCGGCAACACCTCTTATGTATGCAACACCTCTTATTTTATGTGTAAGAACTTTTATTTCATATTTAGTGTTAATCTTTGCTAATTCTTGAAATATTCTTCTCTTTTCTACACTTGCTAAATGGAATAAACGTATGCATCACGAACTCCGACGTTTGATTTCGAATTTATTAATGTAGTTTATGTTCTATACGAAATTCATAAAATTATGAATAACAAACTGAGCGATTTATATGCAATCAGATGCCTAAGCGCAAAGCGAAACATATTTCTCTTTCAGATTTAATTTCAAACTTAAATATGTAAAAAGTTATGTTGACACTGCCTAAAATAAAATATACTTTAATGGTGTAGTTTTTGATCTAACGCTTTTAAACATTTATCTATTTTTGGATGTACCATTAAAATGCTATTTTTAAACATAAAAATAAATATACAAAATACTATAAAAAGTTTTAAACTTTAGACGTTAACGGTGACAAAATTTGAATAGTTAAGGTCTCTTTATGCTCTCGCTGAGCTCGCAGTCTAGCAGTCCGTTGCCCATCAGTGCCCGAGCAGTGCCGTCGCTGAACACTGGTAGTTTTGTCCGAGATTCTAATCCCGTTCTAATCTGTTCTTTTAGTTATTGCTGTCTCTTGGATACAGAGATCTGGAAAAAAATTTAACACATCTTGGAGTCATTTTGAAGAGGATTTTAAAATCTCCATATGATGGGAACAAAGTTTGATAAAAATCGTCAAGATTTCAAAACTTGCCACAAATTATGTTTAAGAATATTCTTGACAGAATGTATTACTGCGGGTTCTCCATAGTCAATAGATCCATATACAAAACGTAATATAAATAAATATATATAGAATGTAACGTAATTTAAAAGTTTAAATAGTCAGACTAATGGATGTTTCACAAGAAATAAGAAAGCTTATTCCTCGTAATTTTCAGAAGTAAAATAGAAGGTGCATATTTCTTTTTCCCAGAATGTTCATGACTGTTGTGACTATAATTTAGAAAAATTCAGTCATATGCACAATTATGCAATAGTACATATAAACAGTTTCTGGCAACAGGGTAAAAGGAACTGAAATAAGAGCTTAAGTAATGTAACGTATGTGCAGAAAAGGCGTATATAAAAGCTGTCACGTTAGGACGGTGTAAAACTTAAGACAGGTAAATTCAAAAGAAACAAACATTTTAACTATTTACCTTCTAGCAGCAAGTACACTACTCGACATTGAAAATGCAACACCAAGAAGGAGTGGTCAGAAATTTATGCAAATTTCAAATTTTAGAGTAGACGCACGTCACTGAGTTATGCGAATGATGTGAAATGCGCAGCTCTCCGACGCACGTGAAGTAAGATATAAGGGGAGGAACGTGCAGAATGGGCAATATTCGTGTCGTTATTTCTGCCAGACGAATTATCGAAGAAAGTTGGTTTTTGTCCCGGAGGATATGTGTAATAGAAGAGAATGCTAGGCCGGCGTCAACGAAGGCACTTCCAGCAGAGAGACGATTTTACGAGGGGTATGGTGATCGGACTGAGAAGGGCGGGTTGGACCTTACGTCAAATCGCAGCTGATACCCACATGGATGCGAGCATGGTTGGAACAAGGAAATATGGAAAGAAGGAGGGGTGCATGTGCAGCCAGTGTGACGTCAGCAAGCGTGGATCGACGAATCCGACGACAAGCTGTGGCGGTCCCGCAAGTCGCTTGTACTGCGATTCTGCAGCATGTGCAAGATACTCTGGATGTTTTCGTATCGACCAGAACCATTTCCGTCGATCGGTTGAACGTGGCCTGCACTCACGGCGTCCGTTAAAAAGACTGCGTTTGATCTTTACAATATGGTAACTGGTAGTTTGGCGACATTTTGGAGGCGATAAAGGTTACTACCTGGGACTTTGGTAATAATGTGAGCAGTACTCAGTTCCGATTACGCATTATTTTGTGCGAGGGAAATGAGAGATCATGGGATATGTCATGTGATATTAATGGACGAATTACGGTTCTTTAATCGGAAAAGAGGGGAAATCGGGAAAAAATCTGGAAATTTTGTATTTGGCTTTATTCTGTGTTGTGTGAAACAGTGTTCGTGAATTTTTGGATCCCATGGCCGTAACTAAAGTGAATTCGAAATGGGTATTTATGTATGTATTAATTTAATGTATGTGCTCATTTATATTTTAAGTAGTGTTTTTGAATTTAATTATATTTTAATTAAATGATAGTTATTTTGTGAATTTTATGTTTGTAGGAATTTGGTATACGTTTTAGTTGAAGTAAACGTGCATGGAAATTATTTAAATATTTGATACTAAGTATTTGTAATGCTTGCGGTATGAATTCGTTGGTGACGTGTATAATGTAATAGATGATTTAGAGGTAAAAGTTTTTGGATATTTTATTTATTTTATATGTGGAAATGTTCATATTTGGAAAGGGTAAATACTTTTTCGCGATCAGGTAATTTCATATATGTTCTTTTTACCGGGTTTAAAGATTGAGAAAATTATCATGTATTTTCGTGAAATTTTTCTAATTTATGAGAAAAAGGCAGTGTACATGGATATAGTGAAGAGTGTGCGCAATGCCATTTTTGTGCAATTCTGGGATGTTTTTTTAAGTAAAAATAAGTCGGCGTGTACATGGTTTATGTGTATGTGTTATTTTGAAAAACGCGTAAGGAGTATGGTATTGTGCACTTTTTCCCAATTTTGCAGTGAATATTTGTCATGATTAAGCAGTTTTGTTAGATAAAATTTCTAGGATAAGTGTAATTCGGCTAGTAGATTGTTGGAAGAAGTGTTCAGTAGATAAAAAGAAAAGAAACATGTCTTTACTTCGTGAAGACAAAATGGCGGCGGGAAAAAAAAATAGAGGATTGCTGTAGGAGAGTTGGTCACCAAATTTTCGCCAAAAAAACGCCAAGTTACCATAATGTAAAGATCAACCAAGACTGCCATTGAATCCACAGCATAGACGCCAAAGATTTGAATGGTGCCGGACTGGAGCGATGTGGATTACAGAATGGCGTGATGATGAGTCACGCTTCTGTTTATCCAGTGACAGTCGCCTCATACGTGTGTGGCGTCGACGTGGAGACAGATCTAATCCGGCAGTAACTGTGGGGCACAATGGTTTGGGGCGCTATTGCCTACGATTCCAGGTCACCTATAGTTCGTATTCAGGGCACTATGAAGGCCCAACGATCCTTGGATAATGTACTGCGGCCGGTGGCAATCCCCTACCTCCAGGGGTTGCCTAATGCAACTTTTCAGCAGGATAACGCCCAACCACACAGTGTTCGCATCTGCCAATATGCTCTGCAAGGTATGCAGATGCTTCCCTAGCCACCGTACTCTACTGACCTGTCGCCAATCGAACATGTGTGGGATGTGATTGGACGCCGTTTGCAGACTCTGCCCCTGCCTCGTTCAAAAGACGAACTGTGGAAAATGGTTGAAAGGGAATGGAGAGCCATCCCTCAGGACACTATCCGCACTCTTGCTACAGTGTATTTATTTCCATATCGATAACCTTTATGAAATATAATTCCAAAGCGAGGAAACAAATTTATATTAGCGACGAATGCGGAATAGAGGAACGTACTTTAACAACTAATTCAGTACGCGTTTTATCACAGATTATTAACTTTCAAACACGGTGAATTTTCAAAGTGAAAAAAATTTAAACCATTTATAATTAAATTTTATTTAAAATCATAAAGTGATATAGCCCGTCTTTCTATGCGATCACGCTATTTTCATTTACCTTGCAGAAAGCTGTGAAATTAGACGTACGGATTGAAAATATTGAAAAATGTCTGTACGATAAGTTAGCAGAGAATTCTTGGAGCGAAAGAAATTCGTTTTGCATTTTGAGCAGCTGCAATTAGAAATTTAAATTATTCATTCAATTCTGTCAATCGTATTGTAAATTTTGATAATTCAGTTTTGGTCGTTACCTCGTTTCGTTACATGTGAACAAACAACAGATAACAAAGTAGATTTATATTAAAAAAGTCTCACGTAGTAACATTATAAACCTAACATTTCAACTCAGTTAAAATATAACTTAAATTTTCTTTAAATAGGAAGCTATAGAGAACTAAATCTGATTTCTAGAAAGAAATGCAGCCATTATTACGGTATAAAAAGGCGCGTCTCAGCGTAAGACAAGTAAACACCGTCTTGATTTTTGCAGCGCCTTCTACGATTGAACATTAAATTTTTGTAATTTAATTTCTATTTTAATGAAATTTTAGTATTTTATTTTAGGCTTAACAGAGTTAGTTTAACAAACGATGTTTATTTGCTATTACGATTTTATTTTTATCAGTATGAGGAATGCCCGTACAGCAACAAATCTGGTAGTATTGTTACTGGTTGAATATTAGTATTTTTTCCATTTTAAAACATGTCCTCTTAGAATTAGAAAACATGGTTTATGCTAACTCTTCCGCAATAAAATTCAAAGTTTAAAACTTTCAATAGAATCTTTTTCTCAGATTTGTTCTTGCAGATACTGGCAACAGTTTTCCTTAAATTTTTTCTGGCAGGTGTTAAAATTCCTTCGAGTAGATCTGAACTTTCTTACATTAACACAATAAAACGTTTACTCAAAATCGGCGATAGCTGAGAACAGAGGTTTCTTTAAATGCTTTGAGAAGCATACTTCTCATAGATGTGCAGGAGTTATGAAAGACAATCGTCTCAGAATATGTCACCGGTCTCATAGATTTTCTGATGTAAATTAAGATCTGAGTTTCCAAACCGCATGTTATTTTTATGATTTTTCCAAAAGTCTGTATAATGACTGACTTTTTTTCCTAATTATACTGCAAAAGAATTATCAACAAATTGCTTTTATACCTTATTTCTGCAACTTCGTTGAAGATGTTTAGAAACAATTTAAACCATTTCGTTGTATAAAGATCAAATGGATTCCTTTTAGATTGAAGTAAAACGAATCATTCCCAATGTAGCAATGAAATAATGCAAACAGATTGTTGGATGCATATTTAATATTTGCATTCCTTTTTTTTTTCTTTGTATATTTTATTTCCTCACTGCTTAATTTTATGTTATGATTTTTGCAATAATCTTGTTACTGGCAACGTGCTTTATTTACTATTAAGTTTGTGTGAGTGGCAACAGTTGTTCATGTTTATGTTTCAGTAGAATAGCGTTCTTAGCCGCACTGCGCTGCAGGCAATTTTTCTCTTAAATATTTCATCTTTTAGAATAGCAATAAAGTTATTATACAAAGCTGATGCTTTTTAGTTCAAGGCAACTATTTGGTTCCCCAGGTGAGGCATTTAATGCTATTTATTGTGTTATTATTATATGCTTTAGAACTGTGTTTAACGAACTTTTAAGTACTGGTACTGCGAATCGTCTGCGTGACGTCAGAAAGATAAGCGGAAATATTTTTTGCTGCTTAAGTATCTTGTTGAAGTTATTTGTGCTTATTAATCATTATTCATGGTAATAATGACAGAATTAAGTGAATCTGATCTTAAAAGATTAAGAGGACGAACGAAATCTACCCTAACGCGGCTTCACAATAGTTTCAGTAATCAGTTAAGTTTAACGGAATTAAAAGCACGATTAGAAAGAATTGAACAAATATTTAAAGAATTTGATCAATATGATGCTGCTTTACCCGAAGAAGCTTCTGAAATTGCTGAATTCGAAGCTAAATATTTTGAAACGAAAGTAATGTATCAATCCGCCATTGAATCCGTAACGGCCAGAAATGTTTTGATTTCAAATCCCACTGCAGTTGAGGCTAGCTTTAAACTTCCGCGTTTAAACATTCCGAGTTTCAATGGTAAATATACTGATTGGCTTAATTTTAAAGATCTGTACATGGCGACAGTTCATACCAATCAGTCATTAGCGAAAATTCAGAAATTCCAATATTTGATAGGACTTTTAAAAGACGAACCAGCTGCTATTATCAAGCACATTCCGATTTCCGAAGCTACATACGATGAGGCTTGGGACAAACTGATGAATCGTTATGATAGAAAAAATCAAATTGTAATGTCGTTTGTCAGAACATTTCTTGAGCAACCCAAAATTACTAGCGCTGATTCTGTTAATCTAAGAAAACTATCTGATACATCTGATGAAGTTATCCGTGGATTAAAATCTCTTGGCGAAAAGGCTTCGTCTAGAGATGTTTGGCTAATTTATTTTTTGTTAGAAAAAGTCGATCCGGAAACGCGCCATTTATGGTCACAAAAAAATGGTGAAGAATTTCCTACCTTAGAATGTTTTTTGGAATTCTTAAACTCAAGATGTGTTTCACTTGAAATGTTAAACACTCATAATAATGAAAAGCGAGTATCGCATAAAAATCAGTGCTCTGTTTCGAAGAATGTTTCACATAATAATAAAAATTCTGTTCTAAAATGTCAGCATTGCAATGGTTCTCATTTTTTATCAAAGTGTTATAAATTTAAAGGTGCAGATATTACGACTAGGAAAAATATCATTCGCAAGAATTTATTATGCTTCAATTGTTTCGGAAATCATCAATTAAAATTTTGTTCATCGCAGAATGTGTGTTCTATTTGCAAAGCAAAACACCATACTTTACTGCATGAAGATATTAAAAGTAATAACGTAGTTGTGTCAAATTCATCTCCATCTGATGAACAAATTTCTAATTCAGACGAACAAAATACGAGGGCTATCCAGAAAGTAGATTACGTTTTGGAATAAAAAAATAAACAAAGTATAGGAAACAAATTTTATTATATACAGATGAAAGCCACACTCAAATACTACTTTTCTACATAGTCACCATACAAATTAAGGCATTTATCGTAGCGATGTACGAGCTTGGAAATTCCTTCGTCGAAAAATTCGGCCGCCTGCGCCTTCAACCACTTCGTTACCTCTTCTTGCAGCTGTGTGTCGTCATCAAAACGCTGCATAGCCAGCCACTTCTTCATTGCTGGGAATAGGTGGAAGTCGCTCGGTGCCAGGTCGGGACTGTACGGCGGATGAGGAAACAACTCCCACTTAAAAGATTCAAGAACTTTACGAGTGACATTTGCCGTGTGGGGCCGGGCGTTGTCGTGAATCAACAAGATCTTAGAGCTCAACATTCCTCTGCGCTTGTTTTGAATTGCTCTTCTGAGTTTTTGGAGAGTTTGGCAATACCTTTGAGAGTTTATTGTAGTGCCTCTTTCCAGGAAGTCCACCAAAATTACACCTTTTCTGTCCCAAAAAACAGTCGCCATCATCTTCCTTGCCGACATTGTTTGCATGCATTTCTTGGGTTTTTGGGGAGAACTTGTGTGCCCCCACTGCATTGATTGCAATTTCGTTTCACATTCACATGTTTCACCCATGTTTCGTCACCAGTAACGATGCGATCGAGTAAAGAGTCACCATCCTTATGGTAAGCGTCCAAAAAGTTCAACGCTGCAGCCATTCGCTGATTTTTGTGGTCCTCTGTCAAGATTTTTGGAATCCATCTTGCACAAAACTTGTGGTAACCAAGCTTTTCGCTGATGATTTCGTGCAACAAACTTCGCGAAATTTGTGGAAAACTCGAAGAAAGTTCCGTTATTGTGAAATTTCGATTTTCACGGATTTTAGCATCGACTTTTTCGAGAAGTTCGGCGGTCACTATGCTGGGTCTCCCACTTCGATCTTCGTCGTGAACATTGGTTCGGCCATTTTGAAATCTTATGACCCACTGACGCACTCCACCTTCAGTGATAATGTTGTCCCCATACACTTCACGAAGCTGCCGATAGATTTCTATCGGTTTACAGTTTTTTGCAGTCAGAAACCTTATTACTGAGCGCACCTCGCAGCTCGCGGGATTTTCAATTAACGCAGACATTTCAAACCGTCACAGTATCTGAACGGAGCACAGCACGAACCTCTCACTAGCACGGCTAGATGCAGACTGAGCTGCGCAACGCTCTGACCCCAAGATGGCCGCGCTAGCCCCGCCCCTAGCGGACACAGACGGAAACGTAATCTACTTCCTGGATGGCCCATTTCGAGTTTTTCTATTCAGGGTCAGAGTACTTCATTTTTACCAACGGCGGCAGTAATAATTTACGATTCTGCTGGTCAAGGTCACGAATGTATCATTCTTTTTGACAGTGGAAGTGAAGCTTCTTTCATCAGTGAATCATTTATTCGACTATTAAATATACGCAGACAAAATGCCCGTATTTGCGTAAAGGGACTTGGTGATTCTGAAGCAGCTTTGACTCGTGGTTATGTAAATGTAAAATTGTTTCCGAAATCTGAGTTGAAAAAAAAATGGTGTTTTAATACAAGCATATATTCTTAAAAAATTAACTTCGCATTTGCCTTCAGTAAAGATTGATAGCAAGGACCTTGATTATTTGAATTCAATTAATCTTGCAGATCCGAATTTCAGTACGCCCGAACAAATAGACATGATAATTGGAGCTGACTATTTCTTTTCTCTGCCAGGGCAGATTGTTGGCTATAAAAATGTAATTGCGCAAAAATCATAACATAAAATTAAGCAGTGAGGAAATAAAATATACAAAGAAAAAAAAAGGAATGTAAATATTAAATATGCATCCAACACAGATATTCTCTCAAAATCTTGTAAAATGGGAAGGTCCGAAATATACTAAATTTTGAAACCCCTTTCGTCTGGTCTAGCAGGCAACTTTTGATGTCATGTTTTGAATCTCGCGATCGAAATCCAATACTCCAGACACATTTTCTAGTAAATGGCAAACTTTTGAGATTATTTTATTAATTCTTTCCGAATTCTTCTTCTCGATATTGAAGAAATCCGAAGATTTGACATACATTCTTTTGAAAAGAAAATAGAGTGCAGTTCTCTATTGTAATTGTATTTCTTTTTCTATTCAAACCACGAATTTTAAAATGTTAACATATTTGCACTACTTAATGCATATTAATGCAGCAGGAAAGCATCTTGAATAACAAATAAGATAAAGACATAATAACACGCCGAACAAATATTAATTCAGAAGTCAAACAAAAAAAATCAGCGTTATATTTTCAAATTTTCACAGGACTAAATTCGATAGTTTTACCGAACCACCATCGTTAGCTGCAAAAGCCGCAAAGTTGAGTTGAATTAATAACAAATATGAATTAAGTCTTTTCATTTTGCTTTCAAATGTATAGTTTCATTATATTTTTACCTAATTCTCCCTTCATTATGTATTTAATTTCATTCGCTCTGTGAGTTTATTTCATTTTCCGCTTATGAATTTAATGTATTTAATTGCAAACGAAAACTAGATTATCAAAAGAAAACAATGTGTAAAACATCGTTGAGTGCTTTTCAGAAAAATTATGCTTTAAGTAAATTATATTTGGACCGTCAGATCAATATGCTCATCAGTTGTGAGTTATATGTTCAATATGTTTGAACTGTGAGATTACTATATTAATCATGTATGTGCCATGTGTTAATTACGTTTGAAATGTGGAATTGAATAATGCTTTATTGTTCTTGCAAAATATTTTATGAAACGAACACCATTTCAAAGTAAAATTTGCAATGATTGTCGAGCATGATCAGTACAAAGTAGCAAAAGTGCTAAAAATGAAAAATAAAGATCAGTATTTGCAAATATAAGTGTAAACCACATTAACCGGGGGTACCAATAATGACTTCCAGTCACTAAAGGTTAAAGCTGAATTTTTGCTTGCCACCTTTCAGAATCCGTCGTTACAAGAATCACTGCATATTTAATTCGTATGTATTGATGGCTAATCCAAAACTAAAAAGGTGATTACCATTCGTTATGATATGCAAGTTTGAAATGTTTGGTGTGACTTCGATTTTAGACTTCAAATCAAGCAGATTTATTTTGAAAGTGAATATCGCATAATAACTCATCCTGTCTTTAGCAATTAAGTGTGTGTGTGTGTGAGTATGGCAAAGCCTCGAGGGCTATCTGCCTAAGAGGAGGGATGCCTTCGTGGAGGACTTTCTAAGGGAAACTGGCTCGTATACACGTTACACATGGAGAAAACCACGAAAACGCCCATGCAGCCAGCCCGTTCGCGGGATTCGAACCTCGGACCGAACTACCAGTGTTCAGCGACTTTACCGCTCGGCCGCTGGTGAGCCCCTTTAGCAATGAAAATTTAATAAAATTATTTAAAACTAGAATATGGTTATATTATCTTTTATAATATAATAATAAAAGCAAGTGTAATGTGTCTGTCTGTCTGTCTGACCGAGCTCTCCAGCCAAATCTATCGCACGCAGGGACCTGGAATTTTTTATACGGAAGCACAAAGGGGCTGGCCACCAGATCTCGAAGCCCGATTTTCGATTTTTGAATTAGAAAAATTTTAAAAAAATTATTTATAATTTATTAATCACGGTTTTTTTGACTCACTGATATTATTATTTGTTTTCAAATAACGTTCGATTGTAACAATTGATTTCTTTATTCTAGCGTTAGTTTGCTGTTTTGACGATACATTAAATCGATTAATTACAATTCATTTCTTTTTTGTAGCTTGTGGGGGGGGAAGAGAGAGAGACAGTCTACATGTCCTACACTACTATTCCTGCGCTATTCACTTATCTGCATTTTCTAAATGCACGGGCAACGCCGGGCGGGTACACCTAGTAGATAATAAAAGTAATTCTAAATTCCAAATTTGGTTTCCAGATGCCCATAATAGGGTGGAAACGCTCAATATTCAAATTCGAAATTCTCTAGGTACCATTCTTTCATGAAATTATTTTGAAAATGGGGATGCTTTTATTTCATTATTAACCCAAAGGGCTAACATCATTTGGGCTAATAATGTAGAAATAAATAATGAAGGGAAAAATTGAGAAATTAGATAATGAAGAATCTGCATGAATGTATGTACTATGTTTTTTGCGCTGCGAGAAAACAGGGGTACCCAGAGACATCAAATTTTCAATAAGTTGTCTTCCACTAGAATACGGGCATCTGGAAACCCGAACTTGGAATTTGTTCTACTATCTACTATCTATATTTTGTAAAATTTTAACGAACTTTTGATTAAGAATTTCAACGATTTCAAAGCGAGCAAAGGCAGCACTGTACGAAAAACAAAAAAGACATTTTTATCTCCAGCGCGCGAGACTATGTATCGAAAATTTTAAAGATATGCACGTTTTAAAATTATTTTGTGATAATGCTGTTGAATTCAATTTTATGGTTTAAACGCGAAGGACGTAATATTCAATAAATAAAGGCAACACATAAAACATTAAAAAAAGCCCCTTTGTGCGTAATAAAAGCTTTTAATGAGTTACTATATTTGTTTTAAATATGTACATTTCTCATTCATGCATATACATACAGAGTGGCTTAAAATAATGGTTTCAATAAACAAGCTTAATTTTATGGTATATCTTTTTACAAACTTATGAAGTTCAATAAAATTCTAGCAAATGTCAGACTAAAACAAAAACATTCAATTTCCGTAGGTACTCTTCGCTTTATTAGTTAAAACTTTTAAATTTTGTTAAAAATTAATTATTTTTTATATAAACCAAAGGGGTTAGATTACGTAGAGATGGCGTCTCTGCTATTACAGTACGAAGAAAGTGAAGCCAGGGGAAGAAAATAAACCACGCCACGTGAGGGCAAGAAAACGATTACCTTACTAAGCGAAGTGAGTTAAAACGATAGCTGGTTTCAAGTTCTGTGTGTTTTCTGATTTTGTATGCGTAGATCTGAAAGGCCTAACAGGCACTGAATTGTTACAGCGAAATAATGTTTACATTTCCGACTTCATGTCCATGTCAAAGAATGTTTTAGAACGTGCATAAAAAAGTAGAATAATCGAAACGTGTATTTGAATGGCCTTCAAGAAAGAGTTTGAGTACTTTCTTTGTGTAAACTACACGAAGAAACATATATAGTTCTAAGATTTACCTTTTGATAATAATAATAATAAAAGTGATATTCATAATTAACTTATATGTGATGGCAAAACGATAAGTAAAGAAGGGGAGGGAGAGTGGCTAGCTCTCCATGGAAAAGAAAACAGTTTACGTTAATGTCTGATCATAATTACATTACATGTGTGTTACCTTTTATGTGTTTAACTACATTTTATTTTGTGCTCAAGTAAATACGAGTATATAATAACTGGATTTGATTTTTAGTCACATTTGTTGTGTGAGTTTTAAAATAACAACATAAAATTTGCATATTTCTATCATTGTTTATTCAAATTAAGTTTTTTCGAAACATAAGTAATATTTATAACATGAAAAATTTGAGAATTATATATACTAAGTAAAGTATAATCAAATTATAATTTGAGTACAGAGTTACTGTTTTGCACAATAGTTTACACAATACTTTTAATGCTATTATTCATTAATTACAGGATGCAATTACATAATGTAGAAATTGCAATTACATAATGTAGAAATTATAGCAATTACATAATGTAGAAATAAAATGAAATGGCAAGAAAAGTACAGGAAAAAGGTGCGTGAAGAATCTGGGATCCTTTACGACTACCAGGAACAAAATTGGGTGTGGTTAGAGCACGTTAATCTTTCTAAGCCACGACTACTAAGGGCAAGCTTTCCCCCCTTTTTTGGCTTCATTTTGAGAGCGTGGAGGCATCTCCATGAGTTCTAACCTCTTTGATATAGACATTATGAAGATCCACTTTTATGCCGCGAATATCGTTTCGGCTCTCTGAAGTTGGGTCGCTGAGAACGCATCACAGTGTATATCTCTCATGGTAGCTCTCACCGGACTGGGACTGGAGATGGTGAGTGAAGGGCGTGACCAATTGTTACGCTAAAAATGCAGAAAATAGTAAAAAAATTATATGAAATAAAATAATTCATATTCGTATACATTCGTCCTGTTTTTGCAAGATTATTTTTCTTTTGTCCCTTATTGTTTCCCCGTGAAATTTCAATTACGAGCTGGCTAATAATATTGCAACAAATTTCGATTTATATATTTTACACAGAAAAGACGCTGACAGGCTTATGAGAAAGCTAGTTTAATATAAATAGAACTCAATTCAAAAGCACACAGAAAGCTAATCCGATCTCCCCGCGAGTTCGCTACAATCAACAACAGCACTAACTAAACAACTGAATTGAGATATTTTGATCAGGCCTTTATAAGCTTTTTAATCCTGCACGAACACGTTCTGGTAGTTAATAAAAACCATATTCTAGTGAATTAGATCTTTTCTCATTCTATTATTATTATTATTAACTGCAGGACTATTTCATTCCTAGTTTAATTCATTCTAACGTGTTAAATTTTAGAATAATTGCTCGTATGAACAATCATCGCTACAGGAAGAAATTTGGTATTTTTATGACTATCCATTCCGGCTGGTCAAATCATCTTTTACTTTCAGGACGTCAATGCCAATGATTTGCAAATTTCGGAGTGCCTATGGTTCAAAACCATTTACCTCCACATCAGAATTACTAAAAGTGAGCAGAAATTGGAAAATTTGGCATAAGTGATTTACTTGATGCTCAATAGAGGGAGCCACAGGCTCGAGAAAGTTTAGGGATAGAGATGAGAATATAAAAACTTAAGTATCATAATTTTTTTATAAGTTTTTAGGTTTTTATAATTTTTTTTGTATTTTATATTTTTTTGGTTTTTTATACACAGTACAAACACTAAAGCAAAAAGCGGATAGGAAAGAGTTTACGATTAATAGGCTCATTGGCATGTGGCTTGTGTTGGAGAGTGCAGATAATTATTAGGATCGTGTTTATCGCAAAGTCGATATTTAGGCTCATTTTGAAATAGTGGTGGAAAAAATGCGAAAGTGTTTTTATTCGTTCTTTCGGTTCCAGAAAATTTTCATTATCTTCAATATTGTGTACATAGACTTACATTCTGTCAATCAAATTTAAGTGCGGGTAGCCTGAACGCATGATAATCTCGACGATTGGCAGAAGTTGGAGACGGAAATCTCAATTCTGTTTAAATCTTGCTCTTACGTCTCGAGAAACACGATTACAAACGAGTGTTTGCGTTAATTATCATTGTAAGGTGTGTCCTCGGAATGTAGTGCACCGTCATTCCTGGTATTTCAAGGCCCATCAGCGGCCAAGCAATAAAATCACTGAACACTGGAAGTCCCAACCTGGGTTCGATTCCAGGCGAACGGGCTGGCTGCATGGGCGTTTTTCCCATGCACATCGTGTGTAGGAGCCAGTTTCCTTACTAGGTTCCCACGAAGATCTCCCTCCTTTTAGGCACATAGCCGTAGTTTGCTTTGCCAAACTCTATCCAAACAACCAACCTGGTATTTCAAAGCGTGTGATGCATAGTACTCAAAGTTAAATTAACAAGGAATGTATAGAAGAACTATCAGTGTATAGAGAATTCTACTCTGAGTGAGGGCCTTCTAAAACCATCCAGGCCATATTAATGTTACACGTAGGTTAAAAGCCAACAAGTAAACCTGTGCTCGAAACCAGCTCCAGTTATCAGCATTGCGAAGGTCTGTAAGCACTCGATAAATCCCGCATATGCAATATATGAAGGTTAATTCCTACCAGTTCGTATTCATACCTGCAACAATACTTAATGTTACAGTTTAAGCATAACATATTTAGCGTCAATTTATATTTTGAGCAGAAAATGTTTGCAATAAAACGTTTCAACTGTCTGTATTAAGCCAGTCTCTTACAGTAAAACAGACTTCGTAAACAAATTTGTTATCCCGGGATGATATATTTGGGGTCAACCGTGTTTCCAAATGATTAGCTAGAACTTGCGTCTTGTCTTTTTGAGATCTCCAGGACCGGTTTGAAGTGATGCAAGAGAGAATCAACTTGGCGACGGAAGAGGTGAAGACTCGATACGACACTAGAGCTGCTGGACATCGATTCAACGAAAGAGAGGTGTGGTTGTGGAATCAGATGCGACGGAAAGGATTCAGTCTTAAATTACAGTCACTTTGGGATAGTCCTTACATAGTCCGAAACAGACTGGTGTGGTGTTGGTGTAATTAATTATGGCAAAGCACACTAGGGCTATCTGCCTAAGGGGAGGGATGCCTTTCGTGGAGGACTTTCTAAGGGAAACTGACTCGTATACACGTTACACATGGGGAAAACCACGAAAACGCCCATGCAGCCAGCCCGTTCGCGGGATTCGAACCTCGGACCGAACTACCAGTGTTCAGCGACTTTACCGCTCGGCCGCTGGTGGGCCCGAAACAGACTGAACGACGTCGTAGTTCTGATCGCATGTCATCGAACTCTAAGCCTAAAGTCGTTAATTACGACAGGTTAGCTCCTTACTACTGTCATAGTACGTTGTGTATATAATGGTAAATAGTATGGTAAATAATAAAAGACCATGGTCCCTTTTGTTTATATATTTGTATTTGATTTGATATTTTATTTAGTATTTGATTTATTTATTGCATTTATTGTTTATTTTCTTTGTCATTGTAATGTAATGTTTATTATTGCATTGATGCCTTAGTTGTACGTTTGGCTTCCTGTCCAGGGACTATATAGCCCGGGACGTACTTTTAGTAGAATTGTTATTAAATTGTTTTGTATTCCTGTGCAATGCAACACGATACTTATTTGAAGAGAAAAATACCTCAGAAAAATTAAAATACAGGAGCACTCGCATTTAACATTTAATAAATAGATATCTCGTAATTGTAGTCTTTTGCTATCAAGAAAAATCGAGAAACTACCAGAACGTGTTCGTGCAGGATTAAAAAGCTTATAAAGGCCTGATCAAAATATCTCAATTCAGTTGTTTAGTTAGTGCTGTTGTTGATTGTAGCGAACTCGCGGGGAGATCGGATTAGCTTTCTGTGTGCTTTTGAATTGAGTTCTATTTATATTTTAGTAGTTCAAAATATAACTAATTTCGGAATTTCGTTTTATTTTTTGGGAATAAATAAATTTTATTAACATTTTATCGACTTGTGCATTCAAACCGTTGCGAACCCTTACGCACGCAACAATATTGTAATGAATTAGCTCTTTCATTTTTCTCTTATTAACTGCGGTATTATTTCATTCCTATATTAAGACATTCTAATCCGTACCTTTCAAAATAAATACACGTATAATGTGTCAATAGTCACCGCGAAAGAAATAAAATTTGTATACTGATGATTTTTCATTTGAGGTATGATTTAGAATCTTCGTCGGCGGTACCCACTTTTCTCGAGAAGCCAATTTTTTGGCTCGTGTAAAGTAGTGGTGGGCGGAATTCGGAAATGGGTTTGGTCATTCATGCAGTGATTTTCGTCGTTTTTGACATTGTCTGCCTGGGTTTGTATGCTATTGAACTGTTTTAAGCCCCCGTAGAAGCAACTACGTTCGACTGCAGGAACACGTCCTGCGGGACGCGCGATAACGGCGACTATCAGCGGAAGGAGAGGAAACCTTAGTTTTGATTAATTCTTATTCTTAAGTAACAAGAACCTGATTGCAAATTACTGTTTGCGTTGATTATCATCATATGTCCTCAGAATGTTGTGCAACGTTATTCCTGGTATTTCAAAGCGTGCGACGCAAAGTACTCAAAGTTAAATTAGGTTTTTTTAACAAAAAAAAAAAAAAAAAAAAGCACAGAAAAGGTCTCAGTCTACAGGGAATTCTTCCCTGACTCAGGGGGCTTCTAAAACCATCCAGGTCGTATTAATATTACACATAGATAAAACCAACAATATGCCTGGGTTCGAAATACGCTCCAGGTAGTACCATTTCAAGGTTTTTAAGCGCTCGATAACTGAGGGATACGCAGTATATAAAAGCTGCTTACCACCAGTTTATATTCGTGTTTACAGCAATATCTGATTCGTTTACGCATAAAAGCATATTTAGCGTCATATTACATTTCGAGTAAAAAAGTGTAGCCACAAAACTGTTCAACTGTCTGTATTTTTAACGAAGACGTTATTTTAAAGGATACTGTATTTATAATAATAATATTATAATACAATAAATCAGTAAAAAAATTCAATTTCTTCAAACTTTACGCGAATGCTGAACATTCACAAAACAAAGACATTAGCTAAGTCACTGCTTCTACTACAATCCAGACTATTCAGATTCAGGTCTGCAAAGGAAGAAAAGGTTTAGTTGTGCAAAAAGTAAGCTTTATATGTTTCGAAGCAATTAAGGGTTTTTTTAATATATTACGTAATAATAATGATAATAATAATTGTCTGACATACTTCGCCTATTCAGCACCATGCGGAACGGTCCTAGATGAGAAGTACCTACATTAGGCAGGTGGTAGGTAACAAGTCGAGCAATCTCCGAGAGGTAAATTTACTCTAATCATGCTATCGGACAGGGGCCCCAATCTGCAAAACTTAAGTACACTTAAAAGGTTTCTCTATAACGACTACTACTGCCGAGCGCGTGAGTTTAACACTCTCGGTTCCCAGGGAGCACAGTGGCGGAAAACATACAGGCCGCAAGGACCTTGACTATGCCTAATTAATGCTACCTACCAATACGACTGCATTTTTCCGTATTATGTAGTTCAGTACTTAACGCTAATACGCCGAAACTGGGCAGTGAAACAATCAGACATCTGGGCAAATGTCACATCTGGGGAAGTGACTATATAGACAATATAGACTTTTAGTCAGGATCGCGTCTTTTTCCCCTGAAGTGGAGACCGCTAAGGAATAAATCCGAGCCGGTGCAATAAAAAATGCAAACTAAATGAGAGGGAGATAAAAGTAATCATCAAATTTAATTAAGAATAACGAAGTAAGACACTTGTTTACAAACCGAGGGCTGAATGATTAATAGCGTATGTTTTGTTTTTCGACTTTCGTGTTGGTAAGGGATCAAAAATCAAATCAAATTGCCAGGTTCCTATTTATATACAAGGCAAAATTTTAAAGGAAACGAACATTTCATCAATAAAAAGCATAAAATACTACATCTTTCAAAAACCATTTCAGAGTGTAAATTTACATTTAGATTATAAATATAATGAGAAAAATGTGATATTTCCATTTTTCTGGAAAAAATAGTGTGTGTGTATTGAGAATACGGCAAAGCACACTAGGGCTATCTGCCTAAGGGGAGGGATGCCTTTCGTGGAGGACTTTCTAAGGGAAACTGGCTCGTCTACACGTTACACATGGGGAAAACCACGAAAACGCCCCTGGAGCCAGCCCGTTCGCGGGATTCGAACCTCGGACCGAACTACCAGTGTTCAGCGACTTTACCGCTCGGCCGCTATGGGCTTGGAAAAAATAGAAAAATGGTTTCAAGAACATGATTTCTAAGTATCGACAGAGAGTCTGATCACTGCATGAACTTTATCTAACTAACCGCCCTAGAGAGCGAGAATGATCATGACAGAGGGAAAAACGTGTATACAGAGAATTAAACACCTCTCTCCTTTCTCACAATCTTATGATCTTGAATTCTTGAACTGGTACCTGACTTTCACAGAAGCTCTGCGAGCAATAAGAGTTAAAGGGAAGGAACCAGAGAAACAGAGAGAAATACGTATTTACTTGTGATAAGTTTTACATAATTACCTGACATGAATTCAGAGGACCCTATTTTCAGACAAAAATGAAAAGAAGTTTAACTACTAAATCCAGAAATAAATTTCGACGTCACAAGAGAGTTTTACAGGTATGTACCGTGAGACTAAAGATTTCTTCGTTCTTCAAATATCTAATTTTCCAGACTCAATATTCACTGAAGCAATTAATTAAAAGATCTATTATACACACCGAATCTCGGAAGCAATGTTTCTCAGCAGTGTTTGGAATTTTTTGGATTTGAATTCTTCACTATAAATCTTGAGAATACGCTTTCAAAAATGGTAAATCATGACACCGGCATACACGCACACTCATACGATAGAACGATATTGAAAAATTGGAGAATCGAAACAAAATTCCACCTGGAAGTATGACTCCATCACACATTTCACGACACTTTAATGCAAGAAAACAAACACATTTTTTTCGCATGTATTATAGACAGTAATGGGAATTTTAGCGGTCTTGAAATAAGTAAGGAATAAAATTCATCCAAATGTTTAAGTAAAATAAAATTTAAAAAATTCTTTCAGTAAAAATAAAGTCATTATTGATCAATTGCTTTCACCTAAAGTCGTATTTATTTTATGGTATGGTATATTTAATTATGGCAAAGCACACTAGGGCTATCTGCCTAAGGGGAGGGATGCCTTTCGTGGAGGACTTTCTAAGGGAAACTGGCTCGTATACACGTTACACATGGGGAAAACCACGAAATCGCCTATGCAGCCAGCCCGTTCGCGGGATTCGAACCTCAGACCGAACTACCAGTGTTCAGCGTCTTTACCGCTCGACCGCTGGTGGGCCCCGTATTTATTTTAACATAAGCGTCCTTGACTTTTAAGCATCATGAAATACGTGTGCCCTGTTTACATATGTTCTGCGTGTATAAACCCCAAAGAATATGCTTAAACACAAACTTTCAAGTCGTACATTTTGTACAAACTCAGTATACATCTTTAGGTAATTTAAAGCGAAACATTCTCGTGTAGAATTAAAAGGTTTAGTATTAGGCGAAAGACAAAAAACTTACCATCTTTATTACTACTTTCAGTTGCACTTTAGTTTCGATTTTGATTTGAGGTAAGATTTTTCTTAACCCACGGGAAGGCGCGTGGGGTGTATCATACCCCAACCCTACATAAAAGTGGAATATTCCTAACTTGTGAAACTGAAATTCTGTGCTGCTTTCAGTAGCTGAGTTTCTAGTTGTGTTTGACTTTCAGAACCGCTTTTTCTTTGCCTGTGTGTTTCAGAAAAAGATTTATCGGTATTTTGTTGGAACTGGGGTATGACACACCCCACGCGCCTGTCCGTGTAAGTGTTTTTCTGACTGAATATTTAGTTCAGAAATTTATTTCTAGAGTGTAACAGTAAATATTTCTACTCGCAAGTGATTTTAAAGTACTTGACATTAAATTCTGAAAAATTTCTAACTGCATTATGGTAAAAATAATGAATCCCTATGAACTGGAGATGCAACGCATGCGAGATTTATTAGAAATATTTGAAAGCGATGAAAATTGCATTTCGAAAACTGAAGATGAAACTAAGAATATTTTCTACAATGTTTTGGTTTCGAAAAAGATAAACCATAATTCCTGATGTTCCTAAAAAAGGAAAAACTGTTCTTATGCTTTATATAACGATCATTATAACATTACATAACGATCATTTTATAGATGATACTATTGGAGAAAATAAAACGTTAGGAATTATATGTTTTAATAATATGACTAAAGGAGCAGTGGATATGGGGAATGAAATATCAGCCAATTATTCAATTGCCAGAATAACGAGAAGGGGGCCAATGGTAATTTTCTTTCCTGCACTGAATGTTGCTGTAATAAATGCTTGAATTATATTACATTCAACTGCTAATCCACCAACAAGAAACAAAAGTCTGTTTTTGAAGAACTTAGCATTACAATTAATGAAAAAGGTATTGAACAAAGATCAGAGATTAATACTTTTCCAAGAAATTGACGTACTGCATGCAAAACAAAAGCAGAAGTTTTGATGAAGAATTAAAACGAATACATGAAATTAGAAACAACTAAGTATGAAAGATGTGTTAAATTTTTTGCTTTCGCGTCAAGGACAGAAGAACGTGAATGCAATGTTTAAAATGTGAAAACATTCTGTGCCAAGAACACATGAATTTATTTCGTTCAAAGTGTGAAGAAATAAAAAAAGCATGGTGTATTAGAGATGCAATGAAACTTAGAGGCATGATGTTTATTACTTTCATTTATCTTAATTTTAACTCTAAGTTTATTTCGGAAATTAATTTTTTGAAACCCAATTATTATTCACTTATTTATAATACACGAGAACAACAACAACAACAACAACAACAAAAAAAGTTTTAAAACTTAAAAAAAAAAAAAAAAAAAAAAAAAAAAAAAAAAAAAAAACTGAAATGTTTCAGATTTTAAATTACGTCCAAAGGGGCGTTTCTTAACATTTTGTGTGTTACCTTTCTTTATTAAATATCATGTTCCTCGCACTTAAACCATAAGATCCAGTGCAACAGCAATATCGCAAAATAGTTTTAAAACGAGCATATCTTTAGAATTTCCGATACAGAGACTCACGCGCTGGAGATAAAAATGTTTTTTCTGCACAACGTTGCCATTGCTCGCTTTGAAATCCTTGAGTTTGTTAATCAAAAATTCGTCAAAGTTTTAAAAAATAGGAAATCGATCATAAAACAAATTTCAAATTTCAAATTTGGCCTTCCACATGCTCATATTCGTTGGAGGATTACGTTATTCAAAATTCGATGACTCTATGTACCGTTGTTTTATCACAATACGAGAAAAATACATACATTTATGCAGATTTTTCATTATTTAATTTCTTCAAATATAATTCAGGACTCTAACATTTTGTGGCAACAGTTTGAAAAGTGAACCGACATTTATGAGTCCGACGCAAAATTCCAAAACGAAACTAATAGTCCTTCGGGATTCAAATCCCTTTGGACTAATAATACTATTTTTATTGTATTTTAAACATTGGGGTATGTGATACCCCACGCGCCCGTTCTAGTAACATTTCTCGGTGCGCCTTCCGCCGGGTTATCCATCCCTCCAAACATCCGCCATCCCTCCAAACATGTTTTCTGTTAAATACTTCAGAATTTTCATTTTACGAAATAATTGGAATTTATTCTGCCATAAATATTAATGGTAAGAACGAAATCTGGAAAGCTTTAATGCTCTCCTCAGTGCACGAGCGGAGAATGCTGTCTCTGACTAATAGAGTGGTCCGTGTTGGAAACTCGAGAACGAGCGGAGAAGGTGTTTTTTCATATTTAACTTTTGGTAAATCTGAATATAACCCCTTTTCGTACAATATTTCGTATATATTTCGTACAATTGGTGCAAAATAATAATATTTGCACAAATAGATCTTCGGTATTGAAAAATATTTTAGCATGTTCTAAGTTTTTAAACCGAAAAAACAAATTCTTTCCCCCTGTTCTCTAACGTATCTTCTAAATCTAAATTTATTAAAAGGAATGTGTTAATTAATTGGTCTGTTTATTAAAAAGAAATCTTTCTAACCATATTTACAGCTGTGGCATATAATAGTGAATTTATTCTTTGGTGCTGTATCAAAATTCCCGCTAAAAAAATAAATTATAAACTTTTTATCTTTCTTTTTTATCTTTAACTATCTGTTTATAATTTTCAGATTTTGCTTTACATGCAAATTAATACATGTTCGAAATGCAACATTTTAAGAATGAATTCTTCCTATTTTGATACATAATATTGTGGTGTTGCGCAGCCCCAACCTACACGCAACAATAATAGTGACTATGAACTGGAAAGTACACAAAACTCTTAAGAAGGGTTTAACTCCCTTTTTATTCTCTTTAGAAGTTACAGATGCGTGCACTTGACGCTCACAAACTCCACCGACCTTGCGGTAAAATAAAAATAAGAAACTAGAAATGAATAATAACAAGTTACTACCTACGAGGCTCTCTAAACGTAACTAACCTAACCGCGTTCTAAGATACCGCTGATATTTCAGCAAACTTTCTGAATATTAAGTTGAAAAATTCGACTATCTGCCGAGGCAAGCACACAAGCCGAAACGCGCGGTTCTTCAGTTTCTACCTAGCCACCTTCACGCTCGTGAAGCAAGAAAGCACAATTTCGAACTCGTTTCCCTTCTATTTAACTCAAAATTACTTCTGCTTAAAATTTGAATACTTTGCGCGTTCTACTAAAATTTACATACTCTGGCATTGGCAATTCCAGGGGAAAGTAAGGCTTGACAGGAAAGATAGTTTAAACTTAAAATAAATGTTAGTTAAAATAAATATAAAACCTACAATATAAAGGATTACAGTTTCATTTCAGACACTCTTGCAGGAAAATACGATAGCTTTCAAATATCAAAGCAAACGTTTGTCATGTCTTTACAAATAATTTTTAAATACTTATTGTTAGAAAAAAAATTTAAATGGTGACTTCTGCATCTTTCACGCAGTTTTGTCCAATAATGTAAATCTGTAGTAAAAGTATGCTTTAAATAAATGAGTAAAGAATCCGTAACTCTGAGCGCTCGCCTGTGATGAAAAATGAAGATTTTCATCTCTAAGTATGTAACAGAAGCTTATGTTAGTTAAATTATTAAATAAAATTTTACCATTATTTAAGACAGATTTGACCGAAACTGTGTTGACATATGATTAACTGTTCTTTCTGTTGATTAGACGCTGATCCCCAAAAAATTGAACAATATTTCCCGTGCATAAATTGTTCTTTTATAAGCAGTTTGTTCAAGAGATAGGTTGTTCGCTTTAGTTGTTCAGCTGTTTGCATTTTATTAGTGTGTTAAGGAATGTTTAGGCGTGTGCTGGGCTATTTCTGTCGGTGTTTGAGGCGTGTTTGGCCTGCAGTATTCAAGGTTAGATTATTTGAATAAGCAAAGGACCGCTATTTGCATAAGAGGGAGTGATGCATTCCTGGTGGACCTTCTAACGAAAACTTTCTGGTATTCTCCCTGCATAAGAGAAAATCAACCATTATTTCTCCTTGCTTCGGGCCATGATCGGATCAGTATTCACCAGTCCTAGCGACTCGGCCACTCTCGATTTTTATGTCCTATATACGATAGCTCGAGACACTTATTTATCGACCCGAACTTTTTGCGACCTCTCACAGATAACAACTAGCCAACACATCATTTGCATATTCGCAGCAATCTCAAGTGTCATTACTTACGCAACAAACTTGGCGCGTTTGCTTAATTTTATGTATTAGGTATTAGGCATTAACAATAAATATATTAAAATGTTCATTACTGTTGAGAGCACTCACCTTATGGCGTTTGTTTAATGCGGCGCATTCCTATAAATGTTAAACTAAGGAAAATAATTATTATTCACTCTGTCAAGTACTTTTAATCTGTAGTTGTGCACTGATCACTGTACAAGAGTGAGATAAGTATTTAGTCATTCTTAAAAGCCAGGTATTGAAAGCGAAACGAGTTGCGAGGAATTAAATTTCATATCTTTTTACCCATTCCTCATGGTAAAATGATTGTGCATGCATTCATCAGCATTTAGGCGATTAAATATTTAAAATGGCGCAGAGCGAACGTCTCTCTTTCCCCACAATGCAAGGAACTGGAAAATTTTCACTTTTTACCATGCTGTCGCATCATAGCTGTAAGAAGAGAATATTCCATATTTCACCATTGAATTTAAAGCAATTTATCACTGTTTGAATACGTTAGAGCCAAGTATTGTGTCTTGAGATTTGCATTGTACTACACATTTAATTTATAACTGATTTATTACTCCTTTCAAAGTTCTATATAATAATGTGGACTAAGACCCCAAGATTTAGGGAAATAATTTTGCTAGAAATCTGAAACAATGTAAACAACCAAAAAATTTAGCCAGTTGTGTTATAGGAAGGTTGTCTTTTTAATTGTTTGGTAGTGACAAGACAAATGCGATTTTTTCCCGTAAGTAACCAAATTTGCCGCATTAATGACGAGATAATTTAACACCTGCTAATTACTTCGAGGGCACTTTTTCCCTCGAGGGCCTTGTCCCTTTTTAGAAAGAATGAGTATGATATTTTCTGGGAAACATCAAAGTTGGAAAATTTCACCGCAGGCTGCGTTTCACGAGCACTTCGATCTTTGAAATTGGAGGGGGGGGGCGGCGAAACGAATTGGTAAATACATTATCAGGAAGAAGATGAGAATTTCGAATCGCATGTATGCCGTAGGTCCGCAGCTGCAGATAAGACAGTGATGGCGATTTTTTTCCGTTAAGTGCAAATTATCGTTGCGTTTTAATTGCTTTGGTCACATTTATTTGGCTTAAAGAGTGGGTATGGGAAAGTAGGGATCCATCCAAATGACCAACGAAAGATCCAATGTTACGTTCCGCTAAATGTACACTATTCAGACAGGCAAGGACTTACCTTTGACATTACCATGACTCTGTCAAAGATAGGAGTATGGATCCTGAAAAAGTGTCAGCAGTTAAAGATTGGAGACGCCTGGAAAGTGTCCATTAGCAGAAAAGTTTCTTGGAGCTATTCACGTATTATAGGAGATTTGTGAAGGATATTTCTTCCATCGCAAGGAGCTTTCAGAATCTAACAGAAAGCAAGCAAATTTTTTTCTCGAAAATGAAAGTGAGGATGCATTTCAGAAACTAAAGAAAGCATTATCTGCGTCAATCCTGACGCATCATCATCACGACAAATCATTTAATCTTCACACAGATGCGAGGAACGAGAGAATCGGAGCTACATTTCCCAAGAAATAAACAGTCAAGAAAATGTCTTACAATACTGGAATAAATGCTGGTCTAAGCCGGAGAGGAACTGCCGCGTCAACGGAAACGATTTGCTCGCCATAATTAAAGCAGTTGACTATTTCCATCATTATCTCTGCGGCTGAAAATTCCTGCTCCGTAACAGACGTTGACCTGGTTCTTAAATTTCAAGAATCTCGAATCTAATAGCCAGGTGGCAAGTAGCCGTGTGCATGCGGAGAATCCAAGAGTATGTCATAAACATCCGGCACCGGAATGGATCATCACATTGAATCGCAGTCGCTTTGTCTAAAATCACCCTGCCCAGAAAACTGCCGGTATTATTCCAGGATCGAAGCGAAATACGAGCTGCTTAATTCGGTTGTACGTCAAGTTGCAAATTTAACATCGTGTGATTCCTCTATCTTCAGCTCGAGAGACAGTCTATCGGAATTTCTAGATATGCTATTTGTAAATATTTTTTGCCCAAAGGGACATTAGCCGAAATATTCTCGAAAGTTGTATGTGTGCGTAAATGGGAAAAAAAAAAAAAAAAAAAAAAAAAAAAAAAGAAAGAAAGAAAGAAATTAAACGTACATTTAGCGCAGTTCAGATTTTTTAAAACTTTTTTTTTACTTTTGTTATAAATTGTTGGTGTTCAAAATATCAAGCGGAACGAAATGTTAGGAACTCCATTGAACTTTAATATTTTAAATTATTATCTCTTGACGAGTCGTTCAAATGTTTTAAAAAATTTCATTATTTTCTAAACTTTCAATTTACAGTTTACTTCTTTCTAAAGTTTACTAGTCCTAATGTTTAATTCTTTAAATTCCATTTAAACACGTTTTCTAGGATATCGTATTCATTTATCTTCTGATTTTAAACTGTAGCTTACGTATAAGACGTAAGAACTGTTAATATTTAGTGAGAGAGTTTGGTGAATACAAAACTGAAAAAAAAAATATTCTTTGAGTTTTAAGTCGAGATGTGCATTTTCAGGTAAGCGGAAAAATTTTAAATCGAATTTTTTGAAACAAGCTTTGCTTCAGAGAAGTAATGTATTTTAATTCAAATATAATCCAATCTAGTACCAAGTGTGAATTATTGGGAGATGACTGACCACCAGTTTATTAATCCCTTCCTGTGATATAAATTGTTGAAAATTGTTAGAACGTGGTTAGCTGGCTGGGCATATCTTAAATAAAACTGCGATGTCTCCCTAAGGCAAAGCGGTGGTTATTAAGAAATATAAGATCAATGCTTGCCTTTGCGTTTTCGATGTGTTTCGGAATTTAGATTTGTTATGCAAGTGAAGGCAGTTCATTTAATGTTGAAACTTTTACTTAGTTGATCGTTTTGTAGAAGATAAAGCAACTATAGTGGGCATTTCCAAACGACGTTCACAAACATGGAATTGAAGTTAAAATACAGCACCGCACGAATACTAGTAGTAAAGGTTTCTTAATTAGTGACTGTTGTGAATTTTCCTATTATAAAGTTGAAGGTCTTTCAACTATGTTTTAGCACTGAAATAAATTTAGGAAGTTGCTATTATTTTCAGTAGCTTGCTGCTCTACATCGCATATTGCCTTAAAAGTAGTCAATCTTTTATAAACTAGGGAATGAATATTGCGCTCGTAAAAATTTGTGAATCAAATATTGTGTCTTCAGAATTTCTTAATCTAACAATAAAATTATGCTGACCTCGGCCGCGTCTGCTTGGAAGTCCATCATTCCATCTACGCAATAAAGCCTTCACAGTTCAATGGAAAGAACCATCACCAAAGCATTTCAGCTATTCCCAAATTATTTCGAAACGGATATTTTCTCACATACCTATTCTCAAACGGGTATTTTATCTAATATCCGTTTATTAAACTCAAGAACGGGTTCCGCTTCAAATTCAGAAACAAACATTGAAATTATAATATAGACGTTTTTCTTTTTATATTTGAAATGAAATAATTGCCATTATAGATGAATTGAATTATTCTATTTCTCGTCGATAGCTACAAACACCGATAAAATAATACCACACATATTATAGAAACAACCCAATCTAACTTTCAATACATTTATTTTTTATAGCGACACCCTGGCGCTAGGTTTCCTTCTTATAGCGTAACATATGAATCGCAACTCCGAATCTGCAACAAAAATCAAGTTTTTCACAGACTATAATTCAGCGCTGATTCTCGTGGCGCATGGGCTATTAGACAAGATTTTCTTCCGTCGCCAAGTATTTCTCAGCTAATACAAAACAATAGTGATGATTTTAGAGGATTTCCGCGAACTCACATATTTCCGTAATTAGAATAAAGGGCTGAATTGCAATGCAATGTAATTAGCATTTCTCGAATTAATAATCTTACTCGATTCAGAATAAATACTGCCAAATTTTGTGAACGCAACTATCAACGCAAAAATGGTAAGATAATCTCTGGTTATAGAAAATTATATTTCTTATCACGGTTTCCTCTGAAATAATTTTGATATTTAAAATTAAATATTTCAAAATTCCTAATGCATTTAATGAGAAATATTCAACGGAATTAAAATTTCATTTCACAAAGAGATGTAGACTATTATTTCACAAAGAGATGTAGACTACAGAGGTGCTAAGCAAGACAATTACTACTTAAATATAAATTACTAAAAGTTAAAGTACTACTATAAAATTACTAAAGTAATAAAGAAAATAAATGGGTACCTAATTAGGATTACTACTTAAAAGTTTATTTTAAAGTTTTTTTAATTACTTAATTATTTTTGAATTTTCAAGATCTTTAGTGTTTAAATAAATATTTCGAGTGAATAAAGGTTTTAGAAGTGTTCTTTTTGATCGAAATACATCAATCAAAATCAAGAATCATTCAATTACAAAGATAATGATAATTTTGTATTTGGAGATTAAAATAAATATCCCTTTGAGTATCGAAGGCAGGTACATATAGCAACAGTTTAATCAATGCGTATAAGACTTTAGATTTTTGGCTTAAACCTAAAAATTTGTTCTTAGCTACATGTCGAGAATTATATAAAAATAAAATAAAATAAATTGTTTTCAAATCATAGATTTCGTTACCTCAGAGCGCTTGAAGGCAGCGTTTGTGTAGCAGAGATTTTGTAAACAGCATTCGAGTAGACCGTGTCTTATCTAAGTTATGTGCCGCTAAATTCACAAAGATACATTTGTAATCATGTCAACTATCGGGACTAATTGACGTTTATTAAGAACTTTTATAGCCTTGTACTTTGGTTATTCTGGCACGCAGCGGTAGATGCACTATTCCCGCTCTTTACAGATTGCTGAACATACGTGAAAGTCCACAGATAAAGCTTTTCCAGTTAAAACAGCCTTTAAAAGTAATATAGAAATGAAGCCCTGAACTTCAGTAATCAGCAAGCCATGTCAGGGATCGCTGTAGAACAAAGCTTTACCGAAAGAATTAAATATATTATTTAAATGAAATTATATAAATAGTACTTAGTTGAAAATATTTTCACACTGTGAGCAACAAGTTTAATAAATGACAGACATTTTATTTTTTAGTCGATAAGGCAATAACCGGAGCCTTTGTTTTGTTACTGCATTTTGAAAAGGAACTGAATATATATCTAGCATACAAAAAAGTATTATTCGTTTCCATGCCTGAAAGCGTATATAAGAACTTCCATAATTTCCCACATGCTCCATAATATACATAGCAACTTCCTTTAAAACGTTTTTTTGGAATTTCTCCGAAGCAGGATCATAGAAAATGAATCAAATATCCAAATATATAATAGATTTAAAAAATATTCAATGGCTCGATACATAAAACATACGAAGCAGAATGTATAACCAGATGGTTGTGTGCTGCATTACCTTAATTTAAAAAGATCTTAATTTAATTCAGGATCTTAATTTAATTTAAAACAAACATAATCCGCCGGTATAGTGGTTAGGCATTCTGACTGCCGTAACGATGCGCCCGAGTTTGAATCCCGGAGAAGGCATGATTGTAACAGCCGATCTCTTCAAAGGAGACAACGGTTCCGTCCCTTGTAGTGGCTTAAGACTAAAGGCTATTTAAAGCTCTCGACCATTAAAAATATACTCGTGTAAAATTAAAATGTTTAGTACCGGTTGGTTTAGATTTTGAATAACCTGTACGGAATTCTAAGCCATTTAGTAATCCGCCCCATTTCTTCCGGAACAAAATGTATTTCTAAAGGTGGAAGGAGAAATATAAAGATCTAAAATGTGAAGTATTTATTCGATCGCTAGAAATTTCGGACTCCACCCTTGTTCACCCTGATAAATGTGTGGAAGGTAAGAAATTAAAATTTATTTTTATTGCATTAAATTGTACTTTTATTTCGATTTTAATCCGACTTCCGACTTTTCTTAATCAACCTCCATCTTCCCAAGCAATCATCACAAATGTGAACGAAATGACTAAACATAGAAGTACTCCTACACTCCATGACGTAACTGATAGAACTTTTGCTTGCACAGCACGGTGAGAGCCTGTTAGCTGCATTTATAATTATCTGAGACTTTCAATTTTGGCTACAGAAGTATACGATTCTTTAAATACAGTTTTGTTCTTAGAATGATTTGGATATCTACGTATTCCGTATTCCTGCTGTGTAAAAGGGAATTTTATTTTACTTCTGTTTTTTTTTGGGGGGGGACTAGAGGTTTTGGTTGCCATATGAGCTGATAATTTTTCCGTACAATTTAAAGTTTTCCGTTTAACCTAAAATTCATATTTAATTTTAAGGATAAACTTCGCATTTCGACAAATTAACCGTTTTTACACGCAGATTTATGATTTCTTTAAAGCAAGTTTATGCGACCTTTTCAAAATAAGCTCTGTGCAAAAGCAACTGCGGTCGTCCTGTCATCTCCTAGCAATAGCTTGCTTTAATTCTCTTCAAATTTAAACGTTCAGGCGATGCGTTCTGCAAAGAGATTAGTCCTTTATTGGGATAGTACAAACTATTCAAACCATTACTTTATCTCCCTTATGATATAGCTTATGAACGTGTTATTCTGCGGCTGAAGAACTGCAGACGACTTTGAGGTGAGGCACAAGTACTTCGGTAGAACGTACTATCCTTCCCACTTCCCGTATCAAGTACCTTTATGAACAGAACGTATTCTGAGATTGGAGGGTAAAAATGAAACGAAACCGTTAAATATTTCATTAGTTCCACTGAAAGAGTGCAGATGCGAGAAATTGTCGCTCCAGATTTGCGATAAGTTGTGGTGCCCGAATCTGGCGGCCTACCGTGTCTCAAAAATTGCTTATTTGGTGAAAGGTCTAGTGACCTTGCTGGCCAAAAAAGAGAATCAACCGCACGGAGACAGTCCGGAGATATGATAGCGGTATGTGGCCTGGCATTATCTCGTTGGAAAATGGCCCCAGGATGACGTGCCATGAAGGGTGATGTAACCGGCCGCAAGATGGTATGAACATATCATTTAGCTGTTAAAGATGTACGGAGGATGACTAAAGATGACCTTCTGTCATAAGAAGTAGCGCCCCACACCATCACACCAAGGCTGTATGCTTTTGTAAAACAAAGCCTGATTTGGACAGCTGGCCCCGTCCTTTCCAGACACGAACACGTTGGTCATCTGCTTCAAGAGTGCAGCAGGATTCATTGCTGAACACTATACGATGGCAGTCTGATGGCAACCATGATGATCGGCTGCGACACCACTCCAGAAGTCTCCGCCCATGTTGTAGGGTCAACGGCAAACGTCCTAAAGGCCTCTGTGAGCGTAACCCCGCCTCAGACAAGCGCCGTGAGATAGTGGATGGTACCACGGAAGGTATAGACGTGGCTGTAAAGTGCGTTGAATAGTCGACAATGATACCGTTGAAATGGTTCGGGCCTGGCGAACAATCATCCTATCTTGCCTCGCATTTCTGCTTCCTTGGCTCCATTTCGTCGGCAATTTCCTTGTAGCAACTATTGCTGTCAACATCTTTGCACAGCAGTGCCTGTATGCTGCAGGTGGAAGCTTATTGCTCGGTATAACCACCCAGCTTCACGCAACCGTACAATGCGACCACGTTTAAAGTCGTTTAGTTGTCTGTAAGGTGTTCGATATCGTCGTAATGACATCTTTAGTTGCTTCTTTACGGAATTACAACGGCGGCAACAAAAAAATTTAAATATTCTGCCTCTGTTACTGGTTTTATACTTTACGAGTTGCGCACTATGATTAAAAATACGCGCTATGACCGCAGTTCCTGTTTATTTGCCTTGAAACTTTTATCTGTGCTACAATAAAGGAGCAGTGCTCTTACTAAGAACACCTAAGTACTATAAGCCTGAACTCGAGTGGGTACCTGCCCACACTGGAATGCTGGGTAATGAAATTGCAGATGCAATAGCCAAAAGAGCAGCAATTGATCCCCACGTTCGCACACTTTGACGTGGTTCGTTCTTAATAGCTGAGCTCGAGAGAGAATTACTCAAACGTTGGCAACATCTTTGGGAGACAGGGACCACCGGCAGAAGAGTTTACAGAGTTTTTCCAAAAGACTGCCTCGTCTCACTTCACTCAACATCTTACAGGACATGTTTCATTCATGACTTACCTACATCGCTTCAGACGACGCGAAAACGAGCATTGCTCATGCGAGATGGTAGGCGATCCGGACCACTATCTGTTCGCTTGCAGAGAGAACGCCAAATATCATCTTAGGCAACCAGTAGCAAACCACATCCATGCATGAGCCGAAGCTACTTCAAAAAATCACCAATGCATTGAAACGCATATGCGATGGCATATACATTGCACGCAAAATCTCAGACAGGCTGGCGTAATTCTCAGCCACCATCCACGTCACCAGCACAGATCCTGTATGCTCTGTACCTGTAGTGAACTAATTTTATCTTAAGTTAGCGTATTCGGCTTTTCTTATTCCCTGTATATATTTACCTACTTGAACTGTAAATCTTGAATTATGAACCTTGAATTATGTATTTTGCCTTATTTTAGGTATTGTTTCCACTGATTTGCCCTTTTTTATTTTATGTATTATTTCACTTTCTAGTATTTTACTTCTTATTACTTTTAGTATTTGTAACCACCTATCCATAACTTTGTAAATATGTAACTGAAATTGTTCTTCTCACCCGCAATTCACCCTTCTTCCATTACTGCACTATCGTCTTCGTCCAGCATTTGTTTGCACTGCCCCCAGCAGTCTTCTTGAACACACAATATGTATTTATAAGTGTGTTATTTTGATCAAGTTATTTCCGTCAGCGGGGCTACCTGGCCGATATGCTAACTACCCAGTGGACCGGCTGCCTCGCTGTCGGTGGAAAGAAAGAAAGTGCTGATTTGGTACATCACTTTAACGAACAATATCACTTGGACTATAATCTGAATTAACAACAATTCTGATCGTATAATGTTAAGCTGATAGAAATTGTTTGTCACCGTGATATAATGCGAATTACTTCTCTATATTGAACAAGAGCTAAAACTTCTATTTGAAATATTGAAGTCTCACGCGTTCCAAATGAAAGACCAATTTTAATTATGCACCTGCCCATATCACAAGCATTTATAAGAGACATATTGTGTCCTTTATTGTATAGACAATAAAATCTAATGTTTTTCGAAACCACCGCTTTGCCTCAAAGAAGCAACGCAGTTTTATTTAAAATTCACACTGACAGACGGAAAAATTTGGTTTCTAAAGTTGTGTCCCAATATTTATACGACAGAAAAGAATAAAAAAACTGGTGGTCAGCAATTTGGCAATGCTTTACATTATTTATTAGACTGTGTTCTGTTTCATTTTAAATTCCGTTTTCTCTTCGCGATTCAAGCTTGTGTTGAAAAATACGATTTTAGAATTTTCTTCCAATGTGAAAATGCATATCTTGATTAAAACTCCAAGAATAAATTTTTCCAGTTTTCCATTCACCAAACTGTCTAAGTTTGCTTCTCTTTTATTAAATATTAATAGTTGAAATACATGTCCTGCTATTTATGTACCTATATATAATTTATGTTAGAGGAAAGAAGAAAATGAATATAGTATCCTAAAAAATTAAATGGATTTTAAAGTAAAATATAACAAACTATTAAATTTTAGGACAAGTACTAAAATGCAAAATTGCAAATTAAACTTCAACAATGTCTAGAATTTTGCACTTTTTTTTTTTTTTCTAGATTAACTAAATTGTGCCCTGAAAAGAATCTAATACAGATTAATGCAGTAAAACTAAATTGTTCATGCGATGCGTGCGTTGTTATACAACAATTTCAAATTAACTAGAAGTGGACTGTACTAAATATTTTATTCGACAACTTTAATCAAATGCGTGCCATCTTTCAAGCGATGACTTACTACTAACAACAACAGCAATAAAAAATAAAACTGAGTAAGCGTTTACAGGGTTGCTGTAATGAACATCTGCGCCATGCAAGGCGCCAAGAAGAGAAAAAATTACGTAATCCTACAGTTAAATAGTCTTAATGACTTAACATACCCCCCCGGCATTGAAGGGTTACTTCAATAATTTCGTGCGATAATACTCATAATAACCTACAAAATTGTACAATTACTACCTTATACAATAATGCAATACGAATAATATCTCTTAATTCAATATAATAATATTCAATTTTCAATAAAAATTTTATACACAATACAATTTACAATACAAGTTTTATAATAATAAGCTAACACTTAACTAACTTAGGAAGCTTCTTCTTGGGGTAAAATTGCAATTTTTGTAATTCCACGCTTAATGATGCCCTTTGCTGTCTGTATTTCTACTACTCTAACCTTACCGTCAACTCCAGGAAAAATTCTTGTAATGCGCCCTAACACCCATCTACAGACAGGAAGCTCATCCTCCTTAACTAGTACTAGCATACCTATTTTAATATTCGTTTGTTCTACCTTCCATTTTGAACGCTGTTGTAGTGTGTTTAAATAGTCCCTATGCCAACGATTCCATATCAACTGGACAAATCTGGTAGTTCGTTTCCATCTTGAGAGTCTGTTTTCAGGTATATCAATTAATTCGGGTTCTACTATAGCATTCAAGGGTCTTCCAATGAGAAAATGACCTGGTGTTAATGCCTCTAAATCATTTACATCGGAAGATAAGGGAGTAATAGGGCGAGAATTTAAAACAGACTCTATCTGAGTTACTACAGTTAATAACTCCTCGAAAGTCAACCTTGCATTATCTACAATCCGCTTTAAGTGATATTTCACGGATTTTATTCCAGATTCCCATAGTCCACCAAAATTAGGTGTCCGTGGGGGAATAAACTTCCATACTATTCCTTCTTCACCTAAATAATCTGCTAATTTTTTGTCAGGATTTCTAATTAAATTGTTAATTCTTTGCAATTCGGCATTTGCGCCAACGAAGTTTTTTGCGTTGTCTGAGAAAATGATTGAGCATTTTCTGCGCCTAGTAATAAATCTCTTTAAGGTGGCAATAAGTGCGTCAGTGGTGAGATCACTCACTAGTTCGAGATGCACTGCCTTTGTTATAAGGCAAATGAAAAGAGCTAAATATACCTTATGAAGAGTTCCTTTCCTCTGTCCCTTGTACCTAATAAAAAATGGACCGCAAAAATCGGTGCCGACATGATTAAAGGGTGAGCTTGGATTTACGCGCTCTGCAGGTAATGACCCCATAATTTGTTCGATAGTGACTGGTTTATTTTTACTACAAATTATACATTCATGGGTAATCTTTCTAGTTAAATTCCTACCTTGTAATGGACAAAATTTCTGTCTCATAAAACACAATAATGCTTGCGAACCTACGTGTAAATATTTCTGATGATAATGCTCAGCAATCAGCTTAGTTAGTTTGCATTTAACAGGCAAAATTATTTGATGTTTTTGTGAAAACATTACATTGGCCCCTTGTAATCGGCCTCCTACTCTCATTACATTATTTGCATCAAAAAAATGGTTCAAAGAAAGTAAATTACTTTTATTATTAATCGGTTTACCTTGTGCGAGGGAGTTATAATCTGAATAAAAACTACATTTTTGAACCTCTCTTACTAAAAAGGATTCTGCCTCATTTAATTCCTTTGAACTTACTCCTCCTGTTCTTCTCTGTGCTTCTTTCTGTTTTGCACACCTAGAGTTCCAAATGAACCTGAAAATATAACTAACAATACGTAATAATTTTAAATAATTGTTAGTGATATCTAGGACATTATCAATAAATTTTGAAGGCAAAGTGCATAAACAAGCAATGTCAGTTCTTTTTCTCAGTTCATTAGAAAATGTCTCTGTTTTTTCTAATTGTTCAAAGTCAATGTTCTTTTTAGGTATGACACCTTTCCACCACAGATCAGCATCATGCAGCTTGTCAAAATTCAGTCCTCGGGAAATAAGGTCTGCCGGGTTCTCCTCTGAACGCACATAATTCCACTGGCATGTATGTGTTAGCTCTTGGATCTGCAACACTCGATTAGCAACAAAAGTTTTTAGTACATGCGGGGGATTCTGAAGCCATGCTAACACTATGGTTGAGTCACACCACAGACATATTTTGCTGATGTCCAATTTCAATAAAGGCACCACCTTTGCAACAAGCTGTGCTAGCAGTACAGCTGCGCAGAGTTCCAGTCGAGGTACTGTCAGCGGTTTTAGTGGAGCTACTCTGGACTTGCTGCAAAGCAAATGTGAAGATAAATTATTGTCACTTCTACAGCGTAAATAGATGGCTACTCCGTATGCGTGTTCTGATGCATCTGAAAATCCATGAATTTGTATATCAGAAAAACTATCCTGTAAAACATATCTACTGACTTTCAAATTGTTGATAGATTGCATTGAATCAATAAAAAGTTGCCAATCCTTAATTATCCTTTTGGGTAGCGGATCGTTCCAATCAAGCTTCAATAACCAAAGTCTTTGGATGAAGATTTTTGCTTTTGTTATCCCTGGACCAAGCAGTCCTAATGGATCATAAATGCGAGCAATATCAGACAACACTGTTCTCTTTGTGTAAGTAATTGGTTTCTTGATCGTTGATTTGTACGAAAAACAATCTATCTTTGGATTCCATAATAATCCTAAAGTTTTGATGCTCTGATCGTCATCGAAATTACTGAAAGAATATTCCTCTTGTCCATCCGGAAACTGCAAAAGATCAGGATGATTAGCACACCATCTGTGCAGACGCATTCCTCCACGTGATAATAGGTTAATCAATTGCGACTGTAATTCTTTAGCCTCTATTAGAGTATGGGCTCCTGTGAGTACGTCATCGACATAAAAATCCCTTTGTACTATTGGGGCTGCTAACGAAAAATTGTTTTTCTCGTCTTCTGCTAATTGATTAAATGTGCGTGTTGCTAGATATGGTGCGTTGGAAGTACCGTAAGTTATAGTCTTCAGTCTATAGACTTTAACTGGTTCTTCTTCACTACTCTTCCATAAGATGCGTAATACATCTCTTTGATGTTCTTTAATCAAAATCTGACGATACATTTTTACAATGTCTGCTGTGAAGGCAATTTTATGCGTTCGAAATCTGCAAATAATATCAAATAGTTCGTCTTGAACTAACCCTCCATTCAGCAGAATATCGTTTAACGAAATTCCAGTAGTCGTAGGAGCAGTGGCATCGAACACTACCCTAAGTTTAGTGCTAGGTTTCTCGGGCCTGAAAACCCCATGGTGAGGAAGATAATATGAGAAACTAGAGCTATCCCCTTCATCAATTTCTTCGGAATGGCCTAATTCATTATATTCCTTAATGAAATCTTCGTATAAGTGTTTCATTGCGGGATTGCGAGTGAAGCGTTTAAGTAGATAATTCAGTCTTTTGCTAGCGTTTTCTCTCGATTCCCCTAAAAGGCTAAGTCCTTCCTCCTTAATTGGCATTTCCACTACATATCTGCCATCATCTTGCCTCGCGTGTGTACGAAAAAAGTGCTGTTCACAAAATTCCTCTTCCTGACTTTTCACTTTTTTTGCTTCATTAATACCTTCAATCTCCCAAAACCTTCTCATGTTGTTAGATAAATTATCCCCATTTTCCACAAACCCACAAAAATTATCAACACTGCCTTGCTGCGGCATGCGTACTGACCCGCTAACGATGTATCCAAAAACTGACTGATGGAGAATCAGGTCTTGCATATTTATTCTATTTGTTCCCAGTAAATCAAAAAATATTTCGTTAGATAATAAAACATGTATTTGACCAGGTTTATAAAACACTGGATCAGCTAAACCAATGAGTTGCAACTGCTTAACATCAGGAATGTTTATATATCTAGCAGGCGTTACGCGAGTTATTTTTGGAACAACAAAAAATTGTAAGGTACGAATAAAATCTCTAGTAGCGTTAGCGATGGTTGCTATAGCTTTTTCCTTAACACCCATAACTGTACCATTGATACCTGAAATAGAAGCGTTTATTTTTCTTTTCTTCAAATTCAATAACTCAGCACCTTGTTTAGTAATGAAATTATTTTGAGAACCGGAATCCAGCAAGGCTCTCAGCGAGATAAATTTTCCATCATTACCCTTAACGAAAATAATTGCAGTTGAAAGTAGAACTTGTTTATTAAAAGAACTGGAAATATTCAGCGCAGTACCGTTAATGGACCTTGTTTGGTTGGTTTCATTAGTGTCACTAACCTTTTGGCTGCTTGCCATTGGAGTAAATGTATCAGCATTTGGAGAAAGATTACTGCTAAATTTATTAGTCTTGTTTGTGATTTGATTCGATGTGCCGTTTGCTCTATCGAAATTTTCTTCATTTCAATCAAAATGTAAGAGCGAATTGTGAAATTTCTGACATTTTCTACATGTATTAGAACTTTTACAGTCCTTGATTGTGTGGACCGAAGATAAGCAATTGAAACATAATTTTTTTGTCTTTACAAATTCCAATCGTTTCTTGACTGTTAGATTTAAGAATTGCGCACATTTCAACAATAAATGATCAGCTTTACAATAAGGACAATTTTTTGAATTTTCCGAAAGTGATGTAAGAGCTTTGGTATTAAATGAACGTTTCGATTCCCCATGCGGAGGTTTGTAATGTGATAGGGTGCGAGCGTGTTCCTTCAAAAAACATGTCAGTTGTTTAACCGTTCCTATCTCGTCTTTTTTAAGTGACCTTTCACCGAGTATTTCTATCCGACTTTTCAACTAATAAATAAACAATTAACGTGTCTGAAAATTCTTCCACCTTTTGCTCCAATGCTTCCAAGGATCGTAAACATTCATGCACCTTATCGATAAATTTTAAAAGCGACGAAGTAGAATCACTCGTTTGAGGTATAGAAATTAATTTCTTTATGATAGAATTGATCAAATCTTTTTTGTTGCAATAGCGCTCAACCAACAGATTCCATGCTATGTCATAATTCGAATCAGAAATTGGAATGGACTGAATAATATTTAAAGCGTCTGCCTTACACGAACTCTTTAAATATTGCAATTTTTGCGCATTAGTTAATTTGCTACTTTTATGCACAGCTGCGGAAAATAAATCCTCAAATTCAATCCATTCTTCGATTTTCCCACTAAATATTGGAAGAGACAATTTAGGCAATTTTATATCCGAAACAATTATGTCTTTACTCGAACCGTTTTCATTTGAGCAGCTATTCCTTTGAGAACAGATCTCAGAAATTTTTCTTTTAATTTTCAAATGAATTTCATCGAGATTATCTACTACATTTTCCTTTTCGCTAATGAATTCGTCAGTGTCCTTTTCTTCACAATGTGCAAATAAATAATCGAAAATGTTACTTAATTCCTTTTTAAATTCTAATATTTTTGATTCGTATAACTCCAATAAGGAAATATCTGCTTCATCCACTGTAGAATTTACCTTATTTTCAAACTTTCTGATACTGCATTTTAAACTTTTTTTGTTAGCTTTAATCCCTTTCAATTCACTCATCATGAACAAATAAATAATTTATCACTTACCGTGATTGCAGATTTCTCGACAGCAACACCGGAAATGAACGATGACACAGTATTCAATCTTAATTGCGTAATCCACACGAAAACGAAAGCATTCCAAACACTCTATATGAAGTTATGAGTAATACAACCAAACGAAAGTATTCTAAATGTTCTAAAAAGTTAATTTTAGCAACGATATCTTTTACCTCCGGCTCGACGGACCATAAAGTGTTCATGCGATGCGTGCGTTGTTATACAACAATTTCAAATTAACTAGAAGTGGACTGTACTAAATATTTTATTCGACAACTTTAATCAAATGCGTGCCATCTTTCAAGCGATGACTTACTACTAACAACAACAGCAATAAAAAATAAAACTGAGTAAGCGTTTACAGGGTTGCTGTAATGAACATCTGCGCCATGCAAGGCGCCAAGAAGAGAAAAAATTACGTAATCCTACAGTTAAATAGTCTTAATGACTTAACATAAACAATAGACATTAAGTGGATAAATATTTTCCCAAAGTCCTAATTACCACTACTGGCATTCAGAAATTTGAGGGAAATTTTTAAATAGGTGCTCTTTATGTGTCAAGTAGTAAAACCTTGTTTTTTCTTTCAAAAAAGTGTGTGCGTTGCAGACGTTTATTACTGTTGTTTAAATTTTGGTTGTTTCTTTAATGGATTTGACGTGTTTGTTTTTCAACCTCTGAGGCATTACATGAATAAGCTTATTTATGGCGAGCGCTGTTTAATCCGCATAAACATAATAATACTACTTTTGGATTATATTTCTAAATCGAGTCAATGTGCAGCAATAAGTATTGCAAAAATCGTTCCTTAGGAATTGGGAGAACAATTAGTAAAAACACGATATAAGTAAGTTATAAAATGTTGTTCATCTGAAGACCTATTATTTTAACAAGCAGAAAATTATCTTCAACTTAGAAAGTTTTATGTCTTTATCTTTTAACGATTTGGTTTCTGTTTATCTTCCTGCACAGAATGATACAGTTTAAATTTTTTTTTTTTTTTTAACTTGAGATGTTTTGTTCTACATTTAAGGCTCGTTTGAATAAATAGCCGTGTAAATATTTTTACTCCTAATAACAAATTTTGATATGGTAAACTCGCTTCTATTTAGAATATTTTTCACGCAATTTCATTAATTTTTTATAAACGAATACATTATGCAAAATGATACGAATGAATTACCTTCTTCATCTTGTCAGGGCATTGCATTTGACAATGCGCTTTTAAATTTGGAAAAAATTATGTTCAGGCGCTCATTTTGAATGAACTAAATACATTGCTTGCAGACAAACTGATGAAACAATTGTTAATTCACTAACATATTTTTCTTTCTTTTCTTTTTTTGGCCTCTCAAATCTTTTGAAATCTTTATTTCTGAAATGAGACACTTTTAAATCATTTCTAAATCATTTCTAAATAAAGGTTACAACTCGGAATTCCAATTATAACATTTCAAATGCTTATACAAATACAGGGTGTACCGTAAATGTTGCGAGGATGAATGAAATGAAAACTTCTAGCGAAGGTAGAGCACATCATAAGGATTAAGAATTGCATAGGAACGTATAAGCCCGGAAATGTCAGGGGTAAGTGGTAGCAGAGGTAATTGGGGGGAACGAAGCAAGAGGGATTAATTTGAAACATTTATTGGACATGGATACAAATGGTGTACGACAGCTTGAATGTTACAACCAGATGCTCGACGTTTGCACCATCAGACGCCGAACATGCCTTTGCTCATTATTTTACTGCTCGGTTACATGCTTGCATAGAATGGGTCTCCGAAATGTAAGTACCTATTATTATGTGAAATCCGGCATTTTTGGAATCTCAAATGCATTAGTAGAAAACATGTTTAAATTGTGAAAAATAAGACTTAAATTTTATTTCTGTCGTCACTATGTTGTTTTTAGTCTTTCAGAATATAATAGAAGCCCTGATTTGTTTTAATAACGATTTCATATTTTGTAACACTTTAATGAATTTTTGATTAACACAATGATTTCAAAGCGAACAATGGCAGCACTGCACGGGGTAAAAATATCTCCAGCGCGCGTGTCTGTGTATCAGAAATTCTAAAGATATGCTGAATTTAAAATTATTCTGCGATATTGCTGTTGAATTGAATTTAATGGTTAAAGTGCAAAGAACATGATCTTTTAAATGAAGGTAACGCACAAAACGTTAAAAAAACGCTCGTTTGGCCGTAATGTAAAATTTGAAAGCTTTCAGATTTATAATTATTATTGTAATTATTGTTATTATCATATTTTAGTTCCTTGTAGGAAGTAAAGAAATTATTGTAATCACGAAAAATTCCGGGTACCATATTTCAAAGAAAATATTCATTTTGACAGCTATTAAATGCAATTTAACGATAAGTTTGCGTGACATCTGTGCCTAAGGACAGACTAAAGGACTCTTTTTCCCCCAAGCGAAATATAAAACTGATTTAGAAATGGATCCAGAAGAGATTTTCCGTGGCGTCTGTGCGTACGTACGTTCACGTACATACGCATGTGTCTCGCATAACTCAAAAACGAGTAGTCTCCTAATTTTGAAAACTTGCATATAGGGCTACTATAACATGTAGTTGTGCACCTCCCGTTTTTGGTTGCAATCGGCCGCAAAAAAATTATATATATACATACTATAAAAAACAAAAAGTATATATATAAATATACACTCACTCTTTTACTCGGTTCAGTGAGCTCAGGTCATGTGCAGATTGTGCACTTTTTGCTTTAAGAATGTCTGAGTTATGTTTTTCTTATCTTCCGGTTAAGGTTTTTATGCCTTTAGTTAATCTGCATGCAATATTTATAGAATTATGAATTAATTTAAAAGTTGTTTATGTGCAGCTAAGCCTAATTTTTTTAACATAGCAACCATATTTGTTAACATTTGAAACTAAGCAGAATAGTGAAATATTTCTTTCTGCACATTCAGTGTCTTTCTGCCGTTTTCAAGTGTTTTAACTGTGATTTCTGTTTTAAGATTTTCTATATCTTTGAATTTTTAATGAGAGTGTTTTATGTTTCTTTGCTTTGCCGCAATGTGAGATTTGAATTAATTGAATGCGAAATAAATCTGAAATCGAGTGTTTCAATACAAGCTTTTAGTGGGGAAGAACAAATTGATTTTAAAATTAAATAAAAAAAAATCTGAAATGTTTCAGATTTTAAATTACGTCCAAAGGGGCGTTTTTTAACATTTTGCGTGTTACCTTTCTTTATTAAATATCATGTTCCTCGCACTTAAATCATAAGATCCAGTGCAACAGCAATATCGCAAAATAGTTTTAAAACGAGCCTATCTTTAGAATTTCCGATACAGAGACTCACGCGCTGGAGATAAAAATGTTTTTTTCTGCACAACGTTGCCATTGCTCGCTTTGAAATCCTTGAGTTTGTTAATCAAAAATTCGTCAAAGTTTTAAAAAATAGGAAATCGATCATAAAACAAATTTCAAATTTGGTCTTCCACATGCTCATATTCGTTGGAGGATTACGTTATTCAAAATTCGATGACTCTATGTACCGTTGTTTTATCACAATACGAGAAATATACATACATTTATGCAGATTTTTCATTATTTAATTTCTTCAAATATAATGCAGGACTCTAACATTTTATGGCAACAGTTTGAAAAGTGAACCGACATTTATCCGTCCGACGCAAAATGCCAAAACGAAGCTAATAGTCCTTCGGGATTCAAATCCCTTTGGACTAATAAACCTCATCTTACTGAAAATTTCTCATTTTCTGAAGAAAGACTCAACTTTATTATTGATTTCTTTAAATAAATCAAAATATCAATTAGAACATTTAAATAATTGTGCTAAAACGGGGGTATATAAAAATGAGTTAACCAACGTAGTTCAGTTTCTTTAATAGTGAGAAATTAAGATTACTAATTAATATTTTTACAGAATGAGTTGAAAATAAGCATAAATAAAAAAGGGCAGAACCATCGGAAAGAAATTTTCTATTTATTCCGGATCACAATATTAATAAAAAAATGACTAAAGTAACGCACATTTAATACATTAAAGTGCTCATTTTGATCTATAATGTTACACGAAACATCAAATAATTTTATTTTTGGACGGTTGATTTTTTTTTCAACAGCAATGCACTAAAATATTTCTTCGATTATTTAAGTAAGTAAATACGAATTAGAATCTAAGTTTAGGATATAATGTTTGATATTTAAAGGCTCATGATATGGAAACGGTCATAATTGAAATGTCTTTCATATGGAGCACACAAGAAGGTTCAATATTCAAATTTGAAGCCTTAACTCTTGATCATTATACAGAAGTAAGTAATTTTATATCGCGGTGCCAAACAATTCCTATCTTCTTAACATTATACGATCAAAACTTGTATTTATTCAGATTATAGTCCAGGTGATACTGTACGTTAAAGAGATGCCCCAAATCAACACCTCTCCCCTTTAAATTGCAGGCACAAAATATGCACTAATACCTTTAGGCAGAACGTGATTTGAAGATTGGTAGCCTTCTTTACACTCTGTGAACGAATATTAAATAACTACAGAAGATATTATTCGATGTAACTAATATTTCTGTAACTGGTTATAATACCTCATATGAACAAAGCTTCTATTACGAAAGTAGGTGGAAGTTCTGCAAAATATAAATTTGCACACTGTTTTATTTTGAAAACAGATTAAGATATCAAATACTTGCTACACCTACTTTTGTATCTAAAATTTGGCTAAGGTTCCGGCTAAGGTTAAAATGGCTAAGGTTCAAAATAGACAAAGAGAGCAACAAACACTTATGTCATATGCAATAGCAATACAAACTATACTAACAAATTATATATTGTTGTAATATATATTGTTGTAAACTATATATAGTTGTAAACAAACAAACTATATATTGTTGTAAATAACTCCTTATTTATATGCTCCTGGGAGAATATTCCATTAATTTCACTTCTGGGTTTGTTCACTACTGATAATGTTTCACTATTCAAACGAAAAAAATATAATTTTCTTCTTAAAGGATCATACAGTGGATGGACAAAAATATGGAAACACCTTGTGAAATGCATGTTTGAAAAGAAAGATTGATTTTAATGAAATATGTAGGTGGCGCTGGCGTTTTTGACTACTGACGCCCCCTATACAACTTCGTAAATGTGCTAAACAGTTCAGTTGTTGTCGGAGTACTGTTATGGGAGGTTGTCATTGCATTATGTCAGAGTTAACAGACTTCGTACGTGGGCAAATTGTTGGAGCACGTATGGTAGGGGCTTCCGTAAGCAAGGTAGCCGAGGTGTTTAGTGTTTCAAGAGGTACTGTATCGAAGATTTATTCCGCATATTTGAAAAGCGGAAAAACATCATCTGCTAAATCACAGCGCGGACGAAAGTGTGTCCCGAGTGATTGTGACAGACGATCATTAAGGGCAATTGTGACGAAAAATAAGAAGACCACAGCTGCAAAAGTTACTGCTGAAATGAATGTTGTGTTACCGACCCTGTGAGTACCAAAACAATTAGAAGGGAGCTTCATAAACAGGAATTGCTGGCCGTGCTGCAATTGAGAAGCCATTCATCAGTGATGCTAATGCCCGTAACAGGAAAAGGTAGTGTAAGTCATAAAGTCTGGACTATAGAGCAGTGGAAGCGAGTAATATGGTCTGACGAGTCTTCTTTCACATTGTTTCCCACTTCTGGCCGAGTTTACGTCTGGAGAACGCCATCTCAAGCCTATAATACAGACTGCTTGTTGCCAAGAGTGAAACATGGCGAGGGTTCTGTTATGGTTTGGGTAGCTATATCGTGGTTCTCTGCTAGCCCCATGATAACTGTGTCAGGGCACATGACTGCCAAGACTTATGTGAACATTTTGGCCGATCAAGTTCATCCCATGGTACAAACTTTGTTCCCCGATGGTCTTCCAAGACGACAAAGCCCCTGTTCACACAGCTCACATTGTCCAGGATTGGTTTTCGGAGCACGAGGATGAGTTGTCCCATCTCCCCTGGCCACCACGGTCACCAGACCTGAATATTATCGAAACTTTGTGGTCTACATTGGAACGGAAAGTGCGTTCTCGTTATCCACCGCCAACATCGTTATCTGAACTTGCCACCGGTTTGCAGGAAGAATGGTATAATATTCCCTTGGCAAACATACAGGAACTGTATTTATCCATTTCGAGAAGACTGCAAGCTGTTTCGGATGCCAACGAGTTTCCTACACCATATTAAGCAAAGAAACATGTTTTTTTTTAAAGGTGTTTCCATATTTTTGTCCAACCCTGTAATTCCCTTTATAAAAAATTGAGTTTTAAGTCCGAGGGCTTTATCCTTTTCTCGCTATCAAAGGTGTCGTGTTAAGACTAATAATAAAATGTTTGTATCCTAACATAGATTGATATACACTGGGAGGAAATTTTAATAAATATGGAATTTTTTACTTCAGTCAATAAATTTCTAGGGAAATATGTTTCATCAAGTACGTGTATATGCATTGTAGGACTATCCGATAATTATAAGGTCTTCACCTTTGTTTATTAATTACCTAAAAAACATAGGATGAACTTTGTCAATGAAAGAGAACACAGACAGGGATTCTGAAAGAAAAAGCTGTAGTAGTTCTTCCATAACTTATGAAAAGAAAAAAGAAAAAATATTGCTTACAAAAAAATTTTAGGTTAAAAATCTTGAACATGAGAAGCTCTTGCAAACATACATTGAAGTCTTGCAAACGCACCACTTTTCTGAGCATTTTTTACTTAATTTTTTTAATGGGCTGGATTATTTTGGGATGCAAAAATGCTAACTTTTACCTATCAAGTTCATGCTTAGTTTCAAATACGTGATTAATAAATCAAGAATTAATTAAACACTGAGCTATAGTGCATAATTATGGGAATTTTAAACACAAATTAAGAAAATTAAGAAAAAATAGAAACAAACAAAATAAATAAATAAGAACTAAAAATCTGAAAGCTTTCAGATTTATACACACAAATATGAGAGGATTAGGGCTAAAAATATTTAAAAACAGCCTATCTTTGCAGTTCCAGATAGAATCACTCGCGCGGAGGAAATAAAAATATTTTATTCCGCGAATGTGTTGCTACTGCATGCTTGGAAATCTTTTAGTTTTTTAATCAAGTCTTTGAAAATATGATACAGATAATGTTCGATGTTATGCAAATTGTATTTCTTTCTTTGTGCCGAGGAGCGGCGCAGACGCAAATTTGTTAGGTTTTTAAAGCTCGCGTTTAGAGCTTTGAGGTTGCTGTGAATTACTGGAGTTTCAACTAAGCGGAGGTTCTTCTGAGTTTGTGTTGGTAAGCCGCCGCTGAAGTCGGAGTTTGTGTGGTCTTCGCCGTTCCTCAACTAACTTACTTTGAAAGTCAATAAAGAAGTTTCGGTCAACGTTATGAGTCTGAGGTTTTTTGGGTTCTAGACTGAAGTAATATCAAGTCAATTTACAGTCCACTATTTTTAACGACGGAACGTACAGATAATAAAATAAATTTGGAATTGAAGATTCGGGAATTCAGGCGCCCATACTCGGGTGGAGGACAATGTTATAAGGAATTTGACGGGTCTAATTATCATTGCTTTTCATAATACGAAAATCATACATACATTTATGCAGATTTTTCATTTAATTTCTTTAAATATAATACAGGGCGATAATATTTGATGGCAACAATTTGAAAACTGATACAGACATTTACAGTGATTCTACGCAAAATTCAGTTTCGATGCTAAGCTACGCAGAAGTTGAGCTAACGTCTGTCTGGGCTAAAAATGAAGATCGCGAGTCAGGAATAGAGAAAGAGTGCTCTTTGCCAATATGGCAACATCAGAATGATACTCCGAAAATTTGATATAGAAAATCATAGCAGTAAATTGCTGAAGAGGGAGTAGCTAATTTTTTCTATATTTAGAAAATCTAAATAAAGTGTTTCATATAATCAAAATGAGCATTTAATTTTAATGAGCATAGTTTTTTTTTTTTATTTCAAGAACTTTTATTAAATATAATACTAAACCATGAGAACAAATTTATTTTATTGTGGAATACGGAATAGAAGAATATACTTTACCAATTAATTTAGTACATGCTTTACTTCAGATTGTTAACTTTCAAAACAAGAAATATTGAATGAATTTCTATTATGAAATAATTTTAAACCATTTATAAATAAATTTTATTTAAAGTCGTATAGCCTGTCTTTCTATGCGATGAAGTTCTTTTCATACATACTGCAGGAATCTGTGATATTAGTCGTACTAATTGAAAATACTGAAAATTTTATTCATGATAAGTTATAAAAAATATTTTGAGCCAAAAATTGCATTTTGAGCAGCTACAATTTGAGCAGCTTGGATTATTCATTGAATTCTTTTAATCATTTGGTAAATTTTAATAATTCAATTTTGAAAGGTAACTCGTTGCGTTAAATGTTAATGACAGTAACCAACAAACTATAAAGTAAATTTATATTAAAAAAAATCTCGCGAAATAACATTATAAAGTAAACATTTCAACTCAGTTTAAATATAATTTAAATTTTCTTCAAATAGGAAGCTATCCTGGTTTCTAGAAAGAGAACAAGGCAATATTAAATTATAAAAAGGCGTGTCCAAGCTTAAGTTATATACTTTTTATGAGAAATATTTCTACATCATAAATTTCTAAATCATAATTTCTACATTAAATATCATTAATACATAAAACATAGCATTCATTTAGTTTCAGTAGAATGTGAGTTTCAATAAGTAAAATATTCATTCGATTTGAATAAACTAAAAGAAAAATGTAGAGTAATTTTAACAAAATGATACTTACTTACTATCCTTTTTATAAGTATACTCTTATAAAGCTGGTATTATTGGCATTGATAAATATTGCCTTTTTTTTTTTTTTTTTTTTTTTTGCAATCTTAAAACTTGTTCTCTTAGACGACAGGTTTGTACAAATTGTTCCGCAATAAAATGCAAAATCTGAAACTTTCGTTTTAATTTTTCTTACATACATTTCACTTATAGATGTGCTCCTTTAATCTGCTGATTTCACCTCAATCGACACCTTTATTGAAAAATTGGTTATTAGTAAATGCAACGACACGAAAAAATCAGAATAAAAAGAGAGATACAAGAATAAGTTATCACTGCCGCTTGGAATTTCTAGGCACGTTTGATTTATACGTGCGTAGAGATTATTAGGTATTTTTTTAAAGCAGGCAAGATGAAACATATGCAACGCCTTTGCCGGGAAGGCGGGAGAAATACCTTATAAGTACATTGCAACAAACGGGCATCAATTTCGATAGTAAATTTCATTATTACAAAAATTTAATGGGTGCGGTAAGAGTGTAACACTTCTAAGAAGAAAATACATGAAAATCTTTCTTAGAATATTTCTCTCCAATTTCTTCTTGCAGATAGAAACAGTTTTCCTTCAGTTTATTCTGACAGGTGTTATAGTTCCGTCGATTAGACCTGAAACACCACTTTCGTACTGTAACACAGGATGACGTTCACATAAAATCGGCGATCACTGAGAAGAGAGGTTTCATTAAATGCTATGCGAAGCATCCATCTCATGCATGTCGAATTAGTTGTAAAACATAAGCTTCTCAGAATGTTTTACTGGCTTCGTAACTCTTCTAATGTAAATTGAGATTTGAGTTTCGAGATTGCAGGTAAATTTAATGATTCTATATGCTTTTCCAAAAGTCTGTATAATGACTAACCTTTTCTCTGAATACCCTGCAAAAGAATAATCAACAAATGGATTTTATACTTTATTTCTGCAACTTCGTTGAAGATGTTTAGAAATAATTTAAAGTGTTTCATCGTGTAAATAAAAATTGGATTTGTTTTCGACTGAGCTAAAAAAATTATTCCCAATTTAGCAATGAAATAGTGCAACTCAGTCTGAATTAAGATTTCACCCTGAACATAAGGCACTCGCTTTCTATTCTTCCGCGTAGATGATTTGCTGTCTGATGTTCTCTTAGTGTAAATCTATTAAAAATGCAAACGTTTTTAAATAGGCACAAGTAATGCGCCAAATTGTTTGTGGCCGCAACATGTCTGCTGAAAATAAAATGAAGATTTGATCTGCCTCGGCTACCAGTTTCCTATTCATTATAGATTAGCATTTTACTCAGTTGAAATTCTGACTCTTCATTACGGATTTAACCTTCTACCTTAAGTACCATCAGTATGGCAACGTCCGATTTTCTTATATATACATGTAGTCATTATATATTTATATATGATATATGCATATGCAGAGAGAGGGAATGATTAGCATGTACACAAACATTCTTTGCTCGAGGAGCTGCACGTATCGATAAATTCTTAGAAAGAAATTTCGAGGTATCATAATAATAAAATAATGATGAAGTAACACCTGATGTAATAGAGATGAACGAATGTAACGTTAAATACTTTTTTTTGTAAATATTCTGAACATTGCAAATAATAAAATTAACGTTTTTATATCGATATGCAAATATTTCATAAAATATTTTACAAGATCAAAGAAGCATTATTTAACCTCACATTTTAACACAAACCTAAAAAACACATAACACATAATGCACGCATGATTAATATACTGAACTCACGATTCAAACATAATTAACATATATGTAACACACATCTGATGAGCATATTAATTTGACGATAAAATATAATTTAGTTAAAGCATAATATTGCTCAAAAGCATTCAGCGATGTTTTACATATTGTTTTCTTCTGATAATGTACTGTTGCGTGGGTACGGGTTCGTAATAGATTGAATACACACAAGTCCGATGATAGATTGATAAAATTTATTTTACCAAACGAAACACTTCAGAATGGAAGTTTCGAAAAAAGATAGTTGTGCAACTCCTTCAAAGTATCACACAGTACAATCAGTAGTTACTTTTCAAACTAAGAATGTTAAACACAAAGAAATGCAAAGCGCATTTAAAGAGCGCAGCTAACCCGGACATATCTCAGTGCTCTGGGGTCACCCTTAACATCCACCCTTCAAAAAGAAAGAGTCTTGGCGACAGAAAAGGCATTTTAGCAAAGGGAGTAAAGCCGTGTCAAAGAAATTTTATGTGTAAAATATGTAAATCAAAATTATAATTATAATTAGCAATAATCCTCAATTCCCCAATCTCAATTCTAAAAATCGTAATAAATTTTCTAGATTGCGACATTTGTAGATGAATCGGTCTCCTATGATGCAAGCCATACGTAGCTGATTCGGAGCTTGAACTCAAAATTTCGAGAACTGAAACCTTTTGTTTCTCTTCAGTTACTGATATTAGAGAGACTTTCATGTTGTCAAAAACATGACCAGTACAACGTATCAAAAGTGCTTAAAATAAAAAATAAAGATCAATATTAGCAAATATAATGTAAACCAATAATGACTTTCAGTCACTGAAGGGGTAAGGTTGAATTTTTACTTTTTGCCTTTCAGAATCGGTCGCTACAACTTGCATTTTTGATTGATAGGTAATTGATGGCTAATCTAAAACTAAAAATTTAAATGATTACCAATGGTAGTGATATGCAAGTTTCAAATGGTCGGAGTGACTTCGAATTTAGAGTTCAAATCAAGCAGATTTATTTTGAAAGTGAATATCACAAAATAACTCATCCTGTCTTTGGGCGAAACTAACAATGGACAAAACTAAAAAAAAAAAAAAAAAAAAAAAAAAAAAAAAAAATAAATCATACGAATAATATGTCATAAGATCAATCGTATAGTGATAATGGGTTAGTACAATAGGGCGCGTTGGGAAGCCCACTAAGGAAAAACAATAATCCAAAATTCAATAAAACTCTATGTTTCTTAAAAGCCTTACAGCTCAAACAAATGGAGTGACCTGGCAGACCAAAGTAGTTAACACATAAAATAAACAAGTGCAATTAAAATTCTAAATCAAACACATTTATTAACCAGTTCACCGTTTGCCCCGAGAGGGACATGTTAACAGGAAATGCATCGTCATCCGTTAGCGTCGGCTGACTCTCGTCGGGATGAAATTTGGGCGAGACCGTAAGCCCGGAGACACATACGTTGCAGCGTCTTTTTCCAGCCCCCCCCTCTCGGAATGAGTCGAAAATGAAAAGGGGTGATTGATAGGTTACTTAAGCCCCGTTCACATGCAACGCTCCTTCGCACAGCTGCCGTTAGCAAGGGGAGAAAAAGGAGACATGAAAGAGTTTCGTCTTTAGGACCCGTTCAGAAGACCACCGTCTTCCTTCCCCTTTACAAATAAGTCTCTCTGAATTGGCAGATTTCTAATACTGTTTACGCATTTTTAACGTTGTTTACTGTTGTTAATTTTGTAATCTGGACTTTCGCAACTGGTACCTGAACTTTCGTAATAGTTCCTGAAAAATATATGCGTTTTAATTATTATTATTATTATTTTATAAGCTGCTATTTAGTTCACTCTTGGTGCTTGTCGCTATTTTTAAAAAATGGTCATGGTTTTTTAAACTGCTTCCCGATAAGATATAGAACTCAAACTTTCTGCATACACTGCTTGTGGTTGTGGTGTCACACTTTTGATTTTTAGAGGACTAGATTTTTTTTTCAAATTTAAAGTTGAAACGATTTTTTGCAAATATTAACAAATAAACTGAGAATATCAGAATATTATAGTTTGCACCATAACACATTGTGGAGGAAAAAAAATTAAATGAAATTTTTAGCGTAATTTGTTTTTAATATTTTGGAAGAATTTTTGAAAATTGTTCATATTTTTAGACTTCTTGACGCCCATTAATTTTAAAATTTCATATCTAAAAATATATCGGTTATAAACTTCCGCTTATAAAACAAACGTTTCGCATTTAAAAAAATGATACAGGAAATTAATTGGATGATTTTTTTATTCTTCTGAAAGATGTGCAATGAAGGAGAATGGGAAATATTGGTTCTTCTTGGGCATCAATTCAAAACATCGGTTTCAAAGTAATAATCTCATTATACCACACTATTTTTATGACATTATTTATGCTATATAAGTTGTTATTGTTCCAATTGTTTAGTTCAGCGTTAGATTGGAGATATTTCTGACTTAATTTTCTCTTAAGATGCGTTTTGCATTCCGTTGTGTTTAACGTTCTTATTAGATTGAAGTATAATTACTGATTATACTTAGTGATATTCTAAACACTTGTGCGAGTATTTCTGTGGAAAATTCCAGAACTTTGAAGTGTTTCTGTTGATAAAATAACTTTAATTAAGCTATCATCGGATTTGAGTGCAATGACAATCATTTACGAACTATTATCAATCTATTACAAACCCGTACGCACGTAATAATATTATAATTAATTTATGTATTAAATTGTTTTGAACGTGTTTTACAAAACAAAAACAGGTAAAGAAAAATTCTGCTTGCGTTTTATGAGTTTTTGCAATTTTTGCGGCCACATAAGGTTTTAAAAAAAGGTTTGTAATTTATGTTTATATTTACCAATTGAATAAATAGCACTAGGTTTGATTTATATATATATAAATGTGTGTACTAAAATTCAGTAATAAAATTTTAAGGATTTGAAATCACTAAATGTCTATTTAGACAGTTTGTATTCTTTAAACTGCAAATGCAAACTGAGAAACCTTTTGCATTTTTTTTCAATAAATCCTTTTACTTAAAGTCCTAAAACATATACAGGTATGGACTAATTTTTTTATTATTTTTACCGCTTATTTAAAATTATATACTTTATAGAAACAAGGATGGGTTTTGAAAAATACTGAAAGGAAATAGTTATTTGAAATGAAAATGTGACTGAGATCACATTTGTTTTAAAGATTTTAGATAAAAGTGTATTTTTTTTCTTCAGAAACTAATTCATTAATTGCAAAATCATTCCTTGAAGTTATTAAGAACACTCTAATAAATACAATAAAAAAAACTGGGGGGAGACATTGAAAATTGTAGGAGAAAAAGACATTTTAATTGTAAAATTTTTCTTCAAAAATTTAAATTAAAAAAAAATGCTAGCAAAAACTTTTTTTCAGCTTAAAATTATTTTGTCTCATAAAACCATTTAATAATATTCATAAAAAGTAGATGAAAATGCTTAAATTTTTTTAAAAAAAAATCATTCAAAGGGTACCGAGTCCCTTGTCACGTTGAAGCCAATATGCACTTGTTTTAACTTTAGTTTTAATTTGAATGATATTTCTGGAATACCTAGCATCAGATAACCTTGTCTGTATTTGTCTATAATTTGCGTATCTTGTACAGTTCTATCTAATTTTTTTGGGGGGGATGCTATTACATCCCCAGACATCTATCAGCGCGATTGTTTCGCTGACAGTCCAGCGAGCAGTAACTAAAATAAGTGAACCGCGCAGTATAGTACGGTAAACATTTTTCTAACTCGCATATAAAGCAGGTGTAACAAATTTTAATCCTCCAAAATAACTGGTCATTCCCCTAAAATTTCTAATCATTTCTTAATATTACCAGCTAGCAATATTTAATTTATATAAGTAACAAAAATTTATATATGTGGATAAATTATTATTAACTAGTCCACCATGACATTCGGGAATACAGAGAAAAGAGAGAAAATAATCTTAAAAAAAAAAAAAAAATCACTCACAGATGAAACACAGTTTTTCCGGATTGAAGGATCTTTAGTGTCTAGTCCACTGGGAAATGAGCAAAGACACTTTTTTGTCAAAACACTTTCAGAAGCGTCCATTGATTTCAGGAATCACAGGTGTTTTCACAGGTTGTTTTTGTCAAAACACTTTCGGAAGCGGCCATTGATTCCAGGAACAAGGGGTGCATGATATTTCCATCTGGAACAAATCTCTATCTCATGACAAATTCCTTCAACTGGAATGTCTCAAACATTGACTATTCAAGGAGTTCTTCAAAATACACGATGAAACGGCGAAACTAAATTTTGCGTAGAGCACTTTCGGCACAAACGTCTAGCTGTAACAAATCTCTTCTGTCTATGACAAACAATTCTAACTTGAAAGTCTCTAACATGACTTTTCAAAGATCTCAAAATGCAGGATGAAACAGTGAAATTAAATTTTGCGTAGAGTACTTTCTCCGTTCGAAAAAATTCTCATCAGCAGAAAGCCGCGAGAAACCTCACCACAGACCGCAGGCGCGAGCCCCCCGCAGGAGGTCAAGTCCCACCGAACTTTCTCTTTTACTGCTTTACATCTTCGCAACTCAAATCTGTCTCCAAATCCGACACCACAGCCGGTGCGAGAGCAAGACCCGCAAGGGGTCAAGCTCCCCCACTCTTTTTCTCCTTTTCCTTCTAGCTCAAAAATCAGACTCAATGCATCTAATAAGGTGCAATCCTCCCAGGAAATCTCGGTTTCTCTGCTTCTGTAAGTTCATAGGCCTACAAAAAAAATCATCGAATTATATCTTACCAATCCCAGAATTTTACTTTATTTTTAACTGAGAAATTCCACCCCCCACGACGAATCAAAAACCAGAAAATCTGACAATGCAGTCCTCACCATCTGTGCTCTCAACGTGCGAATTAAAGTAGACAGCCTAACTAACAAGCGGAAACTAAGCTTTACGAGAATCCAATTACCTTAGCTTACTGAAAGAAACATAGCAAATACAACAAAGCGAAAGGAAGACGATTTTCGTTACGACACCATTAGTAAAAAGGCCACCAGCGAGGCAAACGTAACTGCTCTCACTGTCAGTAAAAAGCCCATAAACCAATAAACCAGGTGGCTCTTGCAACCGTGTTCTGTGTTTGTTTACACCAACAGTTACACCTAAATAAGGCTTTAACAATTTGAGAATACTCTTTTTACCAGATTAAAATGTACATTAGTACAAATAAAAATACTAGAATAATGATTACTTAAAACACATGAATATAATTAAAATTCGAGACATAACATTAGCTACTAAATAAACCATATTTTAGTGAATGAGCTCTTAGTTTAATTCATTGTAGTACATATATTTTGAAACGAATGGACTTATATATCAACAGTCACCGCTACAGGAATAAAATGGTATTCTTATGAATTTCCAATCTGGATTGCAACCTGAATAGCACTGATATTTTTCAAAAGTTTTCTCGCAAAGCCAATTTTTTTGGCTCGTTTTTAAATAGTAGTGGGAAGATTGCAAAAATGTTTTTGGTGGCACTTTCGGTCCCCAAAAATTTTTCGTCGTCTTTCATATTGTCTTCTCGGCTTGATATTTTATTCCGCCCGCGCAGTCAACAATATTAGGTAGCCGAACACGTCGTGCGAAACGCACGATAAGCGCTGCGAACAGCGAAAGGAAAGAGAAACCTCAGTCCTGGGGAATTCTTAGCTAACGATAAAGGCGACCGCAAATTCATCGTTCCCTTGATTATCATGATATGTCCTCTGAATGATCTACTTTTGCTACTAAAAAAGTTAGTATTTTACGATTTTCATACTTTTTTTTTTTTTCTTTGAGAACATACAGACTCTCCGTGCACCACATATGTACAACACGGGGCTTACAGAAGTAAGTTAACTAAAACATTAAAGGTTACATGTATAAATAAACTTTAAAAATTACATGCATAAATAAAGCGAACAAGAGCAGAGAACAGCAGTCTGGACTTCAAAATTCTTTGATAGATTTCTAAGTGACTATCAATGAGCATAAACGTTATTGTTGCTCCTCATTATTATGTTTATAACAGAAGTGCAACAAATATATTTTTGCGTTGTTTATAAAACAAACTTCTCATTCTTTTTCAGTTGAAATAACACTCTGAAAAAAGAAAGAAAAATTCTGAAAGCTTTCAGACATTACTCTCAAAGGGGCGTTTTATGTGTTACCTTAATTTATTAAATATCACGTTCTTCGCACTTAAACCATAAAATTCAGTTCAACAGCAACCGTTCAGTTCCGAGCTGTGACTCCGAACGTGTTGGACGCATGCACCTTATCAGAGATAGACTAACCCAGTGGGCGGGGCGTGCGTCACCGACATGTCGGCAAGAAAGAGTAGGGACAATCTGGTTTACTTTAACACTGAAACCTATGGCGTTTGTATCACATAACTCTTTTTAATTATTAAATGAGATACCTTGTATAGTGATGAGATTATGAAAGCCACAGTTTTTTTTCAAATAGGATTTAATATGTCTCATTAAAACACATTTTACTGCATTTCGCGCATTTTTTTCATGCGTAATTCTTGTAAAAACATCTTTTAAAACTCTAAGCACAAAACTTATGAACTTAATTTTGCGTAAAAATAAACTAAAATTAAATAAGATTGATAGTACGTGATACTTTGAAATAAATAAGGTAAAATTAAACAAGATCTGATTATTTTTTTTAAAAACTTAATGAACATTTTCAGGCAGTGATTTTCCAAACTATAATTATTTCCAAACTATAATAACATTACAAAACGATCATATTTATTTTATTATATGATCATTTAATTATTAACATTACAGTGGATTAGTTATTTTAATAATTCATAAATTTCGGAGGATAAAATTTTCTGAGCGTAATGAAGGGAAAGAAAAAAGATAAAATAAAATCTAGAAGCACTCAGATATAGTTTTGTGTGTTACCTATATTTATTGAATATCATGTTCTTCGCCCGTAAACCACATACATTTGAAAACAGCATATCTTTAGAATTTCCGTACTGGAGATAAGACTGTTATTTTCCGTACAGTGCTCGCTCTGAACTCGTTGAGTTTGTTAATCAAAAATTCGTTAAAGTTTTACAAAATATTAAATAGATTAAAACAAATTCGAAATTCGGCCATCCAGAAGCCCATGTTCGTTTGGAGGATTACATTATTCAAAATTTGATGGCTCTAGATACTGTCGTTTTTGTAACAGTGAGGGAAACATACATGTATTCATGCAGATTCTTCATTATTTAATTTCTTTACATATAATACAGGGCGTTAGTATTTAGTAACAACAATTTGCAAGGAGACACGGACATTTATAGTAAAACAGCGCAAAATGCTGCTTCGAAACGAACAGCCTTTATAAGCTACCGCCGCATTGGGCTAATAAATTAAATGAACACTAAATAAAAAAAATCTTATGCAGAAATAAAAATAATTTTTAAAAATAATCACTATAAAATACAAGCAAAATTAATTATTACTGTTAAATACAATTTTAATATTAGAATTAAATGTATAATAATTTTTAAGGAGTAAAAAGTGTTTATCACTATGATGTATTATGAAATATAATTGAAATAAAATTCCTTTATAGAAATTGCGCTATAATACTCATCTATAATTTTAAAAAAGCAGCACAATTTAGAATTTTAAACAAAACTTTCAAAAATTCGTTTTTAAATATTTTAGTATTTTTTACTTATTTACACCAATAAAAAGCATAAAAATTGTAAGAGAAAATTGCTTGTATAAAATTTTCTTTTAGTTCAGATTTAAAATATTATTTTCTAAAAGAAGTAGTTACAAATTTCCTTACAGCATAGGAAAAGCTAAAAAAATATCCAGCCCTGAAAGCATGCAATAGCTCTATAATTATTTGGAACGCTAATTATTCTTGATAAATATGCTAAATTTTTAAAAAGTCAGTCTCCATTTCAAAAATAAAAATATGTAGAAATTCTAATTTGTAAAATGATACGCTACAGCCAGCTTTTTCTTGACAATTATACACGCCGCAATAGGCAACCAATGTTAAATTTGTGCAAGTCGTCCCTACTCCTCTGATATGATCAAGGTGACAGCCGGCAAAGCCTCAGACGAGAGAGAAAACCCGTTCGGGTTAGTCTATTTCTTATAAGGTCCATGGTTGGACGCACTTTGGTTAAGCTCAATTTTCGAAGAACTGACCAAGTCCCGTAGGCGGTCAGTTAGTTCACTGTTATTCTGTTGAGTACCTTCTAGACTGGCGCGCGTGATTCCCTAGGGTCTCACTATTAATCATGTCTTTTTTAGGACAGTCAATACTGATGAAGATGTTAGCAACTATACGGACTCCGAACGATCAACGTTATCCCTACCTTCCACCTCAAGGGATGAAGAATTTCTGGAGGACCCAAGATTACGGAAGAGAAGCAAAAAGAAGAAAAGAGAATAAAAGACGGAAAAAAATGGAGATAAATGCTGAAAAGACTAAGAAAAAGAACCCTAAAAAATCAGCGAGAAGGAGCCTCAGGCACTGATCAAGGAACATGGAATAGAATACGTTACGAAACATCTAGAATTCGAAGCAAGACTGAACGCAGGTAAATTACCTGAAGAAAAATCTGCACATGTCAAGGAAACAACCCATTTCCTCAGTAAGAGACAACGTCCTGAAACAATCACCGATAATGTTGATGCAGATGATGGATGGACCACACCAAAGAAAATCGGAAAATCCGATCCGATGGAAATTCCCCAAGAGAACAGATTCCAATTGCTGAGGGAAATTGCAGGATCCATCTTTGCCTTCAGCCTTTAAAGAAATTCTGTTTTAGTTCTGGTTTCATCAACACATGGCGCCAGTAGCTTATCTCCTGTCCAGGCTTTCTTATCTTATGTAATCGCTATATCTTATTTCGTTCATTTGCGCTTTTGCAGCTGAGGATGATGGTTCGGTAAAAGCATCGAAACTAGTCCTGTGAAAATTTGGAAATATAACGCTGATTTTTGTTGTTTGACTTCTAAATTAATATTTCATCTTGTATTTACAGTTATCATACAATTTCATTTCAAATTCATGATTTCCACAAAGGCATGTCTCATCCAAGGCAAATAATTGTTGGGAGCCTAAGATAATCATCTAATTTAACCTAATTTTACAAATTTGTTTTTTATTTCTTATTTACAGTTATCATAAAAAATCATCTTTTAACAGGCATTCAGCATAATAACATATTTTGGTCCTATCTTTTCGTACTCTTGATTACATTATCTTACCTTAGTGGTAATCCAAAATAGGTTTTCGAACTATAGAAACTTATAAAATTACTTTCCATAATAATCACGCAAAATTTAAAAAAAAAAAAAAAAAAAAAAAATCCGTCTTCAGTATAAGTTTAAGCAGTTTAATAGTTTTCTTGGTATAATTTAAAACTCAACATGTAATATGAAGAAGCTAAATATAGCTTTGATGTGTAAAATATTTCCTCCCATTGGTGGGCACTTGACCGAAGTAGGCTTAGCCACACCACTGATACAGGATTCCGACCTAAGGTAATTGCGAGAATTGCGAAATAGAATTAGTGCCTGGTTAATGGAAGTATTCAACCTCTCCATAAGCGTGACCCACATGCCAGCGGCATTTAAATCCAAATTCAAGAGTTACAGAGTCACAGCAATTTTAGGTATACATAATCATCTGTGGCAATGGCTACGAATACATTCATTAATTGTATACATTATGTATAATAGCATAATAATAGACATATTGTATCCACACAAAATTCACAATAACTTCAGCCATCTTCACAAAGAGCATATAATGTGAAGGCGTAATAGGAATGAAAGGCAGGTGGGGTCTCTTTAAAATAATAACAAGATGAAATAATAGTTTGAGTAGTTTGAAATAATAGTTTGAGTTAAAATAGTGTGTTTCTATTTCTACATGACGAAAGGTACTGTGCTATTTACAGTTTATAATCATTCATATTTAGTATGCAAGATATGTACATTAACAAAAATAAGTGTAACTAATACATTTTAAACTGTACTGGAATGAAATTGCAATAGAGATGCAACAAGTACAATAGAGTAAGGACATAACAGAACGTACATAGGCAAAGATAGATCACTAAAAATGACAGTGATTTACAAATTACCGTCACAGTATATATTGATTTGCTTACTGGGGTAGTAAATTATGAACTATATATTGTATTGTCCGAATCATCAAGGGATATAAAGCTATATATTATACTGTCAAGATCATCAGAGAATAGTAAACAATCTTCAAGTGAATTTTATTTAACTGATCATACTTTTAAATGTGCTTACCTAATTACTACAGAGATTTATCTTGTAGTAAAACATGGTAACATTAAGTCTGCGAGAGTAGTTAACACATAACGCTCCTATGCCTCAAGATATCATATGCTACAAAGAATAAGTAAGACAGCATAAGAAGTTCAGTACGATATCAATATACACATTTGAAGTATTTATAAGGATATTAATACAAAATTAATGAAAAATATAATGTAATATAGTAAGTAAAAGCAATAAAGCAATTGAGCTGCAGTGTTATCCTAGATTATTTACAATTAGGTTACACAAATAATTATGCAGTTCCAAGATATGAGAGATGATTTCAAATATTGCAGTGCAGTGTAAGACATAATGAAACTACATTTTAATAAGTCGGACCCTAATGTAAATGCCTCCAGAGAGCTTAAATGAAGCGTGAGCTCTGAGCACCACTGCAAAATGTGATTAAACTTATTTAAGTTACGAGAGGGTCTCATCAGGTGTTTGAGCCAGGCAGTTCTGTGAGCATCTGCAGGTCTTGCAAGATGGAACTGAGCTGTCATGTGACTAGAGTGTCCATAATCATCAGGTGAACCAAGTTCACCACTTTCACATGTATCGTTTTCAGTTTTAGCGAATCTCTTGAGATAGGTTCGAAAGGGTCCGTGGCCAGTCAAGAATGTAGTCACTGGAGAAGAGAAGAAGAGAAATTTTGTTGACACCTTTTTAAGATAAATAAATGTCCTTCTACCGGTAGGCGAAGCATCCCCTCTGCTTTGCAACTGTATAAGAAGCTGTCTAAAAGTCTGCTGTTTTAGAAATGAGTTTGGAATAGGAACAGAGTGTTCCACCAATGTAACACCCAAGGCTGCTTCCTTCGCCACCACTACTAAGGCCGGAAGTGGTAGCCACTTTTCTGTGGAAGCACATAATATGTTCGCCACAATTACGGCCATACTTACTCCTGAATTCGAATTCCGTCCCTTCGGTACCGCAGTAGCCTTCCCTAACCACTATACCATCAGCTGATGATTAAAGTATAACATCAGAATTTCTGCAATTATGAAAAGGAACTGCTGACAAGTAGCTCTAAACTACTGTGTATCTACCAGTTTTCTAGTTGCAAAGGATGTTGAATATTGGATTCGAACGCAGGCTAACGGATGACTTCATTCTTGGTTTGTCCCGTGTGTTATGCTAATACGATCCAGATGTTCTCACAAATTTCTCCAGAATAACTCTTCTTAGCTTTGTCTTGTTAGAATAGTCTAAGCCAACCTCGAGTATAAGCTCACCAGTTTCTCCTAAAAAGACCTCCGCGGGGCATTCCTCCCTTTCCGTGTAATACCTAAGAGCGGAGCACGTAATGAGGCAAAAAAACTTCGAGTATTAACTTATGTCATCCAAACACTTATGGATGACATTGTTTCCAAGATTCGAAGTATATAATAGATTTTTCATTTAAGACAGGTTTTAATTGCTTCACTGAATATTGCTTCGGGACAATCAGATATTTGAAGAATAAAGCAATGATTAATCTCACGGCACATACCACTAAAACTCTCTAGTGACAACTGAATTTATTTTTAGATTCAGTAAATAAGCTTCTTTTTCATTTTTATATGAAAATATGGTCCTTTGCATTCATGTTACAACTTCTGTAATGACGTGACTAGTAACACAAGCAAATACATATTCCTGTCTGTTTTTTTTGGTTTCATTCTGTGTTTCGCGGAACTTCAGTAAAATTCCTGTTTCTCTTCTAGAATTCAAAACCGTATAACTGGCGAATATTAACATTAGGGCAAACCTGTAACGCTCGCGCTATTTTTTGTTGTTGTGGGCTGAGTAAGTCATAGCTTGGTTTGTTGTCTCGCATGTGATTAGAATTGTAAAATAAAAGAGAGATATCGCAGTCCACATTTCGTTACATTTGAGTTATTTGTAATGGTCACTTACGCACCTATCGCATGAACAAAGATCATGGCCCTATTTGCATGTAATTGCGCTAATTTATGTATTTTTTGTGGATTTAGTATTTCATTTCTTTTATGTTTTTTTAGTGGAATTTCTATATTGCACTGATTTCCCTTAATTGTAAGTGTGCCTTCCTGTCCAGGAATTGTACTGCTTAGGATATGCGGTCCTCGTGAAGGGGGCAATGTTACGAATTTTGAATACAGATAGATAATTCTAATGCAATTGTTGCATTTTTCTATATAGGGTAACATGAAAAGTCTGAGAGTAACAATGCTGTACCCGAAAAATAGAAATACAGGGTGTGTGGGGTGTGTATTTAATTACGGCAATGCACACTAGGGCTATCTGCCTAAAGAAAGGGATGCCTTCGTGGAGGACCTTGAGTAAACGAATATGTCACTAATATGGCGAAATTTTGCCATTGTGGCAACGGATTCGTTGACTAATTTTCTGTCACCAAAATTTGGGGAGGAATTGCTAAAAGTCGCCCTATTTGGGGAACATTTAGCGCCGTTTTGGTCCGTTCCCTTTCTAACCGCATCTGATATTGTAATAGCTATAAATGTTTGCTATATCGGCTGTAACAGTAATCGGGCCTGCTATGCCTTCTAGTAATTTCGAGAAGCAGAGAAACCTGAAGAAGTTTCGGCGGCTGGTGGAAAACTGTAGAAGACTGGAGAGAGCATCAATTTCTCAGTTTTCAGTTCAATGCGACTTCGGAGTATTGAGATAGCCGTGAGATCGTCACCATTTAGATGCAGTTTGCACTGCATTGAGTCGAATTTTCCTAGCAGTTTGAAGTTTAATTACTGATTGTACTGTGGGATACTGTGAACTGATTGTATTGTGGAAAACTGTAAACTGATTGTACTGTGAGATATTATGAATGTTTCTTTGGAAACTTCGAGAGATCTGAAACATTTCTTTTGATCAAAATAAATTTTAAATAAATTTTATCAACCTATTATCGGATCTCTATGCCTTCACACTATTACGAACCTTACGCACGTAACAATATGATTACTTGAGCGGTATTAAAAAATAAAGAAAACGCACAATTACCAAATACAATTGAAATTAAAATTAAGAAAGTCCAAGAACATAGTGCAACTTGAAAATTTATAAAAGTATGAAAACTTTAGCTATTAATATAGCGGAATATACTATGCGGAATTGTCCTAGAACGTTTAAATGAATGCTGAATAGTAGGATACTAGTTACACACTAGTTACATGGGCATAAACAGAGTCTGCAGTTCTTTCAATGAAATTATATAAACTTACGAGGATAAAGTCTTGACCTGGGAAAATGTCGGCAATATTATGAATAATCTGGTTGCGCGCAAGCCAGGCTACATTCGTATGATTGCTAATTAGTTTATTTTGAGAACCTAAAGTTTCTTCCGATAAGATTTCGGTGCCTAGTCCCAAGCTGGTATAGCACAAAAGAGAACTGGGCGAATCATTGAAAGGTAGAGAGTCCTTTTAACTTTGAGGGTAAGCTTTGAACTTCTTCCCAAGAGGCTCTATTATGCCATAAAAGCTGTATTAGCCTTGCTTAAGGCATAATTAACATGTCTTTGAAAGTTAGCTGCTTATCTAAGATTAAACCCAGATATATCGTAAAATTTACAACTGGAAAAATTTGGTTTTCAGTCCGCATGTTTAGGTTAATTGGGTGGTTTATCTTGTACCTCCTAAATACAATTATACTGTATTTACTTGTATTTAATTTGAATTTCCATAGGTGGCACCAGAGAGAGATTATATTTAGGCTAATTTGTTAATTTTTTATTACATGATTGGGATTAACTGATTTAGTTAGGTGACAGGTGACGGAGGACGGGGACGCCTGGTGTTTAACATAGGTAAACAGACGTGTGTCCCACGCCCTCCCCTATCTAGGAATAACAACTCCCTGGGGCCCCGTGAGGCTGCCTCGGGAATTTATAGTACAGATCTAAAGATCAATACATGGCCAAACAGGGGCTGAGGATTATTGTTTGACAATGGTTGCGTGACAATAACTTTGTGGGTGTGCATGGCTGTTGGAATAACACAGATACATAAAAATATACAAAATAAATACAAGAATAGATACATATACAGGCAAAAACAAATAAATACTAACAGATACGAACATAAGGATGCATTGATATTAAGATAAATATGAAGAGAGACACATATGTAAGATACAAGAGTAAAAATAAGAGTAATAAGTACTTAAAAAATACAGAGTGAGGTAAAGGGAGTCATATGTGTTTGCTGGTATCCTTGTGGTTGTAAATGTGCTGTGAGCACTTAAACACAGAGGTGAAGCAATTAGTACCGGATGTAGAGTTATGGTGCCAGGAGTTAGTGTTAGAGTTCGTTGAAAGTACAGTCTGCACTATAGTTCAAACTTGCAAGAGTTCAGGCTACACTAAAGTTTAGTGTACACTGTGGTACTAATAGCACTAAATTTGGAGTTTGGCACAGTCACTAAGTTTTAATGCAATTGCTATAGGTTGGTACAGTCGCTACAGCGCAGACACTATGTTAGGCACAGTAATTTCAGTACGCAGTCACAATGGTTGCACAGTTACTATGACTGTGAACAACTTTAAGAGTAAAGTCACGGTCTAAGTCACGGTGTAGGTACTGATGTTCACTGATGTGTGCACTTATGTAGTGCTTAGGCATAGTTGGAGTTGGTGCATGATGTATACGGGCGGTGTACCATGCATTGCAATAGGTTGGAAGGTGATGTAGGCATTCGAAGGCACTTTGAATTGACACAGTTGGTACTCTGCTAGCACACCGGTAAAGTAAGTTCTAAAGAAGATTGACATGTGCACATAAAGTTGAAGGCTTGGTGGTGGGGAGCTTTTGTTTAAAAACTTGTGGGGTGGCCCCTGAGTGAAAAGCTTTTAAAAAGGTTGGATAGTCGGTAAGGGGGGACGAAAAGATGATCGTGTTTAAAGAGTTGCTGGATGGGTCTTGGTCTATTGCGGTGAGCAGATAGTTTGGCCCATTGCCCCGATTTGAGTGATAGCTTTGCAGATTTTGGTTATGGCTGGCTTGTGAGTGATGATAAAGCGGTGGTACGCATCTCTGTTCATGGTTGGACATGGGAGGTGATGGTCTTTTGTCAGCTGGCAGGTGAAAAGATAGTGGTCTGGGTTGCCTGGGACTCCACAGACGCATATATCTGTTGATGAGATGTTGTGCCTTTGGAAGTAGCTGGGGAATGAGCCGTGTCCCGTGATATATCGTGTCAGCGGAGCGATTGCGATGTGTCGATCCGTGCTGACTTTTGGGAAGAAATCGTAGGTGCGGCGGCCAGTTGTGCTATGGTTCCATTCCTCCTGCCATTGTTGGAGCCCTTTACTCCGGAGCTGTCTCTTTAGGTAGGAAGGTGGGGCTTGAAGGTGGATCTTCTGTGCATTTGAGTCGGTTACTGCCTGATTGGCTAAACGGTCTGCTGACTCATTGCCTTCGTTGTTGGCATGTGCTTTTATCCACATCAGCGTCGTGTGCATATGTAAATTTTGCTGCAAGAGGTGCTGAAGGGCGATGACTAGTGGGGATCTGTGCTGATGGTTCTGGAGGGCTTGAAGTGTTGAGCAGCTGTCTGTATGAAGTGTGGCATGAGTTAAATCATTATGGACAATGTGCTGCATTGCTGCTGTTATGGCCAGGACCTCCGCTTGGAAGATGCTGTTGTGATTTTGCAAACGACCTTTCCATTCTTGTTCTATCAGGCCATCCTGGTAGTGGATGTAGGCACTACCTACACGATCCTCCTGTTTAGAACCATCTGTAAAGATGTGGGTACCTTGTGAAGGTTCTTGCATTCCAGTGTTGGTAAGGGTGCGTGGGATGATGACAGAAATTCCTTTGCCTTTAATTGTCGGGTGTGTGTGGAGAGGGTATCCAGGTGTTTCAAACTGGACTGGGCTGTAGGTGCTATTGTAGAATGTGACGTCTTTTCTTAAGTATACTAGAGCTGTATATGCCGCTTCCATTTCTACTTTGATGTGGAGAGGCAGCAACCCCGCAAGGCCATTCACCGCACTTGTTGCAGTTGTGCGAAAGGCTTTCGTGAGGTTGAGGGCTAAAGGGCGTTGGACGGTAGTCAGTAATTTGATTTTACGAGCGCCCATTGGGTGGGCCCAAGCAGCAACAGCAGCGTACGTGGCGATATTCTCTGCCACAGTGTGATATATCTATTTGGAGTGTGATATAGCTATTTATCTTCTGTATATGATGGTTCTGCCCCCAATTTTGCCCTTGAAAGGTGCGTGCTTTCCTTGCAATGGTGATAATCTTCTTCCTGATGTCTTGAATGTGCGGGACCCACGTGAGTCCTTGATCTCAGAGAAGGCCTAGATGTTTAAGAGTTGAGACTATCTTGATGTTTCGATTGTACAATTTGATACAAGGGCGGTGTCATGGATTTGTACCTGCCCTAGGGATGACAAGGGCCATGGATTTCTCAGTGGAAATTTTGAGTTTTAATGCAGTGCACATGTTTTCGAATATGGTACATGTTGCAGTCCCATTTCTTTCTAATTCCTTCCGTGTATGCTGTGGCCAGTCAGCTTCCAGCACAGAATTGAATGTTAGGTTCCAGAGAACCGGTCCGGCGCAAGAGCCCTGGGGGCATCCTCGCTCCTGGCTTTTGGTGTTTGTGCCGTTGTCGTTGGAAATTAAAAAGCTTCGGTTCTTCAAATAGCTATTAAAAGTGTTAAAGATATTTGCTGGGCAGCGTTCTATTCTGAGGGCTTGTTTTATCGCAGGCCACCAGAGGGTGTCGAACGCGCTCTGCAGGTCGATGGAGATGAAAGCCGTATGATATCCCGTAGCTCTGTTGCGTTGTATAGTGTCCCCGATAGTACAGAGAGCATGTGTGGTGGAGAGACGTGGTCGGAATCCGAACTGTCTTGAGCTGAGGAAATTGGTCACGTGCAGGTGATAGGACAGCCGTTGGACAAGTAGTTTTTCATAAATCTTACCCATTGCGGATAAAAGGCAGATGGGTCGATAAGAGCGCAAATCTTGTGCGCTTTTATTTTTCTTTAAGAAGAGAACTACTTATCCTTGTTTGAAGGCCTGTGGAAAAATTTGTAGATGAAGAGGTCTATTGAAGAAGGTGCTGAAGAATGATGGACATGCATTGTAGGCCACCTTGATGATAGCATAGTCGAGGCCGTCTGGGCCTGGTGCCTTTTTGCGCGGGAGGAGTTTGAAGACGTGTCTAATCTCACTGCTACTGAAGGGAATATCATACGAGGTGGTGGCAGTGCTTGCATTTTCGCGGATGATGCGCTGTGAGGGCGTGTCATCCTCTGGGTTGTCATCAGGGAATATAGTGCTCAGGATTATGCTGGCAGTGTGTTCCACTATGTTGGTATTATCGGCAGGTGCTAGAGTCTGGATATGGATCTGTGCCGGGCGAAAGACTTTGCCGGTGGTAAGTTTGTGGAGGATGTCATATGGGTTATTATTAGCTGTACAATACTTCCTCCAACTAGTAGCCCACCAGCGGCCGAGCGGTAAAGTCGCTGAACACTGGTAGTTCGGTCCGAGGTTCGAATCCCGCGAACGGGCTGGCTGCATAGGCGTTTTCGTGGTTTTCCCCATGTGTAACGTGTATACGAGCCAGTTTCCCTTAGAAAGTCCTCCACGAAAGGCATCCCTCCTCTTAGGCAGATAGCCCTAGTGTGCTTTGCCATAATTAAATACACCACACCACCACCTCCAACTAGTAATTTTGGCTGTTAGAATATTATTTTTGTAAAGGGCTCTCTCTTTCCTGTATGCCAGAAAAATTTGTTGTCTGATGCTGTTGTCTGCAGTGCGGATGCGACGTCTAAGGGCTCTGCATTTTTGTCGCTGTGTGCGAAGCTCCTTGGTCCACCAAGAGACTCCTTGTAGTTTCGTCGCGGACCGGGTGGGCAGAATGTTGTGGCATATGTCTTTCAGTGTCGCCAGGAGTTGATTGGTGAATAATTCCATGTCGGCTGGACTGTTAATACTGTGAAGTTTTCTTTCTTCGTTATGTAAGACGGTGGAGAAGGAGGAGGTGAGGTGCCGGATCTTATTGCCTGGGAGCTTAAACCTGGTAATAACAGAAATGGTGGTGTCGCAGCTGATGGAGAAATGTATGTACTTGTGGTCTGAGTTACTCTCTTCTTCATTTACTGTCCAATCTTGAATTGTACGTGAGATGTGCGTGCAGAGAGTAAGGTCTGGTCAGCCAGTATTGTAGGAGTTATCGTAAGTGGGTGGAGCGTCTGGAGTGTTGAGGAGGTGGAGGTCATGACAGGCCACAAAGTCTTCCAATTCTTGGCGTAGCCCCATATACTGTTATGGGCATTAAAGTCACCACCTACAAGAATCGGAGTTGAGGGATATCGTTGCATGACATCAAGGACGTTGGTGGTGAGATTCATAATATCTTCAGAAGGTGGTGAGTAAACAGAGATGAGGATAAGATGAAAGTTTTGAAGGGCTAGTAGTATGTCAACTATGTCGCGTTCTTGTTTAATAACTATGGGGGACCAGGAGGGATTGCAACATTCAATGGCTGCTCTTGGGGCTTGATTTTGGGGAACGGATTTCTGTTGAAAGAGTGTCCAGCCAATTGGAAGACCTCTTTTTATTGTGGTGATCCACGGTTTGAAAATGGTTTCTGAATCAGAAGAGATTCGTGCACTAACCTAGTGCTTCGCATTAGAGAGTAAAGAACATCTATGATATAAAAATATACTTTTATTTACACAGCGAAAACGCGCAGCAACATTATTAACGAAAGCTCATTCTCCTAATAACATACTTCTTTTTACACTCCGCTTGCGCATGCGCAATGACAATTATCAAAGGAGCTTGGCAGATACTGCCATCTGTTGGATAAACTATTCGCTACATATTCCTCCCACCTGAATTTACTGGGAGGTAAATTCACACATCTGTTAAGTATAATATATGCATAATAGTACAGTATACAATATTGAAGAATAAAATTATGCCTACCAAGATGTTCTAATTAAATTGAAATACAAATTTACCTGGAGATGCAGCATTCCATAATTTTCTAGACATATTAACAGATAATACTAAACCTAGAAAAATAAAAATAAATCAAATTATTAAAAAGTATTCAAACAAGTACAAAACATTTCACAGACGTATCACTGGTTTCACAGTTCTACCACTGCTGGTAGTCATAGGAATATTTTCAGTCATATCCTTTTGGACTGGGTTATCCAGCTCAAGTCTGTACAGTCTTTGCACTGGTCTCAGAAACTCAGAAGTCTCTGTTTTTATGACAGCAAGTCTTATTTGTCCATCACGACCAGGTAGCAGCTTTATGACACGCGCCAGGTTCCAAAAACCACGTTTTTTGTTGTTATCTTCAAGTAGAACAATTTCACCCACCTGGAGAGGTTTAGCTATAGAGTTTTTAATGGACTGCTGACGTAACTGTCCTAGATATTCCACACGGAATCTTGCTCTAAGTTGTTCTCTCACCTTTTGTAGATACTTAGCTCGTTTACTCAGTTTTTCCTTATCCACTGTATCGATATCAGGTACTCCTGATTTGGAAATCTCCCGCAGGAACATTTCTGGAGTTAATGGGGATGAATCTTCAACGTCTTCCGACACGTAGGTAAGTGGCCTAGTATTGATTACTCTCTCACAGTCGCATAGTACTGTAAGCAACTCCTCGTAATCCAGGGCAGCACGACCTAGAACTTTTCTCAGAATCTGTTTCACCATTTGAACTAAACATTCCCACCAACCGCCCCACCAAGGTGCGGAAGGAGGAATAAATTTCCACTGAATTCTTTGCTCAGCGGCCTTTGATCGCAGACTCTCCCAATCAATTGTATGCAGAAGGCTCTCCGCTCCTTTAAAATTACTGCCATTGTCTGAGTATATTATAGATGGTCTTCCGCGACGAGAAATGAAACGTCTCAATGACTGGAAAAAAGCTTCAGTTGTCAAGGATGTTACTGACTCCAGATGAATGGCCCTATAGACCGCACATGTGTAAAGAACAATATAAGCTTTTCGACCATCCTTAAGGTAGAGGGGTCCTGCCAGATCGACACCCACTATCTCAAAAACATTTGCATCACGTACTCTATCTTTCGGCAAAATTCCTGGAGTTACATCACAACTTTTGGATTTAAATCTTTGATATTTAACACATTTTCTAATGCACTTTCGTACTGTCTTACGAGTTTTGAGGATCCAATACTTTTCCCGCAAATGAGACATCACCATAGAAGTACCAGCATGCAGCAGCTCATTATGTGCATTCATTATTAGTAAGTTTACTACTGCATGATCAGATGGCAAAATGACAGGAAACTTAAAGTCATCAGTATCGTCGCGATATGAAATATTGGTTTTAGCTCTGATCAAACCATCACGATCAACTATAGGTCTGAGGTCTTTAATTTTATCATCGTTCACACTCTTAAATGATTCTCTTTGAACCAATAACATAAGAGTTATCTCAGCTCTTTCAATTTCCGAAACTGACAAAATTTTGGAGGTTTCGTTTGTAATTCTTCGTAATTTAAAGTAAAACCTAAGAATCCAACCTAACATGCGTACAATTTTCTTTATGGATGAAAAGTACCTGTAATACCAATTGTCAGGTTTAGAATCTTTGTTAAGAGTTGTCAATACTGATTTACGCCTTTCTGAATTTATGATCTCTTCGTCCGGCAAATCGGTGCCTCTTGACCATGACGATTCTGGTTCTAACAGCCATGATGGGCCCTCCCACCATTTCGACAGCAAAAACTGTTTAACTGAACAGCCTCTAGAAGGGAGATCGGCGGCATTCAGCTCCGAAGGGATGTAATGCCAATCCTCTATTTTTGTAAGTGTTCTGATTTCTTGGACACGATTCCAAACGAAAGTTCCCCACCGTACGTCTCGCTGGATCCAGCACAAAGCGGTTGTTGAGTCAGTCCAGAAGAATGTTCTTAAATTTGGCATGTTCAAATCTGAAAAGACCATACGTCCCAAGCGTGCTCCGATTAAGCAGGATAATAATTCCAAACGAGGAATGGATATACTCTTTAAAGGCTTAACTCTAGTGCGTGCTTGCACAAAATTTAAATAAACCTTATTTTCGGTCTTCACTCTTAAGAAAATGCAGGTAGCATAGGCATGCTTGCTGGCATCGCTGAAAACATGAAGACTTACATCTTCGTTAACCGATCTGTCAATATTAAGCCATCTAGGAATTTTGACATCAGACAGCAGTTTCATTTCCTTTACCCATTGTATGGACTTCTTTTCTAAATGTTCTGGCAATTTTTGATCCCAATTTAATCGTAATTTCCAACACTCTTGCAATATCACCTTTGGGAACAGGGTAACGGGAGAAAGGAAGCCTACTGGGTCAAATAACTTATGCGCACAAGAAAGGAGTGTTCGTTTACTCGCGACAATCTCCTCTTTCTTTAGTGACTCAATTTTACAAGAAAGAGTATCATCCTTCAAATCCCAATTTAACCCTAGAACGCAAACGAATGTATCTAATTTAGAGTTGGGAATTATTTCGGTTTCACAATTCGACTGCCATCCTCTAAGATTAAACTTTCCCAGTGACAATAACATTCTCGATTCTAGTACAAATCTATTCAATTCTTCAACATTCTTAAAACTAGTCAGGCAATTATCAACATAGAAGGACTCCTTCAAAATGTTGGCTGTAACTGCAAACTGATCAGGGGCACGATTTAAATGATAGTTCAACGTAGCGGCTAACAAAAATGGACTACAGTTAAGCCCAAAAACCACGCGACAATGTCTGTAAATTTTAGTATTCTCTTCTTCTGCACCTTTCCAAAAGAAACGCAAATAATCTCTATCCTTCTCTCTTATACCAATCTGCAAGAAAGCTTTCTCAATGTCTGAAATTACTGCAAGAGGATATTTCCGAAAACGATTCAACAATGTTGGAATTATTTCTATTAGGTTGGGACCTTTCTCAAGACAATCATTTAAGGAAAGTTCTCCTTTGGCGTGTGCCGAAGCATCAAAAACTGGCCTTACTCGCGTAGTTTCACTAGATTCTTTAAAAACCGGCATATGAGGCAAATAGTGCTCTCTATCTACTTCGCCTTCATTTACCTCTTCAATAATTCGTTCCTTCAACCAAGTTTTAAATACTTCCTGATAAACTTTAATTTGATTCGAATCTAATAATTTCCTTCGCGTATTAGTCAGGCGTTTTTCTGCCAACGTTTTATTATTAGACAAGCGAGAGGGGTCCAGTACCCAAGGTAATGCAGTTTCATATCTCCCGTCTGAATCCAAATTCAAATTTTCCTCAAAATATTGCATGGTCTCCTCATGAATTTCAGCTTTCGTTTTAGACTCAACTGGGTCATTTATACCAATAACGTCTAACTTCCACAAGTTTTCTGCTGATCTTTCGTTTAGCAATAAAGAAACACATGCAAGAGAATCATTTATACCCGAAGATTCCTTCGCTGGAATTTTACCCATTAAAATCCATCCCAAACTTGTTTCCATCGCGACCGGACCACTTTGTAAACATTTAATATTTCCGGTGAATAATTTTCCAGCAATATCAGAACCTATCAACAATTTAATGTCACTTTCGTTTTCGAGAGCATTACCCTCTACATCTGACACTTGAATATTTAATTTACGAAGTTCTTTCAACCAAGGACCTTTAGGTATTTTCTTAACATCAGAACAGATAACAGATTCACTTAAACAATGCACACTACATACATATTTATTATCAAGGCTACTCAAATTAACTATATATTTAGAATGCAATTTTTCTTTTGTTTCTACACCTCCGAATAATTTATGAACTAATTTCACTTCACCAACACTGTTACATTTCAAAGAATCTGTAATATCTTTCGTTAAATAACTTCTCTCGCAACCCGTATCTATAATCCCTCTGACTATCCTTTCCCTGTTGCCATTTTTTACCCTTACGATTAATGTTTGTAGTAACACATCGGAGCTCGCGGATCTGCTAGCCAAAACATTGACCTCGTTCTTCGCCACAGGCTCTACTTGTTTAGTCTCTTTCAATTGAGAAGGAACTTGTTGACACATTACTGCCAAATGCCTTTTCTGGCAAATTAAACACTTAACCTTGGACTTACAGTTACGAGAAATATGGTTTTTCTTCAAGCATAATAGACATAAACCCTTCTTAAATATTAAATCTTTTTTATCCTGATATGTAAGCGTACTAGCTTTAAAACATTTTTCTTTTAAATGTGGCTTATCACAAAATAAACACGATTCCTCAACTTTCTTAATAGGAGCATTTTCTTTAAATTTGTCTCCTGTATACAAATCATTACAAGTAGGAATATTAGACTCATCATTAATGTAACTTTTAGATTTTCTACTTTTATCAAAAGAAAAACGCGCTAATTTAATTCTCTCTTCAGATATCACTTCATTTTTCAAAAACAGAAGAATAGATTCAAGATCGCTCTTACCTTGTTGTGACGAGCTCTCCCGTTCCCTATCCCACACGCGTAAGATGTCAGGGGGCAGGCAAGATTCAACTAACGGAAAAATAACAGTAGCGTATTTATCTTCAGTCACACCGAGAGATTCCAGAGCACGCAATTTTGTTTCTAAACTGTCGTACAACGATGATAGCGCAAAGTCCTTTTTGGTTGCATTATTATTTATCAACACAAGATTCAATAAATCCCGAACGTACACTTGTATAAGAATATCTTCACGTCCAAAACGATTCTTTAAATGTTCGATGACTTTCGGATAATTTTCTTTAGTTGTCGGGAAACTCTGCACTATTTCCCGTGCTTTCGATTTGGCAGCAGTAGCCTGGATCAGATATACGAATTTCAAATGATCATCTAGCACTGGATCTTCGTGTATCTTACTAAAGGTATTCCAGAAATTCAACCATTGTCGTGGATCACCTGTAAATTCAATCAAATTTATTTTCGGAAGCTTCAAATTCGTTGCCGTTGTTCTTGAATCAACAGTTCTGGTTTCATTTACCGATGCATGAGTCAGCAAATTTTTCTCTAGTTTCACAGTGATTTGCTTCACTTTCATCCTGGCTGCTATTAATTTCTCCTTGTAAGTCTCACATGACTCAAATTCTTTAGTATATTCTTCTTGCGAGACTTCTTTCGATTTTGATAGGAGATCCAATATTTCTTCATCCAACTGTTGTAGTCGAATTCCTTTATCTTCCAGGATTTCCAGGGACGATAATAGAACATCACTGTTCAATTCTGACTCATTCAAATGTCCATGTAGGCTATTATATGCTTTCGTGAAGGCTGCACGCAGTGGTATTCTTCTTACTTTCAAGGCTTCCATTTCTGCTGTTAAACCATCAAAAGTGTCCTTTACCTAACTAATGCGTCCTGTTAGACGGACGCCACTTTTTATTGTGGTGATCCACGGTTTGAAAATGGTTTCTGAATCAGAAGAGATTCGTGCACTAACCTAGTGCTTCGCATTAGAGAGTAAAGAACATCTATGATATAAAAATATACTTTTATTTACACAGCGAAAACGCGCAGCAACATTATTAACGAAAGCTCATTCTCCTAATAACATACTTCTTTTTACACTCCGCTTGCGCATGCGCAATGACAATTACCAAAGGAGCTTGGCAGATACTGCCATCTGTTGGATAAACTATTCGCTACAGTCACCACCTACAAGAATCGGAGTTGAGGGATATCGTTGCATGACATCAAGGACGTTGGTGGTGAGATTCATAATATCTTCAGAAGGTGGTGAGTAAACAGAGATGAGGATAAGATGAAAGTTTTGAAGGGCTAGTAGTATGTCAACTATGTCGCGTTCTTGTTTAATAACTATGGGGGACCAGGAGGGATTGCAACATTCAATGGCTGCTCTTGGGGCTTGATTTTGGGGAACGGATTTCTGTTGAAAGAGTGTCCAGCCAATTGGAAGACCTGCAACTTCCACTTCTCTGGTGTAGGGTTCTTGAAGTAGAAGTACGTCGGCATCATGCGTAATTGCGTGCTGGATAAGCTGTGAAGTTGCGGCTCGTGCTCTTTGAAGGTTCATTTGTATACATTTTACAGTGTCGTTTGACTGCGTAGTGTTGCTTGCCATATTGTTTGGGATGTCACGGGTACCATTAATCGTACTTTGTGCTACGCTTGATTCGTGCAATGTACCTTCCGTATGTAGGGCATGTGACGTCGTAGGCTGGATGTGCGCAGAGTGTCTTATTGTGGCTCCTATAGTTCCAGTCTGCACAGTTGATGCAGGTGGGTTGGCGGACGTTGCAGTCTTTGATGCTGTGGCTGCCAAAACAGAACGCGCAATAGATCTTGTTTTTACAGTTCTGTTGGGTGTGCCCGAATTCCTGGCAGCGGTAACATCTTCGAGTGTTATAAAATTCTGCGATTCGATGTGCTCGCCAACCGAGGTACATTCTTTGTTACTGAATGAGTTGATGATATGCTGGTGGTGTGCATTCCAGGACCCACTTGACTCCATTTCCTTTGTCTTTTAATCTGTAGAGGACTTTAGCTAAATTCTTGTTGAGGTAAAATTCAGATCCTAGTGCTTTTTCGATGTCTGCCTGGGAAACTGCTGGGTGTACGTCGTGGATGGCAACTTTGGGAAGTCTAGTATAAGGTATTTTAGTCGTAACTAGTTGCTTCCCTTGGGTACCCTGTAGTTTTTTTTGGTAAGTTTCTCAAGATCTTCAGGTGTAGCAAAGTCTACGGCCAGACTCTCTTTTTGAATTGGTCTTAGCGTGGTGATCTTAACCCCTAATGTGGGAAGAGGAAATTCAGCACTGAGTCGATCTTTAAGTTCCTTCCTTGTGAGCTTTGTGTCTTCTTTAGGGTAAAGCAGGAGAGTGTATTTCGGTGGTGGTTTAGACACCTGTGCGTAGGATCTTGAGACTGTTGGAGGTGTTGTTGTCGTGGACACACTGAGGAATCCAGGATCCGTGTTGGTGGCTGTGGGCTCTGCGTAGAGCCTCTAATGGCTAATTCTTTGAGAGCATCGAGGATGCCTAGTAGCTGTTCGCGTAGGTCCTTGGTTAATAGATGTTTTTCCCGCTGTAACTAACTGCAATTTCAGCAGCACTCGCGTACAGCGTGTCGACCTTATCTTTGTAGCTGGTGTCTTCTGAATTGATCAGGGCTGACGCTTCAAATTTGCTATGGTACACCGACGTATCTGCCGATTTATCAGATGTCATTGTAGTGATTTCACTATTTGTGGTGCGCTGGTGGTGTTGCACTGTTGATGAGCAGAGAAGCGCGTAAGGAAAGGAAAGATGGTTTGTACTCAATATAGGAGGGGATACCAGCTTACAGAGCGATGAGTGTAGCAAATATGAAACTTATTTGAAATATTATTAAATTAACAGGCATAAAGCAATGGTAGTAATAGCAATCAAACAGATAATAAAAATAGTGCTTAATAATAAAACAGGTACCAAGAATAATTTATCTGCACAATTAGGCTCACAATTAATGCACTAAATAGGATATCACTATTTGAATACTTGCACTAGTTAGGAAATCACTATTTGAATAATTACACCTTTATGAACACATGTAGATAACACATGAAGATAAATTAGAACAGATGTAGTTGTGAGTGGTACCCACACTGTTAAAAACCTTAAGGTGCACTGGAAATCCAAAGTCTGCATTATCGAGGTGATAACCAGAAATTAATAATTATTCATTAGTACACTAAAAATCATGCATACTTACTGTGAGTTACTCTGTTAAGAATAATACTATAAATATGATTTACATATATGAACTGTATTAAGATACTTAATTATTTCCCGGCTGGCAGTATTTAATTAAAAAGTGCCTACCTTGGGCGTTAATTTTCTCTGTTTTTCATGTGTGTTTAAAAAGTAATCCAATGATAGCTGTTACTGTCACTGAAGCACTAATCCGTAATCGCGGCACCAACACAACACTTCACAGATGAAATAGCGTGAGCACTAATTAAATAGTGTAATAATGGGCGTAGATTTACTCATATCAAAAACCAGAATCCTGTTAAGAGGGAAGAACCAGCACAATTCCGTAGACTCGGCACAGGGACGACACTTCACTGTAGAACCGGCGTAATCACTCGTCTTAATTAAATGGCATCTGGACGGATGTTTCCTTTCGCTCGTCAAAGTCCATATAAAATGGGAGAATGTGATATCTTTTATACTAATCACCTGATTTTCACCAATTTTAGAAACTTTGGTAGCACTCCTAATGACTGGAACGATGCCGTTGTCTCTATCCAATTAGCGTAATTAGATAATTTGCGATGGCTAATTAAACAATGGTCCAGTCCGGCGTATTCCTTTCCCTTATCGGGATGTGAATCTCACTCCACGGGGGGGGGGGTAGCTGACGAACGTTGGCGACCGTCTTCACTACCGTTGGCGTTGGCGAAAGGTCAAAGGTCATGCACAGCCTCCTGGTCGAAAATGAATATATTTAAAAATTCATATCTCTGGCTCTAATTGTCGGTCCGTCTTGAATTTCATCAAGACTAACATCCGAACTAACTGTGGATATGAAATCCTGTACTGCTGGGTTCCCGGGCATGTGGGAATAAAAGGGAATGAGGTGGCAGATATCACAGCAAAATGTGCTGTTGAACTGTCCAGTCGTCTCATGTCCAATCCTTAGAACAAGGGCTTTCCAACGATGTAAGACACTTGTCGCGGCGGGCGGCGGCAGCTGCTCGATGGTCGTTCTAAAACTGCCCTATACGATAACAATGGAACTCTTGTATTTAATAACTTAATTTCCTCATAATTAATCAACCAGAGAAAAAGCATGTAGAAACTTCGAACTGGTATCTGCGTATGCAGGATGACTTAGGCTATCCAATGCAATAACATTTAGCTTCCAAGTTGATTACTTCCGCTGTAATTATTCCAGAAAGCGGAGCTGCACAAATCCAACCTTCACGCACGTCGTCTCAGGGCATCAACAACTGATTTAGTCATAACAACTATGTCGTCGGCATAGATTGCAGTCTTGCTGCTTGATAAGTTCCGGCAAATAATCCATGTGGGTGTTAAAAAGAATACGCCCTCCAGGAACTCCCTATTTAATTTTTCTACTTAATAATGCGTCTCCCACACAAACACTCTGTTCAGCCTAAAAATAAATTCTGTATTAAAACAACTTCCTCCCACCATTTCAGGATCTTTATATGTTGATGATCTACAAATTAGCTGTCGGGGTGCGGATATGAGACATATAGAGAGACAGCTCCAGATCGCTTTAAACAAGATCCAGGAATGGGCAAAAAGACAAGGATTTACGTTTTCAGAACAGAAGACTGTGTGCGTGCATTTTTCCAAAAAGCGAGGTCTGCATCCTGAGCCAGAATTATACCTCAATGACTCTGTAATTTCAGTTGCACCAGAAATAGAATTTTTAGGGGTGATGTTTCAGCGAAAATTGACTTTCCTTCCTCATGTATTAAACTTGAGAAAAAAGGTGTACCAAAGTTTTAAATATTTTAAAAGTCCTGGCGAACACCTCCTGGGGTGCAGAGCGTTGCTCCATGCTTCGCATTTACAGAGCTCTAATTCGCTCTAGACTGGACTATGGCTCAGTTGTTTACGGATCCGCACGGTCATCAGTATTGTTAAAACTGGATCCTGTTCATCATCAAGCTCTACGGATCTGTTCAGGAGCTTTCATGACTTCTCCTGTCCAGAGCCTGTATGTTGACTCTAATGAATCATCATTTTATCTGAGGCGTGAACAATTGTCCCTTTTGCAATATTTTAATATTCTATCCCAACCTGAACATCCCAGTAAGCTGTGCTTACTTGATGATGTGTGTAACGCATTATTTGAAACACGTCCATCCTGTGTTCCTACATTTCTTTTAAGAGTTCGACCTGTCATTGAGGAACTTACCCTCTCTGATATGCACCCCCAGGCAGTACAGAATTTTGAAATCCCATCTTGGGAAAATGCACGGATTCAGCTTCTTGATGTTTTTAAGTATCATGTGAAGGCAAGCACTAACGAGATTATTTACAGACAACTCTTCGCTGAGCACAGGGACAAATATAGCAGTTATCTTCCAGTTTATACAGATGGATCCAAGTCAAAAGATCATGTCGGGATGGCATTTGTAATTGAAGACCACATGGAGGGCAGACGCTTGCACCATGCTTTCTCTGTCTTAACATCCGAACTAACTGCGATATATTATAGTCTTTTGTACATCTCAAGGCTCTGCTACAAAAAGTTTATAGTTTATAAAGATTCGTATAGTGCTCTTAAATCATTAGAAGCTTTTCCTAATACTCAAAATCCAGTAATAGTGGATATTCTCAAATTATATATAAACTTAATGAATCGTGGATATGAAATCCTGTACTGCTGGGTTCCCGGCCATGTGGGAATAAAAGGTAATGAGGTGGCAGATATCACAGCAAAATGTGCTGTTGAACTGTCCAGTCGTCTCATCCCTTTTGCAGACATCTGTTGTGTTGTGAAACAGAAGATCCGAAAAAATTGGCAGCAACTTTGGGATGTTCAGCTTCAAAATAAATTAAGACATGTTTAACCTAGAATTGAGCACTGGGAATTAACCAAAAATCGTAAGGAGGAAGTTCTTTTGATTCGCCTCAGAATTGGTCACACTAGAGTGACACATAGCTACCTTTTAAAAGCTGAAAATGAGCCTGTTTGTTTTAACTGTAATGTTTGTTTATCTGTTCGTCATATTTTAATTGAGTGTCCATGTTTTAATAGGCTTCACCAGAAATATTTTAATAGCTGTGACTTGCCTCTCGACCTTTTAATCGGAAGAAAGGTCAATTGTGGTTTGTTTTATTATTTGAAAGAGACTGGCTTTTATTACCAAATGTAATTTGTTTTGAAGACTATGTCTTGAATTTTAATATGTGCTTTTAATTTGTTTTTATATGACTTCATCCTCTGGATTTGGTACATTTGTCTACTTGTTTATTTATTGAATTTTAATGCCATCAATTGTAATCATCCCATCTCGTGTTTGGCGCGCTATAATCATCTTTGGTTTCTGCGCCATAATCTCTCACTCACTCACTCACTCTCGTAATAGTTGGCAGGTATGTCAATGGAATGTGTCTCCTAGAAGATCAGAGGCCTTGTCAAATATAATAATTAAGAATATATATTTTGCGATAAAGACTCTAATCAATTAGTAACAGGGCATGGACGCTTTCCTATATACTTACAGGGATTCCACCTCCAGGGCGTAAACCCCTCAGGGGCTTACTTTTGTGAGTACGGGTGTGGCAATCCCGAGGTACCCTAGCCATTCAGGGGATCATCTTCTTGGTGAGACGGGTGTCACGATCCTGGAGCCCCATTGATCTATCCTCTTTTCCGTCTTTTCTCCTCTTGGCTGGAACTTTTTCCTTTCCCTTCTCCCTCGTTGTTTCTCTCTACGGAGTTTGGGGCTGGTCACGAGAGACTGGAGCAGCCCTTGTCTCCAGTTTTCGAGTTGCGAGAAAACTGCCCACGTGTCTGCCGTGAGTGGAGACCCGTTTCGCTGGAAAGGAGGGTGCTGGTAGTTGAGGGGCGAGGTACTGTCCCCAACACACTGCTTTGGCTAAACAGGAGGCACCTTAGTCGTCCTCACGGGTGTCAATCGGCTGGTCATTAGTCCTTGTGTCAATGGCTTGGGGATAAGCTCTCGGGAGTACCTGCTTTCGGGAAAGCCGACTGTGGGACTTCAGTTTGCGTATAGACCCGGTTAACCCTGGCGCAGGACTCTGCGTCCCCTTGTTGGACTCTGTGGTGGGTGGGGCTGCGGGGTCCGAATTTTTTTCTTTTAATATGGATAAATTAGACAATACCCCTCTAAAAAAAGCAAGAACCAATGCAAACAGTAATATTATACAAGTTTCGAGTATCCCTATAAAAGACGTATCTACCATACCACGCTTTGTAGTCATGATCAACTCTTCTGGCGAGCTGAATAAAATGTCTCCATTTCTAATACATAAATATATAACAGCTAGTGTTGGTGAGCCAAAAAATATGAAACGTTTACGTTCTGGAGATATACTTATCGAAACCATATCTTCTATACAATCTGCCTCTCTTCTTATGCTTACTAAAATAGGACAAATAGATATATGTGTGTCTGCCCACAAGACCTCGAATAGTTGTCGCGGCGTTATCTCCGAATTCGATCTTTCATCTGTTTCAGAAGAGGAATTCGTGCAGGAACTTGCGTCACAAAATGTATGTGGAGCTAGCTAGGCGGATCAAGATGCGTAAGGAGGGTCAGTTGATTAACACGAGACACGTTATCCTGACCTTCAACACGCCTAATTAGCCTACTAGCATTAAAGCTGGTTATTTAAATTGTCTTGTGAGACCTTATGTCCCTAACCCCATGCGATGCTTTCAATGCTAGCGGTTTGGTCACACTAAAATGTCCTGTCGTAGTAAACCCACATGTGCCCGGTGCTCTGGGGAAGGCCATGAAAGCGATAATTGTACAGCTGAGTCATTGTGCATTAATTGCAAGGGGCCACATACAGCATTTTCACGCATTTGCCCTAAGTGGAAAGCCGAAAAAGATTTTCAGTCTATCAAAGTTACGAAAAACGTTTCATATGCAGAAGCCGGAAGAATAGTACAGAGTTCTCAGCTGCGATCAAATACTTCTTATGCTAGCGTAACTAAATCAACAAGAACAATAGCTTGTCAAACAATATGCAGTCTCCCAAAAAGTTCACAAGCAAAACAACAGGAACCTAGAAAAGAAAATTCTGATAAAAGTGAACCTGCCCTATCTCCACACCAAATAACATCTAAAAATAAAGAAACAAAATTTGAAAATAAAAAATCGGAAAAATTAAGGAGCCTTAGCAATAGCTCTCTGCAAAGTCTGAGTTTCGACTCGCAAGACTCAGACGGGATGGAAGTGGAAGAGGAAATCAGTGTCCCAAGGCATCTGCTTCCCCGCAAGTCTAAGAAAGAGCACCAGAAAAATAAGCATTCTTGATGGCCACTTTCATTTGCTGGAACTTTCGTGGCTTCCACCACGGTCTTGATAACATAAAAGAGCTAATCAATATTCACCATCCAGCATGCCTGACAATACAGGAAACGCTCCTAAAACCTGAAAGTTCTGTAAAAGTGCGAGGATACTCTATAGTAAGGCAGGAATACGTCAGTAATTATCGAGCCTCTGGAGGTGTAGCTATTTTATTCTCACTTAATTACCCATCTAACATAATCCCACTGCCTACTCTGCGAAACCTCATAGCATTTAAAAGAGCCAAAGCAAATGCACGAAAAGTAAGGAGGCAGAGCCAAAGGAATTCCTGGATTTCATATGTGTCGTCAATAACATCCTCCACGCCTAGTAAGCGGGTTTGGGAAAGAGTTTGAAAAGCATGCGGAATCTATAAAGACCACTCACTTTCCTTTTTGGAAAAAGATTTCCGAGTGATTAGCTCCATAGAAGAAATTGCGAATACTATTGGTGAGACATTTGCTGCCGTTTTTCCAGCAGAAACTATTCACCTGCATTTCTCTCTATCAAGCAGCACTCTGAAATAAATCCCATCGCATTCAACTCTTCCAAATCTGAGCCTTACAATAGAGCATTTACTGTGTTGGAATTAAAGACAGCTTTATTGCAGACACATAGGTCTTCTCCGGGTCTTGATGGAGTGAATTACGATATGCTAAAACATCTGTCCTATAAGTCACTGAATGCCCATCTGACTCTTTACAATAGAGTGTGGAAGGAGCGTACTTTTTCCAGTGCATGGAGGAGAGCTGTTGTAATTCCTATTCCTAAGCCAGGGAAAGATCCAAGGAATCCCTCGAACTATCGGCCAGTTGGCCCTTACCAGTTGTGTATGCGAACTATTTGAAAAGATGGTAAACAGCCATCTAGTCTACTTCTTGGAAAAGAATAATATTACATCGCCTTATCAAAACGGTTTTCGAAAGGGGAGAACGACCGTAGATAATATGCTCCTGTTAGAGACATCTATTCGAAAAGCTTTTGTCATAAGAAGTCACCTTGTCTCGGTATTCTTCGACATTGAGAAAGCTTATGATAAGGCATGGAGATACGGTATACTTCGGGATCTTCACGAGAGTGGCTTGCGCGGCAACCTACCAATTTTCATTCAGAATTTCTTGAACACTAGAACTTTTCAAGTAAGGATTGGCTCTGTTTTTTCGGATGTTTATGAACAGGAAGAGTGTGTGCTTCAAGGCTCTGTGCTTAGTTTAACGCTGTTCAGTTTATAAATAAAAAATTCTGTATTAAAAGAACTTCCTCCCACCATCTTGGGATCACTATTTGTAAATGATTTACAGATTAGCTGTCGAGGGGAGGACATGAGATACGTAGAGAGCAATTGCAGATGTCTCTGAATAAGATCCAAGAATGGTCAGACAAACAGGGATTTACTTTTTTGAAACAGAAAACTGTGTGCGTGCACTTTTGTAGAAAGAGAGGCCTCCATCCTGAACCTGAGTTATATCTGAATGGTACAATTATATCAGTTGCGCTCGAAGTAAAATTTTTAGGAGTGACGCTCGACCAGAAATTGACTTTCCTTTCTCATGTTTTAAACCGGAGAAAGAAGTGTTTAAAAACACTAAATATTTTTAAAGTGTTGGCAAACACCTCCTGGGGTGCAGAGCGTTGCTCTATGCATCGCATTTCCTTCCGGGTCGACCGACTTCCAGTGGTTGTAGAAGATCCTGTCGGGACCAGGTGCAGTATTCTTGCACGACTTCAACTTGCTGGCGACTTCAGCAGGAGAGAAGGGGCGCATGTCCATGGTGGGAGGAGGCGAGGCCGACTGAGTGAAGACGCTGAGGTCGAGGTCGATGTCACTGGAGGCAGCAGGCTTAGAAAAGTGGTCCTGGATGTCCTGAAGAGCAATCTTGCAGGTGGAAGAGTCCCTATCAAGGATAAGGCGGACAGCACGGCGACGGTTCCGTCGGTAGAGCTTTTGTGCAATGCGTGGATCTCGCATGTTAGGAGAGGGCCGTTGGAAACTACCGGATTCAGCGGCGGGCAGTGTCTAAGATCCGGGTCAGACAGTCTTCAAATCTTCTCCACTGGTGCTTGGTTCCCTGGCATATGGGAATAAAAGGGAATGAACCTCTCGACCGTTTAGTCGGAAGAGTGGTCAATTGTAATTTATTTTATTATTTAAAAGAGACTGGCTTTTATTATTTAATGTAATCTGTTCAGCAGATTTTGTTTTGTATTTTAATGTGTGCTTTTACCAGGTTATTTATATGGCTTTTATCAGGTTATTTATATGACTCCATCCTCTGGATTTGGTACATGAAGCTTTTTAATAATTTTTATTAATAAGTATTTCATTTCTAAATTAGGTCATCCCACCATTTGTTTGGCGCATCGTAATCATCATTGGTTTTTGCGCCAAAAAACTCACTCACTCACTCACTCTTCACTGTTGCACAGACGAGTCATGCAAGATATCAGGGAGAGGTTCTGCGAAATGCGCAATTGGAGAGGAAAGCTCGGGAGTGGCGTCGAGAGGAAGAGGGATCTCATCAGTTCCAGAGTCAATTGTCTTGATATTTTATATTAGAATCTTAATGAATCATATGTTTAGGATTTCATATCTACTGCAAATATCATTATCTGAATCGTAATCAGCATTTTCACCCCACCATTTCAATATCATTTTACTCGCCTCGATTTTAAAAGTGTGTTGTTGTCTTTAGACTTTTTTCTTTATATAAAACCTATACTTTAGTTTATATGTTTAAACACGAATCCTGTGTTTGGCGCATATGGCCTATAGAGATTTGCGCCATAAATCTACTATCACCACCACTCATTCTTGACGATTAAAAACGTGCGGGAGGACTTCCAAGAGGTCGGAATACGTCGTAGCTTCAGGCAGATGTTGAAAATAGCACAAAGTCCCTTGCATTCTGGGTCGACATCTCTCCAGAGTTTGTAAGAAAGTCGATCAGGCCCAGGCGCAGAATTCTCACAAGCCATCAGCTTGAAACGTACTTCAGAAGGTGAGAACGGCGACATATCAACAGGAGGACGATCAGAAGCATGCTGGCAGTAGATGGAAGTGTCTGCATCCCGCTGAGAGTATTTTTCTGAGAAGTGGGCAGCAAGATCTTCAGCAGAAATTGCACAGAAAGAGGAGCTTCCTCCGCCAGTGCCTTCCGAAGACTCTGGGTTTCTCCGCACACCGGAAGCCTCCAATTCCCGTGTCATACAGGTGACAGATGACGGAAGACGCGAGCACTGTACCTTTACCATAGTGGTGAATCAGTTCAGCACCGCACCCCCCAAAATCTAGAGCAGCCAAAGAGGCCGCATGAGAGCAGCGCACCAAGAGACGAAACCCAACGCCGGATCCACCCAGGGCAGTTCAACGAACCAAAGACCCATAGGGGACCCACACCCCGTCGCCCAGGCTTCAGATTTATTGAGAACCAAAGTAAATAGATACATGGCCAAACAAGGGCTAACAGAGATACAACTTAGATGAATACAATAGTGGTATGACAGGGATACAACAGTGATAAATGAAAGCATAATGATACATAACAAAGTAAACGGTGTTATAAAATAGGTTACAGTAAGATATAAATTATAATACGTAGTACGAAAGGTCTATTACAAGTTAAGATGCATCGCAATAATACAAAATCGAAAACAGTAATCTAAATACATTAGATAACTAAAGTAGAAAATTATGATTATGATACATAAAGGTGAATATAAGGAAATACTATGGTGTAATTGAAAATATGTCCAATAATGCCATGAAGATAAAATTAACAACTGAACATTTGATTCGACATTATGCACAAAAGGAATCAATGCTTAAATATAGTAAATGGTTCGCAAGATATTCGCAAGATAAATACTCCAATAATAAAAGTGCAAATCATGGTTCACAATACATACGCAGGATACAACAATTACTGAAACCAAAGTAATGATAAGTATGGTATTAAGACATCATGGGTGTCGTACAGATACTGATGATGCGGCATTGATTCAAGTAACAGTACATAATGTAAGCTATATAAATTGCAGATTAACACAAATTCATAATGTAAGCTATATAAATTGCAGATTAACACAAATTCATAATGTAAGCTATATAAATTGCAGATTAACACAAATTCTGGGAAAAGAATACATTATGGAGATGTAGAAGTTATCACTGAACAATTTGCATAATATTCATACTACAACAATTACTGTACTAAGTACTGTACCATTACAATGCAGAACTAGAATAATAGATAAAAAGATAATAGATAATAGATAATAAGTGAGCTGATTGCGTAACAACATAACAAGTGATGCAGGATCATTTACTAGATATTGCGGCGAGATAACGTCAAAAATCATGCCAATACTGAAGATGCAGCAATAATTAAATTACAGTACATGACGAATGCGATGACAAATGCAAATAATAAAACTCAGATATGTTAGAACAAATTCAGACATTATGTATAACTGTATGAACAAATTCAATTATGAACAAATTCAGACATATATATCAGACATATTCAGACATATACAGACAAATAATTTATGAACAAATTCAGACATATGTATAATTAGTAATAATAATTGGAGATGTGAATACTAACGCAGGACAAAACAAATGCAAATAATGGAAATCAGAGACGATAACAAATTCAGACATTATGTGTCAAAGCAGGTGATATCTCAGAAATGACACGTGAAAATAACATAACATATTATGCGGAGGATAAAATACTGAGGATACAACAAAATATTTACATTACAATGCAGGACAAGAGTAATACAAATGCAGATAATAAAACAGAGATCTGGATACAAATGCAGTTTTTTTTTTTTTTTTTTTTTTTTTTTTCTAGAATGCCCCAACCCGCCTGATCACAAAGTGATCTTATGGTCCAAAAAGGGGGCGTCCCATTCACACCACATTCCGAGTAATTAAAAATGTTAGTACAATCAACTAAAGAAAATAATAATTATACATCCAGCAAGGTTGCCATACGACTATATAATTTAATTTTTTTTTTATTTATTAATTTTTTTAATGGCTGGATTAACGACACAACAGGAAAGAAGAAAACCAAAAATAACTAAATCAAGAAAACTGTATTAGTAAAAATGATAGCATAAAATAAAATGCAAATGCAGTATGTAATAATACAAATGCAGTATGTAATAAATGCAATACAAAATCAGTAACAAATACAAATAATAGAAAACAGAGACATAAACAAATTCAGACATTATGTGTCAAGGCAGATGATATCACCAAGATAACACATAGAGAGAACGTAAAAGGATAATATACTGAGGATACAACAAAATATTTAAGTTACCATGCAGGACAAAAGTAATATTATGACAATGATATGTGACAGATGCGTGCAATAAAAATCAGAAACATGAATACAAATGCAGTACATAACAAATACAATACAAATTCAGTACATAACAAGTGCAAATAATAGAGATCAGAGTTACCATGCAGGATCAGTAAGTTACCATGCAGGACAAAAGTAATATTATGACAATGGTACGTGACAAATGCATGTAATAAAAATCAGAAATATGAATACAAATGCAGTACATAACAAATGCAATACAAATTCAGTACATAACAAGTGCGAATAATAGAGATCAGAGACAATGAAACAAATTCAGACTGTGTGTCAAGGCAAGGGGTATCACTGAAATAACATATAACACTAATATAACATAAAATACTGAGGATAACATGCTGAGGATACAGTGAATAAATTAAGTTACAGTACATGACAAATATAAGAATATGACAATAATACATGACAAATGCAATTAATAAAAATCTGAGATATTATTTCTAATTTTTTACGTAACAAATGCGAATAATAGTAAACTGAGACATTAAAACAAATTCAGATGTTTTGCATCAAGACAGGAGGTATCACTGAGATAATATTTACAAAATAACGCTGCAAGACAACGTTAAAAATTATGCCAATACTGAAGGTGCAACAAATAATTTAAATTACAGTGCTTGACAAAGGCAAGAACTATACAAGATGCATTACAAATGCTAATAATGATAATCGGAGTAAATATTACAGATTGTGTAACATAGTGCAGCAGTATAAGTGTATAGTAATGACATACTTCTTCATCATATTGCGATGAAATAACTTGATAGAGATATAACAAATAAATTAATACAGAGTTTGTTTGAAGGACCGCAATAGAATAGCAGTGTGCTGTGACACATGAAATGCATTACAGTAATACACTACAATAACCTCCTCAGACCCGAGACAAAAATAAAAGGTTGATATTTTGTAAGAGGTATTTAAATAGTTGTTTCGATCACTTTGATGTAGAAAAGTGCAATAAAAATTTTTTTAGTTTATGAAAGCTAGGGGGATGTATCACATGTGTATCAGGAACAAGGCACTACAGTCAGAATTTTCTTAAGTATTAAGCAAGATTGAAGTAATTAATTTAACCTTAGTCTTTAATCACACAATACATACAATTCATAAATTTAACACGAAAATTAAGTTTTATTGGCGTTATAGGTACATATTATTATTATTATTATTATTTATATTCGTGAAATGCCTTGAAACAATTTGTACTAGTTGTGAAGCATAGAAAAATCTTGCAATCTGTACATTGTACATTTGTTAAGGCTGAGCAGTTCTCATTCCTGCACCTACTTCGATGAGTTCTATCCCCAACCATTTCAGGCATGTGCCTAGCTTCATTGTTACGAGCTGCTTGATGTGCTCTGCGTTTTGGAGGGGGTTCATCATTTTCATCTTCGGCTAGCGAAGGTGTGGGACATGGCTTCCTCAGTAAGCCGTGGATGAGTGTATTTGCAATACTGAGTCTAAACGCAAAATAGTCCAGAATGTTCTTCTTAGGTTCCCCTAGTTCTGTCATAGTATTTCTGTACGCGAGCCATGCACTCGACATGGTAAAGTCGACCATATGCAGAATGACTCGTACTGTCCATTTCTTGGTTCGGTGCTTCATTCTGTACAAACTAATGGTACGGTCCAGATGATTGACGCCCCCCATGTAATCGTTGTAAATTTTTACAATGTGAGGGCAATCAACTTCTAGGTATGACATGATTTCAATATCTTTATTCGTGTCGTTTGATTCAGGGTTTTTTAAAATAAATAAACAAGCCATGATTGAAAAATATAAGATTCGGGTCCGACGGCCCCGCCCACCACGGAGCCCAACAAGGGAACACAGATTCCTGTGTTAGGGCTAGCCGGACCTATACGCAAACTGAAGCCCCACAGTCGGCTTTCCCGAAAGCTGATACTCCCGAGAGCTTGACCCCAAGCCACTGACACAAGGACTAGTAACCAGCCGATTGACACCCGTGAGGACGACTAAGGTGCCTCCCGTTTAGCTGACTCCTCAGGGGGCTCACTTTTGTGAGTACGGGTGTGGCAATCCCGACGTACCCTAGCCCTTCAGGGGATCATCTTCTTGGTGAGACGGTCACCAAACCCCAGTGATCTATCCTCTTTTCCATCTCCTCTCCTCTTGGCTGAAAATTTTTCCCTTCCCTTCTCCCTCGTGGTTTCTCTCTACGGAGTTTGGGGCTCGTCACGAGAGACTAGAGCAGCCCTTGTCTCTAGTTTTCGAATGGCGAGAAAACTGCCCACGTGTTTGCCGTGCTTGGAGACCCGTGTCGCTGGAAAGGAGGGTCCTGGTAGTTGAGGGCCGAGGTATTGTCCCCAACACACTGCTTTGGCCTCTGCTACAGCTAAACGGGAGACACCTTAGTCGTCCTTTCGGGTGTCAATCGGCTGGTCACTAGTCCTTGTGGTAGTGGTTTGGGGTCAAGCTCTCGGGAAAGCCGACTGTGGAGCTTCAGTTTGCGTATAGGTCCGGCTAGCCGTAACACAGGAATCTGTGTTCCCTTGTTGGGCTCCGTGGTGGGAGGGGCCATCGGACCCGAATCTTTTTTCTTTCACTATGGCTTTTTCTCATATATACCTAATTAAAGATTTTGAGGTCACTCCAGTCACACAACCTAGTTCTGAAACGTCTACTGCTAAACCAGTCGCTCAACCTAGTTCTGAAACGTCTACTGCTAAACCAGTCACTCAACCTACTTCTGAAAAGTCTACTGCAAAAAAATTACGTACAGATACAAATGAAAAAAATCATAACAATAGTCCCCGTTTCCTAGTCATCTCTAGTCCTTCTGGCGAAATGCATAAGATGTCTCCTTTCGTAATAAACAAATACATCCAGTCTTGTATTGGTGAGCCGAGAAATATAAAGCGTCTCCGCTCCGGAGACTTGCTTATTGATACAACCTCAGCCACCCATTCTGCTTCTTTACTTCAGATAACTGAACTTGGGCGAGCGAATGTCACTGTAACAGCACATAAGTCACTGAACTATTGTCGTGGTGTAATCTCAGAATTCGACCTTCTGTATGTTTCTGAAGAAGAGATCGCTTCTGAGCTATCCGACCAAAATGTCTGCGGTGTAAAGCGGATCAAGATGCGTAAAGAAGGTAAGTTGATAGACACGAAACACGTGATCCTTACCGTCAACACGCCTGATCTGCCTAAGAATATTAAGGCCGGATATCTAAATATTTCTGTAAGACCTTATATTCCAAACCCTATGCGATGTTTCCAATGCCAGCGTTTCGGCTATTCTAAGACGTCTTGTCGTGGCAGCCTCAAATGCGCCCGATGCTCACAGATTGGCCACGATTCTGATAATTGTACCGCTGCGCCTTTGTGTATAAATTGCAAGGGTGACCACCCAGCATTTTCTCGCTTGTGCCCAAAATGGAAATCGGAAAAAGAAATTCAGACTACAAAAGTTACAAGGAACATCTCTTACGCCGAAGCCAGAAGACTAGTCCAGAGCACACAGCTTCGACCAAATACATCATACGCCAGTGCTGTTAAATCATCTCGTACAGTTGCCACCCACACATCAATAGGCACACAGACCCTACCAAATAAAACCCAACCGTCTACATTCAACAAGAAAAAAGAAAATGCAACCCATATAGTACAAAAAAAGAAACAGTTATTCAAAGTAAGCCCAAAACTGCCCCACAAAAAATATCAAATAAAAATAGAAGTCACAACAATAGCTCTCTTGATGAGATGATTTCTGAATCTGCGGATTCAGACTTTATGGAAATAGCAGAGGGTCTAGAAGTTTCCCAGGCATCTACTTCCACGAAAAACAAAAGAACAGCACAGAAAAAACAAAAACAATTCATAATGGCCACCCTCGTGTCATGGAACTGTCGCGGTTTCCACCGAAATTTGCTTGACATCAAATCTATAATAAATGTGTATCATCCTGTGTGCTTAGCAATACAGGAAACAAATCTGAAACCAGAACAGCATGCAAAACTTCGGAGGTTTTCTTTCGTCAGGAAGGATAACCTTGCAGGTGAGCGTGCCAGTGGAGGTGTAGGTCTCCTCTTTTCACTGGATTATCCCTCAAATGTACTTTCTTTGACGACATCCCTCCAAGTTGTCGTTACTCAAATAAATTTTGATATTGTTATTTCATTTGTTTCTTTGTATTTGCCTCCAAATGAGCACATTTATCAGCAAGATTTAAATAATCTAATAGAGCAGCTGCCTGAGCCTCTTATCATAATAGGAGATTTTAACGGCCATAGTCCACTCTGGTGTAGTAAAGGTACAAATTGCCGAGGAAGACAAATTGAGCAGATAATCGAAGATCATAGCCTTTGTCTCCTAAATAATGGGCAGGATACGTACTTCCATGAGGCTTCAAGGACATTTCACGCTATCGACCTTGCCATCTGTTCACCACCTCTGTTGCCATTTTGCACTTTTAGTGTCGGAAATGACCTGTACAACAGCGATCATTATCCCATTTTTGTGTCTCTTGCATGAAGAGGCCCCTCAGGGGGCTCACTTTTGTGAGTACGGGTGTGGCAATCCCGAGGTACCCTAGCCCTTCAGGGGATCATCTTCTTGGTGAGACGGGTGTCACGATCCTGGAGCCGCAGTGATCTATCCTCTTTTCCGTCTCCTCTCCTCTTGGCTGGAACTTTTTCCCTTCACTTCTCCCTTGTGGTTTCTCTCTACGGAGTTTGGGGCTCGTCACGAGAGACTGGAGCAACCCTTGTCCCTAGTTTTCGAGTGGCGAGAAAACTGCCCACGTGTTTGCCGTGCGTGGAGACCCGTGTCGCTGGAAAGGAGGGTCCTGGTAGTTGAGGGCCGAGGTATTGTCCCCAACACACTGCTTTGGCCTCTGCTACAGCTAAACGGGAGACACCTTAGTCGTCCTCTCGGGTGTCAATCGGCTGGTCACTAGTCCTTGTGTCAGTGGCTTGGGGTCAAGCTCTCGGGAAAGCCGACTGTGGAGCTTCAGTTTGCGTATAGGTCCGGCTAGCCGTAACACAGGAATCTGTGTTCGCTTGTTGGGCGGGGCCGTCGGACCCGAATCCTTTCTGTTTCAAACATGGCTTCAATTTTTATTTTAAAAAAACCGGACTCAAACGAATCTAAACAAGATATAGAAATTATTGAGAAAAGTATTACTAAGAAAATCCGTACTGATGCAAATAGAAAGGAAACTATTTAAAATCCGCGCTTCCTAGTTGTCTCTAGTCCTTCTGGTGAACTGCAAAAGATGTCTCCTTTTCTAGTAAGCAAATAAATTAACTCATGCATAGGTGAGCCAAAGAACAGTAAGCGTCTCCGTTCTGGAGGCCTGCTTATAGATACCGTTTCGGCCACCCAGTCTGCTTCACTTTTGCGTCAAACCAAATTTGGACAAGTATCTATAACTGTGTCTGTAAAGGCGTTATCTCGGAAATCGACCTTATGCTTGTTTCAGAAGAAGAATTTCTTTCGGAGTTAGCTGACCAAAAGGTTTGTGCTGCTAAGCGGATCAAGATGCGTAAGCAAGGTCAGTTGATCGACACAAAACACGTGATCCTGACCTTCAAATCGTTTGATCTGCCAAAGAATATAAAGGCTGGGTATCTAAACTGCCCCGTAAGACCGTATATTCCCAACCCAATGCGGTGCTTCCAATGCCAGCGGTTTGGTCACTCTAAAACATCCTGTCGTGGCAGCCTGACGTGTTATCGATGCGCGTCGGTTGGTCACGATAGTGATAATTGCACTGCTGCAGCATTGTGTGTAAATTGCAAAGGCGATCATCCAGCATTTTCTTGTTCTTGTCCAAAATGGAAACAGAAAAGGAAGTACAGACGACAAAAGTCACTAGAAACATCTCCTACGCAGAAGCCAGAAGGCTGGTTCAAAGCACACAGCTTCAACCAAATAGATCTTATGCTAGTGCCGTTAAAGCAACACGGACCGTTGCCATTCAAACTTTGGTAAATCCACAGACTCCTCCAAATAAAGCCCAGCAGCCTGCAAGCCAGAAAAAGGAAACTCTGACTCATGTAGTACACAAAAAAGAAATAGCAATCCAGAGCAAATCCGAAAATGAGCCTTCAAAAATAGTAACAAAAAATAAAAGCAATAGTAATAGTTCATTTGAAGATATTGTATCTGAATCTTTAGATTCAGATAGTATGGAAGTAGAAGAGGGGCTAGATCTTCCCGAGCATCTACTTCCACGAAAAACAAAATGCAGCACAGAAAAAACAAACATAAATTATAATGGCGACCCTGATCTCATGGAACTGTCGCGGATTCCACGAAAATTTTCTTGACATCAAAAGTATACTCAATGTTCATCACCCTGTGTGCTTGGGAGTACAGAAAACAAATCTGAAACGAGATCAACAAGCAAAACTTCGGAGGTTTTCTTCGTCAGGAACGATTACCTTGCAGGTGAACGTGCCTGTGGAGGTGTAGGTCTTCTCACCTCACTCGACTTTCCCTCAAGTTCCCTTCCTTTGACGACATCCCTCAGTTGTCGCTGTACAAGTAAATTTTCATATTGTAGTTTCAGTCGTTTCTCTTTATTTGCCTCCTAATGAGCACATTGATCAGGAAGATTTAAATATTCTTATAGAGCAGCTGCCAAAGCCTTTCATCATAATAGGAGATTTTAACGGCCATAGTCCGCTCTGGGGTACTTGGATCAACCATATTAAGAATGTTAAAAATAAAGCAATTGGAATTATGTGCAGATTTCTGCCAGTAATTGGACAATTTTCTAACCTTAGCCTAAGAACCAAGAGACATATTTATACTACTTGCATCCGACCCATTCTTTGTTATGCATCTCCAGCTTGGAATACTGCCTCTCCTAATCAATTGCATTAACTTTAAATAGTGCAGAATCAATTTCTTCGTATTATCACTGATGCTGACTTTCTCATTCGAAATGAACTCCTTCATAGAGATCATAAGCTTGAAACCATCACAAAATTTATTAAAAGAACAAATGAGAAATTCTTCTCTAAAGCTGTCCAATGCGCCTATGTGAACTATTCCCATGTCTTCAACTACGAAATACTCAATGAAGACCGCAACTGTGCTGTACTCCAAGTTGTTTGATTTGCTAGTGGGATGTTGTAATAGTCGATGTGTATTGATTTTATGCTGTATGGTTAGAATTTGTGTAGTTTTATAGTAGTATGGAACTTCTGTTGTTGTTGTATAGCATTTTGAACCATGTTTTGCATTTGTCGTTTCGTGAATTGTGAAGGATCCGATCGGATTTTCTTCAGCTTGTCAAGTTCCGTTTCCCTGCTAGATGCCTTTGTCCTTTTTCTTTTGGTACCCCTCTCACTTTTCCTTTCTCCGTTTTTTCATCCGAGATGTTTTTCATTTCCTGAATTCATTATGTCATGTGCCCTTGGGCTTAATATAAGGAACCGGCAACGTTGCACCTGCAATACCTTGGTAATATAGAACTGTCTAAGTCATGTCAGACGTGGTCGAATGCTTTCGCCACGTCTGACGTGAGGATAGCAACATTTTGTTTACAGTGCAGTGCTGATCCTATGAATCCAGTTATCTGACAAGTGGTTTTGTAGTTGAAAGCTGAGCCATTAATCCAAACTTTTCAGGCGGTAGTAAGGTAAGATAAATTTTCACTTTAGCGAGTAAAATTCTTTCGAAAACTTTACTCAGACTCGGAAGAAGGCTAATTGGGCAGAAACCATCAGGTTACAGTTGATTTTTCCCCGGTTTGGGAATCATAGCTATCTTCCATGAGCTTGTGTAATAGGAGTTAGAGATGCATGCATTAAAAATGCTGGTAATTTTAGCAATGATAGTCCTGGGTAGATGCTTGAGGGAGTTTTTTGTAATGCCGTTTGTTCCCGGGGCTTTCTTGGGGTGAAGTTTTCTGATGATTTCACTCACTTCTGCGGGATTAGTAAGATTTCTAATATTTCTAACATTAGAAGTATTAAGCTAATCTTTGATTTTGAGAAGCGTTTCCTTTTCAAAGTCTGTATTTGCAGGCCAAACATTAGGAAGAAACTGAGTTTGGAAATGTGTCACATAGTATAAGTCGGCTTTGTCTTAGTTGGTAGTTGCAAGAGTTTTTATAATGAAGGGGACGATTGCTTGATCAATTAGTCTTCATGTTTTTAATTAATGTCCAGAAGGAACCGCCTTTTATGCTAAGATTAATCATTTTATCGGTCCAAAGTTTTTCCTTATACTATTTGATAGCTTTACTGATCTTTTTATTAATTTTATTATAGTCTCTTTTGGTTGCCGTGTCCCATGTCACATGATAGGATTTTCTAAGTCTTTTTCTCTGTCTCATCATTTCTCTTATAATTTTAGGCAGACGATAAAGTTTTCACTAATAGGTAATTTTTCACTAGCTTCATCACAAGCAGCTTGAATATGTGAGGTGAGTGAGTCGATTGCAGAGTCCATTCCACTATCAGTACACAAATTATCAAAATGAATAATTGTATTTTTCATAAGGTTATCAAATAAGCACCAGTCAGTAATAGTTCTACACTTAGCACTGTTCAGCTTAGAAACACCAAGCGTAGCAATAAAAGGCAGGTGAACAGATGTGATCTCGTGCATAGCATTAAGTTGTATCGGCATAGTCATAGCAGTGAGAAGTATATCCAGAATGTCCGATCTTTCAATCCTGTCTGGCCGGTAAGCGTACTCATTCGGTTGCATGGATAGCTACCGGATGGTTGAGAATATAGTCGTAAAGTGTTCTACCATTTAGATTACTGCGTCGACAGCTCCATGCTGAATGCTTTGCATTTAGGCCTCCAGCTAAAATCACAGGGGTGTCACTTGGGAGGAGAGTATCCAGTATCGAGTCACTGAGTCTACTGTTGGGTAGGTTGTAGAATCCACAAAAATGAATTTCACCATAAGAGGGAAGGGAGATGGCTACAGTAACTGCTTCACTGCTATTGTCTTTAAATTCATTGATGAGGCAGGATTGATATGAACGTTAGACATAAATCACAACACCGCCGCCGCGATGTGTTGTCCTGTTACATTTATACACATGATAGTTCGAAATATGAAGACGGTGACATGCTTGGGAATGCGTTTCTGTGATTATTCCGATGTCAGTACCATGTGTTTGTAGAAAATGATTAAGTTCATGAATTCGGTTGTGCAGACCATTAGCGTTCCACACTGCGCATGAGATTGGTGTAAGTGGTGGGAGAAAATTATCCATTAACAGGAGTTTCCGTTGCACTGTCTTGAATTTTAGAAGATTTGAAAGTAGCGATTTGTGTACACATTTGTGGAAGTCCAGAGTCTTTGATTAGTTCTACAAACATTTTAAGTTCATTAAGAACTCCTCTAGGATGGATTCCGGAGCCAGTCCTGAGTATAAGGCTTGTGCGAAAGATCTATTTGTTACAAATCTGTCAGCGTAGGTTTTAGTATTTGGTGCAGTCTTAGGTTTTGGGAATTTTTCACATCCCCGATAATTTGCTGTGTGTCCTACTTGCAGACAGTTGGCGCATTTCGGTGGGGTATCTTTGTCTTTGGTGCACATAAATGAGTTTGTGGTTGTCTCCACATTTGACACACTTAGGCCCATGATGGCAATTAGATTGGGCGTGATGAAACCCTTGGCAGTGATAGCACTGCAAGGGTTCCGCTCAACCTTTGTAGCTTGCAACTATTATTTTCAGGCCGAGAAGAAATCGCTCCTGCCGAGATGCTTTGTTTTCCTCTTTGCGTGAAAGGGTGACTAAAAATAATGGAAGAAGGTGAATTTCTCCATCTCTGCGTCTCTTTAATTGATTGACACGAATAACATCATATCCTTTAATTTTTAGTTCTTCCTCAATCTCCTCTGGTTTATAATAGATTGGTAAGCTACGTATTACCACTTTGATATTCTGAGTTCGTAACACTGGAAAAGTATTTTTGCCTCTTTAAGTACCTTGACGATCTGTTTATAGATTGCCGGCTGTTTAGCTTGAATTTTAAAACCTCCTTGTATCACTTGGCCATGATAATCCCTTTAACAATTGATATAGCTTAGGAGAAGTCCTCTAACTTTGGGAAAATTATTATTCTCGTCTTTAACTATAATCGGAGGTGGTTTTCTGCCTCCAGCATTCTCATTGGACGCTGGTGACGGATGTGCAGTAATGGGGGCCGTGTTACTTCCGACGAATCAGCGTTGTCCGTGAGATTTGTCTTTCGGATGGGCTTTTTCGGACGAACAGTAATATCTCCTCTGGGGCCAGAATCTGAGTCGCTGCTGTCTTCATCTAAATTTCGTGTTGAATTGAATTTTCGTGTTTCCTTCGCATCTCAGCGGGCAGGATGGTTCGCTCGACGGGCATTAAGTTTATTCTGTCCTTGATTAAGGTGCAATTCATCCGCAGTCTTGGGAGCCGGTAGCTTAGGTTTCGGTAAAGCGGCAGTACGCTGTAGGATTACATTTTCTATAAATAGCTTAAGCTTCATAAAGAATTGTAGATCTCCGGCGTCTTTTTCGTTGAGAGGGTCATCTGCAGCTTCCTATGCATTGAAGGTTGGTAATTTCAGCACTAATAAAGTTAATCATACGATTCGTGATGAATCGCTGAACGGCGAATTGCGAGCAAGATCAGAGTTATTGCAGCGGTAGCCTACTGCTACTGCACGGCACACTCTGAAAGAGCATAGCAAAAGAACTGAATCACAGTAAAATTCAAAGCATCAACTTCAGAAGACGACGACAAAGACTCGAACTATCAGCAGCGAGGGGACAAAGCACCTTCACGCTTCAAGTCGCGATGCGAACTGCTCAGGACTAAAGAGAAGGGCTAGCTCATAGAGCGTTTCCCCCTGAAACAGGCAGTGAGGAGTGATGACGTAGCAATGATGCCACCGAGCGCGGAGATGCAATTGACAACATAGAAATTAGCGTTTTAAATTTGAAGAATCAGCGTTTAAAATGAGCTGTGTGTGAAAGATAGCTATAATTTGGAAGAGACAATGTTACTGCAGTATGCATTTTACACTGAACATTGCAAAATTTAATAGTACTTACTCAATTTTAAAATAATAGATAAAGTGCGCTACTCTTAGCATAAAGTTCCTTTTTTTATTTGCAGGGATTTTTTCTTTCTTTAAATGCCTGTTTGTTTCTAATCATTTCTTTATCTGCATGTTAACTAAGAGAACTGTACTACTGCTAAGATAACTATAATAACAGCTATTTAAAATTAATCAAAAAAAAAACAACCTTAAATTGGCATAGTTTTAAACGTGTATGGTTATATATGGCAAAATTTCTGCTAATCTAAGTTTGAGTTTCAGCCTAATTGTAAATTTTACATTGGCATATTTTTCTCCCGATTCATTATAATAACATATATTTTTTTTAATAATTTTGTAACTTAGGCTTACATCAATATTTCATTTAAATAAATACATGTAAGATTGTTATCTTAATTTAGACAAAACAACTTTACTCACAGTACCTAAAATAATTATTTAATTTTTCAAAAGTGGGAGTTAAGGGGGAGGTCTTCTTATGCCAATTACTTTAATATTATACTTTATATATATTTTATCTAGAATGCTAAGCTAGCACAAAATCGAATCAATAATAACAGAGGATACACTAAAAATAACTGTAACAATAACTTAACAGAATTAGTTCTCATTTGAAATATGCTTTACGCTATTAACTTCTAAGATGCAATCTAGAAATATTTCAAATCAAAACATATTATATATACTTACTTTTTGTCTCTCGTTTCCCTTGACCATTAAATAATTTGGTTTTAGTTTGTGACACAATTTAATTCTCTTTAATAATATCAACATTTAAAACAGTTCCATCTTCTAAAACAAATCCTTTATCTAAAAAGTGGTTTCTCAGTAATTTGAGCCCACCAGAGGCCGAGCGGTAAAGTCGCTGAACACTGGTAGTTCGGTCCGAGGTTCGAATCCCGCGAACGGGCTGGCTGCATGGGCGTTTTCGTGGTTTTCCCCATGTGTAACGTGTATACGAGCCAGTTTCCCTTAGAAAGTCCTCCACGAAGGCATCCCTCCCCTTAGGCAGATAGCCCTAGTGTGCTTTGTCATAATTAAATACACCAACACTCAGTAATTTGAGGCAGTGCGCTAAATCTGCAAAAACCCATATTTTTTTTCGTTTGGAATACTGGATTTGGAAAATGAGAACTATTAATCGAAATCTGCAACTCTTTCCACAAAGTAGTAGCTCCTCCTAAATCAGACAGTATTGCTTTCACTTCTACTCTAGATGACTGAATATGTCTTATGAGTGAAAAAAGTTCTTTCTTCATTGGAGTGTTAAAATCAAAAAATATTGGTTGTTTCCACTGCGAAATGAGACCTCTGATTAAAACAAACTGCACTTTTTGAAAAGGACCGATTTTGGTCCCCCTGAAACAGGCAGTGAGGAGTCATAGCAGAGTTTAGAATCTATGTGCATTTCGTCGAAACTGAGAACGCATATTTTTTCTACAGAATTCAAATATTGGCATCTTTCCTTCATTACAGCAAGAACATCACTCTGAATTCTTGGACTACATGAAAATTTAGCGCACCATCTCTTTAATGTGCTAGGGCTAGGTAAAGGAATTCCCATTTTTTCTTTCCAAAAATCGTAGCTTTTAGATGACAGAGCTCTTATGACAATGCAACGTGAAATATCTTTACTAGTCCACCGGATTTTTTCCTTCTTTTCTAGCAATGCGTAATCTGCGTCTTTGTAAAAATATGCTTTAGACGTTTTTCCAAATTCTCCGATCTGTTCTGTTTTTTCCTAAATTTCGCTGTTTGGGATTTTAATTTCTGAATTTCCGATACAAATTTCTTTCTAGATGTCGTCCACCTTCTTTGTCGCTGAGCAAACATTCTAAAATTTTTCTTTTCTCTATTTTTCAATATTTTATTACAATTTTCTAAGGATATTATTTTGTTCTTCAAATCATCAATACATTCTTGTTTATCTTTACACTTAGGGCACTCAGGGATATTGTCACATAGGGCACTGTCATTTGTGAGTTTTATTTCAAAATCATTCACATTTGATTTATTATTGTCAGCTTCAATTTCGTTCTCGGCCTCAAAATAAATTTTCTTTGGGCTTAATTCGTGTAGTCTTTCAAAAGCACTCTGCATTAGGTTTTTCAAATGTCTCCGATTTCTTGGTGTTATTTTGTTTACTGCACACGATAAATTTACTTTCAGCACAGCATTGCATTTCAACAGTTTCTTTTGCGGCAATCCAAGCAAGCGATTTCTCATGTCGTCTTCATAATCACTGCACAGAAAATGTTCGCTGCAAATTCTTGCGTTTTTCACATTAATAGAATCCTGTCTTCGACATTTATGTATCCATTCTTTCGTCAAAAGCAAATTGTCCTTGGGGAAAGCATGAAATACAATATCTCTTCCTTTCGTATTTCTATAAGTGTTACGGCACGTTGCTACAGCACAAGAAGCCATATTACATAAAGGATACTTTAAATATAGAATTTAAAAGGAAAACTGACTAAAACTATATATACACAAATTATTTTAAATATTTGCATTATTAGAAAACAAATATGTATGATTAAAATTAATTTGGGATATGCGATCTCCAGAAAATCGTCTCGCAACTGAATGAAACTACAGTTTTAAAGGCGCGAAATCAGAGCAGGTGCAACAGAGATACGTCAGATAACTTCCGGTTCCCCCCGTCTATGAGACTCGCGTCGGCAAAGTGACTAAGAGATTTGAAGAGAAGGTGAAATTAGGTGTTCAACATGAAAGAGGCCGTAAACTTGTCTCACCGCATTATCAATCATCATTTCAAAAACGATCGGGAGTTGTTAGTTAAAATGCCGCAATTTCCCGCCACAGTAAATATAGAAAGTTCTATCAGAAATCCGAATTTATGTTTGTGAAAAATTGAATAATAATAATTATATCTGCTGGTATTTAATAGGGATGTTTGATAAGTCATTTCATTTAGCATTGAACTTTAAATAAATGCCGGAATAAATAGTAACTCAGTTTTATATCCAGCTTAATTCATTTTTTTTTGAAAAACAAATGCCTAGATTAGATTTTTGCATTTTGTTACAGTTTCAAACTAACTGAATTTTCTTCAAACTGACACGACAAACCAAAGTTCCGAAATATATCGCGGACACATTTAACAACACCACCATTCTTATGAACACCTAGCAAAAGAAAGAGCAAAATATTGATCTACTCATTTTCCAAACCACCGCTTTGCCTCGAAAAAGCAACGCAGCTTCATTTAAAAGCAACAAGATGAAGTAAACAATGTTTTGTTATCAAAATTGTTTCCAAATTTTTCTACTCCAAAACGGAACGAAAAAACTGGTGGTCAAAATTTTGACAATGTTTTAAGTTATCTATTTAAATGTTTTTTTTTTTTTTTTTTTTTTTTAAATTCCGTTTTTTCTTCGGGAATTAAAGCTTCTGTTGAAAAATTCGATTTCAGTGAAAGTGAAAATGCATATCTATATAACCCAAAGAATAAATATGCCCACTTTTTCCTCAATCGTGTGTTTCCATCTCTTTCGTTAAATATTAGTAAATAAAATACACATCCTGCAGTTTATATATATATATATGTAATAAATTCAGGAGCAGGAATTTGGATGGAGTAGTAGTGTTGACCGTTGATCCATAATGACTAGGAAATTGGAAGCGAAGGCTGATTAAACCTTGAGTTTTATTTTCAGCAACATATTGCGACTACACACGACTCGGCACATTAAATGTGCCTGTTCCAAAGCCTTACATTTTTGATAACTTTGTAGAAAGGAAGTAGCTGCAGACAGACAGCAGTGTAGCTAAACCAAAGCGTAGAAAGCAAGTGCGTAATATTCAGGGTGAAATCTTATTCAAACTGAGTTAGTTTTGGTTCTCAATACATTCTGATTTGACAGCTAATATTGCTCTAAAATTACTATTGGCTGGTTGAGTTTTAGTTCCATTTACATTATCATAATTACGTAATCATATGACATAGAATAGTCTCGAAATGACGCAGTGCAGAGAGGGGTTACTGTTTTTAGAAATGAGAAGGGAAATTTACTGTGCTAATTTAATCTTTTACATAGTCTTTATTTCTCTTACATATCCCCCCCCCCTTCAAGAAGAAAAATGCGCAGCGACAGAAAAGCCTTTTTAAAGAAAAAGCGTTAAAGCACTAGCAACTAAAAAAGTATATAAATCATAAAATTTGTATCTTGTAAAGTATAATTTATAAATATCAATTTTTTAAATAAATTTTTAATTTTTAGAGTCCTATTGAATTTTTCAGCATTTCAGTCCAAATGTCGTTTTGTTTGCGAGTTCACATAATCATAATTCTCCAGGGAAGGTTCTTGTTATCACAGAATATCACAGAATAAACTTTAACATAATCATTACTGATAATTAAATGTAACGCACATAAATATTTATGGTACTAATTTCCATACTGATTAATTATATTTCAACACCATAAGTATAATAGGAGTAACAGTTTGAGAAATTCATGGTTTCACCGTTATTATCTTTCATTTACAATTCCTGATTTTAGCAAACCGGAAGGCCTCGCAATACTTCTAAACAAACATATCCATCAATAGGGCTGTCCTCTTGAGGTAACCAGTGTGTTTTCTGAACTTGTGGCTTAGGGTGCCTAGGAAGTTACTTGAAAAGGCCTCCGTTCCTTGCATAAGGTAACTGGCCTTTGAGAACTGCACTAATACATTCCATAATAAAGAAAAGTATAATAATATAAAAAAATTACATACACTCATAAAATGAGAGCCTCCAACATTATCTTACATGAAGAGGGTAAAAGGAACAACTGGTAATAACAGGCCTCTGGTTTAAGGAACCAGTACACCCTCATCATACTCTATACTTAACACACAATCACCCATAAATTTCCACATGCATTTACAATAATTTCATATTACTTATCTGTACTAATTTCACCTAATTTTACATCTACTTAATAATTATAAAATTCGTATTCAAAAGCTTCAACAAAGTTTCAAAAATATAAAAAACTTATCTTAATAACCTTCCCTAAAAATAATTAAAAATCTAAGAATTCTTTACATACTTTACTAAATTATTAGAATTCAAATTTATAATATTGTTACTAATTTGGTATTTGAAAAGCTAATATTAGTTCAATTATAAATGAAATGGTTTTATTTCTCGCGCAGTGCAGCGCGTGACAAATATTAAAAGAAAGCTAAGCCGGAAAATTGAAAATACAAGAGCGCGTGCATTAAATAAATAAATATATCTTTTTGATTTCGAGAAAGTACTGGAAAATTCTAGCGCGTGGTTTTTAAAATCTTATAAAAGGAGGAAAACATCTCAGTTCGTAGTTAGTTGCTTAGTTTGTTGTTGTTTAGAAAACTGCTCTTGTTGACTGTAGCGAATTCGCGGATTAGCTTTCTTTAGCTGTTTTGAATTACGTTCTATTGTACATTTGAGTAGTTAAAAGATTACTACTGTGAGATATTGTAATACTGCATGATAATTTGAGAAAATTTAAGCATTATTGTTGTGATAATAATACATTTTTGTTCATTTTTCATCGGACTTGTGCATTCATTTCATAACGAACCCGTACGCACGCAACAATTTTTGGTGTCAGAAGTGGGGTTTGAATGCCAATAACAAGAGCGATGGAAGAACAATTCAGGCAAATGATGACTGCATTTGCTGCTTTCCAAGAAAAGATGGAAGGGGCCGTCAACTCCGTTAAGGAAGAAATGAAATTGGGCCAGGAATCCGTTAAGGAAGAAATGACATTGGGCCAGGAATCCGTTAAGGACGAAATGAAAGCCGTTCAAGCTGGTCAAGAAGAAATGAAAAGAGAAATTACTTGCATAATAGAAAATAAATTTGAAGCTATGGAAGGCAGAATTGACGCAGTCGAAAATAAAGTTGGACATATTGAAGAAAAAGTTTCTTCCGTAAAAGATCATATTGAAGAAAGAGTTTCTTCGGTGAAAGAAGAAATAGAAGAAAAAGTTTCTGCTGTGAAAGAACATATAGAAGGGAGAGTTTCTGCTGTGGAGGAACGAATTGAAGGAAGAGTTTGTGCCGTCCAACACCAAATCGAACAACAAATTGATGATATGGTTCCTGCAGTAGCCAAAGAAGTGGATATTTTAAAGAAATTCGTAGCGACGGCAGGGAATAATAGTGATGGTTTTAAATTCTTACCGATGCCTGCTCGTCCATCTCTGAAGCTATCCACATATGACGGGAAGACATCCTGGCAAGTGTATAAAACACAATTTTCTATAGTTGCGGATGCGAATGGATGGGATTCCCAAGCGAAGGCCTGTCATCTCGCCGCTTCTTTAAGAGCCGACGCAGCGGATATCCTTCAGACTCTTCCCGAAAACAAAAGGTTAGATTTCGAAGCTCTGTCCGGCGCCTTGGAGCTGCGCTTTGGGGAGAAGTGTTTAAAAGACTACAGCAGGCTCCAATTAAAATCTCGTCAACAGAAGCCTACCGAAACACTTCAGGAGCTCGCCACGGATGTTGAAAGGCTGTCCCACCTCGCCTTTTCGGAGTGCCCGACAGAAACAAGAGAAATCCTGTCGCTGCAATATTTCATCGACGGCATCCAGGATCCTGAAATACAGAAAGCTCTTCGAATGGCAGATGTAAAGGACATAAAAAGCGCTCTGTTGTACGCCATGAAGTTCGAGGCAGCCCAGCAAGCAACTAATAGAGATCGCTACCCAGTTAGAGCTGTGCGAGTCCATGAACCAGTGGATCAACTGATGGCTCGTTTAGATGATTTAGCCAGACAAGTCGACGCTTTGATACGGAGTAGGAGGGAGAAGAAAGTGGCTCTAAGGTGTTGGAGATGTGGTAGTGAAGGTCACCTAAGACGGAATTGCAGAACACCCCAGGGTACGGAATATAAAGCAGATGATTTTACCAGACAAGTCAGTGGCTTGAGACGGAACATAAGTGAAAAGAAACTAATTCTAAAATGCTGGAACTGCGGAGTTGAAGGCCACATACGAAGAAATTGCAGACCATCCCGAGGTACGGAAAATAAGACCATTTCCCAGCAACGACGCAGTAAACAAATTAGTGACCATATCGAGGAACGGAGGTTGTCATATAATGAAAAACCTTCTTTTAAAGCGCTTAAAATTTATACAGTGAGTAACAACAGTAACGGAATGTCCATTAATGGGAATATCGATGGAGTTCCTTGCGATATGATAATTGACACAGGAGCTAATGTTACCATCATTAGGAAAGATTTAGCTGAACAGTTTAAAGATAAACTTATTTGGACGCCATCCTGTGTTACCCTTCAGACTGCGTCTGGTGATAAGATCGACATAACTGGGAAGTTAAACGTAAACATCACGTTTGGAAGTGCCGCCTACCATCACACGGCTTATGTGGCGGATATCACAGATCCATGCATACTCGGATTGGACTTTTTAAGGAAATACAATTTTTCCTTAGACTTCAAAAACAACAAACTGCTTTCAGCATCTGGTGACATGACTATCCATCCTCAGAAGAGATCCTCACTTGGAAATGCCGACGCCTTGTCCGAAAGACCCAGCTCGGGAAGCCGCCGAAATCATGCTAAGGTCGAAAAGAAACGCAAGACTACCAGCTATTCTCCATCTCAGAAGCTCTTCGGTCGAGACCTTCGTCTGCCTTGTGACCGCCTGTTTGCTCGCCGTACGGATGCGCCTTCATAAGTGAAACACATCCAAAATGTCCAGGCCCGGTTTGAGGGGATGCACCGTTCTGCACGAAAGCGAGTGTACTTGGCGACGAAGAAAGTGAAGACCAGATACGACACGCGAGCTACTAGACATAGATCCAACAAAGGAAACAAGGTGTGGTTGTGGAACCCGATTCAACGAAAAGGACTGAATCCTAAATTACAGTCACCTTCGGATGATCCGTATACAGTGCTGAACAGACTAAATGACGTCATGGTTCGGATTCGTAAGTCTTCGAACTCTAAACCTAAAGTCGGTCATTACGACAGGTTAGCTCATTACTATGGCCATAGTACGTAATGTAAATAATTGTAAATAGTATAAGACCATGGTCCTTTTTGTTTTTAAATGAGTATTTGATTTGATTTGTATTTAGTATTTGATTTGCATTTAGTATTTGATTTGTATTTGATAGCATTTGATTTGCTTTATTTGTTGCATTTATTGTTAATTTTGTTTATTATTGTAATGTAATGCTTATTATTGCATTTATACCTTTAGTTGTAAGTTTGGCTTCCTGTCCAGAGATTGTACTGCCCGGGACGTGCAGCCCTTGGGAAAGGGGCAGTGTTACGAATTTGGTATTTGAAAAGCTAATATTAGTTCAATTATAAATGAAATGGTTTTATTTCTCGCGCAGTGCAGCGCGTGACGAATATTAAAAGAAAGCTAAGCCGGAAAATTGAAAATACAAGAGCGCGTGCATTAAATAAATAAATATATCTTTTTGATTTCGAGAAAGTACTGGAAAATTCTAGCGCGTGGTTTTTAAAATCTTATAAAAGGAGGAAAACATCTCAGTTCGTAGTTAGTTGCTTAGTTTGTTGTTGTTTAGAAAACTGCTCTTGCTGATTGTAGCGAATTCGCGGATTAGCTTTCTTTAGCTGTTTTGAATTACGTTCTATTGTACATTTGAGTAGTTAAAAGATTACTACTGTGAGATATTGTAATACTGCATGATAATTTGAGAAAATTTAAGCATTATTGTTGTGATAATAATACATTTTTGTTCATTTTTCATCGGACTTGTGCATTCATTTCATAACGAACCCGTACGCACGCAACAATATTATTAAATTATTCTGTACTAATTTCTTTATATCACATGGTTCACATTTAATGTCCAATTTATTAGGCGAAGAAATTCAGTTCCCAATGTAGATTCAATTACGCAAAAGCAGAAGTGAAAACAATTTTCTGCAGCCTACTTTAAGTGTAAATTTAATCCTATAACTGCGAAAGAACATCCTAATTTATTCGCATATAGCCGGATCAAGATATGCAGTTCGATGACCTTGAAAGCACTGGAATAACTTGAAACGTTGGCACTTGGAAACCATTCGTCATTCTACTCTAAATAAACGCTAAATTAATTTTGAAAGGCTGGCTCTAGATTTAATTTTTAAGAACTCTTAGCAATTCTATGATTCGAATTTTCCCCCCACATTTTCATATCGCTGTTGAATTACGTTGCACTTATTAAATCACCGCATACGTTGAATTAACTTTCGAAGCATGGATTTTGACTTTAAATACATTTGTTTTGGAACGATTCGATGTAGTAGACTAGCTGATAACAAGTTGCGCACATAGATTGACGGGAGCCATAAATATATTGAATATTATAACATGAAGGCATTAATTAATTCACTTTCATAATCGTAGCCATAATTTCGACGATAACACTTCTGTGAAGAACAGGCACACTTTGATGATGTAAAACGCCTTTGTTTTTTCTAATTATATAATAGACGGCTGTACACTTCGTTTTTACTGTACACTTCGTTTTGTTTGAAAGTTAGCATTTTTGGACTTGCAGATACTCGATACCCATTATGCATTTCCGTTACACATGGACGTTTGAAGAGATGGTTGGTTATTGCAGACACTGCAATGACATTTCCACTGGAATTCGAACACATGTGTCCTGTCCACTCAATTGTAATAAATTCAGGAGCAGGAATTTGGATGGAGTAGAAGTGTTGATCCATAATGACTAGCAAACTGGAAGCACGGTTTTATTTTCAGCAACATATTGCGATTACACACAAGTCGGCACATTAAATGTGCCTTTTCCAAAAGGCTTAAATTTTTGATAACTTTGTAGCAAGAAAGCAGCAGCAGACAGACAGCGGTGTAGCTAGGGCAAAGCGTGGAAACCAATTGCCTAATATTCTGGGTGAAATCTTATTCAAACTGAGTTAGTTTTGGTTCTCAATACATTCTGATTGGACAGTTAATAATCCTCTAAAATTACTATTGGCTGGTTGAGTTTTAGTTCCATTTACATTATCATAATTACGTAAGAATCAAATGAGATAGAATAGTCACGAAATGGCGCAGTGCAGGTAGGGGTTACTATTTTTAGAATTGAGAAGGGAAATTTACGTTGCCAATTTAATCTTCTACATATTTTATGTATCATATATATGTAATATAACACATTATATATTATATATATAATGTAACACACACACACATACATACATATATATATATATATATATAATGTAACACTGAAAAAAGAATATAGTAACCTAGAAAAAATTATTAAATGAATTTAAAAAATAAAACATATAGAACTATTAAATTTCAGAACCAAGAAAAATGTCAATTAAAATGTTACTATTGGCTGGTTGAGTTTTAGTCACTGATGTGCTTTATAAATATTTAACTAACGAACTGTAAAATAAATCTTATAAACTAAAATTTATTAAAAAGGTAAAAAAAAATATTTATATTTTGATGCAAATAATTATTTATATGATTTCAGATTGACTCCCCAAGGGGTAATAATTTGAAACATCAAAAGTTGTACAAATATGTTCTCTGAATACACTTTTCCTTTCAACTTGAATTTTTGATCTCCAACTAGTTAAAAAATAAATATGAATACTAAAATAAAAAAAATATAATAATAATAACAAAAATAAAAAAAACTGAAAGCTTTCATATTATATATTACGCCCAGAGTGGCGTTTTCTTAACGGTTCGTTTGTTACCTTTGTTTATGACATATCATGGTCTTCGCATATAAATCATTAAATTCAATTCAGCAGCAATATCACGAAATATTTAAAACAGCATACATTTGGAACTTCGGATATACAGCCTCGCTCTCACTTTGAATTCGTTAAGTTTCTTGATTAAAAAGTTATAAATGCTTTACAAAACATGAAATCTATAATAAACCAAATTAAAAATTTGGGCTTCCAGAAGTCCATATTCGCGTGGAGACGTACGGTTTTCAAAATTTGATGGCTCTAGGAACGGTGGTTTTACCACAATATGGTAAACATTCATACATTTATGCATCTTCTTCATTATTTAATTTCTTTAAATATAATACAGGGCGATAATATTTGTTGGAAACAATTTAAAAAGTGATTCACCGTTTATAGTGAATCAACGCAAAATGATAAAACGAAATTAATAGCCCTTCTGGGCAAATTGCCCCTTTGGGCTATAATAATAATAATATATACATAGAGAGAGATATAGAGGTAGATAGATAACTAAAATGATGTATGCATATACGAAAATGTAGGCGTTAATGTAGAACAAATGTGAAAGTAATTAGAAGTACAACTGCCATGCACATGGTTGCAGACTATTTTAAATTTTAAGATTAATAGTCCGAATTTCCAGTACTCAACTAGAAGTTTAACTCCCTCAAGCAACCGGAAAATTTCAGAATTTTAAAACCTTCCTATTTGGTGCGGTGTATTTAATTATGGCAAAGCACACTAGGGCTATCTGCCTAAGAGGAGGGATGCCTTTCGTGGAGGACTTTCTAAGGGAAACTGGCTCGTATACACGTTACACATGGGGAAAACCATGAAAACACCCATGCAGCCAGCCCCCTTCCTATTTGGAAAACTAAACAAATGAGAGACTTGGAAGTCTTTACAAAGGATGTCTCCCAGCTATAATTAGGCGTAGAAAAAATGTCGCAAAATGGTCGCACTCTTTGGATGAGATGGTGGTGGCTTTTACATCGCCCATTTCGCTTTTATATGTCGCTTCTGTCCTGTAGGTTACGTGTCGTGTCGTATCTTTATCTTCTCCGTCGCGAAGATGACTGGCTTTCGTACAAAATTATGCATCACTTCCAACCTTGCCTGGTGATCTTTACCCTTCAGGCGATGAAGGTGCATGCAGAAGACGACCAAGTAACAGACCACAAGGAAGACGACCAAGTAACAGATCACAAGGCAGACGAATGTCACATCCAAAGAGCGTCTAGGATGGGGAAGCATACAATAGCTCTATAATTATTTGGAACGCTATAAATTTTTAAAAATCAATCTCAATTTCAAAAATAAAAATATGGAGGAATTCTAATTTGTGAAATGAGGCTTTACAACCAGTTTTTTCTTGACAAGTATACACGCTGCAATAGGCAACCACTGTTAAATTTCTGCAAGTCATCCCTACTGCTCCGGATGTGATCAAGGTCACAGCCGGGAACGCGTCAGACGAGGGAGAAAACTCATTTGGGTTAGTCTATTTCTTATAAGGTCCATGTACACTAGACGTTTTCACGAAGTGATGATCTCAGTCTTCTGGATGAAACCTAGCTCGGTTTTAAATAACTTCGTTTATCGCAAAAGCTGACAAAACTCTCACAATGTTAATTTTACATCAATTGAAAACCATGTAGATTTATGAATATTTTGGGTGGAAAAAATTTGAGACTAGAAGTTTTGAATTTTTTTGAAATGCTAGTTCCGAAAAATATCGCGAAAAAATTTGGCAGCGAAGCGCATTCTAATGACAATCCAGCTACAAAGCAAACAATGATCTAATTATGTTCTATAACCACCGCTTTGCCTTAAACAAACAACGCAGTTTTGTTTAAAAAAATAGTCACACTACGGACCAAATATTATGATTATTAAGAGTTAAGAATAAGAGTTCAAAGTCCTTCAGAAGTATGCAGTAGTTAGATAGGCCGTAAAAAGTTCAAAAGATCGTTCAAAAGATTTTTACTTTATCGTAGAATCATACTATAAAGTAAAAATTCATACAAAATAATTTTAAAAAATGAAATAGTAACATAAAAATCTTGAATAAAATATTTTCTTGATTAACATAAGTATAAGATGCAACACAAATAATAGGATACAGTCCAATTAGAGTTCAAGTAAATTTTAAAATTAAAATTTACAAGTTACCACCATAACGAATTGTGATGAATTGTCCTTGGGCGTTTGACAGTTTTTTTATATGGTTATAAATCATCATCATCACCATCGATATTGACGGCATATTGCTGTTTTTACGCAATGTTTCCGGCTCATGACACATAGGCCCAAAGGGCGCATGACGGTAGAAAGCAATGACGATTGAAAGGAGGCGTCAGTAGTGCGAAGAGGGGGTGACAGCATGACATCACAAGTCCAGTTAAACACAGAGACGAAGCTCAGAACCAGGAGAGGCAAAGACAGGGTGAAAATCAGACTTGTTCTGGTGTTCATGATAGGTACATGTCATAATAAAGTTATACAAATAAGCTGAAACAAATACAATTTATTAGAATAATAAAATACATACAAATAAAAAGAAAAGAGTATAAAATAAAATACGGCAAAAAAGTCTATATACATATATACAGCGACGTTGCACTCGTGATAAAGTTATGTAGGGAAGTTCGAATCTCGAGCGGTGAAGGCCGCAAGCGGTCGAATACGTGCGTCTTCTGCAAAAATCTGGTAATCAAATACTTTTACTCAAATACTAAGTGTTTCATATGAGGACAATTTTTTTGCTTTTTCAAAGAATTTTCTATTAGTTTTATGAAGGAACTCTTCAACTCTGTCTATACGTAGGTCTCTATGTAAGGTCTCATTTGAAACATACAAGTGCGCATTAGTAATTATTCTGAGAAGTTTGTTTTGCGTAATTTGGAGTTTTTTCATGTCACTTTGAGTGTAGGTCGCCCAGGCAGGTGATGCGTAACAGAAAATTGGTCTGATAATTGCAGTATAGATGTGTCGTTTCCTTTTGAGATCAAGTCTAGAGTTTTTACCTATTAGAGGGAGGAGATTTTTGATAGTATAGGAGGTCTTCCATTTAATACTGTGAATATGGTCTTTCCAGGTAAATCTGTGATTCAAAACTATTCCAAGATAAGTAGCCTTTTTAACAAGTGGCACTTCTTCATTAAAGATATTAATTTTTCTGTCCAAAGGGATTCTGGAATGTTTTTTACCGATGATTATCAATTGGGATTTTTGTCCGTTAATCGCAATTCTCCATTTAGTGCACCATTCTTCTATGGCTGGAATTTTTTCTTGAAGTTTTATCAGTGCATGCTCTTGACTATGTGACTTCACGGCAAGGGCGGTATCATCTGCATAACATCCGAGGTACGTATTGAGATCGGCACTATTGGGTAGATCATAAACATAAAAGAGATACAAAATTGGGCCAAGAATAGATCCTTGAGCTACCCCGGCTTTCAGATATTTGGTCTCAGAGTGTTCATATCCAAAGTTTACAAAGAATTTGCGGTTTCGTATGAAAGAGTTGATAAGTAAGATGAGGTCTCTACTGAAATCAAGTGTGATGAGCTTGAAAATGAGCCCCTCATGCCAGACGCGGTCGAAAGCTTTCGCCACGTCTAGCATGAGTAAGGCGACACTTTGATGCCTAAATAAAGCGGATCCAATGAATTCACACAGACGAACAAGTTGTTTTGTCGTTGAGAGATTTTTACGGAAACCAAATTGTTCCATTGGGAGCTTATCCATATGCGGTTCAATTCTTTTATAGATGACCCGTTCGAAAATCTTACCAAGTCCTGGGAGTAGACTTATCGGACGGTATCCTTCCGGTTTGGTGGCATCTTTTCCCGGCTTTGGTAGAAGAATGACTTTGGCCTTTTTCCATTTTTCGGGAAAGTAGTTATTTTCCAGGCAGGCATTGAGAATGCTGACATATCGTGTGACAGTATTAAGTGGCATATTTTTAATTGCAACATTCGTAATTTCATCATAGCCAGGTGCTTTCCGGTTTTTCAGGTTTCTGATAATGTTTCTAACCTCTGTCGGGGATGTATAATCAGTGCGATTTTTGGCCCCTGGTCCTTCGAGCCAGTCTTTGATAAATTGTTGAGTATAAGATGAGAAAAGAGGGTCACAGGGATCTTGATTCGGTACAAATTGTTGTTCTAAGTGCTCTGCCATAATGGCGGCTTTTTCCTTATAAGTAAGTGCAATTCTGTTATTACTATAAATTGGTTTATTGCAAGGGGGCTTACGCCTAAGGTTTTTTGCGAAAGACCAGAAATCATTTCCAGATTCATTAAAACTCTCAATTTTATTATTCCAGACCTCATCCCGATGTTTCCGAATCTTACAACTGATTATATTATTAAGGCTCCCTGTGTGATCTTAATTTTTATGCTATATTTTTGTTTCATATACAACAGGGATGTCAAACTCATAGGTACAGTTGGGCCAAACAAACAAGGTTTAACTTTAGGCAGGCCGCAAAAAAAAAAAAATCAATATTCATAGAAACGTAGATTTATTTCGAATAATACAATAATAAACATATTTATATAGAAAAGAACAAAAAAAATTTAATGTTTACGTCCTAATACTTGACATCTCTTCTCTGCTATTATCTTTCCTATTTCGGGAGAAATTTTGTTTGCAGTGATAACTTTCAACGCTGACCCAAGGTGAGCATCATTAATACGGTTTCTAATAGGAGACTTATTACCTTTCATGACTGAAAATAACTGCTCGCACCGATAAGTGCTACCAAACATGGAAATAATTTCATATGCGAATTTTCAAGTATTTTCAAACCTGGCTGGTAAATATTTGTAAAATTCAGGCACGCCCATTTCAATGAATTTTGCTTTCAAATTTGAGTTGCATTGTATCTCGAAGAAAACAAAAAAAAATTGTCTTCGAGGGAACTAAAATCATTAAACCTCGTTTCAAATTCCTTTGTTAAATTTGCAATTTCTTCTGCGTATTTTTGATACAAACAAGTATCATCTAAACTTGACTTGTTCAGCTGCACGTCGGGAAGTGCGTCAAATCTTCATTTTTAAGTTGTTTTTCCCAAAGAACTAGTTGACATTTGAATACTTTAATTATGTCAAACATGTTCGTAATGATATGATCTTTTCCTTGTAACGATAAATTTAAATCGGTTAAGTGTTTGGTTATATCAAACAAGAAAGATAAATTTTGTATCCATATTGGATCGTAAAACAAACTTACGTCTTGATTTTTCGTTTTTAAAAACTGACGTATTTCTTCTTTCAAATCCCAGAATTGTTTGAGAATCTTGGAGCAAGATAACCAACGTACCTCGGTGTAGTAGGACAACCCCGAATATTCACTATCTAACTCACTTAAGAAAGCAGTGAATTGACGCTGATTTAAACCTCGAGATCTTATAAAATTTATAACTTTTTTTATATATGACAAAACATTCTCCATATTTATTACTTTCGTGCATAGAACTTCTTGATGTATAATACAATGCATATGATGAATGTTTGAACCGTGAATTTCACTAAGTTTTTTTCTTAGTAATGCTACGAAGCCCTTGTTTTTCCCGGTCATTGATGGAGCGCCATCTGTAGCTACAGAATTTATTTTTGCCAAAGGTAGATTGTATTTCTGCAGAAGTCCAAAAACACAAGTAAATATATCTTCTCCTGTGGTAGTATCAGGCATCGGTATTAGTTCCAGTAATTCCTCAAAAATGTTAAAATTCTTGTCACAAGAACAAAGAAACACTGCTAATTGAGCTTTGCCACTAATGTCTGTTCTCTCGTCACAGGCAATGGAGAAACTTTCGAAACTAGATGATTTTGCTTTGATCTGATCACTTAAATTCTCGGCTAAATCAGTAACTCTTTCCGCAACTGTATTTCGAGACAATGAAATTGATTGAAAAGCCTGCACATTTCCAGGACAAACAATTTCTGCAGCTTTCATTAGGCATTCCTTGATGAAATCACCGTCAGTAAAAGGCTTCGAATGTTTAGCTATCAACTCGGACAAGACGTAGCTTGCATGTACCGCCGCTTCACTTTCTTGCAATAATTTACTAAACATGGACTATTGCTTTTTCACTCCTAACTTGAGCTCTTTCAACTTTTCTTCTCTCATTAATCCTTCGTAATTGTTATATTTCGATTTGTGTTATTCGTAATGACGTTTAATATTATATAACTTTGGTACATTAATAGTATTATTACATATCAAGCAGATTATTTTATCTTTTATTTCACAGCAAAAATATTCTAATTCCCATTTTACTTGGAATATTCTATGTTCGTCCGCGATTTTTCGTTCAATTTTACTACCACTTGGTTTTGATATAGACATACTGAATACAAAGGGCTGGAATAAACACGGTTAACGTTAAAAAGTTAACAAAAATTTATTCTTTCCACAAGAGATAAATCAAAATGCTGAAATATTTCTTCAAAAATATTCTAACAATATCACAAAATGTCAAACGTTTAGCAAAATTCAATTCAAAACAGAGAAACTAATTCTATCTCACAGCGAAATCGCTACAAATCAATCACAGCATTAAGTAAACAAACAGTTCGCTAGAACTACAGCTACTACTGAGATGAGTTGTTTGTTCTCGGCTTTTATAAGCTTTATAATTAATTTCTCGAATATACTGGAAACATCTATAAATATCTGGATTTTTGTGGATGGCAACAGCAATTACGAGATATTTATTTATTAGGTATTAAATGCACGCGCTGTTCTATTTTTAACCTTCCAACGCAGCTGTCTTTTCAAAAATCGTCTGCGTTGCTAAGGCAACATGAAGCAAATCTAATTACAATTCTAAATAAAAAAAACTAAATAAATAAATAACTATGAAATCCGTAACAATATGAATTAAGTAATAATTAATAATAAAGCAAAGTGCATGCACATGCATGCACCAATATATCGTACAAAACTATGATTGGAAAACTGAGACCATGAGTTCGGCCAAATTCGGCTATCGGGGGATGCGTACAAGTTCTGAGTGCACGTGTCCCCCAAAAGCCGAAGGTAGCTGAACGCAAGCTACTCACACGCATTTGTAATTTAAGTAGTGTGTGTGTCAGCTCGCTGTGAGTAATCTAACAACACTGAATAAATTATCGTTAATTACTTAGCAGTAAAAATTTAAATTTTTTTCTTCGTCGATATGTTATTTTATTATTATATATTATTATTTGCCGATATATTGGCCGGGGCGCCAAAATATTTGTTGTGAGCCGCATGCAGCCCCCGGGCAGCGAGTTTGACTTCCTTGATGTACAACATGAAAACGAATCAGATAGTGTCAGAAATGCCTTCGTATACGCCTCCTTTGCACAAAAGAACAGTATTTAGAAATAACAAAATTATGTAGGAGTAACACACGCCGACTGTTGCTAAAACTTATGAGAGAAATATTGCAAAGAATTCGTAAGTTTTAACTTAAAAACAAAATGCACCAATAATAATACAGCATTTTCTTTCTTCAGTGAATAAAATGTTTCAGAAAGCGAAGTTATTATTTTTTGCCATATGGTACATCACCTTCATTGGATAAAAGTTTCAAAAATACTGGTGTTGAAAGTGATGTTGAGAAGTAAATTTTGTATAATTATTTATGGACGCTTCTAGCTTTATTTGCAGTACTGTTCTAGAGCGTTTGAATCCTGTTGATGATTCTTAGCGTTATTAATCATCATTTCAATAATAACCTGTATTTGCTAATTAAACGTCGAAAATCGCCTGCAAATTAAATGCAGGAAATCTTGTTAGAAATCTCAATTTGTATTTTCAGAAAATAAATAATAATCTCTACTGCTATTTGGCTGGGTTGAATGATAAAACATTCCATTTAGCGTTATATAAATTCCAGAATAAAGCATAACGGTATCTGGCCTAACTTCATTTTCCTTAAAGCTTCCGGCCCACCAGCGGCCGAGCAGTAAAGTCGCTGAACACTGGTAGTTCGGTCCGAGGTTCGAATCCCGCGAACGGGCTGGTGTTTTCGTGGTTTTCCCCATGTGTAACATGTATACGAGCCAGTTTCCCTTAGAAAGTCCTCCCTCCCCTTAGGCAGATAGTCCTAGTGTGCTTTGCCATAATTAAATACACCACACACCACCTTAAAGCCTCCAACTCTCAAATTGCTTATTGTTTGTCAACTGAAAAACCGTGCTGCTCTAAGCATACTTCTTTGAGAAAATGTCTAGGTTATAGGTTTTTGTTACAATTTCCGTCAACTTTAATTTAATTGAATTGTCATCTCTAATTTTCAGATCAAAAATTCGAAATATAGCAAAATAAAGCATTTGCAAGCTAAACGCGGTCTAAAGACCATCTAGCTAGAAAGCAAACATTCCAGCCAGACGCGTTATATATAGACAACCTAACTACAAAGCAAGTAATGAGCTAAACTATATTCCATAATAACCGCTTTGCTTCAAAAACACAAAGCAGTTTCATTAAAACAAATTTGCTTCAAAACGGATGAACGACGTTGAAACAATAAATTTTAAATTATTTATATCACAAGTGGTTACGAAAAAACTGGTGGACAGCAATTTCTTGGATTATATTTTATTGTGAAATTCTTCAAATCAAAGTTCATGTCCAAAAATTCAATTTCACATTCTTCAACCAAGGTAAAACCGCATAACTTAAAAATACTTTTGCCCTGTCTCTGTGTAATTTGTCTCTAGGATCATAATATTCAAATTCTAGAGTTTTTAGTTAAAAAAATTATAAAAATAATATCGCGCGCGTCAAAGGGTTCCACCCACATCGATGATTTGCGGAATCTATCACAGCAGCAAGATTGCAATGGATGCCGACGACAGAGTTGCTATGACTAAATCAGTTAATCCAAATCAAGGAATGGAAAATATACAACTTGGCCTAAATATAATCTCTCTCTGGTGCCACCTATGGAAATTCAAATTAAATACAAGTAAATACAGTATAATTATATTTAGAAGGTACAAGATAAACCACCCAATTAACTAAACATGCAGACTGAAAACCAAATGTTTCCAGTTGTAAATTCTACAACATATCTGCGTTTAATCTTAGATAACCAGCTAACTTTCAAAGACATGTTGCCTTAAGCAAGGCTAATGCCGCTTTTATGACATAGAGCCTCTTGGGAAGAAGTTCAAAGCTTACCCTCAAAGTTGAAAGGCCACTCTACCTTTCAATGGTTTGCCCAGTGCTCTTTTCTGCTATACCAGCTTGGGCCTAGGCACCCAAATCTTATCAGAAGAAATTTTAGGTTTTTCAAAATAAACTAATTAGGTATCTTATGAATACATCCTGTTTTGCGTGTAACGAGATTATTCATAATATTGCCGACATTTTCCCAGGTCATGACTTTATTCTCGCAAGTTTACATAATTTTTTTTGAAAGAACTGCAGACCCTGTTTATACCCATGTAACTAGTGTATCGGAGAACAATCCTACCATTCAGCATCCATTCAAACGTTCTAGGACAATTCGGCATAAAACTGTATATTAATAGCTAATGTTTAAATATTTTTATAAATTTTTAAGTTGCATTATATTCTAGGACTTTCTTAATTTTCAATTCAATTGTGTTTTGTAATTTTGCGTTTTCTTTATTTTTTAATACCGCTCCAGTAATCATATCGTTACGTGTGCGTAAGGTTCGTAATAGTTTGAATGCACACGGATCTGATAATAGGTTGATAAAATTTATTTTTTTGAAACGAAATGTTTCAGAACTTTCGAAATTTCAAATAATCATTCATAGTATTCCACAGTACAATCAGTATTCCACAGTACAATCAGTATCTCACAGTACAATCAGTAATTAAACTTCAAACTACTAAGAACATTCGACTCAATGCAGTGCAAAGCGCATCTAAATGGCGAAGATCTCACGGATCTCTCAATACTCCGAAGTCTCTCTGAACTGACAACTGAGAAACTGATGCTCTCTCTGGTCTCATTCAGTTTTTCCCCAGCCGCCGAAAAATCTGCAAGTTCCTCTGCTTCTCGAAATCACTGGAAGGTATACCAGGCCCGGCTACGGTTAGATCTAATATTGGAATCATTAACAGCTATCTCATTACAATGTCAGTTGCAATGATACAGGGAACGAACCAAAGCGGCGTCAAATCTTCGTCAATTTTGGCGACTTTGGGAAATTTCTCCCAACATTTTGGCAGCAGAAAATTAGTCACTGAATCCGTTGCCACATTGGCGAAATTTCGCTATTTTAGTGACACAGTCGTTTACTCAGTGTTAAATAGACTTGTCCCTGTATTCTTGAGCCCACCAGCGGCCGAGCGGTAAAGACGCTAAACACTGGCAGTTCGGTCCGAGGTTCGAATCCCGCTAACGGGCTGGCTGCATGGGTGTTTTCGTGGTTTTTCCCATGTGTAACGTGTATACGAGCTAGTTTTCCTTAGAAAGTCCTCTACGAAGGCATCCCTCCGCTTAGGGAGATAGCCCTCGAGGCTTTGCCATAACCACACACACTGTATTCTTATTTTTCGGGCACAACTTCGTTCCTCTCAGACGTTTCATGTTACTCTACATAGAATTATGCAATAATTTCACGTATAATTTCACTAAAATTATCTATCTGTATTTAAAATGCGTGACATTGCGCCCTTCCCAAGGACCTCACGTCCCAAGCAGTGCAATTACTGAATTACTAGACAGGAAGGCAGACTTACAATTAAGGCAGTCAGTGCAATATAGAAAATCCAATAAATACCATAAATGAAATCAAATACTAAATCTTTAAAAAATGTATAAATTAACACATTTATATGCAAATAGGGCCATGGTCTTTGTTTATGCGATGCGTGCGTGACTGACCTTAACCAATAACTCGAATTTAACGAAATGTGGACTGCGATATCACTATTTAATTTTACAATTAAACTCAAGTGCGAGCCAACTTTCCAAGCTATGACTTACTCAGCCGACAACAACAAAAGACTAAGCAAGAGGTAACGGCTTTCCTAACGTTAATATGATCCAGTTTTATGGTCTTGAATCCTAGAAGAGAAAAAATGAATTTCACTGAAGTTCTTCAAAATACAGAGTGAAAGGGGGAAAGCCAAAGAAACGGAGAGTATTACGTATTTGCTTGTGATATGAGTGACATGTTGTGATTGATTTACAGAAGTTGTCACATGAATGCAAAGGACCATGTTTTCGTATAAAAATGAAAAAGAAGCTTATTTACTAAATCTAGAAATAAATTCAGTCACCACTTTCTTTCTTTCCACCGACAGCGAGGCAGCCGGTCCACTGGGTAGTTAGCATATCGGCCAGGTAGCCCCGCTGACGGAAATAACTTGAACAAAAGACACACTTATAAATACATATTATGCTCAAGACGACTGCTGGGGGCAGTGCAAACAAATGCTGGACGAAGACGATAGTGCATGATGGAAGAAGGGTGCATTGCGGGCGTGAAGAACAATTCCAGTTACATATTTACAGAGTAATGGATAGGTGGTTACAAATACTAAAAGTAATGAGAAGTAAAAAACTAGAAAGTAAAACAATGCATAAAATAAAAAAAGGCAAAACAGTGTAAACAATACATAAAATAAGGCAAAATACATAGTTCAAGGTTCATAATTCAAGGTTTACAGTTCAAGAAGATAAATATATACAGGGAATAAGAAAAGCCGAATAAGCTAACTTAAGATAAAATTAGTTCGCTACAGGTACAGAGCATACAGGGGCTGTGCTGGTGACGAGGATGGTGGCTGAGAATTACTCCAGCCTGTCTGAGATTATGCGTGCAATGTTTATGCAATCGCATATGCGTTTCAATGCATTGCGATTTTTTGAAGTAGCTTCGGCCCATGCATGGATGTGGTTTGCTACTGGTTGCCTAAGATGATATTTAGCGGTCTCTCTGCAAGCGAACAGATAGTGGTCCGGATCTCCTACCATCCCGCATTCAGTCACCACTAGAAAGTTTTAGTGGCGTGTGCCGTGAGATTATTCATTGCTTTAGTTTTCAAATACCTGATTGTCCCGAAGAGATATTCAGTGAAGCAACTGAAACCTGTCTTAAATGGAAAATATATTATATACTTCGAATCTCGGAAACAATGTCATCCAAAAGTGTTTGAAAGTTCTGAATTTGAATCCTTCACTATAATTCACGATACCGACACACTTACTCAGAAGATACAATGGTATGGAAAGTCTGGAAAAAGAACAAAAACTTCCGCATAACGGCCTGGTCTTCCCAGGTATCGCACCAAGTAGTATTTCTATCGAGAAGACAAAGAAATATTTTTTTTCGCTATAAACTCAAGAGCTTACGGAAAAATTTTACCTGTCTGGAAATAAGTAACGAATAAAATTCATCCTAAAATTAAAATAAAATAGTAAAAATAAGGTAAAAATAGTAAAACTAAACCGATTAAACATCGGTTGCTGATCAAGTATGTTGACCTAATCTTTTACTCATTTTAATAAATGTATCGTACAATGGTGAATTACCTCACTTTTAAGCATTATGAAATCTCTTGCACTCTGACTCTATGTAAACAGCTAAAGCCTATGTCTAAACACAAGTGGTATATTTAGTACATACGCAAATACTGAGTTTGTCAATTTAAATTCCTCTACTTATATAAACCAAAAATTATTTAAAAAAAATTTTAATAAAATTATTTAGAATTCTGGGTTCTAGCTGCACATGTTTGAGTCAGGGCTATGTGAGCTTAAAATCTGGTGGCCCCCTAGGGGCTTACATTTTGAGCTATTCAAAGAACAAACATACAGATTCTCCATTATTTAACATCTGAGACTAGTGGTGTTCATGGCTATCCGCCTAAAAGTGTTAACGGAAAAGTAATTGTGCACTATTTAAAGTTTTTCATCGAAGGTTAATGAAATACGAGTAATATATCAAACACATTTTCTCCCTTTAAAGAAAAATTTAAGGCCTCGCGTTCCAAACAGCACAATGGAAATTTTTTTATATTACGATACATTCAAACACATTTCTAACAGCCCTAGGTTTGAAACATTACAGTTTGGTGTCAAAGAATACAGAATTGACGCATGCCATGTAAGAATCGTGCCACGGATGTTCCGAAAATGTTTAATGTAAGAAACATTTTCTTGTTTATGTATAATACTGTAATATCCACAACGTAAGTTTAAGATTGCCAAAGATAATGATATGCAAGTGGATTAAATTAGAATTACAGTTTAAAAGAAGCAAACCAGTTTTCAAAATGAATCTCACATAATCATTATGCCTAATACTTAGCAACTATATTATTTTATTAACATAACAAAGATTGTAACAATTATTTCTACACTTTCGCAACTAAGATCCGTTAAAAACAAAATGTAGTGTACTTTTTATTACTAGTACTTTTAATTACTAGTTTACTAGTACTTTTAATTTCAAGGTTTTTTTCAGTCCTATTTTAAGATAATCTCGCATTTACCTTTCAAAGGAAACGTAGGTATATATCAATAATCATTGCTATAAGAGTAAAATGTGTATACTTATCCAGTTCTCATTTCAGATAAAACTATGCTTACTCAGATACATTTGTCGTTTGAAATGCGGTCACAAATTTGAGATTGCGTTAAGTTTTCGTGTTAAAACAAGCTCCGAGTTTAAAGACAAAATATTTTTGTGCATTTCAGCAATATTTGATGCTTAATACTCGAGGTTGACTTAGGCTATTTTGACAAGTCAAAGCTAACAAGAGTTATTTTGGAGGAATTTCTGAGAACATCTGGCTCGTATCAACATCACACATGGGACAAATCAAGAAGGAAGCCATCCATTAGCCTGGGTTCAAATCCCGGATTCTCCGTTCTTTGCCACTGGAAAACTGGTAGAATCGCAGTAGCTAAAGAGCTACCTCACACCGCGTTTCTTTTAAAATATCGTCTTGAGTATAAATACAGACAGTTGAACAGTTTTATTGCTACAACGTTCTGCTCAATATGTAATATGACGTTCAATATGCTTTTTATGCTTAAACGGTAATATTGAATATTGCTTTACGTATGAATACGAACTGGTGGCAAGCAGCTTTTAGATACTGCGTATCCATCAGTTATCGAGCGCTTAAAGACGTCCTTAATGCTGGTAACTGGACCTGATTTTGAACCCAGGCCTACATGACGGTTTTAACTATGTGAAACATTAATACGACCTGAATGGTTTTTAGAAGCCCCTAACTCAGGGCAGAATTCCTTGTAGACTGAAAGCTCTTCTGTGCTTTTCTTTGCTATATGAACCTTCAGCTTGAGTATATCAGCTTTATATATCAGCTTTGAGTAATATGCGTAACACGCTTTGAAATACCATAAATGACGGTGCACTACACTTTGAGGACATATTTTAACATGAGAATCAACGCAAACACTTATTTGCGATCGCGTTTCTCGTGACATTAAGAATTAATCCGAACTGCGATTTCTCTAACTTCCGCTGGTCGCCGCGAATATCATGCGTTCAGCCTTGGTCCGCCTCTCGAATGTAGTTGATTCTACGAGGGCTTAAAACAGTTTGACAGAATATAAGCCCACATAGACAAAACCGTAGACAACGAACATTTTCTGGAAGAACAAACAAAAACATTTTCGCATTCTCTCCACCACTACTTCAAAACACGCCAAAAAACTGGCTTTGCGAGAGATAACTCTACAAAAGAGACTTCACCAAGCTATTGAGTTCAATGCCAATGATTTAAAAATTTCGGAGTTCCTATGGTTCAAAACCATCTACCTCCACATCAGAATTACTAAAAGCGAGCAGAAATAGGAAAAATTTGTCATAAGTGATTTACTTGATGCACACTAGAGGGAGCCACAGGCTCGAGAAAGTTTACGGATAGAGATGAGAAAATAAAAACTTAAGTTTCATAATTTTTATAAGTTTTTAAAATTTTTTTGTATTTTATATTTTATACTTTTTTTGGTTTTTTATAATTTTTATACACAGTACAAACACTAAAGCAAAAAAAGGATAGGAAAGAGTTTACGATTAATAGGCTCATTGGCATGTGGCTTGTGTTGGAGAGTGCAAATAATTACTGAGATCGCGATGAAAATATTCTTAGGCAGATTTAAAATCTGCGGGAGATGTGATTCTTAAGTAAACAGATTGATAACTTTGCTTGAAGATCTTGAGAGTAGTAGCAGAGGATGTAATAAGCAATTATATGGCAGCTCGCTGAAGAGACGTCCTTCCTTCATGGCGCGGGGGCTGGAACTGAAGTTGAGAGGGCGTGTCTTGCTCTTTTGGATGGCGGATAGATGCCAAACTCTCGGCCAATCACGGCTCAAGGATCAAGGATCAAGGAAGTGCAATTTACGGAGTTCATAGGCAATTACGCCTTTACCTCCACATCTTCAAAGGAAATTTAATCGTCCGAAAGAGGGTATTGTCAAATAAGGTAAAAATTTTGATAAGCCGAATGACTTGGAGTAAGTGCCTTCACACTGAGTCAAAAAAAGGCAAAAAACTCAGAAGGTCTTAATTTTGCGCCGAAAAAGGGCCAGAATAATTTAGATAGGGGCAGCCATAAAAATTTTGACTAGAAATATAAAAGGTGAAGTTTCCTTGAACCTTGATAATCATTTTCTTGGCATACGTCAGATGAAGGGTACGCAGGGGAATTCCGATGCACGCTCTTCGAGGTGGGGGGAGGGGGGAACCTGTTTACAGGTCGAAAAAGTAGTTCTGTCAGTGATCAGCTGGGAGGGAGAAGTTTCATTTTATTTTTGACCGCTAGTCATTGCGGTTTTTAAAAGCCAAAAAGGACGCTGTTAAGCGCCTAAGAAAGTTCCTTCTTAAAAGAAGAGAGAAGTTAAAATTTAAAGAATATTTTTCAGTTTTAGAGGGAACGTTTTCAGTTTTATTTTAGTTGAAAGATGATAGTAAGTTAAAGCAGTCCTATTTGACTGTGATGTTTCTTGTTAAAGAAACGTTAAAGAGGTTTCTCGAGTTAATGCCGTGTGCATTAAAGAACTTTAGAGGCGGGGGGGGGTTAAGGAACGAGAGGTAATTATGCACGTGGTTATCGGTGTGCTCATATCTAGCCCGTTTAAAAGGCAGAGCCGAATATTCCCTATTAAGTACCGCTCTGGCTCTTTTTTGGGAAGAAGCAACTGCAGGATCGTATACGGGTAGCATATGAAGCACAGGATTAGCGACACGTTGAATATTTTTGAAAAATTTTTCCGAAAGTCGCTGTATATAGCGATTAATGGGCATAATTTTGAGGTCGTTATGAATCTCTTCGTTCCGTACATACCACGGAGCTTTTAGAATTTGCCGAAGCATTTTAGATTGAAAAATTTGGACATGTTTTCTGTTAGTCAGTGCGCATGGGCCCCATACGGGACACGCATACGTAAGAACCGGCCTAATCATTGATTTGTAGAGCAAGATTTTGTTATCAGTTGACAGGTCGCTATGACTAGCTAAGAGGGGGCGTAGGGCGGTTTTGACAGCTGTCGCACCCGCTATGATTTTGCGGATGTGAGGCTGCCAAGTTAATTTTGAGACTTATAATACACCTAGATATTTGTAGGAAGAGACCCAGGGAATGGGTTCACCGAAGAGCATCAAGTTGGGTAAATTTGGGATATTTCTTCGGATGAACATGGTGGCAGCACATTTTGCGACATTAATTTTGATTTTATACAGACCGAGCCAGAGTTCTAAGGTCGAAAGGTAACTCTGCAATTGTGAGATTACCTGGAGGGTGTTGGAGTGTTGAAAAATGATGGCTGTATCATCTGCGTATAATGCAAGATCGATATTTGGGGCCTTAGGAATATCATTTACATAAAGGTTAAAGATTGCGGGGGCGAGGAGACTTCCTTGAGCCACCCCAGCATAGATTGGGCGGGGAGAGGAGAATTCGTGGTTAACTCGCACGCGGAAACTGCATCCGGTCAAGTACGAGTTAATAATTTTAATGAGATGAGCCGAAAAACCAAGCCGCATGAGCTTGTAAATAATCCCGTCATGCCAAGTCCTGTCAAAGGCTTTGGCAACGTCTAGATAGACAATTCCAGTTCTCTCTCGCTTACGAAAGCCTTCATGAATGAATTCCACTACACGGAGTAACTGGTGTACCGTGGAGTGTTTAGATCGGAAGCCGAATTGTTCCGGGATTAGTAAATTTTGATCCCGACAGAATTCATTCAGGCAATTAAGTAAGACAAATTCATAGATCTTAGAGAGAGAAGGTAACAGACTGATGGGTCTGTAATTGACGGGCAGGTTTAAATTTTGCGCCGGTTTTGGAATGGGAACGACTGCTGCAATTTTCCAGCAGTCGGGGAAATAGCTTCTCCTGAGCATTAAATTTATGAGGACTCTCTGCACCCTTCCAATCCGTTGTGTCAGATGCTCTGGACCCCATTGGGCACGTGAGTGTACCAAAGAATTAGATGTACCAGCCACTTGCTGCAACTGCGGTGGAGATCACCCAGCTTCGTACAAATCTTGTCCCCGATACCCAGGCAACAGCTAGCCAGACTAGGACAGCTGCTCAAACAGCCCCCCCTCAGGGTTCTTCTAAGCCCCCAGCAAATGCTGAGACAAGACGGCCCATGCCTGCTCCCCCGAGCAACGTCAGTTCACCATCTTATGCACAGATGGTGAAGAACACCTGATTTAAATTTTTTGGAAGCGACAATCATCAAAATTTTCCTTCAAAATTCCTCCCCGCTGACAATAGTCTCAGCTTATTTACCTCCACTGTCTACAGCACGTGGAAGGCCAGCTTTTCCTGTCAGTTATTTTGATAAAATTTTGAATATTTCAAATCACCTAATAATTGCTGGTGATCTAAATTCACGCCATACCGCATGGTTTTGTTCTAACAGGAACAGGTATGGTATTAGTCTAAATCCATGGTGCCAGAGTAACCATGTACAGATCATAGCTCCTACCCTCCCGACCTTTTACCCTCATAGAGGGTCCCCTGCAGTTCTTGATCTGGCTGCCTTTTATAACATATTCTTTCGGCATGAGATAAAAGTGATTCAGGAATTGGACTCTGATCACTACCCCGTTTTGATATCCCTACATATTCAAAATCGATACTCAAAATTAGAGGAGCAAGTCTCAACAAATTGGGACGACTTTAGATTTATTTTGGAAAAAACTTCACTCCCTCCCATCAAAATTTCCAGCAATTCGGACTTTGACAGGCATATCAAAAGTTTGGAGTGTTTACTGAAAGAAGCGAGAGATGCGGCTTCAAAGCCACGTAAACATCCAGGTGCTAGGCTCCCACCTGAGACTAAATTCAAAATTAAGCAGCGAAATTACTTGCGAAGAATTTGGCAAAGGTCACGAGATCCCAATATCCGTGCCCAATTTCGCAAGATACAGAACGAGATAAGGACCGAAACCCGCTTATTAAAACAAGCGGAGTGGAAAACATTCATTGAGTCCCTAACGACTGAAGACAAATCGATTTGGCGCGCAGCCGCCCGACTACGCAAACATAAAACACACATTCCGCCCCTTCAAACGGCCGATGGCGCGCAGATGGCCTACACTGACTCAGAAAAGGCAAATGTCATTGCTGACAGCCTTGCAACTCAATTCACAACAAATCACGACTCCTACTGTAACCGTCCGGTTACACAGGGGCGCATACAAGCACGGGTTAAAGATTTTCTATCACAACCTACCACACCAGAACTCAGGCCGACGGACCCCTCTGAAGTCATGGTTTTCATTGACAAACTGAAACCTGACAAGGCACCTGGCATAGATTCTATTTCGAATCGCATGATCAAAAACTTCCCCCCTATGTTTATCGTATGGATCACGGTCCTCATAAATTTAATGCTCAGGAGAAGCTATTTCCCCGACTGTTGGAAAATTGCAGCAGTCGTTCCCATTCCAAAACCGGGACAATATTTAAACCTGCCCGTCAATTACAGACCCATCAGTCTGTTATCTTCTCTCTCTAAGATCTATGAATTTGTCTTACTTAATCGCCTGAATGAATTCTGTCGGGATCAAAATTTACTAATCCCGGAACAATTCGGCTTCCGACCTAAACACTCCACGGTACACCAGATACTCCGTGTAGTGGAATTCATTCATGAAGGCTTTCGTAAGCGAGAGAGAACTGGAATTGTCTATCTAGACGTTGCCAAAGACTTTGACAGGACTTGGCATGACGGGATTATTTACAAGCTCATGCGGCTTGGTTTTTCGGCTCATCTCATTAAAATTATTAACTCGTACTTGACTGGACGCAGTTTCCGCGTGCGAGTTAACCACGAACTCTCCTCTCCCCGCCCAATCTATGCTGGGGTGGCTCAAGGAAATCTCCTCGCCCCCGCAATCTTTAACCTTTATGTAAATGATATTCCTAAGGCCCCAAATATCGATCTTGCATTATACGCAGACGATACAGCCATCATTTCTCAACACTCCAACACCCTCCAGGTAATCTCACAATTGCAGAGTTACCTTTCGACCTTAGAACTCTGGCTCGGTCTGTATAAAATCAAAATTAATGTCGCTAAATGTGCTGCCACCATGTTCATCCGAAGAAATATCCCAAATTTACCCAATTTAATGCTCTTCGGTGAACCGATTGCCTGGGTCTCTTCCTACAAATATCTAGGTGTTTTACTGGACTCAAAATTAACTTGGCAGCCTCACATCCGCAAAATCATAGCGGGTGCGACAGCTGTCAAGACCGCCCTACGCCCCCTCTTAGCTAGTCATAGCGACCTGTCAACTGATAACAAAATCTTGCTCTACAAATCAATGATTAGGCCGGTTCTTACGTATGCGTGTCCCGTATGGGGCCCATGCGCACTGACTAACAGAAAACATGTCCAAATTTTTCAATCTAAAATGCTTCGGCAAATTCTAAAAGCTCTGTGGTATGTACAGAACGAAGAGATTCATAACGACCTCAAAATTATGCCTATTAATCGCTATATACAGCGACTTTCGGAAAAATTTTTCAAAAATATTCAACGTGTCGCTAATCCTGTGCTTCATATGCTACCCGTATACGATCCTGCAGTTGCTTCTTCCCAAAAAAGAGCCAGAGCGGTACTTAATAGGGAATATTCGGCTCTGCCTTTTAAACGGGCTAGATATGAGCACACCGATAACCACGTGAATAATTACCTCTCGTTCCTTAACCCCCCCCGCCTCTAAAGTTCTTTAATGCACACGGCATTAACTCGAGAAACCTCTTTAACGTTTCTTTAACAAGAAACATCACAGTCAAATAGGACTGCTTTAACTTACTATCATCTTTCAACTAAAATAAAACTGAAAACGTTCCCTCTAAAACTGAAAAATATTCTTTAAATTTTAACTTCTCTCTTCTTTTAAGAAGGAACTTTCTTAGGCGCTTAACAGCGTCCTTTTTGGCTTTTAAAAACCGCAATGACCAGCGGTCAAAAATAAAATGAAACTTCTCCCTCCCAGCTGATCACTGACAGAACCACTTTTTCGACCTGTAAACAGGTTCCCCCCTCCCCCCACCTCGAAGAGCGTGCATCGGAATTCCCCTGCGTGCCCTTCATCTGACGTATGCCAAGAAAATGATTATCAAGGTTCAAGGAAACTTCACCTTTTATATTTCTAGTCAAAATTTTTATGGCTGCCCCTATCTAAATTATTCTGGCCCTTTTTCGGCGCAAAATTAAGACCTTCTGAGTTTTTTGCCTTTTTTTTGACTCAGTGTGAAGGCACTTACTCCAAGTCATTCGGCTTATCAAAATTCTTACCCTATTTGACAATACCCTCTTTCGGATGATTAAATTTCCTTTGAAGATGTGGAGGTAAAGGCGTAATTGCATATGAACTCCGTAAATTGCACTTCCTTGATCCTTGAGCATAGATTTGGAGAGCGCTTTTGGATAATTCTGGAGCTGAAGGAGAAGCTGGCGGAGTTGAATGGGTGTCCATATCTGTGAGTACTTGAAGAGATTGAGGATTAGAGATGTTGCCTGCTGGCGGCGCCGTATTCGTGGTTTCCATATTTCCGTTGCGGAGCTCAGAGCTCGCAAGTCCATCACTATTGGCGTCCATGACCAATCAATGACTGTCAATCATGTCAAAATGTGATGTGATGTAGCTATTGAGTTCCAATGCGAATGATTTGAAAATTACGGAGTGCCTATGGTTCAAAACCATTTACCTCCTCATCAGAATTACTAAAAGCGAGCAGAAATAGGAAAAAATTTTGCATAAGTGAATTACTTGATGCACACTAGAGGGAGCCACTGGCTCAAGGAAGTTTAAAGGTCAGTTTACACCTGTCAGAGCGGCTCGGAGCGAGTCACTCCTTACGATTACTTTGACAATGTAAACGCTCACTTCGACGGAGTATAAACGTAGGGGAGATGAGTCAGCGCTTCCGTTTCTACTTTGAACCTGTTGAAAAATCTCTCCGGGCAGTTACTCGGAGCAGCGTTCGCAGGGACGTCTATAATCCGAGATTAAGCGATAGCCAAACCATGGCATTTTTTAATGCATATGCATCTTATGAAGTGTTTTACTTCTATAATTATGTGAGCTTATATTCATTTTTCTACAAGCATCCCTACATGAGGATGCAATAAATATATGATAAACTATAAAAAATAAAAAAAAATAATATGAAAAAGATATGTAGATCTGTTTTATTGGGGATATTTAAATTTCTTGCTTTGTATAAAAGCATTCTGGGCTATAATTCGTTACAATTCAGCTTGGATGTGAAACATGTTCAGCTTGGATGTGTGAGTGCAAGTACTGAAGGTGTATTAAGGTTTATACAAATTATGCTAGATGAATTCTAATCTTCTTAAACTATCCGTTTTAGCATTTTAGAAGTAAAGTATAATCACTATATTTACCCATTATTAATTTTGTTGATATCACTTTGTGTGTTGCCCAGAAACACAATTTCAGTAGAATCCAAAAGTAACAAATTGCGATAAATATCTTCCTCTTGGAACTATTTCATAATATATATATTCTTTTACCTGTGGTAATATATGTAATGCTCCCAAGTTTTTTGCTACTTCTTATTTATTTAAGATTTTCTGAATAATTAGGTAGATATCATACAGTTTACTTCTGTCGTGTTAATGGTAGATTTGAATAAATATTCCACGTGTTAATTTTGCATTCTTCTCTAGAAATAACACAGTTCCAGTCAGAACTCTGCATAATTAATTCATGCATAGAGAGCTACTGATTCTGTGGATTATGGATCAATAAATATATTCTTTCTATTAATAAATAATAAAACACATTATTACTTTTACATTATTTTGTAAATGATTAATTAGGTGTAAATAAACAGTTGTATATAGTAGAAAAACTTTGTTAATTTGACTTTCAGTAACCACAGTTGACTAAATAACTTCTCTCAAACTGAGTTTCTTTTAAATTCTTGTATCTGATATGCAATAACGTTTTAGTAACTTTGGACATTCTCGTCCGAAATTCATTTAATAGTTCATTTGATACTCCTAATTCATCTCGGCAAGCTACCCAATCGCGTACCCATTTTTTTTTTTTTTTTTCTTCACAAGACCAGAAATTAATTCGTTTGAAACTGCTTCGCAGACTTCAAGCACTGCAGCCTAAGAACATCTATGTATCATCCGTGAACCGCAGGTTCCTTTCGAAGGGCGCCTGGACTGAAGAGTCCTATCCCTATCGATGCTGTGTCACTTTTCGACCATTGAGTCCATACGTGCGTTCCGGCAGAGTGAGGATACATGTCTATAAGCAAATTGTATGGCATAAAGTAGTTGAAAGTGAATTGATGACACGTGCACTTGGGGAGAAGCACTCGGAGGTTAGTTCCCAGGACGAAAGTCGATGCGTTGAGGTGTAGAGGAGAAGGCGGCCGAGCTTCCTTCCTTGGTGAGATCTTGGCTGGGCCTGAAGTAGTCGGGCTGGCACTTTGGAGGAGCTGGTAGTTGTCACGTGATATCCGGCATCCAATGCCGTTTCTTCAGGGCGAAAGATTGTGATTTAGCTGAGGGATTTCACATGCCAACAGTGTTGATTGGCGCGGCCGCAAGGGCCCTACTCAATGCTTTCGGTGCCAGGGCTGTTTCCATTCTTCGGAACTCTGCACTCTTCCAATCCGTTGTGTCAGATGCTCTGGACCCCATTGGGCACGTGAGTGTACCAAAGGATTAGATGTACCAGCCACTTGCTGCAACTGCGGTGGAGATCACCCAGCTTCGTACAAATCTTGTCCCCGATACCCAGGCAACAAACGGGCTCGCGGTAAAAATTCCGCGCCTAGGACTAGGGCAGCTGCTCAAACAGCCCCCCTCCGGGTTCTTCTAAGCCCCCAGCAAACGCTGAGACAAGACGCCCCATGCCTGCTCCCCCGAGGAACGTCAGTTCACCATCTTATGCACAGATGATGAAGAACACCACCGAGCACGGATTCAAATCCACGAATCCAAGACTGCCGGTTGCAGAAGCCCCTGCAGCCCCAGCAGTGTCAGCCACAGCAGAGTGTAGCAATGATTCAGACGACGTCTTCTCATCTACACTAAAATGCTTAATTGAAATCTCCCGCGACCCAGCGGTAGACAAGCATATTCTGCTCCTTGCCTTCAAAAAAGCAATGCCTAAACTCAGGCAAGCAGATGCTTTAATGAGGGCATTTTATATTTATGAAAGCTATGTTGAGCTTTCAACCTAATTAGGCTTTTTTAGACCCATGTCTTCTGTTTTTTCAGTGATGAACCTTTAACAACGGCTTAAAATTCAATTGTATAAATAACAGTTCAAACACCATCAGAGAACTGACCATTTGCACATGGAATGCCAATGGTTTAACTTCAAAAATTCACGAAGTTCGTGATTTTGTTGTAAAGCACGATATTGACGTGTTTTTAGTCCAAGAGACTCACCTTACCCCAGGGAATACTCCCAAAATTGGGAATTATGACATTTATTGTACTGACAGGGTGTCACAGGGCAGAAATCCCTGTGGCGGCACTTGTATCTATGTGAAGCGTTCGTTAAAGCACCACATGATACCGCCCCCTGATTTAAATTTTTTGGAAGCGACAATCATCAAAATTTTCCTTCAAAATTCCTCCCCGCTGACAATAGTCTCAGCTTATTTACCTCCACTGTCTACAGCACGTGGAAGGCCAACTTTTCCTGTCAGTGATTTTGAAAAAATTTTGAATATTTCAAATCACCTAATAATTGCTGGTGATATAAATTCACGCCATACCGCATGGTTTTGTTCTAACAGGAACAGGTATGGTATTAGTCTAAATTCATGGTGCCAGAGTAACCATGTACAGATCATAGCTCCTACCCTCCCGACTTTTTACCCTCATAGAGGGTCCCCTGCAGTTCTTGATCTGGCTGCCTTTTATAACATATTCTTTCGGCATGAGATAAAAGTGATTCAGGAATTGGACTCTGATCACTACCCCGTTTTGATATCCCTAGATATTCAAAATCGATAATCAAAATTAGAGGAGCAAGTCTCAACAAATTGGGACGACTGTAGCTTTATTTTGGAAAAACCTTCACTCCCTCCCATCAAAATTTCCAGCAATTCGGACTTTGATAGGCATATCAAAAGTTTGGAGTGTTTACTGAAAGAAGCGAGAGATGCGGCTTCAAAGCCACGTAAACATCCAGGTGCTAGGCTCCCACCTGAGACTAAATTCAAAATTAAGCAGCGAAATTACTTGCGAAGAATTTGGCAAAGGTCACGAGATCCCAACATCCGTGCCCAATTTCGCAAGATACAGAACGAGATAAAGACCGAAACCCGCTTATTAAAACAAGCGGAGTGGAAAACATTCATTGAGTCCCTAACGACTGAAGACAAATCGATTTGGCGTGCAGCCGCCCGATTACGCAAACATAAAACACACATTCCGCCCCTTCAAACGGCCGATGGCGCGCAGATGGCCTACACCGACTCAGAAAAGGCAAATGTCATAGCTGAGAGCCTTGCAAACCAATTCACAACAAATCACGACTCCTACTGTAACCGTCCGGTTACACAGGGGCGCATACAAGCACGGGTTAAAGATTTTCTATCACAACCTACCACACCAGAACTCGGGCCGACGGACCCTTCTGAAGTCATGGTTTTCATTGACAAACTGAACCCTGACAAGGCACCTGGCATAGATTCTATTTCGAATCGCATGATCAAAAACTTCCCCCCTATGTTTATCGTATGGATCACGGTCCTCATAAATTTAATGCTCAGGAGAAGCTATTTCCCCGACTGCTGGAAAATTGCAGCAGTCGTTCCCATTCCAAAACCGGGACAAAATTTAAACCTGCCCGTCAATTACAGACCCATCAGTCTGTTATCTTCTCTCCCTAAGATATATGAATTTGTCTTACTTAATCGCCTGAATGAATTCTGTCGGGATCAAAATTTACTAATCCCGGAACAATTCGGCTTCCGACCTAAACACTCCACGGTACACCAGTTACTCCGTGTAGTGGAATTCATTCATGAAGGCTTTCGTAAGCGAGAGAGAACTGGAACTGTCTATTTAGACGTTGCCAAAGCCTTTGACAGGACTTGGCATGACGGGATTATTTACAAGCTCATGCGGCTTGGTTTTTCGGCTCATCTCGTTAAAATTATTAACTCGTACTTGACCGGACGCAGTTTCCGCGTGCGAGTTAACCACGAATTCTCCTCTCCCCGCCCAATCTATGCTGGGGTGGCTCAAGGAAGTCTCCTCGCCCCCGCAATCTTTAACCTTTATGTAAATGATATTCCTAAGGCCCCAAATATCGATCTTGCATTATACGCAGATGATACAGCCATCATTTTTCAACACTCCAACACCCTCCAGGTAATCTCACAATTGCAGAGTTACCTTTCGACCTTAGAACTCTGGCTCGGTCTGTATAAAATCAAAATTAATGTCGCAAAATATGCTGCCACCATGTTCATCCGAAGAAATATCCCAAATTTACCCAATTTAATGCTCTTCGGTGAACCTATTCCCTGGGTCTGTTCTTACAATTATCTAGGTGTTTTACTAGACTCAAAATTAACTTGGCAGCCTCACATCCGCAAAATCATAGCGGGTGCGACAGCTGTCAAGACCGCCCTACGCCCCCTCTTAGCTAGTCATAGCGACCTGTCAACTGATAACAAAATCTTGCTCTACAAATCAATGATTAGGCCGGTTCTTACGTATGCGTGTCCCGTATGGGGCCCATGCGCACTGACTAACAGAAAACATGTCCAAATTTTTCAATCTAAAATGCTTCGGCAAATTCTAAAAGCTCCGTGGTATGTACGGAACGAAGAGATTCATAACGACCTCAAAATTATGCCCATTAATCGCTATATACAGCGACTTTCGGAAAAATTTTTCAAAAATATTCAACGTGTCGCTAATCCTGTGCTTCATATGCTACCCGTATACGATCCTGCAGTTGCTTCTTCCCGAAAAAGACCCAGAGCGGAACTTAATAGGGAATATTCGGCTGTACCTTTTAAACGGGCTAGATATGAGCACACCGATAACCACGTGAATAATTACCTCTCGTTCCTTAACCCCCCCCCCGCCTCTAAAGTTCTTTAATGCACACGGCATTAACTCGAGAAACCTCTTTAACGTTTCTTTAACAAGAAACATCACAGTCAAATAGGACTGCTTTAACTTACTATAATCTTTCAACTAAAATAAAACTGAAAAAGTTCTCTCTAAAACTGAAAAACATTCTTTAAACTTTAACTTCTCTCTTCCTTTAAGAAGGAACTTTCTTAGGCGCTTAACAGCGTCCTTTTTGGCTTTTAAAAACCGCAATGACTAGCGGTCAAAAATAAAATGAAACTTCTCCCTCCCAGCTGATCACTGACAGAACCACTTTTTCAACCTGTAAACAGGTTCCCCCCTCCCCCCACCTCGAAGAGCGCGCATCGGAATTCCCCTGCGTGTCCTTCATCTGACGTATGCAAAGAAAATGATTATCAAGGTTCAAGGAAACTTCACCTTTTATATTTCTAGTCAAAATTTTTATGGCTGCCCCTATCTAAATTATTCTGGCCCTTTTTCGGCGCAAAATTAAGACCTTCTGAGTTTTTTGCCTTTTTTTGACTCAGTGTGAAGGCACTTACTCCAAGTCATTCGGCTTATCAAAATTTTTACCCTATTTGACAATACCCTCTTTCGGATGATTAAATTTCCTTTGAAGATGTGGAGGTAAAGGCGTAATTGCCTATGAACTCCGTAAATTGCACTTCCTTGATCCTTGATGAGTGTTGATTGGTGGAAGTGTTTGTAATGATTGTTAATGTATGTTGAGTGTATTGTGCCTTAGTCGAATGAGGAAGTTTTTTCTTTTTTATTATTTTTTTTTGTCAAAGATTTTTTCAAAGTATTTTCCATATTTTTTTTTTTTTTTTCATATCATTTTCGTTCATTTTTTCCGTATTTTTGGTATATTTTCTCACGGATACATATATCTACATATATTTTTATTAATTAATTTTTTTTAAACATATTTACAACTAAGGCACAGTTCCTAGAATTGCTCTTGGTCGCCTTCTATTGGCGGGGAGGTTAATGTTATATGTGAGTGCTGGTATGCTAGGATTATTTGATTTATGTAGAGTTTTGTAGAATTTGGTGAATATCTTTTTCATGAATTCATGGATTTGGGTAGTGTTTAGTTCTTTATGGATGGCTTCGTTCCTAACATACCAGTGTGCTTTTGAAATGATGCGAAGTGTATTGTTTTCCAGTGATATAAGTCTATTGAGGTGAGTTTCACAGAGATATCCCCAGGCAGGGCAGGCATAAGTTAGGATGGGACGCAATACGGCCGTGTAAATGAGTAGTTTAAGGTCTAAGTCCAAAACGCTGTTTCGAGTGATTAGGGGGGCAAGTGTATGTCTACTGCCTCGAAACTTTGAGATTAAGTGGTTGATGTGGGGTAGAAATGTGAGTCTCCTATCCAAAATAACACCTAGGTATTTGGTCTGCTTGACCCAGGGGATCCTTTCGTTAAACATAATGAAACTGTGGGGTATATTTCTTTTCCATGAGAATAGTATAGCTTCAGATTTGGATACATTAATCTGTATTTTCCAGGCCACCAGCCAGGACTCAATAGCATGAATATGATCTTGTATCTGTTGTATTGCTGAGCTAAGTGTAGCACTTTGAGTGAGAATCGCTGTATCGTCTGCGTACATCGCAAGTGTATTGTTGTGTGTATGTGGGATATCGTTCGCATAAATATTGAATAGTGTTGGCGAGAGAAGGCATCCCTGAGGAGTGCCCGCTCTGATGTGTTTTCTAGTAGAATTTGTTTTGTTAATGCGAACGACAAATGTTCTATCTGCAAGATAGGATTTGATGATGGAGATGATATGTTCTGGGAAACCCAGAGTGATAAGTTTGTATATTAGGCCTTCCAGCCAAACGCGATCAAATGCTTTGGCTATATCCAAGAAGACTGCAGGAGTTTGCATATTATTTTGTAATCCACTGGAAATCTTTTCGATCACTCTATACAGTTGCATCGTGGTTGAATGATCCTTCCGGAATCCATACTGTGCAGGGATGATGAGATTTTTTATTGTTATGAATTGATTCATACTGTCTAGGATAACTTTTTCCGTTATTTTGCTAAGGATGGGAAGTAGGCTTATTGGACGATAGGACGTCACGTGATCAGCTGGTTTATCCGCCTTCAGGATTGGGGAGATGACTGCGATTTTCCATGCCTTTGGAAAGTATCTGAGATTTAAGATGCATTGAATGATCCTGAATTATCTGCAGAACATGAGTTCCCCCATTTTTTTAATCATATTTACGCTGATATGGTCTATTCCTGGGCTTTTTTTCTTTTTCATCTGTTCGATATAGCCAAAAACATTCGACGGATTGACTAGAATCGTGTTGTCTGCGGGTGTATTTGTAAAATAATGTGTAAGGGTTTGTGAAACTGTGAGTTCCGTTTGAGGGTGTGAAATGTTGTTGAGTGTGAATTGAGATGCCTAGTAATCCGCAAGGGACTCAGCTTTCTCAATATCTGTGTACGCGATTCCTGAGGGGCCATTAAGGGGCGGAATAGTTTTGTGGCTTACACTATAACTAGAGATCGCTTTCCAGAGCGAATTATCATCTGGGGATAGCGATTCTAGCGAATTAGCCCAGCAGTATTGTGCATGTGCTTTGGAGAGAGCCCTGACCTGGTGTTGTAGTTTGTTGAAGATTCTTTTATCTGCAGGGTATCTTGTGCGTTGCCAGGTTTTTCTGGCATAGTTACGTTGTTTAATAAGTTGTCTGAGATTTGAATTTCTATTGCTTTTTTCTTTTCGTAGCTTGCTGTTTTGGTTCAGTGCATGAGTGAGGTCAGATGTAAATTTTTCAATTAGCGTGTCTAACTCATCCTCATTGTGTGCTGTTGTGGGTATGTACTGAGTGTTGTTGAGAGCTTTGGTGTAATTACGCCAATTTGTAATAAAGGCTCGGTGTTGTGGTGTACTACAGTGAGTATCATCGAATTTCAAGACCACAGGGTTGTGATCCGATGATAACTCGTCTAGTGTTTCCACTGTATAGTTACAATTTATTCCCTTAAGGATAAAGAAATCTATGACAGTGGAGAATCCCAGACTGTAGTGTGTTGGGTGGTTCGGAGCTGCAATTTGTAGGTTGGCTGAGTTAGCAAATCTGTGTATTGATCTTCCATGTGAAGTTGTAGTATTGCAGTTCCATGCCTGATGTTTTGCGTTAAAGTCTCCACCTAATATTACTCGATTGTTAAGTTTAAAAATTGTATCTAGGGTATGTGTGATTTCTGTGGTTGTAGCTCCCCTAGACACATAGATGGAGACAAATGTGATTGGTTGTGAGTGTGTGGGTGTGACTGTAATTGCCAGAGCTTCAATGGCTGAGGGCGTAGTTAATGTTATTTGATAATGAGGGATGGAGCGCTTAATTAAAATAATTACTCCGCCTGCTGTTCTTCTTGTATTAATATTTCGTGGTCTATCAAACCTGTACATCACATAATTATTAATGCTAAATTTTTTGTTAGGGTCAAGCATGTGTTCTTGTATGAAAATGATATTGGGGCTATACTCATTTACGAAGTCTCGTAATTCAGTAAGTTTATGAAAGAGGCCGTTTGCGTTCCATGTAACTATGGAAAAATCACATGTTGTATTATGCATGTTGTGGGTTAAAGATATTGGCTTCTTCACATATGTTGAAAAGTATTAATAGTTTTTCCATGGGAGTTTCTGCCTCCTTGATGGCTTGCATATTGATTTTTAGAAATTGTAATAATTTGGATAATTTGCCTGTGCCAAATGCAGTGTAGATGTCTTTGAGTGTCGAAAAGAAGTCCGAAAATTGGCTGATGTTTGTAGTGCTGTTATTGTTGACAGTATTAGGTTTTGTTGTGTTGGTGATTGCTTGTGCATAAGTTTTTGTGCTTGTAATTGTGGCTGAGGGAGTATTGGCGGTGTTATGTGTAGTGGTGGTTTTGTTTATGTTTATGCGTGGTTTGGGGAACTTCTCGCAACCTCTGTATGAGGCTGGGTGGTTTTGTTGACAATTGGCACAAATTGGGTTATCAATGTGTCCAGGTGTAGGGCAGTCTGTAGTTTTGTGGTTTTGTGCGCATTTAACACACCTGGGTGTAAAAAAGCAGTTGTCTGAGGAGTGGTGAAATCTTTGGCAATTGTGGCATTGTGGGACTATGTTTTTGTTAATGTATTTTTCTATAGTGATCATGAAAAGTCCAAGGTGTGTTTCAGTGTAAATGTTTTCTATGTTGTCTGTAGGGTTCAGTTGGACTTGGAATAGGTGCATGGGTTGCTTGGTGCGGAAGCGTGTAAGTTGCACTACCTTTAATACAGAGTATCCAAGGTGTGTTAATTCCTGTGTAATTTCTTCTTTTGTGGTGGTGATGGGTAATCCAATGCAATTCTTTCCAAGGCAATTTGTTCAATGCAATTCTTTCCTTCAGCTGCGACGTCGGTATCCATTTCGTAAACAAACGGAGGTGAGTTGTCAGTCCACTCTGATTGGTGTAAACAATCTATCAGAGTACAGGTCCGTTCACTCGGTTTGAAACGCTCGGACAAGCGGCTCGCTACGAGCAGCTTTGACAGATGTAAACTGGCCTTTAGGATAGAGATGAAAAAATAAAAACTTAAGTATCATAATATTTTTTATAAGTTTTTAGGTTTTATAATTTTTTTGTATTTTATATTTTATACTTTTTTTGGTTTTTATAAATTTTTTATACACAATACTAACACTAAAGCAGAAAGCGGAGAGGAAAGAGTTTAAGATTAATAGGCTCATTGGCATGTGGCTTGTATAGGATAGTGCAAATAATAAATATGAACGCGTTGAAAATATTCATAGGCAGATTTTAAAAATCTGCGGGAGATGTGATTCTATGCGAACAGATTGATAACTTTGCTAGAAGATCTTGATTGCAGGTAGTGATGGTGATAAAGCAATTATATGGCAGCTCGCTGAAGAGACGTCCTTCCTTCATGGCGCGGAGACTGGAACTGAGGTAGAGAATCTGAATCCAATGCCAATGATTTAAAAATTTCGGAGTTCCTATGGTTCAAAACCATCTACCTCCACATCAGAATTACTAAAAGCGAGCAGAAATAGGAAAAATTTGGCATAAGTGATTTACTTGATGCACACTACAGGCAGCCACAGGCTCGAGAAAGTTTATGGATAGAGATGAGAAAATAAAAACTTAAGTTTCATAATTTTTATAAGTTTTTAAAATTTTTTTGTATTTTATATTTTATACTTTTTTTGGTTTTTTATAATTTTTATACACAGTACAAACACTAAAGCAAAAAAAGGATAGGAAAGAGTTTACGATTAATAGGCTCATTGGCATGTGGCTTGTGTTGGAGAGTGCAAATAATTACTGAGATCGCGATGAAAATATTCTTAGGCAGATTTAAAATCTGCGGGAGATGTGATTCTTAAGTAAACAGATTGATAACTTTGCTTGAAGATCTTGATAGTGGTAGCAGAGGATGTAATAAGCAATTATATGGCAGCTCGCTGAAGAGACGTCCTTCCTTCGTGGCTCGGGGGCTGGAACTGAAGTTGAGAGGGCGTGTCTTGCCCTTTTGGATGGCGGATAGATGCCAAACTCTCGGCCAATCACGGCTCAAGGATCAAGGATCAAGGAAGTGCAATTTACGGAGTTCATAGGCAATTACGCCTTTACCTCCATATCTTCAAAGGAAATTTAATCGTCCGAAAGAGGGTATTGTCAAATAGGGTAAAAATTTTGATAAGCCGAATGACTTGGAGTAAGTGCCTTCACACTGAGTCAAAAAAAGGCAAAACACTCAGAAGGTCTTAATTTTGCGCCGAAAAAGGGCCAGAATAATTTAGATAGGGGCAGCCATAAAAATTTTGACTAGAAATATAAAAGGTGAAGTTTCCTTGAACCTTGATAATCATTTTCTTTGCATACGTCAGACGAAGGACACGCAGGGGAATACCGATGCGCGCTCTTCGAGGTGGGGGGAGGGGGGAACCTGTTTACAGGTCGAAAAAGTGGTTCTGTCAGTGATCAGCTGGGAGAAGTTTCATTTTTGACCGCTATTCGTTGCGGTTTTTAAGAGCCAAAAAGGACGCTGTTAAGCGCCTAAGAAAGTTCCTTCTTAAAGGAAGAGAGAAGTTGAAGTTAAAAGAATCTTTTTCAGTTTTTAAGAGATCTTTTCCAGTTTTATTGTAGTTGAAAGATTAGAGTGTGTTAAATCAGTCCTATTTGACTGTGATGTTTCTTGTTAAAGAAACGCTAAGGAGGTTCCTCGAGTTAATGCCGTGTGCATTAAAGAACTTTAGAGGCGGGGGGGTTAAGGAACGAGAGGTAGTTATTCACGTGGTTATCAGTGTGCTCATATCTAGCCCGTTTAAATGGCAGAGCCGAATATTCCCTATTAAGTACCGCTCTGGGCCTTTTTCGGGAAGAAGCAACTGCAGGATCGTATACGGGTAGCATATGAAGCACAGGATTAGCGACACGTTGAATATTTTTGAAAAATTTTTCCAAAAGTTGCTGTATATAGCGATTAATGGGCATAATTTTGAGGTCGTTATGAATCTCTTCGTTCCGTACATACCACGGAGCTTTTAGAATTTGCCGAAGCATTTTAGATTGAAAAATTTGGACATGTTTTCTGTTAGTCAGTGCGCATGGGCCCCATACGGGACACGCATACGTAAGAACCGGCCTAATCATTGATTTGTAGAGCAAGATTTTGTTATCCGTTGACAGGTCGCTATGACTAGCTAAGAGGGGGCGTAGGGCGGTCTTGACAGCTGTCGCACCCGCTATCATTTTGCGGATGTGAGGCTGCCAAGTTAATTTTGAGTCCAGTAAAACATTTAGATATTTGTAGGAATAGACCCAGGGAGTAGGTTCACCGAAGAGCATTAAATTGGGTAAATTTGGGATATTTCTTCGGATGAACATGGTGGCAGCACATTTTGCGACATTAATTTTGATTTTATACAGACCGAGCCAGAGTTCTAAGGTCGAAAGGTAACTCTGCAATTGTGAGATTACCTGGAGGGTGTTGGAGTGTTGAGAAATGATGGCTATATCGTCTGCGTATAATGCAAGATCGATATTTGGGGCCTTAGGAATATCATTTACAAAAAGGTTAAAGATTGCGGGGGCGAGGAGACTTCCTTGAGCCACACCAGCATAGATTGGGCGGGGAGAGAAGAATTCGTGGTTAACTCGCACGCGGAAACTGCGTCCGGTCAAGTACGAGTTAATAATTTTAATGAGATGAGCCGAAAAACCAAGCCGCATGAGCTTGTAAATAATCCCGTCATGCCAAGTCCTGTCAAAGGCTTTGGCAACGTCTAGATAGACAATTCCAGTTCTCTCTCGCTTACGAAAGCCTTCATGAATGAATTCCACTACACGGAGTAACTGGTGTACCGTGGAGTGTTTAGGTCGGAAGCCGAATTGTTCCGGGATTAGTAAATTTTGATCCCGACAGAATTCATTCAGGCGATTAAGTAAGACAAATTCATATATCTTAGAGAGAGAAGATAACAGACCGATAAGTCTGTAATTGACGGGCAGGTTTAAATTTTGTCCCGGTTTTGGAATGGGAACGACTGCTGCAATTTTCCAACAGTCGGGGAAATAGCTTCTCCTGAGCATTAAATTTATGAGGACCGTGATCCATACGATAAACATAGGGGGGAAGTTTTTGATCATGCGATTCGAAATAGAATCTATGCCAGGTGCCTTGTCAGGGTTCAGTTTGTCAATGAAAACCATGACTTCAGAAGGGTCCGTCGGCCCGAGTTCTGGTGTGGTAGGTTGTGATAGAAAATCTTTAACCCGTGCTTGTATGCGCCCCTGTGTAACCGGACGGTTACAGTAGGAGTCGTGATTTGTTGTGAATTGGTTTGCAAGGCTCTCAGCTATGACATTTGCCTTTTCTGAGTCGGTGTAGGCCATCTGCGCGCCATCGGCCGTTTGAAGGGGCGGAATGTGTGTTTTATGTTTGCGTAATCGGGCGGCTGCGCGCCAAATCGATTTGTCTTCAGTCGTGAGGGACTCAATGAATGTTTTCCACTCCGCTTGTTTTAATAAGCGGGTTTCGGTCCTTATTTCGTTCTGTATCTTGCGAAATTGGGCACGGATGTTGGGATCTCGTGACCTTTGGCAAATTCTTCGCAAGTAATTTCGCTGCTGAATTTTGAATTTAGTCTCAGGTGGGAGCCTAGCACCTGGATGTTTACGTGGCTTTGAAGCCGCAGCTCTCGCTTCTTTCAATAAAGACTCCAAACTTTTCATATGCCTGTCAAAGTCCGAATTGCTGGAAATTTTGATGGGAGGGAGTGAAGTTTTTTCCAAAATAAATCTAAAGTCGTCCCAATTTGTTGAGACTTGCTCCTCTAATTTTGAGTATCGATTTTGAATATCTAGGGATATCAAAACGGGGTAGTGATCAGAGTCCAATTCCTGAATCACTTTTATCTCATGCCGAAAGAATATGTTATAAAAGGCAGCCAGATCAAGAACTGCAGGGGACCCTCTATGAGGGTAAAAAGTCGGGAGGGTAGGAGCTATGATCTGTACATGGTTACTCTGGCACCATGAATTTAGACTAATACCATACCTGTTCCTGTTAGAACAAAACCATGCGGTATGGCGTGAATTTGGATCACCAGCAATTATTAGGTGATTTGAAATATTCAAAATTTTATCAAAATCACTGACAGGAAAAGCTGGCCTTCCACGTGCTGTAGACAGTGGAGGTAAATAAGCTGAGACTATTGTCGGCGGGGAGGAATTTTGAAGGAAAATTTTGATGATTGTCGCTTCCAAAAAATTTAAATCAGGGGGCGGTATCATGTGGTGCTTTAACGAACGCTTCACATAGATACAAGTGCCGCCACAGGGATTTCTGCCCTGTGACACCCTGTCAGTACAATAAATGTCATAATTCCCAATTTTGGGAGTATTCCCTGGGGTAAGGTGAGTCTCTTGAACTAAAAACACGTCAATATCGTGCTCTACTACAAAATCACGAACTTCGTGAATTTTTGGAGTTAAACCATTGGCGTTCCATGTGCAAATGGGCAGTTCTCTGATGGTGTTTGAACTGTTATTTATACAATTGAATTTTATGCCGTTGTTAAAGGTTCATCACTGAAAAAACAGAAGACATGGGTCTGAAAAAGCCTAATTAGGTTGAAAGCTCAACATAGCTTTCATAAATATAAAATGCCCTCATTAAAGCATCTGCTTGCCTGAGTTTAGGCATTGCTTTTTTGAAGGCAAGGAGCAGAATATGCTTGTCTACCGCTGGGTCGCGGGAGATTTCAATTAAGCATTTTAGTGTAGATGACAAGACGTCGTCTGAATCATTGCTACACTCTGCTGTGGCTGACACTGCTGGGGCTTCTGCAACCGGCAGTCTTGGATTTGAATCCGTGCTCAGTGGTGTTCTTCACCATCTGTGCATAAGATGGTGAACTGACGTTGCTCGGGGGAGCAGGCATGGGACGTCTTGTCTCAGCATTTGCTGGGGGCTTAGAAGAACCCTGAGGGGGGGCTGTTTGAGCAGCTGCCCTAGTCCTAGGCGCGGAATTTTTACCGCGAGCCCGTTTGTTGCCTGGGTATCGGGGACAAGATTTGTACGAAGCTGGGTGATCTCCACCGTAGTTGCAGCAAGTGGCTGGTACATCTAATCCTTTGGTACACTCACGTGCCCAATGGGGTCCAGAGCATCTGACACAACGGATTGGAAGGGTGCAGAGTTCCGAAGAATGGAAAAAACCCTGGCACCGAAAGCACTGAGTAGGGCCCTTGCGGCCACGGTAACGCTCAATGCTGATCTCTGTGCCCCACATGTCAGTGACGGCAAACAGATGATCGAGGAAGGGGTGAATGATAACTTGTAAATATACAAGTGGCATTGGATGTCTGGAGCCAGGCTGAGTAAGCCGAACGATGCGATGCACTTTAAATCCCATCGACTCAACTTCCTCTTTGATATCCCCGATTTCAGTTTCAACAGGGAGGCCTCTGATAACAATTTTGACTGGCCGGTCCTGCTTTAAGTCGAAAGTTTTGAACTGGATGCCGGCTTGCTTCATCCAGCGGGTAACCTCCCTGAAATCCAGCTCTGTCTGAACAAAAATTTTGAGATAAGGTCCAGTCAGGATGCTCCGTAAGTTTGGGGCAATTTCTCTCATGAAAGACACTTGCGTCTTCCAGTTTTTGCTGCTCTCGGTCTCTTCTGTGAGCTGCGAATAGCAGGATCGTATGCTGGCATCTGTTGAAGTGCTCGATTATCAATCTGTTCAATTTTAAGGAATAAATTTTGACTATGTTTTTTGATAAGGTAATCAACAGGTTTAATGTTAAGGTCCGAATGAATCACATCTGTACGGACGTACCAAGCTGCGTTTAGGGCCATACGTAAGGTTTTACTTTGAAAAGATTGAAGTTTTTTCACATGAGTTTTTGCAGCAGTACCCCAGATTGTACATGCATACATGAAGACAGGTCTTATAATTGATGTATAGAGAAGAATTTTGTTTTTAATTGACAGTTGGCTCTTTCGAGCTAAAAATGGGTAAATTTGGGCTCTAGCACCTTTCGCTTTATTGAGAACATTTTCAATGTGAAGGCGCCAGGTTAATTTTGAATCAAGTACAACTCCTAGGTACTTGTAAGAGTTTGACCAGGGAACATAGTCATCAAAGAATTTAATATTAATGGAAGGGTACGGGAGGGGGCTACGTTTGAATATCATAGCAGCACATTTATCAACATTAATTTTTATTTTCCAAGTGATGAGCCAGTGCTCAAGGCTAGAGAGATAACTCTGAATGATTTGGACCAAGTTTTCAAGGCGTTTGTGTTGAGCTAGGATGGCCGTATCATCTGCATAAAGTGCAAGAGTGATACTAGGTGATTTTGGTATGTCATTTATGAAAATGTTGAACAAAATTGGGCCTAAAGGTGACCCTTGGGGGACGCCGCTTAGTATAGGACGGGGTGTCGAAATGAAAGAATTAAATCGTACAGAAAAAGATCTATTAGTGAGGTACGAATTAATTATATGAATTAAATGGGCCGAAACGTCAAGTCGTATGAGCTTGATAATAATTCCTATATGCCACGTCCTATCAAATGCTTTGGCTATGTCAAGAAATAAAGCGCCAGTAAGCATTTTGTTACGAAACCCTTCGTGAATGAACTCCACTGTCCTCAGCAGCTGGTGCGTGGTGCAGTGTTTTGCTCGAAATCCAAATTGTTCATCAATCAGAACGTTGTGATTTCGGAGAAAATCATTCAGGCGTTTAAGTAACACAAACTCGTATATCTTAGATAACGAGGATAGGAGGCTGACAGGTCTATAATTTTGAGGGTTAGAAAGGCTTTGGCCTGGTTTTGGAATAGGCACAATAAGTGCTTGTTTCCAGCTTTGAGGAAAATAGCAATCCTGTATCATAAAATTTATAAGCATTACTAAGAAAAATAGATAATTGGTGGGTAAATATTTAATCATACGATTAGAAATAGAGTCCATACCAGGGGCTTTTTTGGGTTTGAGCTTGGTAATGTATTCACTTACCTCGTTCATGGATGTATAGTATATTTCTCTCGCGAAAGGCGAGGAGAGGAAACGTTCAACATCTTGTGGGAAAGAACTTGCGCTGTTTGCAAAAATTCCTTCATTATGTGGTGTGAATTGAGTTTGAAGAGAATCCGCAATTAATTCGGATTTCTCAGCGTCTGTGTGAGCCACCGCTGCGTCCGTAGCTAAGGACGGAATGTTAGATTTGTGTTTGCGTAGGCGGGCTGATGCGCGCCAAAGACTGTTATCATTGGTCGTTAGGGACTGAATGTAATTCGTGTATTGTGATTGGAAGAAATGGTCACATGATGCCTTGATCTCATTTTGGAGAGCACGGAGTTGAATTTTTAATCCAGGATTTCTATTTCTTTGCCAAAGTCTCCGTACTTTATTCTTTTCTTTAATTTTGCGTTTAATTTCTTGGGGTAATTTACGAAAATTGGGTCTGAGGGTGGGTTTTGATACTTCCTTATAAGTATCTGTTAAAATGATCGTTAAGTGATCAACTGCCGAGTCTATATCATGGCTGGATTTAATTTCAAGGGAGGGAAAATTTTTACTTTTAAGTTTGAACTGAAAATTGTCCCAGTTTGTAGAGACGAGTGCCGGAGAATTTTGATTAAAAATAGTACAGTTAAGGTCTATGATTACGGGGTTGTGATCTGAAGATAAACAGTTTTCAACAGTCACGTGATATCCAAAAGGGATGTTTCGAAAGAGTGCCAAATCAATGAATGAAGGGGCACCCCGTGAACCATATCTAGTAGGGGAATCCGGCGCAATAATTTTAATTTGGGCGCACTTAGCCCATTTTAGAAGGCCACGACCAGCAGGGTTTGATCTATGACAACGCCAATGCTGATGGTGACAATTTAAATCACCAGCTATGATTAGATTGTTGGATAAGGTGAGCAATTTGTTAAAATCAACCACAGGTAAATTTCCACCTGGTGGAAGATAGGCAGAGATCATTACAAGGGAGAGCGAATTTTGAATGAAAATTTCAATGATTGTTGCCTCGAGTTTACTCATACTCGGAGTGTCAATTCTTTTGTGTGGTATTGAATTTTTAATATAGACACAAGTGCCACCATGATAAACATCACGAGTATTGGAAGCTTGTCTGTCATTTTTATATAATGCATAATTTGCAAGCTTGGGAGCTTTCCCTGGCTGGAGTTTGGGCTCTTGGACAAAAATAATGTCAAAATCTTTCTCTTCCACATAGTCTCTAAACTCATGGAATTTGGATAGAATGCCATTTGCATTCCAGGTGCATAGTTTTAAGTTTTTCAATCCTTTCAAAGTATTGAATTTTACTGTCTGGGGATATCAGAGAATTGGAGAGTAATATAACTCTCAAAGATGTAGTATGCCGCGTCAGCACCAGATGGAGCCACTCTGTGCTGCGGTAAGGCGTTTTTGAATGCCAAAAGAAGTCTGCTCTGGTCAATACCAGGCTGGTTTGAAATTTGAATAATTGCCAAAAGGATTTCGGTGCAATTTAGCGTCGAATTAGCTCCTAAGTGGACCGATAAATTTGGAATAATTTGGGGTGCAGCTTGTTGCATACCAGTAAGTGCTGCGGAGAAAGAAACTCCAGGGCGAATATTATTTGCACTGGGTGTGGGTGCAGCCGACAGTGTTGGGAATTGGATGTTGTTTTGGAGATTAATTTTGTCTGCGTTGGTTTTTTCAGCGGTCAGGCTGGGTTTGGTGCTCGGTTTCGGATTTGATCTATTTTTTGAACCTGGGAATCTTGGGCAGGAACGCCAGTTAGCCGCATGATTTCCGGAGCAGTTTGCACATTTATTAGGTGCTTCAAATGGTTTCGGGCAGTCTTTTGCTTGATGTGGACCAGCACATTTCACACATCGTCTTGGGAGCGTGCACACTTCGGATGAGTGAAAGAACCCTTCACAGCGCCAGCACTGTGAAGGGCCTTTTTGACCTTTGAAATGCTCCATGGCAACTTCAGTTCCTAGTAGCTCCGTGATGTTGTATATTTCATCTGCTTTCAGGCTATTGTATATCTGGAGGTAGAATAAGGGCATCGGCATTTTGGTCTTCCATCTTTTGAGCTGTGAGATTTTATGAATTTTGAAACCGAGGACTTCCACCGCAGTCTGCACAACACTAAGTGGTGTGTTCGAGGGTAATCCCCTAATAACTATTTTAAGTGGTCTGTCTGATTTAAGAGTGTGTGATTTAAATTCGATGTTATTGTCAGTTAAAAATCTTACAACAGTCCGGTAATCTGTTTCATTTGAGGTGTTAAGTTTGAGGAAGTCAATATTCTGTTTTGATTGGACTGTTGGTGCATGACGTTTGAGTTGGTTTAGAAGAAAGTACCAATCAGCACGAGGCTTGATAAAAATTGGTGGGGGTGCCTGTACTTTTGGATTTGGAGTGTCTGCCGGCTGCTGAGTAGTATGTTCTGTAGTGTCAGTATTTGTTTGGATAACATTAAAAGAATTGGGAGTAGCTATGTTATTATTATTTTCAGTAGAGATGTGTTTGGTTTGGGATTTTTTAGCTATTAAGTGTTTTGGTGGTATGACAAACCCTTCAGCATCTGTAGGGCGAGTACGTTTCTTTGGATCAGATTTTGGAGTTTCTAGTGGGGTTTTAAGTTTTTCAGTAGGGGTGGTTTTAGGAGAATTTGGAGTGATGGGTTCCGAAATATTGGGTTTTGAAGATTTGGCCTGACATTCTTTAAAAAATTCGTCTTCTGTGGCAGGAAGGGTAAAGAGGTTTACTCCGAGGTTGGTACATAAGGTATGAAGTGAAAATAAAATTCGCTCACCCTCGTCGGTCATCTGTTTAATCATCAGGTCCTTGGATGGATTATCGGAACGCTGAAGTCTCTGGATGTCGAATAGTAAATCCGTATGACGATTTTTGAGGGCGTAGATTTGGATTGCACTTTTAGATAATTCCATAGCTGAGGGAGAAGCAGGTGGAGGAGCAGTCGTGTCCATATCGGTATTGATCCGTAGTTGAGATGAGGCAGCGGTAGAAGTACCAGCTGGCGGCGCCGTATTCTTGTTTCCATTGTTTTGCAGGAGCTCTGAGCTCTTACGACCGTCACTCTCTTCGTCCATGACGAGAATCCCATGGCTATTGAGTTCATTTATAGATGGAAAATGATAAGTACACCAATTTTATTCCAGTAGCGGTGATTGTTGATGAATTAAACATTCATTTGTTTTGATAGATACGTACTGGAATGTGTTAAACTCGGAATGAAGTAGTCTCGCAGTTAATAATAATAGAAAAAGAAAGAACTACATTTAAGGGCCGCTCCCCACTGCGGTTTATCTGAGATAACGAATACAACAGACATAGCCGACCCATCTCCGAAACCTGTTTTTTCCCATAGGGCAGCAAGTTGAAAAGCTAAACTGCAGGCACAGCGAAGCTAGTCCACACGTGGAACTAACTCCGTTAGCTCAGATAAACCAAAGAATCTCTAAGGATAAACGCCAGTGGGAACGGCCCTTTATTTGCTAAAGAGCGGAAGAGTCATTATGCATTATTCACTTTCAAAATAGATTTGCTTGATCTGAACTCTAAAATGGCTCTCCAAACATTTGAAACTTGCATATCACTACCATGGACAATCATTTACGTTTTTAGTTTTGGATTAGCCATCAGTTACCTACCAATTAAAAATGCAGTGACTCTTGTAGCGAGTAATCCTGAAAGGCGACAAGCAAAAATCCAACCTTATCCTTATTGGTCATATTGGAACCACCTTTTAATGTGGTTACATTATATTTGCAAATATTGAACTTTATTTTTTATTTCAAGCACTTTTTCTGCGTTGTACTAGTCATGTACCCGACAACCAAAAAACTCTCTAATATCAGTAACTAAAGAGAAACAAAAGGTTTCATGTCTTGAAATTTTGAGTTCAAGTTCAGAATTAGCTACGTCGTCAGCGTTACGCAAGCCATACGAGATGGATTGATGTAGAAATGACGCAGTGTAGAAAATGTATGACGATTTTTAGAACAGAGAGGAGAAATTAGGTACTATCGCTAATTTAAATAATAATTTTGATTTACATAATTTCTATATCATAAATTTCTATAACACGTTTTTTAATCTTAAGATTGTTTTTTAATCTTTTTTAATCTTTAAATTTCCTTGCTACTGCTTTAATATTTTTGCTAAATGTCTTTCTTGTCACCAAGCCTTTTACTCTTTGAAGGAGGAACATGTAAGAGGAAGTTTAGAGTACTGTGATATCTCCGGGTAAGTTTCGCTCTTTGGAAGCACTTTTCATTGAATTGTGCTTGACGTTCTTACTTTGAAGTGGAACTACTGATTGTACTCTATGACACTACAAAGAGTTGTATGACAATTTTTGGTAGAAAGTTCCAAAAATTCTGAACTGTTTCAATTGGTAAAATAAATTTTATCAACCTATCATCCGAGCTTTGTGTATTCAATGATTTATGAGCCCACGCAACAATATATTATCAGAAGAAAACAAAGTGTAAAACATCGTCAAATACGTTTAAGCAAAATTATGCTTTAAATAAATTATATTTGGATTGTCGTGTCAATATGCTTATCAGCTGTGAGTTATATGTTGATTATGTTTTAACTGTGAGATCACTATACTAATCACGTGTGTTTAACGTGTTAAGTAATCTTCAAATGTGAGATTTATTAATGCTTGATTGTTCTTGCAAAATATTTTATGAAACGATTGCGACTTCGAAATAAAACATGATTTTATCATTTGTTATGTACAAAATATTTGAAAAAAGTATTCAACGTTACATGCTGCTCGAACAGAGGATATTTGAGTACATGGTAATCATTCCCGCTCTCTCTCCCCCCTCTCTCTAGATATATATATATAATGACTGTATGTTGTAAAAGAGGACTTTTCAGTACTGATGGTATTGAACGTAGACGGTTGAGCCTTAATGGGGTGCAATAGTTTCAATTGCCTAGCATGCTGATCAGTAATGAATAGGAGACTGGCAGCCGAGGCAGATTTAATCTCCATTTTTTTTTCAGTAAATATATTGTGGCCACAAACAACTTGGCAAATTAATTGTGCGTATTTAAAAGTGTTTGCGTGTTTAATAGATTTGCAAGAAGAAGAGAGCAGCAGACAGCAAAACAGCTATGCCGAATAGTAGAAAGCTAGTACCTCATGTTCAAGACGAAATCTTAAAACAAGTTGAATTAGTTTTAGTTCTCAATGCATTTTCATTAGATAATTACTGATGATCTAAAATTATTATTGTCTGATTGTGTTTTAATTCCGGTTTCATCATTAGACTTATGTAAAGATCATATGACATGGATTGGTCTCAAAATGACGCAGCACAAAGAGAGATTGCCATTTTTAGAACAGAGAAAGGAAATTAATTTACTCTGCTTATTTAAATTATAATTGATTTTTTAAATATTCTTTATTTTTCTTACCCGTATATGACTTTGTTTGATATAATTGTTTTCTAGAATAACATATAAGTGCGATACTGCAGAAAACTGAATTTCACTGAACGTTTTAGAAATTCGTTTGCAATTTAATATACTAAATTCAAAAACGGAAAAAGAATTAAGTACATAACGTGAATATAACTAAATACATAAAGAAATTAGAATTAGGTAAACACATGATAAAACTATACATTTAAAAGCAAAATGAAAGCACTGAATTCATAATTGTTATTCAAGTTTCGATCCTGCTGCATTAAGGGGCATTCAGTAGTGCAAATCTGCTAACATGCAGCATCACGTGGTTTGAATGGACAAAGAAATGCAATTGCTTTAGAGAATTGCATCTGGTTTGGTTCTAAGAGAAGGTAGCTCAAATCTTCAGATGATTTTTTCAATATGCGGAACAAGAAATTGAAAACAGTTAATAAAATAATCTCAAGAGAAAACAGTCGGAAATAAAGATAAAACAAGAACCAAGATTCACAATCATTTAAAAAATGAATTCAGTTTATTCGCACTGGGAAAAAGAAATTTTGTCATTCATCGTGTCTAGAATAATGGACGAGATACCAGACGAGAGTAGTTTCAAAATTTAGTGCATTTCCGACCTTTCCATTTTACAACATTTTGAACGAATATCTCTCTGCACTATTTCATTGCTACAATTCGAAACAGTCTTTTCAGTTCAATCCAAAAATCCCTTGCTCCTTACACAATGAAAAGCTTTAAATTATTGCTTTAAATTATTTATAAGCATGTTCAAGGAAGTTGCAAAAATAAAATATGAAAGTTATTTGCTGATAATTCTTTTAGAGAGAATTTAGGAAAAAAAGGTTAGTCATGATACAGATTTTTGGAAAAGCATATAAAACCACAAAAATGACCTGCAGTCTCGAAACTCAAATCTCAGTTTACATTAGAAGGGTTATGAAACCGATAAAACATTCCGAGACGATTGTGTTTCATAGCTCATTCAACATGCGTGAGAAGTATGCGTCGCAGGCATTTCAAGAAACCTCTGTTCTCGGTGATCGCGGATTTTCAGTGAACGTTGTACAGTGTTACTGTAAACAAATAGTGTTTCAGATGCAGTAGACGGAACTATGACTCTACCAGAACAAATTTAAGAAAAACTATTGCCAATATCTACAAGATCAAATTTGAGAGAAAGATTCTATTATAAGAAAATTATGAATGAATTTTCGTCTTAGAAAATTTACGCTTTCACGTTACCTGTTACACTATTGTTACAATAAAATTTATTATAGGAATTCATGTATTGATTTGCTTTTGTTATAATGCAATTATAAATTAAACACGCCTAGAAAATCCATGCTGTCAGTGATGCTTGATTCTTCTCTGTCTCTTTTTAATTTGATTTTAACGTGTCGTCATGTTTCTAATAAAAAAGGTTTCAATAAGGATGTCGATTGAGTGAAATCAGGAGATTATAATAGAAACATATCTTACAATGAAATGCAGTTAAGAAAAAACGAAAGTGAAAGTTTTAAACTTCGAATTTTATTGCGGAAGAATTGGTACAAACCGTGTCTACTAATTCTAAGAGAACAGGTTTTTAAAACGGCACAAAGTACTAATATTGACCAACATCAATAATGCCAGCTTCGTAACTGAACGTAACGTAAGCATTCCCCCCCCCTCATACTGGTAAAATCGATAGTAAATAAACATCGTTTGTTAAAATAACTCTATTAAACCAAAAATAAAAGATTTTCTCTACTAAAATTTGTTTAAAATAAAAATTAAATTGCAAAAAATTAAGGCTCAATCCTAGAAGACGCTGCACAAGTCAAGAAACTGTTTACATGTTTTAGGCCTTTGCACACCTTTTTATAGCGTAATAATGACTGCGTCTCTGTCTAGAAACCAAATTACAGATCTCTATTTCGTATTTGACGAAACTTTAAATTATATTTAAACTGATTTGAAATGCTAGGTTTTATAATGTTACTCCGCGAGATGTTTTGCGATAGATTTACTTAAATGTCTGTTGTTTGCTGTCTTTAACATTTAACACGACGAGTTAAAGCTCAAAACTGTATTATTAAATTTCACCAAACAATTGAAAGAATTGAACGAAGGATCTAAGTTTATTGTTGTAGCTGCTGAATATGCAAAAAAGAATTCTGTAACTCGAAACGGTTTTTGATAAATTCTTTGATAAATTTGATTTTTTTAAATTGTAAAATATATGCCCAAATTTAACATATAATGCATGCATAATTTACACGATTTTTTTTGCACGGTTTCCTTCGGAACGTATGTACTGTGTAATAAAAGAGTTGTAAAAAAGAGTTGCCAAACAAAAAATGAAAGAACAGAATCCTGTTTGCCGTCGTCTTTCATTTTTGTTTGCAATTTTATTTTATATTTTTCTATTGTTTCCTATATTATACCTTTCGAAATTGTTTCAACAGCGTTAAAAACGGTTAAGTTGCAAAGCAGAAAAAGTGATATATGCATTTAATAGGTTTAAAGATAATGATTATAAATATATTTTTAAGATATTTCTCTCGCCTTCTTAGCGTGCCTTCGTTGTTTAGTGGTCTGCACGTTGGGTGCGTATTCCAGAGTTCCACGGTTCGATTTATTTGCGAAGGCGTTGCTAATTTTTCACATCTCCTGTTATCAAAAAAATCATAATGAATGTACAGTGGCGCCTGAACTAAATGGTGGTGAATGATGATTCTTCAGCACCAGCATTTTGCAATTGTTTCCACTAATACCTTGTCGCCCTTTAAAAGGGGAATATATAAAGCATTTCTCCCTCCTTCTTAGCGTGCCTTCGTGGTGTAGTGGTCCGCAAGCTGGGCGCATATTCCAGAGTTCCGGGGTTCGATCCACTGCGAAGGCGTTGCTCTTTTTTCATCTCCCCTGTTTCGAAATAAACTAATATTTCTACAGTGGCAACTGAACTAAAAGGGTCGTGGTTGATGATTTTCCACACCCAGGATTTGACGATTGAGTCCCCTAAAAACCCTGTAGCCCTTTAAATCATCATAGATCGCTTTGGGGTTAACACAGGGGAAACTGGTTTCCCCTGTGTTAACCACACACACAGGGAAACTGGTAACCCCTGTGTGTTGTGAGGAGTATATAAGGTAGTTCTTCCGCCTTCTTAGCGTGCCTTCGTTGTATAGTGGTCGCACGTTGGGCGCGTATTCTAGAGGTCCCGCGGTTCGATTCTCGGCGAAGGCGTTGCTCATTTTTCACATCTTTTGGTAACTCTACAGTGGCGTAAAACCTAATAACTCTACAGTGGCGCCCAAACTAAAAGTTGGGGAAGGATGATTCTTCACCACAATGATTTGGTGATTGGGTTCCCTAATCCTTAGCTGCCCTTTTAAGGGGGTAGTATATAAGGTATTTCTCCCTCCTTCTTAGCATACCTTATTTGTTTCACACGAACAACAGTTTCGGACAATTTTTCTGCCTGGTTTACTATTGAAAGAAAGACGTGTGACTTCCTTTCCAAAAAAATTGCAAGTTGTTCGTTTTCAACCAATCATCTATCAGCTGCGAATGCTGGGAAACCAGTTTGCCCTGTGTTAACCCCAAAGCGATCTATGATGATTGGCTGTTGTAACAAATTAGAAAAATTATTCCAAACATTTGATCTTCCGAAACAAACAGACATGTGAAACCATTAAAATAGACCAGAAATAGTCAATGGCTTAAATTCATTATATCACTGAACGTAATATGAGCAAAACTCCAAATATCACACCAATTAATGCAATAATTCCACGAAAGCTTGAGGAGGACTGCAGTAAGTAACGCTGTCTGTCTGCTCAAAAGGCATCGGCGTATAACATGTTAGTAAGTAACAGGAATGAAACTATAGGAAATAAATCTCCAAAATTTGGAGAACCTATTACATTGGTAGAGCAAAAGGATGAAAAGTAATGTGTTATGGCAATAATTGTTATAATATAAATTAGAAACATAGAGTTCTAAACTATAATTAAATGTATTGAGTTTTATTGTATGTGCAACAAATTCAATTACGTTTTTATTTCAAATTACCGATAAAACACAAAATGATGTATTTTTGGGAAAACAACCTGCCAATCCTAAACTCACATCTAGATGGAACGCCCAGGGAGTGAGAACTGTGATCTGAACATTAAATAAACTTAGAGAACTAAGTAATAAATTAAATCACTTTGCATCATAACACAAAAGCGAAAGAAACATCTTAAATCGTCAAGTGGGTGCTTCACGAAAGTTAATTATTCTACATACCTGAAATATTCTACATATTTCAAATATCATTTTATGGTCAGATTCGGATATAGTTCTACATTGGATTAAATGTACAGCTAAAAGATGGAAACCTTTCATTGCTAATAGAATTTCAGAAATTCATGAAATTTCAGATCCTTGTGCATGGAGACATTACGAAGGAAAACTCAACCCTGCAGATCTAATAACAAAGGGTTGTTCTGCAAAAGAACTGATGAATTCTGCGAAATGGTGGCATGGCCCTGCATTTCTTTCGTTACCTGAAAGTCAATGGCCAAAACCCAAACTACCAACTTCAAAATTATAGGATGTATCAGAAGAATCTCGAAAATCGGAAGCTATCCTAGCGTGTTTGATCAAAACAGACAAAACTGAAAAAGTTCCACTCATGAATTTGACGAAATTTAGTTCCTTGAAAAAACTTTATCGTGTGACTGCTTGGATTTTCAGATTTATGTAAATTTAAAAGTAAAAAGGGGAAGTAGAAATTTTGTGGAAATTTCAGCAGAAGAAATCAGTAAATCTGAAAGATTTTGGTTAAAACAAGTTCAAGAAGACGGTTTCCATGAAGTTATAGAGTCCCTAAGAGAAATCCAAAAGATTCAAAATCCCTAATTCCAAAAGATTCAAAATTGTTCGAATTAAATCCCATATTATCAGATGAAGGTCTACTTTTGGTACGAGGTCGGTTACAAAAGTCAAACCTACTATTTAACCACAAACATCCAATAGTAGTCCCTTCAAAACATAAGTTAAATGAATTAGTAGTAGGAGACGCTCATGAAAAGTTTATCATGCGGGAGTATCTGATACTCTAGTGCACATACGTGAAAAATTCTGGTTCTTAAGAGGAAGACAATATGTCAAATCAATCCTGAGTAAATGCATAATATGCAAAAAATATAATGTACGTCCTGAACAATAAGTCACTGCAAATCTTCCAGCGGATAGAGTTAATGAATCTCCGCCTTTCGCAATTTGTGGACTCGATTTTGCAGGTCCTTTGTATATAAAAGAAAATGACAACAAATACTACATTTTATTGTTTACTTTCGCCTCTACAAGAGCTATTCACCTGGATCTCGTAAAAGGCCATGAGCACCGAGGAGTTTTTACTTGCGTTCCGCAGGTTCGTATCCCGAAGAGGTTTGTGTTCCACTGTGTACTCGGACAATGCTAGAACATTTGAAAAAGCCGAACTTGAATTAAAGCAAATGTAGAATGTGATTAACCACCCTGAAGTTAAAACATTTTATGGTTCGCATGGAAATACATTGTGGAACGTGCTGCCTGGTGGGGCGGTTTTTATGAACGTTTAGTTCGCAGTGTAAAAACTACGTAGTTTAAGAAAGAACATTGGGAAATCATCTTTGACTCAAAGTGAATTAGAAACGCTTTTGCTTGAAATAGACACGATGATAAACTCGCGTCCGTTAACATACGCCTTTTCTGATCTTAAAGAGCCCTCCGCACTTACTCCAGCCCACCTGTTGATTGGTAAACGACTCTTGAGTTTGCAAGCTGTAAGGAGGAATGACTTGAATTTATCAGGACCCAGAGAAGTAATGTTAAAACGTTTCCGTACACGAGAAAATCTAATAAATCACTTTTGGAACAGATGGAAAAAAGTATATCTCCTGCGCTTGAGATCTGCTCATTATAACGGTCAGAAGAAACCATCCGCATTCAACGTAAATGATATAGTGCCATGGACCTTATAAGAAATAGACTAACCCAAACGGGTTTTCTCCCTCGTCTGAGGCTTTGCCGGCTGTCACCTTGATCACATCCGGAGGAGTACGGACGACTTGCAGAAATTTAACATTGGTTGCCTATTGCAGCGTGTATAATTATCAAAAAAAACCTGCTTGTAGAGCCTCATTTCACAAATTAGAATTTCTACATATTTTTATTTTTGAAATTCAGATTATATTTTAAAAATTAGCATATTTATCAAGCATAATTAACGTTCCAAATAATTATAAAGCTATTGCATGCTTTCAGGGCTGGATATTTTTTTAGCTTTTCCTGTGTTGTAAGGAAATTTGTAACTACTTCTTTTAGAAAATAATATTTTAAATCTCAACTAATAGAAAATTTCAAACAAGCAATTTTCTCTTGCAATTTTTATGCTTTTTATTGGTGTAAATAAGTAAAAAGTACTAAAATATTTAAAAACAAATTTTCGAAAGTTTTGTTTAAAATTCTAAATTGTGCTGCTTTTTTAAAAATTATAGATGAGTATTATAGCGCAATTTCTATAAAGGAATTTTATTTCAATTATATTTCATAATACATCATAGTGATAAACACTTTTGACTCCTTAAAAATTTTTATACATTTAATTCTAATATTAAAATTGTATTTAACCGTAATAATTAATTTTGCTTGTATTTTATAGTGATTATTTTTTTAATTTATTTTTAGTTCCGCATAAGATTTTTTTTTACTGTTAATTTAAATTATTAGCCCAAAGGGACGGTAGCCTAGAAAGGCTGTTAGTTTCGAAGCGGCATTTTGCGCTGTTTTACTATAAATGTCCGTGTCTCCTTGCAAATTGTTGTTACCAAATATTATAACCCTGTATTATATGTAAAGAAATTAAATAATGAAGAATCTGCATGAATACATGTATGTTTCCCTCACTGTGACAAAAACGACAGTATCTAGAGCCATCAATTTTGAATAATGTAATCCTCCACCCGAACATGGGCATCTGGACGTCCGAATTTGGATTTTGTTTCAATCTATTTCATATTTTGTAAAACTTTAAAGAATTTTTGATTAACAAACTCAACGAGTTTAGAGCGAGCACTGTACGGAAAATAACAGTTTTATGTCCAGTGCAGAAATTCTAAAGATATGCTGTTTTCAAATGTATGTGGTTTACGGGCGAAGAACATGATATTGAATAAATATAGGTAACACACAAAACTTTAAAAAAAAAAAGGTTCCTTTTGGGCGTAATATAAAATCTGAGTGCTTCTAAATTTTATTTTATCCTTTTTCTTTCCCTTCATCACGCTCAGGAAATTTTATGCTCCGAAATTTATGAATTATTAAAATAACTAATGCACTTTAATGTTAATAATTTAATGATCATATTATCAAATAAATAGGATCATTTCGTAATGTTATTATAGTTTGGAAAATCACTGCCTGAAAATATTCATTATTTTTTTTAAAAAAATTATCAGATCTTGTTTAATTTGATCTTATTTATTTCAAAGCATCACGTACTATAAATCTTATTTAATTTTACTTTACTTTTACGCAAAATTAAGTTCATAAATTTTGTGATTAGAGTTTTTACCTTTTTACCAAAGTAAAGATGTTTGTACAAGAATTACGCGTGAAAAAAATGCGCGAAATGCAGTCAAAAGTGCTTTAATCAGATATATTAAATCCTATTTCGAAAAAACTGTGGCTTTCATAATCTCATCACTATACAACGTATCTCATTTAATAATTAAAAAGAGTTATATGATACAAACGCCATAGGTTTGGTGTTAAAGTAAACCAGAACTCTATCTTGCCGACATGTCGGTGACGTGCGCCCTGCCCACTGGGTTAGGCTTTCTCTTATAAGGTCCATGTTGATGCTCGGCTTGTGCAATTCTCTGATGTTTTCTAAGTGGAAACAGATCGATGTTTACATGGGCAAAGTGCCCAGTGCTAACATAGGGCACGATGCCGAGTTTGTGCTCTGATGTTTTTTTTGAAGTGAAAATAAATCGATGTGTAGATGGGCAAGGACAAAGTAATGCACAATACCAGGGTTGTGTGCGATGCCGAGTTTGTGTAATTCTGTATTTTGTAAGTGATAATAGCTCGATGTGTACAAAGCCATGGCAGTGTGCAGTACCGAGTTTGTGCAGTTCTTTGGTGGTTTTAAGTGAAACGTAGATCGATGTGCACATGGACACCGAGTTTTGGCAATCCTTTGATATTTTTGAACGAATACAGATCGTCGTCCACATGAACAAAGCGAGGTTGTGTGTGATGCTGAGCAGCTATTAGTGCAACTAGTGATGCTATTGTTCTTTTAATTGGAATTTATATTTTAGACCTCTTTTTATTTTTAATTGTATTGTTTTGATACGTTGCTAAAGCTCTTCGACTTACGATAAATATCGATAGTCCGAAGATTAACTCAACCGTACCAAAATTGTAAACTTCGACCCTATAAATAGTTTTTACCTTATTATTTTAATACGTGGTGCTTGCTATCGTAATTACACTTGGTAAATGTGTGTGTCTGTGTGTGTGAGAGAGTGTATGTATGCTTCTGATTTTAAACTTTTACAGAAATTATGCTTATCGTATTTGCAAATATTATAATATTGATTGAACGAATTTCGTACCCTGGTAAAATGTAAATTGTTGCCACTTCACATACAGGGTAATTATAGTCACATATGTCAGAAATCCAGGGAAAATGTACAACTACTTCTTTTCTTTAACAAGTGAAAATCGTTCTACATTTCATTAACATGAAATGGAATAATGCTATAGCAAAATTTCTTCTCTAATGTTTGATAACACAGTTTTGAAAAATTTGATCTAAATATACAATTTTATATTCCATAACTTAAGTTATGGAATATAAAATTGTATATTTAGTGAAAATGCACAATTACTTCTTTTCTTTAACAAGTGAAAATCGTTCTACATTTCATTAACATGAAATGGAATAATGCTATAGCAAAATTTCTTCTCTAATGTTTGATAACACAGTTTTGAAAAATTTGATCTAAATATACAATTTTATATTCCATAACTTAAGTTTATAAGGATTAATTTTTTATAATATAACTTTATGATATAACTTAAGTTTATAAGGATTAATTCACAAACTAGAATGTTTATCGTAAACCGTTCAACTTAATATTATTTTAGGTGTTAAACAGGAATCTGAATATAAAAATAAAATTGTAGCTCTCTTTTAGTTTTTACTATACGAGGGCTATCCAGAAAGTAGATTACGTTTTGGAATAAAAAATAAACAAAGTATAGGAAACAAATTTTATTATATACAGATGAAAGCCACACTCAAATACTACTTTTCTACATAGTCACCATACAAATTAAGGCATTTATCGTAGCGATGTACGAGCTTGGAAATTCCTTCGTCGAAAAATTCGGCCGCCTGCACCTTCAACCACTTCGTTACCTCTTCTTGCAGCTGTGCGTCGTCATCAAAACGCTGCATAGCCAGCCACTTCTTCATTGCTGGGAATAGGTGAAAGTCGCTCGGTGCCAGGTCGGGACTGTACGGCGGATGAGGAAACAACTCCCACTTAAAAGATTCAAGAACTTTACGAGTGACATTTGCCGTGTGGGGCCGGGCGTTGTCGTGAATCAACAAGATCTTAGAGCTCAACATTCCTCTGCGCTTGTTTTGAATTGCTCTTCTGAGTTTTTGGAGAGTTTGGCAATACCTTTGAGAGTTTATTGTAGTGCCTCTTTCCAGGAAGTCCACCAAAATTACACCTTTTCTGTCCCAAAAAAACAGTCGCCATCATCTTCCTTGCCGACATTGTTTGCATGCATTTCTTGGGTTTTTGGGGAGAACTTGTGCGCCCCCACTGCATTGATTGCAATTTCGTTTCACAGTTCACATGTTTCACCCATGTTTCGTCACCAGTAACGATGCGATCGAGTAAAGAGTCACCATCCTTATGGTAAGCGTCCAAAAAGTTCAACGCTGCAGCCATTCGCTGATTTTTGTGGTCCTCTGTCAAGATTTTTGGAATCCATCTTGCACAAAACTTGTGGTAACCAAGCTTTTCGCTGATGATTTCGTGCAACAAACTTCGCGAAATTTGTGGAAAACTCAAAGAAAGTTCCGTTATTGTGAAATTTCGATTTTCACGGACTTTAGCATCGACTTTTTCGAGAAGTTCGGGGGTCACTATGCTGGGTCTCCCACTTCGATCTTCGTCGTGAACATTGGTTCGGCCATTTTGAAATCTTATGACCCACTGACGCACTCCACCTTCAGTGATAATGTTGTCCCCATACACTTCACGAAGCTGCCGATAGATTTCTATCGGTTTACAGTTTTTTGCAGTCAGAAACCTTATTACTGAGCGCACCTCGCAGCTCGCGGGATTTTCAATTAACGCAGACATTTCAAACCGTCACAGTATCTGAACGGAGCACAGCACGAACCTCTCACTAGCACGGCTAGATGCAGACTGAGCTGCGCAACGCTCTGACCCCAAGATGGCCGCGCTAGCCCCGCCCCTAGCGGACACAGACGGAAACGTAATCTACTTCCTGGATGGCCCTCGTATTTACGCTTTAGAAATGGAATCAATTTCTTTTTTTTTATTTTGTTTTATTTATTTGTTTTAATTTTACTTTTATTTTGCTTTTAAAAATATTTAAAGGAAAGGTTATAATTTGAAATTTTCAGATTGCATTTTTCGCCCTTAATTTTGCTAGACATGATTTTAAAACATTGCGTTGATTCCAAACTATGAAATTATATTTTCAGCACAAAGGAGTGTTAGCGCAGTAGAGCTATTTATTTCGTTTTGGCATTACGCGTCGAATCACTGTAAATGTCCGTATGGCTTCCCAAACTATTTTCACCAAATATTATCGCTCTGTGCTAGATTTAAAGAAATTAAATAACGAAAAATCTGCATAAATGTATGCATGTTTCTAGCCCTGTGATAAATCAATAGTACCTAGGTCTATCAAATTTTGAATAACGTAATCCTCCTTCGAATACGGGTATCTGGAAGTCCAAATTTAAAATTAGGAATTTATTTTATTATCAGTTTTATATTTTGTAATACTTTAACGAATTTTGGTTAAGAAACTCAAATATTTCAATGCGAGCAATGGATATTCAGATATGCTCCTTTTAAAATTATATTGCGTTATTGCTGTTGAATTCAATTTTATGGTTTAAGTGCGAAGACCATGATGTTTTAATAAATAAAGGTAAGACAGAAAATGATAAAAGACCGCCCACTTGGGCGTAATGTAAAATCTGAAAGCTTTCAAATTTTTGTTTTTGAATTTTATGTAACTGTGTGTTCAGCTTAGCTATTCATTTGCACCAAATGTAAATTGAATAAAATGTATTTTAAATGTTTATTGTAGGTGTAAAATAAAATAAAGGTAATTAATGTTAGATGTTTAAACTTTTTACAGTATGAAAAATTAGATATATGAAAACAATTCAAAGTGCCTTTAATTTTCTCCTAAAAAGGGTGTCCTGTTTAAGCCGCATCAGTTAATATACTTTGTACTTTTCAAAATACATTCATTCAATACTATAAACAAATACTCCAGTATTCTATTCAAAAGGTACGTCTGTATAATACCTTTTAGTACGAAACCTGTTGCTGAACCGTATTAGCTATTTCAATTTTATTTGGGTCATAACTCACTGTATTTAATGACAGACAAAATACAGTCAAATATGCACTAATAGGGTGGTGTCTTACAGTCGATTTTATAGAGTTCATTAACGAAACTGCCTATTTCGCAAGCGTATTAAGGACCCATATATCATAAGCAGTGCTGTTGCAAATGTTTCTATGCCCAAACCTTTTTTGTGGAAGATCGTTCCATTGTTCAAAGGTTACGTTTTCTGACATTTAGATGAAATATATGAAATATGGAATATCACTTCTTACCCTTCACCAACGGTGACAAATTTGTTCACCCATGTCGAATTTTCTTGAAATTCTGTCAGTTCCATTCCAAATTGTAAACATCCACGCACTCAAAAATGTCACTTTAAGATCATCCATTTTAGCAGAGTTCTTGAAAGAAACTGCAATGTTCTCTCCTAATTCCGAAACTGATAATATCCTGTCGATACTATTTCCTTTGAATTTTCTAAAATATCCAAATGGCTTTTAAAATCTTTTCCCTGTCTTTGGAAGATAATATATCGGTAAACTCGACGTCAGTTCTAAGTTTATTTTAAGCTAGTAGAATTATTTAAACATCCTTACTTCAATATATTTAAAGAATACATGAAGTCTGTGCTCTAAGGATCTTATGATCTCATCCTATTTGCAGTAATTCATTATTTATATCATTATATAGTTCTGTAAAGTTGTTAAAAACATTAAATTATACAGGCAAAGAGGATACAAATTCTTGCTTTTTCTCCAGTATAAAAAATTGAATTTCATCCAAACCTTCGAGAAATCTATGATGAACGTATCCACGACTCATGCCACAAGGTTTTATAAAATTTTGTCCTTATGTCTCCAACAAAATTTTAATATTTTCAGAAATCACAAACTGGCTCTAATTCTACATTAATTCATATTAGAGTCTTTTTTTCCCTCCTGTCATCAAAAATTCTACCTCTGTGTTTCATTCCTGCGTGATTTAGCATATCGGCTGGAAAAATTGTTTAAATTTCTCGACAGGGAACAAGAATCGTGTTTTCCGAAAGAAGAAATAAAAAATATTTTCAACAGTTATTCTCCGAATGATCCTTATTTATATTTTCGTTTGTGTCTGTATTAATTATCCACACGTTGTATCACTTTTCAGATTGTTGCCACCAAATATGTTCACTCTGTTTTATATTTGAGGAAATTAAATAATGAAGAGTCTGCATGAATATTTCATTGTGAAAAAACAGCGGTACCCAGAGTCATTAAATTTTGAATAACATAGACCTCGACGCAAACATAGGCACCTGGAAGCCGGGAATTTGGAGTCTCGAATTTTTTTTATTGCTATTTCCTATTTTGTAAAACTTTAATAAATTTATGATTAAAAACCTCAACAGTTCCAAAGCGAGCAGTGGCAATACTAAAAGAAATAAAACGTTTTTTATTTCCAGCGTGTGAGACTGCCTTTTGAAAATTCTAAAGATATACTCTTTTTAAATATTTTTAGCCCAAATGGGTATTAGTTCGAATGCTCTGGAAAAGTGTATCTATGTGTAAACGAAAAAAAAAGGACTCTTAATAGTACGTAACATAAAATCGGAAAAATTTCAGATTTCTTTATTGTTATTGATATTAAATTCAAAATTAATTGCGTTTGCATTTTTGTTCATTATAGATAGTATTGATTATCGTGTATTGATAATAAATATACAAAGAGTTCCTTACTAGGTTTTTTTTTTTTTTTTTTTTTTTTTTTTTTTTTTTTTTTTTGATTCCAATACAACAAGTTATAAATGTTCTTACATTTAACATTTTATTTTTTTCAAAATGCATTATTTCCAAAAATGTTCTGTAGTGAAGCTTTGGGTGTACAGTATTATACGCAGACGGCTTCTTTTATTTGTTTTTGCTCAAACATTAGAGATATAAATTCAAACTTTCTCATAGTATTATTTGAGAAGCAAAGATAAATTAAGCGGCTCGGAAAGACAGCGGCCTCTATAAATATAAGGAGAAAATTTCTGCTTAATTTGGGCGTTTTAAAGTTATTGTATGAAATATAATTTCGAAGGTTTCCGTAATCTTGCAAATATTTTGCTTGTAATGAATTAGTTAGAAAAACGTTTTGTGTTGAGTGGTGTGTTTTCTTCCGAAGTGTTAATTACTAGTACCGAATGAAACGTAAATAAAAAGCCCTATAGTATCTAGGCCCACCAGAGGCCGAGCGGTAAAGTCGCTGAACACTGGTAGTTCGGTCCGAGGTTCGAATCTCGCGAACGGGCTGGCTGCATGGTTGTTTTCGTGATTTTCCCTATGTGTAACGTGTATACGAGCCAGTTTCCTTTCGAACGTCCTCCACGAAGGCATCCCTCCCCTTAGGCAGATAGCCCTCGAGGCTTTGCCTTAATTAAATAACCTAACCTAACCTATAGTATTTATTTAACGTTATTTCAAGTCACAATTTCACGTTATTTCAAGACAGGGGATCACACTCTTTGAAACGTTTATTTAGTTACTACTACATCCAATCGAAAAACTTAATAAACCCAAAATTTACATCCCCCGCAACAAAAAGTGCTTTTTCTAGCCTTTATTTGAAGGACTCACTTCTCAGATCCCCAAAATCACTGGCATGTTCACACATTATTTTATGCTGCAAATGACGACCACGGGCTTGTATAGAGCACGTATACGAAATTTAAGTACCTATTTTCTGAAATTAGGCAAAAAACCAAATGCATCAATCTAAAGCATGTTTAAAATGTGAAAAAACCGTGAAATAAATTTAATTTTTGTATGTACAGAATTCGTGTTCCAGAGTAAAGTACCTGTTCTGGTTAGATCAAAACAAATATTTCTTGTTTAATTTGGGAACGATGTTATCATTCCAGGAAATGGGGGATAAGAAAGCTTTCACCACCTCGTCCAAAGTGTGCGACCATTTAGCGACCATTAGCGACCTAGTTTTACCTGAGGTACATCCTTTACAAAGAATTTCTTATTTGTTTACAAGAAAAGGAAGAGCGGGAAGAGGTTTTAAAATTCTAAAATTTCTGCTTGCTTGCAGTAGTTACACTTTTAGCTGAGTCCTGGATATTCGAAATTTTAATCTTAAATTTTAAAATACTCAGCATGCATGTGCATGGTAATTGTACGTGTAATTGCTTTCACATTTGTTCTTGATAAACGCCTGCATTTTCGTATGCACATCTAATTAGTTATTTATTTTCTATCTCCATTTCTCTACTTACATGTATATATTATCATTATTACTAGTAGTAATAGTGATATTATTATATTATTTTTAATATTATTATTATATTATTATTCATATTTTTATCATGTTTTTTATTTTTATTTTGGAATTTGTTGCCGCTCAAAAAGTCAAGTGGAACCGAACACGTCGTCAGAAGAACATATTTCTACGAATTTTAATGTTTTAAATTATTACAACTTGATGAGTCAATTTGAAATAATATAAATAATTATTTGCTTTAAAATATAAATAATTATTTCATGTTTTGGTTTAAAATATTTATAAAAAATTTCAATTTCCGTTTTACTTGGCTCTGAAATTTGACAGTAGATTATGTTTTATTTAAAAAAAATTCATTTAATTTTTTTTTAAGATACTGTATCCTTTTTTTTCTTTTCCTCTAATTTTAAGTTATATATATATATATATATACATAAATTGGCGGATATGGATTTTAATTACTAATATTTAAAGAAACAGAAGCAAGATGACACGGTTTCGTGAGTTCAGAACTGGGCAGATTTATTCTCTGAGTTTTAAGCCAAGATACGGATTTTCACTTCGTATGAAAATTCTGAAATCGAATTTTTCAGTACAAGCTTTGATTTGCGAAAGGGTAATCGATTTTAAAATGTAGTATAAGCCAATCTAATGGATAATAAAAAGGCATTAGCAGATTGTTGACTACCAGTTTTTTTGTCCTCTTTTGTGGTATAAATATTTAACAACAATTCCAAAATTGCGTTTATTATTAGGTCTTCCAGTTTTTAATTGAAATCGCTCCGCTTCTTTTGGGCAGAGCGGTTATTTTGAAACAAATAAAATCATTATTTGCTTTGTAGTTAGGTTTGTTTTTAGGATGGCGTTGGCTGCTAAATGCGTCCGCGATAATTTTTTGAACTTTGATTTGTAATGTAAACATTTGAAATTGTAACAAAATTCAAAAATCCTAATCTAGGCATTTTTTTTAACAAAACGTGAATAAAGTTGGATGCAAAACTGAGTTACGAGACATTCAGGAATTTATTTACAGCTAAATGCTAAATGGAATGAGCAGTATTAAATATCAAAGTTTTAATATTCTGCTTTAAATCTTTGCGAGTGAGACTTAGTTCATGTGTTCCAAATATCTATAGTTGTGCTTTAAATTGACATATAATATCAGGTAAATCACTAACTTCGTATTGTTTCCTGTGTTTGGCGAATAAGGACCCAGAAATCCATTACTACTAACTTCATATTTGATATAAAGTGCAGAGGACATCTAACGGGGGCCTCCTGATTGAAGAAAGGGTTCAAAACGGGAGCATTGCATGTTTTTGAGGCATGTTAAGGGAATTAGCTTTGAATGCTATTTATTGTAATAGTCAGCCCACCAGCGGCCGAGCGGTAAAGTCGCTGAACACTGGTAGTTCGGTCCGAGGTTCGAATTCCGCGAACCGGCTGGCTGCATGGGCGTTTTCGTGGTTTTCCCCATGTGTAACGTCTATACGAGCCAGTTTCCCTTAGAAAGTCCTCCACGAAGGCATCCCTCCTCTTAGGCAGATAGCCCTCGTGTGCTTTGCCATAATTAAATACACCAACACCAACATATTGTAATAGTTAGTATAATGTGCAATTAAATTTTACGATTTTTTTTATAAATCTGAATAATGAAATTTCATCTTAAATTCATTCACTAGAATTAAACATGTGTCTAAAAATTGAGAAAAATTAGCTTTTTTTCTACTTTATTAGAGGCTGTTCTTATGAATCAGCAATTGAAAAATAGCACGCTAAAGAAATGAATTAATTATATGGTGCCCACTTCATGACTAATGTATTAGAAAATGTTTGGAAAACGTTAAATAAAAATGCAAGGCATAACACGTCTAAATCTCAATTGTTCTGCAGTTTTATTTGCGTGTTGCGTCGGAAATTATAAACGTGTTAAAGTAATTTAATGAATTGCTATTAATGTCTTTATTTAACCGGAATTACATAACTTATTTTTTGATCATGTCTAAGCTCTTGCTTTAATAGCAGATTTCATGATGCTGATGCATAGATAAGCTTGCGATACTCCATTTACTGAGTTGCGAACATTTCATTTAGTAGCCTGATCGGAATATTCCATAAATATTTGAAACATGTATAATAGTAATTTACTACAAAAACACAATAGTTAATCTCTATAGATGTAAAAGTTGTTACAAGAGCATGTATCATTTCACATGCTTCAGAGAGTTTTTCAGATCCCTTAAAAATTATTATCCCTCTTGTATTGTATATTACAAATGCGCCTTACTATGAGGGATTTGGGTATAAAAATAAAGTAAATGGATATTCCTTTCGAGCATGCAACCTGTAGCTTCCCTATAATCTTCGGCATCGTAAAGTTTAAAATGTAAGATTTCCATTTTAAGGGCTACACAATTTTTTTGTATTGAAGAACAATACTAAATCTTTCACCATTTTCCAGTTAATATGTAACTCAGAAATAATAACGGATGGTGTTTTATTAACGGCTCTCCTTGCAGGAATATAATTTCTCATGTCTCGATCGCTGTTACGTGATCCTATTCCCGTCTTGATTGCTATAGGTTATGTCTTGATTGCTGTTGTGTGGTACTCGTCATTCTCCAGGATTACCGTTTATTGTCTCCTCGTTCACCTTCATGCAGTGGATAGGCCCACCAGCGGCCGAGCGGTAAAGAGGCTGAACACTGGTAGTTCAGTCCGAGGTTCGAATCCCGCGAACGGGCTGGCTGCATGGGCGTTTTCGTGGTTTTCCCCATGTGTAACGTGTATACGAGCCAGTTTCCTTTAGAAAGTCCTCCACGAAGGCATCCCTCCCTTTAGGCAAATAGCCCTCGTGTGCTTTGCCATAGTTAAATAATCCAATCCAATCCTTCATGCAGTGGTGGTGGGATGAAATTTGTTTGAGTGTTCGTTCTCTAGATTGGTAGATTACCAAAACATATAAATTTGATATACAATAATTTGATAACACAACAAACAAGTACATCTTCACTAACGAAACTTAGAATACTACACAATCATACTTTTACATCTCTTATAACAATTGAATTCCAAGGAAATATTATTTAAATTGTTTAATACGTTTCATTAAATTACGACTTAAAAGTCAAGACAAACATACATAATTCGTTTTAAATACAATCCAGCTCCTTTTTTATTTTACTAATTTTTATTTAACTATCTTAATAACAAATAGTATAAAAAGTATAACTTTCTTAATAACAATTAGTATATTTTATAAATTATTTTTAACGCGTTTGATAAATTTCTGGAAGAAAAGAAATTACATTCACATTTAACAAAATATTTTACGCGACGTTTTCATTCTTTTAAAGCTTTTTTCTTTCTAAAACATTTTCCACATATAAGATCCATAATCTGTTTTTCCGGTTAAGAAGTCTATCTATCGTTTAAAGCAGACATATGTCTTGTCAAGACTTTAAAGTTTTTCGCTAAGATCCAGCTTATATTTAACACCAGCATTTTTACAATTGGTGCATTCAAAATCATTCCTACAATCCCGTTGTTTATGTCCTGGTCTTGCATATTGATCAAATCGAACTTATTTGGTACATTTCTGATGAAAATGACCATATTGTTGGCATTAAAACATCTTATCATGTTAAGAAATTCTTTTGTCGATATTCTTCAAGATATTCTTTTAACCATTTCAAATTCAATTTTCTAGTTTCAAGAACGTTTTTATATTTTTCTGGCTGCATTTCAGCAAACGTAATTTACCATTTTTACCGTTTTTAGAAACTTTTATAGAAATGTTTTAAACCATCATTACAAAATTCTTCATTTTGCCTTTAGATAGCATCATCAATATCACCACGAATCATCTCTGCATCAACACTATAAGAAATAATTTTATATCATTTTTCAGCAGATAACGTTGATTAAATTTCATATTTTAATAAAGGATTTATCCTTATTTCTTCCCCTTTAAGTCTTCGCATGCATTCAAAGAGTCTCTGGTTTTTTTCCGCATATTCGTGATTCCAGTTTTGAGTTTAGTAGGATATATTACACCCACAACTTTTGATTTTGTTTCTTCAGAAAACCACTTGCTTTATTCGGATAGAATAACAAAACATGCTCTTTTCTTTTTAACCCTTTCAGTGAAAACGTTTTTCTTCTGCTCTTGCACTTTTAAAAACTCCACAAAGGAGGGTTCAGTATTCTTTTTTATCTGAATTCCGCTCTTTCCTCCATTTTGACTAAAAAAAAAATTGCAATGCTTGTGAAACAATCACTACTAAATACAGTCTCTTGTGTTAAAATAATCGTTTTTGTTTAGTTCTACTTATTCTAGTTGACCTTTCAACTATTGTCTCATTATACTAGCAGAGAAACACGCTAATGTGACAATCAAAATCGTAAAAACAATCTTGTATTTAGCGTAGGTATAATGAAACACTCAATCGATTTCGAGGACAGCTAAAGGTCCCTCCTCATCAGGAGAAAGAAATACCTAGAAAGAAGAAAATAAAGGAGAAGGTTCTCAGAAACACGTGGTCCTTATCAGCACTGCACGTGGTTATAACTGGATTTTTAATCAGAGTTGCACTGGCCGCCTACTTTTACTGAGCCAGGCTATCTGATCAAGCATAAAAGACAAGAAAAATTAGCGAAGTTAAAATAGGGAGCGAGGGGCAAATGCACCTTCACGCTCAAAATCTGAACTTCAAATAAAATGTCACTTTTACTGAGCCAGATAGCCTGGCTCAGTAAAAGTAGGCGGCCAGTGTAACTCTCATTAAAAATACAGTTATAACCACGTGCAGTGCTGATAAGGACCACGTGCTTCTGAGACTCCTTCTCCTTTATTTTCTTCTTTCTAGGTATTTCTTTCTCCTGATGAAGAGGGACCTTTAGCTGCCCTCGAAATTGATTGATTGTTTCATTATACCTACGCTAAATACAAGGTTGTTTTTACGATTTTGATTATTGTCTCAATACCAATTCTCAATAGTTGAGTCTCATAAACTGGCTCGGCGTCCATCATGTACTCAAGCTGCACGCCCTTATCCATTTTTAAATCTATTTTCTCGAGTTTGGTATTAACCTCCCGTAGGGGATGTTACACCAGACCAGGACAAGATCCCAAACTCTGCAAGTTTTATCATTACAGTTTTCAAAAATAACTATAAACACTTTATCAATTTTCACCAAGAAAAAAAAAACACTTTCATTCTCTCTGTAACAATGGCCCTGGGTGACTGTATAGTAAATAACGCAATGGGGGACTGTTGTTACCCGGCAATAAACAAAGTGATAAGCAAAAAAAAACTTTGGGAAATGCCTTAAGTGAAAAGATACAGAAGCGAGGAGCCTAAACACATTCTTGTTCAACGAGGCAGCTCCGAATGATCCTGGCATTGATTTATACGGTTTTACCTTGGGTGAAGAATGTGAAATTGAATTTTTCGAGATAGGTTTTTATTCGAATAAGAAAAAAATTGTACAACCAAATATAATCCAAGAAATTGCTGACCACCAGTTTATTCGTAACCCCTTGTGATATAAATAATTTAAAATTTCTTCTTTTAACATAATTGCACAAATGGTGCCTGTATATTTTTTAATGAAACTGCTTTGTATTTTTGAAGCAAGGCGGTGGTAATGGAATGTAGGTTAGCTCATTATTTGCTTTGTAATTAGGTTGTATTTATAACGCGTCTGGCTGGAAAATTTGCTTTGTTGCTAGGTGGGTGCTCTTTAGTCTGCTTATAGCTTACAAATGCATTCCCGCTATATTTCGGAATTTTGTTTTGGAACATGAGTGATGACATTTTAGCTAATTTAAAGTTGACGGAAATTGGAACAAAAACCTAAAAACCTAGACATTTTCCCAAAGAAGTATGCTTAGAGCAGCACGGTTTTTTCAATTGACAAACAATAAGCAATTTGTGAGTTGGAACCTTTAAGGAAAATGAAGTTAGGCCAGATACGGTGTTATGTTTTATTCTGGAATTTATATAACGCTAAACGGAATGATTTATCATTCAACACAGTCAAATAACGGTATAGATTATTATTTATTTTCTGAAAATATAAACTGAGATTTCTAACAGGATTTGCTGTATTTAACTTGCAGGCGATTTTGCACGAAGCGTCCGTAAATAATTATACAAAATTTACTTCCCAACATCACTTTCAACACCAGTATTTTGGAAACCTTTAACCAATGAAGGTGATGCACCGTATAGCAACAAATAATAACTTCGCTTTCTGAAACATTTTATTCACTGAAGAAAGAAAATGCTGTATTATAATATGTGCATTTTGTTTTCATGTTAAAACTTACGAATTCTTTGCAATATTTCTCTCGTAAATATTAGCAACAGTCGGCACGTATTACTCCTACATAGTTTTGTTTCTAAACACTATCGTTTCGGGGAGGGATGCCTTCGGGAAGACCTTTCTGAGACTATCTGATTCGTCTTCATGTTGTGCATGAAGTAAAAAAATAACACAAAAATTAAGATCACACAGAGAGCCCTTTAGCCTGGACACAAACTCTTGTCACACTACCAGTATTTGGGGGTCTCTACCACTCGGCGACTGGTGGACAAGCAGTCTTTAAAAGTTTAAAAAAAAAAAAAAAAGTTTTGAAATTTTTTCTGAACCGATTCAGAAACTGAAGAGTTTGCATCGAAGTCCAAACTTGTTAGCCCCTCGTGGCAATCCCGAGGTACCCGAACACTTCAGGGGATCATCTTCGTGAGACGGGTGTCACGATCCTGGAGCCCCAGTGATCTATCCTCTTTTCCGTCTCCTCTCCTCTTGGCTGGAACTTTTTCCCTTCACTTCTCCCTTGTGGTTTCTCTCTACGGAGTTTGGGGCTCGTCACGAGAGACTGGAACAGACCTTGTCTCTAGTTTTCGAGTGGCGAGAAAACTGCCCACGTGTTTGCCGTGCGTGGAGACCCGTGTCGCTGGAAAGGAGGGTCCTGGTAGTTGAGGGGCGAGGTACTGTCCCCAACACACTGCTTTGGCCTCTGCTTCAGCTAAACGGGAGGCACCTTAGTCGTCCTCACGGGTGTCAATCGGCTGGTCACTAGTCCTTGTGTCAGTGGCTTGGGGTCAAGTTCTCTGGAGTACCTGCTTTTGGGAAAGCCAACTGTGGGGCTTCAGTTTGCGTATAGGTCCGGCTAGCCCTAACACAGGAATCTGTGTTCCCTTGTTGGGCTCCGTGGTGGGCGGGGCCGTCGGACCCGAATCTTCTCTTACTTGAATATGGCAAATCCACATATTTTTTAATAAAAGATTTTGAAGTTACTCCAGTCAATCAACCTAGTTCTGAAACGCCTACTACTAAACCATTCACTCAACCTGGTTCTGAAACGTCTACTTCTAAAACAGTCACTCAACCTAGTTCTGAAAATCCTACTGCAAAAAAAATTACGTACAGATGCAAATGAAAAAAAACCATAACAATAGTCCCCGTTTCCTAGTCATCTCTAGTCCTTCTGGCGAAATGCATAAGATGTCTCCTTTCGTAATAAACAAATACATCCAGTCTTGTATTGGTGAGCCGAGAAATATAAAGCGTCTCCGCTCCGGAGACTTGCTTATTGATACAACCTCAGCCACCCAGTCTGCTTCTTTACTTCAGATAACTGAACTTGGGCGAGCGAATGTCACTGTAACAGCACATAAGTCACTGAACTATTGTCGTGGTGTAATCTCAGAATTCGACCTTCTGTATGTTTCTGAAGAAGAGATCGCTTCTGAGCTATCCGACCAAAATGTCTGCGGTGTAAAGCGAATCAAGATGCGTAAAGAAGGTAAGTTGATAGACACGAAACACGTGATCCTTACCGTCAACACGCCTGATCTGCCTAAGAATATTAAGGCCGGATATCTAAATATTCCTGTAAGACCTTATATTCCAAACACTATGTGATGTTTCCAATGCCAGCATTTCGGCCATTCTAAGACGTCTGGTCGTGGCAGCCTTACATGCGCCCGATGCTCACAGATTGGCCACGATTCTGATAATTGTACCGCTGCGCCTTTGTGTATAAACTGCAAGGGTGACCACCCAGCATTTTCTCGCTTGTGCCCAAAATGGAAATCGGAAAAAGAAATCCAGACTACAAAAGTTACTAGGAACATCTCTTACGCCGAAGCCAGAAGATTAGTCCAGAGCACACAGCTTCGACCAAATAAATCATACGCCAGTGCTGTAAAATCATCTCGTACAGTTGCCACCCAAACGTCAATAGGCACACAGACCCCGCCAAATAAAACCCAACCGTCTACATCCAACAAGAAAAAAGAAAATGCAACCCATATAGTACAAAAAAAAAGAAACAGTTATTCAAAGTAAACCCAAAACTACCACACAAAAAGTATCAAATAAAAATAGAAGTCACAGCAATAACTCTCTTGATGAGTTGATTTCTGAATCTGCGGATTCAGACAGTATGGAAGTTCCCAGGCATGTACTTCCACGAAAAAAAAAAGAACAGCACAGAAAGAACAATGGCCAACCTCGTGTCATGGAACTGTCGCGGTTTCCACCGAAACTTGCTTGACATCAAATCTATAATAAATGCGTATCATCCTGTGTGCTTAGCAATACAGGAAACAAATCTGAAACCAGAACAGCATGCTAAACTTCGGAGGTTTTCTTTCGTCAGAAAGGATAACCTTGCAGGTGAGCGTGCCAGTGGAGGTGTAGGTCTATTCACCTCACTGGATTATCCCTCAAATGTACTTTCTTTGACGACATCTCTCCAAGTTGTCGCTACTCAAATAAATTTTTATATTGTTGTTTCATTTGTTTCTTTGTATTTGCCTCCAAATGAGCACATTTATCAGCAAGATTTAAATAATCTCATAGAGCAGCTGCCTGAGCCTTTTATCATAATAGGAGATTTTAACGGCCATAGTCCGCTCTGGGGTAGTAAAGATACAAACTGCCGAGGAAGACAAATTGAGCAGATGATCGAAGATCATAGCCTTTGTCTTCTGAATAATGGGCAGGATACTTACTTCCATGATCCTTCAAGGACATTTCACGCTATCGACCTTGCCATCTGTTCACCATCTCTGTTGTCATTTTGCACTTTTAGTGTCGGGAGTGATATTCACAAAAGCGATCATTATCCCATTTTTGTGTCTCTTGCACGAAGAGGAGCAAACCCCATGTCGAGACTCCCTCGGCTTATACTGGATAGGGCAGACTGGGAACTGTTCTCTTCCTCCGCAGAGCTCACAGAGAAAATGGTAGAATGACGCTGTTAAAGCTGTTACTAATACTATTATTCAGGCAGCTATGCTTTCGATTCCTAGAACATCAGGAAAAATACTAAAATATTCGAAACCGTGGTGGAACCGTGACTGTCATGAAGCACTGAGAAAACAGATAAAAGCATGGGGTATTTTTCGTAGATATCCTACATTGCGAAACCTCATAGCATTTAAAAGAGCCAGAGCAAATGCACGAAAAGTAAGAAGGCAGAGCCAAAGAAATCCTTGGATTTCATATGTGTCGTCAATAACATCCTCTACGCATAGTAAGCGAGTTTGGGAAAGAGTTCGAAAAGTATGCGGAATTTATAAAGACCACTCACTTTCCTTTTTGGAAAAAGATGGCCGAGTGATTAGCTCCATAGAAGAAATTGCAAATACTATTGGTGAGACATTTGCTGAAGTTTCTTCCAGCAAAAACTATTCACCTGCATTTCTCTCTATCAAGTAGCACTCTGAAATAAATCCCATCGCATTCAACTCTTCCAAATCCGAGCCTTACAATAGAGCATTTACTGTGCTGGAATTAAAGAGAGCTTTGTTGCAGACACATAGGTCTTCTCGGGGTTTTGATGGCATAAATTATGAAATGCTAAAGCATCTGTCCTATAAGTCCCTGAATGCCCTTCTCACTCTTTACAATAGAGTGTCCAAGGAGCATACTTTTCCCAGTGCATGGAGGAGAGCTGTTGTAATTCCTATTGCTAAGCTAGGGAAAGATCCAAGGAATCCCTCGAACTATCGGCCAATTGCCCTTACGAGTTGCGTATGCAAGCTGTTTGAAAAAATGGTAAACAGCCGCCTAGTCTACTTCTTGAAAAAGAATATTATATCACCTTATCAAAGCGGTTTTCGAAAGGGGAGAGCAACCGTAGATAACATGCTCCTCTTAGAGACTTCCATTCGAAAAGCATTTGTAAGAAGAAGCCACCTTGTATCGGTATTCTTCGACATTGAGAAAGCTTATGATAAGGCATGGAGACACGGTATACTTTGCGATCTTGATGAAAGTGGCTTGCGGGGCAACCTACCAATTTTCATTCAGAATTTCTTGAAACTAGAACTTTTCAAGAATTGGCTCTGTTTTGTCAGATGTTTTTGAACAGGAAGAGGGTGTGCCTCAAGGCTGTGTGCTTTGTAACACTGTTTAGTTTAAAAATAAACTCTGTACTCAAAGAACTTCCTCCCACCATCTTGGGATCTCTATATGTTGATGATCAGCAGATTAGCTGTCGAGGGGCAGACATGACATACGTAGAGAGGTAATTGCAGATAGCTCTGAATAACATCCAAGAATGGTCAAACAAACAGGGATTTACTTTTTCCAAACAGAAAACTGTGTGTGTTCACTTTTGTAGGAAGCGAGGTCTCCATCCTGAGCCTGAGATGTATCTGAATGATACAATTATTCCAGTTACGCCCGAAGTAAAATTTTTAGGAGTGACGTTCGACCGAAAATTGACCTTCCTTTCTCATGTTTTAAACCTGAGAAAGAAGTGTCTAAAAACACTAAATATTTTAAAAGTGTTGGCGAACACCTCCTGGGGTGAAGAGCGTTACTCCATGCTTCGCATTTACAGAGCGCTTGTCCGCTCTAAACTGGACTATGGCTCAGTTGTTTATGGATGCGCTCGGCCATCAGTATTGTTAAAACTGGATCCTATTCACCATCAAGCTCTGCGGATTTGTTCAGGAGCGTTCAGGACCTCTCCCGTCCAGAGCCTGTACGTTGACTGTAACGAACCATCACTTTATCTAAGGCGTGAGCAATTGTCCCTCTTGCAATATTTTAATATTCTATCCTAACCTGAACATCCCAATAAGCTGTACTTACTCGATAATGTGTGTAACACTTTATTTAAAACGCGTCCATCCTGCGTTCCTACCTTTCCTTTAAGAGTTCGCCCTGTCATTGAGGAACATTCCCTCTCTGATATGCGCCCCCAAGCAGTACAGAATTTTGAAATTCCACCTTGGGAAAATTCACGGATTCAGCTTCTTTATGCTTTCAAATGTCACGTGAAGGCAAGCACTAACGAGATCGTTTACAGACAACTCTTCGCTGAACACAGGCACAAATATAGCAGTTATTATACGATATATACAGATGGATCAAAGTCAAAAGATCATGTCGGGATGGCATTTGTATTTGAAGATTATATAGAGGGCAGATGCCTGCACCATGCTTTCTCAGTCCTAACATCTGAACTAACTGCAATATATTATGCTCTTTTGTACATCTCGAAGCTCTGCCACAAGAAGTTCATAATTTGTACAGACTCGTATAGTGCTCTGAAGTCTTTGGAAGCTTTTCCCAACACTCAGAATCCTGTGGTAGTGGATGTTCTAAAAATTCATATAAACTTAACGATTCGAGGATATGAAGTCCTGTACTGCTGGATTCCTGGACATGCTGGAATAAAGGGAAATGAGCTTGCAGATATCGCAGCAAAATCTGCTGTTGAACTGTCGAGCCGCCTTATACCTTTTAGAGATATCTGCTGTGTCGTCAAGGGAAAGGTCCGAAAAAAATGACAGGAAATTTGGGACGTTCAGCATCACAACAAGTTGAGAAATGTCAAGTCTAGAATTGAGCACTGGGATTTTGCTGGAAATCGTAAGGAGGAAGTTCTTTTGACTCGCCTCAGAATTGGTCATACTAGAGTGACACATAACTATCTTCTTAAAGCTGAAAATGAGCCTGTTTATTTTAATTGTAATGTTTGTTTATCTGTTCGTCATATTTTAATTGAGTGTCCATGTTTTAATAGGCTTCGCCAGAAATATTTTAATAGCTGTGACTTGCCTCTCTACCGTTTAATCGGAAGAGAGGTCAATTGTAATTTATTTTATTATTTAAAAGAGACTGGCTTTTATTACCTAATGTAATTTGTTTTGAAGACTGTGTCTTGAATTTTAATGTGTGCTTTTAATTTGTTTTTAAACGACTTCATCCTCTGGATTTGGTACATTTGTCTACTTGTTTATTTATTGAATTTTAATGTCGTCAATTGAAATCATCCCATCTCGTGTTTGGCGCGCTATAATCATCTTTGGTTTTTGCGCCATAATCTCTCACTCACTCACTCACTCACCCAAACTTGTTAGATTCATTGAATGTTGTTAATGTGCCAAATGTTCCACAAAATTACAATATTAATAAATTTAATTTACCGAAGTAGAATATTCCTATTGTTTGCGAGTAAATTTAACCAATTTGAGAGCCTTACAGGTCTCACAAACTCTTTAGCCACGCCCATTTTGTAAAGACTCTACCACCAGTATATCAGAAAGATCATGTTTATGTGATTAAGGCAAAGCCTCTTCTTGCGACGCCCAGCTCAAGCATTTCTATACCTTCAGCGTCTTTAGTAGCATCTAACTCGATACAGCCGGAATACAGCACGTAATTACTGCTTGCTAATCGCGGTTTAGAAGGGAACTTGGAACTTGGACGGGCTATCTGCATAAAGGATGGGATGCCCTTGCGGAGGAATTCTTAAGGGATCGGATCTGGATCGTCAATTCCACATCTGGTATCTACTACTTAATTTCCAGTAATTAATTTAGCCCTTGGGCACTCACTTTATTTTTACTTAGTTAAAAGGTGCACTGTCTTGTACACCGCGTCATGCGAACGAAGAATTTCTAAACAGGTGGCAAGTCAGAAGATCAGTCGTTCCAAAGTAAGTTAAATTAGTAATCAAGATGATAAGTTATATTTTTAAACAAATTTTTGCAATCGTAATTTTGAGTAAGTGCCTGGCATATCTTACTAACATTAAGCTAACTACGTGAGCGTTTATTGCTGATTGAATATTAACAGAAGAAACGGAGAGTACATCATAAAAGTTACATAACATAATGCCATGCTTTATGCAGGGCGGTGTTAACATTGAGAAACAAATGTGTTTAATTTTTTATTTACTTGTAAATTATAATTTTAATTTACTAATTAAGCATATTCTTTGCCCTTTAAAGAGAGTAATGGGACATTTCTCTTGAAAGCAAATTAGTAGATCATCAGCAAAAGCAATTGTTTTACAACTCGGACAATGTGAGAGTCTATTGAGTTCATCATTCTAATTAAATTAAACAATAAAGGTCCGGAAACCGAGCCTTGAGGCCAACCTCTTTCCAAAATGCGTGAGGAAGAAACGTGGCCACGGGAGAGCAATGCAGAATTGTCATGCATAAAATCTTTAATAAGGCGGAAAATATTACACGGAATACCAGCTTTCCTTAAAAAAACAAGTATCCCAGGCCACCAGGCGTGGTCGAAAGCACCTTTGATATCAAGGAACACTAGAACTGTGTGTAAATTTCTCTTCTTACCTTCGACCACTATGTCTTTTAAGTACAAAAGAACATCTTCGCAACTATTATGCGGGGTAAAACGAAACTGTGCTTTGTTTAGCAGTTTTTTATTATGCAAGAACTAGGTAATTCTATTAACAAACAGCTTTTTTTCTAGGCATTTTCCTAATCATACATTCGACTTCAGTAGTCGATTTCAGTAATATGAACTCTTTACTTTTTTAGAGGCATGGAAGCCTTGGATGCGTTATAGAGAATTAAGACAAAATTTTCTAGTCGAGAGTTTAATGCATGCTTATCCGTACAGCACTCAATAAACTGCGGCAACTCATCAATCGACTGCTTACATATATTGTAAAAAATATTCCAGTTAGCTTTCTTTACACTGAAAACAATCTTGCTGTTTTTTCTGTCATAGAGAGTGTTATTAGAAGCTACAGATAGTTCAAACTCAATCGTATAATGATCAGAAAGGGATTCATAATCTGGTTGACACCAACACAAAATATCTGCAAGAAGATTAGATCCCACAACCGTAATGTCAATATAGCTTGAACCTTGAGTACTACAGAAAGTAGGACCACAGTCTTCGTTTATAACGAACAAATTTATCATATTTAAAAATTCACAAAGTTTAACACCTTGAGAATCTGAAACTGAACTATGCCATATTTCAGATTTGCTGTTGGCATCCATAGCCTAAATCAATCTATTACAATTTTTTGAAGCTAATGCTACATTAATTTTATGCAAATCCAAGTCGATATGTCTATTAGTTTCAAAATAATAGGAAAAAAGATAAAATCCTGAGTATTGAGAGTAACATGAAGAAACACCATATTATAATCAAGATTATTAATATCAAGCAGAGTAGACAGCTTTTGATTCCGTACAATAATAGCAGCTTTAATGGTATCACTATTAGCATCAAAGAAAACCCGGTAAGAGGAAGGCAAGTTGGGAATAGAGCATTAATAAGAGTGAGGCTGCTGAACAAGAGCGATATCAATGTGAGAATTTTCCATATTTAAAACAAGCTGCTGAGTAGCCATTTTCGAACGATGAAGATTAAGTTGAATAATTTTAAGAACAGAAATGGGAAAGTTAACCATAATTCATTTGAGAAATAATTCTATTCTTCATAAAATTGTGAGAAGGACAATTTTCGGAGAAAGGCTTGACATCAACTTTCTTGCCAACATCCTTGATTTTGCTATTATAACGAATTCAATTTACACAAGCTTGGGTTTCTTGAGTTTGGCAATGCTCACTTTTATGTTCTTTTGAACATTTGAAGCAAGCAACAAAATTTCTGGAGTTAGCTCCTTTGTGATTATAGCCAAGGCATTTAAAGTATCTATTTATTATGATAAACTCTTCTACATTACAAGCCGACCACTCAAAATGCAAATACGCCAAAGATAGGCATTTTCTGTATAGCTCGGGTTTCATTTCGACAACGATATGCTTTGAGTTTTGGAATTTTTTAAGAGTAAAACAGAATTTCATGTCATTAATACATTCATTACGATAAAAAGTCAGGATTTTGATCAAAGAGCAGAGTTAATATATCTTTATCATCAATTTCATTTGCCACATTTTTAATAAGTAGAGCAGGATTTTTTTTGTCTTGGAAGAGAAGTTCAGGTTTGTTGTTGATTTCATCTTTTAGTTTATCACGATCAGTTGTGGAAAAGCATTGCACTAAATTTCTGTTATTCGAAATCGTCCTAATATTTTTTATACCTCATTTCTTTTCTGTAGGATTAATTTTTTCCTTCAAAAGTTTTTTAACATCAAGGGATGTAAAGTTTTCCAATCCAGCAGCTGCCGAAACAAGCAAATTACAGTCATTTGACTGTTTACATTTTCTTCCCTAGATGGCGATACCACCTCAGCATAAGAAGGTCTCATAACAGAGGTTTTCAAACTTGCCACACAAGCTTCGCGATAATTAGCAGATGGTAATCTTTCAAATTTTTCAATTATAAGAGATTTTAACTCACCCAAAGCAGTCCCAGCATGTTCATGCAGCTCACGGTTCATATTACATTTAGATGCAAGTGCTGTGTTGATAGTATCATGATGTTTTTCAAGAGACGTGTAAAACGCGTCAAGCTCTTTATCCGCGATCTCGAAAATGTCAGGATTTTGATCAAAGAGAACAGTTAATACATCTTCATCATCAATTCCATTTGGCACATTTTTAATAAGTAGAGCAGGACTTTTATGCGCCATCTTGAAAATGTCTGCTTGCTTGAGGTAATCACTGAATTCGGGAATGATTGTGCTCCCAGGGGCCACAATCATTCCCGACTTTTGGGCTGCCTATAATAGTCTGGAAGACGAAATATTTCGTACCTGTTTTGCAGGTGCGCATACTAATAGCACGTGGTGTGTATGGTCGAAGACTTTCTTGGAAATTTTACTAATCGAATATCTGTATGTCTATATGAATATCTGTATGAATTTATGTGGAGGAATTTGCTTGTTTCCACTTGATTGAGAACGATTTATTTAAAGTGTTCTTGCTTGACATTGCAAATATATACTCCCGCCACCTTACGTGATACAACCCCGAAGAAGGATGTTTTAAGGTTTCTGCTGATGATGATGACTTTGATGTGCCTGGGACGTACTCATCTTAATTAAATAAATGAAGGGATTTTTGGGGACAGCCTTTTTTTAAATGAATGTAAGTGAATGTATTTTAATTTTTAGGTATTGTGTAACGATTTTAAGTCTTAAAACTTACTATGATTATGAAACGGTTATCTGATTAAAATTTTTTTCAACTGCTGTTTTGAATTTATTTTAGGTTTTCACTACTAAATTTCCCGCTTTTACATAGTGTCTTTTGGAGGGATTGCAACTCCAGAAGGCAAGATGCGAGAGCTCGCCGAGTTGGCAATTTCGAACGGTTTGTGCAAAACAATGGCATTTTTTCGTCTCTGCCTTCCAACCTTGTATTTGTTTTGTTTTGGAAATTTCATTTGAATGAATTGTTAAGTGAAGGGCCTTAATTTCCGTAATTTTACTGGGGTTAACACATTTTAATTTTGCAATATCCGAAGCATAACGTGAGCAAACGAACGTTATGCCTAAATTACTAGTAACAATCAAGCTATAGCGCAGGTTTGGAAGCATATTACCTGAAGAAGTAGAATGTTATATGACGCTCTGCAATCACACAACTTGTCCACTGAAAGATACGTTTTCTTTCAAGGCTACCATTTTGGAATGCGCGTATGACGAAAAATCATACGTTATTAGTTTTAAGTTACCAGCGTCATAGCTCATGTCCATAAATTAAGGATAATTCGGAGTCACGCGGAAATCGAACTCTAAAATAAATATATTACTTGTAAAATTACTACACACATCTTCAAGAATCATATGCAAATTTCAGGAAGTAACCAGATGACACCAATGGTACGTCACAATGACGAGAGTGTAAGAGAGTGATATATAAGGAATACAGGCAAAGAAGTAAAATTGTTCGCAGGCGCTTTATAAGCATTTCATTGCAATAACCGAATAGTTATGACACAAAGGATGTATTTGGATGGTTTTTTACGTGGTAGAATTATCGGCCGTCTGGAATGTGGGCGTACCCAACTGGAAGTATCAGACGAACTTGGAACTGCCCAGAGTGTCATCTCCAGGCTTTGGCAACGATTCCAAGATGATGGTAATGTGGGTAGACGTTACACCACAGGTCTCCCCAGAGTTGCAAAGCCGAACGACGACCGGTATTTGGCAGTTACTGCCAAAAGAAACAGGTAGAGCACAGCCTCAGACCTGTCTCGTCAGCTCTCTTCAGCCACTGGTACGACAATTTCAAGGCAGATCGTGTACAGACGCTTAGGGCAGATTGGTCTATATGCTCGTAGACCTGTGAGATGCGTTCCACTTACTGCAACTCACTGTTGCATGCGGTTAGCCTGGAGTTGAGAGCATGCCTTGTGGACACCGCAACAGTTGGCTTGTGTGATTATTTCCGATGAGTCCAGGTTTAGCTTGCAGTCTGATTCTCGCCAAACGTTTATATGGAGAGCTCCAGGTACCCGTTACCACCAAGAAAACATCATTGGACGACACTGTTACGCTGGTGCAGGTGTGCTCGTTTGGGGTGGAATTATTCTAGGTTCCAGACCTGACCTGCATGTTCAAATTGGAACCATGACAAGCCAAATCTATCGGGACGTCATTCTGGAACAACATGTACGCTTTTTTCGGGGCGCCATGGGCGCACAATTTGTGTTTATGGATGACAACGCCCTCCCTCACCGTGCAAACATCGTAAGCGAATGCCTTCAATCGGAGGATATCACCCGTATGGACTGGAGAGCATTCTCACCGGACTTGAATCCAGTAGAGCACGTGTGAGACATGCTTGACCGACGAGTTGCAGCTCGTCAACCTCCTCCTACATGTCCACCGGAACTTCGGAGAGCATTGCTTTTTGAGTGGTGTAATATCCCTTAAGATCAGATCGATAATTTGATACTCAGCATGCCTAGGCATTGTACGGACTGTTTTGCATCATCTGGGAGACATACAATGTATTAACAATCATACCAACCATGTAATATTGGTTTTTTGTAAATAGTTTTTTTTTTTTTTTTTTTTTTTTTTTTTTTTTTTGTAATTTGCTCCAGGGAGAAAAAATCGCTAATTTTTTAATAATATCAAACATATAGCATCTTTTTTTGCTCTTTACCTTTTGTTTAATAAATAAGCTTTACAAATAAGCCAAATTTGTTTTGCTTCTAACTCTTCCTTTGCCTGATTTTGCTTTATCCTTGATTTATGGACATGAGTGTAGTTTTGAATTTCTTAAAACAAAAGGTTTTAATGTCTTCAAAACTAGTTAGCAGTGCTATAAAAATTCTAAAATGTATTAAAATTGTAAAGTATGCTTACATTTGACTGCTTTCAGAGCTGTAACAATAGTCTGAATGAATACATACACTAAATGAAATGCTAAATCAATAAAAAAAGTCACGAAGTTGCACATTTATATGCACTTTGACTGCCTCGAATTTCTTGGCATATTAAAGAAGAATTTTAGATGCTTCACATCTGCCATTCGCAGGACGTTTTATGTCTGAGGATCCCGGATGCCAACGACGAAGTACACCAGAGAATCGATTTCCCTTGTTTCCGTTGAGGCAACCTTTCAATACCTGTGGCGAGCTATTGGAAGCTTTCCATACTGGTGCTATACTGAAACCTGTTACAGTCTTTTACACACTTTTCGTCAAAGCGCTGCTCCATCGCGCGTGATTGACTTTGGAAGTGTAGCCTTTTATTTTCGGGGATACTCTGAAGGATATCCGTTGCGTGTATTCTCAGAGAAGCAATGATATGGCAGGCCTTAGCTTCAGAATCCCATCCACTTGCGCTCGTAACTACAAAGAACTGAGTTACCTGTGCTTAACATGAGGTTTTCACATCATGTGTGGATAGCTTTGGAAAAGCACGAGAAGACATAGCAAGGCATTTAAAAGCCTCAAAATCGTTTCCTGCTTCAGTTATGGATATTTTTAAGCTGTCAACCTCCGGCGTTGTGTTGTGTTGTTGTTGCCGGCGCTTGTAGAAACTCTCTAATCGATTTGTTGTTCAACAGCATAAAATCAATTTCTCCATTTGTTGTTTAACAGCAGAAACTGTTTGTCAGATTTATTTTTTAACAGCAGAAACGCTTTCTCAACCCTTGTAGTTGGAAAGAAGGAACTCTTAGTTTATTGTCTCCAATTCTGTTTTCTACCACGTCTGTTCTGCCTTCCATAGCTTCGAATTTATTTTCCATTGTGGCAACAATTTCTGTTTTCCCTTGAACTACAAAGACTGACCATAGTTGTCTTAAATTGCTCCCCACTACTCTTGCCCTTGCCATTCAATCGCACATCTGACACCAAAAGCTGTTTCGAATGTACGAGTTCGTAACGGATTCAGTACACTGAGAACCGATGGTAGCTTGATAAAACTTGCTTTCAGCGTAACAAAAGAAAAAAAAAATTCTCGAGCTTTTCAGAAAAGCACTCATGAAGCTCTTCTCAGTCCGCAGAGCACAATCAGTATTTTCTATTTGACACTACTAAGAATGTATAACACACCACGCCCAGGTAAAAGCAAAGCTCGCACCGAGAACTATCAATAATCCTAATTCAGCTTTGCGCTAAATTGTCTGAACTCAAACTGAGAACTGATGCTGTCTCCGAATTTATATACTAGTTTTCCCTCAGCCGGCGATAAATTTATAGTACCTTACAGTTGTAGAAATTGCCGGGAGTCATCTACTGTTATAGTCACGTATAACGGCTGAACACTGTTACAGTTATATAATCATTTTTGCCCTTGTGGCCAGTGAATGTTCTCCAGAGATCGGGAGAAAATGTCGTGAGATTTCTCGCCAAGCATCTCTGAAAAATTTAGTCGAGCAAACAATAGGCTATCATGGCCATATCTCATCCATTTAGCAAGAATGCCGTCTACCTCAAAGCAATCTTCGCATTTCTACAGGCTGTTCGCCACACGTTGTCCAAAATAAGTAACAGTACATTTTTTAAATGATCGGAAATTAAATTCATTGTCTGGCTCCTAAATTTTACGTTTATATTTAGCCGAACCGGCTATTAGAGTTGAAAGAAATTTTGCGTGATCCAGTGTACAGAGGGACTTTACATATTTTTAAAACGATTTCGATAGAGATTGTCAAAAAGCAAAATATTTATAAATAAAAGATTTTTGTAATTGTTTATTACTTCAGATAAGAAATATCTCTTCTACTTTTAAATTTATTCCTTTCAAAAGTCGTACGTATACAAATTGTGAATTAAAACATACTTTTTGCACTTTCGGAGGAGAATTATTCAATAAACGCTGCGTCAAACCGACGTCAAATAGCATTAAGCATTCTAAGAGCAAAATCAGCAACATTATCTGTCAAAAAGGAAAAAAAACTGTCAATCCCTACTTCTATATGGAAAGAAGACTCCAAACGAATACTGGGAAACGATGATTATTGTTCCTAATGCTTCCAAAGTTAAACCGTTGTAAACAGAAGCAACTCAGTCCACATAGGTATCAGTTCGAAAACTTTTAAACACATGTGTAGCTGCAATAACTAAAATAATATGCAAGCATTTGTTGAATAGTATACGGTAAATACTACTTTTATTACTTTACCAAAAGAGTGATATTTGAATGACTTCTGTCATCTTACTTTAGTATACATTTAGAAATATTAGTCTTCAAACTTCTGTTTGAGCTGTGGAAGACATTTAACCTCACAAATATGTGTATACCATTTCAATGACAATTAACACATAACACAAACTTTATTAATATAGTGATCTCACGGTTGAAACATAATGAACATATAAGTCACAACTGATGAGCATATTAATCTGACGATCCAAATATTATTTTGTTAAAGCATAATTTTGCACAAAAGCATTCAACGAATTTCACATGTTGTTTTCTTCTGATAATGTAGTGTTGCGTGTGGAAGGGGTTGGTAATAGATTGAATACACACATGTAAGATAAGTTTATAAAGTTCATTTTACCAAAAGAAACACTTCAGAATTTTGGAACTTTCTATGAAAAATAGTCATACAACTCTTCATGGTATGACAGAGTAGAATCCGTAGTCCCACTTCAAACTAAGGACGTTCAACACAACGTAATGTAAAGCACATCTAAAGAGCGAAGCTAACCCGGAGATATGTCAGTACTCTGAGCTCACAAATCCCCCCCTTCGAAGAGAAAAAGGCTTGGTGACAGGAAAAATGTTTTAGCAAAAGCATTAAAGCAGTAGCAAGGAAATTTTATATGTAAGATTAAAAAATGTGTAAATCACAATTATGATTTAAAAATTATGTAAATCAAAATTATAATTTAAATTAGTTATTGTCCTTAATACCTCCTCTCTATTCTAAAAATCGTAATACATTTTCTGGTTTTTCGTCGTTTCTAGATCAATCCATCACGTATGGCTTGCGTAACGCTGACGACGTGGTTATTGCGGAATTTGAACTCAAAATTTCGAGAACTGAAAGCTTTTGTTTCTCTTTAGCTACAGGTATATAAAGAGGTTTTTATTTGCTGTCGGGTACATGACGAGTACAACGTAGCAAAAGTCTTTAAAATGAGAAATTAAGATCCATATCTTCAAATATAATGTAACCAAATTAACCGTAGCGCCAATTTGACTTCCGGTTACTGAAGGGTAAGTTTGAATTTTTGTTTGCAGTCTTTCAGACTCGGTCGCTACAAGAGCCACTGCATATTTTATTATATTGCACATAATTATTAAGTAATTGAAACTAACATAAAACTAAAAAGGCAAGTTGTTGCCAATGGTAGTGGCATGCAAAGTTTCAAATGTTTGGTGTGACTTCGAGTTTAGAGTTCAAATGAAGCAGATCTATTTTGAAAATGAGTATCGCGTAATGACTCTTCCTCTTTTTAGTAACAAAGAGTTAATAAAACGATATTCTAGTAAATTATCTCTTTTCTCTTTCTATTATTATTATCAACTGCGAGACTCATTCATTCATAGTTTAATTTATTGTAACACGTAACGCTTCAAAATAAATGTATGTATCATATATCAACAATCACCGCTACAGGAACAAAACTGCTTTATTTATTATTATCCATCTCGGCTGTTCGAAGCGCAACATACAGCGATGGCAGCTAACAGTGACGGACGTACGAGCTCTGAGCTCCGTAATGTCAATGCAAATGGTATCCTGAATACGGCGCCGCCAGCGGGCAATCAACCTTCTTCTCCTCCACCTTTACTGATACAAACCGAAATGGAAGTAACAGCAAATGCTCCACCTGCCTCTCCTTCAGCACTAGAGTTATCAAAGAGCGCAATCCAGATATACTCACTCAAGAATCGGCACACAGACCTCCTTTTCGATAACCAGCGTCTTCAACGAACAGAGACACCGAATAAGGAACTGATGATCAAACAGTTACAGGATGAGGATGAGAAAGTTTTATTTTCCTTACATACCCTCTGCTCTAAACTCGGCATAAATGTATTCACCCTCCCGGCCACCGAAGAGGAATTCTTTAAAGAATGCAAAAAGACTTCTAAAACCCCTGATTCGGATCCCAAAACTCAAAATTCTAACGCCAAAACTCAAAATTCAAATCCACCCTCATCCTCAGCCAATCAAAATCCTCCAAATGAAAATACCAAAAATGATTCAAAAAAACGAACCAGACCAACTGATAATGAAGGATTTGCAGTTCCTCCTAAACATTTAATTGCCAAAAAACCACTTCCCAACACTAATAATAATGAAAACATTACAACATCCAATTCTTTCACAAACATACAAAACTCTGATAACACTGAACACTCAACGCAACAGCCGGCTGTCACTCAAACACCAAAAATTCAAGCACCACCTCCAATTTTCATAAAACCGCGAGCTGATTGGTTCTTTCTCCTCAATCAGTTACGCCGACATGCACCAACTGTTCTTTCCAAACAAAACATAGATTTTCTTAAACTCACCACCACTAATGAAACAGACTATAGAACAGTTGTTAGATTCCTCACAGACAATAACATTGAATTCAAGTCCCACACACTCAAATCAGATAGACCACTTAAAGTTGTCATTAGGGGATTACCCTCAAATACACCTCTCAACATTGTGCAGTCACAAAATCTCTCAACTAAAGAAATGGAAGACCAAAATGCCAATGCCTCTCTTTAATTTACAAATCTTCAATAGCCTCAAAACCGATCAAATCTATTCAATAACTGAACTCCTTGGAACTGAAGTATCCATGGAGCACTTCAAAGGACAGAAGGGTCCCTCCCAATGCTGGCGTTGTCAGGGATTTTTTCATTCATCTGAAGTTTGCACCCTACCAAGACGATGCGTCAGATGCGCTGGGCCGCATCAAGCCAAGGAATGCACTAAACCCTTTGAAGAGCCGAACAAATGTGCTAATTGTTCGGGTAACCATGCTGCTAACTGGCGTTCCTGCTCGAAGTTCCCAGGCTCCAAAAACAGACAACCTCCAAAGCCAAGTACCAAACCCAGTCAGACCGTTGACAACACAAACAAATTTAACTTACAACATAATACATTTCCAGTTCTGCCGGCTGCACACACTCCCAGTGCAAATAATACTCGCCCTGGAGTATCATACTCTGCTGCCCTTACGGGTATGCAACAGACTGCACCCCAAATTCTTCCAAATTTATCGGTCCCCTTAGGAGCAAACTCGACTCTAAATTGTACCGAGATCCTTTTGGCTATAATCCAAATTTCAAATCAGCCTGGCATTGACCAGAGCAAATTACTTCTGGCATTCAAAAACGCGTCAGAGTGGCTCCATCTGGTGCTGACGCGGCCTACTACATCTTTGAGAGTTATATTACTCTCCAATTCTCTGATTAAAATTCAATACTTTGAAAGGGTTGAAAAATCTCAAACTATGCACCTGGAATGCTAATGGCATTCTTTCCAAATTCCATGAGTTTAGAGACTATATAGAAGAGAAGGATTTTGATATCATTTTTGTCCAAGAGACCAAACTCCAGCCAGGGAGAGCTCCCAAGCTTGTAGATTATGCACTATATAAAAATGACAGACAAGCTTCAAATACACGTGATGTTTATCATGGTGGCACTTGTATTTACATAAAAAACTCCATCCCGCATCGTAGAATTGACACACCAAATATGAGCAAACTTGAAGCAACAATCACCGAAATTTTTATTCAAAATTCACCATCCCTAGTTATGATCTCTGCCTATCTCCCACCAGGTGGAAATTTTCCTGTGGTAGATTTCAATAAACTGCTCAATTTTTCAAATAATCTTATCATAGCTGGTGATTTAAATTGTCACCATCAGCATTGGCGTTGTCATAGATCAAACCCTGCTGGTCGTGGCCTCCTAAAATGGGCTCAGTGCGCCCAACTTAAAATTATTGCGCCGGATTCCCCTACTAGATATGGTTCACGGGGTGCCCCTTCATTCATAGATTTGGCACTCTTTCGAAACATCCCTTTTGGATATCACGTGACTGTTGAAAACTGTTTATCTTCAGATCACAACCCCGTAATCATAGACCTTAACTGTACTACTTTTAATCAAAATTCTCCGGCACTCGTCTCTACAAACTGGGACAATTTTGGTTTCAAACTCAAAAGTAAAAATTTGCCCTCCCTTAAAATTAAATCCAGCCATGATATAGACTCGGCAGTTGATCACTTAACGACCATTTTAACAGATACTTATAAGGAAGTATCAAAACCCACCCTTAGACCCAATTTTCGTAAATTACCTCAAGAAATTAAACTCAAAATTAAAGAAAAGAATAAAGTACGGAGACTTTGGCAAAGAAATAGAAATCCAGGTTTAAAAATTCAACTCCGTGCTCTCCAAAATGAGATCAAGGCATCATGTGACCAGTTCTTCCAATCACAATACACGAATTACATTCAGTCCCTAACGACCAGTGATAACAGTCTTTGGCGCGCATCAGCCCGCCTACGCAAACACAAATCTAACATTCCGTCCTTAGCTACGGACGCAGTGGTGGCTCACACAGACGCTGAGAAATCCGAATTAATTGCGGATTCTCTTCAAACTCAATTCACACCACATAATGAAGGAATTTTTGCGAACAGCGCAAGTTCTTTCCCACAAGATGTTGAACGTTTCCTCTCCTCGCCTTTCGCGAGAGATATACACTATACATCCATGAGCGAGGTAAGTGAATACATTACCAAGCTCAAACCCAAAAAAGCCCCTGGTATGGACTCTATTTCTAATCGTATGATTAAAAATTTACCCACCAATTATCTATTTTTCTTAGTCATGCTTATAAATTTTATGATATAGCATTGCTATTTTCCTCAAAGCTGGAAACAAGCACTTATTGTGCCTATTCCAAAACCAGGCCAAAGCCTTTCTAATCCTCAAAATTATAGACCTATCAGCCTCCTATCCTCGTTATCTAAGATATACGAGTTTGTGTTACTTAAACGCCTGAATGATTTTCTCCGAAATCACAACGTTCTGATTGATGAACAATTTGGATTTCGAGCAAAACACTGCACCACGCACCAGCTGCTGAGGACAGTGGAGTTCATTCACGAAGGGTTTCGTAACAAAATGCTTACTGGCGCTTTATTTCTTGACATAGCCAAAGCATTTGATAGGACTTGGCATATAGGAATTATTATCAAGCCCATACGACTTGACGTTTCGGCCCATTTAATTCATATTATTAACTCGTACCTCACTAATAGATCTTTTTCTGTACGAGTTAATTCTTTCATTTCGGCACCCCGAACTATACTAAGCGGCGTCCCCCAAGGGTCACTTTTAGGCCCAATTTTGTTCAACATTTTCATAAATGACATACCAAAATCACCTAGTATCACTCTTGCACTTTATGCAGATGATACGGCCATCCTAGCTCAACACAAACGCCTTGAAAACTTGGTCCAAATCATTCAGAGATATCTCTCTAGCCTTGAGCACTGGCTCATCACTTGGAAAATAAAAATCAATGTTGCTAAATGTGCTGCTATGGTATTCAAACGTAGCCCCCTCCCGTACCCTTCCATTAATATTAAATTCTTTGATGACTATGTTCCCTGGTCAAATTCTTACAAGTACCTAGGAGTTGTACTTGATTCAAAATTAACCTGGCGCCTTCACATTGAAAATGTTCTCAACAAAGCGAAAGGTGCTAGAGCCCAACTTTACCCATTTTTAGCTCGAAAGAGCAATCTGTCAATTAAAAACAAAATCCTTCTCTATACATCCATTATAAGACCTGTCTTTATGTATGCATGTACAATCTGGGGTACTGCTGCAAAAACTCATATGAAAAACTTCAATCTTTTCAAAGTAAAACCTTACGTATGGCCCTAAATGCAGCCTGGTACGTCCGTACAGATGTGATTCATTCGGACCTAAATATTAAACCTGTAGATTACCATATCAAAAAGCTTAGTCAAAATTTATTCCTCAAAATTGAACAGATTGATAACCGAGCACTTCAGCGGATTCCAGCATACGATCCTGCTATTCGCAGCTCACAGAAGAGACCGAGACCCGTGATTGGCCTTTCGACCTTAGAACTCTGGCTCGGTCTGTATAAAATCAAAATTAATGTCGCAAAATGTGCTGCCACCATGTTCATCCGAAGAAATATCCCAAATTTACCCAATTTAATGCTCTTCGGTGAACCTATTCCCTGGGTCTCTTCTTACAAATATCTAGGTGTTTTACTAGACTCAAAATTAACTTGGCAGCCTCACATCCGCAAAATCATAGCGGGTGCGACAGCTGTCAAGACCGCCCTACGCCCCCTCTTAGCTAGTCATAGCGACCTGTCAACTGATAACAAAATCTTGCTCTACAAATCAATGATTAGGCCGGTTCTTACGTATGCATGTCCCGTATGGGGCCCATGCGCACTGACTAACAGAAAACATGTCCAAATTTTTCAATCTAAAATGCTTCGGCAAATTCTAAAAGCTCCGTGGTATGTACGGAACGAAGAGATTCATAACGACCTCAAAATTATGCCCATTAATCGCTATATACAGCGACTTTCGGAAAAATTTTTCAAAAATATTCAACGTGTCGCTAATCCTGTGCTTCATATGCTACCCGTATACGATCCTGCAGTTGCTTCTTCCCGAAAGAGACCCAGAGCGGTACTCAATAGGGAATATTCGACTCTGCCTTTTAAACGGGCTAGATATGAGCACACCGATAACCACGTGAATAATTACCTCTCGTTCCTTAACCCCCCCCGCCTCTAAAGTTCTTTAATGCACACGGCATTAACTCGAGGAACCTCTTTAACGTTTCTTTAACAAGAAACATCACAGTCAAATAGGACTGCTTTAACTTACTATCATCTTTCAACTAAAATAAAACTGAAAAAGTTCCCTCTAAAACTGAAAAATATTCTTTAAATTTTAACTTCTCTCTTCTTTTAAGAAGGAACTTTCCTAGGCGCTTAACAGCATCCTTTTTGGCTTTTAAAAACCGCAATGACTAGCGGTCAAAAATAAAATGAAACTTCTCCCTCCCAGCTGATCACTGACTGAACCACTTTTTCGACCTGTAAACAGGTTCCCCCCTCCCCCCCCACCTCGAAGAGCGCGCATCGGAATTCCCCTGCGTGCCCTTCATCTGACGTATGCCAAGAAAATGATTATCAAGGTTCAAGGAAACTTCACCTTTTATATTTCTAGTCAAAATTTTTATGGCTGCCCCTATCTAAATTATTCTGGCCCTTTTTCGGCGCAAAATTAAGACCTTCTGAGTTTTTTGCCTTTTTTTGACTCAGTGTGAAGGCACTTACTCCAAGTCATTCGGCTTATCAAAATTTTTACCCTATTTGACAATATCCTCTTTCGGATGATTAAATTTCCTTTGAAGATGTGGAGGTAAAGGCGTAATTGCCTATGAACTCCGTAAATTGCACTTCCTTGATCCTTGATCCTTGACCCGTGATTGGCCGAGAGTTCGGCATCTACCCTCCATCCAAAAGGGCAAGAGAAAATCTGTCCTATCCGCATTTTGCTTTAGTGTTTATAATGTGTATATAAAATTATAAAAAACCAAAAAAAAAAAAAAGTATAAAATATAAAATAGAAAAAAATTTTAAAAACCAAAAAACTTATAAAAAAAAATTATGAAACTTAAGTTTTTATTTCTCATCTCTATCCCTAAACTCTCTCGTGCCTGTGGCTCCCTCTAGTGTGCATCAAGTAAATCACTTATGCCAAATTATTCTTATTTCTGCTCGATTTTATTAATTCTCATGTGGAGGTAGATGGTTTTGAACCATAGGAACTCCGAAATTTTTAAATCATTGGCATTGGCATCAACATCAGTTCAGTATAAGGAACAGCGATGGCTGCAAACAGTGACGGACGTACCAGCTCTGAGCTCCGTAATGTCAATGCAAATGGTATCCTGAATACGGCGCCGCCAGCGGGCAATCAACCCTCTTCTCCTCCACCTTTACTGATACAAACCGAAATGGAAGTAACAGCAAATACTCCGCCTGCCTCTCCTTCAGCACTTGAGTTATCTAAGAGCGCAATCCAGATATACTCACTTAAGAATCGGCACACAGACCTCCTTTTTGACATCCAGCGTCTTCAGCGAACTGAGACACCTAATAAGGAACTGATGGTCAAACAGTTACAGGATGAGGGTGAGAAAGTTTTATTTTCCTTACATACCCTCTGCTATAAACTCGGCATAAATTTATTTACCCTCCCTGCTACTGAAGAGGAATTCTTCAACGAATTCAAAAAGACTTCTAAATCCCCTGATTCGGAGTCCAAAACTCAAAATTCTAACGCTAAAACCCAAAACACTAATCCACCCTCATCCTCAACCAATCAAAATCCTCCAAAAGAAAATCTCAAAAATGATTCTAAAAAACGAACCAGACCCACAGACAGTGAAGGATTTGTAGTTCCTCCAAAAGATTTAATTGCCAAAAAACCACTTCCCAACACTAATAGTAATGAAAACATCACAACATCCAATTCTTTCACAAACATACAAAACTCTGATAACACTGAACACTCGACGCATCAGCCGGCTGTCACTCAAACACCAAAACTGCAAGCACCACCTCCAATTTTCATAAAACCTCGAGCTGATTGGTTCTTTCTCCTCAATCAGCTACGCCGACATGCACCAACTGTTCTTTCCAAACAAAACATTGATTTTCTTAAACTCACTACCACTAATGAGACTGACTATAGAACAGTTGTTAGATTCCTCACAGACAATAATATTGAATTCAAGTCCCACACACTCAAATCAGATAGACCACTTAAAGTGGTAATTAGGGGATTACCCTCAAATACACCGCTCAACGTTGTGCAGACTGTGGTTGAAGTGCTTGGCTTCAAAATTCACAAGATCTCTCAACTAAAGAAATGGAAGACCAAAATGCCAATGCCTCTCTTTTATTTACAAATCTTCAACAGCCTCAAAGCCGAAGAAATCTACTCTATACCTGAACTCCTTGGAACTGAGGTATCCATGGAACACTTCAAAGGTCAGAAGGGTCCCTCCCAATGCTGGCGTTGTCAGGGATTTTTTCATTCATCTGAAGTTTGCACCTTACCAAGACGATGCGTCAGATGCGCTGGGCCGCATCAAGCCAAAGAATGCACTAAACCCTTTGAAGAGCCGAACAAATGTGCAAATTGTTCGGGAAACCATGCTGCTAACTGGCGTTCCTGCCCGAAGTTCCCAGGCTCCAAAAACAGACAACCTCCAAAGCCAAGTACCAAACCCAGTCAGACCGTTGACAACACAAACAAATTTAACTTACAACATAATACATTTCCAGTTCTGCCGGCTGCACACACTCCCAGTGCAAATAATACTCGCCCTGGAGTATCATACTCTGCTGCCCTTACGGGTATGCAACAGACTGCACCCCAAATTCTTCCAAATTTATCGGTCCCCTTAGGAGCAAACTCGACTCTAAATTGTACCGAGATCCTTTCGGCTATAATCCAAATTTCAAATCAGCCTGGCATTGACCAGAGCAAATTACTTCTGGCATTCAAAAACGCCTTACCGCAGCTCAGAGTGGCTCCATCTGGTGCTGACGCGGCCTACTACATCTTTGAGAGTTATATTACTCTCCAATTCTCTGATTAAAATTCAATACTTTGAAAGGGTTGAAAAATCTCAAACTATGCACCTGGAATGCTAATGGCATTCTTTCCAAATTCCATGAGTTTAGAGACTATATAGAAAAGAAGGATTTTGATATCATTTTTGTCCAAGAGACCAAACTCCAGCCCGGGAGAGCTCCCAAGCTTGTAGATTATGCACTATATAAAAATGACAGACAAGCTTCCAATACACGTGATGTTTATCCTGGTGGCACTTGTATTTACATAAAAAACTCCATCCCGTATCGTAGAATTGACACACCAAATATGAGCAAACTTGAAGCAACAATCATCGAAATTTTTATTCAAAATTCACCATCCCTAGTTATGATCTCTGCCTATCTCCCACCAGGTGGAAATTTTCCTGTGGTAGACTTCAATAAACTGCTCAATTTTTCAAATAATCTTATCATAGCTGGTGATTTAAATTGTCACCATCAGTATTGGCGTTGTCATAGATCAAACCCTGCTGGTCGTGGCCTCCTAAAATGGGCTCAGTGCGCCCAACTTAAAATTATTGCGCCGGATTCCCCTACTATGGTTCACGGGGTGCCCCTTCATTCATAGATTTGGCACTCTTTCGAAACATCCCTTTTGGATATCACGTGACTGTTGAAAACTGTTTATCTTCAGATCACAACCCCGTAATCATAGACCTTAACTGTACTACTTTTAATCAAAATTCTCCGGCACTCGTCTCTACAAATTGGGACAATTTTGGTTTCAAACTTAAAAGTAAAGATTTGCCCTCCCTTGAAATTAAATCCAGCCTTGATATTGACTCGGCAGTTGATCACTTAACGACCATTCTAACAGATACTTATAAGGAAGTATCAAAACCCAGCCTTAGACCCAATTTTCGTAAATTACCCCAAGAAATTAAACTCAAAAGTAAAGAAAAGAATAAAGTACGGAGACTTTGGCAAAGAAATAGGAATCCAGGTCTAAAAATTCAACTCCGTGCTCTCCAAAATGAGATCAAGGCATCATGTGACCAGTTCTTCCAATCACAATACACGAATTACATTCAGTCCCTAACGACCAATGATAACAGTCTTTGGCGCGCATCAGCCCGCCTACGCAAACACAAATCTAACATTCCGTCCTTAGCTACGGACGCAGTGGTGGCTCACACAGACGCTGAGAAAACCGAACTAATTGCGGATTCTCTTCAAACTCAATTTACACCACATAATGAAGGAATCTTTGCGAACAGCGCAAGTTCTTTCCCACAAGATGTTGAACGTTTCCTGTCCTCGCCTTTCGCGAGAGATATACACTATACATCCATGAGCGAGGTGAGGTAAGTGAATACATTACCAAGCTCAAACCCAAAAATGCCCCTGGTATGGACTCTATTTCTAATCGTATGATTAAAAATCTACCCACCAACTATCTATTTTTCTTAGTAATGCTTATAAATTATATGATACAGCATTGCTATTTTCCTCAAAGCTGGAAACAAGCACTTATTGTGCCTATTCCAAAACCAGGCCAAAGCCTTTCTAATCCTCAAAATTATAGACCTATCAGCCTCCTATCCTCGTTATCTAAGATATACGAGTTTGTGTTACTTAAACGCCTGAATGATTTTCTCCGAAATCACAACGTTCTGATTGATGAACAATTTGGATTTCGAGCAAAACACTGCACCACGCACCAGCTGCTGAGGACAGTGGAGTTCATTCACGAAGGGTTTCGTAACAAAATGCTTACTGGCGCTTTATTTCTTGACATAGCCAAAGCATCTGATAGTAATAGGGTGATAATGCCAATGCCAATGATTTAATAATGTCGGAGTTCCTATGGTTCAAAACCATCTACCTCCACATCAGAATTATTAAAAGCGAGCAGAAATAAGAAAAATTTGGCATAAGTGATTTACTTGATGCACACTAGAGGGAGCCACAGGCTCTAGAAAGTTTAGGGATAGAGATGAGTAAAATAAAAACTTAAGTTTCATAATTTTTTATAAGTTTTTAGGTTTTTAAAATTTTTTTTTGTATTTTATATTTTATACTTTTTTTGGTTTTTTATAATTTTTTATACACAGTATAAACACTAAAGCAAAAAGTGGATAGGAAAGATTTTACGATTAATAGGCTCATTGGCATGTGGCTTGTGTTAGGGAGTGCAAATAATTATTGAGATCGCGATGAAAATATTCATAGGCAGATTTGAAATCTGCGGGAGATGTGATTCTTAAGTAAACAGATTGATAACTTTGCTTGAAGATCTTGATAGTAGTAGCAGAGGATGAAATAAGCAATTAAATGGCAGCTCGCTGAAGAGACGTCCTTCCTTCATGGCGGGGGAGCTGGAACTGATGTTGAGAGGGCGTGTCTTGCCCTTTTGGATGGAGGGTAAATGCCGAACTCTCGGCCAATCACGGCTCTTGGTCTCTTCTGTGAGCTGCGAATAGCAGGATCATATGCTGGAATCTGCTGAAGTGCCAGTTCTCTTAATCTGTATTAAATCATAGCTCTTCTCAACGAGATGTTTGGAGATAATTTATTTACTAATCCCGGAACAATTCGGCTTCCGACCTAAACCGTCCACGGTACACCAGTTACTCCGTGTAGTGGAATTCATTCATGCAGGCTTTCGTAAGCGAGATGAGGACTGGAATTGTCTATCTAGACGTTGCCAAAGCCTTTGACAGGACTTGGCATGACGGGATTATTTACAAGCTCATGCGGCTTGGTTTTTCGGCTCATCTCATTAAAATTATTAACTCGTACTTGACCGGACGCAGTTTCCGCGTGCGAGTTAACCACGAATTCTCCTCTCCCCGCCCAATCTATGCTGGGGTGGCTCAAGGAAGTCTCCTCGCCCCCGCAATCTTTAACCTTTATGTGAATGATATTCCTAAGGCCCCAAATATCGATCTTGCACTATACGCAGACGATACAGCCATCATTTCTCAACACTCCAACACCCTCCAGGTAATCTCACAATTGCAGAGTTACCTTTCGACCTTAGAACTCTGGCTCGGTCTGTATAAAATCAAAATTAATGTCGCAAAATGTGCTGCCACCATGTTCATCCGAAGAAATATCCCAAATTTACCCAATTTAATGCTCTTCGGTGAACCTATTCCCTGGGTCTCTTCCAACAAATATCTATTTGTTTTACTGGACTCAAAATTAACTTGGCAGCCTCACATCCGCAAAATGATAGCGGGTGCGACAGCTGTCAAGACCGCCCTACGCCCCCTCTTAGCTAGTCATAGCGACCTGTCAACGGATAACAAAATCTTGCTCTACAAATCAATGATTAGGCCGGTTCTTACGTATGCGTGTCCCGTATGGGGCCCATGCGCACTGACTAACAGAAAACATGTCCAAATTTTTCAATCTAAAATGCTTCGGCAAATTCTAAAAGCTCCGTGGTATGTACGGAACGAAGAGATTCATAACGACCTCAAAATTATGCCCATTAATCGCTATATACAGCGACTTTCGGAAAAATTTTTCAAAACTATTCAACGTGTCGCTAATCCTGTGCTTCATATGCTACCCGTATACGATCCTGCAGTTGCTTCTTCCCGAAAGAGGCCCAGAGCGGTACTCAATAGGGAATATTCGGCTCTGCCTTTTAAACGGGCTAGATATGAGCACACCGATAACCACGTGAATAATTACCTCTCGTTCCTTAACCCCCCCGCCTCTAAAGTCCTTTAATGCACACTGCATTAACTCGAGGAACCTCTTTAACGTTTCTTTAACAAGAAACATCACAGTCAAATAGGACTGCTTTAACTTACTATCATCTTTCAACTAAAATAAAACTGAAAAAGTTCCCTCTAAAACTGAAAAATATTCTTTAAATTTTAACTTCTCTCTTCTTTTAAGAAGGAACTTTCTTAGGCGCTTAACAGCGTCCTTTTTGGCTTTTAAAAACCGCAATGACTAGCGGTCAAAAATAAAATGAAACTTCTCCCTCCCAGCTGATCACTGACAGAACCACTTTTTCGACCTGTAAACAGGTTCCCGCAGGGGTCCCTTTTAGGGCTCACCTACTTTAATATTTACGTGAACGATATCCCTACAACTCAGGACACAACACTGGCTATGTATGCTGACGACACAGCAATCCTCACACAAAGTGCATTTGCTGGTTCAGCTATACAACATCTACAAAATTACATACATGCACTGGAGACTTGGCTCACTCAATGGAAGATTAAGGTCAACATAGATAAAACTCAAGCCATCCTGTTTACCAGGAAGAAGAAGTTCAAAAAAAACCTGGTCATGTACGGCAGCTCCATCCCCTGGGCCCAGCAAGTCCCTTATCTTGGGGTGATCCTCAATAAAACTCTGTCATGGAACCCACACATCACAAATATTATTAATAAGTTTCGAGCCCGTAAAGCTCAACTCTTCCCCTTAATTGCTCGAAACAGTGTTTTGACTATAGATAACAAGTTACTCATTTATAAATCCATTTTGCGTCCATTACTATGCTATGCATGTCCTGTATGGGCGTACTCATGTAACAGGTATCGGGGCAAGCTACAAATTGCCCAAAATTCCACTCTCAGGCAAATCGCCAATGTACCATGGTACGTGAGGAACAATAAAATTCATGAGGAACTGGGCGTGCGCCCGCTTAAATCTGTATACTACAAAATTGCCAAACGATTTCATAGCAGGCAGTTAGAGATTGGAAACCCTGCCATTAAGATACCTGAGTACGACCCATACAATCTGGACAACAAACACAGGCCTTTGGCCATATTAAATGAATGGATCATGTAATGGCATAGCATAGTAATGGCTTCTCTGCTTTATATTATTATTGTCTTCTTAGCAACACCTTCAGTATGTATATTTATTTTATTATTGTTATTGTACTCTCATGTATGTATATAAATTTGTATATATTTATTTGAAAAGGGCTGGCATCACTTTGGGCACTGCCTTGTGTTTCACATCTTGTTTCTAGGATTTCTCATCACTCGACAGCTTTCTGGCCTTCTGGTAATATATAAAAAATCCCTAAAATCCACCAAAAAATTAAAAAATTCTAAATATACTTAAAAATGTTAAAAAAAAAAAAACTTGATCAGACTAATATGTATAAACTTAATGAAAAGCAGCAATTCGAAACTTCTAAATATATTCTACATGGGGTAGGGCCTTCGGCCCAGGTACCCTGGTGTACCAAGGCACCGTTCCACTGAGGTTGAAACAGGTTCCCCCCTCCCCCCTCCCCCCCACCTCGAAGAGCGCGCATCGGAATTCCCCTGCGTGCCCTTCATCTGACGTATGCCTAGAAAATGATTATCAAGGTTCAAGGAAACTTCACCTTTTATATTTCTAGTCAAAATTTTTATGGCTGCCCCTATCTAAATTATTCTGGCCCTTTTTCGGCGCAAAATTAAGACCTTCTGAGTTTTTTTTGCCTTTTTTTGACTCAGTGTGAAGGCACTTACTCCAAGTCATTCGGCTTATCAAAATTTTTACCCTATTTGACAATACCCTCTTTCGGATGATTAAATTTCCTTTGAAGATGTGGAGGTAAAGGCGTAATTGCCTATGAACTCCGTAAATTGCACTTCCTTCATCCTTGATCCTTGATCGGTTATCAATCTGTTCAATTTTGAGGAATAAATTTTGACTAAGCTTTTTAATATGATAATCTACAGGTTTAATATTTAGGTCCGAATGAATCACATCTGTACGGACGTACCAGGCTGCATTCAGGGCCATACGTAAGGTTTTACTTTGAAAAGATTGAAGTTTTTTCACATGAGTTTTTGCAGCAGTACCCCAGATTGTACATGCATACATAAAGACAGGTCTTATAATGGGTGTATAGAGAAGGATTTTGTTTTTAATTGACAGATTGCTCTTTCGAGCTAAAAATGGGTAAAGTTGGGCTCTAGCACCTTTCGCTTTGTTGAGAACATTTTCAATGTGAAGGCGCCAGGTTAATTTTGAATCAAGTACAACTCCTAGGTACTTGTAAGAATTTGACCAGGGAACATAGTCATCAAAGAATTTAATATTAATAGAAGGGTACGGGAGGGGGCTACGTTTGAATATCATAGCAGCACATTTAGCAACATTAATTTTGATTTTCCAAGTGATGAGCCAGTGCTCAAGGCTAGAGAGATATCTCTGAATGATTTGGACCAAGCTTTCAAGGCGTGTGTGTTGAGCTAGGATGGCCGTATCATCTGCATAAAGTGCAAGAGTGATACTAGGTGATTTTGGTATGTCATTTATGAAAATGTTGAACAAAATTGGGCCTAAAAGTGACCCTTGGGGGACGCCGCTTAGAATAGGACGGGGTGCCGAAATGAAAGAATTAACTCGTACAGAAAAAGATCTATTAGTGAGGTACGAATTAATTATATGAATTAAATGGGCCGAAACGTCAAGTCGTATGAGCTTGATAATAATTCCTATATGCCAAGTCCTATCAAATGCTTTGGCTATGTCAAGAAATAAAGCGCCAGTAAGCATTTTGTTACGAAACCCTTCGTGAATGAACTCCACTGTCCTCAGCAGCTGGTGCGTGGTGCAGTGTTTTGCTCGAAATCCAAATTGTTCATCAATCAGAACGTTGTGATTTCGGAGAAAATCATTCAGGCGTTTAAGTAACACAAACTCGTATATCTTAGATAACGAGGTTGGGTACTGAAGATGAGTGTATTAAGAAATTAATCAAATCAGCTAAAGAACTAACTAAAGATGTTATCTCGAGTAAAAATAATCCTAATTCTGATAAACCTCAAAATTTAAATAAAAACCTATCCAATAGCCCAATTCTAAAACCTGCAAAGTTAAATGCAGAAAACATTCTTCATAGCGCTAAGAAAATTCAAAAATTAACTCTAAATTCAAGAAATAGTAACGATTTGCCTAAAAATAAAAAAATTAGGAAAGTCGACGATGAAGGATTTCAGCGGCCTCCTCGCCATCTTGTAGCACGAGGTGCGCCAAATTCCCCTTCGAAACCACAACCTAACAATAGCCTACCTCCATTTTGGCCCAAGGCCCAAGGCGATATTTTCCGGAGTAGCTTTGCAACTTAATGCAATTACCTCCACAACTTCGTTAAGGAAAACTGAGGTGATTAAGACAAAGCACTGGCTGAAGGGTAATGAAGGAGACCATTATGGGCTTACGGGGAAGGAAGTGAATAAGGAGTCCATTCTATGGACGATAAATTCTTTCTGCTTTCAACCTGTTTTACTAGGTTGAAAGAGAGAGAGGTGACGGATAAGGGCGGATACCTGAATGCATTGCATTAATGGAATCGCAAAGATTGAAAGACAATTAGCCGGGAATCATAATTTTCCAGGGCTCGGGAAAGGTGTATTAGGTAATACGGAAAACCGCAGTAATCGCTAATGCCTTGGGGATGGGCTGGGGGGGAGAGAGTCTTACGACTAAAGCAGAGCAAGGGAAGGTGGAACGGAAAGAAGGGGGGAAAGGATTCAAGAGTAGAAAAAGTTCTCCTACCGCCCGTGGCGAGAGTACAATAGGAGCAACTTTTGGAGCGGAAAGAACCGTGAGAAAAAGTTAACTGTAGAAAAGACGGAGAAGTTTTAGGATAGTTAAAGGGAAGGGAATTAAAGAAAAACGTTAAAAGTTGGAGAGGAGAGGTGGATTAAAAAGTGGAAAGAAATAAAAAATGGGGACAGAATTAACCAAAATTACCTGATTGCAGTTGATGTTTGAAGATATGCAAGCTTGTATATATGCAGATTGCTGGAACAAAAATTCATTAAAAAAGTGTTTTGAGTAGCATATGAGGGAGTTAGATTTAGAAGATTAGAATATTAATTTAAAATTCAGAAGTTAGGCAGTTTAAGTTGAATAATTAAGTTAGGTGATAAAATAATAGAGAAACGTTAAAACTATTGCAAGTCTGATTTAAGATTGTCTGGGCCGTGTTTTATGAAAAGATGAGGTCTTGGCAAGTGGAGGGGCATGTTACCTATAGCAGCACGAATATAAAACCGAGAAACGAGGCCGAATTAGGTCCGGCGGGCATGTGGAAGTATGGAATTAATTAAGGGTCGTCGGGTTAGGCCCGTGAAGTGCTTGTTAATTTAAAAAATTGTTAGAAGGAATTCCTAGTCAATCAGACACCTCCGCTTCGGCTTCCTAGGAAAGATGTTATAAGTTCTATCAAGAACGCTCCTAGGTCGCTTAGCTGAGCTGGGCTCAGCTGGATCATAAGCAGGAAGTGAATGCAAGACTGGGTTTTCGATCTGTGTTAATCGATTAAAGAATTTAGCCGAATTTTGCCGGAAAAAGGCATCTAGGGGTAGAATTTTGAGATCGTTATGAAGCACTTCATTACGGACGAAATAATGAGCATTTGTCAGGATACGAAGCGTGACGCTCTGGAATACTTGGATTTTCTTTAGATGGCTATTGGCAGCAGTAGACCAGACGACAGCTGCGTACGTCAGGATCGGTAGGATGGTACTCTTGTATAAAAGGATCTTATTGTTGAGGGAGAGGTTGCTGGTTCTTTTGAGGAGAGACATCAGTTGGGTTCTTGTATTTCTTGCTTTTGAGATGGCGTAATTGATGTGGGTATTCCAGAGCAGCTTCGCATCTAGATAAACTCCCAGATATTTATAGGATTCCACCCAGGGTACATTTTCTTCAAATAATCTGAGTGGAGGGAGTTGACTATGGACATTCCTCTTTCTGGAAAAGAAAACTGTGGCGGCACTTTTTGCGACATTAATTTTGATTTTCCAGGTAATGAGCCAGGACTCCAAGTCTGTTAAATACAGCTGTAGGTGATTGAGAGTGGCATGTAATGTTGAGTGCTGTGAAATGATGGCTGTGTCGTCTGCATAGAGTGCTAGATCGACACTTGGTGTTTGTGGTATGTCATTTACATACAAGTTGAAGAGCGTGGCGCTAAGAATTCCTCCCTGAGGCACCCCCGCCAGAATAGGGCGAGGAGAAGAGACAGAATATCTTACTTTGACAGAAAAGGTACGATTAGTGAGGTAAGAGTGCATTATGTGCACAAAATTAGCCGAAATTTCAAGTCGCATGAGCTTGAATAAAATTCCGATATGCCAACATCTGTCGAAAGCCTTTGCTACGTCTAAATAAACAATAGCTGTAGGCTTTCCACTGCGAGATCCTGTATGAATGATTTCAACTACCCTCAGTAGCTGGGCCTGAGTTGAGTGTTTAGCACGAAAGCCGAATTGCTGAGGAATAATAATATTTCGGTTTCGGCAGAAATCATTCAGGTATCTAAGCATCTTCGTAAATTTTACTAAGTGAAGACAGAAGGCTGATCGGCCTATAATTTTGAGGGACCTTTGGGTCCATACCAGGTTTTAGAATAGGAATGACTAATGCATTCTTCCAGCTATGGGGATAATATTTTAGCCTTAGCATTGAATTTATCAAAACTGCTAGGTAAAATATGAATTTAACTGGTAGATTTTTAATCATGCGATTAGAAATCCTATCCAGGCCAGCTGCTTTTGCAGGGGTGAGATTTTTGATCAAAGCAGAAATCTCAGTCATTGTTGTGGTGATGGGATCCTCAGAATTTGTATCTGAGGAGAGAAATTCTTCAACTTGGTGTTGGACTTCATGCGTGTGCTCTGCACAGGAATCGAACATGAGTCCAGTGTTAGGTGAAAATTGTGTTTGAAGGCTGTCTGCTATACGTTCAGCCTTTTCGGTGTCTGTTAATGCCATCCGGTCGTTGACCGTGCTCATTAGGGGGGGAATGTCGTGTTTTGGTTTGCGAAGCCGTGCGCTGGCAACCCAGAGGCTATTATCAGAAGTCTTTAAGGACTTAAGATAGTTTGCGTATTTTTCGTCTGTGTATTTCTTAATGTCAGACTTGATCTCATTCTGGATCCTTCGCAGTTGCACTCGAAAGTTTTCCAAACGTGTATTTTGCCAGTCTCTGCGAAGGCGGTTTTTAATTTTGATTTTATTTTTAATGTGATCAGGTAATTTATAATAATTTTGCCTGAACTTGGGTTTGGAAGCAGCCGTAAATGCGCTTCCTAGGGTTTGGTTGAGCCTGTTAATGGCAAAATCAACCTCCTGATTATCGCGAATTTTGATAGGGGGGAGAATACCATTTTCCAAGACATACCGAAAGTTGTCCCAATTTGTGGAGACTTGCGCCGGTAAATTTTGGTTAATTTTGGATGTTTTAAGGGTGAGGTGAACCGGATAATGGTCAGAGGACAATTCCGGAATCACTTCGATCAAATGGTCTACTGGAATATTTTTAAATAAGGCCAGATCAATAATGGAAGGAGCACCTAACCCCCCAGGAAACTGGTAATGGGTAGGTGTGTTTGGCGCAATAATTTGGATACGGGCGTCCTGAGCCCAAATTTTGAGTTTATCGCCATAGTTGTTGGCAGTGACACAATCCCAACTTCTATGACGGGCATTTAAATCTCCTGCGATAATCAGGTTATTTGCAACACCACTTAATTTTCTGAGATCAGAGATAAATGCGGGTCCCTGTCTCGGAGGCATATAGCAGGACGCTACTGCTATTGGGGGACAATTTGGAATATGAATTTGTACTATAGTCGCTTCTAAGGCCTCCAGTGGTGGCGTGGGTATCCTAGAATGCTTTAGGGAGCGTTTTACATAAATGCTAGTACCGCCACTAGCACGAACAGTGTCACTGATGCATACCTCTCTGTCATTTCGGTAGCAGAAATAATTCGCGATGTTCGCGCTAAGTCCCTCAACCAGATGTGTCTCCTGAACGAGGAAGAGGTCCATGTGATGCTCATTAATAAAATCCCGGACTTCGTGAATCTTCTTCTTGATTCCGTTAGCGTTCCAGTAGGAGATCAGGAGAGAATCTTCACTAGTTGCACAGTTGAACTTGAGGCCTTTAGTTTAAGAGGCCACAGTATGCCTCATAAATATAAAATGCTCTCTCAGGCCCCGTGGAGACATTTCGGAGCCTAGGGAGAGCATTTCTAAAAGCCCCAAGGAGGATCTTATGTTCAATGCCGAATTCCGTGGCGATTTGGAAGACGCTCCGGAGGGTATCTGTGCAGCTTCCATCATCTACGGTCGGGGCTGGAGCCTGGGCCGGTGGAGTTGGCTGGAGGAGTGGACTCTTCTTCGGCGCTTGCTTCGGAGCTTGCTTCGTCGCAGGTGCTTGCGTCGGTTCCTTGGTAGATGATGGTAGTCCGGGATTTTTCCGTCCGGAAACGACATCACTGAAAGAGGGATCCGTGCTGCTAATTGGAGCTTTAACCGGAGCCGGTACAAATTTTGAAATCCCGCTATCCGATCTAATAGGGGGGGGTTTATTTTTATTGGCTGGGTTTCGGGGACAGTGAAACCAGTTTGCGGCGTGCCGCCCAAGGCAGTTCGCGCAGGTGTTGGCTTCTTCCGGGTCTTTGGTGCATTGGTACGCGTAATGCGGGCCAGCGCACCTCAGACACCGGATTGGCAGTGTGCACACTGCGGAACTGTGGAAGAAGCCTTGGCAGCGCCAACACTGGCTCGGCCCCTTCTTCCCGATGTGTTTCTCGAATTTGATTTCGATGCCAAACATTGAGGTCTCTTCAAAAATATCGTAAACATTTAGAGACGGATTTAGCTGGACTAAGAATAATGCCATAGGATAGCGGGACCTGTGCCTACGGAGCTGAGTCACGCTGATAACAGAGTATCCTAAAAGTTGTAATTCAGCCTTAATCTTCTCAGCTTTAGCAGAATTAGGTAGGCCGCGAAGCATAGCCTTTACGGGCCTATCCTGTTTCAAATTAAATGACTTATATTCGGCGCCCTGATTATTTAAAATTTGGGCCACCGAACGATAGTCCTCTTCGGACTGCATTTCAATGCGTAAATATTTGCCTTTCATTCTGCAAATAGCCGTAGGCACAGTTGCTTGGACTAGAGATGTAAGAAACTCAAAATCTTTGGGTTCAACAAAGAAGAAAGGTATTTTCCTTTTAGCTTTGCTAGAGCTTTCAGTTGGGGGGGGGGGAGTACCGTTTCCGGGTTGCTCCACGAGATCGCTGTTTTCTTCCACCCTAACCGCAGCTTGGGTGGGAGGCAATTCCTCCTCTGGTTGTTCTCTCCAAAATGGAGGCAGGCTATTGTTCGGGACCTGTTTTTCTGGGGAGATCGGCGTTCCTCGTGAAACAAGATGGCGAGGAGGCCGCTGAAAACCTTCGTCATCTATTTTTCTGATCTTTTTAGTTTTTGGAAATTCCGAATTTTCCCGTGAGTTTAAAGTTAGTTTCTGGATTTTTTTGGTGCTAGATAGTAATTTTTCTGCTTGTAATTTAGCCGGTTTTAATATTTGCTTAGAATTTTGATTTTTGGCCAAATTTTGATTTTTATCCAAGGAATCGGATTTTAGTGAGATTTCATCGTTACTAAGTTCCTTAGCCGATTTCAGTAATTTTTTAATACATTCTTCCTCAGTTGGGGGAATGGCAAAGAGGGGCAGATTCAGGCGTTTAGCAAGAGTGGTAAGATTAAAAAGTGTTACCTTAGATTCTTGTTGTACGCACTTGAGGTCAAAGCTTGCCAGTGGTGTTGATTTCCTCGCTCTGGATAGATTCTGTTCTAGGTCAGTAAAACGGGCCTTGAGTAAGTACAGTTGTTTTATCTGGATCAGGAGGTCGTCCGGATTCATTTGATGGTCAGGATTGGTGTCAGAGACAGGGACGTCGGTGTCCGTGGACGTCGAAGTGTCCATCTCGGCGCTTGCTTCGGAGGGGTTGCCGGCCATGATTTCCGGCTTCGCATCGCTGCAGGTGGCTTGTGGGGAGCTCATTGTCGCACGTCCTCACTCGACGAGAGACACCCTGCTAATCCCTCCATTTCGGAGCGAACAACCGGAGGAGGAATTGCCTCCCACCCAACCTGCGGTTAGGGTGGAAGAAAACAGCGATCTCGTGGAGCAACCCGGCGACGGTACTTCCCCCCCTACTGAAAGCTCTAAGAATTCAAAGAGAAAAATTCCTTTCTTCTTTGTAGAGCCAAAAGACTTTGAATTTCTTACCTCCTTAGTGCAAGCTACTGTGCCTACGGCCATCTGTAGGATGAAGGGTAAGTTTCTCCGCATAGAAATGCAGTCCGAGGAAGACTATCGTTCGGTAGCCCAAATTTTAAACAATCAGGGCGCCGAATATAAGTCGTTTAACCTTAAGCAGGATCGGCCCGTAAAGGCAATATTACGCGGCTTACCCAACTCAGCAAAAGCAGATAAAATCAAAGCTGAATTGCAACTCCTGGGTTATTCTGTCATATCTGTAACCCAACTCCGTAGGCACAGGTCCCGCTATCCAATGCCATTATTTTTAGTACAGCTAAATCCTGCATTAAGTGTCTATGACATTTTTGAAGAAACCACAATGTTCGGCATTGAGATCAAGTTCGAGAAGCATATTGGGAAGAAGGGACCGAGCCAGTGTTGGCGCTGCCAAGGCTTCTTCCATAGTTCCGCAGTGTGCACACTGCCAATCCGGTGTCTGAGGTGCGCCGGCCCGCATTACGCGTACCAATGCACCAAAGACCCGGAGGAAGCCAACACCTGCGCGAACTGCCTTGGGCGGCACGCAGCCAACTGGTTTCACTGTCCCCGAAACCCAGCCAACAAAAACAAAAACCCCCCTATTAGATCGGATAGCGGGATTTCAAAATTTGTACCGGCTCCGGCTAAAGCTCCGATTAGCAGCACGGATCCCTCATTTAGTGATGTCGTTTCCGGACGGAAAAATCCCGGACTACCATCATCTACTAAGGAACAGAACAAAGCACCTGTGACGAAGCAAGCTCCCAAGCAAGCGCCGAAGCAGAGTCCTCTCCAGCCAACTCCACCGGCCCAGGCTCCAGCCCCGACCGTAGATGATGGAAGTTGCACAGATACCCTCCGGAGCGTTTTCCAAATCGCCTCGGAATTCGGTATCGAACATAAGATCCTCCTCGAGGCTTTTAGAAATGCTCTCCCTAGGCTCCGAAATGTCTCCACGGGGCCTAAGAGAGCATTTTATATTTATGAGGCATACTGTGGCCTCTTAAACTAACGGCCTCAAGTTCAACTGTGCAACTAGTGAAGATTCTCTCCTGATCTCCTACTGGAACGCTAACGGAATCAAGAAGAAGATTCACGAAGTCCGGGATTTTATCAATGAGCATCACATGGACCTCTTCCTCGTTCAGGAGACACATCTGGTTGAGGGACTTAGCGCGAACATCGCGAATTATTTCTGCTACCGAAATGACAGAGAGGTATGCATCAGTGACACTGTTCGTGCTAGTGGCGGTACTAGCATTTATGTAAAACGCTCCCTAAAGCATTCTAGGATTCCCACGCCACCACTAGAGGCCTTAGAAGCGACTATAGTACAAATTCATATTCCAAATTGTCCCCCAATAGCAGTAGCGTCCTGCTATATGCCTCCGAGACAGGGACCCGCATTTATCTCTGATCTCAGAAAATTAAGTGGTGTTGCAAATAACCTGATTATCGCAGGAGATTTAAATGCCCGTCATAGGAGTTGGGATTGTGTCACTGCCAACAATTATGGCGATAAACTCAAAATTTGGGCTCAGGACGCCCGCATCCAAATTATTGCGCCAAACACACCTACCCATTACCAGTTTCCTGGGGGGTTAGGTGCTCCTTCCATTATCGATCTGGCCTTATTTAAAAATATTCCAGTAGATTTTTCGATCGAAGTGATTCCGGAATTGTCCTCTGACCATTATCCGGTTCACCTCACCCTTAAAACATCCAAAATCAACCAAAATTTACCGGCGCAAGTCTCCACAAATTGGGACAACTTTCGGTATGTCTTGGAAAATGGTATTCTCCCCCCTATCAAAATTCACGATAATCAGGAGGTTGACTTAGCCATTGACAGGCTCAACCAGACCCTAGGAAGCGCATTTACAGCCGCTTCCAAACCCAAATTCAGGCAAAATTATTATAAATTACCTGATCACATTAAAGATAAAATCAAAATTAAAAACCGCCTTCGCAGAGACTGGCAAAACACACGTTTGGAAAACTTTCGAGTGCAACTGCGAAGGATCCAGAATGAGATCAAGTCTGACATTAAGAAATACACAGACGAAAAATACGCAAACTATCTTAAGTCCTTAAAGACTTCTGATAACAGCCTCTGGGTTGCTAGCGCACGGCTTCGCAAACCAAAACACGACATTCCCCCCCTAATGGGCACGGTCAACGACCGGATGGCATTAACAGATACCGAAAAGTCTGAACGCATAGCGGACAGCCTTCAAACACAATTTTCACCTAACACTGGACTCATGTTCGATTCCTGTGCAGAGCACACGCATGAAGTCCAACACCAAGTTGAAGAATTTCTCACCTCAGATACAAATTCTGAGGATCCCATCACCACAACAATGACCGAGATTTCTGCTTTTATCAAAAATCTCACCCCCGCAAAAGCACCTGGCCTGAATAGGATTTCTAATCGCATGATTAAAAATTTACCAGTTAAATTCATATTTTACCTAGCAGTTTTGATAAATTCAATGCTAAGGCTAAAATATTATCCCCATAGCTGGAAGAATGCATTAGTCATTCCTATTCTAAAACCTGGTATGGACCCAAAGGTCCCTCAAAATTATAGGCCGATCAGCCTTCTGTCTTCACTTAGTAAAATTTACGAAGATGCTTAGATACCTGAATGATTTCTGCCGAAACCGAAATATTATTATTCCTCAGCAATTCGGCTTTCGTGCTAAACACTCAACTCAGGCCCAGCTACTGAGGGTAGTTGAAATCATTCATACAGGATCTCGCAGTGGAAAGCCTACAGCTATTGTTTATTTAGACGTAGCAAAGGCTTTCGACAGATGTTGGCATATCGGAATTTTATTCAAGCTCATGCGACTTGAAATTTCGGCTAATTTTGTGCACATAATGCACTCTTATCTCACTAATCGTGCCTTTTCTGTCAAAGTAAAATATTCTGTCTCTTCTCCTCGCCCTATCTTGGCTGGGGTGCCTCAGGGAGGAATTCTTAGCGCTACGCTCTTCAACTTGTATGTAAATGACATACCACAAACACCAAGTGTTGATCTAGCACTCTATGCAGACGACACAGCCATCATTTCACAGCACTCAACATTACATGCCACTCTCAATCACCTACAGCTGTATTTAACAGACTTGGAGTCCTGGCTCATTACCTGGAAAATCAAAATTAATGTCGCAAAAAGTGCCGCCACAGTTTTCTTTTCCAGAAAGAGGAATGTCCATAGTCAACTCCCTCCACTCAGACTATTTGAAGAAAATGTACCCTGGGTGGAATCTTATAAATATCTGGGAGTTTATCTAGATGCGAAGCTGCTCTGGAATACCCACATCAATTACGCTATCTCAAGAGCAAGAACTACCAGAACCGACCTGATGTCTCTCCTCAAAAGAACCAGCAACCTCTCCCTCAACAATAAGATCCTTTTATACAAGAGTACCATCCTACCCATCCTGACGTACGCTGCTGTCGTCTGGTCAACTGCTGCCTAAAGAAAATCCAAGTATTCCAGAGCGTCATGCTTCGTATTCTGACAAATGCTCATTATTTCGTCCGTAATGAAGTGCTTCATAACGACCTCAAAATTCTTCCCCTTGACGCCTTTTTCAGGCAAAATTCGGCCAAATTCTTTAATCGATTAACACAGATCGAAAACCCAGTCTTGCATTCACTTCCTGCTTATGATCCAGCTGAGCCCAGCTCAGCTAAGCGACCTAGGAGCGTTCTTGATAGAACTTATAACATCTTTCCTAGGAAGCCGAAGCGGAGGTGTCTGCTTGACTAGGAATTCTTTCTAAAAATTTTCTAAATTAACAAGCACTTCACGGGCCTAACCCGACGACCCTTAATTATTTCTTTACTTCCACATGCCCGCCGGACCTAATTCGGCCTCGTTTCTCGGTTTTATATCCGTGCTGCTATAGGTAACCTGCCCCTCCACTTGCCAAGACCTCATCTTTTCATAAAACACGGCCCAGACAACTATAAATCAGATTTGCAATAGTTTTAACGTTTCTTTATTATTTAATCATCTAACTTAATTATTTAACTTAAACTGCTTAATTAATGTAATTTAAATTAATATTCTAATCTTTTAAATCTAACTCCCCCATATGCTACTCAAAACACTTTTATTTCATGAATTTTTGTTCCAGCAATCTGCATAGATACAAGCTTGCATATCTTCAAACACCAACTGCAATCAGGTAATTTTGGTTAATTCTGTTCCAATTTTTATTTCTTTCCCCTTTTTTAATCCACCTTTCCTCTCCAACTTATAACACTTTTCCTTGCTTCCCTTCCCTTTAACTATCCTAAAACTTCTCCGTCTTTTATACAGTTAACTTTCTTCACGGTTCTTTCCGCTTCAAAAGTTGCTCCTATTGTACTCCACGGGCGGTAGGAGAACTTTTTCGCCTCCTAAATCCTTCCCCCCCTTCTTTTCGTTTCACCATCCCTTGCTCCGAGCTTTAGTCGTAAGACTCTCTCGCCCCCCCCCAGCCCATCCCCAAGGCATTAGCGATTACTGCGGTTTTCCGTATTACCTAATATACCTTTCCCGAGCCCTGGAAAATTATGTTTCCCGGCTAATAGTCTTTCAATCTTTCCGATTCCATTAATGCAATGCATTCAGGAATTCGCCTTATCCAACACCTCTCTCTCTTTCAACCTAGCGTTGAAAGCAGAAAGAATTTATCGTCCATAGTGAGGACTCCTTTTTCACTTCCTTCTCTGTAAACCCTTAATGGTCTCCTTCATTACCCTTCAGCCAGTGCTTTGTCTTAATCACCTCAGTTTTCCTTAACGAAGTTGTGGAGGTAATTGCATTAAGTTGCAAAGGTACTCCGGAAAATATCGCCTTGGGCCTTGGGAGCTCTCCCTGGCTGGAGTTTGGTCTCTTGGACAAAAATGATATCAAAATCCTTTTCTTCTACATAGTCTCTAAACTCATGGAATTTGGAAAGAATGCCATTTGCATTCCAGGTGCATAGTTTAAGATTTTTCAACCCTTTCAAAGTATTGAATTTTAATGAATGTGGGAATCAGAGAATTGGAGAGTAATATATCTCTCAAAGATATAGTAGGCCGCGTCAGCACCAGATGGAGCCACTCTGAGTTGCGGTAAGGCGTTTTTGAATGCCAGAAGTAATTTGCTCTGGTCAATGCCAGGCTGATTTGAAATTTGGATTATAGCCAAAAGGATCTCGGTACAATTTAGAGTCGAATTTGCTCCTATGGGGAATGATAGATTTGGAAGAATTTGGGGTGCAGTCTGTTGCATACCCGTAAGGGCAGCAGAGTATGATACTCCACGGCGAGTATTATTTGCAGTGGGAGTGTGTGCAGCCGGCAGAACTGGAAATGTATTATGTTGTAGGTTAAATTTGTTTGTGTTGTCAACGGTCTGACTGGGTTTGGTGCTTGGCTTTGGAGGTTGTCTGTTTTTGGAGCCTGGGAACTTCGGGCAGGAACGCCAGTTAGCAGCATGGTTTCCCGAACAATTTGCACATTTGTTCGGCTCTTCAAAGGGTTTAGTGCATTCTTTGGCTTGATGCGGCCCAGCGCATCTGACGCATCGTCTTGGTAAGGTGCAAACTTCAGATGAATGAAAAAATCCCTGACAACGCCAGCATTGGGAGGGACCCTTCTGACCTTTGAAGTGTTCCATAGATACCTCAGTTCCAAGGAGTTCAGTTATAGAGTAGATTTCTTCGGCTTTGAGGCTGTTGAAGATTTGTAAATAAAAGAGAGGCATTGGCATTTTGGTCTTCCATTTCTTTAGTTGAGAGATCTTGTGAATTTTGAAGCCAAGCACTTCAACCGCAGTCTGCACAACGTTGAACGGTGTATTTGAGGGTAATCCCCTAATTACCACTTTAAGTGGTCTATCTGATTTGAGTGTGTGGGACATGAATTCAATATTATTGTCTGTGAGGAATCTAACAACTGTTCTATAGTCAGTCTCATTAGTGGTAGTGAGTTTAAGAAAATCAATGTTTTGTTTGGAAAGAACAGTTGGTGCATGTCGGCGTAGCTGATTGAGGAGAAAGAACCAATCAGCTCGAGGTTTTATGAAAATTGGAGGTGGTGCTTGAAGTTTTGGTGTTTGAGTGACAGCCGGCTGCTGCGTCGAGTGTTCAGTGTTATCAGAGTTTTGTATGTTTGTGAAAGAATTGGATGTTGTGATGTTTTCATTACTATTAGTGTTGGGAAGTGGTTTTTTGGCAATTAAATGTTTTGGAGGAACTACAAATCCTTCACTGTCTGTGGGTCTGGTTCGTTTTTTAGAATCATTTTTGAGATTTTCTTTTGGAGGATTTTGATTGGTTGAGGATGAGGGTGGATTAGTGTTTTGGGTTTTAGCGTTAGAATTTTGAGTTTTGGAGTCCGAATCAGGGGTTTTAGAAGTCTTTTTGAATTCGTTGAAGAATTCCTCTTCAGTAGCAGGGAGGGTAAATAAATTTATGCCGAGTTTAGAGCAGAGGGTATGTAAGGAAAATAAAACTTTCTCACCCTCATCCTGTAACTGTTTGACCATCAGTTCCTTATTAGGTGTCTCAGTTCGCTGAAGACGCTGGATGTCAAAAAGGAGGTCTGTGTGCCGATTCTTAAGTGAGTATATCTGGATTGCGCTCTTAGATAACTCAAGTGCTGAAGGAGAGGCAGGCGGAGTATTTGCTGTTACTTCCATTTCGGTTTGTATCAGTAAAGGTGGAGGAGAAGAGGGTTGATTGCCCGCTGGCGGCGCCGTATTCAGGATACCATTTGCATTGACATTACGGAGCTCAGAGCTCGTACGTCCGTCACTGTTAGCAGCCATCGCTATTCTAATGATGTCACGGGGTGATAAAAGTTTTCTCGCAAAGCCAATAATTTTTGGCTCATTTTGAAATAGTGGTGGAAAAAGTAAAAAAATGCATTTGATTGTTCTTTCGGTTTCAGAGAATTTTCGTCATCCTCCAAATTGTGTAACTGGACTCGAATTCCGTATCAACTGGCTTAAGCGCCGTAGAAGCAACTACATTCGTCAGCCGGAAAAGCAAGATAATCGTGTTGATCGCCAGAAGATGGAGAGAGAATCCTCAGTTCTAATTAATTCTAGTTCTTAGTCACAAGAAACGCGATTGCAAATTAGTGGTTGCGTTGATTAGCTTAGCATGTTTAAATATGCCTTCAGAATATAGCGCATCGTCATTCCTGGTATTTCAAGACCCGCCAGCGGCCGAGCGTTAAAATCGGTAAACACTGGAAGTTCCGAGTTGGGTTCGAGTTCAGGCAAACGGGCTGGCTTACATAAGCGTTTTCGTGGTTTTCCACATGTGTAATATGTATATGAGCCAGTTTCCTTAGAACGTTCTCAAAGAAGATCCCTCCTCTTAAGTACAATGCCCTAGTTTTCTTTGCCATATTCTACCAAACCAAACAACTTGGTATTTCAAAGCGTGTGACGCATATTACTCAAAGTTAAATTAGCTTCATTTACAAGGAAAAGTATAATTCTTCGAAAGTATTCCTTTAATCGTTTAGTAAATTTTAATAATTAAGTTTTGAACGTTAACTCGTTGTGTTTAATGTTAACGACAGCAACCAGCAGACCATAAAGTAAATTTATTGTCAAAAATCTCGCGCAGTAACATTATACAGCTAACATTTCTACTGAGTTTAAATATAATTTAAATTTTTCTTCAAATATGAAGCTATGGAGGACTGTAACTCGTTTCTGGAAAGAGACGAAGCCAATATTACGTTATAAAAAGGCGTGTCCAAGGTAAATAACGTCTTGATTTGTGCAACATGTTCTAGAAACGAGCCTTAAGTTTTTATAATTTAATTTCTCTTTTAATGAAATCTTAGCCAAGAAAACCTTTTATTTTAGGTTTAACTGAGTTATGTTAGCAAAACGATACTTATTTAGTATTGTTTTTATAAGTATACTGTTACAAAGCTGGTATTATTGGGTATTGGTGAATATTAGTATTTTTTGCTACTTTAAAACATGTCCTCTTAGACAACACGGTTTGTACAAATTCTTGAGCAATAAAATGCAAAATTTCGGTTTTTTTTTTTTTTTTTTTACATGCATTTCACTTTGAGATGTGCTCTTTTAATCTCATGATTTCACTGAAATGACATCTTTATTGAAAAATTTGTTATTTGAAAATATAACAATACGAAAAAATCAGATTAAATAGAGACAGATGAGAATCAGTCATCACTGCAGCACGGATTTTCTAATCACGTTCAGTTTATAAGTGTATTACAACAAACGGAAATCAATACATCAATTCCAATAATAAATTTCTTTGTTACAAAAATGTAACGGGTACGGTAATAGTGTACTGGAAGCAGATTTCCTTAAATCTGTTCTGACAGGTATTAAAGTTCCGTCGATTGGATTTAAAACACAACTTTCGTACTGTAACATAGTACAACGTTCACTTAAAATCGGCGATCACTAAAACAAAGGTTTCTTAAAATGCTGTGTGAAGCACACTTTCTGTACATGTTGAATGAGCTATGAAACATAATCGTCTCATTAAGTTTTACGGTTTCTTAACCCTTCTAGTGTACTTGGCAACAGTAAAGAGATTTGAGCTTCGTGACCGCAGGTGATTTTTATGGTTTTTTATGCTTTGTCCAAAAATCTGCATCACGACTAACCTTTTTTCTAAATTTGCCTGCAAAAGAATCATCAACCAATTGTTTTTATACTTTATTTCTTCAACCTCGTTGAAGATGTTTAGAAATAATTTAAAGTATTTCATTGTGTACAGATCAAGTGGTTTCATTTTGGATTCAGCTTAAACAATCATTCGCAGTTAGCAATGAAATAGTGCAACTCAGTTTGAATGAAGACTTCAACCTGAACATTTGGCACTCCCTTTCTACACTTCCGCGTAGCTGATTTGCTGTCTGCTGCTTTCTTCTTATTACAAATCTCTCAAAAATGCAAACATTCTTGTGTAGGCACAAATAATGTGGCAAATTGTTTGTGGCCGCAACATGTTTGCTGAAAATAAAATGAACATTTAATCTTCCTCGGCTGCCAGTTTTCTATTCATTACAGATTAGCATTTTACTCAATTAAAATTCTTGCACTTCATTACGGATTCAACCTTCTATATTCAATACCATCAGTATGGCAAATTCAATTTATATTATATATATATGTTGTAACTCTATATTTAGATATTATATATACACACACATATAGAGAGAGAGATAATGATTAGCATGTACACAGATATCCTCAGTTCGAATAGCAGCACCTATACATAAATCCTGAGGAGGCAATTAAGATATCATAATAGTAAAATAATAATTTCGGGACACTGTTGTAATAGAAATGAACCCATGTAAAGTTAAACAATTTTTTTTTTCAAATATTTTGAACATTGCAAATGATAAAATTAACTTTTATTTCAAAGTCAACCATTTCATAAAATATTTTACAAAAACAAAGAAGCATTATTTAATTTCCCCTTTCAAACACAATTAACACGTAACACACACATGATTAATATAGTAAACTCACAATTCAAACATAATTAACGTATAACACACAACTGAATAACATACTGCTCTGTCGATCCAAATATGATTTAGCTAAAGCATAATATTGCTCAAAAGCAAGCAGCGATGTGTTACATGTTGTTTACGTCTGATAATATATTGTTACATAGGTACGGCCTCGTAATAGATTAAACACACCCAAGTCCGATGATTGGTTGATAAAATTTATTTTATCAAAAGAAACACTTCAGAATTCTTTAAGTTTCCAAAACAAATAGCTGTACAACTCTTAACAGTATCACAGAGCATAACCAACAGTTACGTTTTAGACTAAGAACGTTAAACACGAAGTACTGCAAAGCGCATTTAAAGAGCGAAGTTAACACGGAGATATCTCAGTACTCTGAGTTCACTCTTACATATCCCTCCATCAGAGTGAAACAAGCTTGGCAACAGAAAAGACTTTTTAGCAAAAGCATTAGAGCAGTAGCAAGGAAAGTTTATGTGTAAGATTAGAAATTACGTGAATCAAAATTATGATATAAAAATATATTTAAATGAAAATCATAATTATAACTATCAATAATCCTCAATTCCCCTTCTCTATTCTAAAATTCGTAATAAAATTTCGGGGGAAAGTCCAGAATCGCCCACTGCTTGGTGCGTTTTTAAAAATTGCACATACTCGGTATCCACGTACACATCGACCTATTTTCACTTAAAACAACGTTTCAGAATTGCACAAAAATGGCACTGCTCTCTCCCTTAGGTATATGCGCACTCCCTTAGGTGAAAATAGGTCGGTGTCTACATGGATAATGTCTAATGATGGTAGGTAATTGATGGCTAATCCAAAACTAAAAAGGTAAATGATTGCCGAAGGTCAGTGATATGTAAGTTCCAAATGTTAGATGTGACTTCGATTTTAGAGCTCAAATCAAGGAGATTTATTTTTAAAGTCAATATCGCATAATAACTCATCCTGTCTTTAAGATTTAGAGTTAATAAAACCATATTCTATTAAATTTGCTATTTCCTTTTCCTGCGAGACTATTTCATTCCCAGATTAAAGCATTCTAACACGTGCCTTCCAAAACAAATATATGTGTTATATATCAATATTCACCGCTAAAGGAATAAAATGACGTACTAATGACTTTTCATCTCCATTGAGCCAAAGATTTGGTGCTAACAGAAACGGCGAAGTTTTGGACATTGTATTTCTTAAAAATATTCCCCATACCCTTCTCTTAGAAGTAATAACGGACTTAAATTCTGATCATATTCTCTTAGCAGCAGAATTTCATCTTCCAGTGAACTGCGACTATATCCCCGTTAAAGAAATACAGAACTGACATATACTATGAAAGACTATAATTGCAGAAATAATTATAATCATTGCGGTGATATCGAAGATGAAATTTATAAATTCACTACTAAAATGAAAGATGCAATCAATAATGCGACTTATCCCTGCAAAAGCACTAATTTTCTCTCCCTTCCTAAATATATAAAAGATATTACAGAGAAGAATAGAAAACATAAGGAATGGCAGCGGTCCGCAGACCCTCGTGCCGAAAGGCACATCAACTTTTTAAACAGGAAAATCAAGCAACAAATTATGGAATTCAGAAACAAAAAATGGAACTTTCTCCTATCAAACCTGGATACTCAAGATCAAGCAGCATGGAAAATTGCTAAATCTCTAAGAAATAGCAGACCAAATCAAACTCATGCAATTCATCACATGGGAATCTCCTATCAATCTGAGGACGAGATTGCTAATATAATGGCTAATGAATTAGAGAAAATATTTCAACCTCACCCGCCTCAGAATAACTCCCATGAAGAAGAAGAAGTTAATTTTACCATTGACAGTATTAACAATTATCCTATAACAAATTTCATTCCCTTTACTTCACCAAGAGAAGTAAGCGAAATTATTCACAAACTAAAGCCAAGGAAAGCCAAAGGCTATGATCAGATTAGCAATGAAGCACTTAAAGCTCTTCCTAGACGTTGTATTACTAACATAGTCAATATTTTTAATGCCTGCATCCGAAATAATTATTTCCCTCAGCAATGGAAACACTCCATAATAGTCAATATCTTAAAACCAAAGAAAGATCCTAAACTCGTCACTTCCTACAGACCTATCAGTCTTTTACCTTCATTAGGAAAAGTATTTGAGAAAATCCTCTGCTCAAGGCTCAGTAACCATCTCGAAAGACTGAATTTAATAGATGATCTGCAATTCGACTTCCGCAGTGGACACTGCACGACTCATCAAATTCTCAATTTGGTGGAATTTGTTTCGCAAGCCTTTACTAAGAAAAACGGTGTGGCTGCATGCTATCTCGACTTCGAAAAGGCCTTTGATAGAGTGTGGCATGCAGGCCTCCTGCATAAATTGAATAATTTTATGCTTCCAAACAGTTTCGTAAAACTCATTAGTTCCTATCTGGAAAACAGGACTTTTCAAGTTCGCTGCGTGACGCCTTATCTGTCAGATAAACAATTCATAGCGGGTTCCCGCAAGGGTCCGTTCTTTCCCCCCGGCTCTATAATGTTTATATCAATGATTTCCCTCACCCATTCAACACATAATTTTGTGCTTCCAAACAGTTTCGTAAAACTCATTATAGTTCCTATCTGGAAAACAGGACTTTTCAAGTTCGCTGCGTGACGCCTTATCTGTCAGATAAACAATTCATAGCGGGTTCCCGCAAGGGTCCGTTCTTTCCCCCCGGCTCTATAATGTTTATATCAATGATTTCCCGCACCCATTCAACACATAATTTTGTGCTTCCAAACAGTTTCGTAAAACTCATTAGTTCCTATCTGGAAAACATGACTTTTCAAGTTCGCTGCGGTGACGCCTTATCTGTCAGAAAAAGAATTCATAGCGGGGTCCCGCAAGGATCTGTTCCTTCCCCCCCCCAGCTCTATAATGTTTATATCAAGGATTTCCCGCACCCATTCAACACTAAAATACTCAAATATGCTGACGACACTGTAGTACTGACTGAATCCAGAAGAATTTCTGAATCCAATTTATCCTATTATCGGCAAAAAATCGAAGCTCAGTCTAAAAATAAAGAAAATGCTTTACATATCTCTAATTCGACCGATCATGCTATATGCAGTGCCGGCCTGCGCAATCGCCAATAAAACTGAGCGCAAAAAATTGGATATACTTCAAATTAAAATTCTACGTAGCATTGTGAATGCACTTGGTACGTGAGAAACTCTATAATTCATAACGACCTGGATATTCCATCTGTGCATAACTTTATACTCATGACAGCTCACAACTTCTTCGAGAAGATGAAGCATAGTCAGTATAACGCAATTAAACAAATGTTGGATTATGATCCAACCATTGAATATACTGTCAAACGCCCAAGGACAATTCATCACAATTCGTTATGGTGGTAACTTGTAAAATTTAATTTTAAAATTTACTTGAACTCTAATTGGACTCTATCCTATTATTTGCGTTGCATCTTATACTTATGTTAATCAAGAAAATTTTTATTCAAGATTTTTATGTTACTATTTCATTTTTTAAAATTATTTTGTTTGAATTTTTACTTTATCGTATGATTCTACGAACTTTTGAACTTTTTACGGCCTATCTAACTACTGCATACTTCTGAAGGACTTTGAACTCTTATGCCATTCACAGCTTCAAACTGTCTTCGCGCTATTTTCACGATGTCTCACTATTGCTTATCCTGCACTCTTACTAGCTATATTGAGCTCACCACCTGCATTTGCCATACAACTCACTGAACCTGCCTACATGCTTCAATTTAAAATAATCCTCTCAAAAATTTTGCTGAAGCCAGGCAGTAAACTGATGGGTCTAAACCCGTCCGGTTTAGTAATGTTCTTGCCCGGTTTGGGCAGTAAGATAATTTTAGCAGTCTTCCATTCTTTAGGAAAATAATTATTGGCAAGGCAGGCATTAAGAATACTTGTGAGTTTAGTGATAACATTTGATGGAAGGTTTTTGATTGCAATATTGGTAATCTGATCGAAGGCAGGTGCTTTCCTATTTTTTAGTCTTCTTATAATTTCAGAAATCTCTTTAGGAGAGGTGTAATCGGTAATATTTTTAGTATTAATGCTATTAAGCCATTCATTAACAAAATTGTTGGTATCAGTGACGAAATTATGATCACAAGGGTCTAGATTGGGCGTAAAGGGCTGTTCAAGATGTAATACAACAAATTATACACCATACCGCCCTTTATACACTTGTGCAGTGGCGCTGCTATCGATGCATTCATTCTGACGTTATCACACGTGTCCACTTTTCATTTGGTGTGGTGTGGTGTATTTAATTATGGCAAAGCACACGAGGGCTATCTGCCTAAAGGGAGGGATGCCTTTCGTGGAGGACTTTCTAAGGGAAACTGGCTCGTATACACGTTACACATGGGGAAAACCACGAAAACGCCCATGCAGCCAGCCCGTTCGCGGGATTCGAACCTCAGACCGAACTACCAGTGTTCAGCGTCTTTACCGCTCGGCCGCTGGTGGGCCCCACTTTTCATTTGGACAACCCTTATTGTAAGTTTTTCGACTGTCGTGCAGAGTTAAAAACTGACATATCTTAAACAATTTTAGATTTGATTGTTATAAATACTGAACAGAACTTAGTGCATTTTAGTATAGTTTATTAAATAATTCGAGCTAAGTTTTTAATAAAAAAGTTAAAATCGTTTTTCTTTCTAAACTAACAATGTATAACAGATCCATTCCTCACCCTAAACCGCCTCCGCAAAGTCTCAAACAGAAGGCGTGGTCAATTCAAAAAAGCACAGAAAGGTAGACCCATAAAAAGACTTCCATGCATTCGATGCATGAACTGCTCATTTTGTAAGTTTTTTAACAATAATATTTTTTTCTTTTTTTCTTTTCAGAAGTAACGGAAGAAATACCACAGCCTTTTCTTATAGAATCCCTGTCTTTGTTGTCTTTCAGTGACAAAGTTCATCCTGCGTTTAGATATTTGAAAAACTAAGGCGAAGATCTTATGATAATTACATATTAGTCTTACATATATACGTACTTGATGAAATATATTTTCCTAGAAATTTATTAACTGAAGTAAAAAAATTCCAGATACCATTTATTAAAATTTCCTCCCTGTTTATATAAATCTATGTTAGGATACAAACATTTTATTATTAATTTTAGTAGGACTCTTTTGATAGCCAAAAAATGGTAAAGACCTTGCCCTTAAAACTGAATTTTTTATTAAGGGCATTATGATTTTTTAAGCATGAGATTTTTTAGCATGAGATTTTAAGCTATTATATTTTTTCGTTTGAATAGTCATTACTGAACATAATCTGAAGTGAAATTAAGGAAATATTCTCCCACGAGCATATAAATAAATAGTTATTTACAACAATATGTACTTTTTATTGCTATTGCATATGACATAAATATTTGTTGCAATCTTCGTCCATTCTGACCTTAGCCATTTTAACCTTTACCAATTTTTAAAAATAAAAGTAAATTTAGCAAATATTTGATACCTTAATCTCTTTTCAAAATACAATAGAGTGCAAATTTAGTTTTTGTAAAACTTCAAGCTACTTTCGAAATAGAAGTTTTGTTCATATGAGGTATTATACCCAGTTATAGAAAGAGTTACATCGAATAATGTCTTCTGTACTGACTCAGTATTCGTCCACAGAGTGTAAAGAATTACACCAATCTTCAAATCTCTTTTTGCTTAGCCGTATTAGTGCATATTTTGTGCGTGCAATTAAAAAGGGAGCAACGCTGATTTGGTGCATCACTTTAACGCACAGTATCACCAGGACTATAATCTGAATTAACACCACTTTTGATCGTATAATGTTAAGTAGATCAGAATTGTTTGGCACCGCAATATAATTCTTATTACTTCTCTCTAGTAAATAAGATCTAAATCTTCTATTTCAAATATTGAACCCTCTTGTGCATTTCAGATGAAAGACCAAATTTAATTATGCACCTGTCCATATCATGAGTCTTTAGAAACACATATTATGTCCTAAATGCAGTAACTTAAATACTCAAAAAAGAAACTTTTAATATATTGCAGGTAAAAAATAATTAACTGTCCAAAACTTCAAGAAATTCATATAACATTACAAATCAAACATTATATTATATCAAAGATTACACTTTCATATAACATTACAGACCAAAACTATCACTTAGATGTAGTACATTTCTGTTACTTTGGACATTTGATTATTAATATTGGGATCCGGAAAATATAGAAGCTTTCCTTCCAGTGGTTCTGTATTCTTTTAGATATGCTTCTTTTTAAATTATTTTCTTAAAATGTTAAATTACCAATTTTAATTTCTCACTATTAAACAAACTAAATTACGTTTTTTAACTCTTTTTTTTATACATACCCGTTTTTAGACTAGTTATTTAAATCTAGTTACTGAAATTTTGATATATTTTTAAAAAATAAATAATAAAGCTAGTCTTTCTTCAGCAAATGAGATATTTTCGGTAAAAGGAGTTATTTTTATTTACTATGTGCGACACTTCGTCCTTGGCCAAAGGTTTGGGAATACTTGATACTAAAGTAATACTGAGAGGTAAATTTTGAGTTATAATTTATGCACTGCTTCTGCTTCTAACTTTATCTTCCAGCTTGTCTAGGAAATTTGAGCCTTAATGAAGATTCTTGGCATTATCAATCATCCTTTCAATAATAATTAACAGTTGTTAATTAAAATGCCGAAATTCGCAGGCACAGTAAATATAGAAAGTTCTATCAGAAATCCGAATTTACATTTGGGACAAATAAATAACAACAATATTTACTGGTATTTAATCCTGCTTTGATGAATCGTTCCATTTAGCATTTAACTTTAAAAAAAAATTCCTGATTGAATCATAACTCAGTTTTATACCCAACTTAATTCACGTTTTGATAAAAAAAAAAAGTCCAGATTAGGATTTTTGAGTTTTGTTACAATTTTAAATTAACGGACATTACAAATCAAAGTTCCAAAAAATATCGCGGACTCATGTAGCAGCCAACATCATCCTATAACAAACCTAACTACAAAGCAAATAATGATACATTTTTTTTTAAACCACAGCTTTGCCTAAAAGAAAGAACGCAGATTCTTTTAAAAAATGAGCACACACCAATGTACTACAAAACACTAGCGGCTCAAAACAGGGATGGCTGTGAACGGCTCCCTATCAGAAAATCTTTTGAACGAACTGCGCATGCGCCGTTTCTTTCTATCGCCAACAAATGATGGTAAACCTATTGTAATTTCTCGCCAGCGTTTCGCGTTTCATTTGAATTAGCGTAGGTGTTGTCAGTGAAATTAATAACAACGATAATAAAAAAAGTCATTTCAAATGTTTACGCAAGGAAATATTTTTTGCTCTTTTTCACACTATATATGCTATCATCGATAGAATTAAGAACTTTTAGTAATTAGGTCAAAATTAATTTTAGCGTGTAAATTTTAAACTCACAAATTTGAGTACAGATTTTCATCAGATGTCTGAAGGCAGTTACTATATTTCAGTACAGCAAATCCTGGAATATAAAAGAAAAAAAATTTAATTGAAGTCTATTCTTCAGCTTCATTCTAATTCCTATCGATACATCTCTCTAAAACAGTTTATTACAGAAGTTTCAGATGTAAAAGAAGTTCATAAAAGTATTAATCAATGAAATTATTTCCAATGGTCGGTGAAATCGGTTGCAGTTTCAGACACTGTTGCAGAAGTTTTCACATACAATTGCTGTTTATTGTGCAAGTAATATTGAAACTAACTAAAGTGCTTGCATAGATTTCTGCATCTTGGCGGAAAAAATGGAACATTAGTGGAAACAAATTATGTATATATTGATACTGTAAAATTTGGGAAGTTTCAAAGACCCAGCAGAAAATATGGTGGCATTGATATCAGTTGCATATTTACTTTTCCAGACTATTATATCTGAAAAGTACGAAAAGCATTTCATCTACACCATCAGCTTCTTACAAAAATAACTGAGTCTCATCTCAGTTATTTTTGTAATATAGTATGTACGTATTAATAAAAGATGCTGTGAATGTAATTTGCTGTACAAGATAATAAAGATGAGTGTCGTCAGGATTTCTAAATATATGTTTGAACAATTATGTACAAAACATTCCTTCAAATTCACTTGAAAGAAATGAGGAAACGAAACTGAAAAAATTCAAGAATCAGTAAAAAGCAACTTTTTTTATATTTGGATGATATTTTCTTAATGCTATGTTTAAAATCACAATTTCTTAAACTGTTTGTTTTAAGTATACATTTATACTTCTTGCATGGTTAAAGTGGCCCTAAATCAACATAATTTATTATATTATAAATAATGAAAATTGTACATTACTTATATAAAGAGAAACATAAAGTGACATAGTATGTTAAGTTAGGTTTGCAAAGGTAATTTAAATATTTTCATTGTGCAAGACTTGTATGCTTAAGAATTTTTCAATCTTGGTGTTATTTATCGTATAAAACATCACGATTCAAATAAAAGTACTATTTTGTGGTATAATTCCATTATAGGGGCCGTAGCAAATTGCAGCAAAAATATATGCGCAAAATCTAACGAAAGCGGCGATTTCACACCACGTAAATTTAAATAGTTCTATATTTGTAAGTCATCGCCCACACGATATATTGATTAGGGAAGCTGACTGCGATACTACAAGGCCTAGGCTCGAATTCCGGAGAAGGCATGGTTATAACTGCTGGTTCCTTCATAGATTTTTCCGCACACCCCTATTGGTTTATTAGGTGCCTCCGTAATAAAATGACCACCACCTGGCCTTAGTTGTGGCCAAGCCGAAGGCCCGCCGTTGGGGGGGGGGAAATATTTGTAAGTCGCCATTGGAATACTGGTTTATTTTTTTTATTCTTTTTTGATAATGATATGGATCTAACATTTTGGGAATTGCCCAATGACAAAATGTCTGCAATATAATTTTTCCAAAGAAAAGACATCATTCATTATAGAATATTATGATCGAAAAACCACGAGATGAAATTATGCTTTAGCGGTAACTCAATAGCGAAATGGAGGTGCAGGAATGAACCTGTATTCTGAAGAAAGGATTAAGAAGTCAGATATTGGATCGAAGGAACAAAAATCCCCTTCCTTATAACTGATAGGCAGGCTCACCTATTTTTGGTATCAAGAGATGACATCTATTGAATTTTGTGAACTCCAACTGAAGATGAACCACAATACAACTGTAGACTGGAAGATATGCGTGAGGTGTGTGCCATAGCATTAATTTCTCAGCCTAAGTTGAAATTCGGCGGATGTGGAAAAAATTATGAAGCAGACAAAAGCCTTTTCAGTAGAAGCAAGAATAACATTGGACGTCTTCTTCTGCCACAATGGGTTTTCGGTGGATTGTGCAGAGAATCAAAAGAATGTTTTAGTCGCTATTCCAGATCGATCGGTGAAAACCTTATGGAACATCATAAAGGTTTGGTTTGGTTTATGTGATTAGAGCAAAGCCTCGAGGGCTATCTCCCTAAGGGAAGAGAGGCCTACGTGGAGGACTTTCTAAGGGAAACTGGCTTGTATACACGTTACACGTAGAGAAAACCATTAAATTGTCCATACACTCAGCCCGTTTGCGGGATTCAAACCTCAGACCGAACTACCAGTGTTCAGCGACTTTATCGCTCGGCCACTGATGTTCGAACATCATAAAGGAAAATGTCACAGAAGGAAGCATTATTTATACTGACTGCTAGAAATCATATAAGTTGGATGAACTGCGATATGTCGGCATTGAACATTTTACTGTCACCCACAACTAGAATTTTGTGGACCCCGAAACGGGGACCATACGCAAACGATACAGCGACTGTGGGGCAGTGATAAATGGCGTAATAAACACCATCGGGGCACATTTCAATTCTTATTTGTCCGAGCTTATGTATAGACATTTGCACAAAAAAAAAAAAAAAAACTGAAATTTTTTCTGCGATGTTGCAGGATCTTAAAAATTTTATGCCTCCCGTTTAATTTCACTTATTTTTAACCCTTTTTTTAATAAATTAAATTAACAAAAAAGTGTAATATATGAAGTTAACCTTCCATCAACTTAAATTAATAATCTTAGATAGTTACAATAATGCTTTCTTACAGTTACAATTAGCCGTTTGTTTATATTAAATTATAATAATAAAGTGTATTATATGAAGGTAAACTTTCATATAAATTAAAATAATACTCTTAGATAGTTATTTTTTATTATTATGCTTTTCTTGAGTTAAGGTTACCATAATTATTTTGGCATCAACAATAGTTTTGGTGATTTTTTGCGGTCCCTATAACGGAATTGTACCGTATTTTTAAATGAAAATCTAGTTATTTAAGTCCTTTTTATCTATAAAAATACATACTGCAATTATTTACGTAAGTCATAAGGCCCTTTTCAAAAGTTTATGTCTAATTTAAAATAATTAGTTAATGTCAACTTAATCATATATATAATTATTGTAAAATCGTGGTGTTTAAAATGCTTTTCCCTACTGAAAAAGAGTGTTTTTGTTATAACTTTATAGAATTAAAAATCCCTCAAAGTAGTATATTTATAGTTTAAAATGTTTGTTAATAAAAATTTATTTATTTACATGATGTTTCTTAAAGTGAAGTAAAAAAAAATGATTGCTTGCTTATTTATATTCATGAAGGTATATTTCTAATACAAGTAATAATAACTTTTGAAAAATGTTTCATGATTCGAGTAAAATCTGGATATAAGGGCCTTTATAGCAGTCGAAACAATGTCGTTTCTTTTCAAATTGTATGTGCCATGTTCAAATGCATGATTTATGTGAATTCAATCACAAATTTGATTCTGCTTTGATCTGAGTGTTTCATGATTTTTTGCTGTATTGAAGAAAATTTTTTGGAAATTAGTTAAGCATTAAGGTTCTTTAAATTAGTGTGTTCAAGATTCGGTGTATATGAATCTATTCATGCACATTATGTTTCTGAGAATAAAATCAGAAAACTGTTATCCTCCTTATTTATAAATATGTTGGTAATTTCAAATGTAGGTAATAATGGAACTCTGATGTAAATAGAATTATTATAAAAAATGTTGTATGATTCTGACAAAATTTGAATGAAAAGGTTTTTTTATATCATTTGACACAAGGCTGCGGTTATTCACTTAAATCAATTAGGCCCTTTTCAGATTGTATCTGCCATGTCCAAATGCATAATTGATGTGAATTTATTCACAAGTTTGATTCTAATATATGGAGTTTTTCTAATTTTGAAGAAAGTGTTTTGGATATTGACGAATAGCATTAACACTCTTTCAAATAATGTAGCTATTATTTAATGTAGAGTTTATGTGAATCTATTCATGCATGTTGTTCCTGAAAATGACATCAGAACATTAAATACCTGTTTATTTATATTCATGAAAAAATATTTCAAACCTAGGTAATTATTTATTACTATTGTATGTAGAGCTAATATAAAGTGTTTCGCATTTGTGTTAGAAGTCGGATGTTTGAAGTTTTTGCTTTGAAAATTATTTCAAACCTTAAAAACTATGTCTTTAGTATTACAAAGTTTGCTTTATCTAAGTGTAATCGTATAACAAGTTAGGATATATAATTTAGATCTTTTATGCTTGTTCTCAGCATTAAAAATCAAGTTATGGTTATATGAAAAAAAAAAAAAAAAAAAAAAAAAAAAAAGAGAGAATCTTTTCAAATTATGTGTCTAAAATTCAGATGTTTGATTTAAGTCAGTTTATTTGAAAATGAAACTGAAGAAATTTATTACTTGCTACTATTATTAGTATGCGGTGTAGCTGAAAATCAATTAAAAACATTTTATGATAAAATTTTTGTATCCGAAACTGCAAGATAATTTTCTTTTTTCCCTTTTTGTAATTTATTATGTACTTTAAAACTTGTTATTGAGTTCTTCCATTTCCTTATTTTTCAAGTGTTAAAATACTATATGAAATTTTTATAGATGATTACTATATGATATACTATATGATTTTTTAGTAAAATAAAAATTTATTTTTGATTTGTGCAATTTTCTTACTTTATGAAATCACAAAACTTGTTTAAGAACTACAAAACTCGTTTAAGAACATCTTATTACAAATAATGTTTAAACATTTAATACTCCTAAAATCTAAATTTATAGGTGATGAAAGCATAAATGAAGTACGTCATACTCAATTAATCACACTACATAAGAGAAACATTTACGAAAGTCAGTAAACATGTATTGCCACTATTTCATTATTATTATTTTTTTTAATTTGCATTTTTAAAATTCTCTAAAATGGGGCATAAATAATATAACGATAGAAATAAAATGACTGCATAATAGGTATATAAAGCGGTTGAAATCTGATGTAAGAAAGTTAATTTTACTATATTATGCAACGATGAATTTCAATCAGGAAGTTCGAAGGTTTGTTTAGAAGGAGATTCTGATATAACCCTAGAGCTTCTGTGGAAGTTTCTATTGTTGGTCGTGAGGCATTCCTCCTTAAGGCAGATATCTGTAAAATACTTTTACATAATCCAAATAATCCTAATCCCTTAGTTCTCAGTGAAGATATTCCTTCTGTTAGGTAGCTAGCACACATTTCATCATTCTCAATTAAACTAGCAAACCTCTTTAAATGTAATAGTTTTGATTCCCATAGAACATTTTAAAATTTAGGAAAATATTTTTTTGTTGTAATCTACATGAAAATTAAAGTTATATATGAATGGAAAATATTCAAATAATTATTCCAAAACTAAATAAATATGATTATGGTTATTAGAGAAAAAATTCTGAAATTTGTACTTTTTTTGTTAAAGATGTCTTCAAATCAATCCATAATAAAATTATTACTTTCAGGTTACGTTAACTTCATATGTACTATCTGCCTAAGGGAAGGGATGCTTCCATGGAGGACCTTTCTTAGGGAAACGAGCACCGAAAATATTTATTTTTATGACAGGAATTTCTCTTATTTTGTTCTCAGAAGCACTATCATAATATTCGAAAAATGTCTCTTCTGCCTAGTGATGGCTCGGAAGCTGAACGTGAATGTTTTCACGGAAAGAATTTTAATATTTAACTGTTCAGTTTTCATTGTTCGCAATGAACTCTGTCTAAATAGCAGATCTTTCATTTTCAGCATTTAAAACAGTTATCATATGTGTGAAAAATATTATTTATATATAAATTGAAAAAGGAACCACTCTCACATTCGAATTTTCCGATAATTGATAGAAACAACGCCAAGTGGCGCATAACAGCCAAATGTAGTAGCCCAATGATCATTTGAAAATAAATACATTTCATTATGTCCTTGAGCATGCGCATAACAGGCCTTCCGTAAGGAGCCGCTCACAGCCATCCCTGTTTTGATCAAGGATCAAGGATCAAGGAAGTTCGTGTTACGGAGTTCTTAGGCATAAACGCCTTTACCTCCACATCATCTGAAGAATAAAATGTCATCAGCAAAAGAGGGAATTTTCTAATAAGGTAAAAATTTTGTTAAGCCGAAAAAAGCTTTTAAGAATAAGTGCCTTCACACTGAAAACAAATATAAAATTCAGAAGGTCTAATTTTGCGCCAAAATAAGAGCCAGAATAAATTAGATAGGGGCAGTCATCTTAAACAAAATTTTTGCTAAAGACTAGAAAATAAAAGCAGATGTTTCCTTGATACTTGATCTTTCTTTGCGAACGTCAACTTCGCGGAGGGGAAAGGACGGGGGGGGAGCGCTCTTGCGCGTCGAAAAAAGTTGCTGTGTCAGTTGGTCAGCTGACGGAGGGAGCAGTTTCGTTTCCGCCCGCTATTCAGTGCGGTCTTTAAGGCCAAATGATTGACACCTCTTAAAGGGTGCTAAAAACAAGTAAAAGCCCTTTTAGAAGGGCTGAAAGAGCTATTTTGAAGTAGAGAAATAGTCAATTGACTTTAGATTTAAAAATTAGGTTCAGTCGCCTGCGACTGTAAGGTTTCTTCTTAAAGAAGCAGGAGGGGTTCCTCCGGTCAATGACTTAAGCATTCAAGACTCGAGAGGCGGGAAGGGAAAGGAACGAGAAGTAATTATTCACATGCATGTCAGTGTGAGCATACCTTGCCCGTTTAAATGGGTTTGCAGCATAGTCCGGGTTGAGAACCGATCTCGGTCTCTTCCTAGATGAGGCGACTGCAGGATCATATACAGGTAGCATATGCAGCACAGGATTTGCAACATGTCGAATATTTTTGAAAACGTTTTCGGAAAGTCGCTGTATAAAGCGATTAATGGGCATAATTTTGAGATCGTTATGAATCTCTTCGTTCCTTATATACCACGGAGCTTTGAGTATTTGCCGAAGCAATTTAGATTGAAAAGTTTGGACATGTTTTCTGTTAGTCAGTGCTGATGGGCCCCAAATGGGGCATGCATAAGTCAGAACCCTGTTTTGAGCCGCTAGTCTAATGCCAATGCCAATGATTTAAAAATTTCGGAGTTCCTATGGTTCAAAACCATCTACCTCCACATCAGAATTACTAAAAGCGAGCAGAAATAGGAAAAATTTTGCATAAGTGATTTACTTGATGCACACTAGAGGGAGCCACAGGCTCAAGAAAGTTTAGGGATAGAGATGAGAAAATAAAAACTTAAGTATCATAATCATTTTATAAGTTTTTAGGTTTTTAAAATTTTTTTTGTATTTTATATTTTATACTTTTTTTTGGTTTTTTATAATTTTTTATACACAGTACAAACACTAAAGCAAAAAGTGGATAGGAAAGATTTTACGATTAATAGGCTCATTGGCATGTGGCTTGTGTTGGAGAGTGCAAATAATTACTGAGATCGCGATGAAAATATTCTTAGGCAGATTTAAAATCTGCGGGAGATGTGATTCTTAAGTAAACAGATTGATAACTTTGCTTGAAGATCTTGATAGTAGTAGCAGAGGATGAAATAAGCAATTATATGGCAGCTCGCTGAAGAGACGTCCTTCATTCGTGGCGCGGGGGCTGGAACTGAAGTTGAGAGTCTAGTCTAGTCTAGTCTGCACGGTTATTGCCGGGGCCTTTCTATTCCTGAGCTTTTTAATAATATTCATGACTTCATGTGGTGAGGTGAGTTCTAAGTGATTTTGTAAATTATTTTTGCAAAGCCATTCAGACACTGTGGAGTTCACATGAGTTGTAAAATCCTGATTACACGGATAAGAGTTAGTAATGAATTGCCTTTCAAAGTGCTCAGCGAGTGTATTGCATTTTTCAATATTTGTGAGCGCAATGCCATGCTCATGGTAAATCGGTCTATTAACTGTGGGTTTATTTTTGAGACGTTTTACAAACGACCAGAATGAGCTACTAGGCTCGTTAAAACTCTCAATTTTCTCATCCCAGAGCTCTTTACGGTGGGAGTTTATCTGTTTTTTAATCTCTTTACTAAGTCTATTCATCTCTTTTTTGGTATCAGGATTGCACGTGAGATGAAACCTTTTCCTGAGCTTATTTCGATCTCTGATGAGACTTTTAATCCTTTGTGGTAGTTTATTAGTAACCTGTCTTCTAGGAATTTTTCTAGTGGCCGCATGGTAGGCACTTTGTATGTCTTTTGTAAGATGCTTGGTCGCAATCTCAATATCCTCCGGAGTGCGTAAAGTACTGTTAGTATTACATTTTGAGAGAATTTCATTGAAAATTTTCCAGTTAGTAGAATTAATTTGCTCTTCCATAATATCTTTGTTTGTACCTAGGGTCGCAATGACCGGGCAGTGGTCTGAGTCTAAATCTTGAATAACCTCTAGATTGAAAGAGAGGGAGTTGGTTGAAATGAAAATATCCAAAATGTCCCCTGTATTGGGATTGTTCGGCAGATACGTGTACTCACTTGGTACATGAAACTAAATAGGATAATTATTAACGAATTCTCAAAGCTTTTTTCCGTTTTTATTTGTTCTCCTGCAATTCCAATCCTGGCTTTTAGCATTTAAATCCCCTGCAAGGATGATTTGTTTATTGGTGTCCAGTAATTTTGCGAGGTAATTTATATCAAGCATATTGTGTGGAGGATTGTACATGGAAGTGAAGTAAACGTTACCATAATGCGGCAGAAATACCGACACAGTCACAATTTCATGTCCATTATGTCGCTCTTCGCAGATCAGACAAGATTGGAGAGAGTTGCGTACAAAAATCGCGACCCCCCACCTCGGTGACTTAGACGGTCGCATCGATAACATGAATAATTTGGAATCTTCATCGGGGTGCTTGGCGTAGCGAAGGTTTCAGTAATGAGCGCCACGTCAATATTATGACATGAGATGAAGTTTGATAGTTCAGTGAGCTTATAGTGAATGCTACGGGCATTCCAAGTCATAATAGAAATGGGAACTTTTGTTGGTCTAGTTTGACCCATTATCTATAGTAGTAGAAGCATTTTTCTCTTGATTATTATCTTTTATTTCCTTGACTTGTTGCGAGATCTGAAATCCCGCATTTTTTATTACAGAAACTAGTTCCGCAAGGTCCGTGAAGACTTGTTTTGCTTCACTCAATATATCCGAGTAAAGGCCTGTGGAGAGCGCCTGCGAATAGGATTTATTTTCAATTACCCTACTGGGGAAATTAATTGGTTTCTCAGATTTTCTTTTGGGGAACTTCTCACACCCCCTGAAACTAGAATTAGCAGGGTGTCTCTCGTCGAGTGAGGACGTGCGAACAATGAGCTCCCCACAAGCCACCTGCAGCGACGCGACGCCGGAAATCATGGCCGGCCCAAGGCCCAAGGCGTTTGACTTCCGGAGTACCTTTGCAACTTAATGCAATTACCTCCACAACATCGATAAGGAAACTGAGTTGGATAAGAAAAAGCAATGCCTAAAGGAGAGATGAACAAACCATTAAGGGTTTATATAGAAAGAAATGAATAAGGAGTCCGCATATGGGACGAGCAATTCTCTCTGCTTTCAACTTGTAATTTAAGATTGAAAGAGAGAAAGGAGTTAGTTGAGGCGAATTCCGGAACGCATTGCGTTTATGGAATCGGAAAGGTTGGAAGACAATCAGCCGGGAAACATAATTTTCCAGGTCTTGGGAAAGGTAATATTAGGTAATACGGACAGCCGCAGTGATAGCTAATGCCTTGGGGATGAGCGAGGGGGGGAAGAGTCTTACGACTAAAACTGAATCCAGGGAAGAAGGAGCGAAGAGGAGGGGGGGGAGAGTCTATTCAGGAAGGCGAAAAGTTCTCCGACCGCCCGTGGCGAGAGGAGAATAGGAGCAGCTACTGGAGCGGAAAAGAACCGTGAGGAGGGTTAACTGTGAAAAAGACGGAGAAATTATTAGATGAGGAATTAAAGGGACAGAAATAGAGCAAACGAAGGGAGTAAGGGGAATTAAGGAAGCGAGATTTAAATTTAATTATTGAAGAAGGTCTTGTAGTGATGAAATGCAAGCTTGTGATAACTGTGCGAAAATAAAGAATTGATAAGTTGTATTTATCATGGCCGGCAACCCCACGGATACCAGCGCCGAGATGGACACGACCGTCCCTGTCTCCGACTCAGATCCAGTTCCAGAGGTAAATCCGGACGATTTACTCATCCAGATCAAGCAGCTATACCTACTCAAGGCTAGATTTACAGACTTGGAGCAGAATCTGTCCAGGGCTCGAAGATCTACTCCTCTTGCAAGCATCGATCTCAAGTGCGTGGAACAAGAATCTAAGGTAATGCTTTTTAATCTTACCACTCTTGCTAAACGCCTTAATTTGCCTCTCTTTGCCATTCCCCCAACTGAGGATGAATGCATCCAAAAATTACTAAAATCGGCAAAAGAATTAACTAGCGATGTTATCTCGGAAAAAAATAATGCTAATTTGGATAAAACTCAAAATTCTGAAAAAAATCAAAACAATAGCCCAATTCTAAAACCTGCAAAGTTAAATGCAGAAAAAATTCTCCATAGTGCCAAAAAAATTCAAAAGTTATCTTTAAATTCGCGGGATACTAATGATTTTCCCAAAAATAAGAAATTACGAAAAGTCGATGAAGAGGGTTTTCAGCGGCCTCCTCGCCATCTTGTTGCACGTGGTGCGCCGAATTCCCCCTCTAAATCACAAGCGAACAATAGCCTGCCTCCATTTTGGAGCGAACAACCAGAGGAGGAATTGCCTCCCACCCAACCTGCGGTTAGGGTGGAAGAGAAAAGTGATCTCGCGGAGCAACCCGGCGACAGTACTTCCCCCCCCCTACTGAAAGCTCTAAGAATTCAAAGAGAAAAATCCCATTCTTCTATGTAGAGCCCAAAGATTTTGAATTTCTGACGTCTTTGGTACAGGCTACTGTGCCTACGGCCATCTGCAGAATGAAGGGCAAGTACCTGCGTATTGAAATGCAGACGGAAGATGATTACCGTTCCGTGGCCCAAATTTTAAATAATCAGGGCGCCGAATACAAATCGTTCAATCTGAAACAGGATCGGCCCGTAAAGGCCATATTACGAGGCTTGCCTAACACCGCAAAAGCGGATAAAATTAAATAAGAACTGCAGATCTTGGGTTACTCTGTCATATCTGTAACCCAACTCCGTAGGCACAGGTCCCGCTATCCAATGCCATTATTTTTAGTACAATTAAATCCTGCTTTAAATGTCTATGACATATTTGAAGAAACCACAATGTTTGGAATCGAGATTAAATTTGAGAAACATATTGGGAAGAAGGGGCCGAGCCAGTGTTGGCGCTGCCAAGGCTTCTTCCATAGTTCCGGAGTGTGCACACTGCCAATCCCGTGTCTGAGGTGCGCCGGCCCGCATTACGCGTACCAATGCACCAAAGACCCGAAGGAAGCCAACACCTGCGCGAACTGCCTTGGGCGGCACGCTGCAAACTGGTTTCACTGTCCCCGAAACCCAGCAAATAAAAATAAAACCCCCCTATTAGATCGGATAGCGGGATTTCAAAATTTGTACCGGCTCCGGCTAAAGCTCCGATTAGCAGCACGGATCCCTCATTTAGTGATGTCGTTTCCGGACGGAAAAATCCCGGACTACCATCATCTACTAAGGACCAGAACAAAGCACCTGTGACGAAGCAAGCTCCCAAGCAAGCGCCGAAGCAGAGTCCTCTCCAGCCAACTCCACCGGCCCAGGCTCCAGCCCCGACCGTAGATGATGGAAGCTGCACAGATACCCTCCGGAGCGTCTTCCAAATCGCCTCGGAATTCGGTATAGAACATAAGATCCTCCTCGAGGCTTTTAGAAATGCTCTCCCTAGGCTCCGAAATGTCTCCACGGGGCCTGAGAGAGCATTTTATATTTAAGAGGCATACTGTGGCCTCTTAAACTAAAGGCCTCAACTTCAACTGTGCAACTAGTGAAGATTCTCTCCTGATCTCCTACTGGAACGCTAATGGAATCAAGAAGAAGATTCACGAAGTCCGGGATTTTATTAATGAGCATCACATGGACCTCTTCCTCGTTCAGGAGACACATCTGGTTGAGGGACTTAGCGCGAACATCGCGAATTATTTCTGCTACTGAAATGACAGAGAGGTATGCATCAGTGACACTGTTCGTGCTAGTGGCGGTACTAGCATTTATGTAAAACGCTCCCTAAAGCATTCTAGGATACCCACGCCACCACTGGAGGCCTTAGAAGCGACTATAGTACAAATTCATATTCCAAATTGTCCCCCAATAGCAGTAGCGTCCTGCTATATGCCTCCGAGACACGGACCCGCATTTATCTCTGATCTCAGAAAATTAAGTGGTGTTGCAAACAACCTGATTATCGCAGGAGATTTAAATGCCCGTCATAGAAGTTGGGATTGTGTCACTGCCAACAACTATGGCGATAAACTCAAAATTTGGGCTCAGGACGCCCGTATCCAAATTATTGCGCCAAACACACCTACCCATTACCAGTTTCCTGGGGGGTTAGGTGCTCCTTCCATTATTGATCTGGCCTGATTTAAAAATATTCCAGTAGATTATTCGATCGAAGTGATTCCGGAATTGTCCTCTGACCATTATCCGGTTCACCTCACCCTTAAAACATCCAAAATTAACCAAAATTTACCGGCGCAAGTCTCCACAAATTGGGACAACTTTCGGTATGTCTTGGAAAATGGTATTCTCCCCCCTATCAAAATTCACGATAATCAGGAGGTTGACTTAGCCATTGACAGGCTCAACCAAACCCTAGGAAGCGCATTTACAGCTGCTTCCAAACCCAAATTCAGGCAAAATTATTATAAATTACCTGATCACATTAAAGATAAAATCAAAATTAAAAACCGCCTTCGCAGAGACTGGCAAAATACACGTTTGGAAAACTTTCGAGTACAACTGCGAAGGATCCAGAATGAGATCAAGTCTGACATTAAGAAATACACAGACGAAAAATACGCAAACTATCTTAAGTCCTTAAAGACTTCCGATAATAGCCTCTGGGTTGCTAGCGCACGGCTTCGCAAACCAAAACACGACATTCCCCCCCTAATGGGCACGGTCAACGACCGGATGGCATTAACAGACACCGAAAAGGCTGAACGTATAGCAGACAGCCTTCAAACACAATTTTCACCTAACACTGGACTCATGTTCGATTCCTGTGCAGAGCACACGCATGAAGTCCAACACCAAGTTGAAGAATTTCTCTCCTCAGACACAAATTCTGAGGAACCCATCACCACAACAATGACTGAGATTTCAGCTTTTGTTAAAAATCTCACCCTTGCAAAAGCACCTGGCCTGGATAGGATTTCTAATCGCATGATTAAAAATTTACCAGTAAAATTCATATTTTACCTAGCAGTTTTGATAAATTCAATGCTAAGGCTAAAATATTATCCCCATAGCTGGAAGAATGCATTAGTCATTCCTATTCTAAAACCTGGAATGGACCCAAAGGTCCCCCAAAAGTATAGGCCGATCAGCCTTCTGTCTTCACTTAGTAAAATTTACGAAGCTATACTGCTTAGATACCTGAATGATTTCTGCCGAAACCGGAATATTATTATTCCTCAGCAATTCGGCTTTCGTGCTAAACACTCAACTCAGGCCCAGCTACTGAGGGTAGTTGAAATCATTCATACAGGATCTCGCAGTGGAAAGCCTACAGCTATTGTTTATTTAGACGTAGCAAAGGCTTTCGACAGATGTTGGCATATCGGAATTTTATTCAAGCTCATGCGACTTGAAATTTCGGCTAATTTTGTGCACATAATGCACTCTTACCTCACTAATCGTACCTTTTCTGTTAAAGTTAAATATTCTGTCTCTTCTCCTCGCCCTATCTTGGCGGGGGTGCCTCAGGGAGGAATTCTTAGCGCTACGCTCTTCAACTTGTATGTAAATGACATACCACAAACACCAAGTGTCGATCTAGCACTCTATGCATACGACACAGCCATCATTTCACAGCACTCAACATTACATGCCACTCTCAATCACCTACAGCTGTATTTAACAGACTTGGAGTCCTGGCTCATTACCTGGAAAATCAAAATTAATGTCGCAAAAAGTGCCGCCACAGTTTTCTTTTCCAGAAAGAGGAATGTCCATAGTCAACTCCATCCACTCAGATTATTTGAAGAAAATGTACCCTGGGTGGAATCCTACAAATATCTGGGAGTTTATCTAGATGCGAAGCTGCTCTGGAATACCCACATCAATTATGCCATCTCCAAAGCAAGAACTACAAGAACGCAACTGATGTCTCTCCTCAAAAGAACCAGCAACCTCTCCCTCAATAATAAGATCCTTTTATACAAGAGTACCATTCTACCGAACCTGACGTACGCTGCTGTCGTCTGGTCAACTGCTGCCAATAGCCATCTGAAGAAAATTCAAGTATTCCAGAGCGTCACGCTTCGTATTCTGACAAATGCTCATTATTTCGTCCGTAATGAAGTGCTTCATAACGATCTCAAAATTCTACCCCTTGATGCCTTTTTCCGGCAAAATTCGGCCAAATTCTTTAATAGATTAACACAGATCGAAAACCCAGTCTTGCATTCACTTCCTGCTTATGATCCAGCTGAGCCCAGCTCAGCTAAGCGACCTAGGAGCGTTCTTGATAGAACTTTTAACATCTTTCCTAGGAAGCCAAAGCGGAGGTGTCTGCTTGACTAGGAATTCTTTCTAAAATTTTTAAATTAACAAGCACTTCACGGGCCTAACCCGGCGACCCTTAACTACTTCTATATTTCCACATGCCCGCCGGACCTAATTCGGCCTCGTTTCTCGGTTTTATATCCGTGCTGCTATAGGTAACATGCTCCTCCACTTGCCAAGACCTCATCTTTTCATAAAACACGGCCCAGGCAATTAAAAATCAGATTTGCAATAGTTTTAACGTTTCGTTATTATTTTATCATCTAACTTAATTATTTAACGTAAACTGTTTAATTATTAAAATTTAAATTAATATTCTAATCTTTAAAATCTAACTCCCCCATATGCTACTCAAAATACTTTTATTCCATGAATTTTTGTTCCAGCAATCTGCACAAATGTACAAGCTTGCATATCTTCAGTCATCATCTGCAATCAGGTAATTCAGATTAATCCTGTCTCTATTTTTATTTCTTTTCCCCTTTTTAATCCATTTTTCCTCGCCTGCCTTCCCTTTAACTATCTTAAAACTTCTCTGTCTTTCCTACAGTTAACCTTCTTCACGGTTCTTTCCGCTTCAAAAGTTGCTCCTATTCTTCTCTCGCCACGGGCGGTAGGAGAACTTTTTCGCCTCTTGAATCCTTTTCCCCCCTTCTTTTCGTTCCACCATCCCAAGGCCCAAGGCGTTTGACTTCCGGAGTACCTTTGCAACTTAATGCAATTACCTCCACAACATCGATAAGGAAACTGAGTTGGATAAGAAAAAGCAATGCCTAAAGGAGAGATGAACAAACCATTAAGGCTTTATATAGAAAGAAATGAATAAGGAGTCCGCATATGGGACGAGCAATTCTCTCTGCTTTCAACTTGTAATTTAAGATTGAAAGAGAGAAAGGAGTTAGTTGAGGCGAATTCCGGAACGCATTGCGTTTATGGAATCGGAAAGGTTGGAAGACAATCAGCCGGGAAACATAATTTTCCAGGTCTTGGGAAAGGTATTATTAGGTAATACGGACAGCCGCAGTGGTAGCTAATGCCTTGGGGATGAGCGAGGGGGGTAAGAGTCTTAGGACTAAAACTGAATCCAGGGAAGAAGGAGCGATGAGGAGGGGGGGGAGAGTCTATTCAGGAAGGCGAAAAGTTCTCCGACCGCCCGTGGCGAGAGGAGAATAGGAGCAGCTACTGGAGCGGAAAAGAACCGTGAGGAAAGTTAGCTGTGAAAAAGACGGAGAAATTATTAGATGAGGAATTAAAGGGACAGAAATAGAGCAAAAGAAGGGAGTAAGGGGAATTAAGGAAGCGAGATTTAAATTTAATTATTGAAGAAGGTCTTGTAGTGATGAAATGCAAGCTTGTGATACCTGTGCTAAAATAAAGAATTGATAAGTTGTATTTAAGTAAGAGGGAGCACTGCAGGAATGATTATAGAGTAGCGTAGCTATTGCAATATTGTTTAAGTCTAAATTTTAATGGATTTAATAGTAGTTAAATAATTAAACTATTGCTGCTATTTTTTAATAATTTACTTTAATGTTAAAAGTCTGGTCCGTGATATGTGAAAAGGTGAGGTCCTGATAAATGAGGGGAGGTCATGTTTAGTGGTACAGATGTGGGTCGCGGTAAACGAGGCCAGATTAGGTCTAGCGGGCAGTGATGTAAAAAAGAGAGTTAATTAAGGGTCGCCGGGTTAGGCCCGTGAAGTGCTGGTTAAAGTTTAGTTTTAAGAATTAGAAAGAATTCCTAGTCAAGTAAGCACCTCCGCTTAGGCTTCCTAGGAAAGATGTTAAATGTTCTAACAAGAACGCTCCTAGGTCGCTTAGCAGAGTTAGGCTCTGCTGAATTATAAGCAGGAAGTGAGTGCAAGACTGGGTTTTCAATCTGAGATAGTATATTGAAAAACTTTGCCGAATTTTGCCGAAAAAAGGCATCCAGGGGTAAAATTTTGAGGTCATACCACCATCCCTTGCTCCGAGCTTTAGTCGCAAGACTCTCTCCGCCCCCCCAGCCCATCCCCAAGGCATTAGCAACTACTGCGGTTTTCCGTATTACCTAAAATACCTTTCCCAAGCCCTGGAAAATTATGCTTCCCGGCTGATTGTCTTCCAATCTTTCCGATTCCATTAATGCAACGCATTCAGGAATTCGCCTTTATCCATCACCTCTCTCTCTTTCAACCTAGTAAAACAGGTTGAAAGCAGAAAGAATTTATCGTCCATAGTGTGGACTCCTTATTCACTTCCTTCCCTGTAAACCCTTAATGGTCTCCTTCATTACCCTTTAGCCAGTGCTTTGTCTTAATCACCTCAGTTCTCCTTAACGAAGTTGTGGAGGTAATTGCATTAAGTTGCAAAGGTACTCCTGAAAATATCGCCTTGGGCCTTGGGCCTGAAACTAGAAGTTTGGGAACCCCCGCAATTGGCACAGACTGGAGGCTTGTCATTGTTGTCTTTATCAGGGCATTCCTTAACAAAATGTCCTTTGCCGCATCTGACACATTTGGGTGCATAATTGCAACCCGCTTGTGTGTGATTAAACCCCTGGCAACGAAAACATTGCAGGGGTCCTTGTCGACCTAAATACTCTTTGATTTTAATTTTCATGTGACACAGAAATCTCTCATTGTAGATTTCCTTGGACTTGTCACTTTTAGGTAGTGAAATTAAAAACAGAGGAAGCTTGGTGACCTCTCCATTACGCCGTCTAGTCATCTGTTTAACATCGTTGATTTGATAATCAAGTTGTTCGAGTTCAGATTTGATGTCATCGATCAGGGTATGTTCCGTAAGTCCACGAAGGACAACTTTTAAATATCGGTCTTCCGGGAGGATGTACGAGTGGTGTTCAACCTGTTTTTCCTTTGTCAGGTGTTTCGGTAATGACTTTAATACTTCCCGAAGGAATATGTTCCCCGTGAAATTTGATTTTTCGCTGTAGGAATATGGATCGAATTTCACTCCATTTCAGTTTATTTTCTTTAAGAGTAATTGGCGGAATTTTTGAATTCCTATTATCTTGTTTTTGCTTATTTGTGGTTTTCGTTACCTGGTGCAGTTGTATCCATTGTCTCATTAATTTACGTATGACTGTTTTGATTAACTGCTACCTCAGTAGCTGGTGTAATTGGGATACTGTCCTGATTTTGTTGGTTTTGTGTAGTACTTTTAGGGGAACTACTAAGTTTAATTTTCTTAAAATTTTGTCTCTGAGATCTAACTCTGAGTGTTTGATCACCTTTAGTCTTTGGTAAGTCATCATCTGAGCTCGTGGGCTGATAAAGTGGTATTTCACTCAGAGCATCAAAATTGTTGCGTAATTTAATTGGACTTCTGTCCCTATCATTATCTGGATTTTTATCATGTGAGGATTTATCCAGAGTTTTATCCTGTTGTGTTAACTGTGTGTTAACAGCAACTAGCATTTCAGTCATACTTTTTAGAAAATTGTATATCTTATTCTCAGTATCAGTGAGTGTGCCATTCTGCAGGCGAATGGCATCGAGTTCACTAATCTGTACCCTCACGGCATCCAAAATCGTATCCATAATCGCAATACAGAATTAAGAAATCCTGCGCCCAATCAGCAGTCCAGAGTCCCGCGCCCCGGAACCGGACCCACTCGACGATGTTCCGGCAGACGGATGAGCGGGCGAAAGTCTGCTAGGCCCCTATCTCACACCTGACAGCGTGAGCCTGGGGGTAACTAAGCAGACACACAACCAAAATCCGAAATTTAATTACTCTCACGCAATTAACTTAAAATCTGATAAATAATTTAATTTATAAAATTAATACGCAAAAATACGCGCAGAAAAATCAGTATCAATAGCGCGGTATCACTCGTACCAGCAATCAGGCATAATTCGCAAGAAAAGGTAAACTAGCATGAAAATTCTGAAAATAATACAAAATAATAAAATTATAAAAGCAACCAGGCTTTTAAAAATAAATACAGACCGAAGATTAGCATTTAAAAATGCTGATGCATGCAGATAAGCGATGAGAGTCTTGTCTTGTCTTTTGAATGGTTAGGCGGCAATTAGCCGCTAGTCTAAATGCCAATGATTTAAAAATTTCGGAGTTCCTATGGTTCAAAACCAACTACCTCCACATCAGAATTACTAAAAGCGAGCAGAAATAAGAAAAATTTGGCATAAGTGATTTACTTGATGCACACTAGAGGGAGCCACAGGCTCGAGAAAGTTTAGGAATAGAGATGAGAAAATAAAAACTTAAGTTTCATAATTTTTTTATAAGTTTTTAGGTTTTTAAAATTTTTTTTTATTTTATATTTTATACTTTTTTTGGTTTTTTATAATTTTTTATACACAGTATAAACACTAAAGCAAAAAGTGGATAGGAAAGATTTTACGATTAATAGGCTCATTGGCATGTGGCTTGTGTTGGGGAGTGCAAATAATTATTGAGATCGCGATGAAAATATTCTTAGGCAGATTTGAAATCTGCGGAAGATGTGATTCTTAAGTAAACAGATTGATAACTTTGCTTGAAGATCTTGATAGTAGTAGCAGAGGATGAAATAAGCAATTATATGGCAGCTCGCTGAAGAGACGTCCTTCCTTCGTGGCGCGGGAGCTGGAATTGATGTTGAGAGGGCGTGTCTTGCCCTTTTGGATGGAGGGTAGATGCCGAACTCTCGGCCAATCACGGCTCTTGGTCTCTTCTGTGAGCTGCGAATAGCAGGATCATATGCTGGAATCTGCTGAAGTGCTCGGTTATCAATCTGTTCAATTTTGAGGAATAAATTTTGACTAAGATTTTTAATATGGTAATCTACAGGTTTAATATTTAGGTCCGAATGAATCACATCTGTACGGACGTACCAGGCTGCATTCAGGGCCATACGTAAGGTTTTACTTTGAAAAGATTGAAGTTTTTTCACATGAGTTTTTGCAGCAGTACCCCAGATTGTACATGCATACATAAAGACAGGTCTTATAATGGATGTATAGAGAAGGATTTTGTTTTTAATTGACAGATTGCTCTTTCGAGCTAAAAATGGGTAAAGTTGGGCTCTAGCACCTTTCGCTTTGTTGAGAACATTTTCAATGTGAAGGCGCCAGGTTAATTTTGAATCAAGTACAACTCCTAGGTACTTGTAAGAATTTGACCAGGGAACATAGTCATCAAAGAATTTAATATTAATGGAAGGGTACGGGAGGGGGCATTAGCAGGGTGTCTCTCGCAGAGTGCGGACGCATGACAATGAGCTCCCCACAAGCCACCTGCAGCGACGCGACGCCGGAAATCATGGCCGGCAACCCCACGGATACCAGCGCCGAGATGGACACGACCGTCCCAGTCTCCGACTCAGATCCAGTTCCAGAGGTAAATCCGGACGATTTACTCATCCAGATCAAACAACTCTACCTACTCAAGGCTAGATTTACAGATTTGGAGCAGAATCTATCCAGGGCTCGAAGATCAACTCCTCTTGCAAGCATCGATCTCAAGTGCGTGGAACAAGAATCTAAGGTAACGCTTTTTAATCTTACCACTCTTGCTAAACGCCTAAATCTGCCTCTCTTTGCCATTCCCCCAACTGAGGATGAGTGCATTAAGAAATTAATCAAATCGGCTAAAGAACTAACTAAAGATGTTATGTCGGAAAAAAATAATGTTAATTCTGATAAAACTCAAAATTTAAATAAAAATCAATCCAATAGCCCAATCCTAAAACCTGGAAAGTTAAATGCAGAAAAAATTCTTCATAGTGCTAAGAAAATTCAAAAATTAACTTTAAATTCAAGAGATAATAACGATCTGCCTAAAAATAAAAAAATTAGAAAAGTTGACGATGAAGGATTTCAACGGCCTCCTCGCCATCTTGTAGCACGAGGTGCGCCAAATTCCCCTTCGAAACCACAACCAAACAATAGCTACTCAAAACACTTTTATTTCTTGAATTTTTGTTCCAGCAATCTGCATAGATACAAGCTTGCATATCTTCAAACACCAACTGCAATCAGGTAATTTTGGTTAATTCTGTCCCAATTTCTATTTCTTTCCCCTTTTTTAATCCACCTCTCCTCTCCAACTTATAACACTTTTCCTTGCTTCCCTTCCCTTTAACTATCCTAAAACTTCTCCGTCTTTTCTACAGTTAACTTTCTTCACGGTTCTTTCCGCTTCAAAAGTTGCTCCTATTGTACTCTCGCCACGGGCGGTAGGAGAACTTTTTCGCCTCCTAAATCCTTCCCCCCCCTTCTTTTCGTTTCACCATCCCTTGCTCCGAGCTTTAGTAGGATTCGCAGGGTAGCCACCATGAGTGACGGACGTGCGTTCGAGAGCTCCTCACCCAGCAACCACGCGAACGAGAAGCCGGAAGAAATGGCCGGCACTTCACGAACCCTAATCGCCGATCCTATGGATACGTCAGCAGCATCTGAACAAGTTCTCCCTGTCTCTTCGGACAACGACGGAATTGATGTCAATCCAGAGAACCTTTTGATCCACATAAAGCAACTATATCTGCTAAAGACAAGGTTTACGGAACTAGAACAGCACTTATCAGAGCCAGAAGATCGACGCCATGTGCATCCTTTGATCTCAAGTGTATCAAGCAAGAATCGCAGGTAACGCTTACTTCCTTAACCTCTCTTGCCAAACGCTTAAACTTGCCTTTATTCAGCATCCCCCCTACAGAGGAGGAATGCATACAAAAGCTAGTTAATGTTACTAAAGCAACTAATAATAATTCTAAAACTGACGTTAAAGTCAGCGAACAGGTCAAAAATGTCGGGAAGAACTCCCCAGTAAAAAGACCCCTCTTAAAACCGGCTAAACTACAAGCCGACAAAATAATAGCTAGCAATAGCCAAAAACTAGAAAAATTAACTCTTAGTAAGAGGGAAAATACTCCAACCTCTCCCAAAAACAAAAAAATCAGGAAAGTGGACAAAGATGGCTTCCAACAGCCACCCCGCCATCTCATAGCACGCAATACTGATAACAATAGCCTGCCTCCATTTTGGAGTGAGAATTCCGAAGATCTCCCCCCCACCCAACCCACAGAGCAAAGTTCGTTGCCTAGGCAACCAGATATTCAGAGCAGCGAGGAGAGCGCTGAAACCGGTACTCCCCCCCCTAGCAACAGCTCGTCCGAAGGGTCGAAAAAGAGAATTCCCTACTTTTTTGTAGACCCGAAAGACTTTGAATTTTTAACTTCACTCGTGCAGTCTGAAGTTCCTACTGCCATATGCCGCATGAAAGGCAAATATCTCCGAATTGAGATGCTGAACGAGAATGATTACCGCTCGGTCGCCCAAATTTTAAACAACCAAGGGGCCGAGTATAAATCATTCAACCTCAAACAAGATCGCCCTGTAAAGGCCATGCTTAGGGGACTGCCGAGTAATGCAAAACCTGAGAAAATAAAAGCCGAACTTCAGCTCTTAGGCTACTCCGTGATCAGTGTCACGCAGTTACGTCGGCATAAAACCCGCTATCCAATGCCCTTGTTCTTAATTCAACTGAACCCCTCATTGAATGTTTACGATATCTTTGAGGAAACTCTAATGTTTGGAGTAGAAATTAAAGTGGAAAACACCATGGAAAAAAGGGACCCAGTCAGTGTTGGCGCTGCCAAGGATATTTCCATAGCTCAGCGGTGTGCACTCTTCCCATCAAATGCCTGCGGTGCGCTGGCCCGCATTTTGCGTACCAGTGTACCAAAGACCCTGAGGAACCCAACACATGTGCAAATTGCCTTGGTCAGCATGCGGCCAACTGGTACCATTGTCCCAGAAATCCTATGAACAAGAGCAAAAACCCCAATACTCGAAAGGATAGCGGGAAATCAAAATTTGTACCGGCGCCAGCTAAACCTCTCCTTAGTGGTACAGACCCCTTATTTAGTGAAATCGCTTACGGACGAAAAAATCCCGGACTTAATATGACTTCGGAACAGAAGCAAGGTCAGAAGCAAGCCCCGGCACTGCATCCTGCACCACAGCCAGCACCACCGGCCCAGGCTTTAGCCCCAACTCCAGAGGACTACAGCTGCACTGATACCCTCCGTTGTGTATTCCAGATCTCTTCAGAGTTCGTAATTGAACATAAAACACTACTGAAAGCCTTCAAAAATGCCCTGCCTCAGCTACGGACAGTCTCCACCGGACCTGAGAGAGCATTTTTCATTTATGAAGCCTACGTTGGACTCCTCAACTAAAGCATCAAGTTCAACAGCTCCAACAGAGAAGAAAACCTCCTGATCTCGTTCTGGAATGCCAACGGAATAAAAAACAAGATCCACGAAGTCCGGGATTTTATTAATGAGCACCACATGGACATCTTCCTCGTTCAGGAGACACATCTGGTTGAGGGACTTAGCGCGAACATCGCGAATTATTTCTGCTACCGAAATGATAGAGAGGTATGCATCAGTGACACTGTTCGTGCTAGTGGCGGTACTAGCATCTATGTAAAACGCTCATTGAAGCATTCTAGAATACCCACGCCACCACTGGAGGCCCTAGAAGCGACAATTATCCAAATTCATATTCAAAATTCCCCCCCAATAGCAGTAGCGTCCTGCTACATGCCTCCGAGACAGGGACCGGCATTTCTCTCTGATCTCAGAAAATTAAGTGGTGTTGCAAATAACCTGATTATCGCAGGAGATTTAAATGCCCGTCATAAAAGTTGGGATTGTGTAACTGCCAACAATTATGGCGATAAACTCAAAATTTGGGCTCAGGATGCCCGAATCCAAATTATAGCGCCGAACTCACCTACCCATTACCAGTTTCCTGGGGGGTTAGTTGCTCCTTCCATTATTGATTTGGCCTTATTTAAAAATATCCCATTAGATTATTCGATCAAAGTGATTCCGGAATTGTCCTCTGACCATTACCCGGTTCACCTCACCCTTAAAACAACCAAAATCAATCAAAATTTACCGACGCAAGTCTCGACTAACTGGGACAACTTTCGGTATGTTTTGGAAAATGGTATTCTCCCCCCTATCAAAATTAACGATAATCAGGAGGTTGACTTAGCCCTTGACAGGCTCAACCAAACCCTGGGAAGTGCGTTCACAGCTGCTTCCAAACCGAAATTCAGACCTAATCACTATAAATTACCTGACTTCATTAAGAATAAAATCAAAATTAAAAACCGTCTTCGCAGAGATTGGCAAAACACCCGTTTAGAATCCATTCGAGTGCAACTGCGAAGAATCCAGAATGAGATCAAGTCTGACATTAAAAAATTTGCAGATGATAAATACTCAAATTACCTTAAGTCCTTAAAGACTTCTGACAATAGCCTTTGGGTCGCTAGCGCACGGCTACGCAAACCTAAACATGACATTCCCCCCTAATGGGCACGGTCAATGACCGGATGGCATTAACAGACACTGAGAAGGCTGAACGCATAGCGGACAGTCTTCAAACACAATTCTCATTAAACACTGGACTCATGTTCGATACCTGTGCAATGCACACGCATGAAGTCCAACACCAAGTTGAAGAATTTCTCTCCTCAGATACACATTCTGAGGAACCCATTACCACAACCATGACTGAGATTTCTGCAATAGTCAAAAATCTCACCCCTGCAAAAGCACCTGGCCTGGATAGGATTTCTAATCGCATGATTAAAAATTTGCCTATTAAATTCATATTTTACCTAGCAGTTTTGATTAACTCAATGCTAAGGTTAAAATATTATCCCACTAGCTGGAAGAATGCTTTGGTCATTCCTATTCTAAAACCTGGCATGGACCCAAAGGTCCCTCAAAATTATAGACCGATCAGCCTCTTGTCTTCACTTAGTAAAATCTACGAAGCTATACTGCTTAGATACCTGAATGATTTCTGCCGAAGCCGACATATCATTATTCCTCAACAATTCGGTTTTCGCGCAAAACACTCAACTGAGACCCAGCTACTGAGGGTAGTAGAAATCATTCACACAGGATCTCGCAGTGGAAAGCCTACAACCATAGTCTATTTAGACGTTGCAAAGGCTTTCGACAGGTGTTGGCATATCGGAATTTTATTCAAGCTCATGCGACTTGAAATTTCGGCTAATTTTGTGCACATAATGCACTCTTACCTCAATAATCGTACCTTTTCTGTAAAAGTCAAATATTCTGTCTCTTCTCCTCGCCCTATCCTGGCGGGGGTGCCTCAGGGAGGAATTCTTAGCGCTACGCTCTTCAACTTGTATGTAAATGACATACCACAATCACCAAGTGTCGATCTAGCCCTTTATGCAGACGACACAGCCATCATTTCTCAGCACCCAACACTTAACGCCACTCTAAATCACCTACAACTTTATTTAACAGACTTGGAGTCCTGGCTCATTACCTGGAAAATCAAAATTAACGTCGCGAAAAGTGCCGCCACCGTTTTCTTTTCAAGAAAGAGGAATGTCCATAGTCAACTCCAACCACTCAGGTTATTTGATGAGGAGATACCCTGGGTGGAATCCTATAAATATCTAGGAGTTTATCTAGATGCGAAGCTACTCTGGAGTACTCATATCAACTATACAATAGCCAAAGCCAGAACTGTCAGAACTCAACTAATGTCACTTATCAACCGTACCAGCAACCTCTCCCTCAGCAACAAGATCCTACTTTATCGCAGCACCATCTTCCCCATCCTCACCTATGCAGCTATCATCTGGTCTACCGCAGCCAACAGTCACCTAAAGAAACTCCAAGTATTCCAGAGTGTTACGCTTCGCATACTCACCAATGCTCATTATTTCGTCCGGAATGAAGTGCTACATAATGATCTCAAAATTCTACCCCTGGATGCCTTTTTTCGGCAAAATTCGGCAAAGTTTTTCAATAGACTATCTCAGATTGAAAACCCAGTCTTGCACTCACTTCCTGCACATTTAACATCTTTCCTAGAAAGCCAAAGCGGAGGTGCTTGCTTGACTAGGAATTCTTTCTAATTTTTTAAAGCTAAACTCTAACCAGCACTTCACGGGCCTAACCCGGCGACCCTTAATTAACTCTCTTTTTTACATCACTGCCCGCTAGACCTAATCTGGCCTCGTTTATCGCGACCCACATCTGTACCACTAAACATGACCTCCCCCCATTTATCAGGACCTCACCTTTTCATATATCACGGACCAGACTTATAACATTAAAGTAAATTTTAAAAAAATCTACAATAATTAATATCAACCTAGTCAAACTTAATTAACAACTATTAAATGCATTGAAATTTAGACTTAAATAACACAGCAATAATTAATCTACTCTATAAACATTCCTGCAGTGCTTATTCTACAAAATGACAACTTATCAATTCTTTATTTTTGCACAGGTATCACAAGCTTGCATTTCATCACTTCAAGACCTTCAGCAATAATTAAATTAAACCTGCTTCCTTTAATTCCTCTTACTTTCTTACTTTGCTCTATTTCTGTCTCTTTAAATTCTCCTCGAATAATTTCTCCGTCTTTTTCACAGTTAACCCTCCTCACGGTTCTTTTCCGCTACAGTAGCTGCTCCTATTCTCCTCTCGCCACGGGCGGTCGGAGAACTTTTCGCCTTCCTGAATAGACTCTTACCCCCCTCCTCTTCGCTTCTCCCTCCTTTGATTCCAGTTCTAGTCGCAAGACTCTTGCCCCCCCCCGCTCATCCCCAAGGCATTAGCTATCACTGCGGCTGTCCGTATTACCTAATATTACCTTTCCCAAGCCCTGGAACTCCGTGTTTCCCGGCTGTTTCTCTTCCAACTTTTCCGATTCCATTAACGCTATGCGTTCTGGAATTCGCCTCATTTAACACCTTTCTCTCTTTCAATCTTGACTTACAAGTTGAAAGCAGAGAGAATTGCTCGTCCCATGCGTGGACTCATTACTCACTTCTTCACTGTAAACCCTTAATGGTTTGTTCATCTCTCCTTTAGCCATTGCTTTTTCTTATCCAACTCAGTTTCCTTATCGATGTTGTGGAGGTAATTGCATTAAGTTGCAAAGGTACTCCGGAAGTCAAACGCCTTGGGCCTTGGGCCGAGCTTTAGTCGTAAGACTCTCTCCCCCCCAGCCCATCCCCAAGGCATTAGCGATTACTGCGATTTTCCGTATTACCTAATATACCTTTCCCGAGCCCTGGAAAATTATGTTTCCCGGCTAATAGTCTTTCAATCTTTCCGATTCCATTAATGCAATGCATTCAGGAATTCGCCTTATCCAACACCTCTCTCTCTTTCAACCTAGCGTTGAAAGCAGAAAGAATTTATCGTCCATAGTGAGGACTCCTTATTCACTTCCTTCTCTGTAAACCCTTAATGGTCTCCTTCATTACCCTTCAGCCAGTGCTTTGTCTTAATCACCTCAGTTTTCCTTAACGAAGTTGTGGAGGTAATTGCATTAAGTTGCAAAGGTACTCCGGAAAATATCGCCTTGGGCCTTGGGCCAAACAATAGCCTACCTCCATTTTGGAGCGAACAACCAGAGGAGGAATTTACCAGTAAAGTTCATATTTTACCTAGCAGTTTTGATAAATTCAATGCTAAGGTTAAAATATTATCCCCATAGCTGGAAGAATGCATTAGTCATTCCTATTCTAAAACCTGGAATGGACCCAAAGGTCCCCCAAAATTATAGGCCGATCAGCCTTCTGTCTTCACTTAGTAAAATTTACGAAGCTATACTGCTTAGATACCTGAATGATTTCTGCCGAAACCGGAATATTATTATTCCTCAGCAATTCGGCTTTCGTGCTAAACACTCAACTCAGGCCCAGCTACTGAGGGTAGTTGAAATCATTCATACAGGATCTCGCAGTGGAAAGCCTACAGCTATTGTTTATTTAGACGTAGCAAAGGCTTTCGACAGATGTTGGCATATCGGAATTTTATTCAAGCTCATGCGACTTGAAATTTCGGCTAATTTTGTGCACATAATGCACTCTTACCTCAATAATCGTACCTTTTCTGTAAAAGTCAAATATTCTGTCTCTTCTCCTCGCCCTATCCTGGCGGGGGTGCCTCAGGGAGGAATTCTTAGCGCTACGCTCTTCAACTTGTATGTAAATGACATACCACAATCACCAAGTGTCGATCTAGCCCTTTATGCAGACGACACAGCCATCATTTCTCAGCACCCAACACTTAACGCCACTCTAAATCACCTACAACTTTATTTAACAGACTTGGAGTCCTGGCTCATTACCTGGAAAATCAAAATTAATGTCGCAAAAAGTGCCGCCACAGTTTTCTTTTCCAGAAAGAGGAATGTCCATAGTCAACTCCCTCCACTCAGATTATTTGAAGAAAATGTACCCTGGGTGGAATCCTATAAATATCTGGGAGTTTATCTAGATGCGAAGCTGCTCTGGAATACCCACATCAATTACGCCATCTCAAAAGCAAGAACTACAAGAACCCAACTGATGTCTCTCCTCAAAAGAACCAGCAACCTCTCGCTCAATAATAAGATCCTTTTATACAAGAGTACCATTCTACCGATCCTGACGTACGCTGCTGTCGTCTGGTCAACTGCTGCCAATAGCCATCTGAAGAAAATTCAAGTATTCCAGAGCGTCACGCTTCGTATTCTGACAAATGCTCATTATTTCGTCCGTAATGAAGTGCTTCATAACGATCTCAAAATTCTACCCCTTGATGCCTTTTTCCGGCAAAATTCGGCCAAATTCTTTAATAGATTAACACAGATCGAAAACCCAGTCTTGCATTCACTTCCTGCTTATGATCCAGCTGAGCCCAGCTCAGCTAAGCGACCTAGGAGCGTTCTTGATAGAACTTTTAACATCTTTCCTAGGAAGCCAAAGTGGAGGTGTCTGCTTGACTAGGAATTCTTTCTAAAATTTTTAAATTAACAAGCACTTCACGGGCCTAACCCGGCGACCCTTAACTACTTCTATATTTCCACATGCCCGCCGGACCTAATTCGGTCTCGTTTCTCGGTTTTATATCCGTGCTGCTATAGGTAACATGCTCCTCCACTTGCCAAGACCTCATCTTTTCATAAAACACGGCCCAGGCAATTAAAAATCAGATTTGCAATAGTTTTAACGTTTCGTTATTATTTTATCATCTAACTTAATTATTTAACGTAAACTGTTTAATTATTAAAATTTAAATTAATATTCTAATCTTTAAAATCTAACTCCCCCATATGCTACTCAAAATACTTTTATTCCATGAATTTTTGTTCCAGCAATCTGCATATATACAAGCTTGCATGTCTTCAAACACCAACTGCAATCAGGTAATTTTGGTTAATTCTGTCCCAATTTTTATTTCTGTCCCCTTTTTTAATCCACCTCTCCTCTCCAACTTTTAACACTTTTCCTTGCTTCCCTTCCCTTTAACTATCCTAAAACTTCTCCGTCTTTTCTACAGTTAACTTTCTTCACGGTTCTTTCCGCTTCAAAAGTTGCTCCTATTGTACTCTCGCCACGGGCGGTAGGAGAACTTTTGCGCCTCCTGAATCCTTTTCCCCCCTTCTTTTCGTTTCACCATCCCTTGCTCCGAGCTTTAGTCGTAAGACTCTCCCCCCCCTGTCCATCCCCAAGGCATTAGCGATTACTGCGGTTTTCCGTATTACCTAACATACCTTTCCTGAGCCCTGGAAAATTATGTTTCCCGGCTAATTCTCTTTCAATCTTTCCGATTCCATTAATGCAATGCATTCAGGAATTCGCCTTATCCATCACCTCTCTGTCTTTCAACCTAGCGTTGAAAGCAGAAAGAATTTATCGTCCATAGTGCGGACTCCTTATTCACTTCCTTCTCTGTAAACCCTTAATGGTCTCCTTCATTACCCTTCAGCCAGTGCTTTGTCTTAATCACCTCAGTTTTCCTTAACGAAGTTGTTGAGGTAATTGCATTAAGTTGCAAAGGTACTCCGGAAAATATCGCCTTGGGCCTTGGGAGGGGGCTACGTTTGAATATCATAGCAGCACATTTAGCAACATTAATTTTTATTTTCCAAGTGATGAGCCAGTGCTCAAGGCTAGAGAGATATCTCTGAATGATTTGGACCAAGTTTTCGAGGCGTCTGTGTTGAGCTAGGATGGCCGTATCATCTGCATAAAGTGCAAGAGTGATACTTGGTGATTTTGGTATGTCATTTATGAAAATGTTGAACAAAATTGGGCCTAAAAGTGACCCTTGGGGGACGCCGCTTAGTATAGGACGGGGTGCCGAAATGAAAGAATTAACTCGTACAGAAAAAGATCTATTAGTAAGGTACGAATTAATTATATGAATTAAATGGGCCGAAACGTCAAGTCGTATGAGCTTGATAATAATTCCTATATGCCAAGTCCTATCAAATGCTTTGGCTATGTCAAGAAATACAGCGCCAGTAAGCATTTTGTTACGAAACCCTTCGTGAATGAACTCCACTGTCCTCAGCAGCTGGTGCGTGGTGCAGTGTTTTGCTCGAAATCCAAATTGTTCATCAATCAGAACGTTGTGATTTCGGAGAAAATCATTCAGGCGTTTAAGTAACACAAACTCGTATATCTTAGATAACGAGGATAGGAGGCTGATAGGTCTATAATTTTGAGGATTAGAAAGGCTTTGGCCTGGTTTTGGAATAGGCACAATAAGTGCTTGTTTCCAGCTTTGAGGAAAATAGCAATGCTGTATCATAAAATTTATAAGCATTACTAAGAAAAATAGATAATTGGTGGGTAAATTTTTAATCATACGATTAGAAATAGAGTCCATACCAGGGGCTTTTTTGGGTTTGAGCTTGGTAATGTATTCGCTTACCTCGCTCATTGATGTATAGTGTATTTCTCTCGCGAAAGGCGAGGAGAGGAAACGTTCAACATCTTGTGGGAAAGAACTTGCGCTGTTCGCAAAAATTCCTTCATTATGTGGTGTAAATTGAGTTTGAAGAGAATCCGCAATTAATTTAAGGACGGAATGTTAGATTTGCTTTGCGTAGGCGGGCTGATGCGCGCCAAAGACTGTTATCATTGGTCGTTAGGGACTGAATGTAATTCGTGTATTGTGATTGGAAGATCTGGTCACATGATGCCTTGATCTCATTTTGGAGAGCACGGAGTTGAATTTTTAAACCTGGATTTCTATTTCTTTGCCAAAGTCTCCGTACTTTATTCTTTTCTTTAATTTTGAGTTTAATCTCTTGAGGTAATTTACGAAAATTGGGTCTAAGGGTGGGTTTTGATACTTCCTTATAAGTATCTGTTAAAATGGTCGTTAAGTGATCAACTGCTGAGTCTATATCATGGCTGGATTTAATTTCAAGGGAGGGCAAATTTTTACTTTTAAGTTTGAAACCAAAATTGTCCCAGTTTGTAGAGACGAGTGCCGGAGAATTTTGATTAAAAGTAGTACAGTTAAGGTCTATGATTACGGGGTTGTGATCTGAAGATAAACAGTTTTCAACAGTCACGTGATATCCAAAAGGGATGTTTCGAAAGAGTGCCAAATCTATGAATGAAGGGGCACCCCGTGAACCATATCTAGTAGGGGAATCCGGCGCAATAATTTTAATTTGGGTGAACTGAGCCCATTTTAGAAGGCCACGACCAGCAGGGTTTGATCTATGACAATGCCAATGCTGATGGTGACAATTTAAATCACCAGCTATGATAAGATTATTTGAAAAATTGAGCAGTTTATTGAAATCTACCACAGGAAAATTTCCACCTGGTGGGAGATAGGCAGAGATCATAACTAGGGATGGTGAATTTTGAATAAAAATTTCGGTGATTGTTGCTTCAAGTTTGCTCATATTTGGTGTGTCAATTCTACGATGCGGGATGGAGTTTTTTATGTAAATACAAGTGCCACCATGATAAACATCACGTGTATTTGAAGCTTGTCTGTCATTTTTATATAGTGCATAATCTACAAGCTTGGGAGCTCTCCCTGGCTGGAGTTTGGTCTCTTGGACAAAAATGATATCAAAATCCTTCTCTTCTACATAGTCTCTAAACTCATGGAATTTGGAAAGAATGCCATTAGCATTCCAGGTGCATAGTTTAAGATTTTTCAACCCTTTCAAAGTATTGAATTTTAATGAATGTGGGAATCAGAGAATTGGAGAGTAATATAACTCTCAAAGATGTAGTAGGCCGCGTCAGCACCAGATGGAGCCACTCTGAGCTGCGGTAAGGCGTTTTTGAATGCCAGAAGTAATTTGCTCTGGTTAATGCCAGGCTGATTTGAAATTAGCCGCTAGTCTAAATGCCAATGATTTAAAAATTTCGGAGTTCCTATGGTTCAAAACCATCTACCTCCACATCAGAATTATTAAAAGCGAGCAGAAATAGGAAAAATTTGGCATAAGTGATTTACTTGATGCACACTAGAGGGAGCCACAGGCTCGAGAAAATTTAGGGATAGAGATGAGAAATAAAAACTTAAGTTTCATAATTTTTTTATAAGTTTTTAGGTTTTTATAATTTTTTTGTATTTTATATTTTATACTTTTTTTGGTTTTTTATAATTTTTAATACACAGTACAAACACTAAAGCAAAAAGTGGATAGGAAAGATTTTACGATTAATAGGCTCATTGGCATGTGGCTTGTGTTGGAGAGTGCAAATAATTATTGAGATCGCGATGAAAATATTCGTCTACAAAACGGTTTAAAGTATTTATACCACAAAAGGCGACGAAAAAACTGGTTGTCAACAATTTGCCAATGCTTTGTATTATCTTCTAGATTGGCTTTTCTTACATTTTACACTCATGGCCATAAATTAAGGATAATGCAAAATCAGGCAAAGGAAGAGTTAGAAGCAAAACAAATTTGACTTATTTGTAAAGCTTATTTATTAAACAAAAGGTAAAGAGCAAAAAAAAGATGCCATATGTTTGATATTTTTAAAAAAATTAGCGATTTTGTCTCCCTGGAGCAAATTACAAAAAAAACCTATTTACAAAAAACCAATATTACATGGTTGGTATGATTGTTAATACATTGTATGTCAGACGATGCAATACAGTCCGTACAACGCCTAGGCATGCTGAGTATCAAATTATCGATCTGATCTTGGGGGATATTACACCACTCTCAAAAAGCAATGCTTTCCGAAGTTCCCGTAGACATGTAGGCGGAGGTTGACGGGCTGCAACTCGTCATCCAAGCATGTCCCACACGTGCTCTACTGGATTCAAGTCCGGTGAGAACTCTGGCCAGTCCAGACGGGTGATATCCTCCGATTGAAGGCATTCGCTTACGATGTTTGCACGGTGAGGACGGGCGTTGTCATCCATAAACACAAATTGTGCGCCCATGGCGCCCCGAAACAAACGTACATGTTTTTCCAGAATGAAGTCCCGATAGATTTGGCTTGCCATGGTTCCAATTTGAACATGCAGGTCAGTTCTGGAACCCAGAATAATTCCACCCCAAATGAGCACTCCTGCACCATCGTAACGGTGTAGTTCAATGATGTTTTCTTGGCTGTAACGGGTACCTGGAGCTCTCCATATAAACGTCCGGCGAGAATCAGAATGCAAGCTAAACCTGGACTCGTCGGAAAACATCACACAAGCCCACTGTTGTGGTGTCCACAATGCACGCTCTCTATTCCAGGCTAACTGCAGGCGACAATACGTTGCAGTAAGTGGAACGCATCTCAAAGGTCTACGAGCATATAGACCTATCTGCCCTAAGCTTCTGAACACGGTCTGCCTTGAAATTGTCGTACCAGTGGCTGAAAAGAGCCTACGAGACAGGTCTGAGGCTCTGCTCCGCTTGTTTCTTTTGGCAGTAACTGCCAAATACCGGTCCTCATTCGGCGTTGTAACTCTAGGACGACCTGTGCTGTAACGTCTACTCACATTACCATCATCTTCGAATCGTTGCCAAAGCCTGGAGATAACACTCTGTGTAATTCCAAGTTCGTCTGATACTTCCAGCTGAGTACGCCCACATTCCAGATGGCCGATAATTCTACCACGCAAAAAATCATCCAAATGCTTCCTTTGTGTCATACCTATTCGGTTATTGCACTGAAATGCTTATAAAGCGCCTGGGAAATATTTTACTTCTTTGCTTGTATTCCTTATATATCACTCTCTTACACTCTCGTCGTTGTGACGTACCATCGGTGTCATCTGGTTACTTCCTGAAATTTGCATATGATTCTTGAAGATGTGTGTAGTGATTTTACAGGTGATATATTTATTTTAGAGTTCGATTTCCGCGTGACTCCGAATTATCCTTAATTTATGGACATGAGTGTAAAATACATTACTACTTCGCGAATCGAACCTTGTATTGAAAAATTCGATTTTAGAATTTTCATTGAAAGTGAAAATCCGTATCTTGGCTTAAAACTCAAAGAATAAATCTGCCCCGTTTTGCATTCACGAAACCGTGTAAGCTTGCTTCTGTTTCATCCGTATTAGTAATTAATATCCATACCTTGCAATTTATGTATATATAGATGTATATATATATATGTATATATATATATATATATAGATGTATATATATGTATATATATATATATATATTGTTACTTTTTTTTTCCGTTTTCTTCTGACACCAGTTATGTTATTTTCTTCCTTCACGTTCGTACGGGGTTCGTGTAGATTTGGAGTGAATAACGACCACACTTTATGGAAACACACTTTATTTGCCAGTATTGTGAGGGCAGCTCCAAAACACGTTTTACACACGTCGATGAACTCCTATAAACACGCTGACATGATCAGCGACACAGCCTTCAGGTTAACAGGCTATCACGGTGGAGACAGCTTCCTGCAAAGTAGCCGACTCTGCTTTCTGGAGTACAGCTCCCGACTCTGCTTGGTCGTTCTCGGAACTCCACGTACTCTCGAGACTCTCCACGCTACAACTCGCGATGCATTCGACGACAGACGAGCACAGCTCCTGACTCTTCGGTTCAGTCTTTTCCGGAGTTCAACACGCTCTCTCGACGATGCACTAACCGCGATACTCTAACAGACTCCTTCAGTGGACTCGACGATCCACTCGGCCCTCGCTGCCCGGCTGTCAACTTGATCGACTTCGCAGGGATTGACTCGCTAGACGAGGCACACACACTATCGTTGAGAGACACACTTCTTCTCGATGAAGCACACTTGCTGACTGCAGAGCAGCACGGTTTATATAGCTTTCGGCTTGTGTTCGGGAACATTCTGGACTAAACCGGTAAGAATTCGTTCCAGAAGGTTCTCCAACCGTCCATGGTACATCGCCAATTTTGTCTCCAAATGGGCGATTTATCGCCAAATGTGGCAACCCTTCCTCCCCTTGCCATTTTATGGCAACCCTAAAACTGCTTTGCGGGGAAGCCTTCTCACCGCGCCTGTACATTTCGTAACACTGCCTCCTCCCAAGGTCTGCACGTCCCGGGCAGTACAACCCTTGGTCAGAAGCCAAATTCAATACACACAAAACATACTAAAACAAACAAATAACATAACTTAAGAAACAAATATTTACACTATGTACAAGTTATATACACAAATTAAACACATAACAATTTTAAATTATACAACTTAAAGTTCTGAATGAATTTCAGTCTCAATCAATTGACTAAAATATACCCGGGTCAAATACTTTTCCACTGCAGTTCTCAGATGCATTTATGCTTTGCATATCACACTATGAAGATTCAGTTCTTTGAAATTTTCCATCCATAGAAAGATCTGAAACAGTTTGCTCACCACTCTGAAGTTTGTTCGCATCATGTGTACAGTTCAAATCGGTATTTTCAGCAGCTGGTACATGCGCATTCTTCTCCGTCTCCTGGGAACCAGCTTCAAATTTTGCATCCGAGTCATGAACGGAATCTGATTCTTCGCAAACACAAGTGTCCAGGTTTAAAATCAAGTCTTTGTCCTCACAATCAGCACTATGAAGCACACACATAGTTTGCGAGGTCGGTGAATTTTCTTCCAATACTGGAGCACTCTGGATAAGTTGTACATCAGCTTCTTCCATCTCAGCATCACATGAACTTTGAGATGGTTCAATACTTTCTAACTGCGACTTCGTAACTTCACTATCAGTTTCTAAAAACTTCACTATCAGTTTCTAAAATCTTGACGATCGCATTTTCAGTTTCTTCTATCTGTAATTCAGGCACCTGAGAATCAGAAGCTTCTTTTGCGTCTTTTATTTCTTCTTGTTTTCGTTCTTTTTCTTTAATTCCGTTAGATGTTTCATCCTTCATTTATTGATCTTTCTCAGACAGTTCATTATAGCTACTTCCTTCATTTCTTCATCCTTTGATTCTTCAGATGCCACTTCTCTAATTTCCACATCGTCTTTTATGGCCCCAGTTTCTACTAGAAACTCGACTTTCACCTGTTGGAGTTGCTCTGGGTCCTTTTCTTGGCCGACATTTATTTCTTCTCGTCCGGCGTTCTTCTCTTCCAGTGTGGCTTTCATCTTCTTCAGTCCGGCTTTGATCTCTTCCAGGCTGGCTTTCAACTCAGCCTTCATCTCTTGGTATCTGGCTTTCATCTCTTGGTACCGGCTTTTATCTCCTCTCGTCCAGCTTTCATCTCAGCCCTCATCTCGGCTAAGAAGTCCATCATTTTCCTCTGCCATGGCTTTTTTTCCTCCAGGCGAGTCACTGGCATTCACTCCCAAACCACACTCCTGACACCAAATGTTGCGTTTTTCTCTTCCTCTTCTGACACCAGTTGTGACTTTTTTTTTTTCGTTTTCTTCTGACACCAGTTGTTACGTTATTTTCTTCCTTCACGTTCGTACGGGGTTCGTGTAGATTTGGAATGAATAACGACGACACTTTATGAAGTATGGAAACACACTTTATTTGCCAGTATTGTCAGGACAGCTCCAAAACAGTATTGTCAGGACAGCTCCAAAACACGTTTTACACACGTCGATGAACTCCTATAAACACGCTGACACGATCAGCGACACAGCCTTCAGGTTAACAGGCTATTATGGTGGAGACAGCTTCCTGCAAAGCAGCCGACTCTGCTTTCCGGAGTACAGCTCCTGACTCTGCTTGGTCGTTCTCGAAACTCCCCGTACTCTCGAGACTCTCCACGCTAGAACACGCGATGCACTCGACGACACACGAGCACAGCTCCTAACGCTTCGGTTCAGTCTTTTCCGGAGCTCTACACGCTCTCTCGATGATGCACTAACCGCGATACTCTAACAGACTCCTTCAGTGGACTCGACGATCCACTCGGCCCTCGCTGCCCGGCTGTCAACTTGATCGACTTCGCAGGGATTGACTCGCTAGACGAGGCACACACACTATCGATGGGAGACAGACTTCCTCTCGATGAAGCACACTTGCTGACTGCAGAGCAGCACGGTTTATATAGCTTCGGCTTGCGTTCGGGAACATTCTGGACTAAACCGGTAAGAATTCGTTCCAGAAGTTTCTCCAACCGTCCATGGTAAATCGCCGATTCTGTCTCCAAATGGGCGATTTATCGCCAAATGTGGCAACCCTGTCTTCCCTTGCCATTTTATGGCACCCCTAAACCTGCTTTGCGGGGAAGCCATCTCACGGCGCCTGTACATTTCGTAACAATATAATTTAAAATTAGGGGGAAAAAGAAAAAAGAATACAGTATCCTAAAAAAATTTAAATGGATTAAAAAAAATACGAATTGGCAAATTTTAGAGCCAAGTAAAATGTATATTGAAATGTTAGAATACATTGAAGTTTTCTATATATATTTTTAAATAAAATGAGAAATAATTATTGATATTTTAAAGTAAATAATTATTTTTATTATTTCAAATTGGCTCATCAAGAGGTAATAACGTAAAACATTAAAATTCGTACAAATATGTTCTTCTGACCGCCCATTTCGTCCAGCTTGAATTTTTAAGCGGCAACAAACTCAAAAAAAGTATAAGTACTACAATAGAAATATAATAAGAATAATAACATTAATTATAGTAATAATAATACTAATAATATTAACAATAATATGATAATAATAAAAATAATATAATAATATTAATACTACTAACTACTACTACTAATATTATATATGCATATATAGAAAGAGGTAGAGATAGATAAATAGATAACTCATTAGATAGATACACATACGAAAATTCAAGCTTTAACATAGAACAAATAGGAAAGCAATTACGAGTGCAATTAACCATGCACATGGATGCTGAATATTTTAAATTTTAGAGAAAGTAAATTTTAGAATTTTAAAATATCTCCTCCTTTGGAAAACTAAAATAAAAAAACTCGAAATTCTTTGTAAAGGATGTATCCCAGCTAAAACTAGACCTAATTAAAATGTCGCAAAATGGTCGCACACTTTGGATGAGGTGGTGATAGGTTTTATATCGCACATTTCCTGTAATCATAACTTCGTTCCTAAATTAAAAAAGAAATATTTTTTTAATCTACCATAACATGTGCGTTATTCTGCAACACGAAATACAACACTCTGTACATAAAAATTAAATTTAGTTCACGGGTTTTCACATTTTAAACATGCTTTATATTAAAGCATTTGAGTTTTTGCTTGATTTCATAAAATAGGTATTTACCATTCGGATAAGTGTTCCATGCATGCCCGTAGCCGTTATTCGCCGAGTAAAATAATCTGTAAACATACCAGCGATTTTGAGGATTTGAGAAGCCTTGAAATAAAAGCTAGAAAAAGCGCTTTTCTGTGAGGGGGATGTAAATATTGGATTTATTAAGTTTTTTAATTGGATGTAGTAGCAACGAAATAAACGTTTCAGAGTGTGATCGCCTGACTTGTGGTGACAAGAAATAACGTTAAATAGAATAACATAGGGCTTTTTATTAAGGTTTCATTCGTTAGTAGTAATTAACACATGTTCGGAAGGAAACACACCACTCAACACAAAAGGGTTTTGTAATTAATTCGTTTCAGCAAACTATTTACAACATTAAGGAAACCTTCGGAATTACAGGGGTTGGACAAAAATATGGAAACACCTTTAAAAAAACATGTTTCTTTGCTTAATATGGTGTAGGAAACCCATTGGCATCCAAAACAGCTTGCAGTCTTCTCGGAATGGATAAATACAATTCCTGTATGTTTGCCAAGGGAATATTATACCATTCTTCCTGCAAAACGGTGGCAAGTTCAGATAACGATGTTGGCGGTGGATAACAATAACGCACTTTCCATTCCAATGTAGACCACAAAGGTTCGATAATATTCAGGTCTGGTGACTGTGGTGGCCAGGGAAGATGGGACAACTCATCCTCGTGCTCAGAAAACCAGTCCTGAACAATGTGAGCTGTGTGAACAGGGGCTTTGTCGTCTTGGAAGACACCATCACCATCGGGGAACAAAGTTTGTACCATGGGATGAACTTGATCGGCCAAAATGTTCACAAAAGTCTTGGCAGTCATGTGCCCTGACACAGTTATCATGGGGCTAGCAGAGAACCATGATATGGCTGCCCAAACCATAACAGAACCCCCGCCATGTTTCACTCTTGGTAACAAGCAGTCTGTATTATAGGCTTGAGATGGCGTTCTCCAGACGTAAACTCGGCCAGAAGTGGGAAACAATGTGAAAGAAGACTCGTCAGACCATATTACTCGCTTCCACTGCTCTATAGTTCAGACTTTATGACTTACACTACCTTTTCCTGTTACGGGCATTAGCATCACTGATGAATGGCTTCTCAATTGCAGCACGGCCAGCAATTCCTGTTTATGAAGCTCCCTTCTAATCGTTTTGGTACTCACAGGTTCGGTAACACAACATTCATTTCAGCAGTAACTTTTGCAGCTGTGGTCTTCTTATTTTTCGTCACAATTGCCCTTAATGATCGTCTGTCGCGATCACTCAGGACACACTTTCGTCCGCGCTGTGATTTAGCAGATCATGTTTTTCCGCTTTTCAAATATGCGGAATAAATCTTCGATACAGTACCTCTTGAAACACTAATCACCTCGGCTACCTTGCTTACGGAAGCACCTACCATACGTGCTCCAACAATTTGCCCACGTTCGAAGTCTGTTAACTCTGACATAATGCAATGACAACCTCACATAACAGTACTTCAACAACAACTGAACTGTTTAGCACATTTACGAAGTTGTACAGGTGGCGTCAGTAGTCAAAAAGCCCAGCGCCACCTACATATTTCATTAAAATCAATCTTTCTTTTCAAACATGCATTTCACAAGGTGTTTCCATATTTTTGTGCATCCACTGTATATTTCATACAAAACACATTGAATTGCTTAAATTATTTAGAAATCTTCTTCCTACATTTATAGACGCCCCTGCCTTTCCGAGCCGTTTATTTTGTCTTTGTTTCTTGAATAATACAATGAGAAAGTTTGAATTAATATCTCTAATGGTAGAGCAAAAACAAATAAAAGAAGCCGTCTGCATATACTAGTGTATCCGCAAAGCTTCGTACAAAAACGTTTCTTGGAAGTAATACATTTTGAAAAAAAAAGTAAATAAATAAATTTTAAGTATAAGAACATTTGTATCTTGTTGTAATAATAAATAATAAGAAAGTAAAAAAAATAATAAGAAACTCTTTATATATTTATTCTCAATAACACGATAATCAATTCCATCTATAATGAATAAAACTGCAAACACAATCAGATAAAAAGTTCAAAGAAAACAGCAGTTCGAATGAGGCGAATGCTTTGAACTACGTGTCATGTATTTCGAGGACAGTAAGATGTCCTATTATTAATCCTTTTCTGCTAGAAAATGCTAAAGATGTGAGCCAAAGTACGTTTTTTTTATTGGTTTTGAATTTAATATAAATAATAATAAAAAAATCAGAAATTTTTCCGATTTTATATTACACACAAAGAGACCTTTTTTTTTCATTTACTACAGATAAACATTTTGAAAGCATTTAGGCTAAAACCCCTTTGAGCTAAAAAATATTTAAAAATAGTATATCTTTAGAATTTTCAAAAAACTGGCTGCGCTGGAAGTAGAAATATTTTATTTGGTGTTGCCACTGCTCGCTTTGGAATTGTTGAGTTTCTCAGTCATAAATTCGTTAAAGTTTTACAGAATATGAAATAGACAATAAAACAAATTCAAGATTCAAAATTCCGGCTTCTAGGTGCCCATGTTCGCGTGGAGGATTACGTTATTCAAAATTTGATGACTCTAGGTACCGTTGTTTTTCACAATCCGAGAAACATTCATTCAGCTTCTTTTTTATTTTATTTCTTCAAATATAAAACAAAGTGATAATATTTGGTGGAACCAATTTGAAAAGTGATACAACGTTTGGATAATTAATATAGATACCAACGAAAATGTAGATAAGGGTCCTTCGGTGATCAACTGCTGAATTTTTTTTTTTTTTTTTTAAATTTCTCTTTTTGGAAAACAGGATTCATGTTCCCTGGCAAGAAATGTCAAACCTTTTTCGACCCGATATACGAAACTACGCAGGTATGGAACACAGAGATGGGATCTTTAAGAATAGAGTTTTTGACGACAGGGAAAAAAGAAAAGATATTAATGTGAATTAGTGTAGAATTAGAGCATATTTGTAATTGACAGAAATGTTTAATTTTTGTTGTAGCCATAAGGGCAAAATTAAAAAAATCTTGGGGCATTCTCTTGTCTAAATGCCGGCACTGTCAGCTACACGTGCTATCGGTAAAATGTGTTGTCGGTCAAATCAGCTGTCAGTTAAATACTATCTTGTCGGCTAAATATCCAGTCAGCTAAATGTCCTGTTGGTTAAGTATCCGTGCTAGCTAAAGATCATGTCAGCTAGCTGTCACTGTCGGCTAAATGTCCTGTCGAATAGCTATTCGTGTCAGCGAAATGTCATATCAGCTAAATGTCCGTGCCGGTTTAATGTCCTGTCGGTTTAATATCCTGTCGGCTAATTGTCCCTGTTGGCTAAATGACCTGTGGACTAACAGCTGTCGGTTAAGTGCCTTGTCGGCTAAGTGTCACGTACCCGTAGTCAAGAGAGCTGCTTTGTATAATATGATGAAAGCGGTAAATGATGCAAGCTATCATGGAAACTTGTAGAAAGGAACTCGAGAAAGCCCTACGCGTAAAATAAGGTAAGCGGGACCAAGTTATAGTGTGTCGCAAAAATAATCGCATAATACAATATTTTTACTTTTTTAAGTAATAGGAGAGAAGCTTTGCAGTAAACTAATACAGAGTATTTTCCCTTTGAGTACATATCATCTTAGCAATCTCTTTGTATTGAATAAATCTGGAAAAACGAAAAGGTAAATTTAAAAAATACAGTTTTAGACTGAAATAGAAGAAAAAGATACCTCAAAATTAATCGTACATTTTCATAATTTCTAATTAAGAACATTTGTAGTAAATAAAAAGCGAAATTTCATGGAATCAGTTTGGATAAAGAAACTCGGCAAAATTCTGTAAATTATTAGCTTTTATAAATCAAATTTCCGTTTTAGAAAATATTCGTTATTTTAATGTTTTCTTGTAATGGCTCGGCCACGAAAGGAGACATCGTTAGAAACCCGCGGATTAGTTATGGATTTGCATCAAAAAAGGGAAACCTATTAGAAAAATTGCCTATTTCCCCCTTAATTTAAATGATTCTACAGTTTTTGGTATTATTAAGCGATATAAGATACAGATTTGTATTCAAAACAAAAGGAGACCTGGAAGATCATTTAAATTATCTCATGGAAAGAAAAGCTTTATTCTAAAGAATATTAAAAATAAACCAAGACTGAGTGCTCCTAAACTTGTTGTGGAATTTCGTGAATTATATGGAATGTGTGTAAATCCAGAAACTGTAAGAAGAGTAATGCGATTTGCAAGATATCATGTGCGAGAGTAGCATGCAGAAAATTTTATGTCAGTAAAACAAACCGAAAACATCGCGTCGCTTTCGAAAAATCGATGAAACAAAGGAACCCGACTACTGGAAAAAAAGTGTTGTTTGCTGATGAAAGCAAATTTAACATCCTTCAGTTCAGATGAACGAGCGTTGGTGTGGAGAAAACAAAAGAGGAATTGTGAAAGAAAACTTAGTACCAGCTGTTGAACATGACGGAGGAGGTGTTATAGTATTTTGATCTATGCCACATTCCAGGTGTTGGCAATATAGAGTTTATAGATGGTATGATGGACTATTAATAAATATCTTGACATCTTGAAGCGAAATTTGGCATCGTCAGGACAAAAGCTTAATATGCAAAATAGTTTTAAATTCTACCAAGACAATGATCCAAAGCATACTGTGCACAGTGTCAGACTCTGCCTGTTATATAAGTCTCCAGAAGTAATTTATGGCACCACCCCAATCGTCAGACCCTTATCTTATTGAACACATTTGGCAGGAACTAGAATCGGAAATTCGAAAACAGAGTATATCTTCGCGGCAGCAACTGAAAGCAGTGATTCAAGAGGAGTGGCGTAAAATAAGTCCAGAAATTAGAGAAAACGAACTTGTGGAGTCAATGCCCAAAAGATTAAAGTGAGCAAGTGTAAATGTTAGCCTACATAATATTTAGAAGGGAAAACAATGTAGATTTTTGTCATTTTTGGCTGTTACTTAAAGTGTCCGATTATTTGAGAATATTTTTCCTCATTAAAGAAATTATATTGATTTTTGAATTTAATATTCATCTTTTCGAAAATGTATTTATTATAAAAAATGTTTGAAAAAATGAATGAATGAAAAACATGAATTTATATAACATAAAAGCCTTTCTTTCAATTTATTTTAGTTAATTAAAGAATATAAAAAATCAAAGCCCCCGATCATATTTCTGAGGCACTGATTGTTTTGAGGTAGTAGAGCCAGAATTTTTTTTTTAGTCCAAAGGGATTTGAATCCCGAAGGACTATTAGTTTCGTTTTGGCATTTTGCGTCGGACTCATAAATGTAAGTTCACTTTTCAAACTGTTGCCACAAAATGTTAGAGTCCTGCATTATATTTGAAGAAATTAAATAATGAAAAATCTGCATAAATATATGTATATTTCTCGTATTGTGATAAAACAACGGTACATAGAGTCATCGAATTTTGAATAACGTAATCCTCCAACGAATATGAGCATGTGGAAGACCAAATTTGAAATTTGATTTGATTAACAAACTCAAAGATTTCAAAGCGAGCAATGGCAACGTTGTGCAGAAAAAACATTTTTATCTCCAGCGCGTGAGTCTCTGTATCGGAAATTCTAAAGATATGCTCATTTTAAAACTATTTTGCGATATTGCTGTTGCACTGGATCTTATGGTTTAAGTGCGAGGAACATGATATTTAATAAAGAAAGGGCGTTTTTTAACACAAAATGTTAAAAAACGCCCTTTTGGACGTAATTTAAAATCTGAAACATTTCAGTTTTTTTTTTTTTTTTTTTTTTTTTTTTTTTTTTTTTTTTTTTGTGCCAATTGCTCCATTTATTTTGTAAAACGTTGAGACGGAAAATTGGCAAGAAGGTACTTAAGAAAAGAGTCGCTAATAATTTAAGGCCCATTATGAGTATATTTAAAAAGTACATAGACAAGAAATTAAAAGTTTTATCAAATGTGATACATATTGTTGCGTGCATACGGTTTCGTAATAGACAATGCACAAGGTCCGATAAAACCTTAATAGAGTTTATTCTTATCACAGGAAATATAAAAAACAGTGGATTTTTCGTCAAGAAAAATCGTACAATGTCACAGCATCACGTAGTAGTTATATTTTAAATTACTAAAACGTTAAATAGACCGCAATCCAAAGCCCAGTGAAAGCTAATTCCATCTGACCGTGAATTCGCTACGGTCAGTAACAATAACTAATGTAATGTAAATAAACAATTGAACTGAGATGTTTCTCTCCAGCGTTTTAAATCTTTTTAATGTTATGTTAAGTTTCGGTCACGGCACCAATGTTATGAAGAAAATACCGTGAAAATTCAAACACAAAAAAAAATTACTTATCTGGTAAAGACATCTTGACCAATGTTATATCTTAAATTCATATAAAAAAATGTTAAATATGAAACTACTTGCCGTTAAAGGGAGTGATCGTACAGTGAAACGTGTACAGCATTTTTGCGTTGTGAAAAAAATGCATTCCGGGACCGCGCCGTGAGAGGATCGAAAACATAAAACATATACAAGATATAAAGGAAAAGTTCATATTAAATATATAAAGAAAACATACTGTAAGAGGTTCCAGATTAAATATCAGTTTATTCAATTACAACACAATAAGAAAAATCTTAACCTCATCTGAGAGTCTGCTCATTTAAATTCATAAAAAAAACTTAAGGTTTGTCTGGTGATTTAAAAGAAAGGGAAGGGAAACAATTTATGGCCTGAGAATTAAATTTTAGATTCGACGTTGTTTTTACTGCTAAGGACGTTTTTGAAAAAACTTGCCTAAAGTTCCAACACACCAAAAAAATAACACTTATCTTGAGGGGACATCTTGAAGTGGAGGAGAGCTCATATCTTAGCTCTATCCTTACGTCACTTGGCAAATCCGCAAGACAGAGACTCGAATTGGCACGACAATAAATTACATCAGCTATACCGTCAAATCTTACGCCTGCTACTGGTTTCCATAGAAGAAAATTGTTCCCACTGGAAGCAAGAGAACAGCTTACACCGCACGGCTGTCTGCCTAGACTCTCAGCTCCACCAAGGAAAACGTAGACAATTAAGCTAGGCATTTTAGAGAACGGCTAACGCAGGCTTGTTGACTAAGGTGACATAATTCCTTCTGTTTTCAAGTCGGAGTTCAGAGGACATCGTCCTGACTTTTGCCGATACAGATAGAGACCCAAGTCTCTGTTAATTTTTTTGTTATTCGCTCAACAGTTTTTTTTTCTTCGCATTTTTGAGAAAACCCGCGGCCGGGGAGCATAATTGCCGCTCCCCGCCGGAAGCACTGCTCGATGCCGACTAAATCTTTTCCTTTCTCCTTCGCAACACCCACAAGTTTTTTTCTCAGTCTCCGTCAACAAGTCCGTCAAGCCCGAAAGTCAGCGAATCCAAGCAGTGAGTGCCTAAGCGAGTCAAGAGTAAGTGTGTCTCGCCTCTTAACCAAACGCGGCCGGGGAGCATATTTGCCGCTCCCCGCCGGAAAACATCCCGCTTCGTATTTACATTTTGCCCAGCAAGCCCGAAAATCAGCGAGTCAGTCAGAGTGCCTAAGCGAGTCCAGAGTAAGTGTGTATCCAACTCGAATTTCCTTCGTCTCCTTCACAAAAACGGGCTCCCACTATGGCTTCACTTATCGCCCCCTTAATTATGGCAAATCTTCGTTTTCAACTCCAGAATGCGGAAATAAGGGTGATCGCGCATGCGCGCCCTTCTTCACTTAGCCAACAACCGGACCCTCAATCGCCAAAAACCTGAATGACTTACATTGAAAGACAAGTAGCAATCTTTGACCTTTCCGTCACGTACTTTCGTCTCTTAAGATCAACTAACAATGAAAATTCTTTCTCGAACATTCTAAAGCGCGCGAAATCATGACTTGGCGAAAATTGCCTCCCTTTCCCTGCTTCTTTCACAATGAATAAAAGTTTGTACAAGATTTGCAAATAAAAAATATTCATTTATACTAAATAATATTTCCAGAAGCATCTGTTTCTCCCCAAAATTAAAGCCTTAAATTAAATAATTCAGAATCAAAATAAAATTTAAATTTCCATAAATCATAAAATCATTCAGCTAATTTTTTTTTTATAACGCTATCAGATAATTTCTCTACATAACATTCCTTTTCCCTAAGGAATTAAATTTTGGTTTACCCAAAATTTAGCAGACAGACACTTCTTGAAATACCATGACTCATACTGTGCAATAAGGCTAAAAGATAACATAATGTAACAATATTTCACACGACTCCTTGGTACAGTGACGTTACTGACACATTAAATTTCAAGTCCAAAATGTGCAAGTAAAACAACAAGATTAATCAAAGCGATTGCTAATTAAAATACTCAAAGAAAATCATCAAAAATAATTAATCAAAAACATCAATTAATTCACTTAATTAATTAAACTTAGAAATACTCAGAACACATACAGAAATAAAAATAAAAATAAGGCGTTAATCACAAACAAAATATGTCTAAGATCAATCAATAATGGCAAAAAGAATTTCTCTTTTTTTTTTTTTCCAGTTCATTACATCACACTAGTGTTGCAGTCTCTGTGTGGCCACATTTCTGAACATTTATTTATCTATCCATCCTCTCTTTTTTTCTTTCTTTCAGTCCATTAATGTAAACAATTTCACCTTAGGTCGAACAAATTCTACTATTGTGACAATTTCTGCTGAGCACAATCATGGAGTACATTAAATGAGTACGGAGTTGTCAATGCAAGCGAGGGAAAACCCTGTAGTTAGAAATCATTGTGTTAACAACTCCCCCCTGCAGCCTTCAACGCGAGAAAATGAAAGCAACCAACCCCGGAATGTGAACTCAGCACCACAATACTCCTTAGTAGAGGAACTTGACCTTAAAAGAAACCAGATTTCACCCTCCTACGTCTCACCTTCGACCAAGGAAGAACAATCACTCTTTCACAGTTGAAGAAGACTTTATCTTTCAATTTTTCCCTTACGATAGATAAGCCACTGAATGTGTTCGAATACACACACCTGAAGAAAGAGATAATCTAATCCAATTGCTCACACCACAAAAAAAAAATGAAATAAATAAAAATAAGATAATTAACGCGCCGCAAATACATAAAATACATTCCTGAGAAGATAAACACACTAATAATTCAAACACTTCCAGATAAAATATGTCACATGAACGTATTCAAACAAAGAGTAAAGACCCCCTTAAGTACTACGAAATTGAATAACTTCCAGGAATGAATCCCCAAACAATCACGTCTAAGAACAGAAGCGGCCTGATCAGGCAAAGCATTAAAAAGAAAAGAACGTTACAACACAAGGAACCTCGGAACCAGCCGAAAATACCCCACACAAAAAAATCAGAAAGAAAGAAAACGTGATTGTCCAAAAATTCAATCCAACCAAAATCAATTCCGAAAATAGCATCCAGAATACGCTGTGCAAATACCAATTAGAATTTTATCCAAGACACACAAAAATAATAGTAATAATACAACCTAATGCATATACAAAATAACGTTTGGTCAAACTGAAAAAGTCAAACTATATACTACCAAGGTACACATATACACATAAAATGAAAATACAATTAAACTGTAAAAATTTCGCACATAATTCAAATGAGCAATGAGATCCGTGACACTTAAACAAAAAAAAAATTTTAAACTGCAATACCTAAACAAATACACACATAATCATTACGTTAAACCATATCAAGTCAAAAATATTTCACTGTAATTCAAATCAAGCCAAAAAAAAAATCAACCAGCAAGAGTGAAGTGTCGCTACAAATTTCAAACCTCACGGTAAACACTAGTGAGTAACAACACCAAACTTAAGTCCCCTTAGTAAGACAACACCAAAAAAAAAAAAAAAAATCCAGTAATTCTAAAAATCCCTTAAGTCCACGAGAAAAAAAATTCAACCTAGTCAAAGAAATCAATCAAAGCTGGACTGAAGCACGTTACTAGAACACTAAATAAAATATCACAAATCAAACAAAGTGTTCAAAACAAACCCCCAATTTAGGCAAAAACTGAGATCTATTCTGCATCAGACTTTTTCAAAACGCTGTATAGTAACCTAAGCAATAGCTTTCAGCACACCTCCACCCAAACAAAAGAAACAAAGTAACTCTTTACCGCGTCCATGTAAGCTGAGAAAAGCGCTGTATTATAAATGACAGACTCAAACTTTACGTATCAAGCAAACCTCCAGACACGTTGAAAGAGAACATAAGATCTCTTATCTCGGAAAGAAAAGTGCGCTGACCGAAACGTTACAATCCTGAACCAACACAATGAAAGAGATACAACAATAGATTTCTCAGATAACAAGTTCCTGTTTCTCCCGGTGTAAGAGGTCAAGTGCCACCATGAAGTGCAAGTATTTACAAGAAAACGAGCTTTCAGGACATTACAACTTCACGCAAGACCTAACTGCAAGCAACAAATGCAAAGTTCTCAAAAGTGCTAAACTAAAAAAAATACTCATAACTCGTAACTCAAAATCCCTAAAAATCACACAAATGAAATCCATAACTCAAATTCTACTATTTTCCTATGACCACAGAAATCTCAATTCTTCCACAGAAACCAAACATCAGAGAACTTACATTTTACGGACCTTGGCAGAAACCACCAAAACAAAACAAAAACCTGATACAACTATCTTGATACTACCAATTCAAATACAAAACTTAAGCCAAAACAAGAATTAACCCCAAATTCAGCAACAAGTCCAACCAAGAAAGAAAATTCAATAACTCAGATCAAATCTATTACGATTCACTAGCAAATTCAAGACAAACTACTTGTAAACAACAGAAAATTCCCACACATGAGTACAGAGCATAAGTAACTAATCTTCTCAAACTTATCTAAAAATTTCCACAAACCAAATTCCCGTTGTCACCAAAACTCTCATTAAAATTCACTTTCTACAATTCACAAGACTAAAGTTCTACTGTTTAAACAATTCTCACCTGACAACTTTTCACAAACTTAAAACTCAGAAGATAACTAATCTCAATTACTCTGACTCATTAAACTAATTAGAACTTCACTCAAGCTGAATAATTCAATCCAAAAAAAAAATTAAATATGCAAACATCACTATTGCTGAACTCAGGCAAAAATTCAAATCTAACCCGTGTTAATTTTAAAACAGAATTTTGCAATTGAAAAACAATCTTCAATTTTTCTAACTCATTCATTTGTATCATTATGCCTTAAGAACTTATAAAATTCATTGCTCAGTACTAAATTAAATTTTCTAACACATTACACAATATACTGGAATCATAACAAAACATTGTAAATCAAAAAGCAATAATATACTACGCTAGAGAATCATGAAAACATTACATACATTTCACAAAATATTATTCAATTAAGTCAAAAAATCAAAATTTCTCTAACGTTACCCCTCACAATTACACATTTCACAAGATTCTAGGTTAAACAAGTAGCAAAAACACACAAAAAAAATTCTAGCTACGCATAGCTATGGCTTGTCTCATTCAGTAAAATAATTAGAGTCTTTAATCTCTTTCTCTTAAAAGTGCTCAAAAAATGAGTCCAGTTTTTAAAGACAAGCACTCGAAACTTTATACAAGGATACACAAATAGCATAGGATTATCGTGAAATAATTCATTTTCCATCTTGTATCAGAAATCAGTACGTCGAAAATCAAAAATACACATCTAGAAAACACTCAAGGATTTTCAACAGTAAGAATGTACAGTACCTATTCTGCTACATTAAAAATATATATTTTCCCTAATTTTAAAGTTCAATTCTGTTTGCCTAACGTTAAAGTCCAAAATTCCTGAAATTCACACACATTTTCAAACTTTATCACTCTCGTATTAACAAATAAGCAAACACAAATCAAAAACACTAATTAATCCTAGCACATAAAATTTAACTCCCTCCTTAAAAGGTAAATTACACAAAATAGGTAAATTCAAAATCCAAATTCAATTCTCGATCCGATCCCCCACTAAGCAGAGGTCACGGCACCAATGTTATGTTAAGTTTCGGTCACGGCACCAATGTTATGAAAAAATACCGTGAAAATTCAAACACAAAAAAAAATTACTTATCTGGTAAAGACATCTTGACCAATGTTATATCTTAAATTCATATAAAAAAATGTTAAATATGAAACTACTTGCCGTTAAAGGGAGTGATCGTATAGTGAAACGTGTACAGCATTTTTGCGTTGTGAAAAAAATGCATTCCGGGACCGCGCCGTGAGAGGATCGAAAACATAAAACATATACAAGATATAAAGGAAAAGTTCATATTAAATATATAAAGAAAACATACTGTAAGAGGTTCCAGATTAAATATCAGTTTATTCAATTACAACACAATAAGAAAAATCTTAACCTCATCTGAGAGTCTGCTCATTTAAATTCATAAAAAAAACTTAAGGTTTGTCTGGTGATTTAAAAGAAAGGGAAGGGAAACAATTTATGGCCTGAGAGTTAAATTTTAGATTCGACGTTGTTTTTACTGCTAAGGACGTTTTTGAAAAAACTTGCCTAAAGTTCCAACACACCAAAAAAAATAATACTTATCTTGAGGGGACATCTTGAAGTGGAGGAGAGCTCATATCTTAGCTCTATCCTTACGTCGCTTGGCAAATCCGCAAGGCAGAGACTCGAATTGGCACGACAATAAATTACATCAGCTATACCGTCAAATCTTACGCCTGCTACTGGTTTCCATAGAAGAAAATTGTTCCCACTGGAAGCAAGAGAACAGCTTACACCGCACGGCTGTCTGCCTAGACTCTCAGCTCCACCAAGGAAAACGTAGACAATTAAGCTAGGCATTTTAGAGAACGGCTAACGCAGGCTTCCAGTTGACTAAGGTGACATAATTCCTTCTGTTTTCAAGTCGGAGTTCAGAGGACATCGTCCTGACTTTTGCCGATACAGATAGAGACCCAAGTCTCTGTTAATTTTTTTGTTATTCGCTCAACAGTTTTTTTTTTCTTCGCATTTTTGAGAAAACCCGCGGCCGGGGAGCATAATTGCCGCTCCCCGCCGGAAGCACTGCTCGATGCCGACTAAATCTTTTCCTTTCTCCTTCGCAACACCCACAAGTTTTTTTCTCAGTCTCCGTCAACAAGTCCGTCAAGCCCGAAAGTCAGCGAATCCAAGCAGTGAGTGCCTAAGCGAGTCAAGAGTAAGTGTGTCTCGCCTCTTAACCAAACGCGGCCGGGGAGCATATTTGCCGCTCCCCGCCGGAAAACATCCCGCTTCGTATTTACATTTTGCCCAGCAAGCCCGAAAATCAGCGAGTCAGTCAGAGAGTGCCTAAGCGAGTCCAGAGTAAGTGTGTATCCAACTCGAATTTCCTTCGTCTCCTTCACAAAAACGGGCTCCCACTATGGCTTCACTTATCGCCCCCTTAATTATGGCAAATCTTCGTTTTCAACTCCAGAATGCGGAAATAAGGGTGATCGCGCATGCGCGCCCTTCTTCACTTAGCCAACAACCGGACCCTCAATCGCCAAAAACCTGAATGACTTACATTGAAAGACAAGTAGCAATCTTTGACCTTTCCGTCACGTACTTTCGTCTCTTAAGATCAACTAACAATGAAAATTCTTTCTCGAACATTCTAAAGCGCGCGAAATCATGACTTGGCGAAAATTGCCTCCCTTTCCCTGCTTCTTTCACAATGAATAAAAGTTTGTACAAGATTTGCAAATAAAAAATATTCATTTATACTAAATAATATTTCCAGAAGCATCTGTTTCTCCCCAAAATTAAAGCCTTAAATTAAATAATTCAGAATCAAAATAAAATTTAAATTTCCATAAATCATAAAATCATTCACCTAATTTTTTTTTTATAACGCTATCAGATAATTTCTCTACATAACATTAATCAGGCACGAGAATGTTCTGGTTATTTCCTTTTTCTCGAGATTTCTGGAAAGCAAAAGAGTAGAATTACAGTCACAGCTAACCCAGTAGTCAATTACGTTAATTCAGTTTAAATATAAATTAAGAGATATCTATTTATTAAACGCGCGTGCTTCTGCATTTATTACTTCTTCGGCGTAGCTTTCTCTAAAAACTCGTCACGCGCTGTATTGCGCGGAGAAGCAATTTTAATTGCAATTATACTAAAAATACAAAACTAAAAATCCGTAACAATATTCAATGTATTTTATACATATACAGTTGACTACTTGTAACTGAAAAATGGGCTCTGATTGAAGCCATATCAATCATGTCTGTCAGTTGTTAGAATGTATTGAAAGTTATATGTAGTTAAATCCAGTTATAACCACGTGCAGTGCTGATAAGGACCACGTGTTTCTGAGACTCCTTCTCCTTTATTTTCTTCTTTCTAGGTATTTCTTTCTCCTGATGAGGAGGACCTTTAGCTGCCCTCGAAATCGATTGAGTGTTTCATTATACTTACGCTAAATACAAGGTTGTTTTTACGATTTTGATTGTCACATTAGCGTGTTTCTCTTCTAGTCTAGTTTGTGCTATCAACCGGCATTTTCGAGAATATTTTACTGTTTATTGTTTTACCACGTGCACCATTGTATTTACTTCTTTCCACGTGGCTATTACCAGAGGGTATAAAAATCCGTTCAGTGGTTGCTTTCCATTATTTGAAGTTCAGATTTTGAGCGTGAAGGCGCATTTGCCCCTCGCTCCCTATTTTAACTTCGCTAATTTTTCTTGTCCTTTATGCTTGATCAGATAGCCTGGCTCAGTAAAAGTAGGCGGCCAGTGCAACTCTGATTAAAAATTCAGTTATAACCACGTGCAGTGCTGATAAGGACCACGTGTTTCTGAGACTCCTTCTCCTTTATTTTCTTCTTTCTAGGTATTTCTTTCTCCTGATGAGGAGGACCCTTTAGCTGCCCTCGAAATCGATTGAGTGTTTCATTATACTTACGCTAAATACAAGGTTGTTTTTACGATTTTGATTATATGTAGTGATTTATTTTTCTAACTTTCACCTAAATTAATTTTTGTTAGCACGTTAAAAAAACTTGTCATTGTAATAAATTTCATGGCAATAATAAAATTTTAATCTTCTCTTGAGTTTTCATCCTAAAAACTGCGAAAGATGGAAATTCTGTCAGGCTTATGACAAAGCAAAAATCCAGAGGAATTTAGGAACATTTATAAATTTGTTTCATTAATCTCATTGCATCTTCAAGCGTTTAAAAATATTGACTGATATAGCAAGTATATAAAATTGTTATTAAATGGAACTTCGTGAATAAGTTTTACCGCACGGTGTGTTTACAATCTTAATGACATAATTTGTGTTTGGAATTTATGAGTTTATTCTTTATAAGCACCTGAAATATCTCTCGACGTAAATTGGATAATCAAAATTCAGTATGCAAACTGCAAAACTTATGTTTACGAAGACTATAAAATTTTATGTAACTGAATTAGGAGTGTCACGCGATTTTTTTATTGGGAGCGCTAGAATAGTGTCTTGCATGACTCTCGTAAAACCGACCCTTTCTTAGAAAGAATATAATATCAACTAAAAATTGTATATTATTAGTATGTTATAGAACATTGTAGAACCTTTCTCCGTTTCTTATCCGAGATGTTTTCCATTTCCTGAATTCATTATGTCATGTGCCCTTGTGCTTTAATTTAAGGAACCAGCAACGTTGCACCTGCAATAGCTCGATAATATAGAACTGTCTAAGCATTGCACCGAAATCCTTTTGGCAAATCAGCCTGGCATTGACCAAAGCAAATTAGCATTAAAAAATGCCTTGCCTCAGCTACGGGTGGCTCCCTCTGGTGCTGAAGTTTCATACTATATTTTTGAGAGCTATGTTACTCTACAATTTTCTGATTCCCCCTCACATTAAAATTCAATACTTTGAAAGGTTTGAAGTACTTAAAATTATGTACCTGGAATGGCTATGGTATTATGTGTAAATATCATGAATTTCGTGATTACGTCGAAGAGAAGGACTTTATCTTTGTCCTGTGACCAGACTCCAGCCAGCATTATCTTTGTCCATTGACTGCATTGACATTATCTTTGTCCAAGTGACTAGACTCCAGCCAGGGAGAGTTCCCAAACTTGCAAATTATTTTACTTCTAAAAATGACAGACAAGCACCGAATCCTAGTGCTGTTTATCATGGTGGCACATGTCTTTTTATTAAAAATCATATTCCCCATCGCAGAATTGACACACTGAGTCTGAGCAGACTCGAGGCGACGATTATCGAAATTTTTATTCAAAATTCACCCTCCTTAATTTTGATCTCTGCCTATCTTCCACCTTTATCCAGAACAAGAGACAAATCTCCGGTGGAGGATTTTAAGAAACTGCTCAATTTATCAACCAATATCATTATCGCTGGTGATTTAAATTGTCACCACCAGGCTTGGCGTTGTAAAAATTCGAACACCGCTGGTCGTGGTCTCCTAAAACAGGCTCAGTGCGCTCAATTTAAAATTATACCGTCGGATTCACCCACACGATACGATGTAACTACAGTGGAACGGTGCTTCGGTACACCAGGGTACCTGGGCCGAAGGCCCTACCCCTTGTAGAATAGTTTAGACGTTTCGAATAGTTGATATGACATTAACTTTTATGATTTCATCATATTTTTTTATATATATATATATTTTTTAATTTTTTTTTGTAGATTTTTGGGTTTTTTGTATATTCTAAGTTATGATCCTATCTCCTGGACTAATCCAGGCTATCTTTTTCAGTTGCTGTAATGGACTGGAAGGACAGAAAGCTATCGAGTGGTGAAAAACCTGGAAGTCAAGATGTTATGACAAAAGCAGTGCACAAAGTGAGACCAGCCCTTGGTAAGTGTGAATATTTACATATAAACATACATATATGATATTACAAAAAAAAGATATATGATAATACAAAAGAAGGTGCTACATAGATATAGAAATACATTAAGCAGAAATGCATTACTATGCTATGGGGCCCACCAGCGGCCGAGCGGTAAAGTCGCTGAACACTGGTAGTTCGGTCCGAGGTTCGAATCCCGCGAACGGGCTGGCTGCATGGGGTGTTTTCGTGGTTTTCCCCATGTGTAACGTGTATACGAGCCAGTTTCCCTTAGAAAGTCCTCCACGAAAGGCATCCCTCCTCTTAGGCAGATAGCCCTAGTGTGCTTTGCCATAATTAAATACACCACACCAACTATGCTATGCTACATAATCCACTCATTTAGAATGGCCAGTGGTCTGTGTTCGTTTTCCAGATTGTATGGGTCGTACTCAGGTATCTTAATGGCAGGGTTTTGGATTGCTAACTGCCTGCAGTGAAATCTCTTGGCTATTTGATAGTAAACAGACTTAAGAGGGCGTACGCCCAGTTCTTCATGTATTTTATTATTGCGCACATACCAAGGTGCATTAGCTATTTGCCTGAGAATACAGTTTTGTGCTATTTGCAGTTTACCCCGATACCTATTGCATGAGTACGCCCATACAGGACATGCATAGCATAGTAATGGACGCAATATGGATTTATAAATGAGTAACTTGTTATCTATTGACAAAACACTGTTTCGAGCAATTAAGGGGAAGAGTTGAGCTTTACGGGCTCGAAACTTATTGATAATATATGTTATGTGTGGGTTCCATGACAGAGTTTTATTGAGGATCACCCCAAGATAAGGGACTTGCTGGGCCCAGGGGATGGAGCTGCCGTACATAACCAGGTTTTTTTTGAACTTCTTCTTCCTGGTAAACAGGATGGCTTGAGTTTTATCTATGTTGACCTTAATCTTCCATTGAGTGAGCCAAGTCTCCAGTGAATGTATGTAATTTTGTAAATGTTGGATAGCTGAACCAGCAAATGCACTTTGTGTGAGGATTGCTGTGTCATCGGCATACATGGCCAGTGTTGTGTTCTGTGTTGTAGGGATGTCGTTCACGTAAATATTAAAGTAAGTGGGCCCTAAAAGGGACCCCTGAGGGACCCCCGCCCTTATAGGGTGTACAGTAGAATTTGTTCCAGAGACGTAAACGACAAAGTTTCTACCTGTTAGGTAGGATTTGGTTATGTTTGTGATGTAATCTGGGAAGCCCAGATTGTGTATTTTGTAAACAAGTGCCTCCAGCCAGACTCGATCAAAGGCCTTGGCTATGTCAATAAACAGACCACCAGTGACTCTCTTCTTGTGTAGACCTTCAGAGATGAGCTCTACCACTCTGTACAGTTAGTTGGTTGTTCCCAAGCCTTTCCGGAAACCGAATTGACTTGGGATGAGGATGCTATTTCGCTCCAGATGGTCGTTGATTCTGTGAAGGAGTGTTGATTCGTAGATCTTGCTCATGGAGGAGAGTAGACTGATCGGTCGATAAGCCTCGGGGTCTGATGATGACTTTCCTGGCTTGAGGATGGGTATGATCTTCGCAGTTTTCCATGCTTGTGGAAAATATTATAGCTGCATAATCTTAGTGAAGAGCTTCGCTAGTACGAAAAGAATCTTCAATGGAAGTTTCTTCAGCATGGAATTAGTAATGCCATCCAGGCCAGGGCTCTTCTTCGTCTTGAGTTTATTGACATAGTCAACAACCTCCGAAGGCATGACCGGAGGGATGTTGTTTATGTTTGTATCTGTTGTGATGCTGTTGTGAAATGTGTAAACAATGTGTTCTGTTGATGTATCATGTATGTTGTTCGTGCAAAACTGACATTCCAGTTGCTGTGCTAACAATTCTGCTTTCTCAGTTTCAGTGCAGTGAATCCTCGTGGGGCCTTTAAGGGGCGGAATTTTATTGTAGCATTTAGTATACCTAGAGACAGCTTTCCACAGTGAGTTGTCATCTGTGGAAAGTGAGTTAAGGTAGCTGGTCCAGCTTTGCTGTGCTTGTTCTCGTGTAAGAGACTTGACTGCATTAGATAGGCGATTAAACTGTTGTTTATCCTCTCTGCACCTAGTGCGTTGGAAACGTCTACGTGCTGCATTTCTTTGCTTGATTAATGCTTCCAAATCTCTGCTCCTTGTCTGCTTCCTTTTTTTGAATTTCAAATTTGGCTCCGTCATGTGCGGTGTTGATTTTTTGGGTAAGCTCCTGAATAAAACTATCAATGTCATCCCCAGTCTGTATCGTAGGGAGTGTATAGTGTATGTTGTTGAGAGCTTTGGCAAATATATGGCAGTCGATCCTAAAGACTCTTGTGTCTGTTGTGGTACACCTACTAATGTCCAGAATCATCTTAACCGGATTATGATCCGATGACAATTCGTCCAGCACGGAAATATCCAGTGGGACACTGGTATTTCCGAGCAGGAAGAAGTCAAAGATCCCGGTGGACCTAGTGGTGTACCGTGTTGGGGTTTTTGGAGCTGCTATGCGTAATCCAGCCGAGTGGGCTAAGTTGAAAATTACACGTCCAGTGTCGTTTGAATTGTAGCAGTTCCACGCGCGGTGTCGTGCATTTAAGTCTCCACCTAGGATAATGTGTTTACCAAGACTGAGTAAAATTTTAAGTCCGCCAGGACTGCAGATACATGACGTCCTGGGGGAATGTAAGTGGAGACAAGAATGTATGTTGTGGAAGTGTTTGTTGTGAGTGAGATTGCAGAGGCCTCCACGACCGAAAGCTGCGGTATTGTGACAGGAATATGTGGGATGCAGCGTTTAATCAGGAGTGCAGTTCCACTCCCTCTCGGGCGGGAAATTGACGGAGATCTGTTTGAACGATGCACTATGTAATTTTGCACATAAATTGGTGTGGCTGGGCCAAGTTTGTGTTCTTGTAGGAACATAACATCAGGAGTGTACTCATTTATAAAATCTCTTAGCTCGTGAATTCTATGAGGTAATCCATTTGCGTTCCATGTAATTATATTCAAAACATTATTCACATTATACATTATTTACATTAGTGGCAGATCCAAAGATTTCTTCAAACAATTCAAATAAAATAAATAATTTATCTACAGTGTTTTGGGTAGCCTGTAGGTCAGGCATTTTGTTTGATATTTTACGCAAAACATTGACAAAGGATATGCCATTGAACATATTTACAATATCTTTTACAAGTTTGGATACCTCAAATAGGCCAGATAGGCCAACATCATTACTGTTACATGGTTTGTTTATTTTTTTTTCATTTTTTACAATTTTCTCACTATTAACTGATTCCTCAGTAATCTGGGTGGTTTTCCCTCTAGCTACATTTGCATAGGAAACTCCAGCTTTTACAAAACTGCCCTTAACAGGTTGATTACTATTATTGTTAGTCATGATTTTTTACTTTGTAATCTGGCACCTTGGGGAGCTGGGAATTTAGGGCATCCGCGATAATTCGCAGGATGTCCAGTCTGCCCACAGTTGCAACATTTAACATTTTCTATGAATTTGCTGACACATTCTTCAGTTTTCTGGGTGCCAGCGCATTTAACACATTGAGATTTTAGTTTGCAGTTATCTGATGAGTGATGGAAGTGCTGGCAGTTGTGACACTGCACAACACTCCCATTTACTCGATAAGGTTTAAAACTAACAAAAAAGTTTAGAAACTTAGTTAAATCATATATTTTTTCAACTTCCGGAGTTTTTTCGATGTGAATTTGAAACAAGGGCATGGGGACTCTTGTCCGAATACGGTGCATTTGAGCTACTTTTCTTATTTTATAGCCCATCCTAGTGAGCTCTTCATGGATATCTTCCGAGGAGCAGTCTATTGGCATACCTCTTAAGACCACTTTGGGTGGTTTGTCTAATTTGGATAGTATTATATAGTGATCAATTTTCTTTTCATCCAGGAATTTGGTAATTACCCGGTGATCGTCCTCAGTGTTGGGGAAGATTTTTAGAAAGTCCCCCTGCACCTTGCCCGCAAATTCACATTTAACATCGGTACGTAGCACCTTCATAAATTCATTGAATTTCATGTCCGGTTTGACCATGATAGGTTTAGGTTTAGAAACCTTAACATAAACATTATCCATAATAACATCATTAGTATCATCATCAGTTTTAGAATTTGTATCATTTGTACTCAATTTTTCAAATTTATTTGCCAATGGCAATTCAGTATTACATTTTATTAGCTTACTAGGGCGCGCAGTATTCTTAGGAAGAATAAACCCGTCTGCGTCCCTATCGTCATTAATTGATCTTTTTTAATTGATCTTTTGGCCAATTTTTAGATGGGCGCTTAGGCCTAGGTTTAATTATCTCAGCCTGATTACCATTCTGGCCAGCATTGCAATTCACTAATTCATTAGCCATATCATTATTTTTACCATTACTCAAATCATTAGCAACAGAAAACATATTATTTATAAATACATTTCTATGTACAAGTTTAACATTATCAGTATTAACATTATTACCAAGAGCAGAAGCAGCACTTTGGCACTTACCTTGAATATTTTCTCTTAGGGCCGTTCCCACACGTTGTTGTCTCTCCAGGGTCTCCCGGACAATCTTAGCATTTGCCTCGTCAGTCATCGATCCGAGAATGTTCTTGCACAAGTTGCCTCGCGCGATCATATCCGTGTTGATTGTATTAATAAACGCAACACCGCGACAGACATCTTCTTGAGTCCATATTTCCTTTCCAAGCACCTCTTGCCAATCCGGATCCAGAGTACAGTTTCCATATTCAAGTATATCAGAACCAAAATCACATAATTTGATGCAGGCAGTCGTCGATGTATCCATTTTTTGTTTATCTGGCAGCGGCGGAAACTCGTTACCCACCATGTGGGTCGAAGTCACACTTCACCTGATTCACTAAAAAATCGAGAAAAAACACTCACGAAAACACAAAAGGAGCACTTCACTATTACCGAGAAATAATCATAGATCCAAAAGATACGTGTAAATCCAATACAGGAGCACTAAAACAGTTGAAAAATAGCCACAACACAAAACCATCCAAGATGGCGGCGAAAATGGCTCACAGAGCACGAGGTTGAACACGGAGCACAGCGAAAACACGTCCGTCACTCACCAAGTCACCAGCCGAACTCCTCCAAAAAAACCCAAAAAACACGATACGATGTACGGGGAGCCCCTTCTTATATTGATTTGGCTTTTTTCAAAATATTCCTTTTGACTATCACGTGACTGTGGAAAGTTGTCTATCCTAAGATTACAACCCCGTTCTCATCGACCCTAACTGTAATTCTTTTAATCAAAATTCTCCGGCACTCGTCTCTACAAATTGGGACAATTTTCGATATAAGCTTAACAGTAAAAGTTTTCCCTCCCTCGAAATTAAATCTAGTGATGATTTTGACAAGGCTGTTGATCAGTTAACTTTTATCCTAACATGTACTTTTAAAGTAGTATCAAAACCCCCCAATTTTAATAAACTTCCAGCTGAAATCAAACTCAAAATTCGCGAAAAGAATAAAGCACGAAGGGTTTGGCAAAAAATTAGAAGTTCTCACTTAAAATTACTACTCCGTGCTCTCCAAAATGAGATGAAGGCTTCATGTGACCAGTTCAATCAATCACGATACTCTGATAACATTCAGTCCCTAACGACCACAGCACGTCAAAGACTGTTGTGGTCTTTGACGTGCATTAGCCACACTTCGCAAACACAAATCTCACATTTCGTCCTTAGCTAAGAACGCAGTGGTGACTCATACAGACACGGAGAAAGTTTAATTAATTGCTGATAGTCTGCAAACACGATTCACACCCCAAAATGAAGGTGGTGGTTGTGGTGTATTTAATTATGGCAAAGCTCACTACGGCTATCTGCCTAAGGGGAGGGATGCCTTCGTGGAGGACGTTCTAAGGGAACTGGCTCGTATACACGTTACACATGGGGAAAACCACGAAAACACCCGTGCAGCCAGCCCGTTCGCGGGATTCGAACCTCGGACCGAACTACCAGTGTTCAGCGACTTTACCGCTCGGCCGCTGGTGGGCCTTCCCCAAAATGAAGGAATTTTTGCTAATACCGCAAATTCCTTCCAACTACATGTTGAAAGATTTCTAAACTCTTCACGTCAGAGAGGCGAATATATCGCTAAATTAAATCCTAAGATTGCGCCTGGATTGGACTCTATTTCTAAACGCAGGATTAAATACCTACCCACCAGCTATCTATTTCTCTTAGTAATGGTCATAAATTATATGTTACTGCATTGCTATTTTCCTCAAAGCTGGAAGAGAGCACTTTTGTACCTATTCCGAAACCTGGCCAGTGCCATTCAAATCGTCAAAATTATAGACCTATCAGTCTCCTATCTTCGCTATCAAAGATTTTCGAATTTGTGCTACTTAAACGCCTGAATGATTTCTCCGGAGCCAAAAAGTCCTTATTGACGAGTAATTTGGTTTCCGAGCAAAATACTGCACAACGCACCAGCTTCTGAGGACAGTGGAGTTTATTCACGAAGGCTTTCGTAGCAAAATGCTTATTGGCTCCTTTTTTTTTTGACACAGCCAAAGCATTTGATAGGACTTGGCATACGGGTATTATTTTCAAGCTTATGCGACTTGGTATTCCGGCTCAACTTATTCACATAATTAACTCGTATCTCACTAATCGTTCTTTCTCAGTACGAGTTAATTCCATCCTTTCGGCTCCCCGTCCAATTCTAAGTGGCGTAGCTCAAGGTAGTCTACTTGGACCGACTATATTCAACATCTTTATCAACGACATTCCAAAATCACCCATTGTTACTCTAGCACTCTATGCAGATGATACGGCCATCCTAAGAAAACACAAAAATTTAAATGTTCTGGTTCACAATATTCAGAGTTATCTCCATAGCCTTGAGCACTGACTCATTACTTGGAAAATCAAGATTAACGTCGCTAAATGTGCTGCCATGATATTAACACGCTCCCGAATCTCGTACCCTACCATTAATATAAAGTTCTTCGATGACTATTTTCCCTGGTTAAATTCATATAAGTATCTAGAAGTGGTACTTGATTCCAAATTAATCTGGCTTCTTCATATTGATTATGCATTGATTCATTGCACCATCTGGTGTACAGCTGTAAAAACACACATATTAAAAAATTCAAGACTTTCAAAGTAAGACCCTGCGTTTAGTCCTTAATGCAGCATACTATATCCGTACTGATGTGATTCATTCGGATCTTAACATTAAACCCATAGACGTTGTTATTTAAAACCTTAGTCAAAATTTATTCCTCAAAATTGAACAGACTGATAATCGTGCACTTCAACTATTTGCAGCTCGCAGAAAAGATCTCGCTCCATCATGGGACGCGAATACGGCATGTAGTATGCTCCAGCTAAAAGGCGTAGACACGCCCCTCTGTTCTCAGTTCCAGCGCCGGCCATGAAGGACGTACTTAGCCATGTAATTGCTCTACCATTCTCGTACTCCAGTATTACTGAAAAGTGGTCACCTCTGCATTCTTATCAATCTGTTCACTATTTAATCACATCATGCCCGCTGCCGATATTTCGTCGCGAAAATTTAATCTTTACTTCGCTATGATTAGTGTCATATGCCAACGAGCCTATTAATCTGTAAAATCTTTCCTTTCCACTTTTTGCTTTAGTGTCGTATTTATGTGTTATATATATATAAATATATATAAAACACATAAAATAAAAATTACAAAAAAAGTTTAAAATCACAAAACTTCCAAAAAATATCAAAACTTGATTTTCCTATCAATAAACTTTCTCGAGCTAATGTAGCTCCCTCTAGTGTGCATCATGATAACGAATTATGCAATTTTCCTGTTCTACTCACTACTTGGATATTTTTCTGATGTGGATGTACATGGTTTTGAACCATAGGCAATCCTTAACTTACAATCATTGGCATTGGCAAATCCGCAAATAACCATTTATTTTGACAAAAAAATGCTTTATATCTCTTTGAGGGAAAATTGTGGTTTTGAAACGCAATTTATATCATTGATATGCTTTGTGTCTAGATTGTCATTAGTATGTCATTAACTACAAATATTTTTGCGAACTTTGATTTGCAGGGGGGAGTGACGACAGTTCCATCAATTAAAAGTTGGCGGAAATTGTCATAAAATTCAAAACATCAAAACATTTTTTTCAAAGATATATGCTTAAATTTCCACGATTTTTCAGCTGACTCAAAATTAATAATATGAGAGTTCTGGAAGATTTTCGAAAACTAAAGTTAGGCTAGATATAAAACCGACCAAGTACGTTTCATTCGAGAGATCGGAATCATCACTTTGTAAAGAAATTTGCAACCTCGCGTAAATAGTCTTTGTTTCATCTATGACCTGTGCCCTAGGACTCTCAGATTCAAGGCCTTAAAATCCTGTCGATAAGGAAGGACCTGCACGAAGATGTAAATAAATTCGCAATAGTACATGAAAGTAAAATAAGAATTTCTTGTAGCTCCTAAGAGGCACTAATTGACATAAATTTCGCAATACCTACTGGAAATTATAGCAGCATTTCACACATAAAAATAGCAATACAGTGAATACTTTAAAATGCAAAGAACAATATATTTGCAAGTACCATTTCTACTTTGATTTCGCAATGGTGGCAAACGACATGTTTGCAAAGCAGAAGCAGTATTGAACGATATTACCTTTACTTCCTACATCCCACTTGAATGTTGCTTATGTCAGACACCTGTACTTATGGAGGGAATAAAGGTCTCCTTAAGTACAGGTGTCTGGCAGAAACAACCAAAATGGTTTTCCAAAAGGGATTGTAAAATGGTCCTAAACGGATTGAGAACATATTTTTTTCGTGATGTCTGTACGAACATACTTAATTATTTATCTGGCATAACTCAGAAACGAGTAGCCCTGGAACATTGGAATTTAGTGTACGAGACTGCATCTAGTTGTGATCTAGTTAGTTTTGAGATTTTTACATCTAGTTGTGCTCCTTCCGTTTTCGTTGCAATTGGCAGCAGTAACATATATACATACGTTTATTCAGACTCTGTTACCCGGCTCGATGAGTACAGTGTTTCTTATATATTGCTAAATTGTGCATGTTGTGCTTGCAAGATGATTGAATATTGTTTTTCTTATGTTCCGGGTTTTGTGCCTTTAGTTAATCTGCATGTAATAGTTTTAAAACTATCATATATGTAAAATCTGAGGTGGCGCTAGGCCTACTGAAGCCGTCATTTATTTACATTTCAACATCTTAGTAGACAGCTGAGTTAATTCATTTGACGCACCTACAGCAGTGTCTTTTTGCATATTCACACGAAACGTTAACGTTTCATTTCGTGCGCCGAAAATTCTTCCTACTAGCTGGCCCAACCACTCCAATTCGCACAAAAACTCTAATTTTAAATGCAAGAATAGTTTTTTTAACGGTTTTGAACTGTATTTGTTTTTTATGTTTTTGTGTATTCTACAATTTTTAATTATGATCATTTTAACTATTTTTCTTTATCCCAAAGTGAGAACAAAATTAACTGAATGAGAATTATATCTCTGTTGAAATTTAAGGATATATGTTTAAATGAAATGCAGCAAAAAAATGTTTATAATTTAAGTTCTTTAAATTCGCCTCGAAATTAAACTTCTCCAGGGGGTAAAAAGATTATAATATTTTAAATTTATTTCTTCCAGTTGATTAAACTTATTCTACTAAAAAGTTTGATAAAAAACTACACACTTTTTGCCCAAAAGGGTTTGTTAAGGAACGTACGCTCTCGATGACCTCGTAGTATACCAGCCTGTTGTTACACTCTCTCCTACTAACCCATTTTTTTGTTTTGTTTTATTTTTTAGCTTCATTCTTAAGCATCATTTTTTCGCACTTAAAATATATACATTTCTACAGCACAATTACAAAATTTTAACAGCAGCATGGTAGTAGTACACGTTTAGAATTCCTGATGCAGCAATAGGTATTGACATACATCTTCCTAGTTTTTTTCAGTCTTTTCTCAGCTCATGATATCACTATTCAGTTTACTACAATTACTTACCGCTACTAACTTTATAAAACATCTTTCTCTTTTAGCGTGTTAGATTAGTATTAACTGGAAATAATTGAATTTATTGAAGAAATACTAAAAATGAAACTTCTCATTCACCTTTTTCACCATTTTATAACGGCCAAATGAGGAATGAAAATCCTTTCAAATAGTTGCCTTTTTTTGGTTAATAAATCTTATTCTTTTCCCCTTATGACTTGTGGTATTAATCTCTGCTGTTAAACAAATTCGGAACTAGATGTGTTTTTAAACATCGGGTATGTCAAAATAATTAAAACGTATAAAATAAAATTTTATTAAACTCTTCGGAGCAGGCGTGGACTAATGGTTGCACAATAAACTGGGATAAGCCTTTCACATTTCCAAAAATGTAACGCTATCTCTCTCAGTCACATTTTAGCATAAAAAATATTCGAGCTTTTAACAGCTACCGTAGTAGATCGTCATTGATAATTAAATGTCTTTGACACTTGACGGCAAGGAGGTTAGAATACATGGAGATGCCCTGCACGCAGTCAAAGTGAAGTCAAAAAAGGGGAAAAGCATGCCCTTAGTAGTCGTGGCTTAGAAAGATTGACGTGCTCTAACCACACCCAATTTTGTTTCTGGTAGTCGTAAAGGATCGCAGATTCTTCAGGTCCTCTTTCCTTTACTTTTCTCGCCATTTCATTTTATTTCTACATTATGTAATTAATATAATTTCTAATTTATGTAATAGCAATAATTTCTACATTATGTAATTGCATGCTGTAATTAATGAATGCTAGCATTAAAAGTATTGTGAACACAGAACAGGATTATAATTTACTTTTTCTAAGTATATATAATTCTCAAATTTTTCATGTTATAAATATTACTTATGTTTCAAAAAAACTTAATTTGAATAAAATATGTAAATTTTACGTTGTTATTTTAAAACTCACACAACAAATTTGACTAAAAATCAAATCCAGTTATCATATATTTACTTGAGCAAAAATTAAAATGTAGTTAAACACATAAAAGGTAAAACCTGTAATGTAATTATGATCAGACATTAAAGTAAACTGTTTTCTTTTCCATGGAGAGCTAGCCACGCCCCCTCCACTTGTTTACTTCTCGTTTTGCCATCTCATATAAGTTAATTACGAATATCAGTTTTATTATTACTATGAAAAGGTAAATATGAGAACTATATATGTTTCTTCGTGTACTTTACACAAAGAAAATACTCAAACTCTTTCTTGAAGGCCATTGAAACACACATTTTGATTATTCTACTTGTTTATGCACGTTTTAAAACATTCTTTTACATGGACATGAAGTCAGAAATGTAGACATTATTTCGCTGCAACAATTCTGTGCCTTTCAGGCGTTTCACATCTACGCATACAAAATCAGAAAACACACTGAGAACTTGAAACCAGCTGGCGTTTTACCTCACTTCCCTTAGTGAGGTAATTGTTTCCTTCCCCCTGCTTCACTTTCTTTGCACTCCAATAGCAGAGACGCCATCTCCATGTATTCTAACCTCCTTGCTTGATGGCCTTTAGCCCCTTAGACACTTGGAATAGTAATATACTCCTGCGCTACCCACTACTTTTTTATCACTAGCCAAGTACTGGGTTTTCGAGAAATCCTTCTTTAAAGCTAGAACCTATATCATAAAAAGTTAGATTTATTTTTCTATTAATGTTTATTTCTCACATAAAAACCGGTGGAAATTCAGTCATCCAAATTTAGATATCTTTGAATAAAATTTCATAAATAATGGAATAAATGGGAAATACTTTAATCAATATTAATGGTTATTTATCCGAAGTTAAATTTTTAAACTATCCTTTAAAATATCAGAGAATAGTCCGTAAAATTACCGATATTTATTAAATATTTATTAATATTTATTAATTTCACAATTTAAAAATAAAATTAAAAATCAGTAATCTAGAAATTTGTTTAATTTTAATTTGAGTTTAGGGACTTAAGATTTTTGGTTTTTGTATCTAGTTGTTTTGACCCTTAAGGTTGCTTAACTTTTTGCACTTTTGGAGTGTTAAATTTTTATTTTCTTAATTTTGAGTAATTTAATTTGTATACCTCTTTCTTTTAACGTTAAACGAATACATACTTTCTGACTGGCGGTAGAAGAAAAATAATTTGATTTGATTTGTATTTCTTTTTGGATAACTTGTGTTTAGTCTCAATTTGTGGCTGAGGAAACAATTATTTCAGTGCTGACGTTTTTATTATGACTTATAATGTTGTGTAATTAGTAGCTTCGTTTTTTTTTAAGTTCCCAAAGTCATTTTGTATTAACTTAGTTCAGAGATTTTCACCCCTTGCCCTCTTTCCTTCTACTAAAATTCCTTTCTACTAAGCGTTCCACCATGTTAGGGGGGCGAAGTGCTTGATAGTTTTACCATGTGGTTTTCACGAAAAGAGGACCCTGTTTCGATGGACCAGGCTAGCAGGGTGATGTTCTACAGCATACTTATGGTGGGGGAAAATATACGTTGAGACAGAAGATCTGCATTATCGACTGGGACCCTGGAGCGAGGCTAGTTTCTTCCCCCGTTTCCGCCTGCAGTTTTGATGACACTTTGGTGTGGCCTTGGAGGTTGAACGATGGAATGGTGAGGAACGGCCCCTTTTGGTAGTCGGGAAACCCCTTCCCGTGAAGATCCAGCAATTCTTTAGATCCAGAGTGTGGGTTGCCTTTTTTTGGCTTCCTGCTAGTCAACATCTACGCCAAATTTTCAAAAAACGCGCCAGCTACTAAAACGGCTGCGCAGTGTTTTTCGGGAGACAGAGACGGAAACGACAGAAAAGAGAGGGAGAAAAGAAATTTCACGAGAACATAAAAGATGTCAACTTGGGCGAGCAGCTCCGAGGTGAGCCTCATCATAGACGTAGTAACGTAAATTAACCCGCACTGAAGAGAGGTTGCAGCATCTATATTTTCATCCTAAAATTTACGCTGTCATGATGGGCTGTGGAGGAAGACCTGTGTCCTACTGGTTGGAAGAAGTAATAGGAGGGAAGCCTGGCCTCCGAAACAATAGCTTTGTTGAATTTCGTCAACCTAACTTTTTTTGTTTTCTAATTTCAGATACTATCCCAAGTTTTCCTTGAGAAAAAATGTTCGCTATCAAGTACTCTAACAAAACTAAAATGCATGATGGATACCCAAATCCGGATTTGTGTAGCATCTTATTATATATGTTAAAGAAGGGTCCTTTTCTGTTGTTTTCAAATTAGTTCTTTAATTGATCCAGCCACCACGTTTAAATTGTAAGGTATAGTGAGGTCATGACTCTCTTTTCTGTTTTGTAATAATAATATTTTCCTACCTTAAATAAACGTATGTTGATTGTATTTATTGTAATTACCTTTTGCACTGGACCTTAAACATAGAATGGGTTTTGTTTTACACAACGCAACTTCCTGGAATTTAGAATTGTTTACATATTTTGTATTTATGTGTCACTATGTCCCCGGCTCACAATACCTAGTATGTTATTGTTACAATATTGATTGATATGTTCAGTTAAGTGACTTATACACACAGTTGCCTACCTCATAACCCAGAATGAACTTTTGCTCTAGTTGTTTTACAGATATGGTGTTCATTTGTAATTATTAAGTATGAATGTATGTTGTTTTATATAACATAAAATAATGGTGTCGCCAATGCCAATGATTTGAAAATTTCGGAGTGCCTATGGTTCAAAACCATTTACCTCCACATCAGAATTACTAAAAGTGAGCAGAAATAGGAAAAATTTGGCATAAGTGACTTACTTGATGCACACTAGAGGGAGCCACTGGCTCGAGAAAGTTTAAGGATAGAGATGAGAAATAAAAAACTTAAGTATCATAATATTTTTATAAGTTTTTAGGTTTTATAATTTTTTTTTTTTTTTGTATTTTATATTTTATACTTTTTTGGTTTATATAAATTTTTTATACACAATACAAACACTAAAGCAAAAAGCGGAGAGGAAAGAGTTTAAGATTAATAGGCTCATTGGCATGTGGCTTGTGTAGGATAGTGCAAATAATAAAATATGAACGCGTTGAAAATATTCATAGGCAGATTTTAAAAATCTGCGGGAGATGTAATTCTATGCGAACAGATTGATAACTTTGCTAGAAGATCTTGAATGCAGGTAGTGATGGTGATAAGGCAATTATATGGCAGCTCGCTGAAGAGACGTCCTTCCTTCATGGCGCGGAGGCTGGAACTGAGGTAGATGCCAATGCCAATGATTTAAAAATTTCGGAGTTCCTATGGTTCAAAACCATCTACCTCCTCATCAGAATTACTAAAAGCGAGCAGAAATAGGAAAAATTTTGCATAAGTGATTTACTTGATGCACACTAGAGGGAGCCACAGGCTCAAGAAAGTTTAGGGATAGAGATGGGAAATAAAAACTATCTATCTTTTTATAAGTTATCATAATCTTTTTATAAGTTTTTAAAATTTTTTTTGTATTTTATATTTTATACTTTTTTTGGTTTTTTATAATTTTTTATACACAGTATAAACACTAAAGCAAAAAGTGGATAGGAAAGATTTTACGATTAATAGGCTCATTGGCATGTGGCTTGTGTTGGAGAGTGCAAATAATTATTGAGATCGCGATGAAAATATTCATAGGCAGATTTGAAATCTGCGGGAGATGTGATTCTTAAGTAAACAGATTGATAACTTTGCTTGAAGATCTTGATAGTAGTAGCAGAGGATGAAATAAGCAATTATATGGCAGCTCGCTGAAGAGACGTCCTTCCTTCATGCGCGGGGGCTGGAACTGTAGTTGAGCTTGCTTAAATGCTTAAATGCTAATTGCTTATGCTTATATTAGCCCAGTTGGGCTTTAATAAGCTATATTGATCTAATCCCCTAAGGACAATCAGAATGTCAACTATCAGCTAGTTCCCAGCCAGGAAATCGGAGCGGGTAAGGAAAAGAGGGCCCATCGGCCATAGTGACAAAGTCCAATCATCAAAGTAACTTAACTCTTACCCCTGAGACAAGAGTAATAATCACGTGTATGGAGCTATGAAGATGCAAAAGAAATGAAAATACATGAAATGTGCATAGGATACAGTGTTGAACATGTAATAAACAAATGAAAGTGAAGTAATGTACGCATAAAAATGTGTTATTTACATATTTGAAAACGAGTGGGCTAAGTGACAAAATTGTGATCCCTCATTCTGTGAGCCGTAAAAGGCCTGATATTGTAGTCCTCAGGAATGCAGACATAGTTCAGTACAGCATTAAAGTTTCCTTTACTGCAATTCAAGCCTTTGTCAAAGAACTTGCTGTTAAGTTTTTGCAGATATTTGTCAATATATTCAACTTGTAAATCATCGTGCAGGAGTTTGTTACGGATGTAAAAATGCGCTCCTGTCATGGTGCGTAAGATTGTGTTTTGAGTCACCTGCAATTTGTTGATATCTGAGCTTGTAGCAGTCGCCCAGACAGGGGACGCATAACACATAATTGGTCTTAAAATGGAAATATAAATCTGTCTTTTCCTTCTCAGATCTAACTGCGAGCTGCGCCCTAGCAGTACTTGTAATTGTTGAGCAATTCCTCTGGTCTTGTTTGCAATGTAATTGACATGCGTACTCCACGTGAGTCTTCGATTCAAGTAAACACCTAAATACTTGGCCTTGTTTACCATCGGGACACGTTGGCCGAATAGGTAAAGTGGCTGAACTGAGACCAGTATTTTCTTCCTTCTAACAAGAAGTAGCTGTGATTTAGTCGCATTGATGGAAATCTTCCACCTGGAGCACCACTCCTCAATGTCCATAATTATATCCTGCATAACAGAAATTGCCCTGTTAGGCTGAATAGATCTGACCGCTACAGCGGTGTCATCCGCATAGCAGGCCAGCAATGTATTTCTGTTGAGTTTATCCCGCGGGAAATCAGCCGCATAGAAAAGATAGAGTACTGGGCCAAGACAGGACCCCTGGGGGACGCCTGCAGCGATAGTTTTGTATCCAGAATGACTTTGCTTGCAGCTAACTGTAAAGTAACGATTTGCAATATAAGATCTGGTGAGTAAGATCAGTTCTCTAGGCAAATTCATCATTATCAATTTATATATTAAGCCCTCATGCCAGACACGGTCAAATGCTTTGGCCACGTCCAGCATGAGCACTGCAGTACAACTCTTATGATGCAGAGCAGAGCCGATAAATTCCACAAGCCTAATCAGTTGTTTAGATGTGCAAAGTTCGCTCCTAAATCCATACTGATCTTCCGGAAGTACCTGTAAATAAGGCTGGAATTTCCTTAAAATTATTCGTTCAAAGATCTTGCCTATATTAGAGAGCAAGCTTATGGGCCTGTGATTTTCCGCCTTAGTGATGTCTTTTGCAGGCTTCGGTAGTAGGAAAACTTTTGCGTACTTCCAGCAGTCCGGGAAGTAGCATAACGTAATGCATATATTAAAAATGCTGGAAAGTCTTGTGATTCCACCGCGCGGGAGGTTCCTGATCATTAAATTTGTAACTCCATCAATACCTGGGGCTTTCTTGGGGTTCAATTTGGAGATAATATCCGTAACTTCTCTTGGATTAGTTAAACCATCGGCATTTAGAGCCGTGGGAGCACCTAGCCATTCTTCTACTTTCATTCTGACTTGGGTCTCAAAGTGAATATTACGAGGTGTCTGATTGGGAGAAAATTGCTTTTCAAGATGTGAAGCAAAAATCTGACATTTGTCAGTATCTGAATAAGCAGTGACGCCGTTGTCAATAATTGGCCTATCACACTGATGCGTCCTCTTTAACATTTTTGTAAACTGCCAGAAGGCATCACTGTCTAAGTTTAACTCCTCCATTTTAACATTCCAAGCCTCACACTTTAATTTATGCATTTCAAGCTTAATATGCTTACTGATCCTATTTAACTCCGTTTTAATAATTGGGTCCCAGGTGATATTATACCTCCTTCGCAGCCTGTTTCTTTCGGCTATGAGAGATTTGACGTACCTTGGAATCTTAGCGATTTTACAAGACCTTTGAGTAACCTTGGTGGCCTCATAGTAAGAGTCATTAAGACATGTAGTAAACTTATCAATCTCCTTGTCAATATCAGAAGGGCTTTTCATAGCACCTAATTTAGGGAGCCTCACTTTCACAACATTGTGGTACATTCTCCAGTCGGTATGGATCTTAACATTCGTATAATTAATACTGGTGACCCCTAGTGTAGCAATCACAGGAGTATGATCAGAGCTTAAGTCGTCTCGAACCTCCAGCACCATATTAATTCCTGTATTAGTCAAGATGATATCTAGAATATCAGGAGTGTACCTGATGTTGCTGGGCCTGAACGTCGGTACGTCAGGCGCAAATATACCAACTGGGTGGTTACTGATATACTCTCTCAGTACTTTACCATTGTGATTAGTGCTACGGCAGCCCCAATCTTTATGCTTACTATTGAGGTCGCCACCAACAATCATTATTGAAGAATCCGGAATAATATTTTGTAACATTTCCTCAGTTAGCCTATTAGTAGGGGGGTTGTAGATTGCCGCAAATAAGGTATCTCCAATCTTAGGCAAGCTAATAGAGGCAATCACAATTTCATAGCCCTTGTCTCTTTCAGTCGAAATTAAACAAGATGAATATTTACAATGAACGTAGATGAGTGCTCCACCTCCTCTGTGATGTAACCTATCACATCGGTAGGTTCTATAATTTTTGATGCTAACTCTGTCTCCTGGGGTGATGTGCGTCTCGGAGATCAGGCAAATATCAATGTCGTTCTCATACATAAAGTCCTCCAACTCATCTTTCTTTCCTCTTATGTTGTTAGCATTCCACACTAACATCTTGATTGGCCTAAAATTATTATCTTTCCTATCCATGATTGGGTTCATTATTGACCGCGTTGAAACTACTAGCATTGGCGCTAGGAGCTAAATTTACTTGTAGAATGCCGGAAGCCTTAATAGCCTCAACAAGGTTTTTAAGCCCTTCAAAAATACTTCTAGCTTCATCTAGAGTATTCATTGTTTGCCCGCCAACAGCGGCGGCATAAGATTTATTGATAATTACTCTATCACTGAAATTCTTCAAAGGCGGATTTTGAGTATTTATTTTGGGAAAATTCGGGCAACCCCTGTAGTTGCTTGTATGATCTAATTGGCAATTTATACACTTAGGTTTATCTTCTCTTGGCTTGGGGCAGTCTTTTGAATAATGATCGCCAGCGCATTTCATGCATTTCGGGTCATGCATACATCCTGCCTGGGCATGATGAAATGCTTGACACCGAAAGCATTGTACCGGCCCTTTCCTTCCTTTGTAAGCTTCTACTTTAACATTCAGCAAACATAATTTAGTTATATTATGTATCCCTCTCGCTTTTTCATTCCTCTTCAAAATAACTAGAAACAGGGGCAGATTAAATTTTTCTCCATTTCTGCGTCTTACTAATTGCGAGACTCGTTCAACTGGGAAACCTCTATCTATCAGTTCATCAGATATCTCTGAGGTTGGCGTGTCGATCGGTAAGCTGCGTATAACAACTTTAACCTTCTTGTTTTCGGGTAAAATAAATGAGTGATATTTCACTCCTTTGGCATTAAGTAATGCAGTTAAACTCTTATGAGTTTCTATACTGTCAACTTTTAGCTCATAGTGGTCTTGAGCTTTCATTATACCTGATTTTAGCTTAATTCCTGCATCTTTAAACATTTCCTTATATTTTGACCAGGAGTATTTACCATCCTGTATAATAATCGGGGGAGCTTTATTGCTCACTTTATTTGGATGTATGAATTTATCCACATCCTGCTCATTATTTTCGGCAGAATTGGTACCAGTTTCATGATCATGAGCATCACCTATTAGCCCAGCCGGGCACGTGACCTCATCTGCAGCACCGATAGGCCGCACCATGCTTTCCGTCTGAGACGTACTCGCAGCCGGCTTTTCGGGGATCTCACTAGATGGCGCCACATTAGCGTGGGCTTTATCCATATTATCCACGTCTGGGGCTGTATCCATATTATCATAAGTTATTTCCGTGGTCGGCTCAGCTGTCGAAACTTCTGACAAAACAGAGGAATCCGTCAGAGTAGACTTTCGAGAGGGTTTTCTTAGTCTTCTAGTAAAATCTCCTTTAGGACCTGAGTCCGTGTCGGAGCTGTCTTCATTCAGTGCTTTATGTTTTTTTCGACTGCTTTTCATCTGAGCGCGCAGGGCTGCTGGCTCGTCTGACATTAGTTTTGTTGATTCCAGTTATTGAAGAATCACTGTCATTAACCTTAGGAGCAGGGATGTTTGGTTTGGGAAGAGAAGTAGAAGAACGATCAGCGTTCAGTTCTCTGTCAATGAAAAGTTTGAGGCGTCGAAGGAATTTAAGGTCTCGTGCGTCCTTAGATGAGAGAGATCCATCAGCTTCTTTGATGCATTCTAAGTTGGTAATCTCAGAGGCAATAAAATCAATCATTCGATCCATGGTGGAGCGGATGGCAGAAAATGAAGCAGCGGAGAAAGCAACCAGAGTCTATTGCAATGCCGACCTACTGTTACAGCGGCATGCACTCTGATCAGGTATAATAAAAGAAGAGTTCTAATATCACAAAATCAGGAGCGAGCAGATGCACGTCTTAAAATGTGAGCGAGTGGTCTTGTAGTTGAGAGGGCGTGTCTTGCCCTTTTAGATGGCGGATAGATGCCAAACTCTCGGCCAATCACGGCTTTCGGTCTCTTCTGTGAGCTGCGAATAGCAGGATCGTATGCTGGAATCTGCTGAAGTGCTCGGTTATCAAAATGTTCAATTTTGAGGAATAAATTTTGACTAAGCTTTTTAATATGATAATCTACAGGTCCGAATGAATCACATCTGTACGGACGTACCAGGCTGCATTCAGGGCCATACGTAGGGTTTTACTTTGAAAAGATTGAAGTTTTCTCACATGAGTTTTTGCAGCAGTACCCCAGATTGTACATGCATACATAAAGACAGGTCTTATAATGGATGTATAGAGAAGGATTTTGTTTTTAATTGACAGATTGCTCTTTCGAGCTAAAAATGGGTAAAGTTGGGCTCTAGCACCTTTCGCTTTGTTGAGAACATTTTCAATGTGAAGGCGCCAGGTTAATTTTGAATCAAGTACAACTCCTAGGTACTTGTAAGAATTTGACCAGGGAACATAGTCATCAAAGAATTTAATATTAATGGAAGGGTACGGGAGGGGGCTACGTTTGAATATCATAGCAGCACATTTAGCAACATTAATTTTTATTTTCCAAGTGATGAGCCAGTGCTCAAGGCTAGAGAGATATCTCTGAATGATTTGGACCAAGTTTTCGAGGCGTGTGTGTTGAGCTAGGATGGCCGTATCATCTGCATAAAGTGCAAGAGTGATACTAGGTGATTTTGGTATGTCATTTATGAAAATGTTGAACAAAATTGGGCCTAAAAGTGACCCTTGGGGGACGCCGCTTAGTATAGGACGGGGTGCCGAAATGAAAGAATTAACTCGTACAGAAAAAGATCTATTAGTGAGGTACGAATTAATTATATGAATTAAATGGGCCGAAACGTCAAGTCGTATGAGCTTGATAATAATTCCTATATGCCAAGTCCTATCAAATGCTTTGGCTATGTCAAGAAATAAAGCGCCAGTAAGCATTTTGTTACGAAACCCTTCCTGAATGAACTCCACTGTCCTCAGCAGCTGGTGCGTGGTGCAGTGTTTTGCTCGAAATCCAAATTGTTCATCAATCAGAACGTTGTGATTTCGGAGAAAATCATTCAGGCGTTTAAGTAACACAAACTCGTATATCTTAGATAACGAGGATAGGAGGCTGATAGGTCTATAATTTTGAGGATTAGAAAGGCTTTGGCCTGGTTTTGGAATAGGCACAATAAGTGCTTGTTTCCAGCTTTGAGGAAAATAGCAATGCTGTATCATAAAATTTATAAGCATTACTAAGAAAAATAGATAGTTGGTGGGTAAATTTTTAATCATACGATTAGAAATAGAGTCCATACCAGGGGCTTTTTTGGGTTTGAGCTTGGTAATGTATTCACTTACCTCGCTCATGGATGTATAGTGTATATCTCTCGCGAAAGGCGAGGAGAGGAAACGTTCAACATCTTGTGGGAAAGAACTTGCGCTGTTCGCAAAAATTCCTTCATTATGTGGTGTGAATTGAGTTTGAAGAGAATCGGCAATTAATTCGGATTTCTCAGCGTCTGTGTGAGCCACCACTGCGTGCGTAGCTAAGGACGGAATGTTAGATTTAAGCCCGGAGGGCGCAAGACTTTGAATTTTTCATGACAAGTTATAGGAGGTCAAAGGTGGCTACAGGGGGCGACCATGAGTCGCAAGGGCAAAGAGTGGCGCGCGCATCAAGCAATAAGCAAAGCAGGAGCCGTGAGGGTCTGTATCATATGTTTGCGTTGTATCATAAGAGATCAAAGACATAATCCAGAAGATTCAATCACTATATCTGAATACATATAAATCAAAACAATTAAACATAATCATACACAAGTAAATAAAACAAGTGAAAAGAAATACAACAAACATACAATATAATAAATGAGAAGTAAAATAAATAAAATACACTATACACTAAATACAATATATATACAGGCACTGTACATTCCCATCAAGATAAATTTTATGTGGAAAAATTTAAGTCCTGGACGAGGTGGGCCGCGAGCGGTCTAAGTGAAGCATCTTCTTCGAGAATAACATAGTCTAATACATTTAAATCTGACATATGATTGCATTCTTGCGCTTTACTGAAGAATTTATCATTCGCTTTGTGTAGATAAGTTTCTACCGTATCCATTTTCAGGTCTTTGTGCAATGTTTGATTTCAGACGTAGTAGTGCGCATTAGCTATCATTCTAAGTACTTTATTCTGGATGATTTGTAGCGTGTTCAACTCCTTTTTCTGAACTGTTGCCCAGGCCGGAGAAGCGTACGCAAAAATAGGGCGTATGATGGAGTTATAAATATGTCTTTTCCTCTTGATGTCTAACTTGGAGGTCGCAGACAGAAGCGGCTTTAGACTTTGAATTACTCCAATAGTCTTACCTCTGACACTGTTTACATGCTCTTTCCAAAGGCAATTAGCACTATATTTTAGACCTAAATAAGTAGCAGTTTTTACAACTGGAACTACCGTATTAAATAACAAAAGTTGTTCAGTTAAAGGGTGATTCATCTTGTTCTTTTTAAAGATCATAAGCTTAGATTTATCTGCATTAATTGCAATTTTCCAGTTGGTACACCAGGTTTCAAGTTTTGGCATAAATTTTTGTAGTTTCTTAATCGCAAAATTTGGCGACCCAGACTTAACGGCAAAAGCTGTGTCGTCTGCGTAGCAGCCCATGAAGAAATTTGGATCTAGGTGTTCTGCAGGTAGATCTGCTACATAAAATAAATAGAGCACAGGCCCTAAAATAGATCCTTGAGGGACCCCGGCCTGCACTTGCTTTTTATCTGAGGTGCTATCATCATGTGAATGCTGAATGTTCTATGTGAAAGAAACGAGTGAATAATTTTGATCAATTCGGTGCTGAACTGCAAACCGATTAATTTATAGATTAACCCCTCATGCCAGACGCGGTCGAACGCTTTCGCCACGTCTAGCATGAGTAAGGCAACATATCTTTTATTGTGCAGTGCACTACCAATAAACTCATTTAGTCTAACCAGTTGCTTTATCGTGGATAGGGCTTTCCGGAATCCAAACTGTTCAAGCGGTAATTTATCTAGATGTGGTTGAATTCTGCTGAGGATAATTCTTTCGAGTATTTTTCCCATACTGGGCAGTAGGCTAATGGGCCTGTACCCATCCGTTTTCGTCACATTCTTACCCGGCTTTCGGATCACAATCATTTTAGCAGACTTCCATATATTTGGAAAATTACTATTGAACAGACAGGCATTCAGAATACCTGTAAGTCGATTAATCATATTTATTGGCAGCCATTTTAGCGCCACATTATTAACATTATCCTGCCCGGGGGCCTTTCTATTCCTGAGCTTTTTAATAATATTCATGACTTCATGTGGTGAGGTAAGTTCTAAGTGAGTTTGTAAATTATTTTTGCAAAGCCATTCAGACACTGTGGAGTTCACATGAGTAGTAAAATCCTGATTACACGGATAAGAGTTAGTAATGAATTGCCTTTCAAAGTGCTCAGCGAGTGTATTGCATTTTTCAATATTTGTGAGCGCAATGCCATGCTCATGTTAAATCGGTCTATTAACTGTGGGTTTATTCTTGAGACGTTTTACAAACGACCAGAATGAGTTACTAGGCTAGTTAAAACTCTCAATTTTCTCATCCCAGAGCTCTTTACGGTGGGAGTTTATCTGTTTTTTAATCTCTTTACTAAGTCTATTCATCTCTTTTTTGGTATCAGGATTGCACGTGAGATGAAACCTTTTCCTGAGCTTATTTCGATCTCTGATGAGACTTTTAATCCTTTGTGGTAGCTTATTAGTAACTTGTCTTCTAGGAATTTTTCTAGTGGCCGCGTGGTAGGCACTTTGTCAGTTTGACTTAACAACAGAAACATGAATTTATGAGTCTCATCTTGGATCTTGGATCATATCTTTACTGCTGGCTTTAGCTACTAGGAGCTCTTACCAGTATATTATCATTTTACCATAGGCCATAAAGTTAAAAATTTAAGAGGTGTATTTAAAAATACACCACGCCCGAAGGCGAGATCAATAAATGAGAGAACTCATAAAATAAGTTTTGCTAAATTGCATATCATGGCATAGCATGGGTGCTTATATACGTAAAAGGTGGCGAGAAGCGAAATGAAAGTCTAAGCTTCTGCGTGAGTCAAGAAGTCCGGCATTTAGATTGGTCGAGGAGTCAGAGTTCGAAAAATGAAGTTTTTTGTAGTTTTTGGCAATAAATAAAGTTCGAACATAGTAAAAGCAACATCTATCTGTGAATTTAAGAGTCCTATGTCTTTTGAAACACTTGAAAATCTTCTAAACTTGCGATATAATCATTAAATGAATAGGAAATTGTAAAAGGCGAAAATAAGGTCATGTAGCTCACTAGGGCTAATGAGTGAGAGTAAGCACTTGGTGTTACCACGAACTTCGATTTTAAAACACACGATACGAAATAGTAAAAATAAAAAGTAAATGTAAAAATCTTGGTTAAATAAGTAGTAAAATGAAGAATTCATCGATGAAAAATAAAATCCTAGCTTTGCAAAGTTCATCTTTCTTGAATAGTAACTGCAAAGGAATAGTAAATTTTTTTTTTATATACTCATAGACAAGTATAAGCATATTTTTGCTTCTTCAGTTACCAAACTTCCTGGTTGTGATACTATTTTGCATAATATCAATTTAAAGGACAATATTCCTGTCACGCAGAAACCTTACAGAGTTCCTTATCATTTAAGACAAGAGTTAGATAAACAAATTGCTGAGTTGTTAGAGGCTAAAATTATAGAGCAAAGTGATAGTGCTTATTCTGCACCTGTTATTTTGGTTAGGAAGCAAGATGGTAGTTATCGTTTGATTACAGATTTTAGAAAATTGAATGAAAAGACTGTTGAAGATTCGTTTCCTCTGCCAAACATGTTTGAACTTATTGAGGGTTTAGGGAATGCTACTTATTTTTCTACGTTGGATTTAACCTCAGGGTTCTTCCAAATGAAAATACACCCTGAAGACACCTACAAAAGTGGTTTCACTACACCTTCTTGTCATTATCATTGGACACGTGTTTCTTTTGGTTTGAGATACGCTCCTAGTTCCTTTCAGAGACTTATGTCAATTGTGTTGGAAAATCTTTCGCCTTTACAGATAGGTATTTATATTGGTGACATAGTTATAGCTTCTAATACATTTGAAGAACACTTAGAAAAATTAAAAATTGTATTTGATAGACTTGATGCACATAATCTCATATTAAAACCTTCTAAATGCAATTTTCTGAGAAATGAGATCACTTATTTAGGCTTTAAAGTTTCTGAAGGTAAAGTTAAGCCTGATGATAAAAACCTTAAGGTTATTAATAGCTTTCAAGTGCTTAACAATAGGAAGGAAGTGAGAAGATTTTTAGGTCTTGTAGGATTTTATCGTAGATTTATTCAAAATTTTGCACACAAAGCATTACCACTAACTGAATTAACTAAATATAAAGTAACTTTTAGTTGGACTGATGAAACTCAACAGACTTTTGATACTCTAAAGACTGAACTTTTAACACAGCCTATTTTGGCTTTACTGGACTTCAAGAAATCTTTTGCTTTGTGTACAGATGCCTCGAATTTTGCTCTGGGAGCCATTTTAGGTCAAGAGGATGAGAATGGATTTTTACACCCTATTTGCTTTGCTAGCAGAAAGGGTCCTGAAATTAATTATAGCGCAGTTGAGAAAGAGGCATTAGCTGTAGTCTGGGCGACTGCCCATTTTAGACAATATCTCTTAGGTAAAAATTTTACTGTTTATTGTGATCAGGCTTCACTTTCCCATTTGTTAAAACTAAAAGATCCAACATCTAGGATTGCAGGTGGATAATGGGGTTGTCTCCGTATGATTATAAAATTATTCATAAACCAAGAAAATTGAATTCGACTGCTGATTATTTATCCAGATCTGTCAATGTAGCTGAACAAATACAAACTTCTACTACACCTGATCTTATATACACCATTAAAGAACAACAAGCTCTAGATCCTTATTGTAAACAAATAAAAGGAGAATTACTAAACATTAAAACTCCAAAACCTCTTTCACAAATTTTTTGAATTGAAAATGATATCTTGTATTGTAAATTTAAAAATCCTAAAGCTCGTTGGCAAAAACAAAATAGAATTGTGGTACCACAAACATTAGTTCCAAAAATTCTGCAACAGAATCATGATTCACTTGTAGCTGCTCATTCTGGTTTTCATAGAACACTTCATAGAATTCAAAAAGCTTTCTTTTGGAAGAACATGCATAAACAAATTCTAAATTACATAAAGTCTTGTCATTCATGTATACAGAAGCGTGGTTTTAAACCTTCACAGAAAGCTTCTTTAATGAGAGTTCCAATAACTAATAGGCCAATTGAACGTATTGCCATGGATATTGTAGGCCCTTTGCCTTTGACAGTTTCTGGACATAAATATATTTTGGTCATTACTGATTATTTCACTAGATGGCCTGAGGCTTATGCTTTACAAAATTGCTCGTCTGAAACAATAATTGAAAAATTGAAAATGTTTATTGCTTCTCATGGAGTGCCACAGCATATAATTACAGACAGAGGTATAAATTTCATTTCACAAGCTATTTATTACTGATGTTTATAAAAAACTTGGAATTTGTAAACACACCACTACAAGTTATCACCCACAATCAGATGGGGTTGTGAAAAGGTTAAATGGTACACTCATCAATTCTTTAATTCATTTGGTCATTGGACTTAATTCTTTAAGTCATTTGGTGTCTGAAACACAGGAAGATTGGGACAGGCATTTATATATATAATTTTTATATAAATTTATGTGATATTTTTTCTAAATATATTGACTAAAATATTGAATTTTCACTAATATTTATTTTTAAAATTCATAGAAAACCATTGTTGACATATCAGTTTTAATATAGGTCATGCAATAATTCCTTTATAAGATTTGTATTACATATATTGAAAAACTTTTTATTAAAATATTTCACGTTATCTTTCTTATAATAATATAACATAACAAGGATATAGACAACTCAACTTTTCTCATGTAATTTAATGTAACATAAACATTAAAGATAAATATTAATTTAATATCTTTAATCCTTATATTTTTTACAACAACTGAAACTTTCGGTATTTAATATCAACTGTTTATTTAATACGTATTAATATAAAGTAGATACATAAATAGTCTTATTAAATAAATAAAAAAATAATAATAATAAAAATATTTCTCAACTGAACTCATAAAGTATTTGAAATAAAATAAATAAGATTTACATTCATTTACTTCTTCCAACCCTATAATGCAAAAATCTAGATCTTCAAGTTTAACATCACTTGATACCTGTCATTCGACTGAGCCAACGGCTGTTCTTCAGCGTTTTAAACTTTCAAGGATTTGCAATACTGATGCTAATTCACAAAGCACAATTAATAATACTGATAATATGGATCAAAAAATTCAAAACGCTTACGAGGAATGCATTTCATTACTACAAACTCGAATATCTGGCAAAAGAGGTCTCTCTAAGAATTTATATCTAAAAATCAAATCTTTGATTGATTTTATAAAAGATTCAAAACTTGCTGCAAAAAACTCGCATTCGTCTTCACTCTCATGTGAAGATAATGAAATAAAAAGTTCTAATGATATTAGTCATCATATCAATTCTAAGAACTATATGGATTCAGCAACTTCACCTATTAGCTGTCAAACAAGAAAATTCTATGATGACGCAGCTCTCTCACCAATCAGTTCTAACTATGAATACGAAACTAGTTTACAAAATATATCTTTAAACAAGCATAGGATTTCAACATCAAACCAAAGTCCTTCTCTGCAACAAAATTATATCCAGGATGCAAACAATAATCCACCAATAGGTTTACAACGACATGCAGATTTTACCACGAAATGAAGAAAGTTTAATTTATCATCAAAATATCAATAACGCATTTATATCTCCTATATCTCATGACCAAATACAAAAGGAAAGATCCAGATCTTATGCCGAAGTAACCAAAATAAATAAAGATCCAACTAAAAGACAGACTCCAACACTTCTTATTATCCCAAAGGCACAAATGATTAATCGTGAATTGCAATATAATTTAGAAAAATACAATCCAGTTTCCAAAATTGGTGTAAAAATTCAAAAGATTTCACATATCCGAAAAGGTGGTATTGCGGTTTCATGCAATACCAAAGAAGAAATACTCAAGATTAATTCCATACTGGAAAGCAATAAAAATATCAATAATTTAGTTTCTTTCAAAATACCTTCCAAAAGAAAACCTAAATGCACAATAAACAATCTACCTAACAATACTGGTGCAGAAGATGTCACTGAAATAATTAAACAAGCAACTAATTTGGATGAAAATGAATTCATACCCTCTTTTAAAATAAATGACAAAAGAAACAATGGAATAAAATGGGTAACTGAATGCTCTCCTCTAGCTTTCAAAATACTAATGAAACAAAATATTATTAACTACGGCTGGAGAAGTCACAAAATCGCAGAATTTTTTGGATTACGTCGATGTTTCATATGTCAAGACTTTTCACACTCAGTCAGAAATTGCAAACATAGAAACTATTGTGCATTCTGTGGCGGCAATCACAATATCAAAGAATGCCAAGAAGTAAGTCTCTTATGTATAAACTGCAAATTACATAATGATGCCAATAATACGGACCTTAATACATATCACCCTGCTTATGCACCAAACTGCCCAATATATCAAAAAGAAATGACCAAAGTAATTACAAGAACCGAATATGACATCTTAGATTAATTTCATCCTTACCATTAACAAGTTAATACCACGTCTTCACTTTAATTCACCAAAACAATATAATTAATATGTCACCAATTAAAGAATTTTCGACTCTCAAAATACAACAAATTAACCTTCAAAGAGCCCACTCTTCTATGACAAACCTGGTCCAAATTTCAACCGAACTCAATCCAGACATAATCCTCATACAATAACCCTACTGTGTCAATGGAAAAGTTAGCGGAATACCAAACTGTTGGAATTGTATTCAGTATGAATCTTCAGATAAATCGTCAGTCAGATCAGCTATCATCATCAATAACAAATACTTATCTCCAATAATAATCTTTACAAGTAAAGATATAGTTTCCATATTATTAAATAATAAAGAAAATCAACTTATCATCACCTCCTTCTATGCATCGCCATTAGAAAATTTAGAAAATAACATTACAAGCCTTTCTTCAATAATAAGGAAACATTCAAAATATCAACACGTAATAGGAGGCGACTTTAATGCCCACCATGCAATGTGGGGATATAATAATATTGATACAAGAAGTGAACATGTCGAAGATTTTATAGCAGAGCATAATTTAATTCTTCATAATAATGATAACAGCCTACCTACGTATGAAACAATACATGGACGTGGATGGCCTGTCTTAACTATGACCTCATATCAAATAGCTAACAAAATTGTATCATGGGAAGTTTTAGATACCATATCGCTATCTGACCATAAAATAATCTCATTCAGAATAGATCTTAATTTTGAAATAACCTTAACTCATCGATTTAAAATTAATCCAAGATCTATTAAAACTTTTAATCAGCTCCTGAAACAAGATCTCTTCAAGATCCATCGGGAAATCAATAATTCATCTGATAAAATCACACTTAATAAATCAATAGAAAACCTTACAATATTCATACAGCACTGCTGCAAACAATCATTTATAACCCAAGAACCAAATAATAAACTTAACTTAAACTGGTGGACTAAAGAATTAAGGATACAGAGAAACAAAACAAGAGCATTCTATAGGAAAATGAAAAAAGCCTCCCTTCAAGAACTAAAAGATAAATTTTACATTATATACTCACAACAAAAAGCAATGTATAAAAAAAGATACTGTCAGCTAAAAATAAATGCTGGAGAGATTATTGTACCAAAAACACAGTAAGATATGGAAATATTTACAAGATCTGTATGAACAAAGTTTTTAAACCAACCCAAATCTCCATCACTTCAAACCTCAATCAATCTCAACATCAAGATCAAGATACAACTTTAATAACTCTTTCTAAAATCATGGAACAAGTTTTTCTGCAAGACTCCTCTCAAGAAGATACTGCTGAACAATCGTACATCAGAAATAATAATACAGCTCCAGATACAATGGATGACTTCCCCTTTACATTAAAGGAAATCTCTAATATAATAAAAAATTTAGCAAGAAATAAGGCACCAGGACCAGATGGAATATCTAACCAAATAGTCCAACTTATTCATTCTATTGATCGAACTCTTTTCTTAGATCTCAGTAATAAGTGCCTACAATTAAGCACATTTCCTACTCATTTCAAAACTGGTCAAGTCATTTTGTTTAGCAAACCAAGCGCAGATGCAAATACTCCAAAATCATACAGACCAATCAACTTATTACCGGCAATAGGAAAAGTCTTAGAAAGAATAATAGCAAATCGTCTACGACATCATCTAACAAAAATAGAATTTATCAGCAATAATCAATTTGGATTCATCCCGAATAAATCGACAACGAATGCCATAGATTCAGCTTTAAACCAAATTCATATCAATAACTCCAATAATGTGCATTCTGCTTTTATTTGCTTGGATCTAACCAAAGCTTTTGACTCATTATGGTGGCCATCTGTACTTGAAGCATTAAGAAAAGCAAATTGTCCAAAAAACATATTTAACTTACTTCAAGATTATCTATGTGAAAGAAAAAGTTTTATAATGTACAACAATAAGATCATAGAATATGCTCAACAAAGAGGTTGTCCACAAGGTTCCCAAACCATACACAAAGTGTTGCTTTTGCTGACGACGCAGCTTTTGTGATCAGTGGTAGAACAAGAAATATTCTGGAAAATAATGTAAATGAAACTCTTCATCTTTTTAAAACTGAATGCAACAAATTGAAACTGACAATAAGTGAAGAAAAATCAAAAGCTATAATTTTCCATAAAAAATCTCAAAAAATCACTCGACTACCAAAATTTTCAATAGAAAATAATAGAATAAAAATAGTTCCAAAACTTAAATTTCTAGGCATAATCATTGACAAAATCCTCAACTGGATTGAACATCTCAAATATATCAGAACTAAAACACAAAAAATAGCAAACAACTTACGTTATGTCCAAGGACTAAATTGGGGACTAAATCCTCATATTCAAAAAATATTGTTCAATACAGTAATAACAAAAATAGTATTATATGGTGCAGAAATTTGGGCGCAGCCTATGACTGTTCGGAAACAAAAACAACTGCAAGTCATACAACGTCCATTCCTTCTCCGGATCACAAAATGTTATAAAACAACATCAAATGCTGCCCTATGTGTACTTTCAGGAATAGCACCTCTTCATACTTTAACACAAACTGAACATGCAAAAGCCACAGTTCTCAAATTAAAAAAATCCTGCATATTACATGATGAAATATTTAATCCAAGCAATTTTGAAATTTCAGTCAACCCCTACAGAAGACATCCTGCCTCTAATCCTAAAATATATAGTACAATAAAACCTCCAACCAGTCATATATCTCCACCAATAATATATACAGATGGATCGAAAATGGACTTAGGAGTTGGCTGTGCATGTATAATACAAATAGATCAAACCCAGAAAATAACTGTCCAAAATCGACTCGCCAAGGAAAATAGTATCTTCCAAGCAGAATTACACGCAATTCGAATGGCAATAGAATACTCAATCGATAACAATTTACAAAAAATCAATATTTTCTCAGATAGTCAATCTGCAATACTAGCTCTACAAAATTCCAAACACACATCTGAAATAATCCAAGATATTTTTAACAAAACTATCCAATATCCTCAAATATCACCAAACATTTATTGGATAAAGGCTCACGTCGGAATTCTTGGTAACGAAGAAGCCGATTCAGCAGCCAAATCAGCTACTACCAACAATAATATCCCTTCAAGAAAAATCTCCTGGCTGAAATCATACCTCAAGAACTATCTATGTAAAATCAGCCTCCAAATGTGGGAAGAAGAATGGACAACAATAAATATAGGAAGACAATTACATCAAATAGCACCTCATGTAAATGATACATGTACAATGGTCAATTGTTATATAAACCGCTTTTTAACTGGACATGGGCCATTTCTCACATACTTCTTCAGATTCAACATCTCAAACTCTGAGCAATGTGTATGTGGAAATAAAGGTGATCCAATCCATTATATTACTCAATGTCCCTTAACAAAGTCAACTCATATTAAATTACCTAATTCAAATATCAATGCCTTCCTTCGTTTTGCAATTACCAACAAACATTTAAAAAATAAAATAGAAAATACAATGAAATATCTATCTTCAATAGGCAAAAATTTATGTGAGCACTAAAGTAATTAATGTCAATACTCATTTTTGAAGCTGCAATTCATCTAAAACATTTGTTATCAAATTATCTTAAAAACAAACCCTTGCAATAAAACTGATATAGTAAAAAAAAAGGAAAAAAAGAGGAAGAAGATACAGATTCATAAAATAAACTTTATCTCAAGGAACTATTATGAACTGTTATAAATTATGACTGTTAGCCTACTATTATTATACCTATTATAACTTCTATAATTATAGATATGATATCAATCAAAATAGCGATATACTATTTATACTGTTATATTGTACTATGTGTTTTAATATTAACTTTAAAAATAAACCTTGAACCTTAATAAAACCTTAATAAAAGTTTTAATATTAACTTTAAAAATAAATCGAAGTGTAGTGGGACTATACCTACATTACTTATAGTAAGCATTGGGTGTTCCACTACATTTCCACCTGAACCTGATAAGACTGCAAAAATCATTTCAAGTTGTAAAGACAAATTTAACTACTCCGTAAATACGAGAGAGTCTAAAGCTTATCACAAGAACGTAGAGTTAGGTGATACAGTGTATTTATATAGTCCTGTGGTACAGCCAGGAACGGCTAAGAAGTTATGTAAATTTAAGTTATGTAAATTACTCGATAAGGGACCTTATCGAGTAGTAGAGAAGTTATCAAAGGTTAACTTCAGGATAGAGTTGGTTTCTAAACCACATACACGTCAGGTAGTACATGTTGATCATTTGACCAAGGCGCCAGATAGAATTATATTTCCTACTTTAGAGATCTCTGATCAAGATCGTTGTTCTGCACCCTCCAAATGAAAATGCACTTCGTCGGTCCAGAAGATATTCCAAGGTCATTCCGTATCGACTTCAAAGCGAACAAAAAAGACTGAAGTAAAAATTAGAGTCAAGCGTCAAAATCATGTGGAAGCAACCAATGCACCAGTGAAAGTTTCTACGAGTAATATCGAGGATGTACCACAGATCTCATAGACAGATGAAAGCGGCCTATTCAGCGCCACTGCTATATGCTGGACGCTGGTGCTGACCTGAAAGTTTGAAGCTGTGTCCTGTACGACCTGAAGCGCAGCTTCTTATACTGCTTCTGGAGAAAGTGTTTCTTCCTCTTCCACGACGAACAAAACATGATTCTCTTTTTTGAAATGTCGTTTGCATTTTCCGAAGGGTTTAACATTCATTGAACCTTTTAAAATCCTTTTCAAGGTCCTACGGTATTACTGTTTTGGTAAAATAATTGAACTAACCAATCACGATCTCGTGAAGATATTGTAATTGTGAGAAATAAGCATAAGTCTCCGAGAGTGTTTTTAGGTTTTATAACATGGTGCGGACAAAGATTCACATTTTTACTAAAATTATTCAAAGTAAAATGCCCTCTGGCGACGCAATTTGTAAGTAATGTTTTTTCCCTGAAGGAAATTCTCATCCCTTCATTAAGTCCACCACTACATTTAACAAATTTCTGATAACGTTTCGCTTATAGGCAGCTCTGAAATTTCCAACATAGTTTTGAATCATAGGCACTCCGTAATTTTTAATCATTGGCATTGTTTGAAATTTCAAACGACCGCAAACGATTGAACTCAATGTAGAGTGATAAATCGATGTATATACTGTAAATATTATTTTTCTTCATTTTATTCTTTGATTGTTTCACTTTTACTCTTCTGGCAAAGCCAAAAATGGACTTTGCGCCCGTGAAGGCGTCAAAGAACTGTGATTGTACTTTGTATGGTGTGTAAAACCTTCATGGAATCATCGGATTGGGGTGATGGTCGCTCGTGTAACGAGCTCCCGCCAACGCAGGGCAATTCTGGGAATTTTTGTGATAATAATGAAATTATTAATCATGATATGAGTGAGATTAGGGATCAGGCTCCCTCTGTGCAATCAGCGTCGCCAGATGACGAACGCATGAATCTTGTCATCAAGTTTTATGACCTGAAACAGCAGTTCGAGGCGATTCAGCGGCAGAAGAGCTTCATGAAGCGAACTCCTACTCCATTAGATGCAAGTGGTTACGACCAGCTCGACCGGGCGGGTAAGTCACTTTTCACAAGATTAATGATATTGCTAATGCTCTGGATGTACCCATTTTTCACCTTCCCTCGACCAGAAAGGAATTTCTAAATATATTGGAGAGCGAGCGCTTAGCCAAGATGGCTGCCGCTCAATCCACAGAAGATCCTCGTAAGCAAGAGGCATCTATTCCCACGCACGAGGTGCGGGGAAAACCGGTCCAGTCGACGTCATCGCTGAAGCGAAAGACGCAGACAATCGACTCTGACGGGTTTATCACCCCCGCGGCTCGAAAGCAAGTGAAGGCGCCTATTGTGGATCTCACAATAGATGATTTGGCACAAAACGCTAAAGAAACAAATGCTACTATTCCAAATTCCAAATTGCCAACCAGTTCAAAAAATGCTACTCCTAAAAAGGAGAGGAGTACTAACAAGTAAGAAAAAATTAAAAATTTCTTAATCAGCGATCAAACCAATGACGCAGAAATAGCTACTGCAAGTACTACTGAGGGAGTTAACTCCGAGCAGGCACGGAACGTTTCCCCCCCACCGCAGTCTGAGATTCCGGCAATACATCTCAAAAGCAGCAAGAACTGGAAGACACAAGTGTCTTTCATGAGAGAAATTGCCCCTAATTTACGGAGCATCCTGACTGGACCCTATCTAAAAATTTTTGTTCAGACAGAGCTGGAGTTCAGGGAGGTCACCCGCTGGATGAAGCAAGCCCGCATCCAGTTCAAAACTTTTGATCTCAAGCAGGACCGGCCAGACAAAATTGTCATCAGAGGCCTTCCTGTTCAAACAGACGTCGGGGACATCAAAGAGGAAGTTGAGGCGATGGGATTTAAAGTGCATCGCATCGTTCGGCTTACTCAGCCTGGCTCCAGACACCCAATGCCACTTGTTTATTTACAAGTCATCCCACACCCCTTCCTCGATCATCTGTTTGCCGTCACTGACATGTGGGGCACAGAGATCAGCATTGAGCGTTACCGCGGCCGCAAGAGCCCTACTCAGTGCTTTCGGTGTCAGGGCTTTTTCCATTCTTCGGAACTCTGCACCTTACCAATCCGTTGTGTCAGATGCTCTGGACCCCATTGGGCACGTGAGTGTACCAAAGGCTTAGATGTACCTGCCACTTGCTGCAACTGCGGTGGAGATCATCCTGCTTCATGTAAATCTTGTCCCCACTACCCAGGTAACAAACGGGCTCGTGGAAAAATTCCGCGCCTAAGGCAAGGGCAGCTGCTCAGACAGCCCCCCAGGGTTCTTCTAAGCCCCCAGCAACTGCTGAGACAAGACGTCCCATGCCTGCTCCCCCAAGCAATGTCAGTTCACCATCTTATGCACAGATGGTGAAGAACACCACCGAGCACGGATTCAAATCCACGAATCCAAGACTGCCGGCTGCAGAAGCCCCAGCAGTGTCAGCCACAGCAGAGTGTAGCAATCATTCCGACGATGTCTTTTCATCTACACTAAAATGCTTAATCGAAATCTCCCGCGACTCAGCGGTAGACAAGCATATTCTGCTCCTTGCCTTCAAAAAAGCAATGCCTAAACTCAGGCAAGCAGATGCTTTAATGAGGGCATTTTATATTTATGAAAGCTATGTTGAGCTTTCAACCTAATTAGGCTTTTTTAGACCCATGTCTTCTGTTTTTCAGTGATGAACATCTAATAACGGCTTAAAATTCAATTTTATGAATAACAGTTCAAACATCACCAGAGAACTGATCATTTGCACGTGGAATGCCAATGGATTAACATCGAAAATTCACGAACTTCGTGATTTTGTAGTAGAGCACGATATTGACGTGTTTTTAGTCCAAGAGACTCACCTTACCCCAGGGAATACTCCCAAAATTGGGAATTATGACATTTATTGTACTGACAGGGTGTCACAAGGCAGAAATCCCTGTGGTGGCACTTGTATCTATGTGAAGCGTTCGTTAAAGCACCACATGATACCGTCCCCTGATTTAAATTTTTTGGAAGCGACAATCATCAAAATTTTCCTTCAAAATTCCTCCCCCCTGACAATAGTCTCAGCTTATCTACCACCACTGTCTAGAGCACGTGGAATGCCAGCTTTTCCTGTCAGTGATTTTGATAAACATTTGAATATTTCAAATCACCTAATGATTGCTGGTGATCTAAATTCACGCCATACCGCATGGTTTTGTTCTAATAGGAACAGGTGTGGTATTAGTCTAAATTCATGGTGCCAGAGTAACCATGTACAGATCATAGCTCCTACCCTCCCCACTTTTTACCCTGTTAGAGGGTCCCCTGCAGTTCTTGATCTGGCTACCTTTTATAATATATTTTTTCGGCATGAGATAAAAGTGATTCAGGAATTGGACTCTGATCACTACCCCGTTTTGATAACCCTAGATATTCAAAATCGATACTCAAAATTAGAGGAGCAAGTCTCAACAAATTGGGACGATTTTAGATTTACTTTGGAAAAACCTTCACTCCCTCCCATCAAAATTTCCAGCAATTCGGACTTTGACAGGCATATCAAATGTCTGGAGTCTTTACTGAAAGAAGCGAGAGCTGCGGCTTCAAAACCACGCAAACACCCAGGTGCTAGGCTCCCACCTGAGACTAAATTCAAAATTAAGCAGCGAAATTACTTGCGAAGAATTTGGCAGAGGTCACGAGATCCCAATATCCGTGCCCAATTTCGCAAGATACAGAACGAGATAAGGACCGAAACCCGCTTATTAAAACAAGCGGAGTGGAAAACACATTGAGTCCCTAACGACTGAAGACAAACCGATTTGGCGCGCAGCCGCCCGATTACGCAAATATAAAACATACATTCCGCCCCTTCAAACGGCCGATGGCGCACAGATGGCCTACACTGACTCAGAAAAGGCGAATGTCATACCTGACAGGCTTGCAACTCAATTCACACCAAATCACGACTCCTACTGTAACCGTCCGGTTACACAGGGGCGCATGCAAGCACGGGTTAAAGATTTTTTAACACAACCTATCACAACTGAACTCAGACCAACGGACCCTACTGAAGTCATGGTTTTCATAGATAAATTGAAACCTGACAAGGCACCTGGCATAGATTCTATCTCGAATCGCGTGATCAAAAACTTCCCCCCTATGTTTATCGTATGGATCACGGTACTCATAAATTTAATGCTCAGGAGAAGTTATTTCCCCGACTGCTGGAAAATTGAAGCAGTCGTTCCCATTCCAAAACCGGGACAAAATTTAAACCTGCCCGTCAATTACAGACCCATAAGTCTGTTATCTTCTCTCTCTAAGATCTATGAATTTGTCTTACTTAATCGCCTGAATGCATTCTGTCGGGATCAAAATTTACTAATCCCGGAACAATTCGGCTTCAGACCTAAACACTCCACGGTACACCAGTTACTCCGTGTAGTGGAATTCATTCATGAAGGCGTTCGTAAGCGAGAGAAAACTGGAATTGTCTATCTAGACGTTGCCAAAGCCTTTGACAGGACTTGGCATGACGGGATTATTTACAAGTTCATGCGGCGTGGTTTTTCGGCCCATCTCATTAAAATTATTAACTCGTACTTGACCGGACGCAGTTTCCGCGTGCGAGTTAACCACGAATTCTCCTCTCCCCGCCCAATCTATGCTGGGGTGGCTCAAGGTAGCCTCCTCGCCCCTGCAATCTTTAACCTTTATGTAAATGATATTCCTAAGGCCCCAAATATCGATCTTGCGTTATACGCAGACGATACAGCCATCATTTCACAGCACTCCAACACCCTCCAGGTAATCTCGCAATTGCAGAGTTACCTTTCGACCTTAGAAATCTGGCTCGGTCTGTATAAAATCAAAATTAATGTCGCAAAATGTGCTGCCACTATGTTCATCCGACGAAACATCCCAAGTTTACCTAATTTAATGCTCTTCGGTGAACCCATTCCCTGGATCTCTTCTTACAAATATCTAGGTGTTTTACTAGACTCAAAATTAACTTGGCAGCCTCACATCCGCAAAATCATAGCGGGTGCGACAAATGTCAAAACCGCCCTACGCCCCCTTTTAGCTAGTCATAGCGACCTGTCAACTGATAACAAAATCTTGCTCTACAAATCAATGATTAGGCCGGTTCTTACGTATGCGTGTCCCGTATGGGGCCCATCTGCACTGACTAGCAGAAAACATGTCCAAATTTTTCAATCTAAAATGCTTCGGCAAATTCTAAAAGCTCCGTGGTTTGTACGGAAAGAAGAGATTCATAATGACCTCAAAATTATTCCCATTAATCGCTATATACAGCGACTTTCGGAAAAATTTTTCAAAAATATTCAACGTGTTGCAAATCCTGTGCTTCATATGCTACCCGTATACGATCCTGCTGTTGCTTCTTCCCGGAAAAGACCCAGAGCGGTTCTTAACAGGGAATATTCAGCTCTGCCATTTAAACGGGCTAGATATGAGCACACTGATAGCCACGTGAATAACTACCTCACGTTCCTTAACCCCCCCCCGCCTCTAAAGTTCTTTAATGCACACGGCATTAACTCGAGGAACCTCCTTTAACGTTTCTTTAATAAGAAACATCACAGTCAAATAGGACTGATTTAAAATACTTTAACCTATCAAATGAAATAAAACTGAAAAAGATTGTTAAATTATAGCTTCTCTCTTCCTTTAAAAAGGAACTTTCTTAGGCGCTTAACAGCGTCCTTTTTGGCCTTTAAAAACCGCATTGAATAGCGGTCAAAAATGAAACTTCTCCCTCCCAGCTGATCACTGGTAGAACTACTTTTTCGACCGTAACCTTTTCGACCTGAACCTGTAAACAGGTTCCTCCCTCCCTCCCACCTCGAAGAACGCGCATCGGAATTCCCCTGCGTATTCTTCATCTGACGTATGCAAAGAAAATGATTATCAAGGTTCAAGGAAACATCACCTTTTATTTTTCTAGTCAAAATTTTTATGGCTGCCCCTATCTAAATTATTCTGGCCCTTTTTCGGCGCAAAATTAAGACCTTCTGAGTTTTTTGCCTTTTTTTGACTTAGTGTGAAGGCACTTACTCCAAGTCATTCGGCTGATCAAAATATTACCCTATTTGACAATCCCCTCTTTCGGATGATTTAATTTCCTTTGAAGATGTGGAGGTAAAGGCGTAATTGCCTCCGTAAATTGCACTTCCTTGATCCTTGATCACCGGATTGGTCGAAGCTACTATGCTCCGCCCACTATTTCTAAATTGCCATCCCACCACCTTCCATGATCAGTTAGTGACAAGCATGGACCTTATAAGAAATAGACTAACCCAGTGGGCGGTGAGCGCGTCACCGACATGTCGGCAAAAAAGAGTAGGGACGATCTGGTTTACTTTAACACTGAAACCTATGGCGCTTGTATCATATAATTCTTTTTTAATTATTAAATGTGATACGTTGGATAGTGATGAGATTATAAAAGCCACAGTTTTTTCCAAATAGGATTTAATATATCTCATTAAAGCACTTTTTACTGCATTTCGCGCATTTTTTTTACGCGTAACACTTGTACAAACATCTTTACCTTTGTAAAACGGTAAAAACTCTAAGCACAAAATTTGTGAACTTAAATTTGCGTAAAAATAAAGTAAAATTAAATAAGATTGATACTACGCGATGCTTTGAAATAAATAAGGTAAAATTAAACAAGATCTGAAAATTTTTTAAATTTAAATTTAATGAACATTTTCAGGCAGTGATTTTCAAAACTATAATAACATTACAAAACGATCACATTTATTTGATTATATGATCATTAAACTATTAACATTAAAGTGGATTAGTTATTTTAATAATTTAAAAAATTCCGAGCATAAAATTTTCTAAGCGTAATGAAGGGGGAAAAAAAATCTAGAAGCACTCAGATTTTATATTACTCCCAAAAGGAACCTTTTTTTAAAGTTTTGTGTTTTACCTATATTTATTGAATATCATGTTCTTCGCCCGTAAACCACATACATTTGAAAACAGCATATCTTTAGAATTTCCGCACTTGGGATAAAACTGTTATTTTCCGTACAGTGCTCGCTCTGAACTCGTTGAGTTTGTTAATCAAAAATTCGTTAAAGTTTTACAAAATATTAAATAGATTAAAACAAATTCGAAATTCGGCCATCCAGATGCCCATGTTTGTTTGGAGGATTACATTATTCAAAATTTGATGGCTCTTGATACTGTCGCTTTTGTCACAGTGCGAGAAACATACATGTATTCATGCAGATTCTTCATTATTTAATTTCTTTACATATAATACAGGGCGATAGTATTTAGTAAGAACAATTCGAAAGGAGACACGGACATTTATAGTAAAACAGCGCAAAATGCTGCTTCGAAACGAACAGCCTTTATAAGCTACCGCCGCATTGGGCTAATAAATTGAATTAACACTAAATAAAAAAAATCTTATGCAGAACTAAAAATAAATTTAAAAAAATAATCACTATAAAATACAAGCAAAATTAATTATTACTGTTAAATACAATTTTAATATTGGAATTAAATGTATAATAATTTTTAAGGAGTAAAAAGTGTTTATCACTATGATGTATTATGAAATATAATTGAAATAAAATTCCTTTATAGAAATTGCGCTATAATACTCATCTATAATTTTAAAAAAGCAGCACAATTTAGAATTTTAAACAAAACTTTCAAAAATTCGTTTTTAAATATTTTAGTATTTTTTACTTATTTACACCAATAAAAAGCATAAAAATTGTAAGAGAAAATTGCTTGTATAAAATTTTCTTTTAGTTCAGATTTAAAATATTATTTTCTAAAAGAAGTAGTTACAAATTTCCTTACAGCATAGGAAAAGCTAAAAAAATATCCAGCCCTGAAAGCATGCAATAGCTCTATAATTATTTGGAACGCTAATTATGCTTGATAAACATGCTAAATTTTTAAAAAGTCAGTCTCAATTTCAAAAATAAAAATATGTAGAAATTCTAATTTGTGAAATGAGACGCTACAACCAGCTTTTTCTTGAGAATTATACACGCTGCAATAGGCAATCTATGTTAAATTTCTGCAAGTCGTTCCTACCCCTCCAGATGTGATCAAGGTGACAGCCGGCAACGTCTCAGACGAGGGAGAAAACCCGTTTGGGTTAGTCTGTATCTTATAAGGTCTAAGGTGACAAGACGCCAAGGTATAAGGTTGCTATAGCCGTAGCACCAGTCCTACTTCAAAGTTATGCCAAAAGATTGCAAAAGATATGCTACTGTTATCAAAATAATTTGCTTATGCTACACCATGCTGCATCGGAAGTTTTCAAAACAAATACTTGCTCCATTTACTGGATTACTCTTTTCTTTTTATGACGCCTAGACGGAACAAATATAGAAGAGCAAAGATCTTCGGGTCGTGTATCCTTTTTACATGGACCTTATAAGAAACAGACCAACCCAAATGGGTTTTCTTCCTTGCTCTGGCGCATTCCCGGCTGTCACCTTGACCACATCTGGAAGAGTAGGGACGACTTGCAGTAACTTCACAATAGTTGGCTATTGCAGCGCGTATAATTTTCAAGATAAAGCTGGTGATAGCGCCTCCTTTCGCAAATTAGAATTTTTAAATATTTTATTTTTGAAACTGAGGTTGATTTTTAAAAATTTAGCATGTTTATTAAGCATAATTAATGTTCTAAATAATTATAAAGTTGTTGCATGCTTTCAAGTCTGGATATTTTTTTAGCTGTAAGAAAATTTTTATCTATTCCTTTTAAAAAATAATATTTTAAATCTGAATTAATAGAAAAATTTAAACAAACAATTTTCTATTACAATTTTTATGCTTTTTATTGGTGTAAATAAGTAAAAAATCAAAAAAATGGATTTTTTAAAGTTTTTGTTTAAAATTATTAATTGTACGACTTTTTTAAAATTATATCTGAATATTATAGCATAATATTCTACAAAGGGGTTTTATTTTAATAATATTTCATATAATACATCATAGTAATAAACACTTTTAACACTTTAATAATTTTTATACATTTATTCTAGTGTTAAAAATTGTATTTAATTTAATAATTAATTGTGCTAGTGTTTTATAGTGATTATTTTTTAAATTTATTTCTATTTCTGCTTAAGTTTTCTTATTTATTGTAAATTAATATTATTAGCCAAAAGGGGCGGCAGCTCAGAAAAGCTATCAGTTTAGAAACGGCATTTTACATTATTTCACTTTGTAAACTCTTGCCACCAAATATTATCGCCCTGTATTATATTTAAAGAAATTAAATAATAAAGAATCTGCATGAATGCATGTATGTTTCTCTCGCACTGTGAAAAAGAAAACGAAATTTTGAATAACATAATCCTCCACCCGAACATGGGCACCTGGACGGCCTAATTTCGAATTGTTTTAATTCATTTTATATTTTGTAACTGAAGTTTTGTTTAACAAACGCAATAAGCTCAAAGCAAGCAATGGCAACCCTGTACAGAAAATAACATTTTTATCTCCAGCTCGGAAATTCTAAAGATATGCCATTTTCAAATATTTTGTGATATTGCTCTTGAATTGAATTTTGTGTAGTTTACTTGCGAAGAACATGATATTTAATAAATAAAGGTAACACGCAAAACGTTACAAAAAACGCTGCTTTGGACGTAATATAAAATCAAATCAGAGTGCTTCCAGAGTTTATCTTTTTTTTCTCTCACACTCAGAAAAGTTTATGCTTCGAATTTTATGAATTACTAGCATAAATAATTATCTTGCAATGTTAATAATTAATGATTATATAATCATATAATCATCTTGTTATGTTATAATAATTTTAAACCTGAAAATGCATATAAAATCAAAGAAAATTATCAGATCTTGTTTAATTTAACCTTATTTATTTCAAAGCATCATCTGCTATCAATATTATTTAATTGTTCTTTATTTGTACACAAAAATAAGTTTATAAGTTTTGTATTTAAAATTTTTACCGTTTTACTAAAGTAAAAAAAATTATACAAGAATTACGCTTGGATAAAATGCAGTTAAACGTGCTTTTATGAGATATATTAAATCTTACTTGCCAAAAATATGACTTTTATAATCTCATCACTTAAACAACGTATCACATTTAATAATGAAAAACAGTTATGTGATATAAGCGTCATAGGTTTCAGTGTTAAAATAAGCCAGATCATCCCTACTGTTTCTTGCGGACATGTGGGTGACGTACGCTCCACCCACTGGGTTAGTCTATCTCTTATAAGGTCCATGCCTTTTTATTAGTGATGATCTATGATCTATGTTTCATAATAGGGTCCTTTTATTATGGACACCCTATAATTGATTAATCTGAATTATATCTAACACTTTTTTTCCATAGAGTGCTAACCCTGCAGAACAATATTTTACCCTACGTGCAGTATTGACGAAACGCCGTTTGGGAAGAATTTACTATACTCATCACACACGGAATCGGTACATAGGAAAAGAATTCCAAGATTTCTTTCACTTGAGGAGAAAAAAAAAAAAAAAAAAAAAAAAAACCTGTCCCGCAATTTTCTACCGAATTTTACTCGAACACAACCGATTGATAAGGAAACGGAAAGTTTCTGAAATGATAATTTATCAGAACTAAGCATTTACTCAGCGGTATCTATATAGATATTTTACATGACCATGTGCTTCTAATGAATGGCTTTTAGTAAGTAAAAGAAAACTAACAAAGCTAGCGAAATATTTCGTAAGTTTGGCGAAGCTTTAAGTACCCACAAAAGATGTTTTGCAGAGATAAGTGCAGGGCTGTTATGTAACAAATGTTATTTCCCATAGAAGTCTTTACTGAGCTAATGAATCCTTTTTTAAATTTTTCAATATAAATACAGGGAATCTATCCAAGTATCCGGGCCCACCAGTGGCCGATCGCTAAATTAACTCAATACTGCCTATTCGACTATCTTCGATTCCTAATAGGCTGGTTGCACGAACGTTTCCATGCTTTACTTAGTACGTTATACTGATACGAGCCAAGACGCCTCAGAAATATCTCAAAGAAGTCATCCTTCCCTCAGAGCTGATAGCCTTTATGTGCTTTGCCGTAATCAAATAAACCAAAAGAAGCAAAGCCTTCCAAACGACCACTCTAAGCAAAATCTCTTTATTAATATCCCTGAGAGCATAAATAAAGATTTGATGAAATAATTACAGTATTGCTCCATTAAAACAGCATTTCTTAATCGGATCTCAATCATATAAAATGCTTTTTGACATGTTCAAGAATCGTTTCTCTGAATGCACGATTTCATCATTTATCTCAACAACCCGAAAGTCAATTCCTTTACGTTTAAAATAATCTCGCATGCAAATCGAAAATCCTGCATGAAGTAAACATTTTTATACATGTTCCTTTTCCTGTTAAAGAAGTAAATTTAATTAAGTTTTGATTTACTAAACAATAAGATAATTTATCTTTGGTGAAGAAAAGGAGTAAATTTAGTAAGCGATAATTCAATTTTGTAAATCCCAAGTATTTTTCGAGATAATAGCAACTTATAATGAAAACCATTGGTACATTTTCTTTTTAAAAGACAGCTTAATGTATAAAGTCTGTGCTTCGTAAAGTAAATATTTTTAAAGTGGAATATTTAAGGGAGTGTTGCTTAGAAAATTGATTATTTCTTAAAAGTTGTTTTCATTTACTCCACTATTTCGCATGATAAATTTGAATATGCGCTTCGTTCAATAATTTAAGCTTTCGGTGTAATTGGCGGAATCGTTTATGCAAATTGCCTGTAACTGAAGACAGATACAGACTTCTCGAACTCTCGAAAGAATGAAATTGTGTGATTTATAACGTGATGGGCAATGAACTCTTGTTCGAATTCACGAGCGGCACTTAAGTGTCCTCGACAATTTTTATATAATATGTTTTGATGATTTACTTGTTGTTGAAGACACTGGAAATCCATTCGCAATAAAGGCGGAATTATATTTAATGCTGCCACCACCTTGCATAGTAACACAAAAGGAATATCACTAAATATCCAGCAAATACTTACCGGGAATGAATAAAAAATGTTCAGATTTATTTTTGTCATAAGAAGTAATTAGCCGTACCTAGTAGGAACATATAAATTAGGTCAGATTCGTAATGATTAAAATTCAAACTGAATATTGGTCGATTAGGAAATCTGAAATCACTTTGTTTCTGTCTAAAGAAATGTATAATATTCCTGTCATCCCATCTACTAGAAAGAAATTTTATCTCGAAAACCTACTTGCCACTTTTTTTGTACGTATATATCATCTAAAATTTAAATAATAACATTTCTACAAATACAAATCATCAGATGGTTATTTGATCAAGCTATTTTACTTTTATGAAGTAAAGTGGTGGGTTTGAAGTGAATTGGCTCATTTCATTGATTTGGTTATCGTAGCGAACATATGTTTCAGCATAATCCCTGCATTTTAAAACGCGTCAGCGATGGAATTCAGGAATTCAATTTACAAATATGTATCATAATAATTCATGCCGTTCTGTGAAATTAACGAAATCTTTATTAAAAAAATCTGGCATGCAAATCGAAAATGCATGAAGTAAACAATTTTATACATGTTCTTTTTCCTGTTAAAGAAGTGAATTTAATTAAGTTTTGATTTACTAAACAATAAGATAATTTATCTATGATGAAGAAAAGGAATAAATTTAGTAAGCGATAATTCTATTTTGTAAATCCCAAGTATTTCTCGAGATAATAGCAGCTTAGAATGAAAATTCGTACATTTTCTTTTTAAATGACGGCTTAAGGTATAAAGTCTGTGCTTGGTAAAGTAAATATTTATATTTTTGAGTAGAATTTTTAAGTGAGTGCTTCTTAGAAAATTAATTATTATTTCTTAAAAGTTGTTTACGTTTTCTTCACTATGTCGCAGGATAGATTTGAATATACGCTTCGTTCAGTGATTTAAGCTTTCGGTGTGGTAGAATCGTTTATGCAAATGACATGTAACTGAATACAGATATGGACTTCTGAAACTGACGAAAGAATAAAATTGCGTGATTTATAACTCATATTCGAACTAGGTTCCATTGTGTAGTTCGACATTTATGTGGTATCGATATTATTAGCTACGACTAAAATTTTGATTCTATATGGAAGTGCACTTCCCTCTTTCGCACATATATAGTGATGGAATATATAAAGTGATGGAAAATAGAGTGACGCGAAAAAAATCTGGTCTAAAGACCGTGTGTCTACCAGTGGCCGAGTGGTAAAAATCGCCGAATACTGGTAGTGTGACAAGAAATCGAATAACTGCTAAAAGGCTATCTGCTTGGTGTTGATAATCGTGTTTTATTTTTGTTTCATATTCAACATGAATACGAGTCAGACAATCTCAGAGAGTCCTTCATGAAGGCATCCATTCGCCAAAAGGCTCGTATGCTTTAGCGAATTTAGAACCAATAATGGAGGAGTGTATGTAGGAGTGATATGTCCCAACTGCTACTAATACTTAAGACAGAAATATTGCAAAGAATTCGTAACTTGAAAACAAACTGCATCAATAATAATACAGCTCTTTCTTTCTTCAGCGAATAAAATGTTTCAGAAAGGGAAGTTATTATTTTTAGACTTAGACCGAACTATTGCGAAATGCAACGTTGCCGGTTTCTGAAATAACATGACATAATAAAATCCGGACGTGGAAGCAATCTCAAAAGAGAAAACGGAGCAAGGGGAAAGAAGAGAAGTGCCAAAAGGAGCAAGACAATCTTATCAGACAAGTTCTTACTTTCTTAGGTCTTAGGTCTTAGATCCTCGCTTATTCAATAGGTATACGACCCTGAAGTCTTTATCTATCTATAACTGTCCTTAATAGGAATCCTAAAAGTGAAAAATAATTCCAAGTATTGGAATAAACATGTACACTTGAAGTGTTGAATGACATCCAGTGTGGCAGTATGTAACAGTGGCATAACTTTGGTAAAATAGCGATTTAACACCTGAAGCATAACTTTCACATCGTAAAAGAAATTTAACACTTCTGTAGCATAAAAACTTTGGCATAACTTTCTCCTCGTAGGTACTACGGCTGAGTGTCCTCCTTCCTCCGTGTCTTGGAGCAACAGAATAGCGTGGGCATAATAGTTGAGGCATATAACAGTAGTGGGCGGAGCATAGTTGCACTGACCAAACGCTGAAGTTTCATACACATAAGACAAATCAAAGTCCTGCCTCCGGGGGCGCAAAGTCCATATCGCTTTGCAATAATTAAGTAAATATAAATACGAGTAAACAATGAAAAGTAGAAAAAACATTAAATTCACTATGTACATCGATCACCATAACTCGTTATGGTGTATCGTTCATTATGGTGTGTTGCAGCGTTGAATGACTGTATAGTCATAATCTCCTATGCTACGTACAGCTTCATTTTCGTGATTATCACATTTGGTGTAGAAATTATGTGAAGCAATTAAGATCTCGCTATCTAATGGTTTGATTTTTATTCCACGATGTATTGCAGTGTTTCTTACAAACCACGGTGAGTCTGTGATAGTTCTAAGAAATTTATTTTGCAATCTTTGCAAAATCTGACCATTTGATCTGGCTGTAGCGGCCCATGCTGGTGCTGCGTACAATAAAATCAGTCTTATTGCTTGAAAATAGAGAATTCTCTTAGTACTTAGTTGTAATTTTGAATGTCTCCCTATTAAGGCATAAATAGACTTAAAAGCTTTGTGAGCTTTTTCACGAGTATACATAATATGCGGCCTGAAATGTAAGCTTATAGTCAAGAATTACACCCAAGTATTTAATATTTTTAACTTTAGGTACTGTGGCACCATCTAGTGTTATGTTGTTTACTTCTTTGAGGTTGTATCTAAAAAATATGACTTGAGACTTGTTTGCATTGGTTTTGATCTTCCAAGCGTAAAACTACTTGGTGAGGATATTAACGGCTTTTTGAAGCTGATCTCTTGCTTTGATGGGGCTAATAGAACTGCACATGATTGCGGTGTCATCCGCATAGCAAGCAAAAGTAGTATCTGGGATATTTGGCATATCGTTGATGTATAGACAAAATAATATTGGCGAAAGTAAACTTCCTTGCGGAAGACCGGCCTGAATAATTTTCTTGCTGGATAAAGTATCTTTAATTTTAACCTGAAAAGTTCTACTGTCTAGGTAGCTGAATATTGTCGTAATACGGTCCGGAGGAAATTGATAATTTATCATTTTGACAAGGAGGCCAGCATGCCAAAACTTGTCAAAAGCCTTCTCGATGTCCAAAAATAGGGCAGCAACAGTCTCTTTCTTATTCAGATGTTGTCCGATAATTTCTGTAATTCTTGTGATTTGGTGTACTGTAGAATGACCTGGTCTGAAGCCAAACTGGTAATTCTTTAGCAAGTTGTGACTTTCAATGAAGTTATTAACTCGAATTACAATAATACATTTAAATAATTTAGCAAGAGTAGGGAGCAAGCTGATTGGTCTATAACCGCTCGTAGTTGACCCGTCTTTTCCTGGTTTTCTTATTACGATAATGGTAGCGTGTTTCCAGATACGAGGGAAATAGTTCAAATTTAAGCAGGCGTTAAACGTTTTTGTAATGAGGATTATCCCTTTCCTGTTCAGGTTCTTGATGGCTTTGTTACCAATCCCGTCATAACCGGCCGCTTTCTTTGGGTTCAAAGTATCAAGACAATCTTTTACTTGTCGAGGGCTGATGAGATTTCCTACGCTGCGACTATTAGTAACAATGTAATCTTTTGCATGGTTTTCGACGTTAGCATGATTTGGGTTGGGGTACTGATTTAACGTGAATCGGTCTTCGTAATCGCTAGCGAAGATGTTTGCTATATCCTCAGCTTTATGAAAAGCCTGGTTGTTATGTTTAATTGGGCCAATGTTGTTCTCCTCCTTTCTGAGCGCTTCTCCAAACAGTAGAATCTGTGTGGGATAGGCTGTCTACAAAATTTTCCCATGCCTCTGAGCAATACTTAATCATCATGAGCCTAATTTTTTCTATCCTGCGGATTTTGAGTTCTCTGAATAATCTTCCGAAGTCTGTTTTTCTCTTTAATTTTTAATCTGATGTTGTAGGGGAGGGTTATGTTTTCATTTTTAACAAACTGCGCATTTTTTAAGGCATTCTGAGAAGTAAATTTTGTGTAATTATTTATGCACGCTTCTAACTTTATTTGCAATGCTGGTCTAGAGAGGGTGAATCTTGATGATTCTCGGCATTATTAATGATCATTTCAATAATAACCGGTATTTGCTAATTTGCCTGCAAATTAAATACAGCAAATATTGTTAGAAATCTCACTTTATATTTGCGGAAAATAAATAATAATCTGAATTGTTATATAAGTGGGTTTATTGATAAATCCTTCCGTTTAGCATTATATAAATTCCAGAATAAAACGTAACTCGGTATTATATATGGCGTAACTTCATTGCAGAATCACTCTTTTATTTGTTTGGCGTTTGGTTGGCGCTTCTTACAAGAGTAAGAAGATTTGCATTTTTGTCAATTTTCTTTGACTTTTTAAGTGAAAATAGGTCGATGTGTACATGGATAAAGTCGAGTGAGGGCGCAATAACATTTTTGTACAATTCTGGGATGTTTTTTTAAATGAAAATAGGCCGATGTGTACATGGATACCGAGTATGTACAATTCTTAAAAAAGCGCTAAGCAGTGGGGGATTCTGCACTTTCCCCACTCCATTTCTGTTAAAGCTTCCAAACTCTCAAATTTCTTATTGTTGGTCAATTAGAAAACCGTGCTGCTTCAAGCATATTTATTTCGAAAAATGTCTGGGTTAAAGTTGTTTATTACACTTTCCGTCAATTTTAAACTAATTGAATAGTCGTCACTAATGTTGCAAATCAAAGATTCGCAACACATCGCGAAAACATTTGGCAGCCAAATGCAGAATAATGACCCAGTTACAAAGCAAATAATGACCTAATCTATGTTCCAAAAACCACCGCTTTGCTTTAAGACGATAAAGCAGTTTCATTAAAAAAAAAAAAAAGAAAAAAGAACCACGAAAAGTACTACTGTTGGCAAAGAAAGAACTGTTTTTGTATTTATATAATATATATATATATATATTACAAAAGGTTGCAAAAAAACTGGTGATCAATAATTTTTTTGGATTATATTTTATTATAAAATTTACTCAAAATTTATGTCGAAAAATCCAGTTTTACATTCTTCTTCGAAAATAAAAACGCATAACTTAAACATAATTTTATCCGGTTTTTCATACACCAAACAGTGTAAGCTTTCTTCTCTTTGTTATATATTAATTAAATAATTACATTTCTTACATAGTATGTACTTATATACATGTACAAAAATTAAAATTTAAAGCATTTTATTGCTGAAGCCTTCATGAATATGCTCCACGTTTTGAAAATCTGTTGAGTTGTATAGTATTTTTTTCGAATCCAAATTTTTTATCAATATTGATATTTAGTTTTCGATGGAAAACATTCAAGCAACATAAGTTCGTATAATTTGATAACGAAGACATGTCTACTAGTCCGTAATTTTGAGGGTTTTAATGGCATTGACCAGTTTCTATTAGGCAATATTAATTCATGTTTCTGAATTTCTGGAAAATAGTGATGTAGTTTATTAGCAATAACCATCATTATGAAAATAATAATGCTAATTTGTACATAAAGATAATTAGTTATCATTATTATTGGAAAAAGACAAATTTAGAGGAAATGTCTTTGATCATATAATTGGAGGTAGAGTCCAGTCAAGGTGCACTTCTAGGCTTGTGTTTAACAATATAATTTCTAACCTCAAAAAGAGAAGTTGATTTTTGTTGATTTTTAGTTTGGTTATTTTGATTTGGGTTGATTGTAGAAACGGAATTTGGTGTGGGGTTTTCGTCAGCTCCTTTCTGTCTTTATTTGATTTCATACTAAACGGAATGTGATAAACTGGCACTTATCAAAATGACTGAAGTTAAAAAAAAAAGTTGGTTGAAATTTCTATCTTTTGCTAAATTTTAAGAGTAAGTTAAGGGTACTAAAAGCAATGATATCCTAATTCAGAAGTCAAACTACAAAAATCAGCGTTATATTTTCAAATTTTTACAGGACTAGTTTCGATGGTTTTCACCGAACTACCATCCTCAGCTTCAAAAGCGCAAATGAACGAGATAGGATATGATCAGATAAGATAAGAAAGCCTGGACACAAAATAAGCTAGTGGCGCCATCTTTTCATGAAACCAGAACAAAACAGAATTTCTTTAAAGATCGAAGGCAAAGATGGATTGAAATTAGGATCGTTAACTGGAACAGAAAGATATTTTTTAATGTGAAATGCCTCTAGAAAATCCAGTTCCCCAATGGAAGATGTTTTTTGAACAATTTTGGCAGCAGAAAAATTGAAACTGTGATTTTCGGACTAACAATGTTGGGCAACAGAAGACTTCTGTGTTTCCTTTTTTCTAACATCGAATGATATACTTCGAGATCTCAAATAAATTAAATTAAAAATACATAATTAAAAAGTATATTAATTAGTTAAAGTTCGATTGTTTAAGATGACATAGTTATAATTTTATTTAGTGCATCGGCTTTTACATGGGGCTTGCAGCACATATTTACTTCAATATTTGCTTTTTTATGTGGAAATAAAAAAGCTATCGAATTTGAGAAAATTTCTAAACAAACCCGAAAGTAATCGTATCTTAAGACGCTGCTTAACAGATAAAATAAAGACCAGAAACGCAGAATAGAAGTAAACAAATAGTAGCAATTTTCATGATCTTTCTCTCCTAGATTCTCAAAAATGTCTTCTTATTTACAACTGCAATTAATACTATTTTACTCCATTTCTTGCTGATAACATGTGATTGAGTCCACCGGTATGTCTTCCAGATCTGTTCTCAAAACTAAAATAAATATGTAGTTTAGTTAGACTCAACGCTCATGAGAAATTAAAGGATTTTGAGAGGAACTTTAGTTTGTGGGTTAGTTTTGTGAAATAAAGAGACATTTCACCATTTTCAACTTTAGTATACCTTTAGTAGAAACTTATATTATTATTGGAGAAGAATTATGCATTGCCGTATGATCGCATCTCGAAACTCCGGGGTCACAATTTGAAACGTCTTTTCCGAAATGCAAATATATACTAATTTTCGTTTATTATGCAAATATATACTAATTTTCGTTTATTCTTAATTCTTTCGAAATGCAAATATATACTAATTTTCGTTTATTATGCAAATATATACTAATTTTCGTTTATTCTTAATTCTTTCCATTGTGATTTTGAAAGTGAAATTTATATTTATCGTAAATCATTTTTATTATTATGGTAACAGTATTTGTTTAATTTTAATGCCATTGATTACATTAAATTTCACAAAACAAAATAATTTTGTGCTTTCGTTAAATTCCATTTCTCGATTTTTTTACTGTCAGAACTAGGATACAGACTGCCTAACAGCATTTATCCTCTTGGCGTCTTAAAAAAGGCAATCCAGTCAATTCTCATGATGTTAGAGAATCAAAGAAGTATACATATTCGGAATAAGGGTATATTGATAAATTTTATTATTTCCAGAATTGTACTACACATTCAGCCGAAACTGAGTTTGCATCTCGAAGTAACCCTGTGGCTTTCAAGCGATTAAATTTTCTTCTCTGCTTACATATTGCACCTAAACGGGGTGTAATAAACACTGAAATATATCGAAAATAGTTATACAACACCACCTATCGCAGCTATTACATCATTTTCCCCAAAATTTCGGCATTAAAAGAACAATTAGCGCGCATGGGATTTATTTTTCCGCAGGCAAACTTTGACACACCAGTTAAGTTGCAATAGAACCTGAATCTGGGTTTCATTGACTACTACATTTTATTTCTTTCTGTATCGGTAATATATTGATAAGGCCTATCCTCCCATTCTCAAATATAGTCGCTTCCAAGCTGCAAGAATAAATTCCAGGGCTGTTGAAAGATATTCAATTTGAATGAAATAATGCAACTAAAGCTACGAGAAATGAACGGAGCCTCCCCGGAAAAAAAACAGATTTGTTTATATCAAAGTGAGTATAAAAATTACGGAAAATTTTGTCTTTCCTTGATTCTTAAATAATAGACTTAAACGGTGCTTATTATATCATAGTTTATAACACATGAATAATACCTGATCGTAATATTTCTAAAAGCTATCTAACTTATGAGTCGATAAATATCCATTCATCTAGCGTTCTCTCAAATTTATGCATGCCTTTTCAAAACTAAGTATTGATTATGGTTTTTGTAAAGCAACTGACAATATCACTGCTTTCCCAGTAAGGCTTCATGAGTTATAGTTTCCTCCAACAGGTACAATATCCGTTTACAGCTTGCAGGTTTTCATAAAACGGTGCTGTACTATGCTGGATTCTTTCCTTAGTAGAAGAAACAAAGCTATTTGGTAAGTGTAACTACTGCCTTTCAGTGATATGGCAGCTTTCCATTAGAGGAAAAGCTCATTTTTATTATTACCTTGGAATAAAGCACGAACTGTCAATCTTTTGTTCTACGTGTACAGCGTAACTTAGAGAACTAAGAAGAAATGCATTTAGGCTTGGGCGCAAAACTCCATTTAAGGGGACAGTAGACTTTAAAATAGCTGAAAATCAACCAAAATATTGAATTTGTCTTTTTTTTCTCTCATAATATTTTATAAACGTAACTACATTGTATGCAAAAAATCGAGTTGAAATTTTCTAATTTTTAAAGAAGATACAAGAATTTAAAATGTGTAAACAACGTATCCTTTGCCCTTTAAATTTTGGAGAAAATTTTTTTAAAAAATGTATTTCAATAGAAAGAAAATAAGTATTATTTCTAAAAAAAGGCTAGAAATGTCAAGTATTGGCAACAACTTTGGTTATGTGAATGCTATACGCGTAGAACAGGAAGAAACAAACTCGTTTTCCCTACTCGTTGCAAAAAAGCGTGATCAACGTCGCTAGAACCAAAGCAAAAAGAGAAGTTGACCTGCTTGGAGAAAAACAGAAATAGTAAAAAATATTTTAAAGCATTAAAAGATAATGCAAGTGTAGTAAATGTAACAAATGAAGGTAAAACATATGGTGCGAGTGAATTTTAAACGTTTCATTGGATATATTGCATAAATTGTTTCTACCTCTAACTTCGGTTAGGTTAAGACACAATAACACGCCGAATAAATACTAATTCAGAAGTCAAACAACAAAAATCAGCGTTATATTTACAAAATTTTCACAGGACTAGTTTCGATGGTTTTACCGAACCACCATCCTCAGCTGCCGGTAAAACCATCGAAACTAGTCCTGTGAAAATTTTGTAAATATAACGCTGATTTTTGTTGTTTGACTTCTGAATTCGGTTAGGTTATTTAAGTACGGAAAAGCCTCGAGGGCTATCTGCCTAAGGGAAGTGATGCCTTCGTGGAGGACGTTCTAAGAGAAACTGGCTCGTATACACGTTACACATGGGGAAATCCACGTAAACACCCATGCAGCGAGCCGTTCGCGGGATTCGAACCCGCGAATAATAGTAAATTATAAGAATATAATTTACTATTAACAAAAAATAATTTATACGAGAGGATTCTAAAATACGTTATAGAAACGTAAAGACAGACAACTTAAAACAATACAACTTTATGGTTTATGCGAAAATGTCATGTCGAGATGACAAAGGCTGTATTTGAGAACTGTTAGTTTAATACCGCCCTCAGACGTAAATCGTAGTTACTTCTACATGCTAAGCGTACTGCTCAAACTATTCCAAAGTCAGCCGCTAAACATAAAAGTGGTAAAGCAGGTTATACCAAAATAGTAATTTGATTCTAACATGCAGAGCAATATTTTAAACTTTTATATCACATTTGCATAAGACGAAACTGGCTGACAAAACTTCCATAACAATTTTTTCATAATAAACTCAAGATTGGATCATTTTATTTTAAAACGCATTCGAAATGCTTGTTAGCAAACCTCGTACGTCAAAGTAGGTAAATTGAACCGAGGACGATTGTCCAGTAGACAACAGAACATACACTTTAGAACATACTGACAGATTAAAAACTATTTACACATAAAGCCTACCTGCTTTGGCAGGAACAAAATCACAGTGCTTTGTAATTTGATAAGTAAATCTATAAGTAAAGAAAGTGAAGTAAAATCTTGGCTAAATAAGAAGAAAACGAATATATATATATATTACCACCGACTATTATGGTGAATAGTGCGGGGCCTCTTGTGGCGTTGATCAATTGTGAAATCATAATTTCCTAGTTTTCTGATAATATTCTTAGGATGACTGTCACATTTCATAAAAAAGTTATGAGAAACTTTTAGAATTTCAGAATCCGTGGGTTTAATTTTTAAGTCATTGTGAAGAGTTCTGTTTCGTACGAACCAAGGCGCATTTGTAATTATTCGGATGGCCTTGTTTCGAATTCTTTGTATTTTTTCGTGATGAGTTCTTGCAATTGCAGAAGAAGAAACTAATGAATAAAATGAATAATAATCTTTCATTTTCTTCGAATTGATGTCTGTTATCAAAACAGTTGTTGCCAGTTGTTGGTCTGTGCAACATCCGTAAGCTCACATTCCTCAAAAGCTAGTTAAAGGTTATTAGACCCATGTTTTTAATTTAACAGAGGCAAATGCTTAATTTAAAAAATGGTAATCATCAGAACATTAAACATTTCTTTAGACAGAGAAGCAAAGCATTTGTAAGATTTCCTTTTAGGCCAAGCGGATATATTCACTTTTAATGGTTTTATATTAATCTTTTAAAGGTGTGACTTACGAGTAAACTACATGACCCTACATGGTACAGATAACTAATTCGGATGTGATAAATCGACCTGCACTTTGTCGATGTAAAATAAATATACTATAATAATTACAATCTTAAAACCAGGAAAAAATTCATATGAAAATTTAAGCTATAACCCTTTCCGGTAATCGGAAAAATTTTCGAATGTGCTCTAAACCACAGATTTAGCCGAAAACCTGCTACCTAAAACTGTAAAGGATATAAGGCGATTTCTCGCAATGCTTAACGTCTACCATTTTTCATACGAAATTCAGCTCTGATGGAAGTTGTCCTTAAGATTTGGGAGATGAAAGGGTTAAGAAGTACAAGTCAGAAATTACAGGGGATCATAAAAAGGAAGATGCATCCAAACCTGCAAGCAATTAGCCAATTCTACTATGTTGGCGCATCCTGTTCAAAACTTTCCTTACTTATCGAAGCTTCATGAACAGCTATTGAAGCCGTACTATAAAAACAGGTTAGTGATGGTAGATTAGGATTGTATTGCAATAATTTAACACCTTCTGAATGTAAGTACAGCACTTACGATAGAGTGGTTTTGGCGATTTATTCAGCAATTACATTTTTCGGCACATGGTCAAAGTTGAAGATTTTGTGGTATTCCCGATCACAAAAATAATGTTAATGTTTGACTTTACCCAAATAATTGAATTTACTTTTATTAATGTGTTATATTTTGAAGTTTGTTGCTTATTTAAAGTTTTAACATTGTTCTATGTCTTAAAATTAAAATTTAAAGTTACTGACCTAAAACTGCAGTAGCATGTTACAGTACAAGTAAAGAAACAGATAGTTTCACTCAAGCGTGTGTCGGATTTGCGCAATGCTTATGGCGTCCCAAACATTTTCTGAAATATCATAGGGTCCCAACTCTAAAAATTTTAAGAAACCCTGTCTTAGAGATTTTCTGAAAGGTAATTGTATTTTGCCAATAGTAGCATCAACCATTGGTGCTCTTGACATTTCTTCTTTTTCCCGAACGTGTAATTCAACTACATGCAGCGTATTCTGACAATGTTGTATGTCAATGTTTCTTCCGCACTGAGATAAAATATATAATTCCGCTTAAATGAATTTTTATATATCTATTTAATCTTGTGTAAGAATTTCACAAGGAGTTCTACTTTGAGGTCATCATGAAGACACGTATACCTGACAAAAATGTAGGCATCTGTGATAATACGCAGTTATCTTCTCTGCACAATAGTTTATAAAGTGCCTGGTCATTTTCGGTCTAACAACAGAAAGATAATGAGTCTCTTCTTACCAAAATCTAGTGAAGAGTATTTTCCAATGATGTTATAAAGACATTTAATGATTTTTAGAGCCCTGTCTCTCATGTTATTAACGTGGTGAGTGCATGTGAGGCGATCGTTAAACAATATTCCAAGGTATTTTGCTTGAGAGACGACAGGTACGTGTTCATTGAAAAACGTAAGTCCTTTTTTTGAGCGGAACTTTCCCTTTTCGTTTCGGAATAATCAGAAGTTGTGATTTGAAAGCGTTGATTTGAACTTTCCACTGTGCCCACAATTTCTGAATGTGGGAAATAAAGCTTTGAAGTTTGCCGACAGCATGATTCACATTTGCGTATGTTATAAAATTGGTCCTAGGAGTGAGCTTTGTGGAGTGCCGCTTAAAATAAATCTTTGGGAGGAGTTTGCACCGTTAACACAAACATTAAATGTCCTGTTACTGATGAACGAGTGAAACGTAAGGAGCAGTTCTCTGTCGAAATGACAGGAGAAGTGTTTAAACATAATCCTCCCATGCTAGACGCGGTCGAGAGCTTTTGCCACATCTAGCATGATGATAGCAACACACAATTTATTATAGAGCGCAAAGCCAGCAATCTCTGTAATTCTCACTAGTTTTTTAATAGTCGAAAGTTCGGCTCGAAATTCAAATTTCTCCGGTGGTAATAACTTAAGATAAGAGTGCATACGGGAAAGCATATAACTTTTCTCAGCACTTGCAATTAAAAGATTAACTTAGATACTAAACCTTTTCATGGGTTGATGTATGAAACATAAGAAGAAATATTGTGACCTTAAAATACGGTGAATATAATTTAGGCATTTGAACTTAGCTCTAGTAATTATTGTTGCCTTGCATTGTAAAATGAATATTCAAAATAAATGTGTATCAATACTGGCCAGGAAGCATATATGCTTTATTTCAGTAACCTCGTAAATAAATTAATTGTTGCGGTATTTTTAGAGTGGGAATACCATCATCTTTTGTTGTAGATATCAACTATACAATGATTTACTTTATTTAACTTCGAAGACAGTTATTAGTTGAAATTATATTCAGGTTCCTCTGTCAAAATACAAGAATTCCAAATCTGCATCTACAACTGCTAGTAATCCAACATAGAAATCCCCTTTCTAATTGTAATATAATGAGCCAGATTTGGGTGATGGGCTAACACGTTTTGCATCCTTTGCTCGGACGCATACTGGTTACGTTTCTGTTTCCAATGATTGGGTTCCCAGGGTCTCGAAACTTTAATTAAAGCGGCTAAAATATCTTTGCAAGCAATTCGGAGCTGGAAAGATAAGAGCTTTGTATCTGTCCTAAAGGAAAAAAGTATAATCATTAGTTATGAATATCAAATATGTCATGTCTGTAAACTGTCGTATTATGCACATAATATATTCATAATACATTTTCAGAGACTAATAGTTTAATGGTACATTACTTGTGTTTATATTATAAGAAATTTTAAATTGTTTATATATATCTTTAATTATATGTATTATATTGTTATAAAGCTATTGTTATATACGAACTCATTCCCATTAAAATTTGCGCAACAAGAAGGAGTTGTCAGAATTAAACGAAATTTTACATATGTAAGTACTACTTTAATATAAGTAAGTGATTAGTAAATCAAAGAAAAAAGTAGATATGAACGGAAGTTTTAGTACTCTGTTGTACCATTTTTAGTATTATAAATACTTCGCCCGCTGAAAACGGAAATTGGACACTCATTCATATAGTATATCTGCATGTCTCTAATATTTTGTTTTGATGTAGCTCATGTTAATTGAACAAACAGGTTAAATCAATTAATGACAAAGACTACATAAATTAGAAGTAGTGACCCCTAAAACAAAATCCTTAGTAATGGAATTTAAATGCCATTGAATTAAAACTTATATGGATCTTTGACATGGTCTTTATCCTTCTTACCTTGCAAGAGAGGCGAAATTCTCTTTTCAATTAGTTTTCACTAACAATAATGATAATAATTATAATAACCCTTAAAACATTCATATGCCATTTATATTCTTGTTCAATTAAATTAGTTTGTTTAGGTAAATTAACGTAAATCATTGATTTTAAACATATATTGTGCAGGCTATCTTATCAACTCATTATCATATCTACTCATTATCTCGTTCATTTGCGCTTATGCAGCTGAGGATGATGGTTCGCTAAAATCATCGAAACTAGTCCTTTGAAACTTTGAAAATATGACGCTGTTTTTTGTTGTTTGACTTCTAAATTAATATATCGTCATATCTAATGCATGGATAGATTAGGTTTTGAAAACTTAAATATATACAAAAAGAAAAACTTGGCAGAGACACTAAACGGCAATGATTTTATGTCCTTAATCCTTTATAAATCAGGATTTCATTTAGGAAGCATATATTTAATTGCATAAGAACTAATTTTATTAATGCAAAACGGCATTTAGTAAAAATGATCTGTGTTATGAGATCAGAGATTTACTCCCAAGATTTTCAGAAAGCATTAATTTATAATTAATGATTGATTGTTGATATATTAAATGTGTTTCTTTCATGAGTTAGTAGCATTTCCCAATGTTTATTAAAAGAAAATACTTTTAAATCTTATTTACATTAGACTATCTCATATTACAAAACTTCTCTTAACAGAAACTAAATTTGCACTCTTTTCGTTTAAAAAGAGACATATGTCAAATTATTGCTACACCTATTTTGATTCTAAGCCCCGCCTACTGTTCAATTTGTATTATGCTGTGCGCACCGTGTTTTGAATATCTATCGGATATGAATGGTTCATATTAGGTAACTTTGTAAGAGACGCAAAATATTAGCATAATTCTTCCGCTTATAAGCTTAATGATCCGAAGCACTACTCCTTCTCATGTAAAAGCTTGTTCTTATGAGAGGATTTTCGTTCTTATGAGTGGCCGTGTAAGAAGTATGAGTGTGTTCTAACGACACTTTTAACCATTGGTGGAAATAAATTGCTGTTTTCGAGACTTTGACAAAAATAGTCTAATTAATGGAATTTAAAACGAAATTTTGAAAAGGGACACTAAATGAAGTTGATATATCAGAAGTTTGATTGCAGTGACAAAACCCGAATCATCGTCAAAGTAACGTTCAATTCCACTATTCTTTTAAATACAAGAAGTATAGCTAATTGCTAGAAGTGAAAGAGAGGAGAAATGCGTTGAAAGTGAAAACTGTTCAAAAGTTCCGACTTTCCCGATCTCGGGCTTCGTCCTGCATGTATTGCTAAAAATTAAATTAATGTTTCAATGTTCTTACCAGAAATAAATGTTAAACAATATTTTATGATATTTCTTGTTTCGTATACAGGAAGGTTTCAGCACAAATAGTGCATAAGTTTGCCCCATTTATTGGATTACACTTCTCTTTTTAGGACTCCTATATGGAACAAATATAGTAGGGCAAAAGCCTCAGGGTCATGTCGTCACCATCGAGATAGATAAGGCCTGCGCGCTGAGTTACTACGTCACTGCTAGGGGACCGGTCTTCGCGCAGTTTAGCTTCCTTGCTAAACACTCGTTTTTCTAAACCTATTCTCTGAAATTGGTATCTCATACTATAAAATCAGTCTAAAACAAAATTACAAGCGGCAATATAATGTTTTACAAAGCTTATACGAATATGAAATATTTTCATTTTCTTTTGTTGGTATTTATTTTCAAAACAAAATTATTTGAGAATGGTTGGTGCTTTTAAAAGCAAATCATTTCTTTGAAGAAAAATTGGTTTTAAAATTCAAGTAACTAAAATTTTTACTTTGATTTTTCTGCACTGTCTTTGTGTCTCTTGTTGATTCTCATCACCGCATCAAATTTTTTTGTTTCACCCACTACTTTAACAAATTGTTTGCCATTGGGAACACATGTTATCTCTCATTCTATAATTATTGTATATTTTTATATCTATCATATTAATGTAGCAGGATTATAAAACATCAAACGAATGCAAGAGACTACTTAATATTTAGACTAACATTTAAATGCCTCATATAAGTCAGAAAATTTTTCTGAATGTAATAAATTACTAAATAGTCTAGTCTTAAAATTATTTCTTACTTACATATTGTATGTTAATCTGTATTACACTTAATGTTTTCCTCTTAATGCTACATAATTATTCGACAGAATCTGTAGTTAAATTGAGATAATGTTTATTACATAGCTCTGAAGACTATCAATATTAAAATTCCAAATAAGACAGGAAAAAAGTTCTTTAAATATAGTTATACACAATTTTTTTGAAAATATTTTTAAAATATACGAAATACTTAAAAAACTTTTAGAAACTGAAATTTCTTTACATCATACCTATTTAACTATAAGCGTTACCTCTGTTCTGAAAATATTTTTTCTATTAATATCCACATAAAAAGAAAATATAAATCCTAACATCATGTTCAAAACTTTTCTGTATAATGTAAGCAATTATTTTAACTTAACTTACATAGCTTTTGGTGGTGCCACGTACTCAAATTAAAGATTGTGATTTAAAAGATAATTAAAAAATTGTTTTTAAAATTGCATTGAATTGAAATACAATGAAAAAAAGTATGTCTACATATGAATTCAATTACTACTGCTTCTTCAATAACTGTACATTTTTAAAATTTCATTTTGCAGTTTCGCAATTTAATTACCTTAATATGAATCTTACATACATTACTTTAGAAACTTTTCTATCATTCTCAGAAAGATTTATATTGCGTAACAAATTTTAAACAAACTGATTGCATGATAATAACATATATAAAAGTGAACAGAAGCTATATTAGCTAAACATATGCATTTAAGTTTCATCATGATAAAATGATATTTAATGATTTGCAAAAAACATTGATATTTAAATTTAAGAACACAGTAATCTGCCAAGAATCAAATTTACTCTGCATTTGATATTCTACATATTATGTAATGAAATAAGTGTTATGCTTTTAACCCCTTAGGACAGTTATTTCATATAAAATTAGTTTCCTATTAAAATAAATAATCATAAATTTTGCTGACAATTTTTATATTACTAGTGTTAGTAATTATTACAAGGGATGATGCTTCAGATGTCAAAAGTAAACATAAATTCAATTCTTAAAACATAATGAATAAACAATTACAACTTATAAAAGCCGATAAAAAGTTTGCTAAGGGTCCCTTAACCGTGACGTCACAATCCAGTTTCGTTTCAGAGCGCAGGCCTTATCTATCTCGATGGTGACGGTCATGTACCCTTTTTATGAGTGATGATCTATGATCATCTAATATTTCCAAGGATGATCTAATATTTCCAAGTTTACAACAACATTCGCTACAACTTTACAACTCTTTGATTTAGCCCCACATGTCAAAGAGCCTTATTAATTCGTAAAATCTTTCTTATCCTCTTTCTGCTTTAGTGTTTTATATATGTTTAAAAAATACAAAATCCCCCAAAATTTATAAAATTAAAAAAATTAATAAAAAATCTTAAAGGACTTGAAATTTTTAATTAAGTCCAAAGAGGCGTTTTCTTAACGGTTTGTGTGTTACCTTTAATTATTAAATATCATGTTCTTCGCACTTAAGCCATAAAATTCAATTCAAGAGCTTTACCACGAAATTATTTGAAAATGAGCGTATCTTTAGAATTTCCAATACAGTCTCGCGCCCTGGAGATAAAAATGTTGTTTCTGCACAACGTTGCCATTGTTCGCTTTGAAATCCTTGTTAACAAAAATTCGTTCATTCCCCGATAGTGGAGGAAACTGCGAACCCTCCCTCCTTCTATTCTAACCTCCTTGGTTTGCAGTATCAGTCTGCTAATTTTCTCAACTGGTGTAGTGTTACCTTCGGGTTTCACTTAAAATGTCCTTTTTTAGGACACCTGATTCTCGAGACGAAGATTATTTCAGCGATTACGCTGATCCTGAGAAATCTACGATGTCACAGCCTGTCTTTCCAGACCTGATTGGATTCGATGATGATTTCCTGAAACATCCGAGGTATTCCAAAGGAAGAAAGGCATTCAAAAGCGATGTCTGACACAGAAAGAAGCAGTGTTCTAGTCCCGCAGAAGGACAAAGACGATGCAAATTTCCATGAATTCATGAAATTTATTAAAGCACGTGGAATTTAAAACGTTATTGAAGTTTTTGCGAAATATAAGATAAGGGTAATGAATAAGCGAAAAACCTTAGCACAGAAGAACAACGTCTACCTACTGATTAATATTAACGGAAAGGAATGGGTTACTCCCAAGAGTCTTGTGAAAGTTACTGTTATTTCAGAGCCGATGGAAGTACCACAAGAAAACGGTACCTTTTTAAAGCTTTTTAATCGGTAGCGAGAAAGCTCTGGTCATTTCTGTTTTCTCGAGATTTCTAAAAATCAAGAGAGTAGAATTATGGTTACATTTATTCAATTTAAATACAAATTACGAGATATCTATTTGTTAAATGTTAAACGCGCGTGTTCCTGCATTTTTACTTTTCGGACGTATATTTCTCTTAAAATATGTCTCGTGCTGCATTTCACGGGATATAAAAAAATTTTGATTATAATTCTACTGAAAATAGCTAACCGAACACAAGATCCGTAACAAAGGTATCCAAACAAGACGCAATGGAATTAAAGGATCACTTGAAAGGTGACAATAAAAAAACGGATTACTGTACTTGTTGTGAAATAAAGAATGCCAATAAATTAATGTTACTATTGTGTCAACGAAGAAATATTGTTCAGACAATATCAGGGATAGTGAGTTTCATCAGAAAGAGTATCCATGAAAGAGAAGAAGCGAGAAGAACTAAAATCTTCAGAGTTTATCAATTGATAAAGCATTATATTTTATTTGTGCAATGTGCGCATGCTGTAGAAGCATGTAAAAAAGCATTCTATGATAGCAATTTTACGAAAAGTGCAGGTGATGGTGACTAAAAGAATCTTATTTTATATAAGCATAGTCGGGTAATAATGGATAGCCCTCGAGGCTTTGCCATAATTGCACACACACACACACATAGTCGGGTAATAAGCATTTCTAATATATGGAGAAACAAAAACTTTGGAGTATAATACAGGGAAGTACACGTTATACCTCTGTCCCAAATTAGTTCCTACATTTGAATACTTTTGTACTGATTATTGATACTAAAGATCTTACGATTTCGTTTGAACATTTTTCAGAAATTTCAACGTGCTGCGTCACGTTGAAATTTCAACAATCAACAACATTTACTTACCAAGCATTCCCTCCTTAAATCAGTACCAAATTAGTTTAAAAAATCCAGGGTTCTCAAACCCTTAACCCATTAACCGCCAAAACTAGAAGGAATGTTTCTTTTCTCATGAAAATAATAATAAATATTAAATTAAGCATTTATAACATAAATTTACATTGAAATTTAAAAAAATGCTCTTACCTGTGGAAAAAGCGAGTGTTGCTTTCGAGCAACGTCAGCGGAAAAAGACTACGGATGTTTAGTGAGTAGGATTGTACTCGTGTGATGTTTCTTTTAGTGAAGCGCAGGATTACTTTTTAGCAGTATAATGTTTCATAAATCTACAAATCACTTTAATTACTTTAATATTAAAATATACATTGAATTTCTTTTACAAATACAGATTATTTCATTTGAAAGATTCAAGCATGAAAAGCTTGATTACAGTAATGATGTAAAGCTACATTACATACTTTGCAAGAGGAATAATGCATTCTCGCGTCTGAAATCTAAAAGAGACTTTATATTTCCAGTAGTAAAAAGTGGTGACATTTCGTAAGTTTAGATACGGTCTCACCTCATATAATTTATCAGTATTGTCAATTTGACTATTGTCAAATGCAACGTCTGCTTCATATATTCCTGTACTGCAAACGTGATATCAATTATCGTACAACAGGAACAGAAATATCCTTATCAAAAGACCCATACATGATATCCTGTAAGCAACAATATTCCAATAAATCTTCTCATATAGGTTTCAGATGAAATAAATTCTGGGCCTTTTTTTTTTTTTTTTTTTTTTTTTTTTTTTTTTTTTTCCTGAGCGTATATATTTGTCTGTTCAACGAGAAGATAGTAAATGTCTAAACCAAAAAGAAAATCGAAAATCTGTGCACTAGCTTTACCTTGTGTTTTGTCTTTTATAATTTCTCCTCTATCTCTTTCTTCATGTTCTTCCTGAGAAATAACTAACAGTTCCTTTTTTATCCACTTCACGTTTTCAGTCTTCTGCTTTTCAAACTTTTTAGGATGACTATAGCTGCTTTTAGAAGGCTGAAACTTACTTCTTACGTGAATTTCAACTTCCCCAGCAGTATCATTTGTTAAAATATCATTACCATTATTTAAAACATTGCCATTCCTTTCTTCTTCGACATTTTATGGAGGAACAACAACAATATCAGTTTCATTCTGGTCATTATTAACATTATCATCATCTGTTTCTTCATCAAAAAATCTTTGAAGGGCTTCTTCTAATGTAAGATACCTCGTTCTAGGCATTTTTAAACAACCAGAACACGAACCAGAACATCGAAAGGAATGAGTGAAAAAGGTGATTGACTACCCGTTTCCCGCTGACGTTGCGTCAACGTAACACCTGTTTTCCCTCCCTTCCCAACACAAATATAAACATCTGACTGATGTAACGTTTTGATAAACGGTGACCTTGACTAAAAATAGATCACTCATAAAGACGGAGATTCTTTCATTAAATATGTTCAGCAAAAATACCCGGTCGAAAATTTTGCTTAAAGTATGAGATGAATTATTGTAAACAAAATGATTGTTGAAGGCAAATATTTTTTTACAGAAATAATCTTCATAATATTCCCTACACAAAATCATCTGCTGGTATAAAATATCTTAGGTAGCTATATTTATATACGCATTTATTTTGACCGTTGCGACAGCGCCACACCAGCGGCTAATGGGTTAAGGCACGCCTTTGTAAGGACTCTTCCATCAGTATTCACATATAACTAATTTCTAGCTAATTAATTGTGAATTCGCATGATCTGTTTCGTGCATAAAAACCGCTCCACTTACAAAGACCTCCAAGAAGCCATCCCTTTCCTTAGGCAGACAGCCCTCGAGGCTTTACCTTAATCACATCAACATGATCTTTCGGATATACTGGCGGTAGGGTCGTTACAAAATGAGACGTGGATTTTAAGAGCGCACGAACTCGTGAATTTGCTACGAAAAAATTGTCCTAATATATGTGCTGTAAAAACTGAGAATGAAACCCTAGTTACATTAAATATTTGTGTTCATTGTAGTACATTGTATAATTTTACTGCTGTGGATCTACTAACTGAATCGAAAGTTATTTATGACTCCTACTTGGAATGTAGCAACTAATTTGAGACAAAATTTTCAAACTAAATAGCAATCAGAAGTTCTAAGTATTGACGGCAGAGATTTCAGAACGTAAAAACTTGATGTTGGAGCTGTGAAACTAAAGAACAGTAAAGAGTAATCTACAATATGATTCAAAGCCACAACTTTGCCTAATAGGGGCAAAGTAGTTTTTTTAAAGATAATGCAGTTGTTTCAAGCATTTAACTTCCGAAAGACATTTATTACATCACCTATTTCTGTTCATTGTAGTACATTGTATAATTTTACTGCTGTGGATCTACTAACTGAATCGAAAGTTTCCTACTTGAAATGTAGCAACTAATTTGAGACAAAATTTTCAAACTAAATAGCAACTAATTTGGGATTAAAGCAGTATAACATATACTAGCATCAGAAGTTCTAAATATTGATGGCAGATATTTCAAAACGCAAAAACTTGAAATTACTGCTGCAACACTAAAGGACAGCTGTTCATATTTCATAGCCATCAACAACATATTTCATAGCCACCGCTTTGCCTGAAAGTGGCCAAGCAGTTTTTTAAAATAGTATGGATACCACTTGCTGATATTACGTGAGGCACACTTATTGAAAATCTTTATATCAAAGTTCTGCAAGAGGAAACTGGTAGACAACCATTCGACAAAAAATGTTATTTTTTCATGATAAGCATAATATTGGATCGTTTTAAGATGCAGCCGCGAAAAATTTGATGCCTATTACCAAAAATAGGGAATCGAAGCGGAAGTGCAAAATGGATTTTAGAAAAAACTATCAATTTGCCAGTTGCTGCAGTGTTACATTCACATCGTTTAGAAGTTTGTTATAAATTATCACAGACGTATGTTAAAGTTATCAGAGCTAAATGCTTAATATCATAAATGTTAATCTTTTCTCGGTCATCGAATGTATCTCTACTTGCCAAGATCCACCGTTTAGATCTAGCGTCGAAAACAACTTGCTTCCAGAAAGAGTGTCCAGAATATCGTTAATTCTAGGACAATGGTAGCTGTCTTTTTTCGCAACGTCATTTAACTGGCGATAGTCAACGCAAAATCTTCTTCAACCGTCTTTCTTTCTGAGGAGGCCCATTGGGGGATGCCTATGGACTTACTGATAACATCGCTTTCTTCCATATCCTTTAGAAATTATTCTACCTCTTCCTATTCCTTCTTTAGAAATCGGTAGATGTTGCTTAATTGGTGGATGAACCCCGGTATCAATTCTATGCTATATCAAACTGGTTCGACCCACGTCAGAAGATGAGCAGGAGAAAAAGTAACTTGAATTTCTTAACTGACATGTTTGGCAGCATTCCTCTTTTCATCGTTTAATTGATTGTGCATTTTGCAATAACTCTGATTAATGCTTTGTGAGGAGACGGATTCTGGGGTGTTACGGTTTCGTTTAGTACTGGTCACTGGAGTACATGCTGCAACCACTTCATTCTGAATAACTCTCTCCTTATCAGTTACATTGGCAACTCTCACCCGGACAACAGTCCTCGATAGGTCGACGAGTGCTGTGGCTAGCAGTACTCCTTTCGGGCTGTTACAGTTCTTGTGATATTCTATGATGGCTTAGCGGAAATTTCTCTTTTCGGCTATGGATCCATGAAGTAAAAATTCTGTTCTTGATGGTATTGTGATATCGTCTTGCGATATCATTTTCCGGTAGGATTTAACTCCTTCAGCATTATTTCCGAACAGGGCTATGTCCTCAGAAGCCGAATACAATTCGTTATTTTTAAAGTCTTAAAAAAATTGTATTTCCTTCGATTAAATGATAATTAATAAAAGAATCTGGTGGCGCAGCATATTTAAAACGTTATCTTGTTGAGAATTGTCAACGTGCACAAAGATAAGGACAATATTATCAGTGGTGTTACGATATAAAGTTAAAACACAATAGCAATAAAATATCATACAACTTACAGCTTTAAACTTTGGGAATTAATATAAATATTACGCGGAATATTATATTTCTCATAGATTTTCTATACACATAATGTATGAATTGAAGGCATATGATTTTGTAAAATTGTTATAACTTTGGAATTTCAATTGTTTTAATATCATTTATATGTTCAAATTAGCTGTCGTTTAATCGTGATCATCATCAAAGTATCAAGATGTTGACGATCTTCCCAGCGTGATCTTCTCTATTCGTTCCCACCAGTGGCCGAGCGGTAAAGTCGCTGAACACTGTTAGTAGCGAACGGGCTAGTTGCAAGGGCGTTTTCGCGGTTTTCTCCTATTTGTAACGTATTTCCGAGACAGTTTCTCTTAGAAATTCCTCCACGAAGACATCACTCCTCTTAGGCAGAAAGCCCTCGAATGCTTTGTCATAATTAAATAAACGAAATCAATCCATGCGTAGGCTGGTATGTCGTCAGTCTCTCACTTCGTAGCAAAGTGCCTCTAAACATTTCAGTATATGAAATATTACTAAATATTTTAGAAAATTTAATTAATGTCTTTAATAAATTGAAAAATAGTATGTTTAAATTATTTAAAAAAATCGTCTTTTTATAGCCCATTTAAAATGTCTTTTAATTTCGAAATGAAGGACAGACACAAATAACCAAACTTAAAATACGTTAATTATAAAAATGTGGACTATGAATTGCTTGTAAAGACGTACTGTTACATAGACACTACCTGTTTTAAAATTAAAGTCACTGTAATAGTAAGTTTCAGAATTATTTGATAATATTTTTTAACGAATAGTGGATGGTGCACAATTTGAAAATGCTTTAATTATTCTGTTATTATTCTTATATGCACTAATGTTTTTCAATTTAATTTTAAATGTCTTAAATCAAAGATATTTCAGAAGTAAAACTGGTTTTTGTTCCAATGCTGGCCTTTGTTCGATACTACAGGTACAAAAGCTATAGGACCAAGACGCTTCAGGTTCTACAGAGTGGAAGATTGCAGTTAATGTAGACAAAACCAAGGCCATCCTGTTCACAAGGAAAACCAAGATCAAGAAAAATCTCCAGTTCTTTGGTACCACCATTCCCTGGGCCAAGCAAGTCCTATATCTAGGGGTGATCCTCAACAATACTCTTACATGGTCCCCACACATCACTTCTATTATCCTAAGGTTCCGGGTTCGTAAAGCGCGACTCAACCCCTTAATTGCTTGGAACAGTGTGTTATCTATAGACAATAAGTTACTTATTTACAAGTCCATTCTCAGACCATTACTATGTTATGCTAGCCCCATCTGGGCCCACACACGTAAAACTAACAGAGGCAGGCTGCAGGCTTGCCAGAATATTGTTTTAAGGCAAATCACCAACGCAGAGTGGTACATTAGGAATAACAGAATACATGAAGAGCTGGGCATGGTGCAGCTCAGATCATTCTACTGCAGGCTTGCCAAAAGATTCCACAATAGGCAGCAGATTATTGACAATCCTTGCATCAAAGTCTGTGATTATGACTACAATGATCTTGCAAATATTGATCGTCCCCTTGCTCAGCTCAATGTGTACGTTATGTAACCCACTCCTATGCCTGCATTATGTATTATTTTTTCTCACCTTGTACCTGCCTCTGTTCTGATGTATGTTTTCTTATTTTCTCATATTTATTAACTTCTTGTGTATTATTAATAATTTCTCATATATTTTGAATCATGTATTATGTATTTCATGGATCCAGACTATTGACTTACTCACTTACCTTGTCATAATGTAGTCACGGCTCGACAGCTTTCCTGGGCTTCCACCTTAACAGCAATTTACCCTCAAAATACCTAAAATTAAAAAAAAAAAAAAAATATTTTGAAAGTTACTTATATGCTTATATTGAAAGGTTAATGAAGGATATAATGTTAAATGATACCAGGTTGTTCTACAAGGGGTAAGGCCTCTGGCCTAGGCACCCTGGTGTTGCAAACACCGCTCTACTGGGAGGTGCTTATTTCGTCTTTCCTTTCTCCGATTCGCCGCCTTTTTCTTTTTGGCTTTTTTTGGAGCTTTGAAGTTACTGCGAGCTGGACGCTTGGTGAAGTTCCTGATCGATCGTGCGCGTAAGTAGTTTTTGAGTTTGTTTTTTTTATTTTTGCATGCGTTTTCATGATGGACTTGCCTTTTCGTTAGGGACGGTAGGTTTTTTTAGACTGTTGCAATGAATCCAAATTTAGAGTACATTCAGACCATAAACTTAATTAATGGTAAAAATGTTATTGAAAATCTTATTGAAAGTGTTTCAGATGAGGAATTAGATGCTATATCTACCTATTTCCAAATCCAAAAAAATCTTATTGATAGTGGTAAAAAAATACTTGATCCAGAAGTTGAAAAATTGTTTCAGGTTATGGTAGCCAAACTGTTCAATAAACGGCAATTAAAAAATATTAAATCTTCAAAGGAAATTGATGAGATTGTAGGAATTGGTCAGATTCTGACCCAACAAAACATGAATAGTGTCAATGTACAAGACAATAACTCTCTTAAGCAGGATGAAACTTTGATTAAACCCAAATAAACGCACAAGCGTACTTTAAGTGATAGCAGTCACTCATCTGTTACAACAATAAAAAATAGATATTCTACCCTTAGAATAGATGACGGCATGTCTACCCTTAGAATAGATGACGGCATGGAAGTCAACCAAACGCTCAACCCAAACCCTGAGGATATGGACCAATCAGAAGAAGGCGAATTCATAGCCTCTAGAAAAACTGCAAACTGTGTACCGCTGATTATAATATCTGACGTTACGTCTTGCAAGCCCCTTGGAGATGAAATTAAAAAATTTACCACAGCTATGGAGTATGTACAAAGAGGAGGAGACATCCACATAAAAATTAAATCTGACGACGACTATTGCTTAGTCACAAAATTTTTGGATAATAAGGAAATATCTTATCACACTTTTCCCCTACCAAGGAATAAGCCCATTAGACTGAATAAATATTAAAAGAACTCCAAAAATTAAAAATTCCAGTTAAAACGGTTAGACAGATAACCAAAAAGATTGACAATGAAATTGTCAAATTGCAAGCTTTCCTTGTAGAAGTCCCACGGACTGTTGGAGGAAAAAAGATATTTCAGATAACACATATCTTGGACCTTGCGGTCAAAATTTCCTCTTTCCAGCCAACCGAAGGGCACAAACAGTTCCATAACTGTCAGAGATATGGACATAGTCGCTCCCACTGCAAACATAAACCAAGATGCTTAAAGTGCGGATTAAACCATATAACCACTAGCTGTACAAAAGATAGAAATCTTCCAGGAAAGTGTTGCCTTTGTGGGGGACCCCACGTCAATTCTTACAGGGGTTGCGGAATGCACCCTGACAATATTAAACGTAGGATTGCTGAAAAAGAAAATCAAAGAGATGCCTGGAGAAAGACAAGAACAAATCCTCCAGAAAAGAACATGGAGAACTCCCCCCCCCATTACCGAGTAGGAGAAACACTAACGAAAATGTTAATGAAGCCAGTCCCTTATCAGCCAACCAGAATGAAGCTCACGAAAGAGAACGATCAGGCTCCGTCCCGGATTTCCTGAAATGGATCAAAAATTTATTTACCCAAGGCAAAGCGCTATTTGAACGCTTTTTTAAAGCCAAGTCAATAATGGAAAAGCTCCAAATAGGGTGGGAAGCATTTGAACTTTTAGCAAATTTAAATTATGAATGTTAATATTGTAAATAACTATGAAAGCATCCATCTTACTGCCTCCAACAGTTTAAATTTCTCCTTCTTTAATGCCAATGGAGTTCCCGGCAAGAACACTGAGATCATAAACTTTTTTAATTGCCATGACATTTACATTTTCTTAATTAACGAGACACATCTTCGAGCTAGTGATAAATTTAACATCCAAGGTTATAGAACCTTTAGAAAAGACAGAGAAAATAACAGGGGCGGTGGCACCCTGATTCTCATCAGAAGACACTTGCAGGCCACCTATTTTAATCTCCCAAGTTCTAGTAATATTGAAACTACTGCCATCATAGCTCACTCTCGCACTAATGGACCTATTGTAATTATTTCTGCTTATAATCCCCCGGGACATAATATCAGCAACAGTGACAAGAGCATCTTTAGCGGCATTACGCTTCCCACAATACTAGCCGGAGACTTAAACGCGAAGCATCACTCCTGGAACTCTCGACGTGCAAATGCAAACTGAAACTTCCTTCATAATTATGCCCTTACAAATGATTTAAGTATCTTTGGACCAACGGATCCCACCAGATACAGCCATACTAGCAGTTCTGAAATTCTTGATATTGTTATCACAATAAATATTGCACAAATTCCCTTCCTAGAAGTTTCTCACCTGCTAACTTACGATCATCTGCATTCATTCTCTGGAAAAACTACCAGCGCATCCTGCTTTAGCCGATATTACTGACATTGAGTATCAAATCACTAAGGTCAATAATTGTATAAAAAGTGCTCTTGACAAATCTACTAAATATGAAGAATATAAAAAAGAAAAACTTCCGGATAACATTATTGACAAAATTAACGACAAAAATCGCACCGCTAAAATTTGGCGCCCTACTGCTGATCCTAATATCAAAAGAATTCTTAACAGAAAAAATAGGAATATTAAAAATCTTCTAAGTGAATACAGATCTGATAGTTGGAATAATTTATTAGACTCAATGGACTTCAACCCTGATACAGTGTGGCGTATTGGGAAAGCGCTCAGAAAAACTCATAGCGACAACATTGGACCGTTGCAACCGATATTGGAATCACATATTCTGAAAACGATATGGCAGAAGTTCTTGCAACACATCTTGAGAAAACCTTCACGACAAATAACTCACAAGATGAAGATACAGAAGAAGTTTTTGATTTCATTATTCACCTTCCTGATAGAACAGATGAACAGCATATTGGTTACACCTCGCCTATTTCAATTCAAAACATTATAAAAAATCTGAAAAATAGAAAGGCCCCCCCGGCTACGACGGATAACAAATAAAGTGCTGAAAATTCTCCCCAAGAGATATATTGTCGTAATTACCAACATAATTAATGCCTGCATAAGGCTTAACTATTTTCTTCAGCAGTGGAAAATGGCACATATCATTACTTTTGTTAAACCCGGCAGAGATTCAAAAAATGTTAACTCTTATCGCCCAATTAGCTTGCTTCCAAGCCTTAGCAAAGTTTTTGAGCGAGTTCTACAGAAACGGCTGACTAGACACTTGGAAGGTAGAGGGATAATTCAAAACGAACAGTTTGGTTTTCACCCACAGCATAGCACAGTACATCAACTTCTCAATGTTACTGAATTCATTGCCGATTCCTTTTCCAAAAAGAATACTATTGCAAGATGTTTCCTAGATTTAGAAAAGGCATTTGACAAGTTGTGGCATGAGCGACTCCTCTTTAAGATACACCTTGCTCATCTGCCTATAAATTTTATCAAACTAATGCAAAGTTATCTAAAAAATCGCAAATTTCATGTCAAAATCAATAATACTTTATCCTCAAGAAAAAGAATCAAAAGCGGCGTCGCTCAGGGAAGTGTTATGGGGCCAATTCTCTTTAATATCTTTACTAATGATAGGCCAATCCCACTAAATTCAAAACTTGTGAAATATGCAGATGACACCGCTATTTTTACAAAATCTTTAAAATCACACTTTGCTGTAGACAAATTAGCAGAAGCAGTCAAGATTTCCCAGCTGAAAAGTTGGAAAACAAAGATGCCAATGACTCTATTTTACCTTCAAATTCACAACAGCCTTAAACCAGCAGAAATATCACCGAACTCCTTGGCACGGAAGTCGCCATGGAGCACTTCAAAGGGCAGAAGGGTCCCTCTCAATGCTGGAGTTGCCAGGGATTTTTTCACTCTTCAGAAGTTTGTACATTACCAAGACGCTGTGTCAGATGCGCAGGGCCGCATCAGGCAAAAGATTGTCCCAAGCCCTTCGAAGAACCCAACAAGTGTGCTAATCGTTCCGGCAATCACGCAGCTAACTGGCGTTCCTGCCCGAAGTTCCCTGGATCAAAGAATAGTCAACCACCAAAGCCAAGTATCAAACCCAGTCAGACCGTTGACAACACACACACATTTAACTTACAAAACACTACATTTCCAACACTGCCGGCTGCACCCACACCCAGTGCAAATAACACCAGACCTGGAGTTTCTTACTCCGCTGTCCTTACCGGTATGCAACAGGCTGCGCCCCAAGTTCTTCCAAATTTTTCGGTCCCCTCAGGAGCAAATTCGATTCTAAATTGCACCGAAATCCTTTTGGCTATCATCCAAATTTCTAACCAGCCTGGTATTGACCAGAGCAAATTACTTTTGGCATTCAAAAACGCCTTACCACAGCTCAGAGTGGCTCCATCTGGTTCTGATGCAGCTTACTACATCTTTCAGAGTTATATCACTCTCCAATTCTCTGATACCCACATTCATTAAAATTCAATACTTTGAAAGGATTGAAAAACCCCAAACTATGTACCTGGAATGCCAATGGCATTCTTTCCAAATTCCATGAGTTTAGAGACTATGTAGAAGAGAAGGACTTTGATATTATTTTTGTCCAAGAGACCAAACTCCAGCCAGGGAGAGCTCCCAAGCTTGCAAATTATGCATTGTATAAAAATGACAGACAAGCTTCTAGTACTCGGGATGTTTATCATGGTGGCACATGTGTCTATATCAAAAATTCAATACCACACAGACGAATTGACACACCGAGTATGAGCAAACTCGAAGCAACAATTATCGAAATTTTCATTCAAAATTCGCCCTCCCTTGTAATGATCTCTGCCTATCTCCCACCAGGTGGAAATTTGCTGTGGTAGATTTTAACAAACTGCTCAATTTATCAAATAATCTAATCATAGCTGGTGACACAGATCAAACCTTGCTGGTCGTGGCCTCCTAAAATGGGCTCAGTGCGCCCAAATTAAAATTATTGCGCCGGATTCCCCCACTAGATATGGTTCACGGGGTGCCCCTTCATTCATTGATTTGGCACTCTTTCGAAATATCCCTTTTGGATACAAAGTGACTGTTGAAAATTGTTTACCATCAGATCACAACCCCGTGATCATCGACCTTAGCTGTACTATTTTTAATCAAAATTTTCCGCCACTCGTCTCTACAAATTGGGACAGCTTTCGTTTTAAACTTAAAAGTAAACTTTTGCCCTCCCTTGAAATTAAATCCAGCCATCATATAGACACGGCAGTTGATCAGTTAACGACCACCTTAACAGATACTTATAAAGAAGTATCAAAACCCACCCTCAGACCCAACTTTCGTAAATTACCTCAAGAGATTAAACTCAAAATTAAAGAAAAGAATAAAGTACGGAGACTTTGGCAAAGAAATAGAATTCCAGGCTTAAAAATTTAACTCCGTACTCTCCAAAATGAGATCAAGGCATCATGTGACCAGTTCTTCCAATCAGAATACACAAATTACATTCAGCCCTTAACGACCAATGATAACAGTCTTTGGCGTGCATCTGCCCGCCTACGCAAACACAAATCTCACATTCCGCCCTTAGCAACGGACGCAGTGGTGGCTCACACAGACGCTGAGAAATCCGAACTAATTGCGGATTCTCTTCAAACTCAATTTACACCACATAATGAAGGAATTTTTGCGAACAACGCAAATTCTTTCCCACAAGATGTTGAACACTTCCTATCCTCTCCATTTGTGAGAGACGTACAATACACTTCCATGAGCGAGGTAAGTGAATACATTACCAAGCTCAAACCCAAAAAAGCCCCTGGCATGGACTCTATTTCTAATCGTATGATTAAAAATTTACCCACCAGTTATCTATTTTTCTTAGTAATGCTTATGAATTTTATGATACAGTATTGCTCTATTCCTCAAAGGTGACAACAATAACTCAATGTGCCTATTCCAAAGCCTTTCATATCCTCAAAATTATAGACCTATCAGCCTCCTATCTTCGTTATCAAAGATATACGAATTTGTGTTACTTAAACGCCTCAATGATTTTCTCCTAAATCACAACGTTCTAATTGATGAACAATTTGGATTTCGAGCAAAACACTGCACTAGCTGCTGAGGACACCGCACCAGCTGCTGAGGACAGTGGAGTTCATTCACGAAGGGTTTCGTAACAAAATGCTTACTGGCGCTTTATTTCTTGACATAGCCAAAGCATTTGATAGGACTTCGCATATAGGAATCATTATCAAGCTCATACGACTTGACGTTTCGGCCCATTTAATTCATATAATTAATTCGTACCTCACTAATAGATCTTTTTCTGTACGAGTTAATTCTTTCATTTCGGCACCCCGTCCTATACTCAGCGGCGTCCCCCAAGGGTCACTTTTAGGCCCAATTTTGTTCAACATTTTCATAAATGACATACCAAAATCACCTAGTATCACTCTTGCACTTTATGCGGATGATACGGCCATCCTAGCTCAAAACAGACACCTTGAAAACTTGGTTCACATCATTCAGAGATATCTCTCCAGCCTTGAGCACTGGCTCATCACTTGGAAAATTAAAATTAATGTTGCAAAATGTGCTGCTATGATCTTCAAACGTAGCCCCCTCCCGTACCCTTCCATTAATTTAAAGTTTTTCGACGACTATGTTCCCTGGTCAAATTCTTACAAGTACCTAGGAGTTGTACTTGATTCAAAATTACGCTGGCACCTTCACATGTTCTCAAAAAAGCAAAAGGTGGTAGAGCCCAACTTTACCCTTTATTAGCTCGAAAGAGCCATCTGTCAATTAAAAACAAAATTCTTCTCTATACGTCAATAATAAGACCTGTCTTCATGTATGCATGTACAATCTGGGGTACTGCTGCAAAACCTCATGTGAAGAAACTTCAATCTTTTCAGAGTAAGACCCTACGTATGGCTCTTAATGCAGCCTGATACGTCCGTACAGATGTGATTCATTAGGACCTTAACATTAAACCTGTTGATTATCTTATCAAAAACTTGGTCAAAATTTATTCCTCAAAATTGAACAGATTGATAACCGAGCACTTCAACAGATGCCAGCATACGATCCATTTATTCGCAGCTTACAGAAGAGACCGAGAGCTGTGATTGGCCGAGAGTTCGGCATCTATCCACCATCGAAAAGGGCAAGACAGACCCTCTCAACTTCCTCGTAATATTCACTTTGAGACCCACGTCAGAATGTAAATAGAAGAATGGCTAGGTGCTCCCACGGTTCTAAATGCCATGGTTTAACTAATCCAAGAGAAGTTACGGATATTATCTCCAAATTGATCCCCAAGAAAGCCCCAGGTATTGATGGAGTTACAAATTTAATGATCAGGAACCTCCCGCGCGGTGGAATCACAAGACTTTCCAGCATTTTTAGGAGGGACCTTTAGCTGCCCTCGAAATCGATTGAGTGTTTCATTATACCTACGCTAAATATAAGGTTGTTTTTTACGATTTTGGTTATCAATGATATTGATGAGGGAATGAAGCAGATTGATGCGGCTAAGAAACATGGATTATCGCAATCTACAGTTGCAACGTTCCTAAAGAAGAGAAAGCAAATCGAAGATGCTGTAACTTCAAATGAAATTAACCCAGAGCGAAAACGACTGAAAGTTGCGACAAATGAAAACATTGATGCTGCTGTTTTAAAATGGTTTCAAGAGATGAGAGCAACAAATGTCCCAATAAATGAACCTTTATTATGTGCAAAAGCACGGAAATTTGCAGCAATGCTAGGGAACGAAACTTTCAAAGCTAGCAATGGTTGATTAATGCGTTTTCGAGATCGTCATGGAGTAACTTTCCAAGAAGTTCACGGAGAGAAAAAGTCAGCCCCGATAAACGACGCAAATGAATGGCGGCAAAACAAGATGAAAGAAATCTTAGAAAAGTATGCTCCAGAAGACATTTATAATGCAGATGAAGCTGGGCTGTTTTTCCAACTCCTACCCGATCGAACATTGGCATTCAAGGGTGAAAAGTGTTATGGAGGGAAGAAATCAAAGCAGAGACTTCTTCTGTGTACAAATAGCACAGGAACGCATAGAATACAACCTCTCGTCATTGGTAAATCATTGAAGCCAAGGTGCTTTAAGAACGTGAAAAGTCTTCCCGTGGAGTATAAAGCAAATAAGAAGGCTTGGATGACGTCTAAATTTTTTTCCGAATGGTTACAGAAGTTAGACAATGGAATGAAGAGAAAGAAAAAAATCGTTTTGTTGATAGATAACTGAGGTGCTCACACGTCATTTCCAAAGCTACAAAATATCGAAATCGCTTTTTTTCCCTGCCAATTGCACTTCAATTTTACAGTCTCTTGATATGGGCATAATTAAGTGCTTCAAAGGATATTACAGAAAACGGTTGGAGGACTCCATACTTGTAAACTTTGAAAATAAAGTAGAAGACCCTTTCAAAGCTGTAAATGTCAAGGAAGCGTGTGACAATATTGCTGGAAGTTGTGGGAAGTAACAGAAAAAACCATTCGGAATTGCTGGAAAAAGGCCGGTCTTTGTGTTATGGAAGATAAGAAATCTGATAATGATGAAAATTCCATAGACAATGATCTCTCAGATGATCAAGAATGTGTTTGCAAATCAAAAAATCCGTATCCCAACTTGAGGAAACAAGCGGTAAAAAGTTTGGAATTAGTATAGAAGACTATTTAACAGCAGATGATGATCTTATGGTTTTCGCAGGAGTTACTGATGAAGATATTCTCTCTGAAATTACTGATGAGATAGGAAACAATGATGAAGATGATGATGATAATACAGGTCCATCGCAGTCCTTATTGTCATCTCAGGAAGCTCTTCAATCTGTGAATTCTCTACGGACATTTTTTTCAAGCCTTCCGTCGACAAATGAAGAACATTTTCGTGCACTAGACTCAATGCATACAGTATTGGTGAACTTAACAGTTAAAAAAATCAATAAACAAACAAAAATATTGGATTATTTTCAATAAAAAGTGTTTTCAGGTATGTGAATATTTCTGTGCTTATTTTCTGAATTTATCTTATCTATTTATTTTTTTAGTATTTAAACCACTATTATTAGTATTTTACAAATTAATTTCTTCTAAATATAGACTTAAAAGTAGTATGTTATGCACCTTAAACTAATAATAATAAAAAAACTCTTATTAAATGCTCAAAATATGTGGGCCCTGGATATAACAATATGCCTCTCTACAACAATATATTTATTTGGTCCCTAAAATATTGTTGTAACGAGGTTTCACTGTATATAAAAATTTCTATCAGAAATCAAATTTTATTTTTGGGAAAAATGCAAAAAAATATCTACTGTTATTTAATAAGGCCCTTCCATTTAGAATTCAGCTTAAATAAATTTATGAATGAATCCTAACCGAGTTTTGTATCGAACTTAATTCATTTTTATATTAAAAAATTCTATAATAGTATTTTTGAATTCTGTTGTAATTTTAAATTAACTGAATTGTCTGCTTGACACTCTCGCGTACACTATTGTAAAAAAACAGAGCAAAGAATGAGCTATTGCGTTTTCTTACCACCGCATTGCCTGAAAGACACAACGCAGCTTAATTTAAAAATATGGAACACAACAAAAGAGACACCCTCAACTTTTCAATGATTTTCAAATATTTTTAGGACAAATCGAGACGAAAAAACTGGTGGTTAGCATTTTGGCAATCTTTTATGAAACCTATCAGATTGGATTATGTTTCATTTTAAAATCCGTTCTTTCTTCGCGATTCAAAGCTTATATTGAAAAATTCGATTTCAAAATTTTCATCCGAAGTAAAAATGCTCATCTTGACTTAAAACTCAAAGAATAAATTTTTACAGTTTTACATACATCAGACCGTACAACGAACTATTAAATTTTAGAACCAAGCAAAATGTACACTGAAGTGTAAGAATGCATTGAAAATTTTATAAATATTCTTAACTAAAATGAGGAATAATTATTTATATTGTAATCTAAATAATTATCTATATTATTTCAAACTGACTAATAATTTAAAACATTAAAATTCGTTCAAATATATTCTTTTGACAGCACGTTTCGTTCCCCTTGACTTTTTGTGCTCCAACCTATTCAAAAATAAATATAAATACTAAAATGAAAATGTAATAATAATACAAAAATAATAAAAAAATGATATAATAATAATATAATAAAAATAATACGTACATACAGAGATAGATAGATAGATAGATAACTAAATAGATAGACACACATAGGAAAATGCAGGCGTTAATCTAGAAAAAATGTGAAAGAAAGTACAAATACAATTATCATGCACTTGGATGCAGAATATTTTTAATTCCAGGAGACATTTAGCGGAAACGAATTAGCATTTTCGGACAGAGAAAGGGAACTATTTGAAAGAATTAATAACGTAAAATAGTTAAATATCATTTCATAAACATTGTGGCGTAGTGGCTGAAACCGCTGCACAAACCCCGGGTTGTGATGCAGAGTTGAAATGAACTTCAAACTCAAGTTCTAACAATAAGATGAATTTTGATTAAGATAAAAACATTAATAGTTACAATTCTTGACAATAATGAGACTTGGACACATTTAGTCCCGTAATTTCAGAATTTTGTTACAGAAAAAATGCTCTAACGCATTATACACGAGGAGCAACTCGCAATTTTTTTCAATCAGCAAATGAAGCAAATAAAGGATACTTTGATACTATTGCTATTATTTCGGAATGCAGCGGGGACTTCCTATCCCTGCTTTTTCCAGATTACTGAGTGAATACCGGATTGGGCCTGACGTCTGAGAAACTCCGTAAATAGTATTTCCCAGATGAGGTATAAGCTGAGGTGGGAAAAACTTTGAAGCCCATTGCTTCCTGCCAGAAAATGCCAAGACTGGGCGGAGCTGTAGAAGGGGCTGTGGCACGGTATAGTTGCTCAATGTGGCCTAAAGAGCCGGATTTAATGTCGAAGGGGCATGGCTTGCCAAATACTGCACTAATTAACCCCTTAACTGCCGCGGACGTATATATACGCCTTGCTCAGCCGATGCGTTAACTGCCCCGGGCGTATATATACGCCCTTACAAAATACTATCAGTTGCTTTGCGCTGCTACCCGTTAAATTATTCGCAAACTTTTGGAATGCAACACCAGAATGACCTTGACGAAGTATGTGAAGGAGGATATTATTTCAGAGAAGTGTGGGGAGAAATTGGAGAGAGGGACGTGTCTAAAGTGCTGAAAGTAATGACTGCGTGGTATTGGCTAGTGTTGTTTGAGTAAAACGTATTTTTTTTTTTTTTTTTATTCTGTGTCCTCCGTTTTCGTTTACTTTTTGTAGTAGGTTCCAGGAATAAAGAAAGATATAACGGATGTTTCAAACCCATTTATCTTTCTTGAATTATTTTTTGATGAACTGCTCGTGCTTTTTGATGAACTACTGAAACTAACCGTTTTGTAGACGAGTATATGAACCAACAACACCTTGCAAACGAAAAATCAAGAACGATATCGTGGCATTCAACCAATTCAGAAGAAATATATGTTTTTATAGGCATACTGATTTCCCAAGGTATATAACACTGAAACATGATATTACACTTTACTGGTCTAAAAATAAATTGATCGAAAACCCATTTTAGGGACTTTTTTTATTATAAAAACATCCTTTTTATTATATTTTTACTCAAAATATTAAATTTTGTGCATGCATTTTTTTCTTTTACTGTTTATTTTGTGAAAGTAAACAATTTTTAGAAAGTAAAACTTGCTCTTACTCACCCCTAATAAATCGCATAACTACGCGCGTATATGTGAAAAACCGTGGCACTGGGGAATGAATCTTGTACGTTTTCCGCGGCAGTTAAGGGGTTAAAAAGATATGTACACTATTTACATGGTGAAGAAATTTTCTTTTAAGAACAGCCATAAAATGGCAGTTATTTTTATTTTTCAGCCTGCTTGGGGCCGGAGATTGCCTGGCTGATTGGCGGCGGTCCAGTATGTCAAAAATCACAATAAAGGAAAGAAAAGTCTTAATATTATTTCGTAATCAGTTGCGGTGCGTTAATTAACAAAAGAAAAAATAGTTAATTAAATCCTATCATGGAGGCTATCTGCACACTCATTGGCTGGTCTGAATTTTTTGTAGTATGTGGCCGGCGAACGGGCTTAGAAGCTTATCTTCGCTCATGATTTGGTAGGAAAGTACTTCGGCGAAGCTTGCTGGGTTGTTGATGTTGCGAAGAAATTTTCATTAGTCCTGTTGATGAAATCTTGAATTGGTTCAATGTTCAGGTCGAAATGAAAATGTTTCTTTGGAGTTTAATGTGGGGCACCAGTAATTGTGCGAAACAAACTTATTTTACACTAGAGGAATTCTCTTATCATGCTTATCTGTTGCATTGGCCCAGGTTTGCGACGCATAGACCAGAATCTGTCGGATCACTGAAAAATAAAACCACCGCTTCGCTTCTAAGAGACAAAGCACTTTTATTCGAAATGGTCTGCAAACGAAACCCGTTTATTAGACAATACTTTCAAAAATTTTATTTATCCACATATTGGTTGTCATGTGCTTGCAGCTAAACAACTTTATTATGTTATAAAAGAATAATCCGCGAAGTAAAAATGGACTTGCAACGAAGTTTCTTTTTCTGCGCAATAACAAAATTCCAGCCCAGCGATTGAACAAATAAAGACAAAAGTAAATTTACGCCTGACTTATGTTAAATTTTCTATCCTACACCTGCTTTACGAATATCAACAAGAACTGTGCCCTTTTGATGTCAGGCTTCATACGGAATTTTAGAATGTTTCCTATATGTTTGTCATAAGTTCTACAAGCCAAAATTCCTACTAACGCATTTTCAGATCTAAAAGAATAATGACAAACTGCACATTGATTTCGCCAAAGTTAAGACAATATTCATTACTCCGCTTGTCTAAAAGAAAATTGGTGCAATTATGAAGTTGATGTGATTTTAAAGAAAAGCAGTCTGTGATGACGCACAGGAAATGTTAATATGGTGTATTATAAGAGATACTGGCATTATCGGCATCCCCCCCCCACACACTCGAATTCTGATCTTTTAATAGATGTCACTTTAATCACAGTTCCTTCTAGTATACCCAAGATGTTAAAGATTTAATTTGGAGAACACACTTCAACACCCTGAAAAAATAATTAAAGTTTTCAGATTTTAACGATCGCCCAAAAGAGTTTGTTAATGTTTTTTATGCTCTCGCTAATCATCTCTGCCATTTAAGATCTTTTGGTCTTAAAATGGCACCCAAACCAAGCTGATGTCAATAGGGTTGCTGATCTCTACAACGACATTGCTATCAATAATTTAATAATGCACCGGCAGTGACGTCATACTTTGTTTTTCGTATTTTTCTCGTAAACTATGGATCGGATACGAACGCTTCTTTGGGCAGTTTTTTTATACTCCCAACGAGGAATCTAGCTGTGCAGAGTTTATGCGATCGTTTTGGGACACCCCGTATACAGTAAAAGAATTTACAACATGAAACGTAACAGGTGGTTTGACTATGTGTGGGTGAGGAAACAAACCAGATGCCAGCTGACAAATCCTTCTTGCCCATAAAAAGTGTGCAGAACACAACTGAATGAAAAAAGCGTTTCACTAAGATTTCGTAATTTAAAAGTGCAGCGAAGTTCGCAGTAGTATGCGAAAGCAATTTTGTAATGGATAATGCTTTTCGAAGCGAATCGAACCCTATCGCGCAGAGCGCGACGTGTCCGGATGAATGACACATGTTAGCATAAAGGTGTGTATTAATTGCACCCACAATGTATTTTCTGAATTCGCAATATGTAATATTTGCACCTACACCTGCAAAATTGAACTGAACTGTATGGTGTTATATTAACACTGATATTCATATATTCTGCTCTGCATCTACACCGTGAGTATGTTCTACGCAATGCGTGTTTCCTGATTATTATTCCTAAAGTTTTCATCTATTATTCTTGTAACGCATATATAATGTAACATTCAACAACTTCTGTTCGCATCAAGCGTTTTAACATATGTAATATGTATTATCTGCATCCGTTGCATTAAGCGTACTTATAATTGTAATGTGTTTATATTGCGTAATGTGCATATACTGTAAACGTAATATAATTGTAATATGCATATATTGTTAGCGTAATCTTGATTGTAATGTGTATATATGTCTTCTGCTTTGCATATCCCCTAATATACTCGTAATATGTAATACTAGCACTTGTGCAAGTAACAATGTATCTGCATTCGTTATAACATTTGTTTTCGTAATTTGTACGAACAGCGCATATTCTATAATACTGAAATTATCTTGCAATAATATCTGCGCAATGCGTATATATTCATTGTAGTTAAATCTTTACTGCACCATCTTCTGTTTCAAATTCTGTTAATACTTTTGTATACGTATTCTGCTCTGCATATCACAGTTTTAGTGTTGTATACTATTTCTAAAGTTACATCATGTTTCATGTATTTTATCATTGTATTTCATGTCTCATGCATTGTATCAATGTATTGCATGTATTTTGTCCTGTATTTTATCAAGTATCATGCTCTTACTAAGCTTTTGCTCACTGTCCGTACACCCTGTAGTAAGTATAGAATCTCTAGATACCTCAGTATTCCCAATATGCAACATTATCACGCATTTGCAATATGTTTAAATTTTATGTATCGAGTGAGGGGTATTGATATCTAATTGCGCCTCATGTGTTTAATGTGTTGTTTTCGTATTAATTTTTTAAACCCTCTCTCTTTATGTCATACACTTGACTATTTATGACAAGCTCGTGTATCCTAAACTGCAATGTAACACAATGACTCATTAGCGATTGTTTGCACTGTAAATACTTTTATTAATTTCAATAAAGTTGCTGTTTCTATACAGGGAAAGGCGTGAGACATATGTCTGTTTACTACTGTTAAACACCAGGCGTCCCCCCTTCTGTCACCTGTTACCATAAAGGAACATAACATGAATGTAGTCAGGATAAATAGGACCTGGAAGAGAGTAGCATTGAGTTGGCGCAAAGGGGTCAAATTTTAAAATGATCCGACGTCGCAAATAAGGGAGGGCTGCAGTGTATGAAAAAGCAAGTCAATAAATGCAGTAAATAACTGGCATTCGTTTAGAGTAAGAAAAACAAGTACAAGGAAAAACAAAACAGAATACTCCTTAAGATAATGATTCTTAGCATTCCGGAGGAAAAGGATATTGTTAGGAAATGTCCAGCCGCGGTAAGATAGCTTCCCCGCGAAGCAGGTTTAGGGTTGCCGGAAAATAGCAAGGAAAGACAGGATTGCCACATTTGGCGAGAAATCGTCTATTTGGTGACATTTCGCAACAAAATTGGCGATATACCATGGACGGATGGAGAACCTGATTGAACGAATTCTTACCGGTTTCGCCAAGAATGTTCTCGAACGCAGACCAAATTTTATATAAATCCTATTGATTCGCGGAGAGCCAATCAGTCAGTGCCTAGTCGAGTCAGTGAGCGAGTGTCTGGTAATCTAGAGCCGAGTTGGTCGTCGACTGCACCGAGAAAGTCTCTTAGTGTATCGCGAGTTAGTGCATCGTCGAGTTTTATCTTAGAGTACGTTGAGGTCCAGAAACGACCGAACCGAGTTGGGAGATGTACTCTAGTGTATCGTGGAGTCCATCGCGAGTTGTAACGTGGAAACTCTCGAGAGTACGTAAAGTTTCGGGAACGACCGAGCATGGTCGGGAGCTGTACTTTTGAGTTTTGCCGTGATCCTGTCTCCGCCGTTATAGCCTGAAAACCTGGAAGCTGTGTCGCTGATTATTTCGTCGTGTTTATAGTAGTTCTTAGACGACTGTAAACGTGCTTTTGGAGCTACCTTGAATAATACTCGCTAATAAATTGTGTTTTGATACTTCATTAAGTGTCGTCTTTATTCACTCCAAATACACAAACCCTTAACGTGAGGAGAAAAACATGAGAATATTATAAGAATAGTCGATATAGCAAAAATTTAATTAATTGTGGTAGGATATTCAAATTCTCAAATCTTAAAGATTCGAAATTCGGAAGCTCGAAACTTCGCACTCTTCTAGCATTCGACTCTTCTGAAACCTACACTAAAAATGCGTAAATGTTAATTTTAGGAGACCTGAGTTTCCAATATATGGCTTGTGCGTCCCTGAGTATTAATCTGTTAATTTTTCTGGAGAAACTTTTGGGGTTGTTTCTGGAGAAACGTCCTTTTCGTACCTGGTTTAAAAGGATTCGGATAAATTTTTCCAAATATAATTGTTTTAGATGTAATTTGTATCAAATTGTATTACAAAATTAAACCTGTAGATCAGGCATTCCATACATATTTTTATATCAAAACCTTTAAAAGAAAATGGTTCTCTTATATTGATCTCCTTATATTTTCCCCTAATACACAGCATACAATATAATCGTAATAGGGTTAGTGATGCAGGATTCAGCTTGCAGTCATCTTGTCAAACGCAAATCGTACACTTATATACTTATGTCATAATTACAGTTTGAGCATAAATTCTGGTAATAAGTTTCAGGATCGGCATAGCTGAAAGAATAAGGGTAAGATTTTGTTGATTCATTAGTTTTGCTTCCTCCGCATTTTTACTTCCTTATATAAAGAGAGTTTTGTAATAGTAAAAAATTTTAGGTCTCATTCTTTAACAGAAATCTACATTTTGACCATTCTCGAATACATTTTGACTACGTTTTTGAGTGACTTCAGTACGTTCGCACAGAATTAAGAATTATTTATTCTAAAACGGATTATAAATATCAGAGTGGATATTTTCGTGACCTCTGGCGTAAGTATACGTAGGTATCCACGCATAATTCCAAGATGTTTACCTGTAGAACGTTGGAATTGTGTATATGAAGGTGCTATAAAATCTAGTTGTGCACCTCCCTTTTCTTATAGCAATTAGCAGTACCCATCCAGCTTTACCCGTCTTAACTGGCCTTATCCGTCTTTTATTTTCACAATCGTAGCGCGTAGTCATATAGTTCCAAAAGAAATCTTATAAATATCGAAAATGTTCACGTTTCTGTAATGCCAAATTTGAAAACAAAAACAACAAAAAAAAAGGATACATAATGAAATTTAACTTTTAATGCGGTCACTCGTGGTAGAAAAATAAAAATACAAAAATAATAATTCTCCTGTGACAAATATTTACTGGGTTATTTAATTTCAAATTTTGCAGTTTTTGATGTCATTTTCAACTTGCCTTGAGGAGCCGGGTAATTCAGTTAGAATACCACGACAAAGGAAATGTGTATAATTTAATAGGCGTACAAAGAAATCAGCTGCTGGGCACATTAGATTTTTTTCTTTTATTTTGTTTTATTTTGTGTTCTGCAGCACATAGTGCTTAAAAAATTTTTAAAAATTTTTGGTTTTAAAATGTATAAAATTATGTTAGTGTATTTTCCCGTTATGTTTATTTCTTTGATTTCTTTCATATTATATAAGGTAGCTGTACATCAATACCAAAGTAATTATCTGTTTAGAGGCGTTGGGCTTAATTTTCCAAGTCTTGCACTAGTGATTGATCATATTGAGATGCTTTTGTAAATTACATAGAGCGAGTGGGGGTCTTCTGGATTCAGTTAGTACTACAGTGTCCTCAGCGTATTTGAGTATTTTCGTGTTGAATGGGTGCGTGAAATCATTGATATAAACATTATAGAGCCGGGGGGAAAGAACGGACCCTTGCGGGACCCCGCTATGAATTGTTTATCTGACAGATAAGGCGTCACGCGGCGAACTTGAAAAGTCCTGTTTTCCAGATAGGAACTAATGAGTTTTACGAAACTGATTAGCCATTATATTAGCAATATCGTCCTCAGATTGTTAGGAGATTCCCATGTGATGAATTGTATGAGTTTGATTTGGTCTGCTATTTCTTAGAGATTTAGCAATTTTCCATACTGCTTGATCTTAAGGATCCGGGTTTGATAGGAGAAAGTCCCATTTTTTATTTCTGAATTCCATAATTTCATGCTTGATTTTCCTGTTTAAAAAGTTGATGTACCTTTTGGCACGAGGATCTCCGGACCGCTGCCATTCCTTATGTTTTCTATTCTTCTCTGCAATAATATCTTTTATATATTTAGGAAGCGAGAGAAAATTAGTGCTTTTGCAGGGATAAGTCGCATTATTGATTGCATCTTTCATTTTAGTGGTGAATTTATAAATTTCATCTTCGATATCACAGCAATGATTACAATTGTTTCTGGAATTATAGTCTTTCATAGTATCAGAGAATTGGGTCCAATTTATCTTTGTTCTGTGTTTCTTTAATGGGGGATAAAAGCCATAAAAGTCGAAGTTCACTGGAAGATGATCAGAATTTAAATCCGTTATTACTTCTAAGAGAGGGGTATGAGGAATATTTTTAAGAAGTACAATGTCCAAACTTGGCTGTTTCCGTTAGCACCAAATCTTGTTGGAGAAGTGGGAGCAGCAAAATTGAGGTCGTTGCTAATTAAATAGTTATGTAAAATGTTTCCATTGCTGTTAGATCCTCTAGAATTGCAGGCCTTATGCTTTTGCGTTCAACTCCCCTGCGATGATAGTCGGGAAGTTGGTGGAGGTTAAGATATCCAAGTCAGTATTAGTCATTAGATTATTAGGAGGATTGTAAATAGAAATAAATAGGTAGGCTTCATTCAAAGCAGTATAAATGATAGCTGAAGAAAATTCGAGCAGACTATTGTGAGGAAGATCATATTCAGTATGCTTTAAGTGATTTTTAATGATAATTGCAGTACCACCCCCATCTACTTCGGGTTCTGTCTTTCCTTATAATATTGCAACCGTTAATTTTAAATTTATCGCAAGCTTTAAGGTGAGTATCACCTATCATCATGACATCAATGTTGTACTTATCGAAGTAATCTTTAATTTCTTCATATTGTTTTATGACACCGTTCGCATTGAAATAGGAAATTTTTGAGGTCTAAAAGTCATAGTCTAAAGAAGTGAAATATTCAATTGCGGCCATTCCGACCTCTAGTTTACCCATGATGTTTTTTGCTTTTTTAAGTTCTGTAAAGAATTCTTTCGCTTTTAGGAGTTGGGTTTTTATCCACTCAGAAAATGAAACTTCTTTAGTTTCGCTTTCTTGTTTATTTTGGTTTCCCTTTTGAGTTGTCCAGCTCGGTTGATTTTTAGTATTTTCGTTTTTCGTAGCTCCAGGGAGGGTAGGAAAATCTTCTCTTTTTTAATTGAAATTGTTCCAGGGAGAATTGCTTCAGGGAGGGTAGGAAAACCTTCTTTTTTTAATTGAAATTGTTTTTTTAATTGAAATCACCGCACAGAACGCAGACCGCTGGTAGTTCGTCCTTGTTCTTCTTACAGGTGTAAGTTTCGTGCGGTTCGGCTCATTTCAGACACCTAGGTTTCTAATGACATAGATCTCGAGTGTGTCCGTATCTCTGGCTCCTGTGCCATTGCACAGGGCCAGGTCTGGATTTGTAATCACGGACTATGACGTCTAATCCACGAAGTTGCTTTATTTGATAGGTTTGTTTACCCTTTTCGTTTCTTTTGACCTCGACTAAGAATCTAGGTAGTTTAACAATTTTTCCTTCTCGGAATCTTTCGAGCTGACGTATCTTTTCTATAGGAATTCCGTGTTCAGTGAGTTCTTTGGGAATTATTTCCACGTTTGAGTTTCTGGGCAGCTTCTTAATTACTACTTTGATTGGTTTTTCGGAATTAATTTTGTATGTGTGGAATTGCACACCTCGTTTGGCCAGAAACTCCTTGATTGCGCGATAGTCATTTTTATCCCAGACTTTGATGTTGAGTGTATCTCCTGTGAGATTGCCTTTGACTTTTTTACTCCTAAATTTTCGATTTCCTCTTTTAAGGTATCCCAGTTGGCTGTAAAATCTGAGAGAACAATTGGGGGAATATGTCCAGTGTTTTTTTTTTTTTTTTGGCGAGAATAAATCCTGCGGACTCTGAGTTCGATTCCTGCTCCATGCGGTCATCGTCCTGTAGGTCACTGAACTTATTTTCCTGTAGGGGTAGTTCAGCTTCCGATGAATTTGAATGCTTTCGTTATGCGTGATAAGGGGGGTTTTAAACCCGTCGCTGTCAGTAGTAATTTTCTTTTTCTTATTCTTAGATATAGTCGTAGTTCTTATTCTTAGATATACTCTCTATATTTTTTGCACCGCTTTTTTGTGTTTTATTAGATGCTTTTGCCTTTAACATAGCATCGTTTTCGTTATTATTTTCCATAATGGAATTGTTTGTTTGATTTTTATGCATGACGGCCGGATTTAAGAATGCGTCGTAATCCTGAATGATGCGTTCAAGTTCCGCTATACGTTTGAGAGCATCGCTAGTTTTGTTTTCAACTGAGTTGAATTTAAGGAGATCAGCAATAGCTTGCTTTTTTAGGGTTGTGTAAGAGTTAGCATTGGGTGGGAGATTAGCTCTCTCTAAGTGTACATTAATTCTACCGAAGGCTTGTTCGGCGGCTAAGATTTCATTATCTAAATTTGCGGATGGCTGACACTCACTCATATTTCACCGAGGTAAAGTCAAAAAGCAAAAATAGCTTACATAAATCCAGAGCAGCAGCTTCGGCGAAATACCGGAAGGCGTATTCCAAAGAAAAGCAATAATATCCAAATGAATGCGCAAACGATGCGTTGAAAAACCCGATCTGGACGCGGTTAAAAAGGCAACCAGTTCAAAGCAAATTCCAACTCAGAATGAGACGATATTCTAAAATCAGAATGCACAAAATTTACATCATTTTATATTATAACTCAGAATGCACAAAATTTATCCATATTATAACTCAGAATGCACAAAATTTATATCATTTAAAGAATTATCTGATATTATAACTCAGAATGCACAAAATTTATATCATTTTTTTTTTTTTTTTTTTTTCTCTGAAAGAGTCCTTAGACTTAGACTCTGTAATTAACCGAGCTATTGCGAAGAGCAATGTTGCCCGTTCCAGAATTAAAGTCCAAGGGCACTTGACATAAATAAATCCGGACGTGGAGAAAATCTCAGATGAGAAAACGGAAATAAGGGGAAAAAGAGAAGTACCAAAAGGAGCAAGACGATCCAGTCGGACAAGTTCGCAAAACGTGACGAGCGATCATAGCTTTCAAGGAGGACCCAAGACAATGGAATTCAATGAGAACAATACGAGAAGATACACTACAGCAATAGTTCCAATGACAAATTCAAATACAATTAAACAACATCAATCAGTAGTGCTAAATACAACACAATACAAAACAACTATACAACACAATTTAAATACAACTATTCAACGAAGCTACAGAAGAATTTCAATCAAAATCAGATGCATTGGAAGTATAAACAGCTAACAATTGAGGATCTAAGTGAAAAAGTTGTCATCTTCTCCCATGAAGGTGTGAGCTGCAAGTGGTCTGACGCTTCTATCTTCGAAGAGAATTTCATAATTAAAGATTTGGGGAAAATGAACAAAGTCACATTGCACAACTTTGTTGAAGAATTTTTCATTAGATCTTCTGATGTAATCTGGAATCGTCTCAAGTTTTAAGTCTCTGTGTAAAAGTTTATTGCGGGTAAGATAGTGTGAATCAGTAATAATGCGCAGAAATTTGTTTTGCACTACTTGTAATTGATGCAGTTGAGTTTGAGTGACCGTGTTCCAAGCAGAAGCAGCATAACAAAGTATCGGTCGAATGCAAGTGGTATATATATGTTTTTTGGTACGCAAGCTAAGATTTGAATATTTTCCAATGACCGGGAGAAATCTGCATATTATGCCCATGCTTTGCTCATTACACTATTAATGTGATTAGACCATGTGAGCCTTTGGTTCAAAATAATTCCTAAGTATTTGGCCTTTGTGACCAGAGGAACAGCTTCCTGAAAAAGGTAGAGATCTTTAAAAGCAATATTTTTCCTAATTTTGCTAAGAATTAAAAGTTGTGACTTGCTAGCATTCATTTTCACGCGCCAATTTGTGCACCAGTCTTCTACGGCTTAGAGGTAATTTTGCATTTTGTCTATTGCATGATTAGCTTGGATGGATTTAATTGCAATCGCCGTATCGTCGGCATAACATGCTAATAGAGAGTAATTGTCCAAACCAGGGTGAGGAAAATCTGATATGTAGAAAAGATATAGTACTGGACCGAGAATACTTCCTTGTGGGACGCTGGATCTTATATGTCTTGAATTGGATTTTTCATTTCTTTGAGCGACGAAGAAAGTGAGTGCGGTTCTGCAAAAAGCAGCAGATCAGAAGAATGAGTTCGCTAGGAAGTCCCAAGTTGATAAGCTTGAAGACGAGCCCCTCATGCCATACTCAGTTCAGTTCAGTTCAGTTATCTGATTTAGACTGCATTTAGCAGCCCACTGCTTTAACTGCCTGTCATGGTATTGCCCTAAGGCTTGGAAAAATGAGAATAAGGCGGTAACCGCTGCGCCTCTATAGGCGGAGCTAGAATAGTACATGAGTACACAATGAAATTTAGGATTTAGAAGTGCATCTGGGAAACTGTTAGAGCTGGCTACAAAATATGAAAATATATTAAGTTATGTAGTAAACTAGTGATGAACAATCATAATTAAATCACTAATACTTTGAATTTCATAATTTAAATCAAATGGCACTTGCCAGGCTGAATGGCAATGAGTTCTACCCAGTGGGTGTGGCTTGAAACGTCGTAGGTCGGCGGCAGTTACCACAGGAGTCACCCTCCCGTAAACTGACCTCGGCCAATGTTTCTTGAAAGTTCACACTCCGGTGGAAAAAGAAATCAGTACTTGCAGGTAAGCACAGTCAAATAATAAAGTGAAAATGAAGAATTCACACTTGAAGACACACAATACTTGTAAAGCATAGTAAATTAAATGTATACACAATGAAACAGCAAGAGAACACTTGATCAACCAACATACAGTGGTTTTAGTCTTGTACTCTGTAGCTGTTATTCTCAAAACGCGAAGTGGTGAATTTCTCTATATACACAATATGTACACAAAAGCAGATACCTATGAGCTAAGCCATTACCCATTTGGGTGTCGCAAAGTCAATCATAAGTAGTAGAAAACAAATTGAACATAAAAAATATAAAAAACTACCAAAGAGCAATGCCATTATTTGTTATGTAGAGAAATTATCTGATAGCGTTATAAAAACTATGTGAATGATTTTATGATTTATGGAAATTTAAATTTTATTTTGATTCTGAATTATTTATTTTAAGGCTTTAATTTTGGGGAAAAACAGATGCTTCTGGAAATATTATTTAGTTTAAATGAATATTATTTATTTTCTTTAATTTGCAAATTTTGTACAAACTTCGATTCATTGTGAAAGAAGCAGGGAAAGGGAGGCAATTTTTGCCAAGTCATGATTTCGCGCGCTTGTCCTTTAGAATGTTCGAGAAAGAATTTTCATTGTTAGTTGACCTTAAGAGAGGAAAGTACGTGACAGAAAGGTCAAAGGTTGCTACTTGTCTTTCAATGTAAGTCATTCAGGTTTTTGGCGATTGAGGGTCCGGTTGTTGGCTAAGTGAAGAAGGGCGCGCATGCGCGATCACCCTTATTTCCGCATTCTGGAGTTGAAAACGAAGATTTTGCCATAATTAAGGGGGCGATAAGTGAAGCCATAGTGGGAGCCCGTTTTGTGAAGGAGACGAAGGAAATTCGAGTTGGATTCACACTTTCTCTGGACTCACTTACTCTTGGACTCGCTGACTTTCGGGTTTGCTGGACTTGTGGACGTTGCTCTTGAAAACTGGCTTGAAGAAAATTGGAGTTGGATTCTCTCCCTTACTGACTGGTGGGTGGAACTTACTTGGGTCGTTACCCGTGAAGCTTGCTCTTGGGATGAGTAAGAACAGGCGAGCTGTAATTTCCTAGCAACAACGTTTCTGACCGGCGAAATTTGAACGAGTTACCTGCGTGTTGACATAGGACTTTCAGGACCAAGCGGATAGCCGTCCTGGGCAGCAGTGCTCCTGTTTCTGTTCTACAGTAGTGAAGTGGAGTCTACATTTTTAGAACCAGTGTCAAGATGAGCCCGGCCGACATCAACGCGGGATAAGATAAGAGTCCTCCGCTTCAAGATGTCCCTTCAAGATAAGTTTTATTTTTTTTTGGTGTGTTTGAACTTTAGGCAAGCTTTTCAAAAACGTCCTTAGCAGTAAAAAAAAAAAAAACAACGTCAAATCTAAAATTTAACTCTCAGGTCTTAAATTGTTTCCCTTTCCTTTCTTTTAAATCACCAGACAAACCTTAAGTTTTTTTATGAATTTAAATGAACAGACTCTCAGATGAGGTTAAGATTTTTCTTATTGTGCTGTAATTGAATAAACTGATATTTAATCTGGAACCTCTTACAGTATGTTTTCTTTATATATTTAATATGAACTTTTCCTTTATATCTTGTATATGTTTTATGTTTTCGATCCTCTCACGGCGCGGTCCCGGAATGCATTTTTTTCACAACGCAAAAATGCTGTACACGTTTCACTATACGATTACTACCTTTAACGGCAAGTAGTTTCATATTTAACATTTAACAATATAGGAATTTCAGATATAACATGGTACCTAGAAGTAAAACTATTTAACCTTTGTGTCGAAACATTCTTCATAACATATCCATTAGGATGTCGCAATGTTCATCTGAGGTAGTTGAAAATACGAAGAATAAGTGAGCTTTAATCCAAAGTCCGATGCTGTGGGATATTATACAGTCTCATATAATAAAATTTTTTATATACACTATTTACAATTCACCACTCCACATTGTGGAAGATGCTTCTGGGCCTTTTTGCAGCACATTCCAGGGTAGGATAATAATTAATTAGCTCCCTTATATGGTACCCTTATATACAAACTAAGCGGTTTCAAAGCCATAAACACAGTTCTTAAGAATATTTTTTACTTTTTAATGTGATTGACTGTGTGAGTGTAAAATATTTATTAAATCATAGAAAAATTAATCATAATTCCATAATTTTATGGAATTGCACTATTTGGACGCACTAAAATCCTTATATGTTATTATATTTTATGATAAATACTTTAGGTGGCTCGAAGGGCCAGCCGGAAATTTTAAAATTCTTAATATAGAAAACATAAAAATATGTTTGGCAACCTCTAACACTCTATTAGGATTTCTAAAAATATGCAGTTTCAAAATATTTTGTGATTTTGCATTTGAACTGAATTCACGCAGTGTGAGTGTGAAGAATGTGCTGTTTAATAAGTAAAGTTAACACATAAAATGTAATAATTGAAGGACAAAAAATTTATTAGCTACCGTAAGAAGAAAAACTGAATGCTTTGTGTGAAACGTAACTTAGTTTTATATCTAGTCTAACTTTATTTTCCGAAAAAATTTCCAAAACCGACAAAATTGCTAAATTTATGCTAATTGAAAAACCGCGGTAGTAAGCACATTTTTTTTGCAGACAAAAATGCCCGCAATAATATTTTTGAATTTTGTTACAATTTCTGACAGTCTTAAATTAAGCGAATTGTAGTCAATCATATTAGAAATCAAAATTCTAGAGCACTTATTTTATTTTAAACACCCCTTCGTTTCAAAGAACGAACGCGGTTTTATGTACAAATAATGATGAGAGAAGATCTTAAGATTCTAATAAAGCACATTTTAAATTTTCTTACCACCGAAGGGCACAAAAACACTGGTGGTAACAAATTTGCAATAAGTATTAGGTTGGATTATAGTTGATTTTAAAATTCCATTAGTTCTATATTCTTCCTTTTTTCTCGATTTTAATATCTATTACTTTAATCAAAGTTTGTTTTGAAAGCTTCGATTTTAAACTTTTCATCTAAACTGAAAATGCATATCTCGACTGTATGTACCTACTTACATATATATAGGTGGGGAGTTGATATCTTTAAGTAAATAACACTTCCACACCACAGACATTTAATGAATAATAATAGAAAAGCTACAGATTTGAATTTGAATAACAGTACCGTTGCGCGTTCTTCCGTTTGTTAGATACAAATACAGTTCTGCATGACTTTTAAGTATTTAAATAGTTACTCAGCGTCTACTCACGCTTGCTATTTTAACAGAGTTCGTTTGTTACCACCTTCGAGTGGAATCAACATCTATCTGCCGTCATGCCAATGATTTAAAAATTTCGGAGTGCCTATGGTTCAAAACCATCTACCTCCACATCAGAATTACTAAAAGCGAGCAGAAATAGGAAAAATTTGGCATAAGTGATAAACTTGATGCACACTAGAGGGAGCCACAGGCTCGAGAAAGTTTACGGATAGAGATGAGAAATAAAAATTTTTTTATAAGTTTTTAGGTTTTTTAAAATTTTTTTGTATTTTATATTTTATACTTTTTTTGGTTTTTTTTTATAATTTTTTATACACAGTACAAACACTAAAGCAAAAAGTGGATAGGAAAGAATTTACGATTAATAGGCTCATTGGCATGTGGCTTGTGTTGGAGAGTGCAAATAATTACTGAGATCGCGATGAAAATATTCTTAGGCAGATTTAAAATCTGCGGGAGATGTGATTCTTAAGTAAACAGATTGATAACTTTGCTTGAAGATCTTGATAGTAGTAGCAGAGGATGGAATAAGCAATTATATGGCAGCTCGCCGAAGAGACGTCCTTCCTTCTTGGCGCGGGGGCTGGAACTGAAGTTGAGAGGGCGTGTCTCTCCCTTTTGGACGGCGGATAGATGCCAAACTCTCGGCCAATCACGGCTCAGGATCAAGGATGAAGGAAGTGCAATTTACGGAGTTCATAGGCAATTACGCCTTTACCTCCACATCTTCAAAGGAAATTTAATCATCCGAAAGAGGGTATTGTCAAATAGGGTAAAAATTTTGATAAGCCGAATGACTTGGAGTAAGTGCCTTCACACTGAGTCAAAAAAAAAAACTCAGAAGGTCTTAATTTTGCGCCGAAAGAGGGCCAGAATAATTTAGATAGGGGCAGCCATAAAAATTTTGACTAGAAATATAAAAGGTGAAGTTTCCTTGAACCTTGACCCGTTCGTAGGTCGTTCATTCTTGCGGTAACTGTCCCAGTCCAGTAGGCGGACAGTTCAGTATCTATAGATCTTTTTACTTAAAACTAAAAATCAAGGTTCTGGTACCTTCGGTACCAAAAAATGTCCTTTTTTAGGGCACCCACTGATATGACGGACTCGGAAACGGACTTGGATATATCGTTCAGATCATCAAAAACATTTTCCCTTAAGGAAATCAGATTTTGTAAAATCTAAGAAAACAAGTAGGATGTCGGAATCTGAAACTGAAGAACCAAATCAGAATTATTCCAGCAAGGAGAAAGCATTAACTGAATTCCTAGAAAGCCTAGGAGGTGCAGATAAAACTGCACAAACATTGATGGATATTGTAAAAAGGGCGAAACAAATAGAAGAAGATCCAGAGGTAAGGAGAAGAGAAAGGGAAAGAATTAGAATTCAGAGAGAAGAGCAAGAAACAGGCAAATGGATCTCACCACGAAAGGTGGCAAAAACACCACAGAACAGTGAACCGATGGAAATTGCTCAGACAAACCGATATGAAAAATTAGAAGTTGATCAGAGGAATGATGAGGCAGAACATAACACAGATGAAAAACCACCACCTATTGTATTCCAACAGGAAAAGGTCGAATGGATGAGTATTGTTAAAGACTTGAGGAAAACATGCGAGGAAGAATTCGATGCACAAATGAAATCAAATGCGATTTTCGTATATGTAAAAACATCATCCGACTACAGAAAAACTACTAAATTATTGCAAATAAGAGGCATCCCGTTTCATATTTATCTTATGCAACACGAAAAACCCATAAAGGTAATATTAAAAGATTTGCCGTGCAATATAACAGAAGAAGCGATCCACGAGGACCTAGAGAGACGAAAATTTCCGATACTGAAAGTAAAACAATTCAGAAGAAGCCCAAAAAATAATTTGAAAAACTACCTATTTGGCTACTGGAACTCAAGAAAAATACTAGCGGCTACGCAATTAACAAACTTAACAACATGTTCAGCTTTAATATAAAAATTGAAAAATATAATCCAAAAAAGAGACCTACACAGTGCTTCAGATGTCAAGAGTGGGGACACTCGCAACATTTATGCACTAATAAAGAACGATGCTGCAAATGTGGAGAAGAACACCGTAGCAATCTATGCAAGTTAAAAAAAGAAGAAGATCTCACCTGTCTATTCTGTAAAGAAAAACATGTAAGCAGTTACCGTGGATGTATTGAATATAAAAAGAAGTTCGAGAAGGTAGAAAGAAAAAATTTTCTCCCGAAATCTAAAGACTACAAAGTAAGCACTGATGATTTCCCAAAGCTAACAACGGAGAGCAGAAGAGTTAATACACGAACTGAAACTCCGCTTTATAGTGAAAAAGTTAAGGGCAAAATTAAGGAAATACCGAAAGAAATTAATGAAGCAAAGCAATGGTTACAAGACGCAAAAATCCAAGATTTTATCAGCAACATTATCAAACATATGGACAATATAAAGAAAGCAAAAAACACTAGCGAAAAATTTGCCGCCGGTTTTCGAGCAGCGATGTATATCATGAAGATCGCCGAAGAGGACAATTAGTAGGATTATTTTAAAAAGAAGGAATAAAGGGACTCTAAATCTATTGCTTATAAAGCAAATTTTCTTTCATCCAGCAGCCATCGAGGTCAGTACTTGGGAGGGTGACCTCCCACGTGACAGGCCTCGACGTATCACCTTCACGAACTCTAGAGAGGAGGTACCTAACTTTAGAAGAAAATATTGCTTGACTGAGGCTTTCACCGCCTTCTACCTTTCCCAGACAGCGTTCTTCGCTTCGGAGCTTCGCCATTATCGGCGCGGCGATTTTTTCGCCTTCTCTTTTAACTTCAACGCCTTAGGGCAGAAATTACCAAACGAAGCAGTTAAAGTCGTGTACCGACTAATGCTGCTTATTTCAAGAACCGATCTGATCTCGATCTTGAACCTTGATAATCATTTTCTTGGCATACGTCAGATGAAGGGCACGCAGGGGAATTCCGATGCGCGCTCTTCGAGGTGGGGGGAGGGGGGAACCTGTTTACAGGTCGAAAAAGTGGTTCTGTCAGTGATCAGCTGGGAGGGAGAAGTTTCATTATATTTTTGACCGCTAGTCATTGCGGTTTTTAAAAGCCAAAAAGGACGCTGTTAAGCACCTAAGAAAGTTCCTTCTTAAAAGAAGAGAGAAGTTAAAATTTAAAGAATATTTTTCAGTTTTAGAGGGAACTTTTTCAGTTTTATTTTAGTTGAAAGATGATAGTAAGTTAAAGCAGTCCTATTTGACTGTGATGTTTCTTGTTAAAGAAACGTTAAAGAGGTTTCTCGAGTTAATGCCGTGTGCATTAAAGAACTTTAGAGGCGGGGGGGGGGGGTTAAGGAACGAGAGGTAATTATTCACGTGGTTATCGGTGTGCTCATATCTAGCCCGTTTAAAAGGCAGAGCCGAATATTCCCTATTGAGTACCGCTCTGGGCCTCTTTCGGGAAGAAGCAACTGCAGGATCGTATACGGGTAGCATATGAAGCACAGGATTAGCGACACGTTGAATATTTTTGAAAAATGTTTCCGAAAGTCGCTGTATATAGCGATTAATGGGCATAATTTTGAGGTCGTTATGAATCTCTTTGTTCCGTACATACCACGGAGCTTTTAGAATTTGCCGAAGCATTTTAGATTGAAAAATTTGGACATGTTTTCTGTTAGTCAGTGCACATGGGCCCCATACGGGACACGCATACGTAAGAACCGGCCTAATCATTGATTTGTAGAGCAAGATTTTGTTATCAGTTGACAGGTCGCTATGACTAGCTAAGAGGGGGCGTAGGGCGGTCTTGACAGCTGTCGCACCCGCTATGATTTTGCGGATGTGAGGCTGCCAAGTTAATTTTGAGTCTAGTAAAACACCTAGATATTTGTAAGAAGAGACCCAGGGAATAGGTTCACCGAAGAGCATTAAATTGGGTAAATTTGGGATATTTCTTCGGATGAACATGGTGGCAGCACATTTTGCGACATTAATTTTGATTTTATACAGACCGAGCCAGAGTTCTAAGGTCGAAAGGTAACTATGCAATTGTGAGATTACCTGGAGGGTGTTGGAGTGTTGAGAAATGATGCCTGTATCGTCTGCGTATAGTGCAAGATCGATATTTGGGGCCTTAGGAATATCATTCACATAAAGGTTAAAGATTGCGGGGGCGAGGAGACTTCCTTGAGCCACCCCAGCATAGATTGGGCGGGGAGAGGAGAATTCGTGGTTAACTCGCACGCGGAAACTGCGTCCGGTCAAGTACGAGTTAATAATTTTAATGAGATGAGCCGAAAAACCAAGCCGCATGAGCTTGTAAATAATCCCGTCATGCCAAGTCCTGTCAAAGGCTTTGGCAACGTCTAGATAGACAATTCCAGTTCTCTCTCGCTTACGAAAGCCTGCATGAATGAATTCCACTACACGGAGTAACTGGTGTACCGTGGAGTGTTTAGGTCGGAAGCCGAATTGTTCCGGGATTAGTAAATTTTGATCCCGACAGAATTCATTCAGGCGATTAAGTAAGACAAATTCATAGATCTTAGAGAGAGAAGATAACAGACTGATGGATCTGTAATTGACAGGCAGGTTTACATTTTGTCCCGGTTTTGGAATGAAAACGACTGCTGCAATTTTCCAACAGTCGGGGAAATAGCTTCTCCTGAGCATTAAATTTACGAGGACCGTGATCCATACGATAAACATAGGGGGGAAGTTTTTGATCATGCGACTCGAAATAGAATCTATACCAGGTGCCTTGTCAGGTTTCAGTTTGTCAATGAAAACCATGACTTCAGAAGGGTCCGTCGGCCTGAGTTCTGGTGTGGTAGGTTGTGATAGAAAATCTTTAACCCGTGCTTGTATGCGCCCCTGTGTAACCGGACGGTTACAGTAGGAGTCGTGGTTTGTTGTGAATTGAGTTGCAAGGCTGTCAGCTATGACATTTGCCTTTTCTGAGTCAGTGTAGGCCATCTGCGCGCCATCGGCCGTTTGAAGGGGCGGAATGTGTGTTTTATGTTTGCGTAATCGGGCGGCTGCGCGCCAAATCGATTTGTCTTCAGTCGTTAGGGACTCAATGAATGTTTTCCACTCCGCTTGTTTTAATAAGCGGGTTTCGGTCCTTATCTCGTTCTGTATCTTGCGAAATTGGGCACGGATATTGGGATCTCGTGACCTTTGCCAAATTCTTCGCAAGTAATTTCGCTGCTTAATTTCGAATTTAGTCTCAGGTGGGAGCCTAGCACCTGGATGTTTACGTGGCTTTGAAGCCGCAGCTCTCGCTTCTTTCAGTAAAGACTCCGGCGAACGGGCTGGCTGCATGGGCGTTTTCGTGGTTTTCCCCATGTGTAACGTGTATACGAGCCAGTTTCCCTTAGAAAGTCCTCCACGAAAGGCATCCCTCCCTTTAAGCAGATAGCCCTCGTGTGCTTTGCTATAATTAAATACACCAACACCAGTAAAGACTCCAAACGTTCGTCACTGTTAGCAGCCATCGCTGTTCTCATGTCGAACCATGTCCGTCCGTAGCTAAGGACGGAATGTTAGATTTGTGTTTGCGTAGGCGGGCTGATGCGCGCCAAAGACTGTTATCATTGGTCGTTAGGGACTGAATGTAATTCGTGTATTGTGATTGGAAGAACTGGTCACATGATGCCTTGATCTCATTTTGGAGAGCACGGAGTTGAATTTTTAAACCTGGATTTCTATTTCTTTGCCAAAGTCCCCGTACTTTATTCTTTTCTTTAATTTTGAGTTTAATTTCTTGAGGTAATTTACGAAAATTGGGTCTAAGGGTGGGTTTTGATACTTCCTTATAAGTATCTGTTAAAATGGTCGTTAAGTGATCAACTGCCGAGTCTATATCATGGCTGGATTTAATTTTAAGGGAGGGCAAATTTTTACTTTTGAGTTTGAAACCAAAATTGTCCCAGTTTGTAGAGACGAGTGCCGGAGAATTTTGATTAAAAGTAGTACAGTTAAGGTCTATGATTACGGGCTTGTGATCTGAAGATAAACAGTTTTCAACAGTCACGTGATATCCAAAAGGGATGTTTCGAAAGAGTGCCAAATCTATGAATGAAGGGGCACCCCGTGAACCATATCTAGTAGGGGAATCCGGCGCAATAATTTTAATTTGGGCGCACTGAGCCCATTTTAGAAGGCCACGACCAGCAGGGTTTGATCTATGACAACGCCAATGCTGATGGTGACAATTTAAATCACCAGCTATGATAAGATTATTTGAAAAATTGAGCAGTTTATTGAAATCTACCACAGGAAAATTTCCACCTGGTGGGAGATAGGCAGAGATCATAACTAGGGATGGTGAATTTTGAATAAAAATTTCGATGATTGTTGCTTCAAGTTTGCTCATATTTGGTGTGTCAATTCTACGATGCGGGATAGAGTTTTTTATGTAAATACAAGTACCACCATGATAGACATCACGTGTATTCGAAGCTTGTCTGTCATTTTTATATAGTGCATAATCTACAAGCTTGGGAGCTCTCCCTGGCTGGAGTTTGGTCTCTTGGACAAAAATGATATCAAAATCCTTTTCTTCTACATAGTCTCTAAACTCATGGAATTTGGAAAGAATGCCATTTGCATTCCAGGTGCATAGTTTAAGATTTTTCAACCCTTTCAAAGTATTGAATTTTAATGAATGTGGGAATCAGAGAATTGGAGAGTAATATAACTCTCAAAGATATAGTAGGCCGCGTCAGCACCAGATGGAGCCACTCTGAGCTGCGGTAAGGCGTTTTTGAATGCCAGAAGTAATTTGCTCTGGTCAATGCCAGGCGGATTAGAAATTTGGATTATAGCCAAAAGGATCTCGGTACAATTTAGAGTCGAATTTGCTCCTATGGGGACCGATAGATTTGGAAGAATTTGGGGTGCAGTCTGTTGCATACCCGTAAGGGCAGCAGAGTATGATACTCCAGGGCGAGTATTATTTGCACTGGGAGTGTGTGCAGCCGGCAGAACTGGAAATGTATTATGTTGTAAGTTAAATTTGTTTGTGTTGTCAACGGTCTGACTGGGTTTGGTACTTGGCTTTGGAGGTTGTCTGTTTTTGGAGCCTGGGAACTTCGGGCAGGAACGCCAGTTAGCAGCATGGTTTCCCGAACAATTTGCACATTTGTTCGGCTCTTCAAAGGGTTTAGTGCATTCTTTGGCTTGATGCGGCCCAGCGCATCTGACGCATCGTCTTGGTAGGGTGCAAACTTCAGATGAATGAAAAAATCCCTGACAACGCCAGCATTGGGAGGGACCCTTCTGTCCTTTGAAGTGCTTCATGGATACTTCAGTTCCAAGGAGTTCAGTTATTGAATAGATTTCTTCGGCTTTGAGGCTATTGAAGATTTGTAAATAAAAGAGAGGCATTGGCATTTTGGTCTTCCATTTCTTTAGTTGAGAGATTTTGTGAATTTTGAAGCCAAGCACTTCAAAGACCCTGAGGAACCCAACACATGTGCAAATTGCCTTGGTCAGCATGCGGCCAACTGGTTCCATTGTTCCAGGAATCCTATGAACAAGAGCAAAAACCCCAATATTCGAAAGGATAGCGGGAAATCAAAATTTGTACCGGCGCCAGCTAAACCTCTCCTTAGTGGTACAGACCCCTTATTTAGCGAAATCGCTTCCGGACGAAAAAATCCCGGACTTAATATGACTTCGGAGCAGAAGCAAGGTCAGAAGCAAGCCCTCAAGCAAGCCCCGGCACTGCATCCTGCACCACAGCCAGCACCACCGGCCCAGGCTTTAGCCCCAACTCCAGAGGACTACAGCTGCACTGACACCCTCCGTTGTGTGTTCCAGATCTCTTCAGAGTTCGGAATTGAACACAAAACACTACTGAAAGCCTTCAAAAATGCCCTGCCTCAGCTACGGACTGTCTCCACCGGACCTGAGAGAGCATTTTTCATTTATGAAGCCTACATTGGACTCCTCAACTAAAGCATCAAGTTCAACAGCTCCAACAGAGAAGAAAACCTCCTGATCTCAATCTGGAATGCCAACGGAATAAAAAACAAGATCCACGAAGTCCGGGATTTTATTAATGAGCACCACATGGACCTCTTCCTCGTTCAGGAGACACATCTGGTTGAGGGACTTAGCGCGAACATCGCGAATTATTTCTGCTACCGAAATAATAGAGAGGTATGCATCAGTGACACTGTTCGTGCTAGTGGCGGTACTAGCATATATGTAAAACGCTCATTGAAGCATTCTAGAATACCCACGCCACCACTGGAGGCCCTAGAAGCGACAATTATCCAAATTCATATTCAAAATTCCCCCCCCCAATAGCAGTAGCGTCCTGCTACATGCCTCCGAGACAGGGACCGGCATTTCTCTCTGATCTCAGAAAATTAAGTGGTGTTGCAAATAACCTGATTATCGCAGGAGATTTAAATGCCCGTCATAAAAGTTGGGATTGTGTCACTGCCAATAATTATGGCGATAAACTCAAAATTTGGGCTCAGGACGCCCGAATCCAAATTATAGCGCCGAACTCACCTACCCATTACCAGTTTCCTGGGGGGATAGAAGCTCCTTCCATTATTGATTTGGCCTTATTTAAAAATATTCCATTAGATTATTCGATCAAAGTGATTCCGGAATTGTCCTCTGACCATTATCCGGTTCACCTCACCCTTAAAACAACCAAAATCAATCAAAATTTACCGGCGCAAGTCTCGACTAACTGGGACAACTTTCGGTATGTTTTGGAAAATGGTATTCTCCCCCCTATCAAAATTAACGATAATCAGGAGGTTGACTTAGCCCTTGACAGGCTCAACCAAACCCTGGGAAGTGCGTTCACAGCTGCTTCCAAACCCAAATTCAGACCTAATCACTATAAATTACCTGACTTCATTAAGAATAAAATCAAAATTAAAAACCGTCTTCGCAGAGATTGGCAAAACACCCGTTTAGAATCCATTCGAGTGCAACTGCGAAGAATCCAGAATGAGATCAAGTCTGACATTAAAAAATTTGCAGACGAAAAATATTCAAATTACCTTAAGTCCTTAAAGACTTCTGACAATAGCCTCTGGGTTGCCAGCGCACGGCTTCGCAAACCCAAACATGACATTCCCCCCCTAATGGGCACGGTCAATGACCGGATGGCATTAACAGACACTGAGAAGGCTGAACGCATTGCGGACAGTCTTCAAACACAATTCTCATTAAACACTGGACCCATGTTCGATACCTGTGCACCGCACACGCATGAAGTCCAACGCCAAGTTGAAGAATTTCTCTCCTCAGATACACACTCTGAGGAACCCATCACCACAACCATGACTGAGATTTCTGGAATTGTCAAAAATCTCACCCCTGCAAAAGCCCCCGGCCTTGATAGGATTTCTAATCGCATAATTAAAAATTTGCCTATTAAATTCATATTTTACCTAGCAGTTTTGATTAACTCAATGCTAAGGTTAAAATATTATCCTACTAGCTGGAAGAATGCTTTAGTCATTCCTATTCTAAAACCTGGCATGGACCCTAAGGTTGTAAGGATCTTAAGTTTTACTAACGTTTATTTTATTTTAAATCTTTACTATCACTTCTTATTTTCTACTTCCGGCCAGAATTATAAGCGTGAAGGAGTTTATGCAAAGTTGTCTGGCGAACGCCAAGTATTTAAGTGTGGCCTTTTTGCCAAGCAGAAGAGAGGAAGCCGTGAGTTCGAAGCAGGCCGCTTACCTTAGAAGTTACGCAGTTGCTACTTTGCCTTCCAGGCCAGAGGTTTTAATCCTCTTGATAAATTAAACGTATTGTAGTGTTCACAGTCTCTGTGCTACATACGCTTTCTGTTATTATAAGGCCAATCTTATTCTAAAGTTAAATTAGAGTTTAGTTTTATTTTGATATCTTTTAAGTTAGACCCCGAGTGGAGGGTCATTGTATTCCGAAGTACGGAAGTCATTGTATATAAAGAAAAAAATAAAGGGTTTTGTATACCCTTCGTCTGTATCCTGTCTACTTACTACAATTAGTGAACATAGCTTTAGTAAGCTCTCTGTTCTGGTCAGGTCATTGTATGTTTCCGAAGAAGGTTAGAAGAAACATTGAACCTGATAGTGGCGCCCGACGAAGAATAACCATGGCCGAGTTTCAAGAAGAACCTGTGCTGCCTGCAGAAACAGCTCAGAATCCAGAAATGCCAGCTGCCGCCCTGGAAGGATTTGGGTATATTGTCCAGACCATGCGCGCTTCGATGAAACCAGAAGCAACGTTTAATGGAAACTCACAGGTAACCAGTTTTTTGGAAAAATTGGATGACCACTTCATGCTCTACCCCGTGCACGAGTTTCAAAAAGTTACCTTAGCTACCAGCGCTTTGAGGGGCCAAGCGCTTAACTGGTTCAAATGTATCGGCAGAAGTCTCTTGGGTCAAGCAGGAAGTCCCACCTATACCTACGAAAATTTCAAGACTGCCCTACTAAAAGCCTTCCCTGTTGTAAGGGATCGTGCGAAATTAGAAACAGAACTTTTCAGTATATATCAACAAAGAATGGAAAACCTCTCCAGGTTTATTTTAAGAAAAATTCACGTTTTCAAGCTCTTGTATGGAAACCGTCCGGATCCTGAAATAATTCAAGTGATTTTGCCGAGGTTACTACCCCAAGTGCAAGACTTTATTGAATTGAGAAATCCGACTACACTGGAAAAATTATTTGAGCTAGCAATCCAGTTTGAAAGTAGAAGAACGGCGGACGTCGAAAGAAGACGCCAATATCAACAGCGAAACCAATTTGGTACGCCAAGACTACAGCAAACTCAAGCACATGGCTACGGAGAAAAAGCGAATCAGTGGGCAAGGAAACCCGAGCATTCAAAAACAGCCGGCGAACGTCGACAGTTCAATAGCAACCCAGGAAAAAAGTCTCAAGGCCAGTGGAGAAAGAAGGAAAGCACCGAAAGAAAAAATAATTTAAACTAAAACGGATTTCTGCTGACGAGAGGGTGCGGAAATCCGAAGGCCACGAAAACCCCTCTTCCTACAAGTTAAATACAGTAATGGTGAAAAATTTAACTCTTCCGAAGATTGAAGTCTTGGTAAATAATATCCCGGCCACCGCACTCCTGGATACCGGCGCGCAGTGTTCCTGTGTGGCAGAAGTCTTTTTTAGAAAGTATTTTCGCAAATACTGCATATATAATGCGGATAATACAACAGTATTAGGGGCGCAAGGAGAACAATGTAAGTGCGTAGGTAAAGTACCTTTGTACATCCGTATCAAGGACGAACAAGTAAAGGTGATGTTTTTTATAGTAAAGAATTTGCAAGCACACTTAATACTAGGAATAGACTTTCTTTCAGACGCACAAGCTACACTGGATTTTAATGAAGCGTCTCTTAAGCTGACGATGAAACCAGTGCGTGTAGAAAAGGTTGAACCGCCAAGGTTAAATCTCGACCACCTGCCTAATGACGAGCAAGATAGAATCCGACAAGTGGTAAGTGAATTTTCTTCCTTATTTAGTGATATTCCAGGATTTACCCAGGTTACTAACCATAGTATTGACACCGGAGATGCATTGCCGGTTCGTCAAAAACCATACCGGTATGATAAGAATAAGGAAAAAATTATAGAATGGCATATTACCGATATGCTACGTAAAAAGATCGTAACGCCTATCTCAAGTAGTTATGCTAGTCCGGTGGTTTTATGTAAGAAAAATAATGATTATCCTTTGGAGCATCCAAAGAGGTGGAGATTCGCTATTGATTACCGTAAATTAAATTCCATAACGAAATATCCGGTATATCCGTTACCGATTATAGAAGAAATTTTAAGGAACATAAAATCAACCAAATTTATGACAACTTTAGACTTAACGAATGGTTATTTTCAAATAGGGATCAGGCCTGAGGACGTGCCTAAGACTGCTTTTATAACCAAGTCTGGCACTTATGCATTTTTGCGAATGCCGTTTGGCCTTTCAGGCGCCCCAGCAACATTTCAGCGATGCATGGACATTGTGTTAAGACCTGTTCTCGGAAAGTCCACATTTATCTATTTAGACGATATCATTATTACTAGTGATAATCTAGACCAACATGTACAGGATTTAAGACAGGTGTTTTCTTTATTAAATGAGGCCGGTCTAAAAGTTAATGTCGAAAAATGCAAATTTGCAGCCCCTGAATTAAAATATTTAGGTTACAAAATATCGCAAAAAGGGATCGAGACAGATGAATCAAAAATAATCGCTGTACAAAAGTATCCGACTCCAAACACGGCAAAGAAGCTCTCTTCTTTTCTAGGACTTTGTTCATATTATAGGTCCTTTATAAAAGATTTTGCGGCTATCGCTGAGCCATTGTTAAAATTAAAAAGGAAAAAGGCAAGATTCTCGTGGACGGCCGAAGCCAATAGTGCTTTCGAAAAATTAAAACAAGCATTAACGCAAGCCCCTGTGTTGAATTTTCCTGAAAAGGATGAAAATTTAGAAATTTCAGCGGATGCTTCGGATTATGCGGTAGGAGCGGTACTTTCGCAAAATCAGCAGCCAGTAGCATTTTTTAGCCGAACTTTAAATCAAACACAAAGAAACTATTCCGCGACCGAGAGAGAGGCACTTGCAGTTCTGTTAGCAGTGCAAAAGTTCCGAGTCTATTTTGGAAAGGCGCCGATAACAGTATATTCTGATCATGCGGCGGTAACTAGATTGTACTCTGGAAAAAATTTATCCCCAAGGTTAATAAGATGGGCACTCAAGCTGCAAGAATATAATCTGGTAATCAAGCATACCCCCGGAAAGGAAAATATCGTAGCAGATGCCCTGTCACGAATTAAATTAGACGAACAGGGTAATACCGTAAAAGTTGCAATGCTGACAGCGTGTACAATAAATTCCCGAGAAACTGTAATAACCGAACTGGGTAAGGATCCTGAGTTTGGAAGTATTTATGAGTATTTGAAGGATCCTGAAAATTTTAGCCACCAAGATATTGTGGCGATAAGAAATAGGGCGGCCCATTACGAACTAATAGATGGCCTATTATTTTATACAAAAACTACGAATTCCAACAACGAATTTCGACCTGTTATCCCAGCTAGTCTTAGATTAAATATCCTGCAAGAGCTCCATGACAGCCCTTTAGCTTCTCATGCTGGTATTCGAAAAACTACTCAACGCGTACGCGAGGCAGTCTACTTTCCTGAACTGCAAAAGTTAACAAGGGCGTATGTCCAGTCCTGCCCAACATGTCAAGCCGTTAATTATATTAATTTCCGCCCGGCCGGGTTTCTAAATAGTATTAAATCCGAATTTCCAAATGAAATAATCGGCATCGATTTATTGGGCCCTTTCCCAAAAAGTCAGTTAAACAAAAGTCGCTATCTCCTTGTTATAGTTGATCATTTTAGTAAATGGACCGAAATTGTTCCCTTAAAACGAGCCTCCGCGAAATTAGTTACCGATTCTATTTTAAATAAATATATTTTAAAATACGGGGCGCCCCTAAAAGTTATATCGGATAATGGTCCTCAATTTGTAAGTAATATATTTGAAGACATGTGCAAAAAACTGGGCATACGTCATTTAAAAATGGTCCCGTATCGGCCGCAATCAAATATAGCGGAACGGGTCAACAGAAATATAGTGAAAATTATCCGTAGTTATGTTAAAAATTTTCATAAAAGCTGGGATAACTATGTCAATGAATTTGCTTTCGCCCTTAGGACCGCAAAACATGATACAACGGGCAAAACTCCTGCTGAGTTATTTCTAGGCAGAAAGGTTATAACACCGTTAGATAAACTATTTTATGTGCAACAAAGAGCCCCAGAATTTAAAATGGGTGATATAGAAAAACTAATAAAAGAAGCAAAAAAGAATACGGAAGTAGCACAAAGAAAACAAAAATTGTATTATGACTTGAAACGACGGGGAGTAACTTATAAAGTAGGGGATGAAGTACTAAAAATTAAGCATTCACTTTCTTCAGCACCAGAAGATAAAACTGCCAAATTTTTTCCACGCTTTGAAGGACCATATGTTATAGAAAAAATAACTCACGCTGTTGTAGTATTAAAGGCAAGAAATGGTGAAACCTATTCCGCAAACATTGACCAGATAAAACCATTCTATGACCGTAATAAAATGCAAATCTTTTCAGATCTTTTGCAGGATCCGGTACGGCAGACACCGCAGGTACAAGTTCCAGAGGTGGGAAAACGACAAGTACAAGGGCAAGCCAATGAGAGACAGAAGCAAGTGAAAAGAAAATTGCCCCGCGGAAAAATTGAAGGTACAAAGAAAAAGAAGCCGTTCCACCGTCCAAAAAACAGAGTTAACGAACACCCCCAGAATGAAGAAGGGAGAAGGACGACGTATGTGGAAAAGACCGGGAGAAAGGACGGCAACTATAACCCGGCTGTGAAACGGAAGATTGACTCATCCGACAGAACTCTCCGCAGCAAAAGTCGCCGAACTGCGGAAGGGCCATCAGCGGCGGAGGAAAAAGTACAAGAAAAATTTGAACGGCCAACAACGAGGTCCAAGCAGGATCACGACAGAAGTTTCCCGGTTCCACCAAGACCAGCTGCCTTCAAACGGCCAAGACCACAAGCAGAGGACAGAAGGAAGATGTTCAAGGGTGGCCGTAGTGGTGAAAAACGGAAGCTTCCAGAGGAAAGCACTGAAGGGCGAGCCCGTACAAGAAGGAGGATCAACCAAGCTACGGTCTGCAGCACCTTTAAAGACTGGGCCCAGAAAAGGATGTCTGAATATTACAAAGATAAGTAAAATTTTATGTTACTTTACAAACTTAAGTTAATCTTTCATTCTTACTGCAAGTGGCAGATTTCAAGAAGTTTTACCTCATGCGAGGTCTACCTTTATCGCCAAAAGGGCGAGAAATGAGTTGTGACCGATTTTCTTATTATGTTTTTCAATTACTCGCGCGTAAAACTAAAGTTGATGTATAACAGCGTTGTATAAAGACTTAAATATTGTAAAAAGTTATTGTATAAATTTTATTTAAAACATTCTAACAAGAAAGAAGTTTTAGTCTGAAAGACTTTTTGAAATGTAGTATTATTTCAATGTAGAAAGAATTGGCACTTGCTTTGAAAAGAATAGAAGTTAACAATGTACTACTAATGTATGTTTTCAAATGTGTAAAATTAACGGCATCTTGATATGTTCTTGTATACATGTGAACTGTTATTTTGAATGTTTAGAAATAACGTGATATGGTAAAAGTGAAAGTAATGTTAAAAAATTTGTTATTCGTGTGACTGTAAAGATTAAATCATGGTGAATATGTGTTAAAGGTTGAATGATGTAGTTAGGCTCTCTGACGCTACACTTTAGAGTTAGCCACTTTCAGAATAGTACCTCAGGGTCTAGAGTTGAAATTAGGGTGTGTTAAGAGGTCTCGTATGTTGAATTTTAACACATTAGTGTTTTGATTGTAGGAGGAAGTGTTGAACACATAGACAGAAACACATTCGTGTTTGGTGTTTTTACAACACATGTCAGAGAGCACGGGGAGAGATAATTAAAATAGTCATGAATGAAATAAGAATGTTAAGAGAAGTATATTCTATATGTTATTTGCAATGTCATTCTGTAACATTTCATTAAACTAGTTTTCCTTCCAGATCTCTGGAAGGAACCAGAATTTAATAAAGCTCCTGTTTTGATGCAGTACAGATGAAAAAGAAAAAAGATTGTTGTATATTCCGGGAGCTGCTATTGTAACAAATTTCTTTCTTTTAAAATTTTCTAGTTTCTAGCTAAGTTATGATTGTAAAAGTTTGGCCTCGCGTTAGTTTCTAGAGCTAAAAGTTTTCAACAAGGTCGTTTTAGACCTCAGTTTCAAACTAATTAACTCTGGCGGGAAGTATGTAAGGATCTTAAGTTTTACTAACGTTTATTTTATTTTAAATCTTTACTATCACTTCTTATTTTCTACTTCCGGCCAGAATTATAAGCCTGAAGGAGTTTATGCAAAGTTGTCTGGCGAACGCCAAGTATTTAAGTGTGGCCTTTTTGCCAAGCAGAAGAGAGGAAGCCGTGAGTTCGAAGCAGGCCGCTTACCTTAGAAGTTACGCAGTTGCTACTTTGCCTTCCAAGCCAGAGGTTTTAATCCTCTTGATAAATTAAACGTATTGTAGTGTTCACAGTCTCTGTGCTACATACGCTTTCTGTTATTATAAGGCCAATCTTATTCTAAAGTTAAATTAGAGTTTAGTTTTATTTTGATATCTTTTAAGTTAGACCCCGAGTGGAGGGTCATTGTATTCCGAAGTACGGAAGTCATTGTATATAAAGAAAAAAATAAAGGGTTTTGTATACCCTTCGTCTGTATCCTGTCTACTTACTACAATTAGTGAACATAGCTTTAGTAAGCTCTCTGTTCTAGTCAGGTCATTGTATGTTTCCGAAGAAGGTTAGAAGAAACATTGAACCTGATAAGGTCCCTCAAAATTACAGACCGATCAGCCTTCTGTCTTCACTTAGTAAAATCTACGAAGCTATACTGCTTAGATACCTGAATGATTTCTGCCGAAGTCGAAATATCATTATTCCTCAACAATTCGGCTTTCGCGCAAAACACTCAACTCAGACCCAGCTACTGAGGATAGCAGAAATCATTCACACAGGATCTCGCAGTGGAAAGCCTACAACTATAGTCTATTTAGACGTAGCAAAGGCTTTCGACAGATGTTGGCACATCGGAATTTTATTCAAGCTCATGCGACTTGAAATTTCGGCTAATTTTGTGCACATCATGCACTCTTACCTCAATAATCGCACCTTTTCTGTTAAAGTAACATATTCTGTCTCTTCTCCTCGCTCTATCCTGGCGGGGGTGCCTCAGGGAGGAATTCTTAGCGCTACGCTCTTCAACTTGTATGTAAATGACATACCACAATCACCAAGTGTCGATCTAGCCCTTTACGCAGACGACACAGCCATCATTTCTCAGCACCCAACACTTAACGCCACTCTTAACCACCTCCAACTTTATTTAACAGACTTGGAGTCCTGGCTCATTACCTGGAAAATCAAAATCAACGTCGCAAAAAGTGCCGCCACCGTTTTCTTTTCCAGAAAAAGGAATGTCCATAGTCAACTCCAACCACTCAGGTTATTTGATGAGGAGATACCCTGGGTGGAATCCTATAAATATCTCGGAGTTTATCTGGATGCGAAACTACTCTGGAGTACTCATATCAACTATATAATAGCCAAAGCACGAACTGTCAGAACTCAACTAATGTCACTTATCAACTGTACCAGCAACCTCTCCCTCAGCAACAAGATCCTACTTTATCGCAGCACCATCTTCCCCATCCTCACCTATGCAGCTATCATCTGGTCAACCGCAGCCAACAGTCACCTAAAGAAACTCCAAGTATTCCAGAGTGTTACGCTCCGCATACTCACCAATGCTCATTATTTCGTCCGGAATGAAGTGCTTCATAATGACCTCAAAATTTTACCCCTGGATGCCTTTTTTCGGCAAAGTTTTTCAATAGACTATCTCAGATTGAAAACCCAGTCTTGCACTCACTTCCTGCTTATAATTCAGCAGAGCCTAGCTCTGCTAAGCGACCTAGGAGCGTTCTTGATAGAACATTTAACATCTTTCCTAGGAAGCCTAAGCGGAGGTGCTTACTTGACTAGGAATTCTTTCTAATTCTTAAAACTAAACTTTAACCAGCACTTCACGGGCCTAACCCGGCGACCCTTAATTAACTCTCTTTTTTACATCACTGCCCGCTAGACCTAATCTGGCCTCGTTTACCGCGACCCACATCTGTACCACTAAACATGACCTCCCCCCATTTATCAGGACCTCATCTTTTCACATATCACGGACCAGACTTTTAACATTAAACTAAATTATTAAAAAATAGCAGCAATAGTTTAATTATTTAACTACTATTAAATCCATTAAAATTTAGACTTAAATAATATTGCAATAGCTACGCTACTCTATAATCATTCCTGCAGTGCTCCCTCTTACCTAAATACAACTTATCAATTCTTTATTTTCGCACAGGTATCACAAGCTTGCATTTCATTACTACAAGACCTTCTTCAATAATTAAATTTTAATCTCGCTTCCTTAATTCCCCTTACTCCCTTCCTTTGCTCTATTTCTGTCCTTTTAATTCCTCATCTAATAATTTCTCCGTCTTTTTCACAGTTAACCTTCCTCACGGTTCTTTTCCGCTCCAGTAGCTGCTCCTATTCTCCTCTCGCCACGGGCGGTCGGAAAACTTTTCGCCTTCCTGAATAGACTCTCCCCCCCCTCCCCTTCGCTCCTTCTTCCCTGGATTCAGTTTTAGTCCTAACTCTTCCCCCCCTCGCTCATCCCCAAGGCATTAGCTATCATTGCGGCTGTCCGTATTACCTAATATTACCTTTCCCAAGCCCTAGAAAATTATGTTTCCCGGCTGATTGTCTTCCAACCTTTCCGATTCCATAAACGCAATGCGTTCCGGAATTCGCCTCAACTAACTCCTTTCTCTCTTTCAATCTTAAACTACAAGCTGAAAGCAGAGAGAATTGCTCGTCCCATATGCGGACTCCTTATTCATCTCTTACTATTTAAACCCTTAATGGTTTGTTCATCTCTCCTTTAGCCATTGTTTTTTCATATCCAACTCAGTTTCCTTATCGATGTTGTGGAGGTAATTGCATTAAGTTGCAAAGGTACTCCGGAAGTCAAACGCCTTGGGCCGCAGTCTGCACAACGTTGAGAGGTGTATTTGAGGGTAATCCCCTAATGACAACTTTAAGTGGTCTATCTGATTTGAGTGTGTGGGATTTGAATTCAATGTTATTGTCTGTGAGGAATCTAACAACTGTTCTATAGTCTGTTTCATTAGTGGTGGTGAGTTTAAGAAAATCTATGTTTTGTTTGGAAAGAACAGTTGGTGCATGTCGGCGTCTCTGATTGAGGAGAAAGAACCAATCAGCTCGCGGTTTTATGAAAATTGGAGGTGGTGCTTGAATTTTTGGTGTTTGAGTGACAGCCGGCTGCTGCGTCGAGTGTTCAGTGTTATCAGAGTTTATGTTTGTGAAAGAATTGGATGTTGTGATGGTTTCATTACTATTAGTGTTGGGAAGTGTTTTTTTGGCAATTAAATGTTTTGGAGGAACTACAAATCCTTCATTATCAGTTGGTCTGGTTCGTTTTTTAGAGTCATTTTTAGGATTTTCTTTTGGAGGATTTTGATAGGCTGAGGATGAGGGTGGATTTGAATTTTGAGTTTTGGCGTTAGAATTTTGAGTTTTGGGATCCGAATCAGGGGTTTTAGAAGTCTTTTTGCATTCTTTGAAGAATTCCTCTTCGGCCCAAGGCCCAAGGCGATGTTTTCCGGAGTACCTTTGCAACTTAATGCAATTACCTCCACAACTTCGTTAAGGAGAACTGAGGTGATTAAGACAAAGCACTGGCTGAAGGGTCATGAAGGAGACCATTAAGGGTTTACAGGGAAGGAAGTGAACAAGGAGTCCACACTATGGACGATAAATTCTTTCTGCTTTCAACCTGTTTTACTAGGTTGAAAGAGAGAGAGGTGATGAATAAAGGCGAATTCCTGAATGCGCTGCATTAATGGAATCGGAAAGATTGGAAGACAATTAGCCGGGAAGCATAATTTTCCAGGGCTTGGGAAAGGTATATTGGGTAATACGGAAAACCGCAGTAGTTGCTAATGCCTTGGGGATGGGCTGGGGGGGGAGAGAGTCTTACCACTAAAGCTCGGAGCAAGGGATGGTGGAACGAAATGAAGGGGGGAAAAGGATTCGAGAGGCGAAAAAGTTCTCCTACCGCCCGTGGCGAGAGAAGAATAGGAGCAACTTTTGAAGCGGAAAGAACCGTGAAGAAAGTTAACTGTGGAAAAGACGGAGAAATTTTAGGATAGTTAAAGGGAAGGCAAGCGAGGAAAGGTGGATTAAAAAGGGGGAAAGAAATAAAAATAGAGACAGGATTAATCTGAATTACCTGAATGCAGATGATGACTGAAGATATGCAAGCTTGTACATTTGTGCAGTTTGCTGAAATCAAAAATTCATATATAAAAGTGTTTGGAGTAGCATATGGGGGAGTTAGATTCGAATGATTTGATTATTAATTTAAATTTTAATAATAAAACAGTTTAAATTAAATAATTTAGTTAGATGATAAAATAATAAAGAAACGTTGAAACTATTGCAAATCTGATTTTTAATTGTCTGGACTGTGTTTTATGAAAAGATGAGGTCTTGGCAAGTGGAGGAGCATGTTACCTATAGCAGCACGGATGTAAAACCGAGAAACGAGGCCGGATTAGGTCCGGCGGGCATGTGGATATATAGAAATAGTTAAGGGTCGCCGGGTTAGGCCCGTGAAGTGCTTGTTAATTTAAAAAAAAAAAAAAAAAATATTTAGAAAGGATTCCTAGTCAAGCAGACACCTCCGCTTTGGCTTCCTAGGAAAGATGTTAAAAGTTCTATCAAGAACGCTCCTAGGTCGCTTAGCTGAGCTAGGCTCAGCTGGATCATAAGCAGGAAGTGAATGCAAGACTGGGTTTTCGATCTGCGTTAATCTATTAAAGAATTTGGCCGAATTTTGCCGGAAAAAGGCATCCAGGGGTAGAATTTTGAGATCGTTATGAAGCCTGTACCAAAGACGTAAGAAATTCAAAGTCTTTTGGCTCTACAAAGAAGAAAGGAATTTTTCTCTTTGAATTCTTAGAGCTTTCAGTAGGGGGGGGAGTACCGTCTCCGGGTTGCTCCTCGAGATCGTTTTTCTCTTCCACCCTAACCGCAGGTTGGGTGGGAGGCAATTCCTCCTCTGGCTGTTCGCTCCAAAATGGAGGCAGGCTATTGTTTGCTTGCGGTTTCGAAGGGGAATTTGGCGCACCACTTGCTACAAGATGGCGAGGAGGCCGCTGAAATCCTTCATCGTCAACTTTTCTAATTTTCTTATTTTTAGGGAAATTGTTAATATCTCTTGAATTTAAAGTTAATTTTTGAATCTTTTTAGCACTATGGAGGATTTTTTCTGCGTTTAACTTTGCAGGTTTTAGGATTGGGCTATTGGATTGATTTTTATTTAAATTTTGAGTTTTATCAGAATTAGCGTTATTTTTTACCGAGATAACATCTTTAGTTAGTTCTTTAGCCGATTTGAGTAATTTCTTTATACATTCGTCCTCAGTTGGGGGGATGGCAAAGAGAGGCAGATTTAGGCGTTTAGCAAGAGTGGTAAGATTAAAAAGCGTTACCTTAGATTCTTGTTCCACGCACTTGAGATCAAAGCTTGCAAGAGGAGTAGATCTTCGAGCCCTGGACAGATTCTGTTCCAATTCTGTGAATTTAGCCTTGAGAAGGTACAGTTGTTTGATCTGGATGAGTAAATCGTCCGGATTCACCTCTGGAGCTGGTTCGGTGTCGGAGACAGGGACGGTCGTGTCCATCTCGGCGCTGGTATCCGTGGGGTTGCCGGCCATATTTTCCGGCGTCACGTCGCTGCAGGTGGCTTGTGGGGAGCTCATTGTCATGCGTCCGCACTCTACGAGAGACACCCTGCTAATTCCTCTTCGGTGGCCGGGAGTTACAGGATAAGGGTGAGAAAGTTTTATTTTCCTTACATACCCTCTGCTCTAAACTCGGCATAAATTTATTCACCTTCCTCTTCGGTGGCCGGGAGGGTGAATAAATTTATGCCGAGTTTAGAGCAGAGGGTATGTAAGGAAAATAAAACTTTCTCACCCTCATCCTGTAACTGTTTGATCATCAGTTCCTTATTCGGTGTCTCTGTTCGTTGAAGACGCTGGATATCGAAAAGGAAGTCTGTGTGCCGATTCTTGAGTGAGTATATCTGGATTGCGCTCTTGGATAACTCTAGTGCTGAAGGAGAGGCAGGTGGAGTATTTGCTGTTACTTCCATTTCGGTTTGTATCAGTAAAGGTGGAGGAGAAGAAGGTTGATTGCCCGCTGGCGGCGCCGTATTCAGGATACCATTTGCATTGACATTACGGAGCTCAGAGCTCGTACGTCCGTCACTGTTAGCAGCCATCGCTGTTCTCAAAAGGCGTTTGTGTTGAGCTAGGATGGCCGTATCATCTGCATAAAGTGCAAGAGTGATACTAGGTGATTTTGGTATGTCATTTATGAAAATGTTGAACAAAATTGGGCCTAAAAGTGACCCTTGGGGGACGCCGCTTAGTATAGGACGGGGTGCCGAAATGAAAGAATTAACTCGTACAGAAAAAGATCTATTAGTGAGGTACGAATTAATTATATGGATTAAATGGGCCGAAACGTCAAGTCGTATGAGCTTGATAATAATTCCTATATGCCAAGTCCTATCAAATGCTTTGGCTATGTCAAGAAATAAAGCGCCAGTAAGCATTTTGTTACGAAACCCTTCCTGAATGAACTCCACTGTCCTCAGCAGCTGGTGCGTGGTGCAGTGTTTTGCTCGAAATCCACATTGTTCATCAATCAGAACATTGTGATTTCGGAGAAAATCATTCAGGCGTTTAAGTAACACAAACTCGTGTATCTTAGATAACGAGGATAGGAGGCTGATAGGTCTATAATTTTGAGGGTTAGAAAGGCTTTGGCCTGGTTTTGGAATAGGCACAATAAGTGCTTGTTTCCAGCTTTGAGGAAAATAGCAATGCTCTATCATAAAATTTATAAGCATTACTAAGAAAAATAGATAGTTGGTGGGTAAATTTTTAATCATACGATTAGAAATAGTGTCCATACCAGGGGCTTTTTTGGGTTTGAGCTTGGTAATGTATTCGCTTACCTCGCTCATGGATGTATAGTGTATTTTTCTTGCGAAAGGCGAGGAGAGGAAACGTTCAACGTCTTGTGGGAAAGAACTTGCGCTATCTGCCATCATCGTCTAGTCTAGTCTGCACGGTTATTGCCGAAGTGTCGCGCAGCACGCAACTTATCCGGCTCTTGAAAAATAAGCCCGGAGGGCGCAAGACTTTGAATTTTTCATGACAAGTTACAGGAGGTCAAAGGTGGCTACAGGGGGCGACCATGAGTCGCAAGGCCAATGAGTGGCGCGCGCATCAAGAAATATGCAAAGCAGGAGCCGTGAGGGTCTATATCCTATGTTTGCGTTGTATTATATAAGAGATCATAGACATAATCCAGTAGATTCAGTCACTATATCTGAATACATATAAATCATAACAATTAAACATAATCATACACAAGTATATAAAACAAGTGAAAAGAAATACAGCAAGCATATAACATAATAAATGAGAAGTAAAATAAAATAAAATAAAATACACTATACACTAAATACAATATATATACAGGCACTGTGCATTCCCATCAGGATAATTTTATGTGGGAAAATTTAAGTCCCGGGCGAGGTGGTCTAAGTGAAGCATCTTCTTCGAGAATAACATAGTCTAATACATTTAAATCTGACATATGATTGCATTCTTGCGCTTTATTGAAGAATTTATCATTCGCTTTGTGTAGATAAGTTTCTACCGTTTCCATTTTCAGGTCATTGTGCAATGTTTGATTTGAGACGTAGTAGTGCGCATTTGCTATCATTCTAAGTACTTTATTCTGGATGATTTGCAGCGTGTTCAACTCCTTCTTCTGAACTGTTGCCCAGGCCGGAGAAGCGTACGCAAAAATAGGGCGTATGATGGAGTTATAAATATGTCTTTTCCTCTTGATGTCTAATTTGGAGGTCGCAGACAGAAGCGGCTTTAGACTTTGGATTACTCCAATAGTCTTACCTCTGACACATTTTACATGCTCTTTCCAGAGGAAATTAGCACTGTATTTTAAACCTAAATAAGTAGCAGTTTTTACAACTGGAACTACCGTATTAAATAACAAAAGTTGTTCAGTTAAAGGGTGATTCATTTTGTTCTTTTTAAAAATCATAAGCTTAGATTTATCTGCATTAATTGCAATTTTCCAGTTGGTACACCAGGTTTCAAGTTTTGGTATAAATTTTTGTAGTTTCTTAATCGCAAAATTAGGTGATCCAGACTTAACGGCAAAAGCTGTGTCGTCTGCGTAGCAGCCCATGAAGAAATTTGGATCTAGATGTTCTACAGGAAGATCTGCTACATAGTATAAATAGAGCACGGGCCCTAAAATAGATCCTTGAGGGACCCCGGCCTGCACTTGCTTTTTATCTGAGGTGCTATCATCAATGTGAATGCTGAATGTTCTATGTGAAAGAAACGAGTGAATAATTTTAATTAATTCGGTGCTGAACTGCAAACCGATTAATTTATAGATTAACCCTTCATGCCAGACGCGGTCGAACGCTTTCGCCACGTCTAGCATGAGTAAGCCCACCAGCGGCCGAGCGGTAAAGTCGCTGAACACTGGTAGTTCGGTCCGAGGTTCGAATCCCGCGAACGGGCTGGCTGCATGGGCGTTTTCGTGGTTTTCCCCATGTGTAACGTGTATACGAGCCAGTTTCCCTTAGAAAGTCCTCCACGAAAGGCATCCCTCCCCTTAGGCAGATAGCCCTCGTGTGCTTTGCCATAATTAAATACACCTAATTAAATACACCAGCATGAGTAAGGCAACATATCTTTTGTTGTGCAGTGCACTACCAATAAACTCATTGAGTCTAACCAGTTGCTTTGTCGTGGATAGGGCTTTCCGGAATCCAAACTGTTCAAGTGGTAATTTATCTAGATGTGGTTGGATTCTGCTGAGGATAATTCTTTCGAGTATTTTTCCCATACTGGGCAGTAGGCTAATGGGCCTGTACCCATCCGTTTTCGTCAGATTCTTACCCGGCTTTGGGATCACAATCATTTTAGCAGACTTCCATATATTTGGAAAATAACTATTGAACAAACAGGCATTCAGAATACCTGTAAGTCGATTAATCATATTTATTGGCAGCCATTTTAGCGCCACATTATTAACATTATCCTGCCCGGGGGCCTTTCTATTCCTGAGCTTTTTAATAATATTCATGACTTAATGTGGTGAGGTAAGTTCTAAGTGAGTTTGTAAATTATTTTTGCAAAGCCATTCAGACACTGTGGAGTTCACATGAGTAGTAAAATCCTGATTACACGGATAAGAGTTAGTAATGAATTGCCTTTCAAAGTGCTCAGCGAGTGTATTGCATTTTTCAATATTTGTGAGCGCAATGCCATGCTCATGGTAAATCGGTCTATTAACTGTGGGTTTATTTTTGAGACGTTTTACAAACGACCAGAATGAGCTACTAGGCTCGTTAAAACTCTCAATTTTCTCATCCCAGAGCTCTTTACGGTGGGAGTTTATCTGTTTTTTAATCTCTTTACTAAGTCTATTCATCTCTTTTTTGGTATCAGGATTGCACGTGAGATGAAACCTCTTCCTGAGCTTATTTCGATCTCTGATGAGACTTTTAATCCTTTGTGGTAGTTTATTAGTAACTTGTCTTCTAGGAATTTTTCTAGTGGCCGCATGGTAGGCACTTTGTATGTCATTTGTAAGATGCTTGGTCGCAATCTCAATATCTTCCGGAGTGCGTAAAGTACTGTTCGTATTACATTTTGAGAGAATTTCATTGAAAATTTTCCAGTTAGTAGAATTAATTTGTTCTTCCATAATATCTTTGTTTGTACCTAGGGTCGCAATGACCGGGCAGTGGTCTGAGTCTAAATCTTGAATAACCTCTAGATTGAAAGAGAGGGAGATGGTTGAAATGAAAATATCCAAAATGTCCCCTGTGTTGGGATTGTTCGGCAAATACGTGTACTCACTTGGTACATGAAAATAAATAGGATGATTATTAACAAATTCTGAAAGCTTTTTTCCGTTTTTATTTGTTCTCCTGCAATTCCATTCCTGGCTTTTAGCATTTAAATCCCCTGCAAGGATGATTTGTTTATTGATGTCAAGTATTTTTGCGAGATAATTTATATCAAGCATATTCTGTGGAGGATTGTACATAGAAGTGAAGTAAACGTTACCATAATGCGGCAGAAATACCGACACAGTCACAATTTCATGCCCATTATGTCGCTCTTCGCAGATCAGACAAGATTGGAGAGAGTTGCGTACAAAAATCGCGACCCCCCCACCTCGGTGACTTAGACGGTCGCATCGATAACATGAATAATTTGGAATCTTCATCGGGGTGCTTGGCGTAGCGAAGGTTTCCGTAATGAGCGCCACGTCAATATTATGACACGAGATGAAGTTTGACAGTTCAGTGAGCTTATAATGAATGCTACGGGCATTCCAAGTCATGATAGAAATGGGAACTTTTGTTGGTCTAGTTTGACCCATTATCTATAGTAGTAGAAGTATTTTTCTCTTGATTATTATCTTTTATTTCCTTGACTTGTGGCGAGATCTGAAATCCCGAATTTTTTTTACAGAAACTAGTTCCGCAAGGTCCGTGAAGACTTGTTTTGCTTCACTCAATATATCCGAGTAAAGGCCTGTGGAGAGCGCCTGCGAATAGGATTTAATTTCAATCACCCTACTGGGGAAATTGATTGGTTTCTCCGATTTTCTTTTGGGGAACTTCTCGCACCCCCTGAAACTAGAAGTGTGAGAACCCCCGCAATTGGCTTTTGACTCAGTGTGAAGGCACTTACTCCAAGTCATTCGGCTTATCAAAATTTTTACCCTATTTGACAATACCCTCTTTCGGATGATTAAATTTCCTTTGAAGATGTGGAGGTAAAGGCGTAATTGCCTATGAACTCCGTAAATTGCACTTCCTTGATCCTTGATCCCCGCAATTGGCACAGACTGGAGGCTTGTCATTGTTATCTTTATCAGGGCATTCCTTAACAAAATGTCCTTTGCCGCATCTGACACATTTGGGTGCATAATTGCAGCCCGCTTGTGTGTGATTAAACCCCTGGCAACGAAAACATTGCAGGGGTCCTTGTCGACCTAAATACTCTTTGATCTTAATTTTCATGTGACACAGAAATCTCTCATTATATATTTCCTTGGACTTGTCACTTTTAGGTAGTGAAATTAAAAACAGAGGAAGCTTGGTGACCTCTCCATTACGCCGTCTTGTCATCTGTTTAACATCGTTGATTTGATAATTAAGTTGTTCGAGTTCAGATTTGATGTCATCGATCAGGGTATGTTCCGTAAGTCCACGAAGGACAACTTTTAAATATCGGTCTTCCGGGAGGATGTACGAGTGGTGTTCAACCTGTTTTTCCTTAAGTATTTGGACTACAGTCCGGTGTTTCGGTAATGACTTTGATACTTCCCGAGGGAATATGTTCCCCGTGAAATTTGATTTTTCGCTGTAGGAATATGGATTGAATTTCACTCCATTTCAGTTTATTTTCTTTAAGAATAATTGGCGGAATTTTTGAATTCCTATTATCTTGTTTTTGCTTATTTGTGGTCATGTCAGTGTGGTTTTCGTTACCTGGTGAAGTTGTATCCATTGTCTCATTAATTTGCGTATGAGTATTTTGATTAACTGCTACCTCAGTATCTGGTGTAATTGGGATACTGTCCTGATTTTGTTGTTTTTGCGTAGTACTTTTAGGGGAACTACTAAGTTTAATTTTCTTAAAATTTTGTCTCTGAGATCTAACTCTGACTGTTTGGTCACCTTTAGTCTTTGGTAAGTCATCATCTGACCTCGTGGGCTGATCCAGTGGTATTTCACTCAGAGTATCAAAATTGTTGTGTAATTTAATTGGACTTCTGTCCCTATCATTATCTGGATTTTTATCCTGTGAGGATTTATCCAGAGTTTTATCCTGTTGTGTTAACTGTGTGTTAACAGCAACTAGCATTTCAGTCATACTTTTTAGAAAATTGTACATTTTATTCTCAGTATCAGTGAGTGTACCATTCTGCAGGCGAATGGTATCGAGTTCACTAATCTGTACCCTCACGGCATCCAAAATCGTATCCATAATCGCAATACAGAATTAAGAAATCCTGTGCCCAATCAGCAGTCCAGAGTCCCGCGCCCCGGAACCGGACCCACTCGACGGTGTTCCGGCAGACGGATGAGCGGGCGAAAGTCTGCTAGGCCCCTATCTCACACCTGACTGCGTGAGCCTGGGGGTAACTAAGCAGACACACAACCAAATTCCGAAATTTAATTGCGCGCACGCAATTAATTTAAAATCTGATAAATAATTTAATTTATAAAATTAATACGCAAAAATACGCACAGAAAAATCAGTATCAATAGCGCGGTATCACTCGTACCAGCAATTAGGCATAATTCGCAAGAAAAGGCAAACTAGCATGAAAATTCTGAAAATAATACAAAATAATAAAATTATAAAAGCAACCAGGCCTTTTAAAAATAAATACAGACCGAAGATTAGCATTTAAAAATGATGATGCATGCAGATAAGAGTTTGCACGTGGTCACATACCGCAGCACACGCAGATCGGACAGGGCGTACACGCGATACAGGATCGGAGGCAGGCACAATATCGACGACGAACCTTCTCCTTTGGCGTCCACCCCTCGAATGAATGAATGGTTTGTTATCACCTTCGAGTGGAATCAACATCTATCTGCCATCATCGTCTGTCGCCCATGAACCTTATAAGAGATAGACTAACCCAGTGGGCGGGGCGCGCGTCACCGCCATGTCGGCAAGGAAGAGTAAGGACGATCTGGTTTATTTTAATACTGAAACCTATGGCGTTTGTATCACATAACTCTTTTTAATTATTAAATGTGATATGTTGTATAGTGATGACATTATGAAAGCCACAGTTTTTTCCAAATAGGATATAATATATCTCATTAAAGCACTTTTTAAGGCATTTCACACATTTTTTTTTTTTTTTTTTTTTTTTTCACAACCACATACAACAGCATATCTAGAATTTCCGCACTGGAGATAAAACTGTTATTTTCCGTACAGTGCTCTCTCTGAACTCGTTGAGTTTGGTAATCAAAAATTCGTTAAAGTTTTACAAATTCGAAATTCAGCCGTCCAGATACCTATGCTCGGGTGGAGGATTACTTTATTCAAAATTTGATGGCTCTTGATACTGTCGCTTTTGTCCATGTCCATGGAACTTATAAGAGATAGACTAACCCAGTGGGCGGAGCGTGCGTCACCCACATGTCCGCAAGAAAGAGTAGGGGCAATCTGGTTTAATTTAACACGGAAAACTATGGCTTTATATCACATAACTGTTTTTAATTATTAAATGTGATACGATGTATAAGTAATGAGATTATGAAAGTCACAGGTTTTGCAAATAAAATTTAATATATTTTATAAAATTACTCTTTACCGCACGTTGGGCATTTTTTTCAAGCGTAATTCTTGTATAAATTCCTTTACTCTAGTAAAACGGTAAAAATTCTAAACGCAAAACCGATGAATTTATTTTTGTGTACAAATAAAGAAAAGTTAAATAATATTGATAGCATATGATGCTTTGAAACAAATAAGGTAAAATTAAACAATGTCTGATAAATTTTTTATTTATTTATTTATTTATTTATTTTTATTTTTATTTTTTTTTTTATTTTTTTATTTTTTTTTATTTATTTATTTTTTTTTTATTTTGTATGCATTTTCAGGCAGTAGTTTTTAAAATTATTATAACATAAGAGGACGATCATTTATTCTATTATATCATCAATAATTATTAACATTACAAGATGAGTATTTATTTTAGTAATTCATAAAATTCGGAGCATAAACTTTTCTGAGTGTTATGAGGGAAAAAAGATAAACTCTGTAAGCACTCAGATTTGATTTTATAGTACGGACCAAAGGAGCGTTTTTTGTAACGTTTTTCGTGTTACCTTTATTTATTTAATAACATGTTCTTCGCAAGTAAACCACATAAAATTAAATTCAAGAGCAATATCACAAAATATTTGAAAATGGCATATCTTTAGAATTTCCGCGCTGAAGATAAAAATGTTATTTTCTGTATAGGGTTGCCATTGCTTGCTTTGAACTTGTTGAGTTTCTTAGTTGCAAAATATGAAATGGATTAAAACAAATTTGAAATTAGGCCGTCCAGGTGCCCATGTTCGGGTGGAGGATTACGTTATTCAAAATTCCGTCTTTTTTTTTCACAGTGCGAGAGAAACATACATGCATTCATACAGATTCTTCTTTATTTAATTTCTTTAAATATAATACAAGGCGATAATATTTGGTGGCAAGAGTTTGCAAAGTGAAACGGAGATTTATAGTGAAACAAAGTAAAATGCCGTTTCGAAACTAATAGCTTTTCTGAGCTGCCTCCCATTTTGGCTAATAAAATAAACTCACAATAAATAAGAAAACTCACGTAGAACTAGAAATAAATTTAAAAAATAATCACTATAAAATACTAGCACAATTAATTATTATGAGTTAAATACAATTTTTAGCACTAGAATAAATGCATAAAAATTATTAGTGTTAAAAGTGTTTATCACTATGATGTATTATATGAAACATTATTGAAATAAGACCCCTTTGTAGAATATTATGCTATAATATTCAGATATAATTTTAAAAAAGCAGTACAATTAAGAATTTTAAACTAAAACGTTCAAAAATCCATTTTCAGATCTTAGTATTTTTTTACTTATTTACACAAATAAAAAGCATAAAAATTGTAACAGAAAATTGTTTGTTTGAATTTTTTATAAGTTCAGATTTAAAATATTATTTTTTTAAATGAAATAGATAAAAAAATTTTTTTACAGCATTGGAAAAGCTAAACAAATATCCAGACCTCAAAGCATGCAACAGCTTTATAATTATTTAGAACCTTAATTATTCTTGATAAACATGCTAAATTTTTAAAAATCAATCTCAGTTTTAAAAATAAAAATATCTAAAAATTCTAATTTGTGAAATGAGGCGCTATCACCATCTTTTTCTTGAAAATTATAGGCGTTGCAATAGACAACTAGTGTTAAGTTTCTGCAAATTGTCCCTACTCCTCCGGATGTGATCAAGGCGACAGCCGGCAATGCTCCAGGGCAAGGGAGAAAACCCATTTGGGTTAGGCTATTTATTTATTTTGAACTGGTTATTTATTTATTTATTTTATTTATTTTATTTATTTATTTTATTTATTTATTTATTTTGAACAGTTTTGTATTAGGAGTGCTGTGAGTTCTTTCGAAAATGTGTTTATTACTCCTACGGAATGAAGCATTGTGAAAACCCTGTAATATCTATTTAAAGAAACGTGATATCACCACAAACAAGGCGATCACACTCAACTGAAACTTTTACTTCGTTAATTACAGCATACAGTCGGAAAATTTATAAAACATAATATTTACATACCTCATAAAAATCGCGTTTCCAGGGCTTCATTTGAAGAATACACTTTGCAGACCCTCAAAATTACTTGTATGTTCACACACTATTTCCCTACGGAAATAACTATCCACTTCGATCACTGGGTTGCATACAGAGCGTCTTCTAAAGGTGAGTACCTATTTTATGAAATGGGATTTCTGCCGCTCGGCTATGCTTGTCTTGAGAGAAGGTGCAGATTAATCTTGATCTGCAAAGTTAAAAATAATCTCGATGGCATGAAAAGCTAGACAAAGTTTCTGCGTATTTGATTTAGCTGATTTAATTTTCTGAGCTATTGTGGTTATTATTTTCATGAGATAAAGGGTTTTCTGATCTTTGAAAATGTTAATGATTTCTGCTAAATGTTCCTGCGGGTTTTTCTGCTTAACTTTGTCACTGTGCAGGTTTTTATGCATTTCTAGATTAGTTTGGCCTGAAGCCTGAATAAATTCGGGGAAGTCATCTTTAGTGGGAATTTCTTGTGGTTTTTCTATCTTCTCTAAATCTTTTTCTGCATACCTTACGACCACGATACGAAGAAACGTGATTTTCGTGACAGTAAATGCAATTTGGTTTTTCATCTGGTTTTGATTTACAGGTAATGGATCTGTGAGTTTGTCCGTTCTTACAGCACCTGACCGTTTTGAACCAGTTATTTTGGGAGTGCCCGAACTCCTGGCAATTGAAACATTCAATTGGGCATTTTCTGGGCTGATATTTTTCTATTGTGATATTAAATCCGAACATATTGTTTAATTGATGAGTTTTCTCTCCTGCAAAATTTCTTTTTAGTTCAAGAAAAAATATAGGCAAACGGATAATTTGGTCTTCTGCTTTCTTCGTGAATTGCTTTACTTTAATTATAGGGAAGCTTCTGCTTTCTAAGTCTGCGTGAATTGCTTGCTCTGTGTAGGATCTTGGAATATTCTTAAGTATTACTTTAATTGAAGAGGCTGAGGAAATTCGGTACGTATGAAAACTAATCTGTGCTGTCTGGAATTTATCAACTGTAGCTTTATAATCGGTTTCGGTGGTAGTGTAAAGGAAAATCTGTCTGGCTTTGATTGTAACTTCAAATTCGTTTTTACATATTTCTCTGAGCATTTTGTCTATTTCAGGCCAATCAACATTGTTTTTTGGAATGACTAATGGGAGAAATTTCATTTTATTTTCTGCAGTATTCTGTGTTATAGTCGTCTGCGTTTCATCTGTAACTTCAATAGCTTTGTTATTCTCGTTAAGAGTTTCAAATCTGTTATTTTGTGGAATATCTGGTGGTGGGATAGACTCGGAATTTTTCGCTGTTTTTCTTTGGAGTTTGCCAATTTTTCTGATTTATTGTTTTATCATCTGTTTTAAGATTTGCGAGCTTCGGAGTGTTCTGAATACTTGCTAAAATGAACTGATTTTGTTGAATTTCTTCTTGTAACTTTGAACGCATTTCTATCGCTGGTGGGGAGGTTAATGTCTTCATAGACTCAATACAGTTTAATATATCGGCGATTTCGTTTTCTAATTTGAGTGAGAGATCTTTTGGGTTAGACGGAAGCTGAGTATTAAGGTATTCTTGCGAGATAGCTTCTGTTAAATTAGGAAAACCTTTTCAGTGTTTGTTAACTACTGCTTCAAAATTTGAAGGGAAGGGTTTGAATTTCTTAGTATTATCGGCTATTTTCTTAGGACATCCTGTGGTTTTCTTTTCTTTTCTCTGGGATTTACTTTTCTTAGTAGAAATTAGAGTAGCAATTATACTTTGAAGCGCCGGGTCATCTGAAGTAATTACAGCCATCCCTTTGGATGTAGTCAATTTTCTTGAGTAATTCGAATAAGTAGAATCATTATCGATAACATAATCGCTGCAAAGTAGCATGCCTAGGAATTTTGCCCCTATCGGGCGGTTCGCTGTTACTGGCCATACCGAGGAGAGCAAGAAAAAATTACATTTACCAAAAATCAAGAAGAGCAGTCGTCGTCGCAAGAGTCACATTATTCATTTTTTAACTGAAAATGACTAATATTATAAATCAAAATGCATATGATCATTTTTTAACTCAGAATGTACAAAATGTATATCATTTATAGCATTCTTCAAATTATAACTCTTGACTTATGATTTATGACTTACTTTTTCCTGGTCATTAACTACTAAAGAGTTTTCGCCAGTAGGTCCCATTAAAGTGGACTAGGCAAAGATATTTTCGAATAAAATGGCACTAAGGAAGTACCAATACCCGTGGGCGAAGAAAATTCAGCTGCGTGAGCAGGCATATCTTAATACTTACGAAAGTAGGCGTTCATCATAAAATTTGGGCAGTGATAATCAGTGGCATTAAACTGAAGCATGCAGACAGGTGCAGTGAGTTGTATGGCAAACGCAGATGGTGAGTGCAATATAGCTAGTAAGAACGCAGGAAGAGACAGAGTCCTTCAGAAGTATGCAGTAGCTAGATAGGCCTTAAAAAGTTCAAAAGTTCATAGAATCATACGATAAAGTAAAAAATTCATACAAAATAATTTAAAAAATGAAATTAAAAAATTAAATAATAACATAAAAGTCTTGAATAAAAATTTTTATTGATTAACATAAATATAAGATGCAACACAAATAATAGGATAGAGTCCAATTTCAGAGTTCAAGTACAAGTTACCACCATGACGAATTGTGATAAGTTGTCCTTGGGCGTTTGACAGTGTATTCAATGGTTGGATCATAATTCAACATTTGTTTAATTGCGTTATACTGACTATGCTTCATCTTCTCGAAGAAGTTGTGAGCTGTCATGAGTATAAAGTTATGTACAGATGGAATATCCAGGTCGTTATGAATTATAAAGTTTCTCACGTACCAAGGTGCATTCATAATGCTACGTAGAATTTTATTTTGAAGTATATCCAGTTTTTTGCGCTCAGTTTTATTGGCGATTGCGCAGGCCGGCACTGCATATAGCATGATCGGTCGAATTAGAGATATGTAAAGCATTTTCTTTATTTTTAGACTGCGCTTTGATTTTCTGCCGATAATAGCATAAATTACCATGTAGGCTGCATTTGCTTTGTTTAAGATATAAGAAATATGATCTTTGAAGTTGAGCGACTTATCTATGTAAACACCTAAATATTTATAGGAATTAGCTACAGGGATTAGAGTTCTATCTAAGTAGATATAAGTATTGACTCTTAATCTTGTTTCGCATCTCCGATAGAGCACAATACAACATTTAGAGGCGTTGAGCTTAATTTTCCAAGTCTTGCACCAGTGACTGATCATATTGAGATGCGTTTGTAAATTACATAGAGCGAGTGGGGGTCTTCTGGATTCAGTCAGTACTACAGTGTCGTCAGCGTATTTGAGTATTTTCGTGTTGAATGGGTGCGGGAAATCATTGATATAAACATTATAGAGCCGGGGGGAAAGAACGGACCCTTGCGGGAACCCGCTATGAATTGTTTATCTGACAGATAAGGCGTCACGCAGCGAACTTGAAAAGTCCTGTTTTCCAGATAGGAACTAATGAGTTTTACGAAACTGTTTGGAAGCACAAAATTATGTGTTGAATGGGTGCGGGAAATCATTGATATAAACATTATAGAGCCGGGGGGAAAGAACGGACCCTTGCGGGAACCCGCTATGAATTGTTTATCTGACAGATAAGGCGTCACGCAGCGAACTTGAAAAGTCCTGTTTTCCAGATAGGAACTAATGAGTTTTACGAAACTGTTTGGAAGCACAAAATTATGTGTTGAATGGGTGCGGGAAATCATTGATATAAACATTATAGAGCCGGGGGGAAAGAACGGACCCTTGCGGGAACCCGCTATGAATTGTTTATCTGACAGATAAGGCGTCACGCAGCGAACTTGAAAAGTCCTGTTTTCCAGATAAGAACTAATGAGTTTTACGAAACTGTTTGGAAGCACAAAATTATTCAATTTACACAGGAGGCCTGCATGCCACACGCTATCAAACGCCTTTTCGAAGTCGGGATAGCATGCAGCCACCCCGTTTTTCTTAGTAAAGGCTTGCGAAACAAAATCCACCAAACTGAAAGTTTGATGAGTCGTGCAGTGTCCACCGCGGAAGCCGAATTGCAGATCATCTATTAAATTGAGTCTTTCGAGATGGTTGGTGAGCCTTGAGCAGAGGATTTTCTCAAATACCTTTCCTAATGAAGGTAAAAGACTGATAGGTCTGTAGGAAGTGACTAGGTTAGGATCTTTCTTTGGTTTTAAGATATTGATAATTATTGAGTGTTTCCATTGCTGAGGGAAATAATTATTTCGGATGCAGGCATTAAATATATTGACTATGTTAGTAATGCAACGTCTAGGAAGGGCTTTAAGTGCTTCATTGCTAATTTGATCATAACCTTTGGCTTTCCTTGGCTTGAGTTTGAATAATTTCTCTTACTTCTCTTGGTGAAGTAAAGGGAATGAAATTTGTTATAGGATAATTGTTAATACTGCCAATGGTGAAATTAACTTCTTCTTGGGAGTTATTCTCAGGCGGGTGAGGTTGAAAGATTTTCTCTAATTCATTAGCCATTATATTAGCAATCTCGTCCTCAGATTGTTAGGAGATTCCCATGTGATGAATTGCATGAGTTTGATTTGGTCTGCTATTTCTTAGAGATTTAGCACTTTTCCATACTGCTTGATCTTGAGGATCCAGGTTTGACAGGAGAAAGTCCCATTTTTTATTTCTGAATTCCATAATTTCATGCTTGATTTTCCTGTTTAAAAAGTTGATGTGCCTTTTGGCACGAGGATCTCCGGACCGCTGCCATTCCTTATGTTTTCTATTCTTCTCTGCAATAATATCTTTTATATATTTAGGAAGCGAGAGAAAATTAGTGCTTTTGCAGGAATAAGTTGCATTATTGATTGCATCTTTCATTTTAGTGGTGAATTTATAAATTTCATCTTCGATATCACAGCAATGATTATAATTATTTCTGGAATTATAGTCTTTCATAGTATCAGAGAATTGGGTCCAATTTATCTTAGTTCTGTGTTTCTTTAATGGGGGATAAAAGCCATAAAAGTCGAAGTTCACTGGAAGATGATCAGAATTTAAATCCGTTATTACTTCTAAGAGAGGGGTATGAGGAATATTTTTAAGAAGTACAATGTCCAAACTTCGCTGTTTCCGTTAGCACCAAATCTTGGAGAAGTGGGAGCAGCAAAATTGAGGTCGTTGCTAATTAAATAGTTATGTAAAATGTTTCCATTGCTGTTAGATCCTCTAGAATTTCAGGCCTTATGCTTTTGCGTTCAACTCCCCTGCGATGATAGTCGGGAAGTTGGTGGAGGTTAAGATATCCAAGTCAGTATTAGTCATTAGATTATTAGGAGGATTGTAAATAGAAATAAATAGGTAGGCTTCATTCAAAGCAGTATAAATGATAGCTGAAGAAAATTCGAGCAGACTATTGTGAGGAAGATCATATTCAGTATGCTTTAAGTGATTTTTAATGATAATTGCAGTACCACCCCCATCTACTTCGGGTTCTGTCTTTCCTTATAATATTGCAACCGTTAATTTTAAATTTATCGCAAGCTTTAAGGTGAGTATCACCTATCATCATGACATCAATGTTGTACTTATCGAAGTAATCTTTAATTTCTTCATATTGTTTTATGACACCGTTCGCATTGAAATAGGAAATTTTTGAGGTCTAAAAGTCATAGTCTAAAGAAGTGAAATATTCAATTGCGGCCATTCCGACCTCTAGTTTACCCATGATGTTTTTTGCTTTTTTAAGTTCTGTAAAAAATTCTTTCGCTTTTAGGAGTTGGGTTTTTATCCACTCAGAAAATGAAACTTCTTTAGTTTCGCTTTCTTGTTTATTTTTGTTTTCCTTTTGAGTTGTCCAGCTCGATTGATTTTTAGTATTTTCGTTTTTCGTAGCTCCAGGGAGGGTAGGAAAATCTTCTTTTTTTAATTGAAATTTTTCCTCTTCATGTTTTTTCTCGTTTTGATTGCTTTTATTGAAGACTCTTTGGGATAGATTATCCGGATGGTGTTTACATTCCTTCGAGTTGCTCGGTTGGCAATCACCGCACAGAACACAGACCGCTGGTAGTTCGTCCTTGTTCTTCTTACAGGTGTAAGTTTCGTGCGGTTCGGCTCATTTCAGACACCTAGGTTTCTAATGACATAGATCTCGAGTGTGTCCGTATCTCTGGCTCCTGTGCCATTGCACAGGGCCAGGTCTGGATTTGTAATCACGGACTATGATGTCTAATCCACGAAGTTGCTTTATTTGATAGAGTTGTTTACCCTTTTCGTTTCTTTTGACCTCGGCTAAGAATCTAGGTAGTTTAACAATTTTTCCTACTCGGAATCTTTCGAGCTGACGTATCTTTTCTACAGGAATTCCGTGTTCAGTGAGTTCTTTGTGAACTATTTCCACGTTTGAGTTTCTAGGCAGCTTCTTAATTACTACTTTGATTGGTTTTTCGGAATTAATTTTGTATGTGTGGAATTGCACATCTCGTTTGGCCAGAAACTCCTTGATTGCGCGACAGTCATCTTTATCCCAGACTTTGATGTTGAGTGTATCTCCTGTGAGATTGCCTTTGACTTTTTTACTCCTAAATTTTCGATTTCCTCTTTTAAGGTATCCCAGTTGGCTGTAAAATCTGAGAGAACAATTGTGCTTTGTGTCCAATGTGCTTTGTGAACAACTGTGTCCAGTGCTTTTTTTGGCGAGAATAAATCCTGCGGACTCTGAGTTCGATTCCTGCTCCATGCGGTCATCGTCCTGTAGGTCACTGAACTTATTTTTCTGTAGGGGTAGTTCAGCTTCCGATGAATTTGAATGCTTTCGTTATGCGTGATAAGGGGGGTTTTAAACCCGTCGCTGTCAGTAGAAATTTTCTTTTTCTTATTCTTAGATATAGTCGTAGTTCTTATTATTAGATATACTCTCTATATTTTTTGCACCGCTTTTTTGTGTTTTATTAGATGCTTTTGCCTTTAACATAGCATCGTTTTCGTTATTATTTTCCATAATGGAATTGTTTGTTTGATTTTTATGCATGACGGCCAGATTTAAGAATGCGTTGTAGTCCTGAATGATGCGTTCAAGTTCCGCTATACGTTTGAGATCATTGCTAGTTTTGTTTTCAACTGAGTTGAATTTAAGGAGATCAGCAATAGCTTGCTTTTTTAGGGTTGTGTAAGAGTTAACATTGGGTGGGAGATTAGCTCTCTTCAAGTGTATATTAATTCTACCGAAGGCTTGTTCGGCGGCTAAGATTTCATTATCTAAATTTGCGGATGGCTGACACTCACTCATATTTCACCGAGGTAAAGTCAAAAAGCAAAAATAGCTTACATAAATCCAGAGCAGCAGCTTCGGCGAAATACCGGAAGGCGTATTCCAAAGAAAAGCAATAATATCCAAATGAATGCGCAAACGATGCGTTGAAAAACCCGATCTGGACGCGGTTAAAAAGGCAACCAGTTCAAAGCAAATTCCAACTCAGAATGAGACGATATTCTAAAATCAGAATGCACAAAATTTACATCATTTTATATTATAACTCAGAATGCACAAAATTTATCCATATTATAACTCAGAATGCACAAAATTTATATCATTTTTTTTTTTTTCTCTGAAAGAGTCCTTAGACTTATACTCTGTAATTGACCGAGCTATTGCGAAGAGCAATGTTGCCCGTTCCAGAATTAAAGTCCAAGGGCACTTGACAAAAATAAATCCGGCCCACCAGCGGCCGAGCGGTAAAGTCGCTGAACACTGGTAGTTCGGTCCGAGGTTCGAATCCCGCGAACGGGCTGGCTGCATGGGCGTTTTCGTGGTTTTCCCCATGTGTAACGTGTATACGAGCCAGTTTCCCTTAGAAAGTCCTCCACGAAGGCATCCCTCCTCTTAGGCAGATAGCCCTCGAGGCTTTGCCATAATTACACACACACACACACTTAACATAAATAAATCCGGATGTGGAGAAAATCTCAGATGAGAAAACGGAAATAAGGGGAAAAAGAGAAGTACCAAAAGGAGCAAGACGATCCAGTCGGACAAGTTCGCAAAACGTGACGAGCGATCATAGCTTTCAAGGAGGACCCAAGACAATGGAATTCAATGACAACAATACGAGAAGATACACTACAGCAATAGTTCCAATGACAAATTCAAATACAATTAAACAACATCAATCAGTAGTACACACACTACAACACAATACAAAACAACTATACAACACAATTTAAATACAACAATTCAACGAAGCTACAGAAGAACTTCAATCAAAATCAGATGCATTGGAAGTATAAACAGCTAACAATTGAGGATCTAAGTGAAAAAGTCCCATGAAGGTGTGAGCTGCAAGTGGTCTGACGCTTCTATCTTCGAAGAGAATTTCATAATTAAAGACTTAAAAGTAATTAACAAAGTCACATTGCACAGCTTTGTTGAAGAATTTTTCATTAGATCTTCTGATGTAATCTGGAATCGTCTCAAGTTTTAAGTCTCTGTATAAAAGTTTATTGCGGATAAGATAGTGTGAATCAGTAATAATGCGCAGAAATTTGTTTTGCACTACTTGTAATTGATGCAGTTGAGTTTGAGTGACCCTGTTCCAAGCAGAAGCCGCATAACAAAGTATCGGTCGAATGCAAGTGGTATATATATGTTTTTTGGTACGCAAGCTAAGATTTGAATATTTTCCAATGGCCGGGAGAAATCTGCATATTATGCCCATGGCTTTGCTCATGACACCATTAATGTGATTAGACCATGTGAGCCTTTGGTTCAAAATAATTCCTAAGTATTTGGCCTTTGTGACCAGAGGAACAGCTTCCTGAAAAAGGTAGAGATCTTTAAAAGCAATATTTTTCCTAATTTTGCTAAGAATTAAAAGTCGTGACTTGCTAGCATTCATTTTTACGCGCCAATTTGTGCACCAGCCTTCTACGGCATAGAGGTAATTTTGCATTTTGTCTATTGCATGATTAACTTGGATGGATTTAATTGCAATCGCCGTATCGTCGGCATAACATGCTAATAGAGAGTAATTGTCCAAACCAGGGTGAGGAAAATCTGATATGTAGAAAAGATATAGTACTGGACCGAGATTACTTCCTTGTGGGACTCTGGATCTTATATGTCTTGAATTGGATTTTTCATTTCTTTGAGCGACGAAGAAAGTGCGGTTCTGCAAAAAGCAGCAGATCAGAAGAATGAGTTCGCTAGGAAGTCCCAAGTTGATAAGCTTGAAGACGAGCCCCTCATGCCATACTCAGTTCAGTTATCTGATTTAGACTGCATTTAGCAGCCCACTGCTTTAACTGCCTCTCATGGTATTGCCCTAAGGCTTGGAAAAATGAGAATACGGCGGTAACCGCCTCGCCTGTATAGGCGGAGCTAGAATAGTACATAAGTACACATTGAAATTTAGAATTTTGAAGTGCATGTGGGAAACTGTTACAGCTGGCAACAAAATATGAAAATATATTAAGTTATGTAGTAAACTAGTGATGAACAATCATAATTAAATGACTAATACTTTGAATTTCATAATTTAAATCAAATGGCACTTGCCAGGCTGAATTGCAATGAGTTCTACCCAGTGGGTGTGGCTTGAAACGTCGTAGGTCGGCGGCAGTTACGACAGGAGTCACCCTCCCGTAAACTGACCTCGGCCAATGTTTCTTGAAAGTTCACACTCCGGAGGAAGAAGAAATCAGCACTTGCAGGTAAGCACAGTCAAATAATAAAGTGAAAATGAAGAATTCACACTTGAAGACACACAATACTTGTAAAGCATAGTAAATTAAATGTATACACAATGAAACAGCAAGAGAACACTTGATCAACCAACATACAGCACACTCCAGGGTAGGATAATAATTAATTAGCTCCCTTATATGGTACCCTTATATACAAATTAAGCGGTTTCAAAGCCATAAACACAGTTCTTAAGAATATTTTTTACTTTTTAATGTGATTGACTGTGTGAGTGTAAAATATTTATTAAATCATAGAAAAATTAATCATAATTCCATAATTTTATGGAATTGCACTATTTGGACGCACTAAAATCCTTATATGTTATTATTTTTTATGATAAATACTTTAGGTGGCTCGAAGGGCCAGCCGGAAGTTTTAAAATACATAATATAGAGAACATAAAAATATGTTTGGCAACCTCTAAGACTCTATTAGGATTTCTAAAAATATGCAGTTTCAAAATATTTTGTGATTTTGCATTTGAACTGAATTCACGCAGTGTTAGTGTGAAGAATGTGCTGTTTAATAAGTAAAGTTAACACATAAAATGTAATAATTAAAGGACAAATAATTTATTAGCTACCGTAAGAAGAAAAACTGAATGCTTTGTGTGAAACGTAACTTAGTTTTATATCTAGTCTAACTTTATTTTCCGAAAAAATTTCCAAAACCGACAAATTGCTAAATTTATGCTAATTGAAAAACCGCGGTAGTTAGCACATTATTTTGCAGACAAAAATGCCCTCAATAATATTTTTGAATTTTGTTACAATTTCTGACAGTCTTAAATTGAGCGAATTGCAGTCAATCATATTAAAAATCAAAATTCTAGAGCACTTATTTTATTTTAAACACCCCTTCGTTTCAAAGAACGAACGCGGTTTTATGTACAAATAATGATGAGAGAAGATCTTAAGATTCTAATAAAGCACATTTTAAATTTTCTTACCACCGAAGGGCACAAAAACACTGGTGGTAACAAATTTGCAATAAGTATTAGGTTGGATTATAGTTGATTTTAAAATTCCATTAGTTCTATATTCTTCCTTTTTTCTCGATTTTAATATCTATTACTTTAATCAAAGTTTGTTTTGAAAGCTTCGATTTTAAACTTTTCATCTAAACTGAAAATGCATATCTCGACTGTATGTACCTACTTACATATATATAGGTGGGGAGTTGATATCTTTAAGTAAATAACACTTCCACACCACAGACATTTAATGAATAATAATAGAGAAGCTACAGATTTGAATTTGAATAACAGTACCGTTGCGCGTTCTTCCGTTTGTTAGATACAAATACAGTTAGTTCTGCATGACTTTTAAGTATTTAAATAGCTACTCAGCGTCTACTCACGCTTACTATTTTAACAGAGTTCGTTTGTTACCACCTTCGAGTGGAATCAACATCTATCTGCCATCATCGTCTGTCGCCCATGAACCTTATAAGAGATAGACTAACCCAGTAGGCGGGGCGCGCGTCACCGCCATTTCGGCAAAGAAGAGTAAGGACGATCTGGTTTATTTTAACACTGAAACCTATGGCGTTTGTATCACATAACTCTTTTTAATTATTAAATGTGATATGTTGTATACTGATGACATTATGAAACCCACAGTTTTATCCAAATAGTATTTAATATATCTCATTAAAGCACTTTTTAAGGCTTTTCACGCATTGTTTTTTTTTTTTTTTTTTTCACAACCATATACAACAGCATATCTAGAATTTCCGCACTGGAGATAAAACTGTTATTTTCCGTACAGTGCTCTCTCTGAACTCGTTGAGTTTGGTAATCAAAAATTCGTTAAAGTTTTACAAATTCGAAATTCAGCCGTCCAGATACCTATGCTCGGGTGCAGGATTACTTTATTCAAAATTTGATGGCTCTAGATACTGCCGCTTTTGTCCATGTCCATGGAACTTATAAGAGATAGACTAACCCAGTGGGCGGAGCGTGCGTCACCCACATGTCCGCAAGAAAGAGTATGGGCAATTTGGTTTAATTTAACACGGAAAAATATAGCTTTATATCACATAACTGTTTTTAATTATTAAATGTGATACGATGTATAAGTGATGAGATTATGAAAGTCACAGGTTTTGCAAATAAGATTTAATATATTTCAAAAAATTATTCTTTACCGCACGTTGCGCATTTTTTTCAAGCGTAATTCTTGTATAAATTCCTTTACTCTAGTAAAACGGTAAAAATTCTAAACGCAAAATCGATGAATTTATTTTTGTGTACAAATAAAGAAAAGTTAAATAATATTGATAGCATATGATGCTTTGAAACAAATAAGGTAAAATTAAACAATGTCTGATAATTTTTTTTTAAATTTTGTATGCATTTTCAGGCAGTAGTTTTTAAAATTATTATAACATAAGAGGACGATCATTTATTCTATTATATGATCATTAATTATTAACATTACAAGATGAGTATTTATTTTAGTAATTCATAAAATTCGGAGCATAAACGTTTCTGAGTGTAATGAGGGAAAAAAGATAAACTCTGTAAGCACTCAGATTTGATTTTATAGTACGGACCAAAGGAGCGTTTTTTGTAACGTTTTTCGTGTTACCTTTATTTATTTAATAACATGTTCTTCGCAAGTAAACCACATAAAATTAAATTCAAGAGCAATATCACAAAATATTTGAAAATGGCATATCTTTAGAATTTCCGCGCTGATGATAAAAATGTTATTTTCTGTATAGAGTTGCCATTGCTTGCTTTGAACTTGATGAGTTTGTTAGTTGCAAAATATGAAATGGATTTAAACAAATTCGAAATTAGGCCGTCCAGGTGCCCATGTTCGGGTGGAGGATTACGTTATTCAAAATTCCGTCTTTTTTTTCACAGTGCGAGAGAAACATACATGCATTCATACAGATTCTTCTTTATTTAATTTCTTTAAATATAATACAAGGCGATAATATTTGGTGGCAAGAGTTTGCAAAGTGAAACGGAGATTTATAGTGAAACAAAGTAAATGCCGTTTCGAACCTAATAGCTTTTCTGAGCTGCCTCCCATTTTGGCTAATAAAATAAACTCACAATAAATAAGAAAACTCACGTAGAACTAGAAAGAAATTTAAAAAATAATCACTATAAAATACTAGCACAATTAATTATTATGAGTTAAATACAATTTTTAGCACTAGAATAAATGCATAAAAATTATTACTGTTAAAAGTGTTTATCACTATGATGTATTATATGAAACATTATTGAAATAAGACTCCTTTGTAGAATATTATGCTATAATATTCAGATATAATTTTAAAAAAGCAGTGCAATTAAGAATTTTAAACTAAAACGTTCAAAAATCCATTTTCAGATTTTAGTATTTTTTTACTTATTTACACAAATAAAAAGCATAAAAATTGTAACAGAAAATTGTTTGTTTGAATTTTTTATAAGTTCAGATTTAAAATGTTACTTTTTAAAAGAAATAGATAAAAAAATTTTTTTACAGCATTGGAAAAGCTAAACAAATATCCAGACCTCAAAGCATGCAACAGCTCTATAATTATTTAGAACCTTAATTATTCTTGATAAACATGCTAAATTTTTAAAAATCAATCTCAGTTTTAAAAATAAAAATTTCTAAAAATTCTAATTTGTGAAATGAGGCGCTATCACGATCTTTTTTTTGAAAATTATACGCATTGAAATAGCCAACTAGTGTTAAGTTTCTGCAAGTCCTGCCTACTCCTCCGGATGTGATCAAGGTGACAGCCGGGAATGCTCCAGGGCAAGGAAGAAAACCCATTTGGGTTAGGCTATTTATTTATTTTGAACTGGTTACAAAGCAGTTTTGTATTAGGAGTGCTGTGAGTTCTTTCGAAGATGTGTTTATTACTCCTACGGAATGAAGCATTGTGAAAACCCTGTAATATCTATTTAAAGAAACGTGATATCACCACAAACAAGGCGATCACACTCAACTGAAACTTTTACTTCGTTAATTACAGCATACAGTCGGAAAATTTATAAAACATAATATTTACATACCTCATAAAAATCGCCTTTCCAGGGCTTCATTTGAAGAATACACTTTGCAGACCCTCAAAATTACTTGTATGTTCACACACTATTTCCCTACGGAAATGACTATCCACTTCGATCACTGGGTTGCATACAGAGAGTCTTCTAAAGGTGAGTACCTATTTTATGAAATGGGAATTCTGCCGCTCGGCTATGCTTGTCTTGAGACTTCTCTCAAGGATGCGGATTAATCTTGATCTGCAAAGTTCAAAATAATCTCGATGGCTTGAAAAGCTAGACAAAGTTTCTGCATATTTGATTTAGAAGATTTAATTTTCTGAGCTATTATGGTTATTGATTTCATGAGATAAAGGGTTTTCTGATCTTTGAAAATGTTAATGATTTCTGCTAAATGTTCCTGCGGGTTTTTCTGCTTAACTTTGTCACTGTGCAGGTTTTTATGCATTTCTTGATTAGTTTGGCCTGAAGCCTGAATAAATTCGGGGAAGTCATCTTTAGTGGGAATTTCTTGTGGTTTTTCTATCTTCTCTAAATCTTTTTCTGTATACCTTACAACCACGATACGAAGAAAGGTGATTTTCGTGACAGTAAATGCAATTTGGTTTTTCATCTGGTTTTGATTTACAGGTAATGGATCTGTGAGTTTGTCCATACTTACAGCACCTGACCGTTTTGAACCAGTTATTTTGGGAGTGCCCGAACTCGTGGCAAATGAAACATTCAATTGGGCATTTTCTGGGCTGATATTTTTCTATTGTGATATTGAATCCGAACATCTTGTTTAATTGATGAATTTTCTCTCCTGCAAAATTTCTTTTTAGTTCAAGGAAAAATATAGGCAAACGGATAATTTGGTCTTCTGCTTTCTTCGTGAATTGCTTTACTTTCATTGTAGGAAACCTTCTGCTTTCTAAGTCTGCGGGAATTGCTTGCTCTTTGTGAGATCTTGGAATATTCTTAAGTATTACTTTAATTGAAGAGGCTGAGGAAATTTGGTACGTATGAAAACTAATCTGTGCTGTCTGGAATTTATGAATTGTAGCTTTATAATCGGTTTCGGTGGTAGTGTAAAGGAAAACCTGTCTGGCTTTGATTGTAACTTCAAATTCGTTTTTACATATTTCTCTGAGCATTTTGTCTATTTCAGGCCAATCAACATTGTTTTTTGGAATGACTAATGGGGGAAATTTCGTTTTATTTTCTGCTTTATTCTGTGTTATAGTCGTCAGCGTTTCATCTGTAACTTCAATAGCTTTGTTATTCTCGTTAGGAGTTTCAAATCTCTTATTTTGCGGAATATCTGGTGGTGGGATAGACTCGGAATTTTTCGCTGTTTTTCTTTGCAGTTTGCCAATTTTTCTGATTTATTGTTTTATCATCTGTTTTAGAATTTGCGAGTTTAGGAGTGTTCTGAATACTTGCGAAAATGAACTGATTTTGTTGAATTTCTTCTTGTAACTTTGAACGCATTTCTATCGCTGGTGGGGAGGTTAATGTCTTCATAGACTCAATACAGTTTAATATATCGGCGATTTCGTTTTCTAATTTGAGTGAGAGATCTTTTGGGTTAGACGGAAGCTGAGTATTAAGATATTCTTGCGAGATAGCTTCTGTTAAATTAGGAAAACCTGTTAAATTAGGAAACCAGTGTTTGTTAACTACTGCCTCAAAATTTGAAGGGAAGGGTTTGAATTTCTTAGTATCATCGGCTATTTTCGTAGGACTTCCTGTGGTTTTCTTTTCTTTTCTCTACGATTTACTTTTCTTAGTAGAAATTAGAGTAGCAATTATACTTTGAAGTGCCGGGTCATCTGAAGTAATTACAGGCATCTCTTTGGATGTAGTCCATTTCAGTCATTACTACAGTGTCGTCAGCGTATATGAGTATTTTCGTGTTGAATGGGTGCGGGAAATCATTGATATAAACATTATAGAGCCGGGGGGAAAGAACGGACCCTTGCGGGACCCCGCTATGAATTGTTTTTCTGACAGATAAGGCGTCACGCGGCGAACTTGAAAAGCCCTGTTTTCCAGATAGGAACTAATGAGTTTTACGAAACTGTTTGGAAGCATAAAATTATTCAATTTACGCAGGAGGCCTGCATGCCACACGCTATCAAACGCCTTTTCGAAGTCGGGATAGCATGCAGCCACCCCGTTTTTCTTAGTAAAGGCTTGCGAAACAAATTCCACCAAACTGAGAGTTTGATGAGTCGTGCAGTGTCCACCGCGGAAGCCGAATTGCAGATCATCTATTAAATTGAGTCTTTCGAGATGGTTGGTGAGCCTTGAGCAGAGGATTTTCTCAAATACTTTTCCTAATGAAGGTAAAAGACTGATAGGTCTGTAGGAAGAGACTAGGTTAGGATCTTTCTTTGGTTTTAAGATATTGATAATTATTGAGTGTTTCCATTGCTGAGGGAAATAATTATTTCGGATGCAGGCATTAAAAATATTGACTATATAGTAATGCAACGTCTGGGAAGGGCTTTAAGTGCTTCATTGCTAATTTGATCATAACCTTTGGCTTTCTTTGGCTTGAGTTTGAATAATTTCTCTTACTTCTCTTGGTGAAGTAAAGGGAATGAAATTTGTTATAGGATAATTGTTAATACTGCCAATGGTAAAATTAACTTCTTCTTGGGAGTTATTCTCAGGCGGGTGAGGTTGAAAAATTTTCCCTAATTCATTAGCCATTATATTAGCAATCTCGTCCTCAGATTGTGAGGAGATTCCCATGTGATGAATTGCATGAGTTTGATTTGGTCTGCTATTTCTTAGAGATTTAGCACTTTTCCATACTGCTTGATCTTGAGGATCCAGGTTTGATAGGAGAAAGTCCCATTTTTTATTTCTGAATTCCATAATTTCATGCTTGATTTTCCTCTTTAAAAAGTCGATGTGCCTTTTGGCACGAGGATCTCCGGACCGCTGCTATTCCTTATGTTTTCTATTCTTCTCTGCAATAATATCTTTTATATATTTAGAAAGCGAGAGAAAATTAGTGCTTTTACAGGGATAAGTTGCATTATTGATTGCATCTTTCATTTTAGTGGTGAATTTATAAATTTCATCTTCGATATCACAGCAATGATTATAATTATTTCTGGAATTATAGTCTTTCATAGTATCAGAGAATTGGGTCCAATTTATCTTTGTTCTGTGTTTCTTTAATGGGGGATAAAAGCCATAAAAGTCGAAGTTCACTGGAAGATGATCAGAATTTAAATCCGTTATTACTTCTAAGAGAGGGGTATGAGGAATATTTTTAAGAAGTACAATGTCCAAACTTCGCTGTTTCCGTTAGCACCAAATCTTGTTGGAGAAGTAGGAGCAGCAAAATTGAGGTCGTTGCTAATTAAATAGTTATGTAAAATGTTTCCATTGCTGTTAGATCCTCTAGAATTCCAGGCCTTATGCTTTTGCGTTCAAGTCCCCTGCGATGATAGTCGGGAAGTTGGTGGAGGTTAAGATATCCAAGTCAGTATTAGTCATTAGATTATTAGGAGGATTGTAAATAGAAATAAATAGGTAGGCTTCATTCAAAGCAGTATAAATGATAGCTGAAGAAAATTCGAGCAGACTATTGTGAGGAAGATCATATTCAGTATGCTTTAAGTGATTTTTAATGATAATTGCAGTACCACCCCATCTACTTCGGGTTCTGTCTTTCCTTATAATATTGTAGCCGTTAATTTTAAATTTATCGCAAGCTTTAAGCTGAGTATCACCTATCATCATGACATCAATGTTGTACTTATCGAAGTAATCTTTAATTTCTTGATATTGTTTTATGACATCGTCCGCATTGAAATAGGAAATTTTTTAAGAAGCTATTGGTAGCATATTCAATTGCGGCCATTCCGACCTCGAGTTTACCCATGATGTTTTTTGCTTTTTTAAGTTCTGTAAAGAATTCTTTCGCTTTTAGGAGTTGGGTTTTTATCCACTCAGAAAATGAAACTTCTTTAGTTTCGCTTTCTTGTTTATTTTGGTTTTCCTTTTGAGTTGTCCAGCTCGGTTGATTTTTAGTATTTTCGTTTTTCGTAGCTCCAAGAAGGGTAGGAAAATCTTCTTTTTTTAATTGAAATTGTTTTTTTAATTGAAATCACCGCACAGAACGCAGACCGCTGGTAGTTCGTCCTTGTTCTTCTTACAGGTGTAAGTTTCGTGCGGTTCGGCTCATTTCAGACACCTAGGTTTCTAATGACATAGATCTCGAGTGTGTCCGTATCTCTGGCTCCTGTGCCATTGCACAGGGCCAGGTCTGGATTTGTAATCACGGACTATGACGTCTAATCCACGAAGTTGCTTTATTTGATAGGTTTGTTTACCCTTTTCGTTTCTTTTGACCTCGACTAAGAATCTAGGTAGTTTAACAATTTTTCCTTTTCGGAATCTTTCGAGCTGACGTATCTTTTCTACAGGAATTCCGTGTTCAGTGAGTTCTTTGTGAATTATTTCCACGTTTGAGTTTCTAGGCAGCTTCTTAATTCCTACTTTGATTGGTTTTTCGGAATTAATTTTGTATTTGTGGACTTTGATGTTGAGTGTATCTCCTGTGAGATTGCCTTTGACTATTTTACTCCTAAATTTTCGATTTCCTCTTTTAAGGTATCCCAGTTGGCTGTAAAATCTGAGAGAACAATTGGGGGAATATGTCCAGTGCTTTTTTTGGCGAGAATAAATCCTGCGGACACTGAGTTCGATTCCTGCTCCATGCGGTCATCGTCCTGTAGGTCACTGAACTTATTTTTCTGTAGGGGTAGTTCAGCTTCCGATGAATTTGAATGCTTTCGTTATGCGTGATAAGGGGAGTTTTAAACCCGTCGCTGTCAGTAGTAATTTTCTTTTTCTTATTCTTAGATATAGTCGTAGTTCTTATTCTTAGATATACTCTCTATATTTTTTGCACCGCTTTTTTGTGTTTTATTAGATGCTTTTGCCTTTAACATAGCATCGCTTTCGTTATTATTTTCCATAATGGAATTGTTTGTTTGATTTTTATGCATGACGGCCAGATTTAAGAATGCGTCGTAATCCTGAATGATGCGTTCAAGTTCCGCTATACGTTTGAGATCAGCGCTAGTTTTGTTTTCAACTGAGTTGAATTTAAGGAGATCAGCAATAGCTTGCTCTTTTAGGGTTGTGTAAGAGTTAACATTGGGTGGGAGATTAGCTCTCTTCAAGTGTATATTAATTCTACCGAAGGCTTGTTCGGCGGCTAAGATTTCATTATCTAAATTTGCGGATGGCTGACACTCCCTGATATTTCACCGAGGTAAAGCATAGCGATGAAGTCAAAAAGCAAAAATAGCTTACATAAATCCAGAGCAGCATCTTCGGCGAAATACCGGAAGGCGTATTCCAAAGAAAAGCAATAATATCCAAATGGATGCGCAAACGATGCGTTGAAAAACCCTATCTGGACGCGATTAAAAAGGCAACCAGTTCAAAGCAAATTCCAACTCAGAATGAGACGATATTATAACTCAGAATGCACAAAATTTATCCATATTATAACTCAGAATGCACAAAATTTATATCATTTAAAGAATTATCTGATATTATAACTCAGAATGCACAAAATTTATATCATTTTTTTTTTTTTTTTCTCTGAAAGAGTCCTTAGATTTAGACTCTGTAATTGACCGAGCTATTGCGAAGAGCAATGTTGCCCGTTCCAGAATTAAAGCCCAAGGGCACTTGACATAAATAAATCCGGACGTGGAGAAAATGTCAGATGAGAAAACGGAAATAAGGGGAAAAAGAGAAGTACCAAAAGGAGCAAGAAAGAAAGAGTCGGAGAAATTCGCAAAACGTGACGAGCGATCATAGCTTTCAAGGAGGACCCAAGACAATGGAATTCAATGAGAACAATACGAGAAGATACACTACAGCAATAGTTCCAATGACAAATTCAAATACAATTAAACAACATCAATCAGTAGTGCTAAATACAACACAATACAAAACAACTATTACAATAAACACAATTTAAATACAACTATTCAACGAAGCTACAGAAGAACTTCAATCAAAATCAGATGCATTGGAAGTATAAACAGCTAACAATTGAGGATCTAAGTGAAAAAGTCCCATGAAGGTGTGAGCTGCAAGTGGTCTGACGCTTCTATCTTCGAAGAGAATTTCATAATTAAAGACTTGGAAGTAATTAACAAAGTCACATTGCACAGCTTTGTTGAAGAATTTTTCATTAGATCTTCTGATGTAATCTGGAATCGTCTCAAGTTTTAAGTCTCTGTGTAAAAGTTTATTGCGGGTAAGATAGTGTGAATCAGTAATAATGCGCAGAAATTTGTTTTGCACTACTTGTAATTGATGCAGTTGAGTTTGAGTGACCGTGTTCCAAGCAGAAGCAGCATAACAAAGTATCGGTCGAATGCAAGTGGTATATATATGTTTTTTGGTATGCAAGCTAAGATTTGAATATTTTCCAATGACCGGGAGAAATCTGCATATTATGCCCATGGCTTTGCTCATGACACTATTAATGTGACTAGACCATGTGAGCCTTTGGTTCAAAATAATTCCTAAGTATTTGGCCTTTGTGACCAGAGGAACAGCTTCCTGAAAAAGGTAGGGATCTTTAAAAGCAATATTTTTCCTAATTTTGCTAAGAATTAAAAGTTGTGACTTGCTAGCATTCATTTTTACGCGCAAATTTGTGCACCAGTCTTCTACGGCATAGAGGTAATTTTGCATTTTGTCTACTGCATGATTAGCTTGGATGGATTTAATTGCAATCGCCGTATCGTCGGCATAACATGCTAATAGAGAGTAATTGTCCAAACCAGGGTGAGGAAAATCTGATATGTAGAAAAGATATAGTACTGGACCGAGAATACTTCCTTGTGGGACGCTGGATCTTATATGTCTTGAATTGGATTTTTCATTTCTTTGAGCGACGAAGAAAGTGCGGTTCTGCAAAAAGCAGCAGATCAGAAGAATGAGTTCGCTAGGAAGTCCCAAGTTGATAAGCTTGAAGACGAGCCCCTCATGCCATACTCAGTTCAGTTCAGTTCAGTTATCTGATTTAGACTGCATTTAGCAGCCCACTTTTAACTGCCTCTCATGGTATTGCCCTAAGGCATGGAAAAATGAGAATAAGGCGGTAACTACCGCGCCTCTATAGGCGGAGCTGGAATAGTACATGAGTACACAATGAAATTTAGAATTTAGAAGTGCATCTGGGAAACTGTTAGAGCTGGCAACAAAATATGAAAATATATTAAGTTATGTGGTAAACTAGTGGTGAACAATCATAATTAAAGCACTAATACTTTGAATTTCATAATTTAAATCAAATGGCACTTGCCAGGCTGAATTGCAATGAGTTCTACCCAGTGGGTGTGGCTTGAAACGTCGTAGGTCGGCGGCAGTTACCACAGGAGTCACCCTCCCGTAAACTGACCTCGGCCAATGTTTCTTGAAAGTTCACACTCCGGTGGAAAAAGAAATCAGTACTTGCAGGTAAGCACAGTCAAATAATAAAGTGAAAATGAAGAATTCACACTTGAAGACACACAATACTTGTAAAGCATAGTAAATTAAATGTATACACAATGAAATAGCAAGAGAACACTTGATCAACCAACATACAGTGGTTTTAGTCTTGTACTCTGTAGCTGTTATTCTCAAAACGCGAAGTGGTGAATTTCTCTATATACACAATATGTACACAAAAGCAGATACCTATGAGCTAAGCCATTACCCATTTGGGTGTGGCAAAGTCAATCTATAAGTAGTAGAAAACAAATTGAACATAAAAAATATAAAAAACTACCAAAGAGCAATGCCATTATCCATTAGGATGTCACAATGTTCATCTGAGGTAGTTGAAAATACGAAGAATAAGTGAGCTTTAATCCAAAGTCCGATGCTGTGGGATATTATACAGTCTCATATAATAAAATTTTTTATATACACTATTTACAATTCACCACTTCATATTATGGAAGATGCTTCTGGGCCTATTTGCAGCACATTCCAGGATAGAATCATAATTAATTAGCTCCCTTATATGGTACCCTTATATACAAACTAAGCGGTTTCAAAGCCATAAACACAGTTCTTAAGAATATTTTTTACTTTTTAATGTGATTGACTGTGTGAGTGTAAAATATTTATTAAATCATAGAAAAATTAATCATAATTCCATAATTTTATGGAATTGCACTATTTGGACGCACTAAAATCCTTATATGTTATTATTTTTTATGATAAATACTTTAGGTGGCTCGAAGGGCCAGCCGGAAGTTTTAAAATACATAATATAGAGAACATAAAAATATGTTTGGCAACCTCTAAGACTCTATTAGGATTTCTAAAAATATGCAGTTTCAAAATATTTTGTGATTTTGCATTTGAACTGAATTCACGCAGTGTTAGTGTGAAGAATGTGCTGTTTAATAAGTAAAGTTAACACATAAAATGTAATAATTAAAGGACAAAAAATTTATTAGCTACCGTAAGAAGAAAAACTGAATGCTTTGTGTGAAACGTAACTTAGTTTTATATCTAGTCTAACTTTATTTTCCGAAAAAATTTCCAAAACCGACAAATTGCTAAATTTATGCTAATTGAAAAACCGCGGTAGTTAGCACATTATTTTGCAGACAAAAATGCCCTCAATAATATTTTTGAATTTTGTTACAATTTCTGACAGTCTTAAATTGAGCGAATTGCAGTCAATCATATTAGAAATCAAAATTCTAGAGCACTTACTTTATTTTAAACACCCCTTCATTTCAAAGAACGAACGCGGTTTTATGTACAAATAATGATGAAGGAAGATCTTAAGATATTTACAAAGCACATTTTAAATTTTCTTACCACCGAAGGGCACAAAAACACTGGTGGTAACAAATTTGCAATAAGTATTAGGTTGGATTATAGTTGATTTTAAAATTCCATTAGTTCTACATTCTTCCTTTTTTCTCGATTTTAATATCTATTACTTTAATCAAAGTTTGTTTTGAAAGCTTCGATTTTAAACTTTTCATCTAAACTGAAAATGCATATCTCGACTGTATGTACCTACTTACATATATATAGGTGGGGAGTTGATATCTTTAAGTAAATAACACGGAAGTGTTATTTACTTAAAGATAACACAGACATTTAATGAATAATAATAGAAAAGCTACAGATTTGAATTTGAATAACAGTACCGTTGCGCGTTCTTCCGTTTGTTAGATACAAATACAGTTCTGCATGACTTTTAAGTATTTAAATAGCTACTCAGCGTCTACTCACGCTTGCTATTTTAACAGAGTTCGTTTGTTACCACCTTCGAGTGGAATCAACATCTATCTGCCATCATCGTCAAATCAAATCAAATCGTTTCATGATCGTAGCAGTATTAGTCGATCTCGACTTTAACTGATTCTTTTGTAGTTGTTTGCCCTAAGGCGATGGAGTAAAAGGAGAAGGCGAAAAATCGCCGCGCCGTTAAGGGCGAAGCTCCGTTGCGTGATAACGCTATCTGGAAAGGCAAGAAAGCTGTTCGGTGATGCGTGAATGGCGGGATCGGTCAATGACCCCTTACGTAGTGTCTTTAAACGCTCTTTTGGTGAAACTGCTTCCTATGAATGTTTTCGCGGTGAAAAGGCACTCGTGAATGAGGGAAAAGCGATCTTCGTACACAGAGAGTTTGAGTAATTAGTAAAAAGTCTTTACGCAATAAACTAAGTCCATTAGTAGTTTACAATGAGGTATTTATACTATTTACACTATTTACAATATGTTGTAAATATAAAACACTAGTAAAAATCTTGGTTAAAAAGGTGAATAAAATAAGATGAAAAAATTGAAAATAAAAGCTTGATTATATAGTAGATAAGAATAACACAATAGTAATGTGCGGTCGGGTACTGGACCAAGTCCGTTTTATAAAGTCATTATAAACACTATTTACAATTACCACTTGGAATTGTGGAATATGTTCCTCGGTCTTTTAGTTGGTGCGATGACTGTCGGGTCGTAATCTATAAGTTTTCTGATATGTTCATATTTTGAATGCGTAATTTTAGAGTAGAGGTTATGGCTTGTTCTTAAAATTTCGTCTTCTATGGCATTTATTTTTATATCTTTGTGGAGTTGGATGTTTCTTGTAAACCAAGGAGCATTGAGGATTTCTCTAATAATTTTATTTTGATATATTTGAATTTTCTTCCGGTAGGATTTGCATACGGTGGCCCAGACTGGAACAGCATACAGGAGCATTGGCCTGATTAGTGTGAGGTAAATTCTTCTTTTTAATAAAATGCTAAGGTTAGATTTTCTATTGAGGAGTGGTCGTAATGCCATTTTAGCAGCTGTGGCTTTCCGAATGGAGTAATCAACATGGGTTTTAAAGAGTAGTTGCTGGTCGAAGTAAACTTCGAGGTATTTAATGGTGGTAACTTCGTTGACTTGTTGATTATTAATTTTGATACCGTTTAGAATGGGGGTATTTTTATGGTATCTTCTGATGAAAATGACTTGGCTTTTAGTAGGATTAATTTTGAGCTTCCAGATATTGAGGTAGTGGGCGATTTGATTAACGGCAATTTCCAGTTTATCAGCTGCAAGTTGTGGTTTCAGGGATTTGGTGATTATAGCTGTATCATCTGCAAATTTGAAGATCTCTGAATTTAAGGGGATAGGCATATCGTTGGTATAGATATTGAAAAGTATAGGGCCAAGAACACTTCCTTGTACCACTCCACTTTTGATTTTTTTCTTTTTGGATATACGATTGTTGACTCTGACTTGAAAACATCTCCCTTTAAGGTAGGAATGGATTAATTTAATGAAATTGATAGGCAGTCGGGCAAGGTATAGCTTATAGAGTAAACCCTCATGCCATACCTTGTCGAAAGCCTTTTCAAGATCAATAAAACAGCTTGCAATGGTATTTTTTTTGGTTATGGCCTCTGCCATATATTCTGTGACATTAAGTAGTTGATGGGTGGTGCTATGATCTTTTCGAAATCCGAATTGCTCTTTTTTAATAATATTGTTGTTTTCAAGGTGGTTGGTAAGATGCTTTTTCATAACCCGTTCGAAGACTTTGCCCATACATGGTAGCAGGCTAATTGGTCTGTACGAGTTTAATTCTGTTGGGTTTTTTCCTGGCTTGACAAAGACAGTGATAATGGCGTGTTTCCATTGCCCTGGGAAGTAGTTAAGACGAATGCAGGCGTTAATAATATTGGTGAGCAGTACTAGGTAATTGTGGGGGAGAATATCCAGTATTTTATTAGTGATTCCGTCAAATCCAGGGGCTTTGCGTTTTTTAAGGTTGTTGATTATAATTTTAATTTCATTAGGAGTAGAAAAGGGCATTCTTTCAGCGTCGGTATAATAGTTGAGTTGGTTGATAAAATTTTTAACTTCGGTTTCAGTATCTTCATCTTGATAATTATTGGTGGTAAAGGTATTTTCAAAGTGGTCTGCTAAGGCTTCTGCCATATCACTGTCTGTGTAAGCCGTTCCTGTTCCGGTGTTGATGGGACCAAAGCTGTTATTATTGTTCCTGAGAGTTTTGGCGATTTTCCAGACAGTGTCCTGATTAGTTTCTATAGAATCTAGTAGGAGCTCCCAATTATTAGATTTATATTCGTTCATTAGGTTTTTGATATTTCTAATTTTTCTATTAAGTATGTTTTTGATTCTAGGATCAGCTGTGAGTCTCCAGAGTTTTGCTGTTCTGTTTTTATCTTTAATTTTGTTGCGGATTTCTTCGGGTAGTTTAGGTTTTTTGTATTCTTCATACCTGGTAGCTTGATGCAGTGGAGTATTGATGCTTCTATTGATTTTGGTGATATTATATTCTATGTTAGCGGAGTTGGCAAGAGCAGGTCTAGCTGGAAGTTTTTCTAAGCAATTATGGAATATGTCCCAGTTAATTATTTTTTTCATTGGAATTCTATTGTCGAAGCCATAATAGATGAATCGCACTGGGAGGTGGTCAGAGGTAAGTTCGTGGATGACTTCAAGGTAAGGTGTTTGGTGAATATTTTTGGTTATGAGGATGTCGAGAACTTCAGAAGTGCCGGTGTGGTGGTACCTAGTAGGTTGAGTAGGTCCTTGGATTTTCAGGTCATTGTTAGTGGCAAAGTTATAGAGGAAGGTTCCATTGGGGTTATTGGTGCTTGAGTTCCAAGATATGTGTTTTGCGTTCAGGTCTCCTGCAATGATGATGCGATTGTTGCTATTGGTGAGTTGATAGAGGTCGTTATATGTAATAATATTGTTAGGTGCACTGTAAATGGAAATGAAAATGGTGGGTTCGTCGATGTGCGAGTGTACAATAACTGCGCAGTATTCCAAGCTGTTAATGCCATTAATATTGTAGCTGGTAGCTTGCAGGTGTTTTTTAGTGAGGATGAGGGTGCCCCCTCCTCGGTTGTGTCTTCTATCTGATCTGAAGGTGTTATATCCTTGTAGTTTGAATTTATTCGCGGCTCGTAAATGAGTTTCATTAATTAAAAATATGTCGATATTATGTTTTGAAATAAAGTCTTCGATTTCTGTGCGCTGATGCGCAACTCCGTTAGCATTAAAAAATGCTATGTTTAGGCTGCTGGGGGCAGCAGTGTGATAATTATTGATATTGCTGTTGTAATTAATTATTACAGCTGACTAAAAGTTCAAAGGCTTCCAAGCCTATTTGGATCTTGTCCATAATTGATTTGGCATTGAAAAATCTCTCTAGGAGCGTTTTTCCTTTATGGAACAGATTTTTAATCCACATAAGCATGTCAGAGGTGGATGTGGTGGAGTTTTCTTCGTTAGTGTTGGTAGTTTGACTATTATTATTATCGTTTGTGGTTTCGCTGTTACTGGCAGGGGTGGAGTGTCTGCTAGGCAGTGGTGGTAAATTAACAAAATTGTTGATGGGTACAGGCGCTGCAGTAGAATTAGATTTTTGTATTCTCTGTTGTTCCATGGATTTTTTGATGTTGTCTGGATGCTTTTCACATCCACGATACGACGAGACGTGAGGTCCTCCGCAGAGACAGCATTTTCCAGGCAGGTTCTTGTCCTTCTTGCAAAGATAAGTGAAATGTTTATCTCCGCATTTAAGGCATCTAGGATTGTGTTTACAGTGTGCCTTACTGTGTCCGTAACGTTGACATTTATGGCACTGTTTATGCCCTGGTGTGGGTCTGAAGGGGCAAATTTGCACTCCTAAGTCTAGTATGTGGGTGATTTCGAAAATTTTTTTGCCGTTATTGTTTCTGGCGACTTCTGCTACGTATGTGAGTAGTTTGATGATTTCGTTTTCTATTTTTTTGGTGATTTGTCGGACGTTAGTGACAGGGATCCCTAATTCTTTTAACTCTTGCATGATATCTTCGGTGTTGGTATGTCCAGGTAGTTTTTTGATGACTGCTCTGATAGGTTTTTCGTGGGGAAGTGGAAAGGTATGGTAAGGTATGGCTTTAGTATCAAGGAATTTGGTTATTGATCTGTAGTCGTCGGAGTCTCGGACTTTTATGTGGATGTCACCACCTTTTAAATTACTTTCAAATTTTTCGACAAGTTTTTTGAGCTCGTCCCTTAAGGGTTTCCATTCTATAACGTCGGATATGATTATAGGAGGGATTCTCTTAGCTGTTTTGTAAGGTTTGATAAAACCTTCTTCATCAGTGATCTGAGAATTCAAAATTTGCGTATTGTCTGTTGTTTCCATTTCATCTTCTAGTCTTAGGGCTGTGTATCGATTTTTAACAGATGTTAATGAGGAATTACTTCCGTCACTCAGCGTTCTTTTGTGTGTTTTCCTAGGAATGCACCATTTACTTGTGTTATCATTTGGAGGTAGGTTGGAGTTTTGATAGTTACTATTTTCGTTGTTGTCATTATTGGGAATATTTTCGGTAATAGCCTGCTCGTAATGGCCATCTAATAGGATTTTCTTGGCAGCAAGCCGATCATAGGTGTCACAAAGACTGTCGAAAATATCAGGAGTGACCTGAATCGTTTGGTTTAAGATCAGATTTTTTTGGATAGCGAGATGAGTGATTTGCGCGTCAATCTCCTCGCGAGTGCCTTTTTTGATGAGATTTTCGATTGCATCAGGATTCCGTAAGAAGTCGTACGGTTCCATTACGTAAAAAAGCGTGATACTAGTCTGGCATGTCAATCATGAATTCATAAAAGTCGCAATACTTACGGAGAGTCAAGAAGAGCTGTGAAGTACACCCTGCTCGGTTAAAATCCAAAGCTCGAATCCCAAAGAGCACCATCATCGTCTGTCGCCCATGAACCTTATAAGAGATAGACTAACCCAGTAGGCGGGGCGCGCGTCACCGCCATGTCGGCAAGGAAGAGTAAGGACGATCTGGTTTATTTTAACACTGAAACCTATGGCGTTTCTATCACGTAACTCTTTTTAATTATTAAATGTGATACGTTGTATAGTGATGAGATTATGAAAGCCACAGTTTTTTCCAAATAGGATTTAATATATCTCATTAAAGCACTTTTTAAGGCATTTCACGCATTTTCTTTTTTTTTTTTTTTTTTTTTTTTTTTTTTTTTTTCACAACCACATACAACAGCATATCTAGAATTTCCGCACTGGAGATAAAACTGTTATTTTCCGTACAGTGCTCTCTCTGAACTCGTTGAGTTTGTTAATCAAAAATTCGTTAAAGTGTTTCAAATTCGAAATTCAGCCGTCCAGATACCTATGCTCGGGTGGAGGATTACTTTATTCAAAATTTGATGGCTCTAGATACTGCCGCTTTTGTCCATGTCCATGGAACTTATAAGAGATAGACTAACCCAGTGGGCGGAGCGTGCGTCACCCACATGTCCACAAGAAAGAGTAGGGGCAATCTGGTTTAATTTAACACGGAAAACTATGGCTTTATATCACATAACTGTTTTTAATTATTAAATGTGATACGATGTATAAGTGATGAGATTATGAAAGTCACAGGTTTTGCAAATAAGATTTAATATATTTCATAAAATTATTCTTTACCGCACGTTGCGCATTTTTTTCAAGCGTAATTCTTGTATAAATTCCTTTACTCTAGTAAAACGGTAAAAATTCTAAACGCAAAATCGATGAATTTATTTTTGTGTACAAATAAAGAAAAGTTAAATAATATTGATAGCATATGATGCTTTGAAACAAATAAGGTAAAATTAAACAATGTCTGATAATTTTTTTTTTTTTTTTTTTAAATTTTGTATGCATTTTCAGGCAGTAGTTTTTAAAATTATTATAACATAAGAGGACGATCATTTATTCTATTATATGATCATTAATTATTAACATTACAAGATGAGTATTTATTTTAGTAATTCATAAAATTCGGAGCATAAACTTTTCTGAGTGTTATGAGGGAAAAAAGATAAACTCTGTAAGCACTCAGATTTGATTTTATAGTACGGACCAAAGGAGCGTTTTTTGTAACGTTTTTCGTGTTACCTTTATTTATTTAATAACATGTTCTTCGCAAGTAAACCACATAAAATTAAATTCAAGAGCAATATCACAAAATATTTGAAAATGGCATATCTTTAGAATTTCCGCGCTGATGATAAAAATGTTATTTTCTGTATAGGGTTGCCATTGCTTGCTTTGAACTTGATGAGTTTGTTAGTTGCAAAATATGAAATGGATTTAAACAAATTCGAAATTAGGCCGTCCAGGTGCCCATGTTCGGGTGGAGGATTACGTTATTCAAAATTCCGTCTTTTTTTTCACAGTGCGAGAGAAACATACATGCATTCATACAGATTCTTCTTTATTTAATTTCTTTAAATATAATACAAGGCGATAATATTTGGTGGCAAGAGTTTGCAAAGTGAAACGGAGATTTATAGTGAAACAAAGTAAATGCCGTTTCGAACCTAATAGCTTTTCTGAGCTGCCTCCCATTTTGGCTAATAAAATAAACTCACAATAAATAAGAAAACTCACGTAGAACTAGAAAGAAATTTAAAAAATAATCACTATAAAATACTAGCACAATTAATTATTATGAGTTAAATACAATTTTTAGCACTAGAATAAATGCATAAAAATTATTACTGTTAAAAGTGTTTATCACTATGATGTATTATATGAAACATTATTGAAATAAGACTCCTTTGTAGAATATTATGCTATAATATTCAGATATAATTTTAAAAAAGCAGTGCAATTAAGAATTTTAAACTAAAACGTTCAAAAATCCATTTTCAGATTTTAGTATTTTTTTACTTATTTACACAAATAAAAAGCATAAAAATTGTAACAGAAAATTGTTTGTTTGAATTTTTTATAAGTTCAGATTTAAAATGTTACTTTTTAAAAGAAATAGATAAAAAAATTTTTTTACAGCATTGGAAAAGCTAAACAAATATCCAGACCTCAAAGCATGCAACAGCTCTATAATTATTTAGAACCTTAATTATTCTTGATAAACATGCTAAATTTTTAAAAATCAATCTCAGTTTTAAAAATAAAAATTTCTAAAAATTCTAATTTGTGAAATGAGGCGCTATCACGATCTTTTTTTTGAAAATTATACGCATTGAAATAGCCAACTAGTGTTAAGTTTCTGCAAGTCCTGCCTACTCCTCCGGATGTGATCAAGGTGACAGCCGGGAATGCTCCAGGGCAAGGAAGAAAACCCATTTGGGTTAGGCTATTTATTTATTTTGAACTGGTTACAAAGCAGTTTTGTATTAGGAGTGCTGTGAGTTCTTTCGAAGATGTGTTTATTACTCCTACGGAATGAAGCATTGTGAAAACCCTGTAATATCTATTTAAAGAAACGTGATATCACCACAAACAAGGCGATCACACTCAACTGAAACTTTTACTTCGTTAATTACAGCATACAGTCGGAAAATTTATAAAACATAATATTTACATACCTCATAAAAATCGCCTTTCCAGGGCTTCATTTGAAGAATACACTTTGCAGACCCTCAAAATTACTTGTATGTTCACACACTATTTCCCTACGGAAATGACTATCCACTTCGATCACTGGGTTGCATACAGAGAGTCTTCTAAAGGTGAGTACCTATTTTATGAAATGGGAATTCTGCCGCTCGGCTATGCTTGTCTTGAGACTTCTCTCAAGGATGCGGATTAATCTTGATCTGCAAAGTTCAAAATAATCTCGATGGCTTGAAAAGCTAGACAAAGTTTCTGCATATTTGATTTAGAAGATTTAATTTTCTGAGCTATTATGGTTATTGATTTCATGAGATAAAGGGTTTTCTGATCTTTGAAAATGTTAATGATTTCTGCTAAATGTTCCTGCGGGTTTTTCTGCTTAACTTTGTCACTGTGCAGGTTTTTATGCATTTCTTGATTAGTTTGGCCTGAAGCCTGAATAAATTCGGGGAAGTCATCTTTAGTGGGAATTTCTTGTGGTTTTTCTATCTTCTCTAAATGATCGATTCTTTTTCTGTATACCTTAAAACCACGATAAGAAGAAACGTGATTTTCGTGACAGTAAATGCAATTTGGTTTTTCATCTGGTTTTGATTTACAGGTAATGGATCTGTGAGTTTGTCCGTACTTACAGCACCTGACCGTTTTGAACCAGTTATTTTGGGAGTGCCCGAACTCGTAGCAAATGAAACATTCAATTGGGCATTTTCTGGGCTGATATTTTTCTATTGTGATATTGAATCCGAACATCTTGTTTAATTGATGAATTTTCTCTCCTGCAGAATTTCTTTTTAGTTCAAAGAAAAATATAGGCAAACGGATAATTTGGTCTTCTGCTTTCTTCGTGAATTGCTTTACTTTCATTGTAGGAAACCTTCTGCTTTCTAAGTCTGCGTGAATTGCTTGCTCTTTGTGAGATCTTGGAATATTCTTAAGTATTACTTTAATTGAAGAGGCTGAGGAAATTTGGTACGTATGAAAACTAATCTGTGCTGTCTGGAATTTATGAATTGTAGCTTTATAATCGGTTTCGGTGGTAGTGTAAAGGAAAACCTGTCTGGCTTTGATTGTAACTTCAAATTCGTTTTTACATATTTCTCTGAGCATTTTGTCTATTTCAGGCCAATCAACATTGTTTTTTGGAATGACTAATGGGGGAAATTTCTTTTTATTTTCTGCTTTATTCTGTGTTATAGTCGTCAGCGTTTCATCTGTAACTTCAATAGCTTTGTTATTCTCGTTAGGAGTTTCAAATCTCTTATTTTGCGGAATATCTGGTGGTGGGATAGACTCGGAATTTTTCGCTGTTTTTCTTTGCAGTTTGCCAATTTTTTTGATTTATTGTTTTATCATCTGTTTTAGAATTTGCGAGCTTCGGAGTGTTCTGAATACTTGCTAAAATGAACTGATTTTGTTGAATTTCTTCTTGTAACTTTGAACGCATTTCTATCGCTGGTGGGGAGGTTAATGTCTTCATAGACTCAATACAGTTTAATATATCGGCGATTTCGTTTTCTAATTTGAGTGAGAGATCTTTTGGGTTAGACGGAAGCTGAGTATTAAGATATTCTTGCGAGATAGCTTCTGTTAAATTAGGAAAACCTGTTAAATTAGGAAACCAGTGTTTGTTAACTACTGCCTCAAAATTTGAAGGGAAGGGTTTGAATTTCTTAGTATCATCGGCTATTTTCGTAGGACTTCCTGTGGTTTTCTTTTCTTTTCTCTACGATTTACTTTTCTTAGTAGAAATTAGAGTAGCAATTATACTTTGAAGTGCCGGGTCATCTGAAGTAATTACAGGCATCTCTTTGGATGTAGTCCATTTTCTTGTCCATTTCAGTCATTACTACAGTGTCGTCAGCGTATATGAGTATTTTCGTGTTGAATGGGTGCGGGAAATCATTGATATAAACATTATAGAGCCGGGGGGAAAGAACGGACCCTTGCGGGACCCCGCTATGAATTGTTTTTCTGACAGATAAGGCGTCACGCGGCGAACTTGAAAAGCCCTGTTTTCCAGATAGGAACTAATGAGTTTTACGAAACTGTTTGGAAGCATAAAATTATTCAATTTACGCAGGAGGCCTGCATGCCACACACTATCAAACGCCTTTTCGAAGTCGGGATAGCATGCAGCCACCCCGTTTTTCTTAGTAAAGGCTTGCGAAACAAATTCCACCAAACTGAGAGTTTGATGAGTCGTGCAGTGTCCACCGCGGAAGCCGAATTGCAGATCATCTATTAAATTGAGTCTTTCGAGATGGTTGGTGAGCCTTGAGCAGAGGATTTTCTCAAATACTTTTCCTAATGAAGGTAAAAGACTGATAGGTCTGTAGGAAGTGACTAGGTTAGGATCTTTCTTTGGTTTTAAGATATTGATAATTATTGAGTGTTTCCATTGCTGAGGGAAATAATTATTTCGGATGCAGGCATTAAAAATATTGACTATGTTAGTAATGCAACGTCTGGGAAGGGCTTTAAGTGCTTCATTGCTAATTTGATCATAACCTTTGGCTTTCTTTGGCTTGAGTTTGAATAATTTCTCTTACTTCTCTTGGTGAAGTAAAGGGAATGAAATTTGTTATAGGATAATTGTTAATACTGCCAATGGTAAAATTAACTTCTTCTTGGGAGTTATTCTCAGGCGGGTGAGGTTGAAAAATTTTCCCTAATTCATTAGCCATTATATTAGCAATCTCGTCCTCAGATTGTGAGGAGATTCCCATGAGATGAATTGCATGAGTTTGATTTGGTCTGCTATTTCTTAGAGATTTAGCACTTTTCCATACTGCTTGATCTTGAGGATCCAGGTTTGATAGGAGAAAGTCCCATTTTTTATTTCTGAATTCCATAATTTCATGCTTGATTTTCCTCTTTAAAAAGTCGATGTGCCTTTTGGCACGAGGATCTCCGGACCGCTGCTATTCCTTATGTTTTCTATTCTTCTCTGCAATAATATCTTTTATATATTTAGGAAGCGAGAGAAAATTAGTGCTTTTACAGGGATAAGTTGCATTATTGATTGCATCTTTCATTTTAGTGGTGAATTTATAAATTTCATCTTCGATATCACAGCAATGATTATAATTATTTCTGGAATTATAGTCTTTCATAGTATCAGAGAATTGGGTCCAATTTATCTTTGTTCTGTGTTTCTTTAATGGGGGATAAAAGCCATAAAAGTCGAAGTTCACTGGAAGATGATCAGAATTTAAATCCGTTATTACTTCTAAGAGAGGGGTATGAGGAATATTTTTAAGAAGTACAATGTCCAAACTTCGCTGTTTCCGTTAGCACCAAATCTTGTTGGAGAAGTGGGAGCAGCAAAATTGAGGTCGTTGCTAATTAAATAGTTATGTAAAATGTTTCCATTGCTGTTAGATCCTCTAGAATTCCAGGCCTTATGCTTTTGCGTTCAAGTCCCCTGCGATGATAGTCGGGAAGTTGGTGGAGGTTAAGATATCCAAGTCAGTATTAGTCATTAGATTATTAGGAGGATTGTAAATAGAAATAAATAGGTAGGCTTCATTCAAAGCAGTATAAATGATAGCTGAAGAAAATTCGAGCAGACTATTGTGAGGAAGATCATATTCAGTATGCTTTAAGTGATTTTTAATGATAATTGCAGTACCACCCCATCTACTTCGGGTTCTGTCTTTCCTTATAATATTGTAGCCGTTAATTTTAAATTTATCGCAAGCTTTAAGCTGAGTATCACCTATCATCATGACATCAATGTTGTACTTATCGAAGTAATCTTTAATTTCTTGATATTGTTTTATGACATCGTTCGCATTGAAATAGGAAATTTTTAAGAAGCTATTGGTAGCTGAAATCATCGCGTTTATATTGCTATGAAGTCTAAAAGTCATAGTCTTAAGAAGTGAAATATTCAATTGCGGCCATTCCGACCTCGAGTTTACCCATGATGTTTTTTGCTTTTTTAAGTTCTGTAAAGAATTCTTTCGCTTTTAGGAGTTGGGTTTTTATCCACTCAGAAAATGAAACTTCTTTAGTTTCGCTTTCTTGTTTATTTTGGTTTTCCTTTTGAGTTGTCCAGCTCGGTTGATTTTTAGTATTTTCGTTTTTCGTAGCTCCAAGAAGGGTAGGAAAATCTTCTTTTTTTAATTGAAATTGTTTTTTTAATTGAAATCACCGCACAGAACGCAGACCGCTGGTAGTTCGTCCTTGTTCTTCTTACAGGTGTAAGTTTCGTGCGGTTCGGCTCATTTCAGACACCTAGGTTTCTAATGACATAGATCTCGAGTGTGTCCGTATCTCTGGCTCCTGTGCCATTGCACAGGGCCAGGTCTGGATTTGTAATCACGGACTATGACGTCTAATCCACGAAGTTGCTTTATTTGATAGGTTTGTTTACCCTTTTCGTTTCTTTTGACCTCGACTAAGAATCTAGGTAGTTTAACAATTTTTCCTTTTCGGAATCTTTCGAGCTGACGTATCTTTTCTACAGGAATTCCGTGTTCAGTGAGTTCTTTGTGAATTATTTCCACGTTTGAGTTTCTAGGCAGCTTCTTAATTCCTACTTTGATTGGTTTTTCGGAATTAATTTTGTATTTGTGGACTTTGATGTTGAGTGTATCTCCTGTGAGATTGCCTTTGACTATTTTACTCCTAAATTTTCGATTTCCTCTTTTAAGGTATCCCAGTTGGCTGTAAAATCTGAGAGAACAATTGGGGGAATATGTCCAGTGCTTTTTTTGGCGAGAATAAATCCTGCGGACACTGAGTTCGATTCCTGCTCCATGCGGTCATCGTCCTGTAGGTCACTGAACTTATTTTTCTGTAGGGGTAGTTCAGCTTCCGATGAATTTGAATGCTTTCGTTATGCGTGATAAGGGAAGTTTTAAACCCGTCGCTGTCAGTAGTAATTTTCTTTTTCTTATTCTTAGATATAGTCGTAGTTCTTATTCTTAGATATACTCTCTATATTTTTTGCACCGCTTTTTTGTGTTTTATTAGATGCTTTTGCCTTTAACATAGCATCGCTTTCGTTATTATTTTCCATAATGGAATTGTTTGTTTGATTTTTATGCATGACGGCCAGATTTAAGAATGCGTCGTAATCCTGAATGATGCGTTCAAGTTCCGCTATACGTTTGAGATCAGCGCTAGTTTTGTTTTCAACTGAGTTGAATTTAAGGAGATCAGCAATAGCTTGCTCTTTTAGGGTTGTGTAAGAGTTAACATTGGGTGGGAGATTAGCTCTCTTCAAGTGTATATTAATTCTACCGAAGGCTTGTTCGGCGGCTAAGATTTCATTATCTAAATTTGCGGATGGCTGACACTCCCTGATATTTCACCGAGGTAAAGCATAGCGATGAAGTCAAAAAGCAAAAATAGCTTACATAAATCCAGAGCAGCATCTTCGGCGAAATACCGGAAGGCGTATTCCAAAGAAAAGCAATAATATCCAAATGGATGCGCAAACGATGCGTTGAAAAACCCTATCTGGACGCGATTAAAAAGGCAACCAGTTCAAAGCAAATTCCAACTCAGAATGAGACGATATTATAACTCAGAATGCACAAAATTTATCCATATTATAACTCAGAATGCACAAAATTTATATCATTTAAAGAATTATCTGATATTATAACTCAGAATGCACAAAATTTATATCATTTTTTTTTTTTTTTCTCTGAAAGAGTCCTTAGATTTAGACTCTGTAATTGACCGAGCTATTGCGAAGAGCAATGTTGCCCGTTCCAGAATTAAAGCCCAAGGGCACTTGACATAAATAAATCCGGACGTGGAGAAAATCTCAGATGAGAAAACGGAAATAAGGGGAAAAAGAGAAGTACCAAAAGGAGCAAGAAAGAAAGAGTCGGAGAAATTCGCAAAACGTGACGAGCGATCATAGCTTTCAAGGAGGACCCAAGACAATGGAATTCAATGAGAACAATACGAGAAGATACACTACAGCAATAGTTCCAATGACAAATTCAAATACAATTAAACAACATCAATCAGTAGTGCTAAATACAACACAATACAAAACAACTATACAACACAATTTAAATACAACTATTCAACGAAGCTACAGAAGAACTTCAATCAAAATCAGATGCATTGGAAGTATAAACAGCTAACAATTGAGGATCTAAGTGAAAAAGTCCCATGAAGGTGTGAGCTGCAAGTGGTCTGACGCTTCTATCTTCGAAGAGAATTTCATAATTAAAGACTTGGAAGTAATTAACAAAGTCACATTGCACAGCTTTGTTGAAGAATTTTTCATTAGATCTTCTGATGTAATCTGGAATCGTCTCAAGTTTTAAGTCTCTGTGTAAAAGTTTATTGCGGGTAAGATAGTGTGAATCAGTAATAATGCGCAGAAATTTGTTTTGCACTACTTGTAATTGATGCAGTTGAGTTTGAGTGACCGTGTTCCAAGCAGAAGCAGCATAACAAAGTATCGGTCGAATGCAAGTGGTATATATATGTTTTTTGGTATGCAAGCTAAGATTTGAATATTTTCCAATGACCGGGAGAAATCTGCATATTATGCCCATGGCTTTGCTCATGACACTATTAATGTGATTAGACCATGTGAGCCTTTGGTTCAAAATAATTCCTAAGTATTTGGCCTTTGTGACCAGAGGAACAGCTTCTTGAAAAAGGTAGAGATCTTTAAAAGCAATATTTTTCCTAATTTTGCTAAGAATTAAAAGTTGTGACTTGCTAGCATTCATTTTTACGCGCAAATTTGTGCACCAGTCTTCTACGGCATAGAGGTAATTTTGCATTTTGTCTACTGCATGATTAGCTTGGATGGATTTAATTGCAATCGCCGTATCGTCGGCATAACATGCTAATAGAGAGTAATTGTCCAAACCAGGGTGAGGAAAATCTGATATGTAGAAAAGATATAGTACTGGACCGAGAATACTTCCTTGTGGGACGCTGGATCTTATATGTCTTGAATTGGATTTTTCATTTCTTTGAGCGACGAAGAAAGTGCGGTTCTGCAAAAAGCAGCAGATCAGAAGAATGAGTTCGCTAGGAAGTCCCAAGTTGATAAGCTTGAAGACGAGCCCCTCATGCCATACTCAGTTCAGTTCAGTTCAGTTATCTGATTTAGACTGCATTTAGCAGCCCACTTTTAACTGCCTCTCATGGTATTGCCCTAAGGCATGGAAAAATGAGAATAAGGCGGTAACTACCGCGCCTCTATAGGCGGAGCTGGAATAGTACATGAGTACACAATGAAATTTAGAATTTAGAAGTGCATCTGGGAAACTGTTAGAGCTGGCAACAAAATATGAAAATATATTAAGTTATGTGGTAAACTAGTGGTGAACAATCATAATTAAATCACTAATACTTTGAATTTCATAATTTAAATCAAATGGCACTTGCCAGGCTGAATTGCAATGAGTTCTACCCAGTGGGTGTGGCTTGAAACGTCGTAGGTCGGCGGCAGTTACCACAGGAGTCACCCTCCCGTAAACTGACCTCGGCCAATGTTTCTTGAAAGTTCACACTCCGGTGGAAAAAGAAATCAGTACTTGCAGGTAAGCACAATCAAATAATAAAGTGAAAATGAAGAATTCACACTTGAAGACACACAATACTTGTAAAGCATAGTAAATTAAATGTATACACAATGAAATAGCAAGAGAACACTTGATCAACCAACATACAGTGGTTTTAGTCTTGTACTCTGTAGCTGTTATTCTCAAAACGCGAAGTGGTGAATTTCTCTATATACACAATATGTACACAAAAGCAGATACCTATGAGCTAAGCCATTACCCATTTGGGTGTGGCAAAGTCAATCTATAAGTAGTAGAAAACAAATTGAACATAAAAAATATAAAAAACTACCAAAGAGCAATGCCATTATCCATTAGGATGTCACAATGTTCATCTGAGGTAGTTGAAAATACGAAGAATAAGTGAGCTTTAATCCAAAGTCCGATGCTGTGGGATATTATACAGTCTCATATAATAAAATTTTTTATATACACTATTTACAATTCACCACTTCATATTATGGAAGATGCTTCTGGGCCTATTTGCAGCACATTCCAGGATAGGATCATAATTAATTAGCTCCCTTATATGGTACCCTTATATACAAACTAAGCGGTTTCAAAGCCATAAACACAGTTCTTAAGAATATTTTTTACTTTTTAATGTGATTGACTGTGTGAGTGTAAAATATTTATTAAATCATAGAAAAATTAATCATAATTCCATAATTTTATGGAATTGCACTATTTGGACGCACTAAAATCCTTATATGTTATTATTTTTTATGATAAATACTTTAGGTGGCTCGAAGGGCCAGCCGGAAGTTTTAAAATACATAATATAGAGAACATAAAAATATGTTTGGCAACCTCTAAGACTCTATTAGGATTTCTAAAAATATGCAGTTTCAAAATATTTTGTGATTTTGCATTTGAACTGAATTCACGCAGTGTTAGTGTGAAGAATGTGCTGTTTAATAAGTAAAGTTAACACATAAAATGTAATAATTAAAGGACAAAAAATTTATTAGCTACCGTAAGAAGAAAAACTGAATGCTTTGTGTGAAACGTAACTTAGTTTTATATCTAGTCTAACTTTATTTTCCGAAAAAATTTCCAAAACCGACAAATTGCTAAATTTATGCTAATTGAAAAACCGCGGTAGTTAGCACATTATTTTGCAGACAAAAATGCCCTCAATAATATTTTTGAATTTTGTTACAATTTCTGACAGTCTTAAATTGAGCGAATTGCAGTCAATCATATTAGAAATCAAAATTCTAGAGCACTTACTTTATTTTAAACACCCCTTCATTTCAAAGAACGAACGCGGTTTTATGTACAAATAATGATGAAGGAAGATCTTAAGATATTTACAAAGCACATTTTAAATTTTCTTACCACCGAAGGGCACAAAAACACTGGTGGTAACAAATTTGCAATAAGTATTAGGTTGGATTATAGTTGATTTTAAAATTCCATTAGTTCTACATTCTTCCTTTTTTCTCGATTTTAATATCTATTACTTTAATCAAAGTTTGTTTTGAAAGCTTCGATTTTAAACTTTTCATCTAAACTGAAAATGCATATCTCGACTGTATGTACCTACTTACATATATATAGGTGGGGAGTTGATATCTTTAAGTAAATAACACGGAAGTGTTATTTACTTAAAGATAACACAGACATTTAATGAATAATAATAGAAAAGCTACAGATTTGAATTTGAATAACAGTACCGTTGCGCGTTCTTCCGTTTGTTAGATACAAATACAGTTCTGCATGACTTTTAAGTATTTAAATAGCTACTCAGCGTCTACTCACGCTTGCTATTTTAACAGAGTTCGTTTGTTACCACCTTCGAGTGGAATCAACATCTATCTGCCATCATCGTCAAATCAAATCAAATCGTTTCATGATCGTAGCAGTATTAGTCGATCTCGACTTTAACTGATTCTTTTGTAGTTGTTTGCCCTAAGGCGATGGAGTAAAAGGAGAAGGCGAAAAATCGCCGCGCCGTTAAGGGCGAAGCTCCGTTGCGTGATAACGCTATCTGGAAAGGCAAGAAAGCTGTTCGGTGATGCGTGAATGGCGGGATCGGTCAATGACCCCTTACGTAGTGTCTTTAAACGCTCTTTTGGTGAAACTGCTTCCTATGAATGTTTTCGCGGTGAAAAGGCACTCGTGAATGAGGGAAAAGCGATCTTCGTACACAGAGAGTTTGAGTAATTAGTAAAAAGTCTTTACGCAATAAACTAAGTCCATTAGTAGTTTACACTGAGGTATTTATACTATTTACACTATTTACAATATGTTGTAAATATAAAACACTAGTAAAAATCTTGGTTAAAAAGGTGAATAAAATAAGATGAAAAAATTGAAAATAAAAGCTTGATTATATAGTAGATAAGAATAACACAATAGTAATGTGCGGTCGGGTACTGGACCAAGTCCGTTTTATAAAGTCATTATAAACACTATTTACAATTACCACTTGGAATTGTGGAATATGTTCCTCGGTCTTTTAGTTGGTGCGATGACTGTCGGGTCGTAATCTATAAGTTTTCTGATATGTTCATATTTTGAATGCGTAATTTTAGAGTAGAGGTTATGGCTTGTTCTTAAAATTTCGTCTTCTATGGCATTTATTTTTATATCTTTGTGGAGTTGGATGTTTCTTGTAAACCAAGGAGCATTGAGGATTTCTCTAATAATTTTATTTTGATATATTTGAATTTTCTTCCGGTAGGATTTGCATACGGTGGCCCAGACTGGAACAGCATACAGGAGCATTGGCCTGATTAGTGTGAGGTAAATTCTTCTTTTTAATAAAATGCTAAGGTTAGATTTTCTATTGAGGAGTGGTTGTAATGCCATTTTAGCAGCTGTGGCTTTCCGAATGGAGTAATCAACATGGGTTTTAAAGAGTAGTTGCTGGTCGAAGTAAACTTCGAGGTATTTAATGGTGGTAACTTCGTTGACTTGTTGATTATTAATTTTGATACCGTTTAGAATGGGGGTATTTTTATGGTATCTTCTGATGAAAATGACTTGGCTTTTAGTAGGATTAATTTTGAGCTTCCAGATATTGAGGTAGTGGGCGATTTGATTAACGGCAATTTCCAGTTTATCAGCTGCAAGTTGTGGTTTCAGGGATTTGGTGATTATAGCTGTATCATCTGCAAATTTGAAGATCTCTGAATTTAAGGGGATAGGCATATCGTTGGTATAGATATTGAAAAGTATAGGGCCAAGAACACTTCCTTGTACCACTCCACTTTTGATTTTTTTCTTTTTGGATATACGATTGTTGACTCTGACTTGAAAACATCTCCCTTTAAGGTAGGAATGGATTAATTTAATGAAATTGATAGGCAGTCGGGCAAGGTATAGCTTATAGAGTAAACCCTCATGCCATACCTTGTCGAAAGCCTTTTCAAGATCAATAAAACAGCTTGCAGTGGTATTTTTTTTGGTTATGGCCTCTGCCATATATTCTGTGACATTAAGTAGTTGATGGGTGGTGCTATGATCTTTTCGAAATCCGAATTGCTCTTTTTTAATAATATTGTTGTTTTCAAGGTGGTTGGTAAGATGCTTTTTCATAACCCGTTCGAAGACTTTGCCCATACATGGTAGCAGGCTAATTGGTCTGTACGAGTTTAATTCTGTTGGGTTTTTTCCTGGCTTGACAAAGACAGTGATAATGGCGTGTTTCCATTGCCCTGGGAAGTAGTTAAGACGAATGCAGGCGTTAATAATATTGGTGAGCAGTACTAGGTAATTGTGGGGGAGAATATCCAGTATTTTATTAGTGATTCCGTCAAATCCAGGGGCTTTGCGTTTTTTAAGGTTGTTGATTATAATTTTAATTTCATTAGGAGTAGAAAAGGGCATTCTTTCAGCGTCGGTATAATAGTTGAGTTGGTTGATAAAATTTTTAACTTCGGTTTCAGTATCTTCATCTTGATAATTATTGGTGGTAAAGGTATTTTCAAAGTGGTCTGCTAAGGCTTCTGCCATATCACTGTCTGTGTAAGCCGTTCCTGTTCCGGTGTTGATGGGACCAAAGCTGTTATTATTGTTCCTGAGAGTTTTGGCGATTTTCCAGACAGTGTCCTGATTAGTTTCTATAGAATCTAGTAGGAGCTCCCAATTATTAGATTTATATTCGTTCATTAGGTTTTTGATATTTCTAATTTTTCTATTAAGTATGTTTTTGATTCTAGGATCAGCTGTGAGTCTCCAGAGTTTTGCTGTTCTGTTTTTATCTTTAATTTTGTTGCGGATTTCTTCGGGTAGTTTAGGTTTTTTGTATTCTTCATACCTGGTAGCTTGATGCAGTGGAGTATTGATGCTTCTATTGATTTTGGTGATATTATATTCTATGTTAGCGGAGTTGGCAAGAGCAGGTCTAGCTGGAAGTTTTTCTAAGCAATTATGGAATATGTCCCAGTTAATTATTTTTTTCATTGGAATTCTATTGTCGAAGCCATAATAGATGAATCGCACTGGGAGGTGGTCAGAGGTAAGTTCGTGGATGACTTCAAGGTAAGGTGTTTGGTGAATATTTTTGGTTATGAGGATGTCGAGAACTTCAGAAGTGCCGGTGTGGTGGTACCTAGTAGGTTGAGTAGGTCCTTGGATTTTCAGGTCATTGTTAGTGGCAAAGTTATAGAGGAAGGTTCCATTGGGGTTATTGGTGCTTGAGTTCCAAGATATGTGTTTTGCGTTCAGGTCTCCTGCAATGATGATGCGATTGTTGCTATTGGTGAGTTGATAGAGGTCGTTATATGTAATAATATTGTTAGGTGCACTGTAAATGGAAATGAAAATGGTGGGTTCGTCGATGTGCGAGTGTACAATAACTGCGCAGTATTCCAAGCTGTTAATGCCATTAATATTGTAGCTGGTAGCTTGCAGGTGTTTTTTAGTGAGGATGAGGGTGCCCCCTCCTCGGTTGTGTCTTCTATCTGATCTGAAGGTGTTATATCCTTGTAGTTTGAATTTATTCGCGGCTCGTAAATGAGTTTCATTAATTAAAAATATGTCGATATTATGTTTTGAAATAAAGTCTTCGATTTCTGTGCGCTGATGCGCAACTCCGTTAGCATTAAAAAATGCTATGTTTAGGCTGCTGGGGGCAGCAGTGTGATAATTATTGATATTGCTGTTGTAATTAATTATTACAGCTGACTAAAAGTTCAAAGGCTTCCAAGCCTATTTGGATCTTGTCCATAATTGATTTGGCATTGAAAAATCTCTCTAGGAGCGTTTTTCCTTTATGGAACAGATTTTTAATCCACATAAGCATGTCAGAGGTGGATGTGGTGGAGTTTTCTTCGTTAGTGTTGGTAGTTTGACTATTATTATTATCGTTTGTGGTTTCGCTGTTACTGGCAGGGGTGGAGTGTCTGCTAGGCAGTGGTGGTAAATTAACAAAATTGTTGATGGGTACAGGCGCTGCAGTAGAATTAGATTTTTGTATTCTCTGTTGTTCCATGGATTTTTTGATGTTGTCTGGATGCTTTTCACATCCACGATACGACGAGACGTGAGGTCCTCCGCAGAGACAGCATTTTCCAGGCAGGTTCTTGTCCTTCTTGCAAAGATAAGTGAAATGTTTATCTCCGCATTTAAGGCATCTAGGATTGTGTTTACAGTGTGCCTTACTGTGTCCGTAACGTTGACATTTATGGCACTGTTTATGCCCTGGTGTGGGTCTGAAGGGGCAAATTTGCACTCCTAAGTCTAGTATGTGGGTGATTTCGAAAATTTTTTTGCCGTTATTGTTTCTGGCGACTTCTGCTACGTATGTGAGTAGTTTGATGATTTCGTTTTCTATTTTTTTGGTGATTTGTCGGACGTTAGTGACAGGGATCCCTAATTCTTTTAACTCTTGCATGATATCTTCGGTGTTGGTATGTCCAGGTAGTTTTTTGATGACTGCTCTGATAGGTTTTTCGTGGGGAAGTGGAAAGGTATGGTAAGGTATGGCTTTAGTATCAAGGAATTTGGTTATTGATCTGTAGTCGTCGGAGTCTCGGACTTTTATGTGGATGTCACCACCTTTTAAATTACTTTCAAATTTTTCGACAAGTTTTTTGAGCTCGTCCCTTAAGGGTTTCCATTCTATAACGTCGGATATGATTATAGGAGGGATTCTCTTAGCTGTTTTGTAAGGTTTGATAAAACCTTCTTCATCAGTGATCTGAGAATTCAAAATTTGCGTATTGTCTGTTGTTTCCATTTCATCTTCTAGTCTTAGGGCTGTGTATCGATTTTTAACAGATGTTAATGAGGAATTACTTCCGTCACTCAGCGTTCTTTTGTGTGTTTTCCTAGGAATGCACCATTTACTTGTGTTATCATTTGGAGGTAGGTTGGAGTTTTGATAGTTACTATTTTCGTTGTTGTCATTATTGGGAATATTTTCGGTAATAGCCTGCTCGTAATGGCCATCTAATAGGATTTTCTTGGCAGCAAGCCGATCATAGGTGTCACAAAGACTGTCGAAAATATCAGGAGTGACCTGAATCGTTTGGTTTAAGATCAGATTTTTTTGGATAGCGAGATGAGTGATTTGCGCGTCAATCTCCTCGCGAGTGCCTTTTTTGATGAGATTTTCGATTGCATCAGGATTCCGTATGAAGTCGTACGGTTCCATTACGTAAAAAAGCGTGATACTAGTCTGGCATGTCAATCATGAATTCATAAAAGTCGCAATACTTACGGAGAGTCAAGAAGAGCTGTGAAGTACACCCTGCTCGGTTAAAATCCAAAGCTCGAATCCCAAAGAGCACCATCATCGTCTGTCGCCCATGAACCTTATAAGAGATAGACTAACCCAGTAGGCGGGGCGCGCGTCACCGCCATGTCGGCAAGGAAGAGTAAGGACGATCTGGTTTATTTTAACACTGAAACCTATGGCGTTTCTATCACGTAACTCTTTTTAATTATTAAATGTGATACGTTGTATAGTGATGAGATTATGAAAGCCACAGTTTTTTCCAAATAGGATTTAATATATCTCATTAAAGCACTTTTTAAGGCATTTCACGCATTTCTTTTTTTTTTTTTTTTTTTTTTCACAACCACATACAACAGCATATCTAGAATTTCCGCACTGGAGATAAAACTGTTATTTTCCGTACAGTGCTCTCTCTGAACTCGTTGAGTTTGTTAATCAAAAATTCGTTAAAGTGTTTCAAATTCGAAATTCAGCCGTCCAGATACCTATGCTCGGGTGGAGGATTACTTTATTCAAAATTTGATGGCTCTAGATACTGCCGCTTTTGTCCATGTCCATGGAACTTATAAGAGATAGACTAACCCAGTGGGCGGAGCGTGCGTCACCCACATGTCCACAAGAAAGAGTAGGGGCAATCTGGTTTAATTTAACACGGAAAACTATGGCTTTATATCACATAACTGTTTTTAATTATTAAATGTGATACGATGTATAAGTGATGAGATTATGAAAGTCACAGGTTTTGCAAATAAGATTTAATATATTTCATAAAATTATTCTTTACCGCACGTTGCGCATTTTTTTCAAGCGTAATTCTTGTATAAATTCCTTTACTCTAGTAAAACGGTAAAAATTCTAAACGCAAAATCGATGAATTTATTTTTGTGTACAAATAAAGAAAAGTTAAATAATATTGATAGCATATGATGCTTTGAAACAAATAAGGTAAAATTAAACAATGTCTGATAATTTTTTTTTTTTTTTTTTAATTTTGTATGCATTTTCAGGCAGTAGTTTTTAAAATTATTATAACATAAGAGGACGATCATTTATTCTATTATATCATCAATAATTATTAACATTACAAGATGAGTATTTATTTTAGTAATTCATAAAATTCGGAGCATAAACTTTTCTGAGTGTTATGAGGGAAAAAAGATAAACTCTGTAAGCACTCAGATTTGATTTTATAGTACGGACCAAAGGAGCGTTTTTTGTAACGTTTTTCGTGTTACCTTTATTTATTTAATAACATGTTCTTCGCAAGTAAACCACATAAAATTAAATTCAAGAGCAATATCACAAAATATTTGAAAATGGCATATCTTTAGAATTTCCGCGCTGAAGATAAAAATGTTATTTTCTGTATAGGGTTGCCATTGCTTGCTTTGAACTTGTTGAGTTTCTTAGTTGCAAAATATGAAATGGATTAAAACAAATTTGAAATTAGGCCGTCCAGGTGCCCATGTTCGGGTGGAGGATTACGTTATTCAAAATTCCGTCTTTTTTTTTCACAGTGCGAGAGAAACATACATGCATTCATACAGATTCTTCTTTATTTAATTTCTTTAAATATAATACAAGGCGATAATATTTGGTGGCAAGAGTTTGCAAAGTGAAACGGAGATTTATAGTGAAACAAAGTAAAATGCCGTTTCGAAACTAATAGCTTTTCTGAGCTGCCTCCCATTTTGGCTAATAAAATAAACTCACAATAAATAAGAAAACTCACGTAGAACTAGAAATAAATTTAAAAAATAATCACTATAAAATACTAGCACAATTAATTATTATGAGTTAAATACAATTTTTAGCACTAGAATAAATGCATAAAAATTATTAGTGTTAAAAGTGTTTATCACTATGATGTATTATATGAAACATTATTGAAATAAGACTCCTTTGTAGAATATTATGCTATAATATTCAGATATAATTTTAAAAAAGCAGTACAATTAAGAATTTTAAACTAAAACGTTCAAAAATCCATTTTCAGATTTTAGTATTTTTTTACTTATTTACACAAATAAAAAGCATAAAAATTGTAACAGAAAATTGTTTGTTTGAATTTTTTATAAGTTCAGATTTAAAATATTATTTTTTTAAAAGAAATAGATAAAAAAATTTTTTTACAGCATTGGAAAAGCTAAACAAATATCCAGACCTCAAAGCATGCAACAGCTTTATAATTATTTAGAACCTTAATTATTCTTGATAAACATGCTAAATTTTTAAAAATCAATCTCAGTTTTAAAAATAAAAATTTCTAAAAATTCTAATTTGTGAAATGAGGCGCTATCACGATCTTTTTTTTTGAAAATTATACGCATTGAAATAGCCAACTAGTGTTAAGTTTCTGCAAGTCCTGCCTACTCCTCCGGATGTGATCAAGGTGACAGCCGGGAATGCTCCAGGGCAAGGAAGAAAACCCATTTGGGTTAGGCTATTTATTTATTTTGAACTGGTTACAAAGCAGTTTTGTATTAGGAGTGCTGTCGGTTCTTTCGAAGATGTGTTTATTACTCCTACGGAATGAAGCATTGTGAAAACCCTGTAATATCTATTTAAAGAAACGTGATATCACCACAAACAAGGCGATCACACTCAACTGAAACTTTTACTTCGTTAATTACAGCATACAGTCGGAAAATTTATAAAACATAATATTTACATACCTCATAAAAATCGCCTTTCCAGGGCTTCATTTGAAGAATACACTTTGCAGACCCTCAAAATTACTTGTATGTTCACACACTATTTCCCTACGGAAATGACTATCCACTTCGATCACTGGGTTGCATACAGAGAGTCTTCTAAAGGTGAGTACCTATTTTATGAAATGGGAATTCTGCCGCTCGGCTATGCTTGTCTTGAGACTTCTCTCAAGGATGCGGATTAATCTTGATCTGCAAAGTTCAAAATAATCTCGATGGCTTGAAAAGCTAGACAAAGTTTCTGCATATTTGATTTAGAAGATTTAATTTTCTGAGCTATTATGGTTATTGATTTCATGAGATAAAGGGTTTTCTGATCTTTGAAAATGTTAATGATTTCTGCTAAATTTTCCTGCGGGTTTTTCTGCTTAACTTTGTCACTGTGAAGGTTTCTACGCATTTCTTGATTAGTTTGGCCTGAAGCCTGAATAAATTCGGGGAAGTCATCTTTAGTGGGAATTTCTTGTGGTTTTTCTATCTTCTCTAAATGATCGATTCTTTTTCTGTATACCTTAAAACCACGATAAGAAGAAACGTGATTTTCGTGACAGTAAATGCAATTTGGTTTTTCATCTGGTTTTGATTTACAGGTAATGGATCTGTGAGTTTGTCCGTACTTACAGCACCTGACCGTTTTGAACCAGTTATTTTGGGAGTGCCCGAACTCGTAGCAAATGAAACATTCAATTGGGCATTTTCTGGGCTGATATTTTTCTATTGTGATATTGAATCCGAACATCTTGTTTAATTGATGAATTTTCTCTCCTGCAGAATTTCTTTTTAGTTCAAAGAAAAATATAGGCAAACGGATAATTTGGTCTTCTGCTTTCTTCGTGAATTGCTTTACTTTCATTGTAGGAAACCTTCTGCTTTCTAAGTCTGCGTGAATTGCTTGCTCTTTGTGAGATCTTGGAATATTCTTAAGTATTACTTTAATTGAAGAGGCTGAGGAAATTTGGTACGTATGAAAACTAATCTGTGCTGTCTGGAATTTATGAATTGTAGCTTTATAATCGGTTTCGGTGGTAGTGTAAAGGAAAACCTGTCTGGCTTTGATTGTAACTTCAAATTCGTTTTTACATATTTCTCTGAGCATTTTGTCTATTTCAGGCCAATCAACATTGTTTTTTGGAATGACTAATGGGGGAAATTTCGTTTTATTTTCTGCTTTATTCTGTGTTATAGTCGTCAGCGTTTCATCTGTAACTTCAATAGCTTTGTTATTCTCGTTAGGAGTTTCAAAACTGTTATTTTGCGGAATATCTGGTGGTGGGATAGACTCGGAATTTTTCGCTGTTTTTCTTTGCAGTTTGCCAATTTTTCTGATTTATTGTTTTATCATCTGTTTTAGAATTTGCGAGTTTAGGAGTGTTCTGAATACTTGCTAAAATGAACTGATTTTGTTGAATTTCTTCTTGTAACTTTGAACGCATTTCTATCGCTGGTGGGGAGGTTAATGTCTTCATAGACTCAATACAGTTTAATATATCGGCGATTTCGTTTTCTAATTTGAGTGAGAGATCTTTTGGGTTAGACGGAAGCTGAGTATTAAGATATTCTTGCGAGATAGCTTCTGTTAAATTAGGAAAACCTTTTCAGTGTTTGTTAACTACTGCTTCAAAATTTGAAGGGAAGGGTTTGAATTTCTTAGTATCATCGGCTATTTTCGTAGGACTTCCTGTGGTTTTCTTTTCTTTTCTCTACGATTTACTTTTCTTAGTAGAAATTAGAGTAGCAATTATACTTTGAAGCGCCGGGTCATCTGAAGTAATTACAGGCATCTCTTTGGATGTAGTCCATTTTCTTGAGTAATTCGAATAAGTAGAATCATTATCGCTAACATAATCGCTGCAAAGTAGCATGCCTAGGAATTTTGGCCCTATCAGGCGGTTCGCTGTTACTGGCCATACCAAGGAGAGCAAGAAAAAATTACATTTACCAAAAATCAAGAAGAGCAGTCGTCGTCGCAAGAGTCACATTCTTTATTTTTTAACTCAGAATGACTAATATTATAAAGCAAAATGCATATGATCATTTTTTAACTCAGAATGCACAAAATGTATATCATTTATAGCATTCTTCAAATTATAACTCTTGACTTATTATTTATGACTTACTTTTTCCTGGTCATTTCCTGGTCAGAGTTTTCGGCAGTAGGTCCCATTAAAGTGCACCAGGCAAAGATATTTTGAAATAAAATGGTACTAAGGAAGTACCAACACCCGTGGGCGAAGAAAATTCAGCTGCGTGAGCAGGCATATCTTAATACTTACGAAAGTAGGCGTTCATCATAAAAATTGGGCAGTGATAATCAGTGGCATTAAAGTGAAGCATGCAGACAGATGCAGTGAGTTGTATGGCAAACGCAGATGGTGAGTGCAATATAGCTAGTAAGAACGCAGGAAGAGACAGAGTCCTTCAGAAGTATGCAGTAGCTAGATAGGCCTTAAAAAGTTCAAAAGTTCATAGAATCATACGATAAAGTAAAAATTCATACAAAATAATTTAAAAAATGAAATTAAGAAATGAAATAATAACATAAAAGTCTTGAATAAAAATTTTTATTGATTAACATAAATATAAGATGCAACACAAATAATAGGATAGAGTCCAATTTCAGAGTTCAAGTAAATTTTAAAAATTAAAATTTACAAGTTACCACCATGACGAATTGTGATAAGTTGTCCTTGGGCGTTTGACAGTGTATTCAATGGTTGGATCATAATCCAACATTTGTTTAATTGCGTTATACTGACTATGCTTCATCTTCTCGAAGAAGTTGTGAGCTGTCATGAGTATAAAGTTATGTACAGATGGAATATCCAGGTCGTTATGAATTATAAAGTTTCTCACGTACCAAGGTGCATTCATAATGCTACGTAGAATTTTATTTTGAAGTATATCCAGTTTTTTGCGCTCAGTTTTATTGGCGATTGCGCAGGCCGGCACTGCATATAGCATGATCGGTCGAATTAGAGATATGTAAAGCATTTTCTTTATTTTTAGACTGCGCTTTGATTTTTTGCCGATAATAGGATAAATTACCATGTAGGCTGCATTTGCTTTGTTTAAGATATAAGAAATATGATCTTTGAAGTTGAGCGACTTATCTATGTAAACACCTAAATATTTATAGGAATCAGCTACAGGGATTAGAGTTCTATCTAAGTAGATATAAGTATTGACTCTTAATCTTGTTTTGCATCTCCGATAGAGCACAATACAACATTTAGAGGCGTTGAGCTTAATTTTTCAAGTCTTGCACCAGTGATTGATCATATTGAGATGCGTTTGTAAATTACATAGAGCGAGTGGGGGTCTTCTGGATTCAGTCAGTACTACAGTGTCGTCAGCGTATTTGAGTATTTTCGTGTTGAATGGGTGCGGGAAATCATTGATATAAACATTATAGAGCCGGGGGGAAAGAACGGACCCTTGCGGGACCCCGCTATGAATTGTTTATCTGACAGATAAAGCGTCACGCGGCGAACTTGAAAAGTCCTGTTTTCCAGATAGGAACTAATGAGTTTTACAAAACTGTTTGGAAGCATAAAATTATTCAATTTACGCAGGAGGCCTGCATGCCACACGCTATCAAACGCCTTTTCGAAGTCGGGATAGCATGCAGCCACCCCGTTTTTCTTAGTAAAGGCTTGCGAAACAAAATCCACCAAACTGAAAGTTTGATGAGTCGTGCAGTGTCCACCGCGGAAGCCGAATTGCAGATCATCTATTAAATTGAGTCTTTCGAGATGGTTGGTGAGCCTTGAGCAGAGGATTTTCTCAAATACCTTTCCTAATGAAGGTAAAAGACTGATAGGTCTGTAGGAAAAGACTAGGTTAGGATCTTTCTTTGGTTTTAAGATATTGATAATTATTGAGTGTTTCCATTGCTGAGGGAAATAATTATTTGGGATGCAGGCATTAAAAATATTGACTATGTTAGTAATGCAACGTCTGGGAAGAGCTTTAAGTGCTTCATTGCTAATTTGATCATAACCTTTGTCTTTCTTTGGCTTGAGTTTGAATAATTTCTCTTACTTCTCTTGTTGAAGTAAAGGGAATGAAATTTGTTATAGGATAATTGTTAATACTGCCAATGGTAAAATTAACTTCTTCTTGGGAGTTATTCTCAGGCGGGTGAGGTTGAAAAATTTTCCCTAATTCATTAGCCATTATATTAGCAATCTCGTCCTCAGATTGTGAGGAGATTCCCATGTGATGAATTGCATGAGTTTGATTTGGTCTGCTATTTCTTAGAGATTTAGCACTTTTCCATACTGCTTGATCTTGAGGATCCAGGTTTGATAGGAGAAAGTCCCATTTTTTATTTCTGAATTCCATAATTTCATGCTTGATTTTCCTGTTTAAAAAGTTGATGTGCCTTTTGGCACGAGGATCTCCGGACCGCTGCCATTCCTTATGTTTTCTATTCTTCTCTGCAATAATATCTTTTATATATTTAGGAAGCGAGAGAAAATTAGTGCTTTTGCAGGGATAAGTCGCATTATTGATTGCATCTTTCATTTTAGTGGTGAATTTATAAATTTCATCTTCGATATCACAGTAATGATTACAATTGTTTCTGGAATTATAGTCTTTCATAGTATCAGAGAATTGGGTCCAATTTATCTTTGTTCTGTGTTTCTTTAATGGGGGATAAAAGCCATAAAAGTCGAAGTTCACTGGAAGATGATCAGAATTTAAATCCGTTATTACTTCTAAGAGAGGGGTATGAGGAATATTTTTAAGAAGTACAATGTCCAAACTTCGCTGTTTCCGTTAGCACCAAATCTTGTTGGAGAAGTGGGAGCAGCAAAATTGCTAATTAAATAGTTATGTAAATTGTTTCCATTGCTGTTAGATCCTCTAGAATTCCAGGCCTTATGCTTTTGCGTTCAAGTTCCCTGCGATGATAGTCGGGAAGTTGGTGGAGGTTAAGATATCCAAGTCAGTATTAGTCATTAGATTATTAGGAGGATTGTAAATAGAAATAAATAGGTAGGCTTCATTCAAAGCAGTATAAATGATAGCTGAAGAAAATTCGAGCAGACTATTGTGAGGAAGATCATATTCAGTAGGCTTTAAGTGATTTTTAATGATAATTGCAGTACCACCCCATCTACTTCGGGTTCTGTCTTTCCATATAATATTGTAGCCGTTAATTTTAAATTTATCGCAAGCTTTAAGGTGAGTATCACCTATCATCATGACATCAATGTTGTACTTATCGAAGTAATCTTTAATTTCTTGATATTGTTTTATGACACCGTTCCCATTGAAATAGGAAATTTTTAAGAAGCTATTGGTAGCTGAAATCATCGCGTTTATATTGCTATGAGGTCTAAAAGTCATAGTCTAAAGAAGTGAAATATTCAATTGCGGCCATTCCGACATCGAGTTTACCCATGATGTTTTTTGCTTTTTTAAGTTCTGTAAAGAATTCTTTCGCTTTTAGGAGTTGGGTTTTTATCCACTCAGAAAATGAAACTTCTTTAGTTTCGCTTTCTTGTTTATTTTTGTTTTCCTTTTGAGTTGTCCAGCTCGATTGATTTTTAGTATTTTCGTTTTTCTTAACTCCAGGGAGGGTAGGAAAATCTTCTTTTTTTAATTGAAATTGTATTTTTAATTGAAATCACCGCACAGAACGCAGACCGCTGGTAGTTCGTCCTTGTTCTTCTTACAGGTGTAAGTTTCGTGCGGTTCGGCTCATTTCAGACACCTAGGTTTCTAATGACATAGATCTCGAGTGTGTCCGTATCTCTGGCTCCTGTGCCATTGCACAGGGCCAGGTCTGGATTTGTAATCACGGACTATGACGTCTAATCCACGAAGTTGCTTTATTTGATAGGTTTGTTTACCCTTTTCGTTTCTTTTGACCTCGACTAAGAATCTAGGTAGTTTAACAATTTTTCCTTCTCGGAATCTTTCGAGCTGACGTATCTTTTCTACAGGAATTCCGTGTTCAGTGAGTTCTTTGTGAATTATTTCCACGTTTGAGTTTCTAGGCAGCTTCTTAATTCCTACTTTGATTGGTTTTTCGGAATTAATTTTGTATGTGTGGAATTGCACACCTCGTTTGGCCAGAAACTCCTTGATTGCGCGATAGTCATTTTTATCCCAGACTTTGATGTTGAATGTATCTCCTGTGAGATTGCCTTTGACTTTTTTACTCCTAAATTTTCGATTTCCTCTTTTAAGGTATCCCAGTTGGCTGTAAAATCTGAGAGAACAATTGTGCTTTGTGTAAAATGTGCTTTGTGAACAACTGTGTCCAGTGCTTTTTTTGGCGAGAATAAATCCTGCGGACTCTGAGTTCGATTCCTGCTCCATGCGGTCATCGTCCTGTAGGTCACTGAACTTATTTTTCTGTAGGGGTAGTTCAGCTTCCGATGAATTTGAATGCTTTCGTTATGCGTGATAAGGGGGGTTTTAAACCCGTCGCTGTCAGTAGAAATTTTCTTTTTCTTATTCTTAGATATAGTCGTTGTTCTTATTATTAGATATACTCTCTATATTTTTTGCACCGCTTTTTTGTGTTTTATTAGATGCTTTTGCCTTTAACATAGCATCGTTTTCGTTATTATTTTCCATAATGGAATTGTTTGTTTGATTTTTATGCATGACGGCCAGATTTAAGAATGCGTCGTAGTCCTGAATGATGCGTTCAAGTTCCGCTATACGTTTGAGAGCATCGCTAGTTTTGTTTTCAACTGAGTTGAATTTAAGGAGATCAGCAATAGCTTGCTTTTTTAGGGTTGTGTAAGAGTTAGCATTGTGTGGGAGATTAGCTCTCTCTAAGTGTATATTAATTCTACCGAAGGCTTGTTCGGCGGCTAAGATTTCATTATCTAAATTTGCGGATGGCTGACACTCACTCATATTTCACCGAGGTAAAGTCAAAAAGCAAAAATAGCTTACATAAATCCAGAGCAGCAGCTTCGGCGAAATACCGGAAGGCGTATTCCAAAGAAAAGCAATAATATCCAAATGAATGCGCAAACGATGCGTTGAAAAACCCGATCTGGACGCGATTAAAAAGGCAACCAGTTCAAAGCAAATTCCAACTCAGAATGAGACGATATTATAAAATCAGAATGCACAAAATTTACATCATTTTATATTATAACTCAGAATGCACAAAATTTATCCATATTATAACTCAGAATGCACAAAATTTATATCATTTAAAGAATTATCTGATATTATAACTCAGAATGCACAAAATTTATATCATTTTTTTTTTTTTTTCTTTGAAAGAGTCCTTAGACTTAGACTCTGTAATTGACCGAGCTATTGCGAAGAGCAATGTTGCCCGTTCCAGAATTAAAGTCCAAGGGCACTTGACATAAATAAATCCGGACCTGGAGAAAATCTCAGATGAGAAAAAGGAAATAAGGGGAAAAAGAGAAGTACCAAAAGGAGCAAGACGATCCAGTCGGACAAGTTCGCAAAACGTGACGAGCGATCATAGCTTTCAAGGAGGACCCAAGACAATGGAATTCAATGACAACAATACGAGAAGATACACTACAGCAATAGTTCCAATGACAAATTCAAATACAATTAAACAACATCAATCAGTAGTGCTAAATACAACACAATACAAAACAACTATACAACACAATTTAAATACAACTATTCAACGAAGCTACAGAAGAACTTCAATCAAAATCAGATGCATTGGAAGTATAAACAGCTAACAATTGAGGATCTAAGTGAAAAAGTCCCATGAAGGTGTGAGCTGCAAGTGGTCTGACGCTTCTATCTTCGAAGAGAATTTCATAATTAAAGACTTGGAAGTAATTAACAAAGTCACATTGCACAGCTTTGTTGAAGAATTTTTCATTAGATCTTCTGATGTAATCTGGAATCGTCTCAAGTTTTAAGTCTCTGTGTAAAAGTTTATTGCGGGTAAGATAGTGTGAATCAGTAATAATGCGCAGAAATTTGTTTTGCACTACTTGTAATTGATGCAGTTGAGTTTGAGTGACCGTGTTCCAAGCAGAAGCAGCATAACAAAGTATCGGTCGAATGCAAGTGGTATATATATGTTTTTTGGTATGCAAGCTAAGATTTGAATATTTTCCAATGACCGGGAGAAATCTGCATATTATGCCCATGGCTTTGCTCATGACACTATTAATGTGATTAGACCATGTGAGCCTTTGGTTCAAAATAATTCCTAAGTATTTGGCCTTTGTGACCAGAGGAACAGCTTCTTGAAAAAGGTAGAGATCTTTAAAAGCAATATTTTTCCAAATTTTGCTAAGAATTAAAAGTTGTGACTTGCTAGCATTCATTTTTACGCGCAAATTTGTGCACCAGTCTTCTACGGCATAGAGGTAATTTTGCATTTTGTCTACTGCATGATTAGCTTGGATGGATTTAATTGCAATCGCCGTATCGTCGGCATAACATGCTAATAGAGAGTAATTGTCCAAACCAGGGTGAGGAAAATCTGATATGTAGAAAAGATATAGTACTGGACCGAGAATACTTCCTTGTGGGACGCTGGATCTTATATGTCTTGAATTGGATTTTTCATTTCTTTGAGCGACGAAGAAAGTGCGGTTCTGCAAAAAGCAGCAGATCAGAAGAATGAGTTCGCTAGGAAGTCCCAAGTTGATAAGCTTGAAGACGAGCCCCTCATGCCATACTCAGTTCAGTTCAGTTCAGTTATCTGATTTAGACTGCATTTAGCAGCCCACTTTTAACTGCCTCTCATGGTATTGCCCTAAGGCATGGAAAAATGAGAATAAGGCGGTAACTGCCGCGCCTCTATAGGCGGAGCTGGAATAGTACATGAGTACACAATGAAATTTAGAATTTAGAAGTGCATCTGGGAAACTGTTAGAGCTGGCAACAAAATATGAAAATATATTAAGTTATGTGGTAAACTAGTGGTGAACAATCATAATTAAATCACTAATACTTTGAATTTCATAATTTAAATCAAATGGCACTTGCCAGGCTGAATTGCAATGAGTTCTACCCAGTGGGTGTGGCTTGAAACGTCGTAGGTCGGCGGCAGTTACCACAGGAGTCACCCTCCCGTAAACTGACCTCGGCCAATGTTTCTTGAAAGTTCACACTCCGGTGGAAAAAGAAATCAGTACTTGCAGGTAAGCACAGTCAAATAATAAAGTGAAAATGAAGAATTCACACTTGAAGACACACAATACTTGTAAAGCATAGTAAATTAAATGTATACACAATGAAATAGCAAGAGAACACTTGATCAACCAACATACAGTGGTTTTAGTCTTGTACTCTGTAGCTGTTATTCTCAAAACGCGAAGTGGTGAATTTCTCTATATACACAATATGTACACAAAAGCAGATACCTATGAGCTAAGCCATTACCCATTTGGGTGTGGCAAAGTCAATCTATAAGTAGTAGAAAACAAATTGAACATAAAAAATATAAAAAACTACCAAAGAGCAATGCCATTATCCATTAGGATGTCACAATGTTCATCTGAGGTAGTTGAAAATACGAAGAATAAGTGAGCTTTAATCCAAAGTCCGATGCTGTGGGATATTATACAGTCTCATATAATAAAATTTTTTATATACACTATTTACAATTCACCACTTCATATTATGGAAGATGCTTCTGGGCCTATTTGCAGCACATTCCAGGATAGGATCATAATTAATTAGCTCCCTTATATGGTACCCTTATATACAAACTAAGCGGTTTCAAAGCCATAAACACAGTTCTTAAGAATATTTTCTACTTTTTAATGTGATTGACTGTGTGAGTGTAAAATATTTATTAAATCATAGAAAAATTAATCATAATTCCATAATTTTATGGAATTGCACTATTTGGACGCACTAAAATCCTTATATGTTATTATTTTTTATGATAAATACTTTAGGTGGCTCGAAGGGCCAGCCGGAAGTTTTAAAATACATAATATAGAGAACATAAAAATATGTTTGGCAACCTCTAAGACTCTATTAGGATTTCTAAAAATATGCAGTTTCAAAATATTTTGTGATTTTGCATTTGAACTGAATTCACGCAGTGTTAGTGTGAAGAATGTGCTGTTTAATAAGTAAAGTTAACACATAAAATGTAATAATTAAAGGACAAAAAATTTATTAGCTACCGTAAGAAGAAAAACTGAATGCTTTGTGTGAAACGTAACTTAGTTTTATATCTAGTCTAACTTTATTTTCCGAAAAAATTTCCAAAACCGACAAATTGCTAAATTTATGCTAATTGAAAAACCGCGGTAGTTAGCACATTATTTTGCAGACAAAAATGCCCTCAATAATATTTTTGAATTTTGTTACAATTTCTGACAGTCTTAAATTGAGCGAATTGCAGTCAATCATATTAGAAATCAAAATTCTAGAGCACTTACTTTATTTTAAACACCCCTTCATTTCAAAGAACGAACGCGGTTTTATGTACAAATAATGATGAAGGAAGATCTTAAGATATTTACAAAGCACATTTTAAATTTTCTTACCACCGAAGGGCACAAAAACACTGGTGGTAACAAATTTGCAATAAGTATTAGGTTGGATTATAGTTGATTTTAAAATTCCATTAGTTCTACATTCTTCCTTTTTTCTCGATTTTAATATCTATTACTTTAATCAAAGTTTGTTTTGAAAGCTTCGATTTTAAACTTTTCATCTAAACTGAAAATGCATATCTCGACTGTATGTACCTACTTACATATATATAGGTGGGGAGTTGATATCTTTAAGTAAATAACACGGAAGTGTTATTTACTTAAAGATAACACAGACATTTAATGAATAATAATAGAAAAGCTACAGATTTGAATTTGAATAACAGTACCGTTGCGCGTTCTTCCGTTTGTTAGATACAAATACAGTTCTGCATGACTTTTAAGTATTTAAATAGCTACTCAGCGTCTACTCACGCTTGCTATTTTAACAGAGTTCGTTTGTTACCACCTTCGAGTGGAATCAACATCTATCTGCCATCATCGTCAAATCAAATCAAATCGTTTCATGATCGTAGCAGTATTAGTCGATCTCGACTTTAACTGATTCTTTTGTAGTTGTTTGCCCTAAGGCGATGGAGTAAAAGGAGAAGGCGAAAAATCGCCGCGCCGTTAAGGGCGAAGCTCCGTTGCGTGATAACGCTATCTGGAAAGGCAAGAAAGCTGTTCGGTGATGCGTGAATGGCGGGATCGGTCAATGACCCCTTACGTAGTGTCTTTAAACGCTCTTTTGGTGAAACTGCTTCCTATGAATGTTTTCGCGGTGAAAAGGCACTCGTGAATGAGGGAAAAGCGATCTTCGTACACAGAGAGTTTGAGTAATTAGTAAAAAGTCTTTACGCAATAAACTAAGTCCATTAGTAGTTTACAATGAGGTATTTATACTATTTACACTATTTACAATATGTTGTAAATATAAAACACTAGTAAAAATCTTGGTTAAAAAGGTGAATAAAATAAGATGAAAAAATTGAAAATAAAAGCTTGATTATATAGTAGATAAGAATAACACAATAGTAATGTGCGGTCGGGTACTGGACCAAGTCCGTTTTATAAAGTCATTATAAACACTATTTACAATTACCACTTGGAATTGTGGAATATGTTCCTCGGTCTTTTAGTTGGTGCGATGACTGTCGGGTCGTAATCTATAAGTTTTCTGATATGTTCATATTTTGAATGCGTAATTTTAGAGTAGAGGTTATGGCTTGTTCTTAAAATTTCGTCTTCTATGGCATTTATTTTTATATCTTTGTGGAGTTGGATGTTTCTTGTAAACCAAGGAGCATTGAGGATTTCTCTAATAATTTTATTTTGATATATTTGAATTTTCTTCCGGTAGGATTTGCATACGGTGGCCCAGACTGGAACAGCATACAGGAGCATTGGCCTGATTAGTGTGAGGTAAATTCTTCTTTTTAATAAAATGCTAAGGTTAGATTTTCTATTGAGGAGTGGTCGTAATGCCATTTTAGCAGCTGTGGCTTTCCGAATGGAGTAATCAACATGGGTTTTAAAGAGTAGTTGCTGGTCGAAGTAAACTTCGAGGTATTTAATGGTGGTAACTTCGTTGACTTGTTGATTATTAATTTTGATACCGTTTAGAATGGGGGTATTTTTATGGTATCTTCTGATGAAAATGACTTGGCTTTTAGTAGGATTAATTTTGAGCTTCCAGATATTGAGGTAGTGGGCGATTTGATTAACGGCAATTTCCAGTTTATCAGCTGCAAGTTGTGGTTTCAGGGATTTGGTGATTATAGCTGTATCATCTGCAAATTTGAAGATCTCTGAATTTAAGGGGATAGGCATATCGTTGGTATAGATATTGAAAAGTATAGGGCCAAGAACACTTCCTTGTACCACTCCACTTTTGATTTTTTTCTTTTTGGATATACGATTGTTGACTCTGACTTGAAAACATCTCCCTTTAAGGTAGGAATGGATTAATTTAATGAAATTGATAGGCAGTCGGGCAAGGTATAGCTTATAGAGTAAACCCTCATGCCATACCTTGTCGAAAGCCTTTTCAAGATCAATAAAACAGCTTGCAATGGTATTTTTTTTGGTTATGGCCTCTGCCATATATTCTGTGACATTAAGTAGTTGATGGGTGGTGCTATGATCTTTTCGAAATCCGAATTGCTCTTTTTTAATAATATTGTTGTTTTCAAGGTGGTTGGTAAGATGCTTTTTCATAACCCGTTCGAAGACTTTGCCCATACATGGTAGCAGGCTAATTGGTCTGTACGAGTTTAATTCTGTTGGGTTTTTTCCTGGCTTGACAAAGACAGTGATAATGGCGTGTTTCCATTGCCCTGGGAAGTAGTTAAGACGAATGCAGGCGTTAATAATATTGGTGAGCAGTACTAGGTAATTGTGGGGGAGAATATCCAGTATTTTATTAGTGATTCCGTCAAATCCAGGGGCTTTGCGTTTTTTAAGGTTGTTGATTATAATTTTAATTTCATTAGGAGTAGAAAAGGGCATTCTTTCAGCGTCGGTATAATAGTTGAGTTGGTTGATAAAATTTTTAACTTCGGTTTCAGTATCTTCATCTTGATAATTATTGGTGGTAAAGGTATTTTCAAAGTGGTCTGCTAAGGCTTCTGCCATATCACTGTCTGTGTAAGCCGTTCCTGTTCCGGTGTTGATGGGACCAAAGCTGTTATTATTGTTCCTGAGAGTTTTGGCGATTTTCCAGACAGTGTCCTGATTAGTTTCTATAGAATCTAGTAGGAGCTCCCAATTATTAGATTTATATTCGTTCATTAGGTTTTTGATATTTCTAATTTTTCTATTAAGTATGTTTTTGATTCTAGGATCAGCTGTGAGTCTCCAGAGTTTTGCTGTTCTGTTTTTATCTTTAATTTTGTTGCGGATTTCTTCGGGTAGTTTAGGTTTTTTGTATTCTTCATACCTGGTAGCTTGATGCAGTGGAGTATTGATGCTTCTATTGATTTTGGTGATATTATATTCTATGTTAGCGGAGTTGGCAAGAGCAGGTCTAGCTGGAAGTTTTTCTAAGCAATTATGGAATATGTCCCAGTTAATTATTTTTTTCATTGGAATTCTATTGTCGAAGCCATAATAGATGAATCGCACTGGGAGGTGGTCAGAGGTAAGTTCGTGGATGACTTCAAGGTAAGGTGTTTGGTGAATATTTTTGGTTATGAGGATGTCGAGAACTTCAGAAGTGCCGGTGTGGTGGTACCTAGTAGGTTGAGTAGGTCCTTGGATTTTCAGGTCATTGTTAGTGGCAAAGTTATAGAGGAAGGTTCCATTGGGGTTATTGGTGCTTGAGTTCCAAGATATGTGTTTTGCGTTCAGGTCTCCTGCAATGATGATGCGATTGTTGCTATTGGTGAGTTGATAGAGGTCGTTATATGTAATAATATTGTTAGGTGCACTGTAAATGGAAATGAAAATGGTGGGTTCGTCGATGTGCGAGTGTACAATAACTGCGCAGTATTCCAAGCTGTTAATGCCATTAATATTGTAGCTGGTAGCTTGCAGGTGTTTTTTAGTGAGGATGAGGGTGCCCCCTCCTCGGTTGTGTCTTCTATCTGATCTGAAGGTGTTATATCCTTGTAGTTTGAATTTATTCGCGGCTCGTAAATGAGTTTCATTAATTAAAAATATGTCGATATTATGTTTTGAAATAAAGTCTTCGATTTCTGTGCGCTGATGCGCAACTCCGTTAGCATTAAAAAATGCTATGTTTAGGCTGCTGGGGGCAGCAGTGTGATAATTATTGATATTGCTGTTGTAATTAATTATTACAGCTGACTAAAAGTTCAAAGGCTTCCAAGCCTATTTGGATCTTGTCCATAATTGATTTGGCATTGAAAAATCTCTCTAGGAGCGTTTTTCCTTTATGGAACAGATTTTTAATCCACATAAGCATGTCAGAGGTGGATGTGGTGGAGTTTTCTTCGTTAGTGTTGGTAGTTTGACTATTATTATTATCGTTTGTGGTTTCGCTGTTACTGGCAGGGGTGGAGTGTCTGCTAGGCAGTGGTGGTAAATTAACAAAATTGTTGATGGGTACAGGCGCTGCAGTAGAATTAGATTTTTGTATTCTCTGTTGTTCCATGGATTTTTTGATGTTGTCTGGATGCTTTTCACATCCACGATACGACGAGACGTGAGGTCCTCCGCAGAGACAGCATTTTCCAGGCAGGTTCTTGTCCTTCTTGCAAAGATAAGTGAAATGTTTATCTCCGCATTTAAGGCATCTAGGATTGTGTTTACAGTGTGCCTTACTGTGTCCGTAACGTTGACATTTATGGCACTGTTTATGCCCTGGTGTGGGTCTGAAGGGGCAAATTTGCACTCCTAAGTCTAGTATGTGGGTGATTTCGAAAATTTTTTTGCCGTTATTGTTTCTGGCGACTTCTGCTACGTATGTGAGTAGTTTGATGATTTCGTTTTCTATTTTTTTGGTGATTTGTCGGACGTTAGTGACAGGGATCCCTAATTCTTTTAACTCTTGCATGATATCTTCGGTGTTGGTATGTCCAGGTAGTTTTTTGATGACTGTTCTGATAGGTTTTTCGTGGGGAAGTGGAAAGGTATGGTAAGGTATGGCTTTAGTATCAAGGAATTTGGTTATTGATCTGTAGTCGTCGGAGTCTCGGACTTTTATGTGGATGTCACCACCTTTTAAATTACTTTCAAATTTTTCGACAAGTTTTTTGAGCTCGTCCCTTAAGGGTTTCCATTCTATAACGTCGGATATGATTATAGGAGGGATTCTCTTAGCTGTTTTGTAAGGTTTGATAAAACCTTCTTCATCAGTGATCTGAGAATTCAAAATTTGCGTATTGTCTGTTGTTTCCATTTCATCTTCTAGTCTTAGGGCTGTGTATCGATTTTTAACAGATGTTAATGAGGAATTACTTCCGTCACTCAGCGTTCTTTTGTGTGTTTTCCTAGGAATGCACCATTTACTTGTGTTATCATTTGGAGGTAGGTTGGAGTTTTGATAGTTACTATTTTCGTTGTTGTCATTATTGGGAATATTTTCGGTAATAGCCTGCTCGTAATGGCCATCTAATAGGATTTTCTTGGCAGCAAGCCGATCATAGGTGTCACAAAGACTGTCGAAAATATCAGGAGTGACCTGAATCGTTTGGTTTAAGATCAGATTTTTTTGGATAGCGAGATGAGTGATTTGCGCGTCAATCTCCTCGCGAGTGCCTTTTTTGATGAGATTTTCGATTGCATCAGGATTCCGTATGAAGTCGTACGGTTCCATTACGTAAAAAAGCGTGATACTAGTCTGGCATGTCAATCATGAATTCATAAAAGTCGCAATACTTACGGAGAGTCAAGAAGAGCTGTGAAGTACACCCTGCTCGGTTAAAATCCAAAGCTCGAATCCCAAAGAGCACCATCATCGTCTGTCGCCCATGAACCTTATAAGAGATAGACTAACCCAGTAGGCGGGGCGCGCGTCACCGCCATGTCGGCAAGGAAGAGTAAGGACGATCTGGTTTATTTTAACACTGAAACCTATGGCGTTTCTATCACGTAACTCTTTTTAATTATTAAATGTGATACGTTGTATAGTGATGAGATTATGAAAGCCACAGTTTTTTCCAAATAGGATTTAATATATCTCATTAAAGCACTTTTTAAGGCATTTCACGCATTTTCTTTTTTTTTTTTTTTTTTTTTTTTTTTTTTTTTCACAACCACATACAACAGCATATCTAGAATTTCCGCACTGGAGATAAAACTGTTATTTTCCGTACAGTGCTCTCTCTGAACTCGTTGAGTTTGTTAATCAAAAATTCGTTAAAGTGTTTCAAATTCGAAATTCAGCCGTCCAGATACCTATGCTCGGGTGGAGGATTACTTTATTCAAAATTTGATGGCTCTAGATACTGCCGCTTTTGTCCATGTCCATGGAACTTATAAGAGATAGACTAACCCAGTGGGCGGAGCGTGCGTCACCCACATGTCCACAAGAAAGAGTAGGGGCAATCTGGTTTAATTTAACACGGAAAACTATGGCTTTATATCACATAACTGTTTTTAATTATTAAATGTGATACGATGTATAAGTGATGAGATTATGAAAGTCACAGGTTTTGCAAATAAGATTTAATATATTTCATAAAATTATTCTTTACCGCACGTTGCGCATTTTTTTCAAGCGTAATTCTTGTATAAATTCCTTTACTCTAGTAAAACGGTAAAAATTCTAAACGCAAAATCGATGAATTTATTTTTGTGTACAAATAAAGAAAAGTTAAATAATATTGATAGCATATGATGCTTTGAAACAAATAAGGTAAAATTAAACAATGTCTGATAATTTTTTTTTTTTTTTTTTAATTTTGTATGCATTTTCAGGCAGTAGTTTTTAAAATTATTATAACATAAGAGGACGATCATTTATTCTATTATATCATCAATAATTATTAACATTACAAGATGAGTATTTATTTTAGTAATTCATAAAATTCGGAGCATAAACTTTTCTGAGTGTTATGAGGGAAAAAAGATAAACTCTGTAAGCACTCAGATTTGATTTTATAGTACGGACCAAAGGAGCGTTTTTTGTAACGTTTTTCGTGTTACCTTTATTTATTTAATAACATGTTCTTCGCAAGTAAACCACATAAAATTAAATTCAAGAGCAATATCACAAAATATTTGAAAATGGCATATCTTTAGAATTTCCGCGCTGAAGATAAAAATGTTATTTTCTGTATAGGGTTGCCATTGCTTGCTTTGAACTTGTTGAGTTTCTTAGTTGCAAAATATGAAATGGATTAAAACAAATTTGAAATTAGGCCGTCCAGGTGCCCATGTTCGGGTGGAGGATTACGTTATTCAAAATTCCGTCTTTTTTTTTCACAGTGCGAGAGAAACATACATGCATTCATACAGATTCTTCTTTATTTAATTTCTTTAAATATAATACAAGGCGATAATATTTGGTGGCAAGAGTTTGCAAAGTGAAACGGAGATTTATAGTGAAACAAAGTAAAATGCCGTTTCGAAACTAATAGCTTTTCTGAGCTGCCTCCCATTTTGGCTAATAAAATAAACTCACAATAAATAAGAAAACTCACGTAGAACTAGAAATAAATTTAAAAAATAATCACTATAAAATACTAGCACAATTAATTATTATGAGTTAAATACAATTTTTAGCACTAGAATAAATGCATAAAAATTATTAGTGTTAAAAGTGTTTATCACTATGATGTATTATATGAAACATTATTGAAATAAGACTCCTTTGTAGAATATTATGCTATAATATTCAGATATAATTTTAAAAAAGCAGTACAATTAAGAATTTTAAACTAAAACGTTCAAAAATCCATTTTCAGATTTTAGTATTTTTTTACTTATTTACACAAATAAAAAGCATAAAAATTGTAACAGAAAATTGTTTGTTTGAATTTTTTATAAGTTCAGATTTAAAATATTATTTTTTTAAAAGAAATAGATAAAAAAATTTTTTTACAGCATTGGAAAAGCTAAACAAATATCCAGACCTCAAAGCATGCAACAGCTTTATAATTATTTAGAACCTTAATTATTCTTGATAAACATGCTAAATTTTTAAAAATCAATCTCAGTTTTAAAAATAAAAATTTCTAAAAATTCTAATTTGTGAAATGAGGCGCTATCACGATCTTTTTTTTGAAAATTATATGCATTGAAATAGCCAACTAGTGTTAAGTTTCTGCAAGTCCTGCCTACTCCTCCGGATGTGATCAAGGTGACAGCCGGGAATGCTCCAGGGCAAGGAAGAAAACCCATTTGGGTTAGGCTATTTATTTATTTTGAACTGGTTACAAAGCAGTTTTGTATTAGGAGTGCTGTCGGTTCTTTCGAAGATGTGTTTATTACTCCTACGGAATGAAGCATTGTGAAAACCCTGTAATATCTATTTAAAGAAACGTGATATCACCACAAACAAGGCGATCACACTCAACTGAAACTTTTACTTCGTTAATTACAGCATACAGTCGGAAAATTTATAAAACATAATATTTACATACCTCATAAAAATCGCCTTTCCAGGGCTTCATTTGAAGAATACACTTTGCAGACCCTCAAAATTACTTGTATGTTCACACACTATTTCCCTACGGAAATGACTATCCACTTCGATCACTGGGTTGCATACAGAGAGTCTTCTAAAGGTGAGTACCTATTTTATGAAATGGGAATTCTGCCGCTCGGCTATGCTTGTCTTGAGACTTCTCTCAAGGATGCGGATTAATCTTGATCTGCAAAGTTCAAAATAATCTCGATGGCTTGAAAAGCTAGACAAAGTTTCTGCATATTTGATTTAGAAGATTTAATTTTCTGAGCTATTATGGTTATTGATTTCATGAGATAAAGGGTTTTCTGATCTTTGAAAATGTTAATGATTTCTGCTAAATTTTCCTGCGGGTTTTTCTGCTTAACTTTGTCACTGTGAAGGTTTCTACGCATTTCTTGATTAGTTTGGCCTGAAGCCTGAATAAATTCGGGGAAGTCATCTTTAGTGGGAATTTCTTGTGGTTTTTCTATCTTCTCTAAATGATCGATTCTTTTTCTGTATACCTTAAAACCACGATAAGAAGAAACGTGATTTTCGTGACAGTAAATGCAATTTGGTTTTTCATCTGGTTTTGATTTACAGGTAATGGATCTGTGAGTTTGTCCGTACTTACAGCACCTGACCGTTTTGAACCAGTTATTTTGGGAGTGCCCGAACTCGTAGCAAATGAAACATTCAATTGGGCATTTTCTGGGCTGATATTTTTCTATTGTGATATTGAATCCGAACATCTTGTTTAATTGATGAATTTTCTCTCCTGCAGAATTTCTTTTTAGTTCAAAGAAAAATATAGGCAAACGGATAATTTGGTCTTCTGCTTTCTTCGTGAATTGCTTTACTTTCATTGTAGGAAACCTTCTGCTTTCTAAGTCTGCGTGAATTGCTTGCTCTTTGTGAGATCTTGGAATATTCTTAAGTATTACTTTAATTGAAGAGGCTGAGGAAATTTGGTACGTATGAAAACTAATCTGTGCTGTCTGGAATTTATGAATTGTAGCTTTATAATCGGTTTCGGTGGTAGTGTAAAGGAAAACCTGTCTGGCTTTGATTGTAACTTCAAATTCGTTTTTACATATTTCTCTGAGCATTTTGTCTATTTCAGGCCAATCAACATTGTTTTTTGGAATGACTAATGGGGGAAATTTCGTTTTATTTTCTGCTTTATTCTGTGTTATAGTCGTCAGCGTTTCATCTGTAACTTCAATAGCTTTGTTATTCTCGTTAGGAGTTTCAAATCTGTTATTTTGCGGAATATCTGGTGGTGGGATAGACTCGGAATTTTTCGCTGTTTTTCTTTGCAGTTTGCCAATTTTTCTGATTTATTGTTTTATCATCTGTTTTAGAATTTGCGAGTTTAGGAGTGTTCTGAATACTTGCTAAAATGAACTGATTTTGTTGAATTTCTTCTTGTAACTTTGAACGCATTTCTATCGCTGGTGGGGAGGTTAATGTCTTCATAGACTCAATACAGTTTAATATATCGGCGATTTCGTTTTCTAATTTGAGTGAGAGATCTTTTGGGTTAGACGGAAGCTGAGTATTAAGATATTCTTGCGAGATAGCTTCTGTTAAATTAGGAAAACCTTTTCAGTGTTTGTTAACTACTGCTTCAAAATTTGAAGGGAAGGGTTTGAATTTCTTAGTATCATCGGCTATTTTCGTAGGACTTCCTGTGGTTTTCTTTTCTTTTCTCTACGATTTACTTTTCTTAGTAGAAATTAGAGTAGCAATTATACTTTGAAGCGCCGGGTCATCTGAAGTAATTACAGGCATCTCTTTGGATGTAGTCCATTTTCTTGAGTAATTCGAATAAGTAGAATCATTATCGCTAACATAATCGCTGCAAAGTAGCATGCCTAGGAATTTTGGCCCTATCAGGCGGTTCGCTGTTACTGGCCATACCAAGGAGAGCAAGAAAAAATTACATTTACCAAAAATCAAGAAGAGCAGTCGTCGTCGCAAGAGTCACATTCTTTATTTTTTAACTCAGAATGACTAATATTATAAAGCAAAATGCATATGATCATTTTTTAACTCAGAATGCACAAAATGTATATCATTTATAGCATTCTTCAAATTATAACTCTTGACTTATTATTTATGACTTACTTTTTCCTGGTCATTTCCTGGTCAGAGTTTTCGGCAGTAGGTCCCATTAAAGTGCACCAGGCAAAGATATTTTGAAATAAAATGGTACTAAGGAAGTACCAACACCCGTGGGCGAAGAAAATTCAGCTGCGTGAGCAGGCATATCTTAATACTTACGAAAGTAGGCGTTCATCATAAAAATTGGGCAGTGATAATCAGTGGCATTAAAGTGAAGCATGCAGACAGATGCAGTGAGTTGTATGGCAAACGCAGATGGTGAGTGCAATATAGCTAGTAAGAACGCAGGAAGAGACAGAGTCCTTCAGAAGTATGCAGTAGCTAGATAGGCCTTAAAAAGTTCAAAAGTTCATAGAATCATACGATAAAGTAAAAATTCATACAAAATAATTTAAAAAATGAAATTAAGAAATGAAATAATAACATAAAAGTCTTGAATAAAAATTTTTATTGATTAACATAAATATAAGATGCAACACAAATAATAGGATAGAGTCCAATTTCAGAGTTCAAGTAAATTTTAAAAATTAAAATTTACAAGTTACCACCATGACGAATTGTGATAAGTTGTCCTTGGGCGTTTGACAGTGTATTCAATGGTTGGATCATAATCCAACATTTGTTTAATTGCGTTATACTGACTATGCTTCATCTTCTCGAAGAAGTTGTGAGCTGTCATGAGTATAAAGTTATGTACAGATGGAATATCCAGGTCGTTATGAATTATAAAGTTTCTCACGTACCAAGGTGCATTCATAATGCTACGTAGAATTTTATTTTGAAGTATATCCAGTTTTTTGCGCTCAGTTTTATTGGCGATTGCGCAGGCCGGCACTGCATATAGCATGATCGGTCGAATTAGAGATATGTAAAGCATTTTCTTTATTTTTAGACTGCGCTTTGATTTTTTGCCGATAATAGGATAAATTACCATGTAGGCTGCATTTGCTTTGTTTAAGATATAAGAAATATGATCTTTGAAGTTGAGCGACTTATCTATGTAAACACCTAAATATTTATAGGAATTAGCTACAGGGATTAGAGTTCTATCTAAGTAGATATAAGTATTGACTTTTAATCTTGTTTTGCATCTCCGATAGAGCACAATACAACATTTAGAGGCGTTGAGCTTAATTTTTCAAGTCTTGCACCAGTGATTGATCATATTGAGATGCGTTTGTAAATTACATAGAGCGAGTGGGGGTCTTCTGGATTCAGTCAGTACTACAGTGTCGTCAGCGTATTTGAGTATTTTCGTGTTGAATGGGTGCGGGAAATCATTGATATAAACATTATAGAGCCGGGGGGAAAGAACGGACCCTTGCGGGACCCCGCTATGAATTGTTTATCTGACAGATAAAGCGTCACGCGGCGAACTTGAAAAGTCCTGTTTTCCAGATAGGAACTAATGAGTTTTACAAAACTGTTTGGAAGCATAAAATTATTCAATTTACGCAGGAGGCCTGCATGCCACACGCTATCAAACGCCTTTTCGAAGTCGGGATAGCATGCAGCCACCCCGTTTTTCTTAGTAAAGGCTTGCGAAACAAAATCCACCAAACTGAAAGTTTGATGAGTCGTGCAGTGTCCACCGCGGAAGCCGAATTGCAGATCATCTATTAAATTGAGTCTTTCGAGATGGTTGGTGAGCCTTGAGCAGAGGATTTTCTCAAATACCTTTCCTAATGAAGGTAAAAGACTGATAGGTCTGTAGGAAAAGACTAGGTTAGGATCTTTCTTTGGTTTTAAGATATTGATAATTATTGAGTGTTTCCATTGCTGAGGGAAATAATTATTTGGGATGCAGGCATTAAAAATATTGACTATGTTAGTAATGCAACGTCTGGGAAGAGCTTTAAGTGCTTCATTGCTAATTTGATCATAACCTTTGTCTTTCTTTGGCTTGAGTTTGAATAATTTCTCTTACTTCTCTTGTTGAAGTAAAGGGAATGAAATTTGTTATAGGATAATTGTTAATACTGCCAATGGTAAAATTAACTTCTTCTTGGGAGTTATTCTCAGGCGGGTGAGGTTGAAAAATTTTCCCTAATTCATTAGCCATTATATTAGCAATCTCGTCCTCAGATTGTGAGGAGATTCCCATGTGATGAATTGCATGAGTTTGATTTGGTCTGCTATTTCTTAGAGATTTAGCACTTTTCCATACTGCTTGATCTTGAGGATCCAGGTTTGATAGGAGAAAGTCCCATTTTTTATTTCTGAATTCCATAATTTCATGCTTGATTTTCCTGTTTAAAAAGTTGATGTGCCTTTTGGCACGAGGATCTCCGGACCGCTGCCATTCCTTATGTTTTCTATTCTTCTCTGCAATAATATCTTTTATATATTTAGGAAGCGAGAGAAAATTAGTGCTTTTGCAGGGATAAGTCGCATTATTGATTGCATCTTTCATTTTAGTGGTGAATTTATAAATTTCATCTTCGATATCACAGTAATGATTACAATTGTTTGTGGAATTATAGTCTTTCATAGTATCAGAGAATTGGGTCCAATTTATCTTTGTTCTGTGTTTCTTTAATGGGGGATAAAAGCCATAAAAGTCGAAGTTCACTGGAAGATGATCAGAATTTAAATCCGTTATTACTTCTAAGAGAGGGGTATGAGGAATATTTTTAAGAAGTACAATGTCCAAACTTCGCTGTTTCCGTTAGCACCAAATCTTGTTGGAGAAGTGGGAGCAGCAAAATTGCTAATTAAATAGTTATGTAAATTGTTTCCATTGCTGTTAGATCCTCTAGAATTCCAGGCCTTATGCTTTTGCGTTCAAGTTCCCTGCGATGATAGTCGGGAAGTTGGTGGAGGTTAAGATATCCAAGTCAGTATTAGTCATTAGATTATTAGGAGGATTGTAAATAGAAATAAATAGGTAGGCTTCATTCAAAGCAGTATAAATGATAGCTGAAGAAAATTCGAGCAGACTATTGTGAGGAAGATCATATTCAGTAGGCTTTAAGTGATTTTTAATGATAATTGCAGTACCACCCCATCTACTTCGGGTTCTGTCTTTCCATATAATATCGTAGCCGTTAATTTTAAATTTATCGCAAGCTTTAAGGTGAGTATCACCTATCATCATGACATCAATGTTGTACTTATCGAAGTAATCTTTAATTTCTTGATATTGTTTTATGACACCGTTCCCATTGAAATAGGAAATTTTTAAGAAGCTATTGGTAGCTGAAATCATCGCGTTTATATTGCTATGAGGTCTAAAAGTCATAGTCTAAAGAAGTGAAATATTCAATTGCGGCCATTCCGACATCGAGTTTACCCATGATGTTTTTTGCTTTTTTAAGTTCTGTAAAGAATTCTTTCGCTTTTAGGAGTTGGGTTTTTATCCACTCAGAAAATGAAACTTCTTTAGTTTCGCTTTCTTGTTTATTTTTGTTTTCCTTTTGAGTTGTCCAGCTCGATTGATTTTTAGTATTTTCGTTTTTCTTAACTCCAGGGAGGGTAGGAAAATCTTCTTTTTTTAATTGAAATTGTATTTTTAATTGAAATCACCGCACAGAACGCAGACCGCTGGTAGTTCGTCCTTGTTCTTCTTACAGGTGTAAGTTTCGTGCGGTTCGGCTCATTTCAGACACCTAGGTTTCTAATGACATAGATCTCGAGTGTGTCCGTATCTCTGGCTCCTGTGCCATTGCACAGGGCCAGGTCTGGATTTGTAATCACGGACTATGACGTCTAATCCACGAAGTTGCTTTATTTGATAGGTTTGTTTACCCTTTTCGTTTCTTTTGACCTCGACTAAGAATCTAGGTAGTTTAACAATTTTTCCTTCTCGGAATCTTTCGAGCTGACGTATCTTTTCTACAGGAATTCCGTGTTCAGTGAGTTCTTTGTGAATTATTTCCACGTTTGAGTTTCTAGGCAGCTTCTTAATTCCTACTTTGATTGGTTTTTCGGAATTAATTTTGTATGTGTGGAATTGCACACCTCGTTTGGCCAGAAACTCCTTGATTGCGCGATAGTCATTTTTATCCCAGACTTTGATGTTGAATGTATCTCCTGTGAGATTGCCTTTGACTTTTTTACTCCTAAATTTTCGATTTCCTCTTTTAAGGTATCCCAGTTGGCTGTAAAATCTGAGAGAACAATTGTGCTTTGTGTAAAATGTGCTTTGTGAACAACTGTGTCCAGTGCTTTTTTTGGCGAGAATAAATCCTGCGGACTCTGAGTTCGATTCCTGCTCCATGCGGTCATCGTCCTGTAGGTCACTGAACTTATTTTTCTGTAGGGGTAGTTCAGCTTCCGATGAATTTGAATGCTTTCGTTATGCGTGATAAGGGGGGTTTTAAACCCGTCGCTGTCAGTAGAAATTTTCTTTTTCTTATTCTTAGATATAGTCGTTGTTCTTATTATTAGATATACTCTCTATATTTTTTGCACCGCTTTTTTGTGTTTTATTAGATGCTTTTGCCTTTAACATAGCATCGTTTTCGTTATTATTTTCCATAATGGAATTGTTTGTTTGATTTTTATGCATGACGGCCAGATTTAAGAATGCGTCGTAGTCCTGAATGATGCGTTCAAGTTCCGCTATACGTTTGAGAGCATCGCTAGTTTTGTTTTCAACTGAGTTGAATTTAAGGAGATCAGCAATAGCTTGCTTTTTTAGGGTTGTGTAAGAGTTAGCATTGTGTGGGAGATTAGCTCTCTCTAAGTGTATATTAATTCTACCGAAGGCTTGTTCGGCGGCTAAGATTTCATTATCTAAATTTGCGGATGGCTGACACTCACTCATATTTCACCGAGGTAAAGTCAAAAAGCAAAAATAGCTTACATAAATCCAGAGCAGCAGCTTCGGCGAAATACCGGAAGGCGTATTCCAAAGAAAAGCAATAATATCCAAATGAATGCGCAAACGATGCGTTGAAAAACCCGATCTGGACGCGATTAAAAAGGCAACCAGTTCAAAGCAAATTCCAACTCAGAATGAGACGATATTATAAAATCAGAATGCACAAAATTTACATCATTTTATATTATAACTCAGAATGCACAAAATTTATCCATATTATAACTCAGAATGCACAAAATTTATATCATTTAAAGAATTATCTGATATTATAACTCAGAATGCACAAAATTTATATCATTTTTTTTTTTTTTCTTTGAAAGAGTCCTTAGACTTAGACTCTGTAATTGACCGAGCTATTGCGAAGAGCAATGTTGCCCGTTCCAGAATTAAAGTCCAAGGGCACTTGACATAAATAAATCCGGACCTGGAGAAAATCTCAGATGAGAAAAAGGAAATAAGGGGAAAAAGAGAAGTACCAAAAGGAGCAAGACGATCCAGTCGGACAAGTTCGCAAAACGTGACGAGCGATCATAGCTTTCAAGGAGGACCCAAGACAATGGAATTCAATGACAACAATACGAGAAGATACACTACAGCAATAGTTCCAATGACAAATTCAAATACAATTAAACAACATCAATCAGTAGTGCTAAATACAACACAATACAAAACAACTATACAACACAATTTAAATACAACTATTCAACGAAGCTACAGAAGAACTTCAATCAAAATCAGATGCATTGGAAGTATAAACAGCTAACAATTGAGGATCTAAGTGAAAAAGTCCCATGAAGGTGTGAGCTGCAAGTGGTCTGACGCTTCTCTCTTCGAAGAGAATTTCATAATTAAAGACTTGGGAGTAATTAACAAAGTCACATTGCACAGCTTTGTTGAAGAATTTTTCATTAGATCTTCTGATGTAATCTGGAATCGTCTCAAGTTTTAAGTCTCTGTGTAAAAGTTTATTGCGGATAAGATAGTGTGAATCAGTAATAATGCGCAGAAATTTGTTTTGCACTACTTGTAATTGATGCAGTTGAGTTTGAGTGACCGTGTTCCAAGCAGAAGCAGCATAACAAAGTATCGGTCGAATGCAAGTGGTATATATATGTTTTTTGGTATGCAAGCTAAGATTTGAATATTTTCCAATGACCGGGAGAAATCTGCATATTATGCCCATGGCTTTGCTCATGACACTATTAATGTGACTAGACCATGTGAGCCTTTGGTTCAAAATAATTCCTAAGTATTTGGCCTTTGTGACCAGAGGAACAGCTTCCTGAAAAAGGTAGGGATCTTTAAAAGCAATATTTTTCCTAATTTTGCTAAGAATTAAAAGTTGTGACTTGCTAGCATTCATTTTTACGCGCAAATTTGTGCACCAGTCTTCTACGGCATAGAGGTAATTTTGCATTTTGTCTATTGCATGATTAGCTTGGATGGAATTAATTGCAATCGCCGTATCGTCGGCATAACATGCTAATAGAGAGTAATTGTCCAAACCAGGGTGAGGAAAATCTGATATGTAGAAAAGATATAGTACTGGACCGAGAATACTTCCTTGTGGGACGCTGGATCTTATATGTCTTGAATTGGATTTTTCATTTCTTTGAGCGACGAAGAAAGTGCGGTTCTGCAAAAAGCAGCAGATCAGAAGAATGAGTTCGCTAGGAAGTAATTTCATAATTTAAATCAAATGGCACTTGCCAGGCTGAATTGCAATGAGTTCTACCCAGTGGGTGTGGCTTGAAACGTCGTAGGTCGGCGGCAGTTACGACAGGAGTCACCCTCCCGTAAACTGACCTCGGCCAATGTTTCTTGAAAGTTCACACTCCGGTGGAAAAAGAAATCAGTACTTTCAGGTAAGCACAGTCAAATAATAAAGTGAAAATGAAGAATTCACATTTGACGACACACAATACTTGTAAAGCATAGTAAATTAAATGTATACACAATGAAATAGCAAGAGAACACTTGATCAACCAACATACAGTGGTTTTAGACTTGTACTCTGTAGCTGTTATTCTCAAAACGCGAAGTGGTGAATTTCTCTATATACACAATATGTACACAAAAGCAGATACCTATGAGCTAAGCCATTACCCATTTGGGTGTCGCAAAGTCAATCATCCATATCCATATCCTGATCCTAGCTGATTGGTATTCGGCCCTAAAAAGGGCCTTTACCAATACATATTTATCATACCCTGATAAGGGCTCCTAATAAAAGCATATCCATCGAAAGATGGTTCTTCTTCTGATTATGGCATAAGTGGCGCCATCCTTTGGCAGTTGTGGAAAAATTTCAAATTGCAATGGCATAAATGAATGGCATAAAGTTGAATAGCATATTGATGAAATGGCATAAAGTTGGCATATTAGTTGAATTGGCATTTTTAGAGGCTATGGCGTTAATGAAGACTTGATTGTATAAGCAATAATGGCATATTTGATTTTATGGCATAGAGATGCGTTGCGGCGTGCGTGCTTCCCTGTTGGAAGTTCGTGGCTGAATGATGTGATTATTCTATTCTATTGCTGTTACAAAAATGGCCTTGGCTACTAAGAGCCTTTATCCATTCGGTTTCTGTCATGCTGTATCAGCCGGTTGAAAGAAGAAGATATTCGTGTATAACACCCGCACAGAGGCGAAAAATTAATATGAGTTAATCCTGCGATTATAGCTGAACGTGTGATAAGCAATTGGCATTAGCAATTATTACGGCAGTGGTCTCAGGTCTCATGCAGTCAGGCGGCATGGCGGTCAGATCGGAAAAGCAATCCTTCAACCTCGGCATCCACTCCAATGCCAATGGATCAAGGATCAAGGAAGTGCAACTTACGGAGTTCATAGGCAATTACGCCTTTACCTCCACATCTTCAAAGGAAATTTAATCATCCGAAAGAGGGTATTGTCAAATAGGGTAAAAATTTTGATAAGCCGAATGACTTGGAGTAAGTGCCTTCACACTGAGTCAAAAAAAGGCAAAAAAAACTCAGAAGGTCTTAATTTTGCGCCGAAAAAGGGCCAGAATAATTTAGATAGGGGCAGCCATAAAAATTTTGACTAGAAATATAAAAGGTGAAGTTTCCTTGAACCGTGATAATCATTTTCTTGGCATACGTCAGATGAAGGGCACGCAGGGGAATTCCGATGCGCGCTCTTCGAGGTGGGGGGGAGGGGGGAACCTGTTTACAGGTCGAAAAAGTGGTTCTGTCAGTGATCAGCTGGGAGGGAGAAGTTTCATTTTATTTTTGACCGCTAGTCATTGCGGTTTTTAGAAGCCAAACAGGACGCTGTTAAGCGCCTAAGAAAGTTCCTTCTTAAAAGAAGAGAGAAGTTAAAATTTAAAGAATATTTTTCAGTTTTAGAGGGAACTTTTTCAGTTTTATTTTAGTTGAAAGATGATAGTAAGTTAAAGCAGTCCTATTTGACTGTGATGTTTCTTGTTAAAGAAACGTTAAAGAGGTTTCTCGAGTTAATGCCGTGTGCATTAAAGAACTTTAGAGGCGGGGGGGGGTTAAGGAACGAGAGGTAATTATTCACGTGGTTATCGGTGTGCTCATATCTAGCCCGTTTAAAAGGCAGAGCCGAATATTCCCTATTGAGTACCGCTCTGGGCCTCTTTCGGGAAGAAGCAACTGCAGGATCGTATACGGGTAGCATATGAAGCACAGGATTAGCGACACGTTGAATATTTTTGAAAACTTTTTCCGAAAGTCGCTGTATATAGCGATTAATGGGCATAATTTTGAGGTCGTTATGAATCTCTTCGTTCCGTACATACCACGGAGCTTTTAGAATTTGCCGAAGCATTTTAGATTGAAAAATTTGGACATGTTTTCTGTTAGTCAGTGCGCATGGGCCCCATACGGGACACGCATACGTAAGAACCGGCCTAATCATTGATTTGTAGAGCAAGATTTTGTTATCAGTTGACAGGTCGCTATGACTAGCTAAGAGGGGGCGTAGGGCGGTCTTGACAGCTGTCGCACCCGCTATGATTTTGCGGATGTGAGGCTGCCAAGTTAATTTTGAGTCTAGTAAAACACCTAGATATTTGTAAAAAGAGACCCAGGGAATAGGTTCACCGAAGAGCATTAAATTGGGTAAATTTGGGATATTTCTTCGGATGAACATGGTGGCAGCACATTTTGCGACATTAATTTTGATTTTATACAGACCGAGCCAGAGTTCTAAGGTCGAAAGGTAACTCTGCAATTGTGAGATTACCTGGAGGGTGTTGGAGTGTTGAGAAATGATGGCTGTATCGTCTGCGTATAGTGCAAGATCGATATTTGGGGCCTTAGGAATATCATTCACATAAAGGTTAAAGATTGCGGGGGCGAGGAGACTTCCTTGAGCCACCCCAGCATAGATTGGGCGGGGAGAGGAGAATTCGTGGTTAACTCGCACGCGGAAACTGCGTCCGGTCAAGTACGAGTTAATAATTTTAATGAGATGAGCCGAAAAACCAAGCCGCATGAGCTTGTAAATAATCCCGTCATGCCAAGTCCTGTCAAAGGCTTTGGCAACGTCTAGATAGACAATTCCAGTTCTCTCTCGCTTACGAAAGCCTGCATGAATGAATTCCACTACCCGGAGTAACTGGTGTACCGTGGAGTGTTTAGGTCGGAAGCCGAATTGTTCCGGGATTAGTAAATTTTGATCCCGACAGAATTCATTCAGGCGATTAAGTAAGACAAATTCATAGATCTTAGAGAGAGAAGATAACAGACTGATGGGTCTGTAATTGACGGGCAGGTTTAAATTTTGTCCCGGTTTTGGAATGGGAACGACTGCTGCAATTTTCCAACAGTCGGGGAAATAGCTTCTCCTGAGCATTAAATTTATGAGGACCGTGATCCATACGATAAACATAGGGGGGAAGTTTTTGATCATGCGATTCGAAATAGAATCTATACCAGGTGCCTTGTCAGGTTTGAGTTTGTCAATGAAAACCATGACTTCAGAAGGGTCCGTCGGCCTGAGGTCTGGTGTGGTAGGTTGTGATAGAAAATCTTTAACCCGTGCTTGTATGCGCCCCTGTGTAACCGGATGGTTACAGTAGGAGTCGTGGTTTGTTGTGAATTGAGTTGCAAGGCTGTCAGCTATGACATTTGCCTTTTCTGAGCCAGTGTAGGCCATCTGCGCGCCATCGGCCGTTTGAAGGGGCGGAATGTGTGTTTTATGTTTGCGTAATCGGGCGGCTGCGCGCCAAATCGATTTGTCTTCAGTCGTTAGGGACTCAATGAATGTTTTCCACTCCGCTTGTTTTAATAAGCGGGTTTCGGTCCTTATCTCGTTCTGTATCTTGCGAAATTGGGCACGGATATTGGGATCTCGTGACCTTTGCCAAATTCTTCGCAAGTAATTTCGCTGCTTAATTTTGAATTTAGTCTCAGGTGGGAGCCTAGCACCTGGATGTTTACGTGGCTTTGAAGCCGCAGCTCTCGCTTCTTTCAGTAAAGACTCCAAACTTTTGATATGCCTGTCAAAGTCCGAATTGCTGGAAATTTTGATGGGAGGGAGTGAAGTTTTTTCCAAAATAAATCTAAAGTCGTCCCAGTTTGTTGAGACTTGCTCCTCTAATTTTGAGTATCGATTTTGAATATCTAGGGATATCAAAACGGGGTAGTGATCAGAGTCCAATTCCTGAATCACTTTTATCTCATGCCGAAAGAATATGTTATAAAAGGCAGCCAGATCAAGAACTGCAGGGGACCCTCTATGAGGGTAAAAGGTCGGGAGGGTAGGAGCAATGATCTGTACATGGTTTCTCTGGCACCATGAATTTAGACTAATACCATACCTGTTCCTGTTAGAACAAAACCATGCGGTATGGCGTGAATTTAGATCACCAGCAATTATTAGGTGATTTGAAATATTCAAAATTTTATCAAAATCACTGACAGGAAAAGCTGGCCTTCCACGTGCTGTAGACAGTGGAGGTAAATAAGCTGAGACTATTGTCAGCGGGGAGGAATTTTGAAGGAAAATTTTGATGATTGTCGCTTCCAAAAAATTTAAATCAGGGGTCGGTATCATGTGGTGCTTTAACGAACGCTTCACATAGATACAAGTGCCGCCACAGGGATTTCTGCCCTGTGACACCCTGTCAGTACAATAAATGTCATAATTCCCAATTTTGGGAGTATTCCCTGGGGTAAGGTGAGTCTCTTGGACTAAAAACACGTCAATATCGTGCTTTACAACAAAATCACGAACTTCGTGAATTTTTGAAGTTAAACCATTGGCATTCCATGTGCAAATGGTCAGTTCTCTGATGGTGTTTGAACTGTTATTTATACAATTGAATTTTAAGCCGTTGTTAAAGGTTCATCACTGAAAAAACAGAAGACATGGGTCTAAAAAAGCCTAATTAGGTTGAAAGCTCAACATAGCTTTCATAAATATAAAATGCCCTCATTAAAGCATCTGCTTGCCTGAGTTTAGGCATTGCTTTTTTGAAGGCAAGGAGCAGAATATGCTTGTCTACCGCTGGGTCGCGGGAGATTTCAATTAAGCATTTTAGTGTAGATGAGAAGACGTCGTCTGAATCATTGCTACACTCTGCTGTGGCTGACACTGCTGGGGCTGCAGGGGCTTCTGCAACCGGCAGTCTTGGATTCGTGGATTTGAATCCGTGCTCGGTGGTGTTCTTCATCATCTGTGCATAAGATGGTGAACTGACGTTGCTCGGGGGAGCAGGCATGGGGCGTCTTGTCTCAGCGTTTGCTGGGGGTTTAGAAGAACCCTGAGGGGGGGCTGTTGGAGCAGCTGCCCTAGTCCTAGGCGCGGAATTTTTACCGCGAGCCCGTTTGTTGCCTGGGTATCGGGGACAAGATTTGTACGATGCTGGGTGATCTCCACCGCAGTTGCAGCAAGTGGCTGGTACATCTAATCCTTTGGTACACTCACGTGCCCAATAGGGTCCAGAGCATCTGACACAACGGATTGGAAGAGTGCAGAGTTCCGAAGAATGGAAAAAGCCCTGGCACCGAAAGCATTGAGTAGGGCTCTTGCGGCCGCGGTAACGCTCAATGCTGATCTCTGTGCCCCACATGTCAGTGACGGCAAACAGATGATCGAGGAAGGGGTGTGGGATAACTTGTAAATATACAAGTGGCATTGGGTGTCTGGAGCCAGGCTGAGTAAGCCGAACGATGCGATGCACTTTAAATCCCATAGCCTCAACTTCCTCTTTGATATCCCCGATTTCAGTTTCAACAGGGAGGCCTCTGATAACAATTTTGACTGGCCGGTCCTGCTTTAAGTCGAAAGTTTTGAACTGGATGCCGGCTTGCTTCATCCAGCGGGTAACCTCCCTGAACTGCAGCTCTGTCTGAACAAAAATTTTGAGATAAGGTCCAGTCAGTATGCTCCGTAAGTTTGGGGCAATTTCTCTCATGAAAGACACTTGCGTCTTCCAGTTTTTGCTGCTTTTGAGATGTATTGCCGGAATCTCAGACTGCGGTGGGGGGGGGAACGTTCCGTACCTGCTCGGAATTTACTCCCTCACCTTTACTTGCAGTAACAATTTCTGCTTCATTAGAAGGCTCATTGATTAAAGAATTTTTGATTTTCTCGTACTTGTTAGTACTCCTGTCCTTTTTAGGAGTAGCATTTTTTTCAGCGGCTGTCAATTTAGAGTTTGGAATAGAGCTATTTTTATCTTTAGCGTTTAAAGCCAAATCATCTATTGTAAGATCCACAATAGGCGCCTTCCCTTGCTTTCGAGCCGCGGGGGTGATAAACCCGTCTGAGTCTATTGTCTGCGTCTTTCCCTTCCGCGATGACGTAGACTGGACTGGTTTCCCCCGCACCTCGTGCGTGGGATTAGATGCCTCGTGCTTGCAAGGATCTTCTGCGGATTGAGCGGCGGCCATCTTGGCTAAGCGCTCGCTCTCCAAAATATTTAAAAATTCCTCTCTAGTTGAGGGAAGATGAAAAATTGGAACATCTAGAGCATTAGCAATGTCATTAATCTTGTGGAAAAGTGACTTACCCGCCCGGTCGAGTTGATCGTATCCATTAGTGTCCAGCGGAGAAGGAGTCACCCTCGCTGTCCATCCTCCCGCCAATGCCAATGATTTCCTTACCTTAAAGGGAGATGTTTTTAAGTCAGAATCAATAATCGCATATCCAAAAAGAAAAAAATCAAAAGTGGAGTGGTACAAGGAAGTGTTCTTGGCCCTATACTTTTTAATATCTACACCAACGACATGCCTCTTCCCTTCAATTCAGAGATCTTCAAATTTGCAGATGACACAGCTATTATCACCAAATCCCTGAAACCACAACTTGCTGCTGATAAACTTGAAATTGCCGTTAATCAAATCGCCCACTACTTCAATATCTGGAAGCTAAAAATTAATCCTACTAAAAGCCAAGTCATTTTCATCAGAAGATACCATAAAAATACCCCCATTCAAAACAATATCAAAATTAATAATCAACAAGTCAATGAAGTTACCACCCTTAAATACCTCGGTGTTTACTTCGACCAACAACTACTCTTTAAAAACCATGTTGATTACTCCATTCGGAAAGCCACAGCTGCTAAAATGGCATTACGTCCACTCCTCAATAGAAAATCTAACCTTAGCATTATTTTAAAAAGAAGAATTTACCTCACATTAATCAGGCCAATGCTCCTGTATGCTGTTCCCGTCTGGGCCACTGTCTGCAAATCCTACAGGAAGAAAATTCAAATATATCAAAATAAAATTATTAGAGAAATTCTCAATGCTTCTTGGTTTACAAGAAACATCCAACTCCATAAAGATATTAAAATAAATGCCATAGAAGACGAAATTTTAAGAACCAGCCACAACCTCTACTCTAAAATTGAGCATTCAAGATATGAACACATCAGAAAACTTATAGATTACGACCCTACAGTCATCGCACCAACTAAAAGACCGCGGAACATATTCCACAACTCCAAGTGGAAATTGTAAATAGTGTTAATAATGACTTTATAAAATGGACTTGGTCCGGTACCCGACCGCACATTACTACTGTTATTTTATTCTTATCTACTATCTAATCAAGCTTTTATCTTCAAATTATATTCATCTTTTTATATTCACCTACTTAACCAAGATTTTTACTAGTGTTTTTATACCTACAACATATTGTAAATAGTGTATATAGTGTAAATACCACAGTGAAAACTACTAATGGACTTAGTTTACGGCGTAATGACTTTTTACTATTTACTCAAACTTTCTGTGTACTCAGTTCGCTTTTCCCTCATTCACGAGTGCCTTTTTCACCGCCAACATTCATAGGAACAAGTTTCACCAAAAGAGCGTTTAAAGACGCTATGTATGGGGTCATTGACCGATCCCGCCATTCACGCATCACCGAACAGCTCGCATTACGCGTACCAATGCACCAAAGACCCGGAGGAAGCCAACACCTGCGCGAACTGCCTTGGGCGGCACGCAGCCAACTGGTTTCACTGTCCCCGAAACCCAGCCAATAAAAATAAAACCTCCCCTATTAGATCGGATAGCGGGAATTCAAAATTTGTACCGGCTCCGGTAAAAGCTCCAATTAGCAGCACGGATCCCTCATTTAGTGATGTCGTTTCCGGACGGAAAAATCCCGGACTACCATCATCTACTAAGGAACCGAAGAAAGCTGCTGTGATGAAGCAAGCTACGAAGCAAGCGCCGAAGCAGAGTCCTCTCCTCCAGCCAACTCCACCGGCCCAGGCTCCAGCCCCGACCGTAGATGATGGAAGCTGCACAGATACCCTCCGGAGCGTCTTCCAAATCGCCTCGGAATTCGGTATAGAACATAAGATTCTCCTCGAGGCTTTTAGAAATGCTCTCCCTAGGCTCCGAAATGTCTCCACGGGGCCATTTTATATTTATGAGGCATACTGTGGCCTCTTAAACTAAAGGCCTCAAGTTCAACTGTGCAACTAGTGAAGATTCTCTCCTGATCTCCTACTGGAACGCTAACGGAATCAAGAAGAAGATTCACGAAGTCCGGGATTTTATTAATGAGCATCACATGGACCTCTTCCTCGTTCAGGAGACACATCTGGTTGAGGGACTTAGCGCGAACATCGCGAATTATTTCTGCTACCGAAATGACAGAGAGGTATGCATCAGTGACACTGTTCGTGCTAGTGGCGGTACTAGCATTTATGTAAAACGCTCCCTAAAGCATTCTAGGATACCCACGCCACCACTGGAGGCCTTAGAAGCGACTATAGTACAAATTCATATTCCAAATTGTCCCCCAATAGCAGTAGCGTCCTGCTATATGCCTCCGAGACAGGGACCCGCATTTATCTCTGATCTCAGAAAATTAAGTGGTGTAGCAAATAACCTGATTATCGCAGGAGATTTAAATGCCCGTCATAGAAGTTGGGATTGTGTCACTGCCAACAACTATGGCGATAAACTCAAAATTTGGGCTCAGGACGCCCGTATCCAAATTATTGCGCCAAACACACCTACCCATTACCAGTTTCCTGGGGGGTTAGGTGCTCCTTCCATTATTGATCTGGCCTTATTTAAAAATATCCCAGTAGATTATTCGATCGAAGTGATTCCGGAATTGTCCTCTGACCATTATCCGGTTCACCTCACCCTTAAAACATCTAAAATTAACCAAAATTTACCGGCGCAAGTCTCCACAAGTTGGGACAACTTTCGGTATGTCTTGGAAAATGGTATTCTCCCCCCTATCAAAATTCACGATAATCAGGAGGTTGATTTTGCCATTGACAGGCTCAACCAAACCCTAGGAACCGCATTCACAGCCGCTTCCAAACCCAAATTCAGGCAAAATTATTATAAATTACCTGATCACATTAAAGATAAAATCAAAATTAAAAACCGCCTTCGCAGAGATTGGCAAAATACACGTTTGGAAAACTTTCGAGTGCAATTGCGAAGGATCCAGAATGAGATCAAGTCTGACATTAAGAAATACACAGACGAAAAATACGCAAACTATCTTAAGTCCTTAAAGACTTCTGACAATAGCCTCTGGGTTGCTAGCGCACGGCTTCGCAAACCAAAACACGACATTCCCCCCCCTAATGGGCACGGTCAACGACCGGATGGCACTAACAGACACCGAAAAGGCTGAACGCATAGCAGACAGCCTTCAAACACAATTTTCACCTAACACTGGACTCATGTTCGATTCCTGTGCAGAGCACACGCATGAAGTCCAACACCAAGTTGAAGAATTTCTCTCCTCAGATACAAATTCTGAGGAACCCATCACCACAACAATGACTGAGATTTCTGCTTTTGTCAAAAATCTCACTCCTGCAAAAGCACCTGGCCTGGATAGGATTTCTAATCGCATGATTAAAAACTTACCTGTAAAATTCATATTTTACCTAGCAGTTTTGATAAATTCAATGCTAAGGCTAAAATATTATCCTCATAGCTGGAAGAATGCATTAGTCATTCCTATTCTAAAACCTGGAATGGACCCAAAGGTCCCTCAAAATTATAGACCGATCAGCCTTCTCTCTTCACTTAGTAAAATTTACGAAGCTATACTGCTTAGATACCTGAATGATTTCTGCCGAAACTGAAATATTATTATTCCTCAGCAATTCGGTTTTCGTGCTAAACACTCAACTCAGGCCCAGCTACTGAGGGTAGTAGAAATCATTCATACAGGATCTCGCAGTGGAAAGCCTACAGCTATTGTTTATTTAGACGTAGCAAAGGCTTTCGACAGATGTTGGCATATCGGAATTTTATACAAGCTCATGCGACTTGAAATTTCGGCTAATTTTGTGCACATAATGCACTCTTACCTCACTAATCGTACCTTTTCTGTTAAATATTCTGTCTCTTCTCCTCGCCCTATCCTGGCTGGGGTGCCTCAGGGAGGAATTCTTAGCGCTACGCTCTTCAACTTGTATGTAAATGACATACCACAAACACCAAGTGTCGACCTAGCACTCTATGCAGACGACACAGCCATCATTTCACAGCACTCAACATTACATGCCACTCTCAACCACCTACAGCTGTATTTAACAGACTTGGAGTCCTGGCTCATTACCTGGAAAATCAAAATTAATGTCGCAAAAAGTGCCGCCACAGTTTTCTTTTCCAGAAAGAGGAACGTCCATAGTCAACTCCCTCCACTCAGATTATTTGAAGAAAATGTACCCTGGGTGGAAGCCTACAAATATCTGGGAGTATATCTAGATACACATTAATTATCTCTGGAATACACACATTAATTATGCCATATCCAAAGCTCGTACTACAAGAATATAGGTCTCCTTAGTCACGTGATTGGAAATAAAATTGATAAATAGGCCAGGTCTAAATTTCGCGGGCACATTTTCTCGTTTTAACGAAATCGTGACCTCTCGATATGGCTCGTACTAAGCAGACTCCCTAAGCAGACTAAAAGCTCGTACTAAGCAGACTAAAGCTGCCTCCGCGGACTTACCCTCCGGCTTCTAATTGCAGTCGCTTTTTATCATCCTACTTTTCGATTATGCCATAACATCGACATAGAAACTAACGTCATCCTGCTGAAAAGATATGCCATCCAAAAACAAATAGCTCCAAGGATCGAAAAGCAAAAAAGATGTCGATCGGGATAGGACACTTCCGTCCAGGCGCCCGTTGATAGGAACCTGCCGGTTCATGGATGATACTAAGCAGACTCCCCGTAGTGAAGCGGTTCCACCGGATAAAGCTATGGATCCTGTTTTGGACACCTCGAATACGACGGACACTGATATGGACCAGGATATTACCGATCAAGTTCTTACGGAGCAGGAAATTGCTACTCTGAGAGATGAAATCACTGACTTAGAAGCTCAAATTTCTACCCTTAACGGAATCGTCCGGAACTTATCGGCCAACAGACCAGTTACGGACAGAGATCACCACTCGGACATTCTGAAAAAGGAGCTAGAAAAGAAGAAGATTCTGCTGGATAAGCTGAGGGGTAAGTTGAATATTGCTCTTTCCCATGCAAGCATTACACAGCCAATCACAAAACAGAAACGCAAACTACGTGATAATTCAGACAGTGACGACGACACGGAAGGATTCCAAAAGCCACATAAAACAGCTAAGGTACCCATAAATGTTACACCCAACATTATACCCACCCAAAACAGCTACACAGCACTCTCGCAACCAGACACTCATTCCACCCAACCCACACCACAAATTAATAGCTCGCATACACCAGACACAAGACTTCCCCAATATAGCACACCTACACCAATTATGGTTAAACCGATAGATGGCGCCACACACAACCAGTACATCAAGAAACTCACTACACTGACTAACGCTACATTTTACGCCAAAATAAGTGGAGAATACCTCAAATTACTACCTTCAACAACAGATGATCACAGACAACTCACCACAGACCTACAAAAACATAACATCGAACACTATATCATCACACCCAAGCACAAACGCCCAATTAAAGTAGTTATCCGAGGCCTACCCATTACCACTGACACACATGAAATTTCCACGGAACTCACACACCTCGGATACACTGTACACAAAGTAGTACAACTCACAGGATTCAAGACCAAACAACCCATGCCACTATTTCAGATACAACTCATGCCAACACCAAACATCGACAAAATCTACAGTGAAACACACCTAGGTATGTTCATTATCACAATCGAAAAATATATCAACAAAAACATTACACCACAATGCCACAACTGCCAACGTTTTAATCACTCATCAGACAATTGTTTCTTCCTACCTAGGTGTGTTAAATGCGCACAACAACATAAAACAACAGACTGCCCAACACAAGGTAAATTAGATAACCCCACATGCGCAAACTGCCAAAAAAATCATCCAGCTTCATTCCGCGGTTGCGAGAAATTCCCCAAAAACAGAAACACAAATAAGTCACCAAATCACACTTTTACACCAAGCAATAGCACCCCAAATTTTACACAAGGCAGAACATACGCACAAGTTACTTCCAACAATACACAAGACATTAGAAATCAGACTACCAACACTACATCTAACGCGAACATTTTCACCGACATTTTTTCTACACTAAAAGAACTCAATAATATTTTCGGCCACAATAACATATTTAAATTCGTTTCCACTCTCAAAAATAACTTACACCAATTAAAAGCAGCAGACACACCCATGGAGAAACTATTAATTCTTTTTACTATTTGCGAGGAAGCTAACATCTTTAACTAAATAATAGAAAAAAAAAAAACTCTTAAATTATATCTTTGATCTGTTAACATAATACACTTGCTTGCATGAGACCCCTCAGCTCTATTTCCAAATTCCAACTTTTTCTCCTACTGGACACTTTCACCCACCTGACCAGAAGATTTCAAGATCTCTCCGCCCTCAGCGCAGCGACATTCAACCTAGGAGTTAGCCTCTGAATACTTCTCCCCAAGTGCAGGTATCATCAAATCATCATTCTGCTGGACTGTATGTCATCCACATTGCTTATCATCCACATTGCTTATAGACATGCCATCATCACTCTGCCGAACAACACTTATGCCCATAATGTTCGAAAAGAGACGCAACTTCGATCGGGATAGGACCCTTCCGTCCAGGCGCCCGTTGAAAGGAACCTGCCGGTTCAAGGATGATACTACAAGAACTCAACTGATCTCCCTTCTCAATAGAACCAGCAACCTCTCTCTCAACAACAAGATCCTCCTGTACAAAAGCACCATCCTTCCGATCCTGACCTACGCAGCTGTCGTCTGGTCGACTGCCGCCAATAGCCACCTGAAGAAAATTCAAGTATTCCAGAGCGTCACGCTTCGTATTCTGACAAATGCTCATTATTTCGTCCGTAATGAAGTGCTTCATAACGACCACAAAATTCTTCCCCTTGACGCCTTTTTCAGGCAAAATTCGGCCAAATTCTTTAATAGATTAACACAGATCGAAAACCCAGTCTTGCGTTCACTTCCTGCTTATGATCCAGCTGAGCCCAGCTCAGCTAAGCGACCTAGGAGCGTTCTTGATAGAACTTATAACATCTTTCCTAGGAAGCCGCAGCGGAGGTGTCTGCTTGACTAGGAATTCTTTCTAAAAATTTTTTAAATTAACAAGCACTTCACGGGCCTAACCCGACGACCCTTAATTATTTCTATACTTCCACATGCCCGCCGGATCTAATTCTGCCTCGTTTCTCGGTTTTATATCCGTGCTGCTATAGGTAACATGCCCCTCCACTTGCCAAGACCTCATCTTTTCATAAAACACGGCCCAGACAATTATAAATCAGATTTGCAATAGTTTTAACGTTTCTTTATTATTTTATCATCTAACTTAATTATTTAACTTAAACTGCTTAATTATTGAAATTTAAATTAACATTCTAATCTTTTAAATCTAACTCCCCCATATGCTACTCAAAACACTTTTATTTCATGAATTTTTGTTCCAGCAATCTGCATATATACGAGCTTGCATATCTTCAAACACCAACTGCAATCAGGTAATTTTGGTTAATCCTGTCCCAATTTTTATTTCTTTCCCCTTTTTTAATCCACCTCTCCTCTCCAACTTATAACACTTTTCCTTGCTTCCCTTCCCTTTAACTATCCTAAAACTTCTCCGTCTTTTCTACAGTTAACTTTCTTCACGTTTCTTTCCGCTTCAAAAGTTGCTCCTATTGTACTCTCGCCACGGGCGGTAGGAGAACTTTTTCGCCTCCTGAATCCTTTTCCCCCCTTCTTTTCGTTTCACCCTTGCTCCGAGCTTTAGTCGTAAGACTCTCTCCCCCGCCCAGCCCATCCCCAAGGCATTAGCGATTACTGCGGTTTTCCGTATTACCTAATATACCTTTCCCGAGCCCTGGAAAATTATGTTTCCCGGCTAATTGTCTTTCAATCTTTCCGATTCCATTAATGCAATGCATTCAGGAATTCGCCTTATCCATCACCTCTCTCTCTTTCAACCTAGCGTTGAAAGCAGAAAGAATTTATCGTCCATAGTGCGGACTCCTTATTCACTTCCTTCTCTGTAAACCCTTAATGGTCTCCTTCATTACCCTTCAGCCAGTGCTTTGTCTTAATCACCTCAGTTTTCCTTAACGAAGTTGTGGAGGTAATTGCATTAAGTTGCAAAGGTACTCCGGAAAATATCGCCTTGGGCCTTGGGCCGAACAGCTTTCTTGCCTTTCCAGATATGGGTTCTCACGCAACGGAGCTTCGCCCTTAACGGCGCGGCGACTTTTCGCCTTCTCCTTTTAACTCCATCGCCTTAGGGCAAATAACCACAAAAGAATCAGTTAAAGTCGGGATCGACTAATACTGCTACGTTCACGAAACGATTTGATTTGATTTTGGTGGACATGATTTGAACAGCGATGGCTGCTAACAGTGACGGACGTACGAGCTCTGAGCTCCGTAATGTCAATGCAAATGGTATCCTGAATACGGCGCCGCCAGCGGGCAATCAACCCTCTTCTCCTCCACCTTTACTGATACAAACCGAAATTGAAGTAACAGCAAATACTCCGCCTGCCTCTCCTTCAGCACTTGAGTTATCTAAGAGCGCAATCCAGATATACTCACTTAAGAATCGGCACACAGACCTCCTTTTTGACATCCAGCGTCTTCAGCGAACTGAGACACCTAATAAGGAACTGATGGTCAAACAGTTACAGGATGAGGGTGAGAAAGTTTTATTTTCCTTACATTCCCTCTGCTCTAAACTCGGCATAAATTTATTTACCCTCCCTGCTACTGAAGAGGAATTCTTCAACGAATTCAAAAAGACTTCTAAAACCCCTGATTCGGACTCCAAAACTCAAAATTCTAACGCTAAAACCCAAAACACTAATCCACCCTCATCCTCAACCAATCAAAATCCTCCAAAAGAAAATCTCAAAAATGATTCTAAGAAACGAACCAGACCCACAGACAGTGAAGGATTTGTAGTTCCTCCAAAACATTTAATTGCCAAAAAACCACTTCCCAACACTAATAGTAATGAAAACATCACAACATCCAATTCTTTCACAAACATACAAAACTCTGATAACACTGAACACTCGACGCAGCAGCCGGCTGTCACTCAAACACCAAAACTTCAAGCACCACCTCCAATTTTCATAAAACCTCGAGCTGATTGGTTCTTTCTCCTCAATCAGCTACGCCGACATGCACCAACTGTTCTTTCCAAACAAAACATAGATTTTCTTAAACTCACCACCACTAATGAAACAGACTATAGAACAGTTGTTAGATTCCTCACAGACAATAATATTGAATTCATGTCCCACACACTCAAATCAGATAGACCACTTAAAGTGGTAATTAGGGGATTACCCTCAAATACACCGCTCAACGTTGTGCAGACTGCGGTTGAAGTGCTTGGCTTCAAAATTCACAAGATCTCTCAACTAAAGAAATGGAAGACCAAAATGCCAATGCCTCTCTTTTATTTACAAATCTTCAACAGCCTCAAAGCCGAAGAAATCTACTCTATAACTGAACTCCTTGGAACTGAGGTATCCATGGAACACTTCAAAGGTCAGAAGGGTCCCTCCCAATGCTGGCGTTGTCAGGGATTTTTTCATTCATCTGAAGTTTGCACCTTACCACGATGATGCGTCAGATGCGCTGGGCCGCATCAAGCCAAAGAATGCACTAAACCCTTTGAAGAGCCGAACAAATGTGCAAATTGTTCGGGAAACCATGCTGCTAACTCGCGTTCCTGCCCGAAGTTCCCAGGCACCAAAAACAGACAACCTCCAAAGCCAAGCACCAAACCCAGTCAGACCGTTGACAACACAAACAAATTTAACCTACAACATAATACATTTCCAGTTCTGCCGGCTGCACACTCCCAGTGCAAATAATACTCGCCCTGGAGTATCATACTCTGCTGCCCTTACGGGTATGCAACAGACTGCACCCCAAATTCTTCCAAATCTATCGGTCCCCATAGGAGAAAATTCGACTCTAAATTGTACCGAGATCCTTTTGGCCCAAGGCCCAAGGCGATATTTTCCGGAGTACCTTTGCAACTTAATGCAATTACCTCCACAACTTCGTTAAGGAAAACTGAGGTGATTAAGACAAGGCACTGGCTGAAGGGTAATGAAGGAGACCATTAAGGGTTTACGGGGAAAGAAGTGAATTAGGAGTCCACTCTAAGGACGAAAAAAATTCTTTCTTTCTTCAACCTGTTTTACCAGATTGAAAGAGAGAGAGGTGATGAATGAAGGCGAATTCCTGAATGCATTGCATTAATGGAATCGGAAAGATTGAAAGACAATCAGCCGGGAAACATAATTTTCCAGGGCCTGGGAAAGGTAAATTAGGTAATACGGAAAACCGCAGTAATTGCTAATGCCTTGGGGATGGGCTGGGGGGGAGAGAGTCTTGCGACTAAAGCTCGGAGCAAGGGATGGTGGAGCGAAAAGAAGGGGGGGGGGGAAAGGATTGAAGAGGCGAAAAAGTTCTCCTACCGCCCGTGGCGAGAGAAGAATAGGAGCAACTTTTGAAGCGGAAAGAACCGTGAAGAAAGTTAACTGTAGAAAAGACGGAGAAGTTTTAGGATAGTTAAAGGGAAGGGAAGTTTGGAAAAGTGTTTAAAGTTGGAGAGGAGAGGTGGATTAAAAAGGGAAGGAGATAAAGAATTGGGACAGAATTTACCAAAATTACCTGATTGCAGATGATGACTGAAGACATGCAAGCTTGTACATTTGTGCAGTTTGCTGGAATCAAAAATACATATAAAAGTGTTTTGAGTAGCATATGGGGGAGTTAGATTTTAAAGATTAATATATTAATTTAAATTTTAATAATTAAACAGTTCAAGTTAAATAATTAAGTTAGATGATAAAATAATAAAGAAGCGTTAAAACTATTGCAAATCTGATTTTTAATTGTCTGGACCGTGTTTTGTGAAAAGATGAGGTCTTGGCAGGTGGAGGAGCATGTTACCTATAGCAGCACGGATATAAAACCGAGAAACGAGGCCGAATTAGGTCCGGCGGGCATGTGGAAATAAAGAAATAGTTAAGGGTCGTCGGGTTAGGCCCGTGAAGTGCTTGTTAATTTACAGAATTTTAGAAAGAATTCCTAGTCAAGCAGACACCTCCGCTTTGGCTTCCTAGGAAAGATGTTAAAAGTTCTATCAAGAGCGCTCCTAGGTCGCTTAGCTGAGCTGGGCTCAGCTGGATCATAAGCAGGAAGTGAATGCAAGACTGGGTTTTCGATCTGCGTTAATCTATTAAAGAATTTGGCCGAATTTTGCCGGAAAAAGGCATCCAGGGGTAGAATTTTGAGATCGTTATGAAGCACTTCATTACGGACGAAATAATGAGCATTTGTCAGGATACGAAGCGTGACGCTCTGGAATACTTGGATTTTCTTTAGATGGCTATTGGCAGCAGTTGACCAGACGACAGCTGCGTACGTCAGGATCGGTAGGATGGTACTCTTGTATAAAAGGATCTTATTGTTGAGGGAGAGGTTGCTGGTTCTTTTGAGGAGAGACATCAGTTGGGTTCTTGTAGTTCTTGCTTTTGAGATGGCGTAATTGATGTGGGTATTCCAGAGCAGCTTCGCATCTAGATAAACTCCCAGATATTTATAGGATTCCACCCAGGGTACATTTTCTTCAATTAATCTGAGTGGAGGGAGTTGACTATGGACATTCCTCTTTCTGGAAAAGAAAACTGTGGCGGCACTTTTTGCGACATTAATTTTGATTTTCCAGGTAATGAGCCAGGACTCCAAGTCTGTTAAATACAGCTGTAGGTGATTGAGAGTGGCATGTAATGTTGAGTGCTGTGAAATGATGGCTGTGTCGTCTGCATAAAGGGCTAGATCGACACTTGGTGTTTGTGGTATGTCATTTACATACAAGTTGAAGAGCGTGGCGCTAAGAATTCGTCCCTGAGGCACCCCAGCCAAGATAGGGCGAGGAGAAGAGACAGAATATTTTACTTTGACAGAAAAGGTACGATTAGTGAGGTAAGAGTGCATTATGTGCACAAAGTTAGCCGAAATTTCAAGTCGCATGAGCTTGAATAAAATTCCGATATGCCAACATCTGTCGAAAGCCTTTGCTACGTCTAAATAAACAATAGCTGTAGGCTTTCCACTGCGAGATCCTGTATGAATGATTTCAACTACCCTCAGTAGCTGGGCCTGAGTTGAGTGTTTAGCACGAAAGCCGAATTGCTGAGGAATAATAATATTTCGGTTTCGGCAGAAATCATTCAGGTATCTAAGCAGTATAGCTTCGTAAATTTTACTAAGTGAAGAGAGAAGGCTGATCGGCCTATAATTTTGAGGGACCTTTGGGTCCATTCCAGGTTTTAGAATAGGAATGACTAATGCATTCTTCCAGCTATGGGGATAATATTTTAGCCTTAGCATTGAATTTATCAAAACTGCTAGGTAAAATATGAATTTAACTGGTAAATTTTTAATCATGCGATTAGAAATCCTATCCAGGCCAGGTGCTTTTGCGGGGGTGAGATTTTTGATAAAAGCAGAAATCTCAGTCATTGTTGTGGTGATGGGATCCTCAGAATTTGTATCTGAGGAGAGAAATTCTTCAACTTGGTGTTGGACTTCATGCGTGTGCTCTGCACAGGAATCGAACATGAGTCCAGTGTTAGGTGAGAATTGTGTTTGAAGGCTGTCTGCTATGCGTTCAGCCTTTTCAGTGTCTGTTAATGCCATCCGGTCGTTGACCGTGCCCATTAGGGGGGGAATGTCGTGTTTTGGTTTGCAAAGCCGTGCGCTAGCAACCCAGAGGCTATTATCAGAAGTCTTTAAGGACTTAAGATAGATTGCGTATTTTTCGTCTGTGTATTTCTTAATGTCAGACTTGATCTTATTCTGGTTTCCTCGCAGTTGCACTCGAAAGTTTTCCAAACGTGTATTTTGCCAGTCTCTGCGAAGACGGTTTTTAATTTTGATTTTATCTTTAATGTGATCAGGTAATTTATAATAATTTTGCCTGAATTTGGGTTTGGAAGCGGCTGTAAATGCGCTTCCTAGGGTTTGGTTGAGCCTGTCAATGGCTAAGTCAACCTCCTGATTATCGTGAATTTTGATAGGGGGGAGAATACCATTTTCCAAGACATACCGAAAGTTGTCCCAATTTGTGGAGACTTGCGCCGGTAAATTTTGGTTGATTTTGGATGTTTTAAGGGTGAGGTGAACCGGATAATGGTCAGAGGACAATTCCGGAATCACTTCGATCGAAAAATCTACTGGAATATTTTTAAATAAGGCCAGATCAATAATGGAAGGAGCACCTAACCCCCCAGGAAACTGGTAATGGGTAGGTGTGTTTGGCGCAATAATTTGGATACGGGCGTCCTGAGCCCAAATTTTGAGTTTATCGCCATAGTTGTTGGCAGTGACACAATCCCAACTTCTATGACGGGCATTTAAATCTCCTGCGATAATCAGGTTATTTGCAACACCACTTAATTTTCTGAGATCAGAGATAAATGCGGGTCCCTGTCTCGGAGGCATATAGCAGGACGCTACTGCTATTGGGGGACAATTTGGAATATGAATTTGTACTATAGTCGCTTCTAAGGCCTCCAGTGGTGGCGTGGGAATCCTAGAATGCTTTAGGGAGCGTTTTACATAAATGCTAGTACCTCCACTAGCACGAACAGTGTCACTGATGCATACCTCTCTGTCATTTCGGTAGCAGAAATAATTCGCGATGTTCGCGCTAAGTCCCTCAACCAGATGTGTCTCCTGTACGAGGAAGAGGTCCATGTGATGCTCATTAATAAAATCCCGGACTTCGTGAATCTTCTTCTTGATTCCATTAGCGTTCCAGTAGGAGATCAGGAGAGAATCTTCACTAGTTGCACAGTTGAACTTGAGGCCTTTAGTTTAAGAGGCCACAGTATGCCTCATAAATATAAAATGCTCTCTCAGGCCCCGTGGAGACATTTCGGAGCCTAGGGAGAGCATTTCTAAAAGCCTCGAGGAGGATCTTATGCTCTATACCGAATTCCGAGGCGATTTGGAAGACGCTCCGGAGGGTATCTGTGCAGCTTCCATCATCTACGGTCGGGGCTGGAGCCTGGGCCGGTGGAGTTGGCTGGAGAAGAGGACTCTGCTTCGGCGCTTGCTTGGGAACTTGCTTCGTCGCAGGTGCTTGCTTCTGGTCCTTAGTAGATGATGGTAGTCCGGGATTTTTCCGTCCGGAAACGACATCGCTAAATGAGGGATCCGTGCTGCTAATTGGAGCTTTAGCCGGAGCCGGTACAAATTTTGAAATCCCGCTATCCGATCTAATGGGGGGTTTTTTATTTTTATTGGTTTCGGGGACAGTGAAACCAGTTGGCTGCGTGCCGCCCAAGGCAGTTCGCGCAGGTGTTGGCTTCCTCCGGGTCTTTGGTGCATTGGTACGCGTAATGCGGGCCAGCGCACCTCAGACACCGGATTGGCAGCTGTGCTTACCTGCAAGTACTGATTTCTTTTTCCACCGGAGTGTGAACTTTCAAGAAACATTGGCCGAGGTCAGTTTACGGGAGGGTGACTCCTGTCGTAACTACCGCCGACCTACGACGTTTCAAGCCACACCCACTGGGTAGAACTCATTGCAATTCAGCCTGGCAAGTGCCATTTGATTTAAATTATGAAATTCAAAGTATTAGTGATTTAATTATGATTGTTCATCACTAGTTTACTACATAACTTAACATATTTTCATATTTTGTTGCCAGCTCTAACAGTTTCCCAGATGCACTTCTAAATTCTAAATTTCATTGTGTACTCATGTACTATTCTAGCTCCGCCTATAGAGGCGGGGCGGTTACCGCCTTATTATCATTTTTCCAAGCCTTAGGGCAATACCATGACAGGCAGTTAAAGCAGTGGGCTGCTAAATGCAGTCTAAATCAGATAACTGAACTGAGTATGGCATGAGGGGCTCGTCTTCAAGCTTATCAACTTGGGACTTCCTAGCGAACTCATTCTTCTGATCTGCTGCTTTTTGCAGAACCGCACTTTCTTCGTCGCTCAAAGAAATGAAAAATCCAATTCAAGACATATAAGATCCAGCGTCCCACAAGGAAGTATTCTCGGTCCAGTACTATATCTTTTCTACATATCAGATTTTCCTCACCCTGGTTTGGACAATTACTCTCTATTAGCGTGTTATGCCGACGATACGGCGATTGCAATTAAATCCATCCAAGCTAATCATGCAGTAGACAAAATGCAAAATTACCTCTATGCCGTAGAAGACTGGTGCACAAATTGGCGCGTAAAAATGAATGCTAGCAAGTCACAACTTTTAATTCTTAGCAAAATTAGGAAAAATATTGCTTTTAAAGATCTCTACCTTTTTCAGGAAGCTGTTCCTCTGGTCACAAAGGCGAAATACTTAGGAATTATTTTGAACCAAAGGTTCACATGGTCTAATGACATTAATAGTGTCATGAGCAAAGCCATGGGCATAATATGCAGATTTCTCCCGGTCATTGGAAAATATTCAAATCTTAGCTTGCGTACCAAAAAACATATATATACCACTTGCATTCGACCGATACTTTGTTATGCTGCTTCTGCTTGGAACACGGTCACTCAAACTCAACTGCATCAATTACAAGTAGTGCAAAACAAATTTCTGCGCATTATTACTGATTCACACTATCTTACCCGCAATAAACTTTTACACAGAGACTTAAAACTTGAGACGATTCCAGATTACATCAGAAGATCTAATGAAAAATTCTTCAACAAAGTTGTGCAATGTGACTTTGTTCATTTTCCCCAAATCTTTAATTATGAAATTCTCTTCGAAGATAGAAGCGTCAGACCACTTGCAGCTCACACCTTCATGGGAGAAGATGACAACTTTTTCACTTAGATCCTCAATTGTTAGCTGTTTATACTTCCAATGCATCTGATTTTGATTGAAGTTCTTCTGTAGCTTCGTTGAATAGTTGTATTTAAATTGTGTTGTATAGTTGTTTTGTATTGTGTTGTATTTAGCACTACTGATTGATGTTGTTTAATTGTATTTGAACTTGTCATTGGAACTATTGCTGTAGTGTATCTTCTCGTATTGTTGTCATTGAATTCCATTGTCTTGGGTCCTCCTTGAAAGCTATGATCGCTCGTCACGTTTTGCGAACTTGTCCGACTGGATCGTCTTGCTCCTTTTGGTACTTCTTTTTTTCCCCTTATTTCCGTTTTCTCATCTGAGATTTTCTCCACGTCCGGATTTATTTATGTCAAGTGCCCTTGGACTTTAATTCTGGAACGGGCAACATTGCTCTTCGCAATAGCTCGGTCAATTACAGAGTCTAAGTCTAAGGACTCTTTCAAAGAAAAAAAAAAAAAATGATATAAATTTTGTGCATTCTGAGTTATAATATCAGATAATTCTTTAAATGATATAAATTTTGTGCATTCTGAGTTATAATATGGATAAATTTTGTGCATTCTGAGTTATAATATCAGATAATTCTTTAAATGATATAAATTTTGTGCATTCTGAGTTATAATATCGCCTCATTCTTAGTTGGAATTTGCTTTGAACTGGTTGCCTTTTTAATCGCGTCCAGATCGGGTTTTTCAACGCATCGTGTGCGCATTCATTTGGATATTATTGCTTTTCTTTGGAATACGCTTTGCGGTATTTCGCCGAAGCTGCTGCTCTGGATTTATGTAAGCTATTTTTGCTTTTTGACTTTACCTCGGTGAAATATGAGTGAGTGTCAGCCATCCGCAAATTTAGATAATGAAATCTTAGCCGCCGAACAAGCCTTCGGTAGAATTAATATACACTTGAAGAGAGCTAATCTCCCACCCAATGTTAACTCTTACACAACCCTAAAAAAGCAAGCTATTGCTGATCTCCTTAAATTCAACTCAGTTGAAAACAAAACTAGCAATGATCTCAAACGTATAGCGGAACTTGAACGCATCATTCAGGATTACGACGCATTCTTAAATCTGGCCGTCATGCATAAAAATCAAACAAACAATTCCATTATGGAAAATAATAACGAAAGCGATGCTATGTTAAAGGCAAAAGCATCTAATAAAACACAAAAAAAACGGTGCAAAAAATATAGAGAGCATATCTAAGAATAAGAACTACGACTATATCTAAGAATAAGGAAAAGAAAATTACTACTGACAGCGACGGGTTTAAAACCCCCCTTATCACGCATAACGAAAGCATTCAAATTCATCGGAAGCTGAACTACCCCTACAGAAAAATAAGTTCAGTGACCTACAGGACGATGACCGCATGGAGCAGGAATCGAACTCAGAGTCCGCAGGATTTATTCTCGCCAAAAAAAGCACTGGACATATTCCCAAAATTGTTCTCTCAGATTTTACAGCCAACTGGGATACCTTAAAAGAGGAAATCGAAAATTTAGGAGTAAAAAAGTCAAAGGCAATCTCACAGGAGATACACTCAACATCAAAGTCTGGGATAAAAATGACTATCGCGCAATCAAGGAGTTTCTGGCCAAACGAGATGTGCAATTCCACACATACAAAATTAATTCCGAAAAACCAATCAAAGTAGTAATTAAGAAGCTGCCTAGAAACTCAAACGTGGAAATAATTCACAAAGAACTCACTGAACACGGAAATCCCGTAGAAAAGATACGTCAGCTCGAAAGATTCCGAGAAGGAAAAATTGTTGAACTACCTAGATTCTTAGCCGAGGTCAAAAGAAACGAAAAGGATAAACAAATCTATCAAATAAAGCAACTTCGTGGATTAGACGTCCGTGATTACAAATCCAGACCTGACCCTGTGCAATGGCACAGGAGCCAGAGATATGGACACACTCGAGATCTATGTCATTAGAAACCTAGGTGTCTGAAATGAGCCGAACCGCACGAAACTTACACCTGTAAGAAGAACAAGGACGAGCTAACAGCGGTCTGCGTTCTGTGCGGTGATTGCCAACCAAACAACTCGAAGAAATGTAAACACCATCCGGAAAATCTACCCAAAAGAGTCTTCAATAAGAGCAATCAAAACGAGAAAAAACATGAACAGGAACAATTTCAATTAAAAAAAGATTTTCCTACCCTCCCTGGAGCTACGAAAAACGAAAATACTAAAAATCAACCGAGCTGGACAACTCAAAAGGAAAACAAAAATAAACAAGAAAGCGAAACTAAAGAAGTTTCATTTTCTGAGTGGATAAAAACCCAACTCCTAAAAGCGAAAGAATTTTTTACAGAACTTAAAAAAGCAAAAAACATCATGGGTAAACTCGAGGTCGGAATGGCCGCAATTGAATATTTCACTTCTTTAGACTATGACTTTTAGACCTCATAGCAATATAAACTTGATGATTTCAGCTACCAATAGCTTCTTAAAAATTTCCTATTTCAATGGGAACGGTGTCATAAAACAATATCAAGAAATTAAAGATTACTTCGATAAGAACAAAATTGATGTCATGATGATAGGTGATACTCACCTTAAAGCTTGCGATAAATTTAAAATTAACGCCTACAATATTATAAGGAAAGACAGAACCCGAAGTAGATGGGGTGGTACTGCAATTATCATTAAAATTCACTTAAGCTTTTCGCGACGGCGCACCTTTGTTTAAAACGCTCGTGCGGGACGGAAGAGAATCGAAGGCAGTCACCGTACAGGACGGAGGTTTTGCATCGTTAAGCCTAATTTTATAACAAAAATCAGAAAAACAAAAGTTTCGCTTCTAGCATCGTAATTTTTGGTATCATTTTAGATTATTTCTTGAGCTCTTATATATGTTAAAATTAGCCCTTAAAACATTTATTTCTTTATTTTACATGGAAATATACTTAAAAAATTGCTTATCTTCCATAATACTTTTCGGAAGAGCTATTCAAATTATTCTAAAGTTTTAATTGATAAAATCCATCAATAAAGTTTAAAATTATTAAAAAGAACACAATAAAGACTATTTACAGTAAGAAGTAACAAAATTTAAAATGAAAACGAGCGTGGTAAATTTCTAAGCACAGAGAAGTATCACCTTGTAACTCTTAGAAAAAGTATCACTTTTTAACTCCTTAGAAAATGAATCAGTACTCTCATTTGCGTTAGTAATTGGTTCACTAACCATACTAGGGTATTCTTCCTCTCATAAATAGCGCCTCCTTCCCGTCATAATAGACTGGAGGTGAGGCTTTCCTAAATAAAAAAAGAAGGAACGGAAATATATCTGAAGGCAATGCAAAACGTAAAAAAACTCCACACAGTAACCCTAAAAGACCGTACAAAGTAGAGGAAAAAATAGAATAAAAAAGGAATTGGATATAAATCAGATACGAGAATGTTTTCATTAGCACGCAGCGATTTAAAGAGCCGAGCTGCGTTTGTTTACATTACGATTTCCCCCCTCCCCAGCCACAGCTGACAAGCAAAATACCAAAAACAGCCAGAATATAAACAGTCTGAAGGTCAGAATACTAAAACTACGTTCAGTTTAAATGTAATGGACACAGAGTGCCATCTAGTGGCTATTAAAAATTGTTTCAGCTTAAAATGCATATCTCCACTGCCCGTTCACTTGGCCAGTTCTCCAGGAGTGCACGGGTGAACCGCCCGGGCCTCACATGCGTCCGTACGAAATGCATATATGATTCGCCCGTCGCGAAGAGGTTAAAGCATACTGAATATGATCTTCCTCACAATAGTCTGCTCGAATTTGCTTCAGCTATCATTTATACTGCTTTGAATGAAGCCTACCTATTTATTTCTATTTACAATCCTCCTAATAATCTAATGACTAATAATGACTTGGATACCTTAACCTCCACCAACCTCCCGACTATCATCGCAGGGGACTTGAACGCAAAAGCATAAGGCCTGGAATTCTAGAGGATCTAACAGCAATGGAAACATTTTACATAACTATTTAATTAGCAACGACCTCAATTTTGCTGCTCCCACTTCTCCAACAAGATTTGGTGCTAACGGAAACGGCGAAGTTTGGACATTGTACTTCTTAAAAATATTCCTCATACCCCTCTCTTAGAAGTAATAACGGATTTAAATTCTGATCATCTTCCAGTGAACTTCGACTTTTATGGCTGTTCTCCCCCCGTTAAAGAAACACAGAACTAAGATAAATTGACCCAATTCTCTGATACTATGAAAGACTATAATTCCAGAAATAATTATAATCATTGCTGTGATATCGAAGATGAAATTTATAAATTCACCACTAAAATGAAAGATGCAATCAATAATGCAACTTATCCCTGCAAAAGCACTAATTTTCTCTCGCTTCCTAAATATATAAAAGATATTATTGCAGAGAAGAATAGAAAACATAAGGAATGGCAGCGGTCCGGAGATCCTCGTGCCAAAATGCACATCAACTTTTTAAACAGGAAAATCAAGCATGAAATTATGGGAAATAAAAAATGGGACTATCTCCTATCAAACCTGGATCCTCAAGATCAAGCAGTATGGAAAAGTGCTAAATCTCTAAGAAATAGCAGACCAAATCAAACTCATGCAATTCATCACATGGGAATCTCCTCGCAATCTGAGGACGAGATTGCTAATATAATGGCGAATGAATTAGGGAAAATCTTTCAACCTCACCCGCCTGAGAATAACTCCCAAGAAGAAGTTAATTTTACTATTGGCAGTATTAACAATTATCCTATAACAAATTTCATTCCCTTTACTTCACCAAGAGAAGTAAGAGAAATTATTCAAACTCAAGCCAAGGAAAGCCAAAGGCTATGATCAAATTAGCAATGAAGCACTTAAAGCCCTTCCTAGACGTTGCATTACTAACATAGTCAATAATTTTAATGCCTGCACCCGAAATAATTATTTCCCTCAGCAATGGAAACACTCAATAATTATCAATATCTTAAAACCAAAGAAAGATCCTAACCTAGTCACTTCCTACAGACCTATCAGTCTTTTACCTTCATTAGGAAAAGTATTTGAGAAAATCCTCTGCTCAAGGCTCACCAACCATCTCGAAAGGCTCAATTTAATAGATGATCTGCAATTCTCTGATTCCCACATTCATTAAAATTCAATACTTTGAAAGGGTTGAAAAATCTTAAACTATGCACCTGGAATGCAAATGGCATTCTTTCCAAATTCCATAAGTTTAGAGACTATGTAGAAGAAAAGGATTTTGATATCATTTTTGTCCAAGAGACCAAACTCCAGCCAGGGAGAGCTCCCAAGCTTGTAGATTATGCACTATATAAAAATGACAGACAAGCTTTGAATACACGTGATGTCTATCATGGTGGCACTTGTATTTACATAAAAAACTCTATCCCGCATCGTAGAATTGACACACCAAATATGAGCAAACTTGAAGCAACAATCATCGAAATTTTTATTCAAAATTCACCATCCCTAGTTATGATCTCTGCCTATCTCCCACCAGGTGGAAATTTTCCTGTGGTAGATTTCAATAAACTGCTCAATTTTTCAAATAATCTTATCATAGCTGGTGATTTAAATTGTCACCATCAGCATTGGCGTTGTCATAGATCAAACCCTGCTGGTCGTGGCCTTCTAAAATGGGCTCAGTGCGCCCAAATTAAAATTATTGCGCCGGATTCCCCTACTAGATATGGTTCACGGGGTGCCCCTTCATTCATAGATTTGGCACTCTTTCGAAACATCCCTTTTGGATATCACGTGACTGTTGAAAACTGTTTATCTTCAGATCACAACCCCGTAATCATAGACCTTAACTGTACTACTTTTAATCAAAATTCTCCGGCACTCGTCTCTACAAATTGGGACAATTTTGGTTTCAAACTTAAAAGTAAAGATTTGCCCTCCCTTGAAATTAAATCCAGCCTTGATATTGACTCGGCAGTTGATCACTTAACGACCATTCTAACAGATACTTATAAGGAAGTATCAAAACCCAGCCTTAGACCCAATTTTCGTAAATTACCCCAAGAAATTAAACTCAAAATTAAAGAAAAGAATAAAGTACGGAGACTTTGGCAAAGAAATAGGAATCCAGGTCTAAAAATTCAACTCCGTGCTCTCCAGAATGAGATCAAGGCATCATGTGACCAGTTCTTCCAATCACAATACACGAATTACATTCAGTCCCTAACGACCAATGATAACAGTCTTTGGCGCGCATCAGCCCGCCTACGCAAACACAAATCTAACATTCCGTCCTTAGCTACGGACGCAGTGGTGGCTCACACAGACGCTGAGAAAACCGAACTAATTGCGGATTCTCTTCAAACTCAATTTACACCACATAATGAAGGAATCTTTGCGAACAGCGCAAGTTCTTTCCCACAAGATGTTGAACGTTTCCTGTCCTCGCCTTTCGCGAGAGATATACACTATACATCCATGAGCGAGGTGAGGTAAGTGAATACATTACCAAGCTCAAACCCAAAAATGCCCCTGGTATGGACTCTATTTCTAATCGTATGATTAAAAATCTACCCACCAACTATCTATTTTTCTTAGTAATGCTTATAAATTATATGATACAGCATTGCTATTTTCCTCAAAGCTGGAAACAAGCACTTATTGTGCCTATTCCAAAACCAGGCCAAAGCCTTTCTAATCCTCAAAATTATAGACCTATCAGCCTCCTATCCTCGTTATCTAAGATATACGAGTTTGTGTTACTTAAACGCCTGAATGATTTTCTCCGAAATCACAACGTTCTGATTGATGAACAATTTGGATTTCGAGCAAAACACTGCACCACGCACCAGCTGCTGAAGACAGTGGAGTTCATTCACGAAGGGTTTCGTAACAAAATGCTTACTGGCGCTTTATTTCTTGACATAGCCAAAGCATTTGATAGGACTTGGCATATAGGAATTATTATCAAGCTCATACGACTTGACGTTTCGGCCCATTTAATCCATATAATTAATTCGTACCTCACTAATAGATCTTTTTCTGTACGAGTTAATTCTTTCATTTCGGCACCCCGTCCTATACTAAGCGGCGTCCCCCAAGGGTCACTTTTAGGCCCAATTTTGTTCAACATTTTCATAAATGACATACCAAAATCACCAAGTATCACTCTTGCACTTTATGCAGATGATACGGCCATCCTAGCTCAACACACACGCCTTGAAAGCTTGGTCCAAATCATTCAGAGATATCTCTCTAGCCTTGAGCACTGGCTCATCACTTGGAAAATAAAAATTAATGTTGCTAAATGTGTTGCTATGATATTCAAACGTAGCCCCCTCCCGTACCCTTCCATTAATATTAAATTCTTTGATGACTATGTTCCCTGGTCAAATTCTTACAAGTACCTAGGAGTTGTACTTGATTCAAAATTAACCTGGCGCCTTCACATTGAAAATGTTCTCAACAAAGCGAAAGGTGCTAGAGCCCAACTTTACCCATTTTTAGCTCGAAAGAGCAATCTGTCAATTAAAAACAAAATCCTTCTCTATACATCCATTATAAGACCTGTCTTTATGTATGCATGTACAATCTGGGGTACTGCTGCAAAAACTCATGTGAAAATACTTCAATCTTTTCAAAGTAAAACCTTACGTATGGCCCTGAATGCAGCCTGGTACGTCCGTACAGATGTGATTCATTCGGACCTAAATATTAAACCTGTAGATTATCATATTAAAAAGCTTAGTCAAAATTTATTCCTCAAAATTGAACAGATTGATAACCGAGCACTTCAGCAGATTCCAGCATATGATCCTGCTATTCGCAGCTCACAGAAGAGACCAAGAGCCGTGATTGGCCGAGAGTTCGGCATCTACCCTCCATCCAAAAGGGCAAGACACGCCCTCATGCAAATGGCATTCTTTCCAAATTCCATGAGTTTAGAGACTATGTAGAAGAAAAGGATTTTGATATCATTTTTGTCCAAGAGACCAAACTCCAGCCAGGGAGAGCTCCCAAGCTTGTAGATTATGCACTATATAAAAATGACAGACAAGCTTCGAATACACGCGATGTCTATCATGGTGGCACTTGTATTTACATTAAAAACTCTATTCCGCATCGTAGAATTGACACACCAAATATGAGCAAACTTGAAGCAACAATTATCGAAATCTTTATTCAAAATTCACCATCCCTAGTTATGATCTCTGCCTATCTCCCACCAGGTGGAAATTTTCCTGTGGTAGATTTCAGTAAACTGCTCAATTTTTCAAATAATCTTATCATAGCTGGTGATTTAAATTGTCACCATCAGCATTGGCGTTGTCATAGATCAAACCCTGCTGGTCGTGGCCTTCTAAAATGGGCTCAGTGCGCCCAAATTAAAATTATTGCGCCGGATTCCCCTACTAGATATGGTTCACGGGGTGCCCCATCATTCATAGATTTGGCACTCTTTCGAAACATCCCTTTTGGATATCACGTGACTGTTGTATCCGTATCATAGGCCTAGTGACTAGTATACGGCCCTAAGAAGGGCCTTTACTAGTATATGTTTATCGTACCCTTATTTAGGGAATCCTGTGAAGATTTCGTCATCCGCTTAATATGCGGAAGGTGCGTGCCTGACGCAATTCGATGAATCTGGACATCGTAGTAAAGAATAAGCAATTAATGATGGCATACATTGGCAAGTGAGAGAACTGGCGTGGGATGGAGGCAATGGCATGGGGGTGGCAGTGGCTTTTAGCGTAGGATATCTCTCTGAACTAGGATTGAGCTGGGGTCATGTGACCTGAACGTTAGAATAGTGAATTTGGTTAAGATACGTGTTCATAGTGAATGCAAAATACATAGTACATGGTGCAATAACTGAGGTAATAAATCATGAAAATTCTTGAGTAATAAGGTGAAAATAATATACATAAATAACGTAAGAAAATAATAGCAAAGTCAATTTTGTGCAAAAAATTTTTTCATTGGTCCGTGTGGGTCATGTGACCTGAATTGCTGTGGATTTTGCTGAGCGAATAAAAAACATGTACATTTTCAAACAGTAAATCTTGTTGTTTGACTTCTGAATCAGTAAATCCTGGTTAAATAAGGATTAAATAGTGCGAAAGTAATGAAGAATAATAAAATGAAGTATATACAAAATTTGTAAGGTGAGAGCTACCAATTTGGGTCGTGGAAAATGTTTCTTGGGCGTCTATGGCGCTGGATTTCAGTATAGTTGTAGTTATTTAAGTTTCTAATAATGTCGTCTTGGTCCAAGGCCCAAGGCGTTTGACTTCCGGAGTACCTTTGCAACTTAATGCAATTACCTCCACAACATCGATAAGGAAACTGAGTTGGATAAGAAAAGGCAATGGCTAAAGGAGAGATGAACAAACCATTAAGGGTTTAAATAGAAAGAGATGAATAAGGAGTCCGCATATGGGACGAGCAATTCTCTCTGCTTTCAGCTTGTAATTTAAGATTGAAAGAGAGAAAGGAGTTAGTTGAGGCGAATTCCGGAACGCATTGCGTTTATGGAATCGGAAAGGTTGGAAGACAATCAGCCGGGAAACATAATTTTCCAGGGCTTGGGAAAGGTAATATTAGGTAATACGGACAGCCGCAGTGATAGCTAATGCCTTGGGGATGAGCGAGGGGGGGAAGAGTCTTACGACTAAAACTGAATCCAGGGAAGAAGGAGCGAAGGGGAGGGGGGTAGAGTCTATTCAGGAAGGCGAAAAGTTCTCCGACCGCCCGTGGCGAGAGGAGAATAGGAGCAGCTACTGAAGCGTCTTGGCCCAAGGCCCAAGGCGATATTTTCCGGAGTACCTTTGCAACTTAATGCAATTACCTCCACAACTTCGTTAAGGAAAACTGAGGTGATTAAGACAAAGCACTGGCTGAAGGGTAATGAAGGAGACCATTATGGGCTTACGGGGAAGGAAGTGAATAAGGAGTCCATTCTATGGACGATAAATTCTTTCTGCTTTCAACCTGTTTTACTAGGTTGAAAGAGAGAGAGGTGACGGATAAAGGCGGATTCCTGAATGCATTGCATTAATGGAATCGCAAAGATTGAAAGACAATTAGCCGGGAATCATAATTTTCCAGGGCTCGGGAAAGGTGTATTAGGTAATACGGAAAACCGCAGTAATCGCTAATGCCTTGGGGATGGGCTGGGGGGGAGAGAGTCTTACGACTAAAGCAGAGCAAGGGATGGTGGAACGAAAAGAAGGGGGGAAAGGATTCAAGAGTAGAAGAAGTTCTCCTACCGCCCGTGGCGAGAGTACAATAGGAGCAACTTTTGGAGCGGAAAGAACCGTGAAAAAGTTAACTGTAGAAAAGACGGAGAAGTTTGAGGATAGTTAAAGGGAAGGGAAGTAAAGAAAAACGTTAAAAGTTGGAGAGGAGAGGTGGATTAAAAAGTGGAAAGAAATAAAAATGGGGACAGAATTAAACAAAATTACCTGATTGCAGTTGGTGTTTGAAGATATGCAAGCTTGTATATATGCAGATTGCTGGAACAAAAATTCATGAAAAAAGCGTTTTGAGTAGCATATGGGGGAGTTAGATTTAGAAGATTAGAATATTAATTTAAATTTCAATAATTAGGCAGTTTAAGTTGAATAATTAAGTTAGGTGATAAAATAATAGAGAAACGTTAAAACTATTGCAAATCTGATTTAAAATTGTCTGGGCCGTGTTTTGTGAAAAGATGAGGTCTTGGCAAGTGGAGGGGCATGTTACCTATAGTAGCACGGATATAAACCGAGAAACGAGGCCGAATTAGGTCCGGCGGGCATGTGGAAGTATGGAATTAATTAAGGGTCGTCGGGTTAGGCCCGTGAAGTGCTTGTTAATTTAAAAATTTTTAGAAAGAATTCCTAGTCAAGCAGACACCTCCGCTTCGGCTTCCTAGGAAAGATGTTATAAGTTCTATCAAGAACGCTCCTAGGTCGCTTAGCTGAGCTGGGCTCAGCTGGATCATAAGCAGGAAGTGAATGCAAGACTGGGTTTTCAATCTGCGTTAATCTATTAAAGAATTTGGCCGAATTTTGCCGGAAAAAGGCATCTAGGGGTAGAATTTTGAGATCGTTATGAAGCACTTCATTACGGACGAAATAATGAGCATTTGTCAGGATACGAAGCGTGACGCTCTGGAATACTTGGATTTTCTTTAGATGGCTATTGGCAGCAGTTGACCAGACGACAGCGGCGTACGTTAGGATTGGTAGGATGGTACTCTTGTATAAAAGGATCTTATTGTTGAGGGTGAGGTTGCTGGTTCTTTTGAGGAGAGACATCAGTTGGGTTCTTGTAGTTCTTGCTTTTGAGATGGCGTAATTGATGTGGGTATTCCAGAGCAGCTTCGCATCTAGATAAACTCCCAGATATTTATAGGATTCCACCCAGGGTACATTTTCTTCAAATAATCTGAGTGGAGGGAGTTGATTATGGACATTCCTCTTTCTGGAAAAGAAAACTGTGGCGGCACTTTTTGCGACATTAATTTTGATTTTCCAGGTAATGAGCCAGGACTCCAAGTCTGTTAAATACAGCTGTAGGTGATTGAGAGTGGCATGTAATGTTGAGTGCTGTGAAATGATGGCTGTGTCATCTGCATAGAGTGCTAGATCGACACTTGGTGTTTGTGGTATGTCATTTACATACAAGTTGAAGAGCGTGGCGCTAAGAATTCCTCCCTGAGGCACCCCCGCCAGGATAGGGCGAGGAGAAGAGACAGAATATTTTACTTTGACAGAAAAGGTACGATTAGTGAGGTAAGAGTGCATTATGTGCACAAAGTTAGCCGAAATTTCAAGTCGCATGAGCTTGAATAAAATTCCGGTATGCCAACATCTGTCGAAAGCCTTTGCTACGTCAATAAACAATAGCTGTAGGCTTTCCACTGCGAGATCCTGTATGAATGATTTCAACTACCCTCAGTAGCTGGGCCTGAGTTGAGTGTTTAGCACGAAAGCCGAATTGCTGAGGAATAATAATATTTCGGTTTCGGCAGAAATCATTCAGGTATCTAAGCAGTATAGCTTCGTAAATTTTACTAAGTGAAGACAGAAGGCTGATCGGCCTATAATTTTGAGGGACCTTTGGGTCCATTCCAGGTTTTAGAATAGGAATGACTAATGCATTCTTCCAGCTATGGGGATAATATTTTAGCCTTAGCATTGAATTTATCAAAACTGCTAGGTAAAATATGAATTTAACTGGTAGATTATTAATCATGCGATTAGAAATCCTATCCAGGGCAGGTGCTTTTGCAGGGGTGAGATTTTTGATAAAAGCAGAAATCTCAGTCATTGTTGTGGTGATGGGATCCTCAGAATTTGTATCTGAGGAGAGAAATTCTTCAACTTGGTGTTGGACTTCATGCGTGTGCTCTGCACAGGAATCGAACATGAGTCCAGTGTTAGGTGAAAATTGTGTTTGAAGGCTGTCTGCTATGCGTTCAGCCTTTTCGGTGTCTGTTAATGCCATCCGGTCATTGACCGTGCCATTAGGGGGGGAATGTCGTGTTTTGGTTTGCGAAGCCGTGCACTAGCAACCCAGAGGCTATTATCGGAAGTCTTTAAGGACTTAAGATAGTCAAAATCAACCTCCTGATTATCGTGAATTTTGATAGGGGGGAGAATACCATTTTCCAAGACATACCGAAAGTTGTCCCAATTTGTGGAGACTTGCGCCGGTAAATTTTGGTTAATTTTGGATGTTTTAAGGGTGAGGTGAACCGGATAATGGTCAGAGGACAATTCCGGAATCACTTCGATCGAATAGTCTACTGGGATATTTTTAAATAAGGCCAGATCAATAATGGAAGGAGCACCTAACCCCCCAGGAAACTGGTAATGGGTAGGTGTGTTTGGCGCAATAATTTGGATACGGGCGTCCTGAGCCCAAATTTTGAGTTTATCGCCATAATTATTGGCAGTGACACAATCCCAACTTTTATGACGGGCATTTAAATCTCCTGCGATAATCAGGTTATTTGCAACACCACTTAATTTCCTGAGATCAGAGATAAATGCGGGTCCCTGTCTCGGAGGCATATAGCAGGACGCTACTGCTATTGGGGGACAATTTGGAATATGAATTTGTACTATAGTCGCTTCTAAGGCCTCAGTGGTGGCGTGGGAATCCTAGAATGCTTTAGGGAGCGTTTTACATAGATGCTAGTACCGCCACTAGCACGAACAGTGTCACTGATGCATACCTCTCTGTCATTTCGGTAGCAGAAATAATTCGCGATGTTCGCGCTAAGTCCCTCAACCAGATGTGTCTCCTGAACGAGGAAGAGGTCCATGTGATGCTCATTAATAAAATCCCGGACTTCGTGAATCTTCTTCTTGATTCCGTTAGCGTTCCAGTAGGAGATCAGGAGAGAATCTTCACTAGTTGCACAGTTGAACTTGAGGCCTTTAGTTTAAGAGGCCACAGTATGCCTCATAAATATAAAATGCTCTCTCAGGCCCCGTGGAGACATTTCGGAGCCTAGGGAGAGCATTTCTAAAAGCCTCGAGGAGGATCTTGTGTTCAATACCGAATTCCGAAGCGATTTGGAAGACGCTCCGGAGGGTATCTGTGCAGCTTCCATCATCTACGGTCGGGGCTGGAGCCTGGGCCGGTGGAGTTGGCTGGAGGAGAGGACTCTTCTTCGGCGCTTGCTTCGTGGCTTGGTTCGTCGCGGGAGCTTGCTTCGGTTCCTTAGTAGATGATGGTAGTCCAGGATTTTTCCGTCCGGAAACGACATCACTAAAAGAGGGATCCGTGCTGCTAATTGGAGCTTTAACCGGAGCCGGTACAAATTTTGAAATCCCGCTATCCGATCTAATAGGGGGGTTTTGTTTTTATTTGCTGGGTTTCGGGGGCAGTGAAACCAGTTGGCAGCGTGCCGTCCAAGGCAGTTCGCGCAGGTGTTGGCTTCCTCCGGGTCTTTGGTGCATTGGTACGCGTAATGCGGGCCGGCGCAGCTCAGACACCGGATTGGCAGTGTGCACACTGCGGAACTGTGGAAGAAGCCTTGGCAGCGCCAACACTGGCTCGGCCCCTTCTTCCCGATATGTTTCTCGAATTTGATTTCGATGCCAAACATTGAGGTCTCTTCAAAAATGTCATAAACGTTAAGAGACGGATTTAGCTGGACTAAGAATAATGGCATAGGATAGCGGGACCTGTGCCTACGGAGCTGAGTCACACTGATAACAGAATATCCTAAAAGTTGTAATTCAGTCTTAATTTTCTCAGCTTTAGCAGAATTAGGTAGGCCGCGAAGTATTGCCTTTACTGGCCGATCCTGTTTCAAATTAAATGACTTATATTCGGCGCCCTGATTATTTAGAATTTGGGCCACCGAACGATAGTCCTCTTCAGACTGCATTTCAATGCGTAAAAATTTACCTTTCATTCTGCAAATAGCCGTAGGCAGAGTTGCTTGGACTAGAGATGTAAGAAACTCAAAATCTTTGGGTTCAACAAAGAAGAAAGGTATTTTCCTTTTAGCTTTGTTAGAGTTTTCAGTAGGGGGGGGGAGTACCGTCTCCGGGTTGCTCCGCGAGATCGTTTTTCTCTTCCACCCTAACCGCAGGTTGGGTGGGAGGCAATTCCTCCTCTGGTTGTTCTCTCCAAAATGGAGGCAGGCTATTGTTCGGGACCTGTTTTTCTGGGGAAATCGGCGCTCATCGTGAAACAAGATGGCGAGGAGGCCGCTGAAATCCTTCATCATCTATTTTTCTAATCTTTTTAGTTTTTGGTAATTCCAAATTTTCCCGTGAGTTTAAAGTTAGTTTCTGGATTTTTTTGGTGCTAGATAGTAATTTTTCTGCTTGTAATTTAGCCGGTTTTAGTATTTGCTTAGAATTTTGATTTTTGCCCGAATTTTGATTTTTATCCAAGGAATCGGGTTTTAGTGAGATTTCGTCGTTACTAAGTTCCTTAGCCGATTTCAGTAATTTTTTAATACATTCTTCCTCAGTTGAGGGAATGGCAAAGAGAGGCAGATTCAGGCGTTTAGCAAGAGTGGTAAGATTAAAAAGTGTTACCTTAGATTCTTGTTGCACGCACCTGAGGTCAAAGCTTGCCAGTGGTGTTGATTTCCTCGCTCTGGATAGATTCTGTTCTAGGTCAGTAAAACGGGCCTTGAGTAAGTACAGTTGTTTGATCTGGATCAGGAGGTCGTCCGGATTCATCTGTTGGTCAAGATTGGTGTCAGAGACAGGGACGTCGATGTCTGTAGACGTCGATGTGTCCATCTCGGCGCTTGCTTCGGAGGGGTTGCCGGCCATGATTTCCGGCTTCGCGTCGCTGCAGGTGGCTTGTGGGGAGCTCATTGTCGCACGGCCTCACTCGACGAGAGACACCCTGCTAATTGGAGCGTCTTGGTGGTTGTCGCAGTTTCTATGGAAGTTATGACTATTGCGTAGGATTTCTGAGTTGATTGGTTTAATATTGAGGTCTCTGTGGATTACGTTGTTTCGGACGAACCATGGAGCTCCTGTAATGATTCTTAAAATCTTGTTTTGTAAGGTTTGTAGGATATTTCTATTGCTTTTAGCTGTCGAGGCCCATGCTGGAGATGCGTAGAGAATAATCGGTCTTATCGCCTGAATGTAGATGATTTTCTTAGTAGTGAGACTTAGATGTGAATTTTTGCTCATCAGGGCGAAGATTGCCATGAAGGCTTTAAAGGCTTTATTTCTAGTGGTGATGATATGCTGGCGAAAGGTGAGTCTGGCATCAAGATTAACTCCAAGGTAATTTATAGTATTTCCAATGGGGAGATCCTGGTTATTAATTTGTATATTTCCAATATTGTTTCTGAGTTTGTGCTTCCGGAAATAGATTAGAGATGATTTGGTAGTATTGATTTTGAGTTTCCAAGCTCTGTACCATTGGGCTATTGTGTTAATATGATTTTGGAGGTTTTTTCTGGCTGTCTGTGGATTTCTGGATTTGCTGAGGAAGGCAGTCTCGTCGGCATAGCAGGCTGTAAGAATATTGTCGTTAACTGGCATATCGTTTACGTAGATATTAAATAAAATTGGAGAAAGTATTGATCCTTGAGCTAGACCCGCGCTGGTGGTTTGATTGGGAGAGAGGAGGTTATTGATTTTTACTTGGAAGGTGCGATTGTAGAGAAAATTTTTGATGAGGAGAATGAGGCCTGGATTGAATTGGTAGTTAATCATTTTAATAAGAAGGCCGTCGAACCATACACGATCGAAGGCCTTTTCGATGTCGAGAAAGATGCCTGCAGTGGTCTGTTTTTTATTGAAACCATCGCTAATGAATTCTATAATCCTGGTGATTTGGTGGGTGGTGGAGTAACTTGGGCGGAATCCAAATTGATTTTGATTTAGTATTCTATTGCTGGTGAGGTGAGATTTTATTCTATTGACTATAATACGTTCATAAAGTTTTCCAAGTGCGGGAAGGAGAGAGATGGGCCTGTAGTTTAAAGTAGAGGATGGGTCTTTTCCAGGTTTTTTGAGGACGAAGATAATTGCATGTTTCCAGGAATTTGGGAAGTAGTTGTAGCGGAGGCAGGCGTTAAAGATATTAGTTATCATAACAATAATTTTCCTAGGAAGTCTTTTAAGGGCGGCGTTAGAGATCTCGTCATATCCTGCAGCTTTTCTGATGTTTAAGTTGTTAATGAGGTTCTGGACTTCTCCTGGGCTTGTAGGAGTGTTGGAGCTATTGATATTTTCAATGATGTAATTCTGGACGTGCTGTTTTACGTGGATATCGTTGTGGTTGGGGTAAGAGTCGTTGGGAAATTGAATTCTGTAGTTATCGGCGAAGAGCGCCGCGATATCTGCAGCATTAGTTAATATTTGATTGTTATTCTTTATCGGGCCAATGTTATCAGGATTTCTTCTAATTGCTTTTGCTATTTTCCAGACAGAATGGTCGGTATGAGAAAGGTTAGATACGAAATTCCTCCAGGAATCGTCTTTATAGGCTTTCATGAGGCTTTTGAGCTCTTTGTGGCATCTATTGTAGTTATTTTTGTCGCGGGGATTTTGTGAGCGTTGGTATTGCTTCCTGAGACGATTCTTTTCATGGATTTTATTTTTGATATTTTGAGGAAGTGAGATTTTTTCTTCTTGAATAATAATTTTGGAACTTGCAAGTGCAGATTTAATATTTCGTGTGAGAAGTGCAACAGCATTTTCAATATCATTCCGGGTGGTGAGGGGTGGAGAAGCAGAGATAGTGCTATTTTTCACTTTAGTTTCGAAGAGATTCCAATTGATTTTGCTGCGGAGGGGAGGTAAACCATGTTTTAGTCCATACATTGTGAATCTGAGGGGTAAGTGGTCGGATGAGAGGTGGTTATCTGCATAAATGTATGGGCTTTGGCTGATATTATGCGTTATTACAATGTCGAGTACATCTGGGAGGCCGTGCACGTTTATCGGGTAGTATGTAGGTTCGCTGGGTGCTGAGATAATGATATTGTTAGATTGCATATAACAATTGAGTATGGCTCCATTACTATTGATGACATTGCTGTTCCAGTTGGGGTGTTTGCTGTTTAGGTCGCCTGCTATGATTGTAGGGAATCCAAGGTTAAGAATAGAGTCCAGGTCGCTGGTCATTAAGATAGTATTTGGAGGTTTATAGACTGAGATGATGAGAATGTCTGTATTATTACTATGAAGGATGCAGCCGCAGGCTTCTATGCTTTGGAGTGCAGGGAGAGGGTAAGTGATGCAGTTTAAATATTTATTGGCGGCAATGAGGACACCTCCTCCTCTGTTGTGGAGACGGTCATTTCTGAAAATGTCATAATTTGGGAGTTTAAAGGAATCTGTAGGCTTTAGGTGGGTCTCGTTGATAAGGATGATGTCTATATTATTGGTGGTTATGTAATTCTTGAGTTCTATGATCTGTCTTTTAATACCATTGCTATTGTATACCATGAATTTAGCGTAATTTATATGATTATTTCCTGATGTTGAATTATTATGGGTTGTACTATACATTTTGTTGCTCAAAAACCTGTAGTGCCTCTAGGGCAATTTCTAATTTGCTGATGGAGTCCTTAGAAGTTTTGTATTTCCTATACATGGTATGGAGTTTTTGAATGAAGCTTTTAAATTCCTCAAAAGAGTCTTCTGCTGCGTCCTGGCTTTTTATTTTAATGTTGTTGGATTCCTGTGGTGAGGGCTTTGGAGTGCCTGCTGTTACTTTTGCATATGATAGAGTGGGGTTGGTTCTGCTTCCTGATTGGCTGGTAGTGATGAGGCTATTTTTGCTTTTAATGGTGGGTATAGGAGCTTCTTTATATTGCTTTTTTTTGGCTTTTTTGGAGGGGATTCGAGCTTTGGATTTTAACCGAGCAGGGTGTACTTCACAGCTCTTCTTGACTCTCCGTAAGTATTGCGACTTTTATGAATTCATGATTGACATGCCAGACTAGTATCACGCTTTTTTACGTAATGGAACCGTACGACTTCATACGGAATCCTGATGCAATCGAAAATCTCATCAAAAAAGGCACTCGCGAGGAGATTGACGCGCAAATCACTCATCTCGCTATCCAAAAAAATCTGATCATAAACCAAACGATTCAGGTCACTCCTGATATTTTCGACAGTCTCTGTGACACCTATGATCGGCTAGCTGCCAAGAAAATCCTATTAGATGGCCATTACGAGCAGGCTATTACCGAAAATATTCCCAATAATGACAACAACGAAAATAGTAACAATCAAAACTCCAACCTACCTCCAAATGATAACACAAGTAAATGGTGCATTCCTAGGAAAACACACAAAAGAACGCTGAGTGACGGAAGTAATTCCTCATTAACATCTGTTAAAAATCGATACACAGCCCTAAGACTAGAAGATGAAATGGAAACAACAGACAATACGCAAATTTTGAATTCTCAGATCACTGATGAAGAAGGTTTTATCAAACCTTACAAAACAGCTAAGAGAATCCCTCCTATAATCATATCCGACGTTATAGAATGGAAACCCTTAAGGGACGAGCTCAAAAAACTTGTCGAAAAATTTGAAAGTAATTTAAAAGGTGGTGACATCCACATAAAAGTCCGAGACTCCGACGACTACAGATCAATAACCAAATTCCTTGATACTAAAGCCATACCTTACCATACCTTTCCACTTCCCCACGAAAAACCTATCAGAGCAGTCATCAAAAAACTACCTGGACATACCAACACCGAAGATATCATGCAAGAGTTAAAAGAATTAGGGATCCCTGTCACTAACGTCCGACAAATCACCAAAAAAATAGAAAACGAAATCATCAAACTACCCACATACGTAGCAGAAGTCGCCAGAAACAATAACGGCAAAAAAATTTTCGAAATCACCCACATACTAGACTTAGGAGTGCAAATTTGCCCCTTCAGACCCACACCAGGGCATAAACAGTGCCATAAATGTCAACGTTACGGACACAGTAAGGCACACTGTAAACACAATCCTAGATGCCTTAAATGCGGAGATAAACATTTCACTTATCTTTGCAAGAAGGACAAGAACCTGCCTGGAAAATGCTGTCTCTGCGGAGGACCTCACGTCTCGTCGTATCGTGGATGTGAAAAGCATCCAGACAACATCAAAAAATCCATGGAACAACAGAGAATACAAAAATCTAATTCTACTGCAGCACCTGTACCCATCAACAATTTTGTTAATTTCCCACCACTGCCTAGCAGACACTCCACCCCTGCCAGTAACAGCGAAACCACAAACGATAATAATAATAGTCAAACTACCAACACTAACGAAGAAAACTCCACCACATCCACCTCTGACATGCTTATGTGGATTAAAAATCTGTTCCATAAAGGAAAAACGCTCCTAGAGAGATTTTTCAATGCCATATCAATTATGGACAAGATCCAAATAGGCTTGGAAGCCTTTGAACTTTTAGTCAGCTGTAATAATTAATTACAACAGCAATATCAATAATTATCACACTGCTGCCCCCAGCAGCCTAAACATAGCATTTTTTAATGCTAACGGAGTTGCGCATCAGCGCACAGAAATCGAAGACTTTATTTCAAAACATAATATCGACATATTTTTAATTAATGAAACTCATTTACGAGCCGCGAATAAATTCAAACTACAAGGATATAACACCTTCAGATCAGATAGAAGACACAACCGAGGAGGGGGCACCCTCATCCTCACTAAAAAACACCTGCAAGCTACCAGCTACAATATTAATGGCATTAACAGCTTGGAATACTGCGCAGTTATTGTACACTCGCACATCGACGAACCCACCATTTTCATTTCCATTTACAGTGCACCTAACAATATTATTACATATAACGACCTCTATCAACTCACCAATAGCAACAATCCCATCATCATTGCAGGAGACCTGAACGCAAAACACATATCTTGGAACTCAAGCACCAATAACCCCAATGGAACCTTCCTCTATAACTTTGCCACTAACAATGACCTGAAAATCCAAGGACCTACTCAACCTACTAGGTACCACCACACCGGCACTTCTGAAGTTCTCGACATCCTCATAACCAAAAATATTCACCAAACACCTTACCTTGAAGTCATCCACGAACTTACCACGAACTTACCCAGTGCGATTCATCTATTATGGCTTCGACAATAGAATTCCAATGAAAAAAATAATTAACTGGGACATATTCCATAATTGCTTAGAAAAACTTCCAGCTAGACCTGCTCTTGCCAACTCCGCTGACATAGAATATAATATCACCAAAATCAATAGAAGCATCAATACTGCACTGCATCAAGCTACCAGGTATGAAGAATACAAAAAACCTAAACTACCCGAAGAAATCCGCAACAAAATTAAAGATAAAAACAGAACAGCAAAACTCTGGAGACTCACAGCTGATCCTAGAATCAAAAACATACTTAATAGAAAAATTAGAAATATCAAAAACCTAATGAACGAATATAAATCTAATAATTGGGAGCTCCTACTAGATTCTATAGAAACTAATCAGGACACTGTCTGGAAAATCGCCAAAACTCTCAGGAACAATAATAACAGCTTTGGTCCCATCAACACCGGAACAGGAACGGCTTACACAGACAGTGATATGGCAGAAGCCTTAGCAGACCACTTTGAAAATACCTTTACCACCAATAATTATCAAGATGAAGATACTGAAACCGAAGTCAAAAATTTTATCAACCAACTCAACTATTATACCGACGCTGAAAGAATGCCCTTTTCTACTCCTAATGAAATTAAAATTATAATCAACAACCTTAAAAAACGCAAAGCCCCTGGATTTGACGGAATCACTAATAAAATACTGGATATTCTCCCCCACAATTACCTAGTACTGCTCACCAATATTATTAACGCCTGCATTCGTCTTAACTACTTCCCAGGGCAATGGAAACACGCCATTATCACTGTCTTTGTCAAGCCAGGAAAAAACCCAACAGAATTAAACTCGTACAGACCAATTAGCCTGCTACCATGTATGGGCAAAGTCTTCGAACGGGTTATGAAAAAGCATCTTACCAACCACCTTGAAAACAACAATATTATTAAAAAAGAGCAATTCGGATTTCGAAAAGATCATAGCACCACCCATCAACTACTTAATGTCACAGAATATATGGCAGAGGCCATAACCAAAAAAAATACCATTGCAAGCTGTTTTATTGATCTTGAAAAGGCTTTCGACAAGGTATGGCATGAGGGTTTACTCTATAAGCTATACCTTGCCCGACTGCCTATCAATTTCATTAAATTAATCCATTCCTACCTTAAAGGGAGATGTTTTCAAGTCAGAGTCAACAATCGTATATCCAAAAAGAAAAAAATCAAAAGTGGAGTGGTACAAGGAAGTGTTCTTGGCCCTATACTTTTCAATATCTATACCAACGATATGCCTATCCCCTTAAATTCACAGATCTTCAAATTTGCAGATGATACAGCTATAATCACCAAATCCCTGAAACCACAACTTGCAGCTGATAAACTGGAAATTGCCGTTAATCAAATCGCCCACTACTTCAATATCTGGAAGCTCAAAATTAATCCTACTAAAAGCCAAGTCATTTTCATCAGAAGATACCATAAAAATACCCCCATTCTAAACGGTATCAAAATTAATAATCAACAAGTCAACGAAGTTACCACCATTAAATACCTCGGAGTTTACTTCGACCAGCAACTACTCTTTAAAACCCATGTTGATTACTCCATTCGGAAAGCCACAGCTGCTAAAATGGCATTACGACCACTCCTCAATAGAAAATCTAACCTTAGCATTTTATTAAAAAGAAGAATTTACCTCACACTAATCAGGCCAATGCTCCTGTATGCTGTTCCAGTCTGGGCCACCGTATGCAAATCCTACCGGAAGAAAATTCAAATATATCAAAATAAAATTATTAGAGAAATCCTCAATGCTCCTTGGTTTACAAGAAACATCCAACTCCACAAAGATATAAAAATAAATGCCATAGAAGACGAAATTTTAAGAACAAGCCATAACCTCTACTCTAAAATTACGCATTCAAAATATGAACATATCAGAAAGCTTATAGATTACGACCCGACAGTCATCGCACCAACTAAAAGACCGAGGAACATATTCCACAATTCCAAGTGGTAATTGTAAATAGTGTTTATAATGACTTTATAAAACGGACTTGGTCCAGTACCCGACCGCACATTACTATTGTGTTATTCTTATCTACTATATAATCAAGCTTTTATTTTCAATTTTTTTATCTTATTTTATTCACCTTTTTAACCATGATTTTTACTAGTGTTTTATATTTACAACATATTGTAAATAGTGTAAATAGTGTAAATACCTCAGTGTAAACTACTAATGGACTTAGTTTATTGCGTAAAGACTTTTTACTAATTACTCAAACTCTCTGTGTACGAAGATCGCTTTTCCCTCATTCACGAGTGCCTTTTCACTGCCAGAGCCCAACTTTACCCATTTTTAGCTCGAAAGAGCAATCTGTCAATTAAAAACAAAATCCTTCTCTATACTTCCATAATAAGACCTGTCTTTATGTATGCATGTACAATCTGGGGTACTGCTGCAAAAACTCATGTGAAAAAACTTCAATCTTTTCAAAGTAAAACCTTACGTATGGCCCTAAACGCAGCTTGGTACGTCCGTACAGATGTGATTCATTCGGACCTTAACATTAAACCTGTTGATTACCTTATCAAAAAACATAGTCAAAATTTATTCCTCAAAATTGAACAGATTGATAACCGAGCACTTCAGCAGATGCCAGCCTACGATCCTACTATTCGCAGCTCACAGAAGAGACCAAGAGCCGTGATTGGCAGTCCTATTTGACTGTGATGTTTCTTGTTAAAGAAACGTTAAAGAGGTTCCTCGAGTTAATGCCGTGTGCATTAAAGAACTTTAGAGGCGGGGGGGGGGGTTAAGGAACGAGAGGTAATTATTCACGTGGTTATCTTACTATCATCTTTCAACTAAAATAAAACTGAAAAAGTTCCCTCTAAAACTGAAAAATATTCTTTAAATTTTAACTTCTCTCTTCTTTTAAGAAGGAACTTTCCTAGGCGCTTAACAGCATCCTTTTTGGCTTTTAAAAACCGCAATGACTAGCGGTCAAAAATAAAATGAAACTTCTCCCTCCCAGCTGATCACTGACTGAACCACTTTTTCGACCTGTAAACAGGTCCCCCCCTCCCCCCCCCCACCTCGAAGAGCGCGCATCGGAATTCCCCTGCGTGCCCTTCATCTGACGTATGCCAAGAAAATGATTATCAAGGTTCAAGGAAACTTCACCTTTTATATTTCTAGTCAAAATTTATATGGCTGCCCCTATCTAAATTATTCTGGCCCTTTTTCGGCGCAAAATTAAGACCTTCTGAGTTTTTTGCCTTTTTTTTGACTCAGTGTGAAGGCACTTACTCCAAGTCATTCGGCTTATCAAAATTTTTACCCTATTTGACAATACCCTCTTTCGGATGATTAAATTTCCTTTGAAGATGTGGAGGTAAAGGCGTAATTGCCTATGAACTCCGTAAATTGCACTTCCTTGATCCTTGAGCCGTGATTGGCCGAGAGTTCGGCATCTACCCTCCATCTAAAAGGGCAAGACACGCCCTCTCAACATCAGTTCCAGCTCCCGCGCCAAGAAGGAAGTAAGTCTCTTCAGCGAGCTGCCATATAATTGCTTATTACCATCTCTACCTGCAACCAAGATCTTCAAGCAAAGTTATCAATCTGTTCGCATAGAGTCACATCTCCCGCACATTTTTTAAAATCTGCCTATGAATATTTTCAACGCGTTCATATTTATTATTTGCACTATCCTACACAAGCCACATGCCAATGAGCCTATTAATCTTAAAATCTTTCCTCTCCGCTTTCTGCTTTAGTGTTGTATTGTGTATAAAAAATTTATAAAAACCAAAAAAAAAAGTATAAAATATAAAATACAAAAAAATTATAAAACCTAAAAACTTTTAAAAAATATTATGATTCTTAAGTTTTTATTATCTCATCTCTATCCCTAAACTTTCTTGAGCCAGTGGCTTCCTCTAGTGTGCATCAAGTAATTCACTTATGCAAATTTTTTTCTCATTTCTGCTCGCTTTTAGTAATTCTGATGAGGAGGTAAATGGTTTTGAACCATAGGAACTCCGTAATTTTCAAATCATTGGCATTGGCAGTGCCTTTTCCCCGCGAAAACATTCATAGGAACCAGTTTCACCAAAAGAGCGTTTAAAGACACTACGTATGGGTTCATTGACCGATCCCGCCATTCACGCATCACCGAACAGCTTTCTTGCCTTTCCAACCTCAGTGGAACGGTGCCTTGGTACACCAGGGTACCTGGGCCGAAGGCCCTACCCCATGTAGAATATATTTAGAAGTTTCGAATTGCTGCTTTTCATTAATTTTATACATATTAGTGTAATCAAGTTTTTTTTTTTTTTTAACGTTTTTAAGTATATTTAGAATTTTTTTAATTTTTTTTTGGTGGATTTTAGGGATTTTTTATATATTACCAGAAGGCCAGAAAGCTGTCGAGTGATGAGAAATCCTAGAAACAAAGATGTGAAACACAAGGCAGTGCCCAAAGTGATGCCAGCCCTTGGCAAATAAATATATACAAATTTATATACATACATGAGAGTACAATAACAATAATAAAATAAATATACATACTGAAGGTGTTGCTAAGAAGACAATAATTATATAAAGCAGAGAAACCATTACTATGCTATGGTGACTCTCGGTGGCATTACATAGTTTTAAAGTAATCAGGCGCGGAATCACGAAACTTAAATTATGCTAACGCGTAGCGGTGCACAATGCACCAAAGATATGCAGCATACTCCAGGCTCCCCGTTTTGGAGAATAAATAGATTAAAAAACCTCGAATCTGAGCGAGAAAAGTATGTACAAAAAGGTCATGATGAGGGACTTACATCTGAAGATAGAAAAAACCTTTTAGAAATAGAAGACGAAATAGTTTTACACAACTCCATATTAGAAACTTCAATATCTGATGAATTATCACCAACAAATTCACCTAAAAAATTACCGATAATCGATCATCGTGAAAAAGAAAATAACCAAAATAAGGATAAAAACAATCCCAATTCAAATGAAAATCAAAAAGAATCCCATGAAAATACCCCTACTAGCAGCAAATTAACTAAATTAGAAAGTAATCGATGGCGCACCATGCCCAAGCAACGTACTCAACAGAAAAATTCAGCAGATAAATCGCCAAATCTGGCTACCATAAATCCTTATGAAATACTACAATCTGAAGTAACTTTAAATGATGATACAATAGGTAACCATTCAGACACTCAAAATAGCATAAATACTCAAAATAACTCTGATGATGAGCATGCTAATTTCCAAAACTTTGAAAAACCAAAGAAATATGCCAATAAAATACCTCCATTCGTAATAACTGACACCAACGTAAGCTGGAATGCCAATGCCAATGATTTAATAATTTCGGAGTTCCTATGGTTCAAAACCATCTACCTCCACATCAGAATTATTAAAAGCGAGCAGAAATAAGAAAAATTTGGCATAAGTGATTTACTTGATGCACACTAGAGGGAGCCACAGGCTCGAGAAAGTTTAGGGATAGAGATGAGAAAATAAAAACTTAAGTTTCATAATTTTTTTATAAGTTTTTAGGTTTTTAAAATTTTTTTGTATTTTATATTTTATACTTTTTTTGGTTTTTTATAATTTTTTATACAGAGTACAAACACTAAAGCAAAAAGTGGATAGGAAAGATTTTACGATTAATAGGCTCATTGGCATGTGTTAGGGAGTGCAAATAATTATTGAGATCGCGATGAAAATATTCATAGGCAGATTTGAAATCTGCGGGAGATGTGATTCTTAAGTAAACAGATTGATAACTTTGCTTGAAGATCTTGATAGTAGTAGCAGAGGATGAAATAAGCAATTATATGGCAGCTCGCTGAAGAGACGTCCTTCCTTCACGGCACGGGAGCTGGAACTGATGTTGAGCCAATGCCAATGCCAATGATTTAAAAATTTCGGAGTTCCTATGGTTCAAAACCATCTACCTCCACATCAGAATTAATAAAAGCGAGCAGAAATAAGAAAAATTTGGCATAAGTGATTTACTTGATGCACACTAGAGGGAGCCACAGGCTCGAGAGAGTTTAGGGATAGAGATGAGAAATAAAAACTAAAGTTTCATAATTTTTTTATAAGTTTTTTGGTTTTTAGAATTTTTTTGTATTTTAAATTTTATACTTTTTTTGGTTTTCTATAATTTTATATACACAGTACAAACACTAAAGCAAAAAGCGGATAGGAAAGATTTTACGATTAATAGGCTCATTGGCATGTGTTAGGGAGTGCAAATAATTATAGAGATCGCGATGAAAATATTCTTAGGCAGATTTGAAATCTGCGGGAAATGTGATTCTTAAGTAAACAGATTGATAACTTTCCTTGAAGATCTTGATAGTGGTTGCAGAAGATGTAATAAGCAATTATATGGCAGCTCGCTGAAGAGACACAACTTATTGCCAAGTTCCGTGCTCGTAAACGAACACTTACCCCTTTAATTAGCCGGAACTCCGTTCTCTCTATTGATAACAAGTTGCTCATTTACAAGACCCTTTTGCGTCCCATACTTTCTTATGCCTGCCCTGTTTGGGGATATACCAGCCAAACCAATATTAATAAACTGCAAGTCTTGCAGAATGTTACGCTTAGACAATTATCTAGAAGCCGTTGGTTTATTAGAAATACGGCCATTCACGAGGAGTTGGAAATACCAACTATTTCAAATTATTTTGCACTCCTTGCAGAAAAATTTTACCAAAACATTCCTAATGTTAATAATAGCTCAATTATAGTACCCCATTATGACTACTCACTGGATATTAATAGCAAGCGGCCGCTTGCGATTCTAAGACATCTAAATTAATTCATTTTTATAACCTATTTATGTAAACACCCTCCCCTACTTCAGTTTTGTTTTTGTTTTCTCTTTGATCCTATGAATAGCTTTGTACTGCCGCCTGGCACTTTATCTTTGTAAATAATGTACATATCTCCCATTTTATATTTGATATATGTTTTCCATGTAATACTTAAGTATCTTTGTATTTATGTTGTATTATATATTATGAGTGGTCACACGGACGCTTGTTCGGACTAAAGGGAATTTCTTTTCATGACATTGCCACTTACCTTCGTCAAAAGGCCTACCACTGGGCGTTTCTTCGGGACTCTCTCATCGGTTCGTTTATGAACATTGTATTCGGATCTATATGCCAACTGTTCGAAGCATAACGGAATCGAAAATCGCACATATTATCCCGGGATAGCGTTGTTACGCGGGCACCCACTTTGCGATAAACTCATCGAGTTTGCCTGAGCCGAAGAGACATCCTTCCTTCATGGCGCGGGAGCTGGAACTGATGTTGAGAGGGCGTGTCTTGCCCTTTTGGATGGAGGTTAGATGCCGAACTCTCGGCCAATCACGACTCTCGGTCTCTTCTGTGAGCTGCGAATAGCAGGATCGTATGGAGGAATCCGCTGAGGTGCTCGGTTATCAATCTGTTCAATTTTGAGGAATAAATTTTGACTAAGCTTTTTAATATGGTAATCTACAGGTTTAATATTTAGTTCCGAATGAATCACATCTGTACGGACGTACCAGGCTGCATTCAGGGCCATACGTAGGGTCTTACTTTGAAAGGATTGAAGTTTTTTCACATGAGTTTTTGCAGCAGTACCCCAGATTGTACATGCATACATGAAGACAGGTCTTATTATGGAAGTATAGAGAAGGATTTTGTTTTTAATTGACAGATTGCTCTTTCGAGCTAAAAATGGGTAAAGTTAGGCTCTAGCACCTTTAGCTTTATTGAGAACACTTTCAATGTGAAGACGCCAGGTTAATTTAAAATAAAGTACAACTCCTAGGTACTTGTAAGAGTTTGACCAGGGAACATAGTCGTCAAAGAATTTAATATTAATGGAAGGGTACGGGAGGGGGCTACGTTTGAATATCATAGCAGCACATTTAGCAACATTAATTTTTATTTTCCAAGTGATGAGCCAGTGCCCAAGGCTGGAGAGATATCTCTGAATGATTTGGACCAAGCTTTCAAGGCGTGTGTGTTGAGCTAGGATGGCCGTATCATCTGCATAAAGTGCAAGAGTGATACTTGGTGATTTTGGTATGTCATTTATGAAAATGTTGAACAAAATTGGGCCTAAAAGTGACCCTTGGGGGACGCCGCTTAGTATAGGACGGGGTGCCGAAATGAAAGAATTAACTCGTACAGAAAAAGATCTATTAGTGAGGTACGAATTAATTATATGGATTAAATGGGCCGAAACGTCAAGTCGTATGAGCTTGATAATAATTCCTATATGCCAAGTCCTATCAAATGCTTTGGCTATGTCAAGAAATAAAGCGCCAGTAAGCATTTTGTTACGAAACCCTTCGTGAATGAACTCCACTGTCCTCAGCAGCTGGTGCGTGGTGCAGTGTTTTGCTCGAAATCCAAATTGTTCATCAATCAGAACGTTGTGATTTCGGAGAAAATCATTCAGGCGTTTAAGTAACACAAATTCGTATATCTTAGATAACGAGGATAGGAGGCTGATAGGTCTATAATTTTGAGGATTAGAAAGGCTTTGGCCTGGTTTTGGAATAGGCACTATAAGTGCTTGTTTCCAGCTTTGAGGAAAATAGCAATGCTGTATCATAAAATTTATAAGCATTACTAAGAAAAATAGATAGTTGGTGGGTAAATTTTTAATCATACGATTAGAAATAGAGTCCATACCAGGGGCTTTTTTGGGTTTGAGCTTGGTAATGTATTCACTTACCTCACCTCGCTCATGGATGTATAGTGTATATCTCTCGCGAAAGGCGAGGAGAGGAAACGTTCAACATCTTGTGGGAAAGAACTTGCGCTGTTCGCAAAAATTCCTTCATTATGTGGTGTAAATTGAGTTTGAAGAGAATCCGCAATTAGTTCGGATTTCTCAGCGTCTGTGTGAGCCACCACTGCGTCCGTAGCTAAGGACGGAATGTTAGACTTGTGTTTGCGTAGGCGGGCTGATGCGCGCCAAAGACTGTTATCATTGGTCGTTAGGGACTGAATGTAATTCGTGTATTGTGATTGGAAGAACTGGTCACATGATGCCTTGATCTCATTTTGGAGAGCACGGAGTTGAATTTTTAGACCTGGATTCCTATTTCTTTGCCAAAGTCTCCGTACATTATTCTTTTCTTTAATTTTGAGTTTAATTTCTTGGGGTAATTTACGAAAATTGGGTCTAAGGGTGGGTTTTGATACTTCCTTATAAGTATCTGTTAGAATGGACGTTAAGTGATCAACTGCCGAGTCTATATCATGGCTGGATTTAATTTCAAGGGAGGGCAAATCTTTACTCTTAAGTTTGAAACCAAAATTGTCCCAGTTTGTAGAGACGAGTGCCGGAGAATTTTGATTAAAAGTAGTACAGTTAAGGTCTATGATTACGGGGTTGTGATCTGAAGATAAACAGTTTTCAACAGTCACGCAGCATTCGATCCACTGAACTCTTAGAGGCAGGATCGAATTTTTTCTTAGCTTCCCCCTTCTCAACTTGAATGATAAGTAAGTATGTCTTTGGTTCTTTAACGCATCGACATCCCACAGTGACGGTAGACAGTTATTCGACTCTTCTTCAGTTCTCATTGTTGACGACATGGCTAGTTTAAATGACCAAGATCTCTCTGAACTCGGATATTTAATTAATGCTATCACTGCACTAAAAACGGAAATAGCCTTTTTAAAGGCTAACAACCATGATTCTCAGTCAGACACCGATCTGACAGCTCTTCATTGTAAAGAGCAAGAACTAGGCACTTTGGAAAACAGATACCAGATAATTATCACACAGCAAATAGCCGACATATGCCAAAATGATAAAAATAAAATAGAAACCAACCAATCTAATGAATTCGCTTTCCCGCGCAAAAGAGCAAGAAAAAATTCAGCAGAAAGTATACACAATACTCTTCCTCCCACCCAACTTTCAAATAAATTTAGCGCCTTAAGCACAGACCAAAATTTAGACAACAACCAAAACTCTGGTGTTTCTGAAACTATAACGAATGACCAGCAATTCATTAAACCCACTAAAACTGCAAATAGAATACCTCCTTTTGTAATTACCCAAAAATTCTATTGGAAAGAATGCAGAAAAGTATTTAAGGAACAAATGAAAATAACCAAACTAGAAGGAAAAATTGAAGGCGAAAACTTTGTCATTAAAGTTGCGGAACCAGAAGATTACAAAAAAAATCCAGGATTATTTAAATAAACAAGAAATTTCATACCATACATTCCTTTTAAACTCAGAAAAAACCATAAAAGGCGTCCTCAAGGGATTAGATACTGATTTCACCGAAGAGGAAATAAAAGAAGCTCTTATAGAAAGTAAAATCCCAATAAATAAAATAAATAGAATGGTCCGGATGCGGGATGGAATTCCCACCCCCCTCCCCATGTACTACATTGAAGCCCCAAACAACCCAGATGGTAAACGCATGTACGAACTAAAATATCTTATGGACATGAAAGTGCGTATAGTCACATACAGAGGAAGAGGGGGCCCCGTACAATGGTTCCAATGTCAGCGTTTCGGGCACACCCAACGGGCCTGCCATAATAAGCCTAGATGCCTAAGATGTACTGGCGAGCATCAGTCGTTCGAATGCCCCGATAAAGGGAAAAATCTTCTACCTAAATGTGTCCTCTGCGGAGGTACTCATGCTTCATGTGACAAAAATTGCCCAGAAAACCCTCTCAATAAAACAGAGAAAAATAAAGAAGCAAATCAAATCAAATCGTTTCATGATCGTAGCAGTATTAGTCGATCTCGACTTTAACTGATTCTTTTGTAGTTGTTTGCCCTAAGGCGATGGAGTAAAAGGAGAAGGCGAAAAATCGCCGCGCCGTTAAGGGCGAAGCTCCGTTGCGTGATAACGCTATCTGGAAAGGCAAGAAAGCTGTTCGGTGATGCGTGAATGGCGGGATCGGTCAATGACCCCATACGTAGTGTCTTTAAACGCTCTTTTGGTGAAACTGCTTCCTATGAATGTTTTCGCGGTGAAAAGGCACTCGTGAATGAGGGAAAAGCGATCTTCGTACACAGAGAGTTTGAGTAATTAGTAAAAAGTCTTTACGCAATAAACTAAGTCCATTAGTAGTGTACACTGAGGTATTTACACTATTTACACTATTTACAATATGTTGTAAATATAAAACACTAGTAAAAATCTTGGTTAAAAAGGTGAATAAAATAAGATGAAAAAATTGAAAATAAAAGCTTGATTATATAGTAGATAAGAATAACACAATAGTAATGTGCGGTCGGGTACTGGACCAAGTCCGTTTTATAAAGTCATTATAAACACTATTTACAATTACCACTTGGAATTGTGGAATATGTTCCTCGGTCTTTTAGTTGGTGCGATGACTGTCGGGTCGTAATCTATAAGTTTTCTGATATGTTCATATTTTGAATGCGTAATTTTAGAGTAGAGGTTATGGCTTGTTCTTAAAATTTCGTCTTCTATGGCATTTATTTTTATATCTTTGTGGAGTTGGATGTTTCTTGTAAACCAAGGAGCATTGAGGATTTCTCTAATAATTTTATTTTGATATATTTGAATTTTCTTCCGGTAGGATTTGCATACGGTGGCCCAGACTGGAACAGCATACAGGAGCATTGGCCTGATTAGTGTGAGGTAAATTCTTCTTTTTAATAAAATGCTAAGGTTAGATTTTCTATTGAGGAGTGGTCGTAATGCCATTTTAGCAGCTGTGGCTTTCCGAATGGAGTAATCAACATGGGTTTTAAAGAGTAGTTGCTGGTCGAAGTAAACTCCGAGGTATTTAATGGTGGTAACTTCATTGACTTGTTGATTATTAATTTTGATACCGTTTAGAATGGGGGTATTTTTATGGTATCTTCTGATGAAAATGACTTGGCTTTTAGTAGGATTAATTTTGAGCTTCCAGATATTGAAGTAGTGGGCGATTTGATTAACGGCAATTTCCAGTTTATCAGCTGCAAGTTGTGGTTTCAGGGATTTGGTGATTATAGCTGTATCATCTGCAAATTTGAAGATCTCTGAATTTAAGGGGATAAGCATATCGTTGGTATAGATATTGAAAAGTATAGGGCCAAGAACACTTCCTTGTACCATTCCACTTTTGATTTTTTTCTTTTTGGATATACGATTGTTGACTCTGACTTGAAAACATCTCCCTTTAAGGTAGGAATGGATTAATTTAATGAAATTGATAGGCAGTCGGGCAAGGTATAGCTTATAGAGTAAACCCTCATGCCATACCTTGTCGAAAGCCTTTTCAAGATCAATAAAACAGCTTGCAATGGTATTTTTTTTGGTTATGGCCTCTGCCATATATTCTGTGACATTAAGTAGTTGATGGGTGGTGCTATGATCTTTTCGAAATCCGAATTGCTCTTTTTTAATAATATTGTTGTTTTCAAGGTGGTTGGTAAGATGCTTTTTCATAACCCGTTCGAAGACTTTGCCCATACATGGTAGCAGGCTAATTGGTCTGTACGAGTTTAATTCTGTTGGGTTTTTTCCTGGCTTGACAAAGACAGTGATAATGGCGTGTTTCCATTGCCCTGGGAAGTAGTTAAGACGAATGCAGGCGTTAATAATATTGGTGAGCAGTACTAGGTAATTGTGGGGGAGAATATCCAGTATTTTATTAGTGATTCCGTCAAATCCAGGGGCTTTGCGTTTTTTAAGGTTGTTGATTATAATTTTAATTTCATTAGGAGTAGAAAAGGGCATTCTTTCAGCGTCGGTATAATAGTTGAGTTGGTTGATAAAATTTTTGACTTCGGTTTCAGTATCTTCATCTTGATAATTATTGGTGGTAAAGGTATTTTCAAAGTGGTCTGCTAAGGCTTCTGCCATATCACTGTCTGTGTAAGCCGTTCCTGTTCCGGTGTTGATGGGACCAAAGCTGTTATTATTGTTCCTGAGAGTTTTGGCGATTTTCCAGACAGTGTCCTGATTAGTTTCTATAGAATCTAGTAGGAGCTCCCAATTATTAGATTTATATTCGTTCATTAGGTTTTTGATATTTCTAATTTTTCTATTAAGTATGTTTTTGATTCTAGGATCAGCTGTGAGTCTCCAGAGTTTTGCTGTTCTGTTTTTATCTTTAATTTTGTTGCGGATTTCTTCGGGTAGTTTAGGTTTTTTGTATTCTTCATACCTGGTAGCTTGATGCAGTGCAGTATTGATGCTTCTATTGATTTTGGTGATATTATATTCTATGTCAGCGGAGTTGGCAAGAGCAGGTCTAGCTGGAAGTTTTTCTAAGCAATTATGGAATATGTCCCAGTTAATTATTTTTTTCATTGGAATTCTATTGTCGAAGCCATAATAGATGAATCGCACTGGGTAAGTTCGTGGTAAGTTCGTGGATGACTTCAAGGTAAGGTGTTTGGTGAATATTTTTGGTTATGAGGATGTCGAGAACTTCAGAAGTGCCGGTGTGGTGGTACCTAGTAGGTTGAGTAGGTCCTTGGATTTTCAGGTCATTGTTAGTGGCAAAGTTATAGAGGAAGGTTCCATTGGGGTTATTGGTGCTTGAGTTCCAAGATATGTGTTTTGCTTTCAGGTCTCCTGCAATGATGATGGGATTGTTGCTATTGGTGAGTTGATAGAGGTCGTTATATGTAATAATATTGTTAGGTGCACTGTAAATGGAAATGAAAATGGTGGGTTCGTCGATGTGCGAGTGTACAATAACTGCGCAGTATTCCAAGCTGTTAATGCCATTAATATTGTAGCTGGTAGCTTGCAGGTGTTTTTTAGTGAGGATGAGGGTGCCCCCTCCTCGGTTGTGTCTTCTATCTGATCTGAAGGTGTTATATCCTTGTAGTTTGAATTTATTCGCGGCTCGTAAATGAGTTTCATTAATTAAAAATATGTCGATATTATGTTTTGAAATAAAGTCTTCGATTTCTGTGCGCTGATGCGCAACTCCGTTAGCATTAAAAAATGCTATGTTTAGGCTGCTGGGGGCAGCAGTGTGATAATTATTGATATTGCTGTTGTAATTAATTATTACAGCTGACTAAAAGTTCAAAGGCTTCCAAGCCTATTTGGATCTTGTCCATAATTGATATGGCATTGAAAAATCTCTCTAGGAGCGTTTTTCCTTTATGGAACAGATTTTTAATCCACATAAGCATGTCAGAGGTGGATGTGGTGGAGTTTTCTTCGTTAGTGTTGGTAGTTTGACTATTATTATTATCGTTTGTGGTTTCGCTGTTACTGGCAGGGGTGGAGTGTCTGCTAGGCAGTGGTGGGAAATTAACAAAATTGTTGATGGGTACAGGTGCTGCAGTAGAATTAGATTTTTGTATTCTCTGTTGTTCCATGGATTTTTTGATGTTGTCTGGATGCTTTTCACATCCACGATACGACGAGACGTGAGGTCCTCCGCAGAGACAGCATTTTCCAGGCAGGTTCTTGTCCTTCTTGCAAAGATAAGTGAAATGTTTATCTCCGCATTTAAGGTATCTAGGATTGTGTTTACAGTGTGCCTTACTCTGTCCGTAACGTTGACATTTATGGCACTGTTTATGCCCTGGTGTGGGTCTGAAGGGGCAAATTTGCACTCCTAAGTCTAGTATGTGGGTGATTTCGAAAATTTTTTTGCCGTTATTGTTTCTGGCGACTTCTGCTACGTATGTGGGTAGTTTGATGATTTCGTTTTCTATTTTTTTGGTGATTTGTCGGACGTTAGTGACAGGGATCCCTAATTCTTTTAACTCTTGCATGATATCTTCGGTGTTGGTATGTCCAGGTAGTTTTTTGATGACTGCTCTGATAGGTTTTTCGTGGGGAAGTGGAAAGGTATGGTAAGGTATGGCTTTAGTATCAAGGAATTTGGTTATTGATCTGTAGTCGTCGGAGTCTCGGACTTTTATGTGGATGTCACCACCTTTTAAATTACTTTCAAATTTTTCGACAAGTTTTTTGAGCTCGTCCCTTAAGGGTTTCCATTCTATAACGTCGGATATGATTATAGGAGGGATTCTCTTAGCTGTTTTGTAAGGTTTGATAAAACCTTCTTCATCAGTGATCTGAGAATTCAAAATTTGCGTATTGTCTGTTGTTTCCATTTCATCTTCTAGTCTTAGGGCTGTGTATCGATTTTTAACAGATGTTAATGAGGAATTACTTCCGTCACTCAGCGTTCTTTTGTGTGTTTTCCTAGGAATGCACCATTTACTTGTGTTATCATTTGGAGGTAGGTTGGAGTTTTGATAGTTACTATTTTCGTTGTTGTCATTATTGGGAATATTTTCGGTAATAGCCTGCTCGTAATGGCCATCTAATAGGATTTTCTTGGCAGCTAGCCGATCATAGGTGTCACAAAGACTGTCGAAAATATCAGGAGTGACCTGAATCGTTTGGTTTAAGATCAGATTTTTTTGGATGGCGAGATGAGTGATTTGCGCGTCAATCTCCTCGCGAGTGCCTTTTTTGATGAGATTTTCGATTGCATCAGGATTCCGTATAAAGTCGTACGGTTCCATTACGTAAAAAAGCGTGATACTAGTCTGGCATGTCAATCATGAATTCATAAAAGTCGCAATACTTACGGAGAGTCAAGAAGAGCTGTGAAGTACACCTCCGCCAAAAGCCAAAAGAAACGCCAAAAGTTGATGTTGAGAGGGCGTGTCTTGCCCTTTTGGATGGAGGGTAGATGCCGAACTCTCGGCCAATCACGGCTCTCGGTCTCTTCTGTGAGCTGCGAATAGCAGGATCGTATGCTGGAATCCGCTGAAGTGCTCAGTTATCAATCTGTTCAATTTTAAGGAATAAATTTTGACTAAGCTTTTTAATATGGTAATCTACAGGTTTAATGTTTAGGTCCGAATGAATCACATCTGTACGGACGTACCAGGCTGCATTCAGGGCCATACGTAGGGTCTTACTTTGAAAAGATTGAAGTTTTTTGACATGAGTTTTTGCAGCAGTACCCCAGATTGTACATGCATACATGAAGACAGGTCTTATAATTGATGTATAGAGAAGAGTTTTGTTTTTAATTGACAGTTGGCTCTTCCGAGCTAAAAATGGGTAAAGTTGGGCTCTAGCACCTTTCGCTTTGTTGAGAACATTTTCAATGTGAAAGCGCCAGGTTAATTTTGAATCAAGTACAACTCCTAGGTACTTGTAAGAATTTGACCAGGGAACATAGTCATCAAAGAATTTAATATTAATGGAAGGGTACGGGAGGGGGCTACGTTTGAATATCATAGCAGCACATTTAGCAACATTAATTTTTATTTTCCAAGTGATGAGCCAGTGCTCAAGGCTGGAGAGATATCTCTGAATGATTTGGACCAAGCTTTCAAGGCGTGTGTGTTGAGCTAGGATGGCCGTATCATCTGCATAAAGTGCAAGAGTGATACTAGGTGATTTTGGTATGTCATTTATGAAAATGTTGAACAAAATTGGGCCTAAAAGTGACCCTTGGGGGACGCTGCTTAGAATAGGACGGGGTGCCGAAATGAAAGAATTAACTCGTACAGAAAAAGATCTATTAGTGAGGTACGAATTAATTATATGGATTAAATGGGCCGGAACGTCAAGTCGTATGAGCTTGATAATAATTCCTATATGCCAAGTCCTATCAAATGCTTTGGCTATGTCAAGTAATAAAGCGCCAGTAAGCATTTTGTTACGAAACCCTTCGTGAATGAACTCCACTGTCCTCAGCAGCTGGTGCGTGGTGCAGTGTTTTGCTCGAAATCCAAATTGTTCATCAATCAGAACGTTGTGATTTCGGAGAAAATCATTCAGGCGTTTAAGTAACACAAATTCGTATATCTTAGATAACGAGGATAGGAGGCTGATAGGTCTATAATTTTGAGGATTAGAAAGGCTTTGGCCTGGTTTTGGAATAGGCACTATAAGTGCTTGTTTCCAGCTTTGAGGAAAATAGCAATGCTGTATGATAAAATTTATAAGCATTACTAAGAAAAATAGATAGTTGGTGGGTAAATTTTTAATCATACGATTAGAAATAGCATCCATACCAGGGGCTTTTTTGGGTTTGAGCTTGGTAATGTATTCACTTACCTCGTTCATGGATGTATAGTGTATATCTCTCGCGAAAGGCGAGGAGAGGAAACGTTCAACATCTTGTGGGAAAGAACTTGCGCTGTTCGCAAAAATTCCTTCATTATGTGGTGTAAATTGAGTTTGAAGAGAATCCGCAATTAGTTCGGATTTGTCAGCGTCTGTGTGAGCCACCACTGCGTCCGTAGCTAAGGACGGAATGTTAGACTTGTGTTTGCGTAGGCGGGCTGATGCGCGCCAAAGACTGTTATCATTGGTCGTTAGGGACTGAATGTAATTCGTGTATTGTGATTGGAAGAACTGGTCACATGATGCCTTGATCTCATTTTGGAGAGCACGGAGTTGAATTTTTAGACCTGGATTCCTATTTCTTTGCCAAAGTCTCCGTACTTTATTCTTTTCTTTAATTTTGAGTTTAATTTCTTGGGGTAATTTACGAAAATTGGGTCTAAGGGTGGGTTTTGATACTTCCTTATAAGTATCTGTTAGAATGGACGTTAAGTGATCAACTGCCGAGTCTATATCATGGCTGGATTTAATTTCAAGGGAGGGCAAATCTTTACTCTTAAGTTTGAAACCAAAATTGTCCCAGTTTGTAGAGACGAGTGCCGGAGAATTTTGATTAAAAGTAGTACAGTTAAGGTCTATGATTACGGGGTTGTGATCTGAAGATAAACAGTTTTCAACAGTTACGTGATATCCAAAAGGGATGTTTCGAAAGAGTGCCAAATCTATGAATGAAGGGGCACCCGTGAACCATGCTATTTGCAGAATGAAAGGCAAATTTTTACGCATTGAAATGCAGTCTGAAGAGGACTATCGTTCGGTGGCCCAAATTCTAAATAATCAGGGCGCCGAATATAAGTCATTTAATTTGAAACAGGATCGGCCCGTAAAGGCAATACTTCGCGGCCTACCTAATTCTACTAAAGCTGAGAAAATTAAGACTGAATTACAACTCTTAGGATATTCTGTTATCAGTGTGACTCAGCTCCGTAGGCACAGGTCCCGCTATCCTATGCCATTATTCTTAGTCCAGCTAAATCCGTCAATGAACGTTTATGACATTTTTAAAGAGACCTCAATGTTTGGCATCGAAATCAAATTCGAGAAACATATCGGGAAGAAGGGGCCGAGCCAGTGTTGGCGCTGCCAAGGCTTCTTCCACAGTTCCGCAGTGTGCACACTGCCAATCCGGTGTCTGAGGTGCGCCGGGCCGCACTACGCGTACCAATGCACCAAAGACCCGGAGGAAGCCAACACCTGCGCGAACTGCCATGGACGGCACGCTGCCAACTGGTTTCACTGCCCCCGAAACCCAGCCAATAAAAATAAAACCCCCCCTATTAGATCGGATAGCGGGATTTCAAAATTTGTACCAGCTCCGGTTAAAGCTCCAATTAGCAGCACGAATCCCTCTTTTAGTGATGTCGTTTCCGGACGGAAAAATCCTGGACTACCATCATCTACTAAGGAACCGAAGCAAGCTCCCGCGACGAAGCAAGCCACGAAGCAAGCGCCGAAGCAGAGTCCTCTCCTGCAGCCAACTCCACCGGCCCAGGCTCCAGCCCCGACCGTAGATGATGGAAGCTGCACAGATACCCTCCGGAGCGTCTTCCAAATCGTTTCGGAATTCGGTATTGAACACAAGATCCTCCTCGAGGCTTTTAGAAATGCTCTCCCTAGGCTCCGAAATGTCTCCACGGGGCCTGAGAGAGCATTTTATATTTATGAGGCATACTGTGGCCTCTTAAACTAAAGGCCTCAAGTTCAACTGTGCAACTAGTGAAGATTCACTCCTGATCTCCTACTGGAACGCTAACGGAATCAAGAAGAAGATTCACGAAGTCCGGGATTTTATTAATTAGCATCACATGGACCTCTTCCTCGTTCAGGAGACACATCTGGTTGAGGGACTTAGCGCGAACATCGCGAATTATTTCTGCTACCGAAATGACAGAGAGGTATGCATCAGTGACACTGTTCGTGCTAGTGGCGGTACTAGCATCTATGTAAAACGCTCCCTAAAGCATTCTAGGATTCCCACGCCACCACTGAGGCCTTAGAAGCGACTATAGTACAAATTCATATTCCAAATTGTCCCCCAATAGCAGTAGCGTCCTGCTATATGCCTCCGAGACAGGGACCCGCATTTATCTCTGATCTCAAAAAATTAAGTGGTGTTGCAAATAACCTGATTATCGCAGGAGATTTAAATGCCCGTCATAGAAGTTGGGATTGTGTCACTGCCAACAACTATGGCGATAAACTCAAAATTTGGGCTCAGGACGCCCGTATCCAAATTATTGCGCCAAACACACCTACCCATTACCAGTTTCCTGAGGGGTTAGGTGCTCCTTCCATTATTGATCTGGCTTTATTTAAAAATATCCCAGTAGACTATTCGATCGAAGTGATTCCGGAATTGTCCTCTGACCATTATCCGGTTCACCTCACCCTTAAAACATCGAAAATTAACCAAAATTTACCGGCGCAAGTCTCCACAAATTGGGACAACTTTCGGTATGTCTTGGAAAATGGTATTCTCCCCCCTATCAAAATTCACGATAATCAGGAGGTTGATTTTTCCATTGACAGGCTCAACCAAACCCTAGGAAGCGCATTTACGGCTGCTTCCAAACCCAAATTCAGGCAAAATTATTATAAATTACCTGATCACATTAAAGATAAAATCAAAATTAAAACCGCCTTCGCAGACAATGGCAAAATACACGTTTGGAAAACTTTCGAGTGCAACTGCGAAGGATCCAGAATGAGATCAAGTCTGACATTAAGAAATACACAGACGAAAAATACGCAAACTATCTTAAGTCCTTAAAGATTTCCGATAATAGCCTCTGGGTTGCTAGCGCACGGCTTCGCAAACCAAAACATGACATTCCCCCCCTAATGGGCACGGTCAATGACCGGATGGCATTAACAGACACCGAAAAGGCTGAACGCATAGCAGACAGCCTTCAAACACAATTTTCACCTAACACTGGACTCATGTTCGATTCCTGTGCAGAGCACACGCATGAAGTCCAACACCAAGTTGAAGAATTTCTCTCCTCAGATACAAATTCTGAGGAACCCATCACCACAACAATGACTGAGATTTCTGCTCTTATCAAAAATCTCACCCCTGCAAAAGCACCTGGCCTGGATAGGATTTCTAATCGCATGATTAAAAATCTGCCAGTTAAATTCATATTTTACGTAGCAGTTTTGATAAATTCAATGCTAAGGCTAAAATATTATCCCCATAGCTGGAAGAATTCATTAGTCATTCCTATTCTAAAACCTGGAATGGACCCAAAGGTCCCTCAAAATTATAGGCCGATCAGCCTTCTGTCTTCACTTAGTAAAATTTACGAAGCTATACTGCTTAGATACCTGAATGATTTCTGCCGAAACCGAAATATTATTATTCCTCAGCAATTCGGCTTTCGTGCTAAACACTCAACTCAGGCCCAGCTACTGAGGGTAGTTGAAATCATTCACACAGGATCTTGCAGTGGAAAGCCTACAGCTATTGTTTATTTAGACGTAGCAAAGGCTTTCGACAGATGTTGGCATATCGGAATTTTATTCAAGCTCATGCGACTTGAAATTTCGGCTAATTTTGTGCACATAATGCACTCTTACCACAAACATGACATACCACAAACACCAAGTGTCGATCTAGCACTCTATGCAGACGACACAGCCATCATTTCACAGCACTCAACATTACATGCCACTCTCAATCACCTACAGCTGTATTTAACAGACTTGGAGTCCTGGCTCATTACCTGGAAAATCAAAATTAATGTCGCAAAAAGTGCCGCCACAGTTTTCTTTTCCAGAAAGAGGAATGTCCATAGTCAACTCCCTCCACTCAGATTATTTGAAGAAAATGTACCCTGGGTGGAATCCTATAAATATCTGGGAGTTTATCTAGATGCGAAGCTGCTCTGGAATACCCACATCAATTACGCCATCTCAAAAGCAAGAACTTCAAGAACCCAACTGATGTCTCTCCTCAAAAGGACCAGCAACCTCTCCCTCAACAATAAGATCCTTTTATACAAGAGTACCATCCTACCGATCCTGACTAACGCCGCTGTCGTCTGGTCAACTGCTGCAAATAGCCATCTAAAGAAAATCCAAGTATTCCAGAGCGTCACGCTTCGTATCCTGACAAATGCTCATTATTTCGTCCGTAATGAAGTGCTTCATAACGATCTCAAAATTCTACCCCTAGATGCCTTTTTCCGGCAAAATTCGGCCAAATTCTTTAATAGATTAACGCAGATTGAAAACCCAGTCTTGCATTCACTTCCTGCTTACGATCCAGCTGAGCCCAGCTCAGCTAAGCGACCTAGGAGCGTTCTTGATAGAACTTATAACATCTTTCCTAGGAAGCCGAAGCGGAGGTGTCTGCTTGACTAGGAATTCTTTCTAAAAATTTTTAAATTAACAAGCACTTCACGGGCCTAACCCGACGACCCTTAATTAAATCCATACTTCCACATGCCCGCCGGACCTAATTCGGCCTCGTTTCTCGGTTTATATCCGTGCTGCTATAGGTAACATGCCCCTCCACTTGCCAAGACCTCATCTTTTCATAAAACACGGCCCAGACAATTTTAAGTCAGACTTGCAATAGTTTTAACGATTCTCTATTATTTTATCACCTAACTTAATTATTCAACTTAAACTGCCTAACTAATTCAGCAGAAAGTATAGACAATACTCTTCCTCCCACCCAACTTTCAAATAAATTTAGCGCCTTAAGCACAGACCAAAATTTAGACAACAACCAAAACTCTGGTGTTTCTGAAACTATAACGAATGACCAGCAATTCATTAAACCCACTAAAACTGCAAATAGAATACCTCCTTTTGTAATTACCCAAAAATTCAATTGGAAAGAATGCAGAAAAGTATTTAAGGAACAAATGAAAATAACCAAACTAGAAGGAAAAATTGAAGGCGAAAACTTTGTCATTAAAGTTGCGGAACCAGAAGATTACAAAAAAAATCCAGGATTATTTAAATAAACAAGAAATTTCATACCATACATTCCTTTTAAACTCAGAAAAAACCATAAAAGGCGTCCTCAAGGGATTAGATACTGATTTCACCGAAGAGGAAATAAAAGAAGCTCTTATAGAAAGTAAAATCCCAATAAATAAAATAAATAGAATGGTCCGGATGCGGGATGGAATTCCCACCCCCCTCCCCATGTACTACATTGAAGCCCCAAACAACCCAGATGGTAAACGCATGTACGAACTAAAATATCTTATGGACATGAAAGTGCGTATAGTCACATACAGAGGAAGAGGGGGCCCCGTACAATGGTTCCAATGTCAGCGTTTCGGGCACACCCAACGGGCCTGCCATAATAAGCCTAGATGCCTAAGATGTACTGGCGAGCATCAGTCGTTCGAATGCCCCGATAAAGGGAAAAATCTTCTACCTAAATGTGTCCTCTGCGGAGGTACTCATGCTTCATGTGACAAAAATTGCCCAGAAAACCCTCTCAATAAAACAGAGAAAAATAAAGAAGCAAATCAAATCAAATCGTTTCATGATCGTAGCAGTATTAGTCGATCTCGACTTTAACTGATTCTTTTGTAGTTGTTTGCCCTAAGGCGATGGAGTAAAAGGAGAAGGCGAAAAATCCCCGCGCCGTTAAGGGCGAAGCTCCGTTGCGTGATAACGCTATCTGGAAAGGCAAGAAAGCTGTTCGGTGATGCGTGAATGGCGGGATCGGTCAATGACCCCATACGTAGTGACTTTAAACGCTCTTTTGGTGAAACTGGTTCCTATGAATGTTTTCGCGGTGAAAAGGCACTCGTGAATGAGGGAAAAGCGATCTTCGTACACAGAGAGTTTGAGTAATTAGTAAAAAGTCTTTACGCAATAAACTAAGTCCATTAGTAGTGTACGCTGAGGTATTTACACTATTTACACTATTTACAATATGTTGTAAATATAAAACACTAGTAAAAATCTTGGTTAAAAAGGTGAATAAAATAAGATGAAAAAATTGAAAATAAAAGCTTGATTATATAGTAGATAAGAATAACACAATAGTAATGTGCGGTCGGGTACTGGACCAAGTCCGTTTTATAAAGTCATTATAAACACTATTTACAATTACCACTTGGAATTGTGGAATATGTTCCTCGGTCTTTTAGTTGGTGCGATGACTGTCGGGTCGTAATCTATAAGTTTTCTGATATGTTCATATTTTGAATGCGTAATTTTAGAGTAGAGGTTATGGCTTGTTCTTAAAATTTCGTCTTCTATGGCATTTATTTTTATATCTTTGTGGAGTTGGATGTTTCTTGTAAACCAAGGAGCATTGAGGATTTCTCTAATAATTTTATTTTGATATATTTGAATTTTCTTCCGGTAGGATTTGCATACGGTGGCCCAGACTGGAACAGCATACAGGAGCATTGGCCTGATTAGTGTGAGGTAAATTCTTCTTTTTAATAAAATGCTAAGGTTAGATTTTCTATTGAGGAGTGGTCGTAATGCCATTTTAGCAGCTGTGGCTTTCCGAATGGAGTAATCAACATGGGTTTTAAAGAGTAGTTGCTGGTCGAAGTAAACTCCGAGGTATTTAATGGTGGTAACTTCATTGACTTGTTGATTATTAATTTTGATACCGTTTAGAATGGGGGTATTTTTATGGTATCTTCTGATGAAAATGACTTGGCTTTTAGTAGGATTAATTTTGAGCTTCCAGATATTGAAGTAGTGGGCGATTTGATTAACGGCAATTTCCAGTTTATCAGCTGCAAGTTGTGGTTTCAGGGATTTGGTGATTATAGCTGTATCATCTGCAAATTTGAAGATCTCTGAATTTAAGGGGATAGGCATATCGTTGGTATAGATATTGAAAAGTATAGGGCCAAGAACACTTCCTTGTACCATTCCACTTTTGATTTTTTTCTTTTTGGATATACGATTGTTGACTCTGACTTGAAAACATCTCCCTTTAAGGTAGGAATGGATTAATTTAATGAAATTGATAGGCAGTCGGGCAAGGTATAGCTTATAGAGTAAACCCTCATGCCATACCTTGTCGAAAGCCTTTTCAAGATCAATAAAACAGCTTGCAATGGTATTTTTTTTGGTTATGGCCTCTGCCATATATTCTGTGACATTAAGTAGTTGATGGGTGGTGCTATGATCTTTTCGAAATCCGAATTGCTCTTTTTTAATAATATTGTTGTTTTCAAGGTGGTTGGTAAGATGCTTTTTCATAACCCGTTCGAAGACTTTGCCCATACATGGTAGCAGGCTAATTGGTCTGTACGAGTTTAATTCTGTTGGGTTTTTTCCTGGCTTGACAAAGACAGTGATAATGGCGTGTTTCCATTGCCCTGGGAAGTAGTTAAGACGAATGCAGGCGTTAATAATATTGGTGAGCAGTACTAGGTAATTGTGGGGGAGAATATCCAGTATTTTATTAGTGATTCCGTCAAATCCAGGGGCTTTGCGTTTTTTAAGGTTGTTGATTATAATTTTAATTTCATTAGGAGTAGAAAAGGGCATTCTTTCAGCGTCGGTATAATAGTTGAGTTGGTTGATAAAATTTTTGACTTCGGTTTCAGTATCTTCATCTTGATAATTATTGGTGGTAAAGGTATTTTCAAAGTGGTCTGCTAAGGCTTCTGCCATATCACTGTCTGTGTAAGCCGTTCCTGTTCCGGTGTTGATGGGACCAAAGCTGTTATTATTGTTCCTGAGAGTTTTGGCGATTTTCCAGACAGTGTCCTGATTAGTTTCTATAGAATCTAGTAGGAGCTCCCAATTATTAGATTTATATTCGTTCATTAGGTTTTTGATATTTCTAATTTTTCTATTAAGTATGTTTTTGATTCTAGGATCAGCTGTGAGTCTCCAGAGTTTTGCTGTTCTGTTTTTATCTTTAATTTTGTTGCGGATTTCTTCGGGTAGTTTAGGTTTTTTGTATTCTTCATACCTGGTAGCTTGATGCAGTGCAGTATTGATGCTTCTATTGATTTTGGTGATATTATATTCTATGTCAGCGGAGTTGGCAAGAGCAGGTCTAGCTGGAAGTTTTTCTAAGCAATTATGGAATATGTCCCAGTTAATTATTTTTTTCATTGGAATTCTATTGTCGAAGCCATAATAGATGAATCGCACTGGGTAAGTTCGTGGTAAGTTCGTGGATGACTTCAAGGTAAGGTGTTTGGTGAATATTTTTGGTTATGAGGATGTCGAGAACTTCAGAAGTGCCGGTGTGGTGGTACCTAGTAGGTTGAGTAGGTCCTTGGATTTTCAGGTCATTGTTAGTGGCAAAGTTATAGAGGAAGGTTCCATTGGGGTTATTGGTGCTTGAGTTCCAAGATATGTGTTTTGCTTTCAGGTCTCCTGCAATGATGATGGGATTGTTGCTATTGGTGAGTTGATAGAGGTCGTTATATGTAATAATATTGTTAGGTGCACTGTAAATGGAAATGAAAATGGTGGGTTCGTCGATGTGCGAGTGTACAATAACTGCGCAGTATTCCAAGCTGTTAATGCCATTAATATTGTAGCTGGTAGCTTGCAGGTGTTTTTTAGTGAGGATGAGGGTGCCCCCTCCTCGGTTGTGTCTTCTATCTGATCTGAAGGTGTTATATCCTTGTAGTTTGAATTTATTCGCGGCTCGTAAATGAGTTTCATTAATTAAAAATATGTCGATATTATGTTTTGAAATAAAGTCTTCGATTTCTGTGCGCTGATGCGCAACTCCGTTAGCATTAAAAAATGCTATGTTTAGGCTGCTGGGGGCAGCAGTGTGATAATTATTGATATTGCTGTTGTAATTAATTATTACAGCTGACTAAAAGTTCAAAGGCTTCCAAGCCTATTTGGATCTTGTCCATAATTGATATGGCATTGAAAAATCTCTCTAGGAGCGTTTTTCCTTTATGGAACAGATTTTTAATCCACATAAGCATGTCAGAGGTGGATGTGGTGGAGTTTTCTTCGTTAGTGTTGGTAGTTTGACTATTATTATTATCGTTTGTGGTTTCGCTGTTACTGGCAGGGGTGGAGTGTCTGCTAGGCAGTGGTGGGAAATTAACAAAATTGTTGATGGGTACAGGTGCTGCAGTAGAATTAGATTTTTGTATTCTCTGTTGTTCCATGGATTTTTTGATGTTGTCTGGATGCTTTTCACATCCACGATACGACGAAACGTGAGGTCCTCCGCAGAGACAGCATTTTCCAGGCAGGTTCTTGTCCTTCTTGCAAAGATAAGTGAAATGTTTATCTCCGCATTTAAGGCATCTAGGATTGTGTTTACAGTGTGCCTTACTGTGTCCGTAACGTTGACATTTATGGCACTGTTTATGCCCTGGTGTGGGTCTGAAGGGGCAAATTTGCACTCCTAAGTCTAGTATGTGGGTGATTTCGAAAATTTTTTTGCCGTTATTGTTTCTGGCGACTTCTGCTACGTATGTGGGTAGTTTGATGATTTCGTTTTCTATTTTTTTGGTGATTTGTCGGACGTTAGTGACAGGGATCCCTAATTCTTTTAACTCTTGCATGATATCTTCGGTGTTGGTATGTCCAGGTAGTTTTTTGATGACTGCTCTGATAGGTTTTTCGTGGGGAAGTGGAAAGGTATGGTAAGGTATGGCTTTAGTATCAAGGAATTTGGTTATTGATCTGTAGTCGTCGGAGTCTCGGACTTTTATGTGGATGTCACCACCTTTTAAATTACTTTCAAATTTTTCGACAAGTTTTTTGAGCTCGTCCCTTAAGGGTTTCCATTCTATAACGTCGGATATGATTATAGGAGGGATTCTCTTAGCTGTTTTGTAAGGTTTGATAAAACCTTCTTCATCAGTGATCTGAGAATTCAAAATTTGCGTATTGTCTGTTGTTTCCATTTCATCTTCTAGTCTTAGGGCTGTGTATCGATTTTTAACAGATGTTAATGAGGAATTACTTCCGTCACTCAGCGTTCTTTTGTGTGTTTTCCTAGGAATGCACCATTTACTTGTGTTATCATTTGGAGGTAGGTTGGAGTTTTGATTGTTACTATTTTCGTTGTTGTCATTATTGGGAATATTTTCGGTAATAGCCTGCTCGTAATGGCCATCTAATAGGATTTTCTTGGCAGCTAGCCGATCATAGGTGTCACAAAGACTGTCGAAAATATCAGGAGTGACCTGAATCGTTTGGTTTATGATCAGATTTTTTTGGATAGCGAGATGAGTGATTTGCGCGTCAATCTCCTCGCGAGTGCCTTTTTTGATGAGATTTTCGATTGCATCAGGATTCCGTATGAAGTCGTACGGTTCCATTACGTAAAAAAGCGTGATACTAGTCTGGCATGTCAATCATGAATTCATAAAAGTCGCAATACTTACGGAGAGTCAAGAAGAGCTGTGAAGTACACCTCCGCCAAAAGCCAAAAGAAACGCCAAAAGTTGATGTTGAGAGGGCGTGTCTTGCCCTTTTGGATGGAGGGTAGATGCCGAACTCTCGGCCAATCACGGCTCTCGGTCTCTTCTGTGAGCTGCGAATAGCAGGATCGTATGCTGGAATCCGCTGAAGTGCTCGGTTATAAATCTGTTCAATTTTGAGAAATAAATTTTGACTAAGCTTTTTAATATGATAATCTACAGGTTTAATATTTAGGTCCGAATGAATCACATCTGTACGGACGTACCAGGCTGCATTCAGGGCCATACGTAAGGTTTTACTTTGAAAAGATTGAAGTATTTTCACATGAGTTTTTGCAGCAGTACCCCAGATTGTACATGCATACATAAAGACAGGTCTTATAATGGATGTATAGAGAAGGATTTTGTTTTTAATTGACAGATTGCTCTTTCGAGCTAAAAATGGGTAAAGTTGGGCTCTAGCACCTTTCGCTTTGTTGAGAACATTTTCAATGTGAAGGCGCCAGGTTAATTTTGAATCAAGTACAACTCCTAGGTACTTGTAAGAATTTGACCAGGGAACATAGTCATCAAAGAATTTAATATTAATGGAAGGGTACGGGAGGGGGCTACGTTTGAATATCATAGCAACACATTTAGCAACATTAATTTTTATTTTCCAAGTGATGAGCCAGTGCTCAAGGCTAGAGAGATATCTCTGAATGATTTGGACCAAGCTTTCAAGGCGTGTGTGTTGAGCTAGGATGGCCGTATCATCTGCATAAAGTGAAGAGTGATACTAGGTGATTTTGGTATGTCATTTATGAAAATGTTGAACAAAATTGGGCCTAAAAGTGACCCTTGGGGGACGCCGCTTAGAATAGGACGGGGTGCCGAAATGAAAGAATTAACTCGTACAGAAAAAGATCTATTAGTGAGGTACGAATTAATTATATGGATTAAATGGGCCGAAACGTCAATTCGTATGAGCTTGATAATAAGTCCTATATGCCAAGTCCTATCAAATGCTTTGGCTATGTCAAGAAATAAAGCGCCAGTAAGCATTTTGTTACGAAACCCTTCGTGAATGAACTCCACTGTCCTCAGCAGCTGGTGCGTGGTGCAGTGTTTTGCTCGAAATCCAAATTGTTCATCAATCAGAACGTTGTGATTTCGGAGAAAATCATTCAGGCGTTTAGTAACACAAACTCGTATATCTTAGATAACGAGGATAGGAGGCTGATAGGTCTATAATTTTGAGGATTAGAAAGGCTTTGGCCTGGTTTTGGAATAGGCACAATAAGTGCTTGTTTCCAGCTTTGAGGAAAATAGCAATGCTGTATCATAAAATTAATAAGCATTACTAGGAAAAATAGATAGTTGGTGGGTAAATTTTTAATCATACGATTAGAAATAGCGTCCATACCAGGGGCTTTTTTGGGTTTGAGCTTGGTAATGTATTCACTTACCTCGTTCATGGATGTATAGTGTATATCTCTCGCGAAAGGCGAGGAGAGGAAACGTTCAACATCTTGTGGGAAAGAACTTGCGCTGTTCGCAAAAATTCCTTCATTATGTGGTGTAAATTGAGTTTGAAGAGAATCCGCAATTAGTTCGGATTTGTCAGCGTCTGTGTGAGCCACCACTGCGTCCGTAGCTAAGGACGGAATGTTAGACTTGTGTTTGCGTAGGCGGGCTGATGCGCGCCAAAGACTGTTATCATTGGTCGTTAGGGACTGAATGTAATTCGTGTATTGTGATTGGAAGAACTGGTCACATGATGCCTTGATCTCATTTTGGAGAACACGGAGTTGAATTTTTAGACCTGGATTCCTATATCTTTGCCAAAGTCTCCGTACTTTATTCTTTTCGTTAATTTTGAGTTTAATTTCTTGGGGGTAATTTACGAAAATTGGGTCTAAGGGTGGGTTTTGATACTTCCTTATAAGTATCTGTTAGAATGGACGTTAAGTGATCAACTGCCGAGTCTATATCATGGCTAGATTTAATTTCAAGGGAGGGCAAATCTTTACTTTTAAGTTTGAAACCAAAATTGTCCCAGTTTGTAGAGACGAGTGCCGGAGAATTTTGATTAAAAGTAGTACAGTTAAGGTCTATGATTACGGGGTTGTGATCTGAAGATAAACAGTTTTCAACAGTCACGTGATATCCAAAAGGGATGTTTCGAAAGAGTGCCAAATCTATGAATGAAGGGGCACCCCGTGAACCATGCTATTTGCAGAATGAAAGGCAAATTTTTACGCATTGAAATGCAGTCCGAATAGGACTATCGTTCGGTGGCCCAAATTCTAAATAATCAGGGCGCCGAATATAAGTCATTTAATTTGAAACAGGATCGGCCCGTAAAGGCTATACTTCGCGGCCTACCTAATTCTGCTAAAGCTGAGAAAATTAAGGCTGAATTACAACTTTTAGGATACTCTGTTATCAGTGTGACTCAGCTCCGTAGGCACAGGTCCCGTTATCCTATGCCATTATTCTTAGTCCAGCTAAATCCGTCTCTGAACGTTTATGACATTTTTGAAGAGACCTCAATGTTTGGCATCGAAATCAAATTCGAGAAACATATCGGGAAGAAGGGGCCGAGCCAGTGTTGGCGCTGCCAAGGCTTCTTCCACAGTTCCGCAGTGTGCACACTGCCAATCCGGTGTCTCAGGTGCGCCGGCCCGCACTACGCGTACCAATGTACCAAAGACCCGGAGGAAGCCAACACCTGCGCGAACTGCCTTGGGCGGCACGCAGCCAACTGGTTTCACTGTCCCCGAAACCCAGCCAATAAAAATAAAACCCCCCCTATTAGATCGGATAGCGGGAATTCAAAATTTGTACCGGCTCCGGTAAAAGCTCCAATTAGCAGCACGGATCCCTCATTTAGTGATGTCGTTTCCGGACGGAAAAATCCCGGACTACCATCATCTACTAAGGAACCGAAGAAAGCTCCTGTGATGAAGCAAGCTACGAAGCAAGCGCCGAAGCAGAGTCCTCTCCTCCAGCCAACTCCACCTTCCCAGGCTCCAGCCCCGACCGTAGATGATGGAAGCTGCACAGATACACTCCGGAGCGTCTTCCAAATCACCTCGGAATTCGGTATTGAACACAAGATCCTCCTCGAGGCTTTTAGAAATGCTCTCCCTAGGCTCCGAAATGTCTCCACGGGGCCTGAGAGAGCATTTTATATTTATGAGGCATACTGTGGCCTCTTAAACTAAAGGCCTCAAGTTCAACTGTGCAACTAGTGAAGATTCTCTCCTGATCTCCTACTGGAACGCTAACGGAATCAAGAAGAAGATTCACGAAGTCCGGGATTTTATTAATGAGCATCACATGGACCTCTTCCTCGTTCAGGAGACACATCTGGTTGAGGGACTTAGCGCGAACATCGCGAATTATTTCTGCTACCGAAATGACAGAGAGGTATGCATCAGTGACACTGTTCGTGCTAGTGGCGGTACTAGCATTTATGTAAAACGCTCCCTAAAGCATTCTAGGATTCCCACGCCACCACTGGAGGCCTTAGAAGCGACTATAGTACAAATTCATATTCCAAATTGTCCCCCAATAGCAGTAGCGTCCTGCTATATGCCTCCGAGACAGGGACCCGCATTTATCTCTGATCTCAGAAAATTAAGTGGTGTAGCAAATAACCTGATTATCGCAGGAGATTTAAATGCCCGTCATAGAAGTTGGGATTGTGTCACTGCCAACAACTATGGCGATAAACTCAAAATTTGGGCTCAGGACGCCCGTATCCAAATTATTGCGCCAAACACACCTACCCATTACCAGTTTCCTGGGGGGTTAGGTGCTCCTTCCCTTATTGATCTGGCCTTATTTAAAAATATCCCAGTAGATTATTCGATCGAAGTGATTCCGGAATTGTCCTCTGACCATTATCCGGTTCACCTCACCCTTAAAACATCTAAAATTAACCAAAATTTACCGGCGCAAGTCTCCACAAATTGGGACAACTTTCGGTATGTCTTGGAAAATGGTATTCTCCCCCCTATCAAAATTCACGATAATCAGGAGGTTGATTTTGCCATTGACAGGCTCAACCAAACCCTAGGAAGCGCATTTACAGCCGCTTCCAAACCCAAATTCAGGCAAAATTATTATAAATTACCTGATCACATTAAAGATAAAATCAAAATTAAAAACCGCCTTCGCAGAGATTGGCAAAATACACGTTTGGAAAACTTTCGAGTGCAACTGCGAAGGATCCAGAATGAGATCAAGTCTGACATTAAGAAATACACAGACGAAAAATACGCAAACTATCTTAAGTCCTTAAAGACTTCTGACAATAGCCTCTGGGTTGCTAGCGCACGGCTTCGCAAACCAAAACACGACATTCCCCCCTAATGGGCACGGTCAATGACCGGATGGCACTAACAGACACCGAAAAGGCTGAACGCATAGCAGACAGCCTTCAAACACAATTTTCACCTAACACTGGACTCATGTTCGATTCCTGTGCAGAGCACACGCATGAAGTCCAACACCAAGTTGAAGAATTTCTCTCCTCAGATACAAATTCAGAGGATCCCATCACCACAACAATGACTGAGATTTCTGCTTTTATCAAAAACCTCACCCCCGCAAAAGCACCTGGCCTGGATAGGATTTCTAATCGCATGATTAAAAATTTACCAGTTAAATTCATATTTTACCTAGCAGTTTTGATAAATTCAATGCTAAGGCTAAAATATTATCCCCATAGCTGGAAGAATGCATTAGTCATTCCTATTCTAAAACCTGGAATGGACCCAAAGGTCCCTCAAAATTATAGGCCGATCAGCCTTCTGTCTTCACTTAGTAAAATTTACGAAGCTATACTGCTTAGATACCTGAATGATTTCTGCCGAAACCGAAATATTATTATTCCTCAGCAATTCGGCTTTCGTGCGAAACACTCAACTCAGGCCCAGCTACTGAGGGTAGTTGAAATCATTCATACAGGATCTCGCAGTGGAAAGCCTACAGCTATTGTTTATTTAGACGTAGCAAAGGCTTTCGACAGATGTTGGCATATCGGAATTTTATTCAAGCTCATGCGACTTGAAATTTCGGCTAACTTTGTGCACATAATGCACTCTTACCTCACTAATCGTACCTTTTCTGTCAAAGTAAAATATTCTGTCTCTTCTCCTCGCCCTATCTTGGCTGGGGTGCCTCAGGGAGGAATTCTTAGCGCCACGCTCTTCAACTTGTATGTAAATGACATACCACAAACACCAAGTGTCGATCTAGCACTCTATGCAGACGACACAGCCATCATTTCACAGCACTCAACATTACATGCCACTCTCAATCACCTACAGCTGTATTTAACAGACTTGGAGTCCTGGCTCATTACCTGGAAAATCAAAATTAATGTCGCAAAAAGTGCCGCCACAGTTTTCTTTTCCAGAAAGAGGAATGTCCATAGTCAACTCCCTCCACTAAGATTATTTGAAGAAAATGTACCCTGGGTGGAATCCTATAAATACCTGGGAGTTTATCTAGATGCGAAGCTGCTCTGGAATACCCACATCAATTACGCCATCTCAAAAGCAAGAACCACAAGAACCCAACTGATGTCTCTCCTCAAAAGAACCAGCAACCTCTCCTCTCAGATTCACAATGTATGGACTAAAACATGGTTTACCTCCCCTCCGCAGCAAAATCAATTGGAATCTCTTCGAAACTAAAGTGAAAAATAGCACTATCTCTGCTTCTCCACCCCTCACCACCCGGAATGATATTGAAAATGCTGTTGCACTTCTCACGCGAAATATTAAATCTGCACTTGCAAGTTCCAAAATTATTATTCAAGAAGAAAAAATCTCACTTCCTCAAAATATCAAAAATAAAATCCATGAAAAGAATCGTCTCAGGAAGCAATACCAACGCTCACAAGATCCCCGCGACAAAAATAAATACAATAGATGCCACAAAGAGCTCAAAAGCCTCATGAAAGCCTATAAAGACGATTCCTGGAGGAATTTCGTATCTAACCTTTCTCATACCGACCATTCTGTCTGGAAAATAGCAAAAGCAATTAGAAGAAAACCTGATAACATTGGCCCGATAAAGGATAACAATCAAATTTTAACTAATGCTGCAGATATCGCGGCGCTCTTCGCCGATAACTACAGAATTCAATTTTCCAACGACTCTTACCCCAACCACAACGATATCCACGTAAAACAGCACGTCCAGAATTACATCATTGAAAATATCAATAGCTCCAACACTCCTACAAGCCCAGGAGAAGTCCAGAACCTCATTAATAACTTAAACATCAGAAAAGCTGCAGGATATGACGAGATCTCAAACGCCGCCCTTAAAAGACTTCCTAGGAAAATTATTGTTATGATAACTAATATCTTTAACGCCTGCCTCCGCTACAACTACTTCCCAAATTCCTGGAAACATGCTATTATTTTCGTCCTCAAAAAACCTGGAAAAGACCCATCCTCTACTTTAAACTACAGGCCCATCTCTCTCCTTCCCGCACTTGGAAAACTTTATGAACGTATTATAGTCAATAGAATAAAATCTCACCTCACCAGCCATAGAATACTAAATCAAAATCAATTTGGATTTCGCCCAGGTTACTCCACCACCCACCAAATCACCAGGATTATAGAATTCATTAGCGATGGTTTCAATAAAAAACAGACCACTGCAGGCATCTTTCTCGACATCGAAAAGGCCTTCGATCGTGTATGGTTCGACGGCCTTCTTATTAAAATGATTAACTACCAATTCAACCCAGGCCTCATTCTCCTCATCAAAAATTTTCTCTACAATCGCACCTTCCAAGTAAAAATCAATAACCTCCTCTCTCCCAATCAAACCACCAGTGCGGGTCTAGCTCAAGGATCAATTCTTTCTCCAATTTTATTTAATATCTACGTAAACGATATGCCAGTTAACGACAATATTCTAACAGCCTGCTATGCCGACGATACTGCCTTCCTCAGCAAGTCCAGAAATCCACAGACAGCCAGAAAAAACCTCCAAAATCATATTAACACAATAGCCCAATGGTACAGAGCTTGGAAACTCAAAATCAATACTACCAAATCATCTCTAATCTATTTCCGGAAGCACAAACTTAGAAATAATATTGGAAATATACAAATTAATAACCAGGATCTCCCCATTGAAAATACTATAAATTACCTAGGAGTTAATCTTGATGCCTGACTCACCGTTCGCCAGCATATCATCACCACTAGAAATAAAGCCTTTAAAGCCTTCATGGCAATCTTCGCCCTGATGAGCAAAAATTCACATCTAAGTCTCACTACTAAGAAAATCATCTACAGTCAGGCAATAAGACCGATCATTCTCTACGCATCTCCAGCATGGGCCTCGACAGCTAAAAGCAATAGAAATATCCTACAAACCTTACAAAACAAGATTTTAAGAATCATTACAGGAGCTCCATGGTTCGTCCGAAACAACGTAATCCACAGAGACCTCAATATTAAACCAATCAACTCAGAAATCCTACGCAATAGTCATAACTTCCATAGAAACTGCGACAACCACCAAGACGACATTATTAGAAACTTAAATAACTACAACTATACTGAAATCCAGCGCCATAGACGCCCAAGAAACATTTTCCACGACCCAAATTGGTAGCTCTCACCTTATACAAATTTTGTATATACTTCATTTTATTATTCTTCATTACTTACGCACTATTTAATCCTTATTTAACCAAGATTTACAGTTTGAAAATGTACATGTTTTTTATTCGCTCAGCAAAAATTCACATTCAGGTCACATGACCCACACGGACCAATGAAAAAATTTTGCACATAAAATTGACTTTGCTTATTATTTTCTTACGTTATTTACGTATATTATTTTCACCTTATTACTCAAGAATTTTCATGATTTATTACCTCAGTTATTTGCACCATGTACTATGTATTTTGCATTCACTATGAACACATATTTTAACCAAATTCACTATTCTAATGTTCAGGTCACATGACCCCCAGCTCAATCCTAGCTCAGAGAGATATCCTACGTTAAATGCCACTGCCACACATTCGCAGGGTAGCCACCATGAGTGACGGACGTGCGTTCGAGAGCTCCTCACCCAGCAACCAAGCGAACGAGAAGCCGGAAGAAATGGCCGGCACTTCACGAACCCTAATCGCCGATCCTATGGATACGTCAGCAGCATCTGAGCAAGTTCTCCCTGTCTCTTCGGACAACGATGGAATTGATGTCAATCCAGAGAACCTTTTGATCCACATAAAGCAACTGTATCTGCTAAAGACAAGGTTTACGGAACTAGAACAGCATTTATCCAGAGCCAGAAGGTCGACGCCATGTGCTTCCTTCGATCTCAAGTGCATCAAGCAAGAGTCGCAGGTAACGCTTACTTCTTTAACCTCTCTTGCCAAACGCTTAAACTTGCCTTTATTCAGCATCCCCCCTACAGAGGAGGAATGCATACAAAAGCTAGTTAATGTTACTAAAGCTACTAATAACAACTTTAAAACTGACGTTAAAGTCAGCGAACAGGTCAAAAATGTCGGGAAGAACTCCCCAGTAAAAAGACCCCTCTTAAAACCGGCTAAACTACAAGCCGACAAAATAATAGCTAGCAATAGCCAAAAATTAGAAAATTAACTCTTAGTAAGAGGGAAAATACTCCAACCTCTCCCAAAAACAAAAAAATCAGGAAAGTGGACAAAGATGGCTTCCAACAGCCACCCCGCCATCTCATAGCAGGCAATACTGAAAACAATAGCCTGCCTCCATTTTGGAGTGAGAATTCCGAAGATCTCCCCCCCACCCAACCCACTGAACAAAGTTCGTTGCCTAGGCAACCAGTCATTCAGAGCAGCGAGGAGAGCGCTGAAACCGGTACTCCCCCCCCCAGAACAGCTCGTTCGAAGGGTCGAAAAAGAGAATTCCCTACTTTTTTGTAGACCCGAAGGACTTTGAATTTTTAACTTCACACGTGCAGTCCGAAGTTCCTACTGCCATATGCCGCATGAAAGGCAAATATCTTCGAATTGAAATGCAGAACGAGAATGATTACCGCTCGGTCGCCCAAATTTTAAATAACCAAGGGGCCGAGTACAAATCATTTAACCTCAAACAAGATCGCCCTGTAAAGGCCATGCTTAGGGGACTGCCGAGTAATGCAAAACCCGAGAAAATAAAAGCCGAACTTCAGCTTTTAGGCTACTCCGTGATCAGTGTCACGCAGTTACGTCGGCATAAAACCCGCTATCCAATGCCCTTGTTCTTAATCCAACTAAACCCCTCATTGAATGTTTACGATATCTTTGAGGAAACTCTAATGTTTGGAGTAGAAATTAAAGTGGAAAAACACCATGGAAAAAAGGGACCCAGTCAGTGTTGGCGCTGCCAAGGATATTTCCATAGCTCAGCGGTGTGCACTCTTCCCATCAAATGCCTGCGGTGCGCTGGCCCGCATTTTGCGTACCAGTGTACCAAAGACCCTGAGGAACCCAACACATGTGCAAATTGCCTTGGTCAGCATGCGGCCAACTGGTTCCATTGTCCCAGGAATCCTATGAACAAGAGCAAAAACCCCAATATTCGAAAGGATAGCGGGAAATCAAAATTTGTACCGGCGCCAGCTAAACCTCTCCTTAGTGGTACAGACCCCTTATTTAGTGAAATCGCTTCCGGACGAAAAAATCCCGGACTTAATATGATTTCGGAGCAGAAGCAAGGTCAGAAGCAAGCCCTCAAGCAAGCCCTGGCACTGCATCCTGCACCACAGCCAGCACCACCGGCCCAGGCTTTAGCCCCAACTCCAGAGGACTACAGCTGCACTGATACCCTCCGTTGTGTGTTCCAGATCTCTTCAGAGTTCGGAATTGAACACAAAACACTACTGAAAGCCTTCAAAAATGCCCTGCCTCAGCTACGGACAGTCTCCACCGGAACTGAAAGAGCATTTTTTATCTATGAAGCCTACGTTGGACTCCTCAACTAAAGCATCAAGTTCAACAGCTCAAACAGAGAAGAAAACCTCCTGATCTCGTTCTGGAATGCCAACGGTATAAAAAACAAGATCCACAAAGTCCGGGATTTTATTAATGAGCACCACATGGACCTCTTCCTCGTTCAGGAGACACATCTGGTTGAGGGACTTAGCGCGAACATCGCGAATTATTTCTGCTACCGAAATGATAGGGAGGTATGCATCAGTGACACTGTTCGTGCTAGTGGCGGTACTAGCATATATGTAAAACGCTCATTGAAGCATTCTAGAATACCCACGCCACCACTGGAGGCCCTAGAAGCGACAATTATCCAAATTCATATTCAAAATTCCCCCCCCAATAGCAGTAGCGTCCTGCTACATGCCTCCGAGACAGGGACCGGCATTTCTCTCTGATCTCAGAAAATTAAGTGGTGTTGCAAATAACCTGATTATCGCAGGAGATTTAAATGCCCGTCATAAAAGTTGGGATTGTGTCACTGCCAATAATTATGGCGATAAACTCAAAATTTGGGCTCAGGACGCCCGAATCCAAATTATAGCGCCGAACTCACCTACCCATTACCAGTTTCCTGGGGGGATAGGTGCTCCTTCCATTATTGATTTGGCCTTATTTAAAAATATTCCATTAGATTATTCGATCAAAGTGATTCCGGAATTGTCCTCTGACCATTATCCGGTTCACCTCACCCTTAAAACAACCAAAATCAATCAAAATTTACCGGCGCAAGTCTCGACTAACTGGGACAACTTTCGGTATGTCTTGGAAAATGGTATTCTCCCCCCTATCAAAATTAACGATAATCAGAAGGTTGACTTAGCCCTTGACAGGCTCAACCAAACCCTGGGAAGTGCGTTCACAGCTGCTTCCAAACCCAAATTCAGACCTAATCACTATAAATTACCTGACTTCATTAAGAATAAAATCAAAATTAAAAACCGTCTTCGCAGAGATTGGCAAAACACCCGTCTAGAATCCATTCGAGTGCAACTGCGAAGAATCTAGAATGAGATCAAGTCAGACATTAAAAAATTTGCAGATGATAAATACTCAAATTACCTTAAGTCCTTAAAGACTTCTGACAATAGCCTTTGGGTCGCTAGCGCACGGCTACGCAAACCTAAACATGACATTCCCCCCCTAATGGGCACGGTCAATGACCGGATGGCACTAACAGACACTGAGAAGGCTGAACGCATAGCGGACAGTCTTCAAACACAATTCTCATTAAACACTGGACTCATGTTCGATACCTGTGCAACGCACACGCATGAAGTCCAACACCAAGTTGAAGAATTTCTCTCCTCAGATACACATTCTGAGGAACCCATTACCACAACCATGACTGAGATTTCTGCAATAGTCAAAAATCTCACCCCTGCAAAAGCACCTGGCCTGGATAGGATTTCTAATCGCATGATTAAAAATTTGCCTATTAAATTCATATTTTACCTAGCAGTTTTGATTAACTCAATGCTAAGGTTAAAATATTATCCTACTAGCTGGAAGAATGCTTTGGTCATTCCTATTCTAAAACCTGGCATGGACCCTAAGGTCCCTCAAAATTATAGACCGATCAGCCTTCTGTCTTCACTTAGTAAAATCTACGAAGCTATACTGCTTAGATACCTGAATGATTTCTGCCGAAGTCGAAATATCATTATTCCTCAACAATTCGGCTTTCGCGCAAAACACTCAACTCAGACCCAGCTACTGAGGGTAGTAGAAATCATTCACACAGGATCTCGCAGTGGAAAGCCTACAACTATAGTCTATTTAGACGTAGCAAAGGCTTTCGACAGATGTTGGCACATCGGAATTTTATTCAAGCTCATGCGACTTGAAATTTCGGCTAATTTTGTGCACATAATGCACTCTTACCTCAATAATCGTACCTTTTCTGTAAAAGTCAAATATTCTGTCTCTTCTCCTCGCCCTATCCTGGCGGGGGTGCCTCAGGGAGGAATTCTTAGCGCTGCGTTCTTCAACTTGTATGTAAATGACATACCACAATCACCAAGTGTCGATCTAGCCCTTTATGCAGACGACACAGCCATCATTTCTCAGCACCCAACACTTAACGCCACTCTAAATTACCTACAACTTTATTTAACAGACTTGGAGTCCTGGCTCATTACCTGGAAAATCAAAATTAACGTCGCGAAAAGTGCCGCCACCGTTTTCTTTTCAAGAAAGAGGAATGTCCATAGTCAACTCCAACCACTCAGGTTATTTGATGAGGAGATACCCTGGGTGGAATCCTATAAATATCTAGGAGTTTATCTAGATGCGAAGCTACTCTGGAGTACTCATATCAACTATACAATAGCCAAAGCCAGAACTGTCAGAACTCAACTAATGTCACTTATCAACCGTACCAGCAACCTCTCCCTCAGCAACAAGATCCTACTTTATCGCAGCACCATCTTCCCCATCCTCACCTATGCAGCTATCATCTGGTCTACCGCAGCCAACAGTCACCTAAAGAAACTCCAAGTATTCCAGAGTGTTACGCTTCGCATACTCACCAATGCTCATTATTTCGTCCGGAATGAAGTGCTACATAATGATCTCAAAATTCTACCCCTGGATGCCTTTTTTCGGCAAAATTCGGCAAAGTTTTTCAATAGACTATCTCAGATTGAAAACCCAGTCTTGCACTCACTTCCTGCTTATAATCCAGCAGAGCCTAGCTCTGCTAAGCGACCTAGGAGCGTTCTTGATAGAACATTTAACATCTTTCGTAGGAAGCCAAAGCGGAGGTGCTTGCTTGACTAGGAATTCTTTCTTTTTTTTAAAGCTAAACTCTAACCAGCACTTCACCGGCCTAACCCGGCGACCCTTAATTAACTCTCTTTTTTACATCACTGCCCGCTAGACCTAATCTGGCCTCGTTTATCGCGACCCATATCTGTACCACTAAACATGACCTCCCCCCATTTATCAGGACCTCACCTTTTCATATATCACGGACCAGACTTATAACATTAAAGTAAATTTTAAAAAAATCTACAATAATTAATACCAACCTAGTCAAACTTAATTAACAACTATTAAATGCATTGAAATTTAGACTTAAATAACACAGCAATAATTAATCTACTCTATAAACATTCCTGCAGTGCTTATTCTACCTAATGACAACTTATCAATTCTTCATTTTTGCACACGTATCACAAGCTTGCATTTCATCACTTCAAGACCTTCAGCAATAATTAAATTTAATCCTGCTTCCTTTAATTCCTCCTACTTTCTTACTTTGCTCTATTTCTGTCCCTTTAAATTCTCCTCGAATAATTTCTCCGTCTTTTTCACAGTTAACCCTCCTCACGGTTCTTTTCCGCTTCAGTAGCTGCTCCTATTCTCCTCTCGCCACGGGCGGTCGGAGAACTTTTCGCCTTCCTGAATAGACTCTCCCCCCCCCTCCTCTTAGCTCCTTCTTCCCTGGATTCAGTTTTAGTCCCCCCCCTCGCTCATCCCCAAGGCATTAGCTATCACTGCGGCTGTCCGTATTACCTAATATTACCTTTCCCAAGCCCTGGAAAATTATGTTTCCCGGCTGATTGTCTTCCAACCTTTCCGATTCCATAAACGCAATGCGTTCCGGAATTCACCTCAACTAACTCCTTTCTCTCTTTCAATCTTAAATTACAAGTTGAAAGCAGAGAGAATTGCTCGTCCCATATGCGGACTACTTATTCATTTCTTTCTATATAAACCCTTAATGGTTTGTTCATCTCTCCTTTAGCCATTGCTTTTTCTTATCCAACTCAGTTTCCTTATCAATGTTGTGGAGGTAATTGCATTAAGTTGCAAAGGTACTCCGGAAGTCAAACGCCTTGGGCCTTGGGCCACTGCCACCCCCATGCCATTGCCTCCATCCCACGCCAGTTCTCTCACATGCCAAATGTATGCCATCATTAATTGCTTATTCTTCACTACGATGTCCAGATTCATCAAATTGCGTCAGGAACGCACCTTCCGCATATTAAGCGGATGACGAAAACTCCACAGGTTTCCCTAATTAAGGGTACGATAAACATATACTAGTAAAGGCCCTTCTTAGGGCCGTATACTAGTCACTAGGCCTACGATACGGATACGGATACGGCCTCCTTCCCATCCTTAGTAAAATAACAGAAAAAGTGATTCTAGACAGCATAAACCAATTTATAATAGAAAAAAATCTCATTATCCCTGCACAGTATGGCTTCCGGAAGGATCATTCAACCACGATGCAACTGTATAGAGTGATTGAACAGATTTCCAGTGGACTACAGAATAATATGCAAACTCCTGCAGTCTTCTTAGATATAGCCAAGGCATTTGATCGTGTTTGGCTGGAAGGCCTAATATACAAGCTTATCACTCTGGGTTTTCCAGAACTTATCATCTCCATCATTAAATCCTATCTTGCAGATAGAACATTTGTCGTTCGCATTAACAAAACAAATTCTACTAGAAAACACATCAGAGCGGGCACTCCTCAGGGATGCCTTCTCTCGCCAACACTATTCAATATTTATGTGAACGACATCCCACATACACACAACACTACACTTGCCATGTACGCAGACGATACAGCGATTCTCACTCAAAGTGCTACACTTAGCTCAGCAATACAACAGATACAAGACCATATTCATGCTATTGAGTCCTGGCTGGTGGCCTGGAAAATACAAATTAATGTCTCCAAGTCAGAAGCTATTCTCTTCTCATGGAAAAGAAACATTCCACACAGTTTCATTATGTTTAATGAAAGGATCCCCTGGGTCAAGCAGACCAAATACCTAGGTGTTATTTTGGATAGGAGACTCACATTTCTACCCCACATCAACCACTTAATCTCAAAGTTTCGAGGCAGTAGACATACACTTGCCCCCCTAATCACTCGAAACAGCGTTTTGGACTTAGACCATAAACTACTCATTTACAAGGCCGTATTGCGTCCCATCCTAACTTATGCCTGCCCTGCCTGGGGATATCTCTGTCAAACTCATCTCAATAGACTTATTTCACTGGAAAACAATACACTTCGCATCATTTCAAAAGCACACTGGTATGTTAGGAACGAAGCCATCCATAGAGAACTAAACACTACCCAAATCCCTGAATTCATGAAAAAAGTATCCACCAAATTCTCTGCGAAGACGGTTTTTAGTTTTGATTTTATTCTTAATGAAGTCAGGTAATTTATAGTGATTAGGTCTGAATTTCGGTTTGGAAGCAGCTGTGAACGCACTTCCCAGGGTTTGGTTGAGCCTGTCAAGGGCTAAGTCAACCTCCTGATTATCGTTAATTTTGATAGGGGGGAGAATACCATTTTCCAAAACATACCGAAAGTTGTCCCAGTTAGTCGACACTTGCGCCGGTAAATTTAGATTGATTTTGGTTGTTTTAAGGGTGAGGTGAACCGGATAATGGTCAGAGGACAATTCCGGAATCACTTTGATCGAATAATCTAGTGGAATATTTTTAAATAAGGCCAAATCAATAATGGAAGGAGCACCTATCCCCCCAGGAAACTGGTAATGGGTAGGTGAGTTCGGCGCTATAATTTGGATTCGGGCGTCCTGAGCCCAAATTTTGAGTTTATCGCCATAGTTGTTGGCAGTGACACAATCCCAACTTCTATGACGGGCATTTAAATCTCCTGCGATAATCAGGTTATTTGCAACACCACTTAATTTTCTGAGATCAGAGAGAAATGCAGGTCCCTTTCTCGGAGGCATGTAGCAGGACGCTACTGCTATTGGGGGGGGAATTTTGAATATGAATTTGGATAATTGTCGCTTCTAGGGCCTCCAGTGGTGGCGTGGGTATTCTAGAATGCTTTATAGAGCGTTTTACATAGATGCTAGTACCGCCACTAGCACGAACAGTGTCACTGATGCATACCTCTCTATCATTTCGGTAGCAGAAATAATTCGCGATGTTTGCGCTAAGTCCCTCAACCAGATGTGTCTCCTGAACGAGGAAGAGGTCCATGTGGTGCTCATTGATAAAATCCCGGACTTCGTGGATCTTGTTTTTTGTTCCGTTGGCATTCCAGAACGAAATCAGGAGGTCTTCTTCTCTGTTTGAGTCGTTGAACTTGATGTTTTAGTTGAGGAGTCCAACGTAGGCTTCATAGATATAAAATGCTCTCTCAGGTCCGGTGGAGACTGTCCGTAGCTGAGGCAGGGCATTTTTGAAGGCTTTCAGTAGGGTTTTATGTTCTATTCCAAACTCTGAAGAGATCTGGAATACACAACGGAGGGTATCGGTGCAGCTGTAGTCCTCTGGAGCTGGGGCTAAAGCCTGGGCCGGTGGTGCTGGCTGTGGCGCAGGTTGCAGTGCCGGGGCTTGAATGAAGGGGCACCCCGTGAACCATATCTAGTAGGGGAATCCGGCGCAATAATTTTAATTTGGGCGCACTGAGCCCATTTTAGAAGGCCACGACCAGCAGGATTTGATCTATGACAACGCCAATGCTGATGGTGACAATTTAAATCACCAGCTATGATAAGATTATTTGAAAACTTGAGCAGTTTATTGAAATCTACCACAGGAAAATTTCCACCTGGTGGGAGATAGGCAGAGATCATAACTAGGGATGGTGAATTTTGAATAAAAATTTCGATGATTGTTGCTTCAAGTTTGCTCATATTTGGTGTGTCAATTCTACGATGCGGGATAGAGTTTTTTATGTAAATACAAGTGCCACCATGATAGACATCACGTGTATTCGAAGCTTGTCTGTCATTTTTATATAGTGCATAATCTACAAGCTTGGGAGCTCTCCCTGGCTGGAGTTTGGTCTCTTGGACAAAAATGATATCAAAATCCTTTTCTTCTACATAGTCTCTAAACTCATGGAATTTGGAAAGAATGCCATTTGCATTCCAGGTGCATAGTTTAAGATTTTTCAACCCTTTCAAAGTATTGAATTTTAATGAATGTGGGAATCAGAGAATTGGAGAGTAATATAACTCTCAAAGATATAGTAGGCCGCGTCAGCACCAGATGGAGCCACTCTGAGCTGCGGTAAGGCGTTTTTGAATGCCAGAAGTAATTTGCTCTGGTCAATGCCAGGCTGATTAGAAATTTGGATTATAGCCAAAAGGATCTCGGTACAATTTAGAGTCGAATTTGCTCCTATGGGGACCGATAGATTTGGAAGAATTTGGGGTGCAGTCTGTTGCATACCCGTAAGGGCAGCAGAGTATGATACTCCAGGGCGAGTATTATTTGCACTGGGAGTGTGTGCAGCCGGCAGAACTGGAAATGTATTATGTTGTAGGTTAAATTTGTTTGTGTTGTCAACGGTCTGACTGGGTTTGGTGCTTGGCTTTGGAGGTTGTCTGTTTTTGGAGCCTCGGAACTTCGGCTCAGGCAAACTCGATGAGTTTATCGCAAAGTGGGTGCCCGCGTAACAACGATATCCCGGGATAATATGTGCGATTTTCGATTCCGTTAAGCTTCGAACAGTTGGCATTTAGATCCGAATACAATGTTCATAAACGAACCGATGAGAGAGTCCCGAAGAAACGCCCAGTGGTAGGCCTTTTGACGAAGGTAAGTGGCAATGTCATGAAAAGAAATTCCTTTTAGTCCGAACAAGCGTCCGTGTGACCACTCATAATATATAATACAACATAAATACAAAGTTACTTAAGTATTACATGGAAAACATATATCAAATATAAAATATAAAATGGGAGATATGTACATTATTTACAAAGATAAAGTGCCAGGCGGCAGTACAAAACTATTCATAGGATCAACGAGAAAACAAAAACAAAACTGAAGTAGGGGAGGGTGTTTACATAAATAGGTTATAAAAATGAATTAATTTAGATGTCTTAGAATCGCAAGCGGCCGCTTGCTATTAATATCCAGTGAGTAGTCATAATGGGGTACTATGATTGAGCTATTATTAACATTAGGAATGTTTTGGTAAAATTTTTCTGCAAGGAGTGCAAAGTAATTTGAAATAGTTGGTATTTCCAACTCCTCGTGAATGGCCGTATTTCTAATAAACCAACGGCTTCTAGATAATTGTGTAAGCGTAACATTCTGCAAGACTTGCAGTTTATTAATATTGGTTTGGCTGGTATATCCCCAAACAGGGCAGGCATAAGAAAGTATGGGACGCAAAAGGGTCTTGCAAATGAGCAACTTGTTATCAATAGAGAGAACGGAGTTCCGGCTAATTAAAGGGGTAAGTGTTCGTTTACGAGCACGGAACTTGACAATAAGTTGTGTAATGTGTGGGGTCTATGTGAGCCGCCTATCTAAAGTGATGCCTAGGTATCGGGCTTGCCTAGTCCACTGAATAGGAGTGTTATACATGAGGATGTCCTCCAATTCGGTACGAACTTTTTTTGTAAACCAGATCGCCTCCGACTTGTCCACATTGATTTTAAATTTCCAGGCAGTAAGCCAGGACTCGAGTGTGTGGATGTGAGATTGAAGTGCTTGTATAACTGGACCAGTAGATGCATTTTTTGAGAGTATTGCCGTATCGTCAGCATACATAGCCAGGGTGGTGTGTGGTGTTTGTGGGATGTCGTTCGTGTAAATATTGTAGTAGATCGGCCCAAGGAGGCTCCCCTGTGGGACCCCAGCCCTGATAGCCCGTGTGGTTGAGTATGTGTTGTTGACACGAACGACAAAGTGTCTATCCTTAAGATAGGAGTAGGTGATGGCTGTGATGTAATCTGGGAAACCCAGAGTGATGATTTTGTGCATGAGGCCCTCCAGCCAAACACGATCGAAGGCCTTAGCTACATCAAGGAAGATGGCACCTGTGGTCTGCCGCTCCTGCAGTCCTTTGGAGATGTAATCTGTCACCCGGTACAACTGGTGGACAGAGGAATGATTCTTCCTAAATCCATGTTGCTGAGGGATAATTATATTTTTATTATCCATGTAGTCTTGGATTCTCGTCAGTATGATATGCTCTGCCACCTTGCTGAGCGAGGACAGAAGACTGATTGGTCTGTAGGAGGCTGGATCAGTAGGAGTCTTCCCAGGCTTTAGGATTGGTACGATAATTGCAATCTTCCAAGGCATTGGATAGTGTCCAAGTCTAAGAATAGCATTGATGATGGCAGTAAACTTCAGTATCATGAGTGTGCCCATGTTCTTGATCATTTTGTTAGAGATTTTATCAATGCCAGGGCTTTTCTTGATGATCAGCTTTTCAATGTAGCCGTAGACCTCCGAGGGTCTGACAGGAGTGATGTTGTCCGTGCGTGGTTTTGAAAGGAATTCTGTGAGTGTGGTGTTAACAAGGTGTTCTGTTTGAGGGTGAGAAATGTTGTTTGTGCAGAATTGAGAAGCATAGTGATCAGCTAGTGACTCAGCTTTCTCAATATCTGTGAGGGCAATATTTTGTTGGCCGTTTAGGGGCGGAATGTTTGTGTAGCATCTCTTGAGTTTGGCAGCCGCCTTCCAAACAGAGCTAGGATCCGCTGAGAGGGACTTGAGATAATTGGTCCAGTCGCGTTGTGTATGGTTGTAGGTTCGAGTCCTGACCAGATGATTTAGTCTATTGAGGGTGGTTTTATCTGCCGGGAATCGATGCCTTTGCCAGATCTTTCTGGCAGCGTTTCTTGCTTGTATAAGTTTCTTGAGCTCCGGATCAGTTGCTTTGTGCCGGTGAATGACTGGTATGCTGTTTGCATCCAAGGCAGTTGTCAAGTTTGAAGTAAAATCTTGGACTAAAGCATCTAACTCATCACCCGTGGTGGCTGTTGGAATGTGTAATGTGGTGTTGTTTAAGGCTTTGGCATATCCTGCCCAGTTAGTAATAAAGGCCTTTTTGTGTGGTGTGCTACAAACAGCAGTTCCCACCTGTATCATGACCGGATTATGGTCTGAGGATAACTCGGTGAGGGTCTGAATAGATCTGTGAAAACAACCTCTTAAAAGGAAGAAATCCAGAACATTTGCTGTTCTGGCACCGTAGCGTGTTGGTGTGTCTGGAGCTGCAATGGTAACACCAGCCTCAGTGGCAAATCGGTGAATTACAGAGCCTAGGTAGTTTGATCTACTGCAGTTCCATGCGCGGTGGTGTGCATTGAAGTCTCCGCCTATGATAGTTTTCCTGTTAAGTTGGAATAGCGCTTCAAAGTCCTGCGCAATATTTACATGTGATCTTTTGTTGCTGGGTACATAGGCAGAGATAACAGTGAGTGGATGTGAGGTGAGTGTAGTGACTGTAATAGCTATGGCTTCAAGGCCTAAAAGCTGTGGCAGTGTTGTGTGATGATGGGTGATGGAGCGCTTGACGAGGATTAGAAGTCCACCTCCTGGATGGCTGTTGGTCCTTTCCCGGTCGAGCCTGTAAACACAGTAGTTGGCGATCTGGACGTTCGTGTGTGGACTAAGCTTGTGTTCCTGTAGGAGTAAAATATCAGGACAGTGCTCATTTACAAAAATGCGTAATTCATCCAATTTATGGTACAATCCGTTTGCGTTCCATGTTACAATTATAAGATCATTATTCATTATCCCTCATTTTGTGCGAGCCCGTGAATTTCCTCAAGCATAATATGCAGGACCTGGATCTTATCCAGAATATGCTCACATTTCCTTAGTTCGGGCAGTTTACTTTTGTATACATTAATAATCTTACTTAAGTTACATCCAAAGATGTTTTCGATTTCCTTCATAATGTTCATGAGCTCAAAAATATCATTTGACCCATGACTAAAATTTTTCTTGTCATTGCTTGTAAATTCAGAATTAGGTTTGATAGCATTTTCTTGCCTGGGATTTGATTTATTTACATAGTTCGGTAAATCAGCCTTGTTAGGGCGTATCATTTTTGCTTGACCCGCATCCGCAGAGACACCTGTGGCAGAGGCATTGCTGATTTTAGTAGAATTCTTAGTTGCCTGGGCATAGCTAACTCCTGGCTTGGTATTATTATTTTTATTAACCTTTTTATATGTAGGGAACCTGGGGCACCCTCTATACGAGGCCACGTGTGGCCCAAGGCAGTTTACACAAACCGGATTTTCAATTTTTCCAGGTTTATCACAATTTTCGGTTTTATGAAAACCCGCACATTTGACGCACCTAGGTGCAACATGGCAATTGTCTGAGAAGTGATGCCATTTCTGACAGTTAGGGCATTGCGGGACCTGGTTTTTGCTAATATATTTTTCGACAGTAATATTAAAATACATCAAATGCTTGATTTTGTAAATATCCTCCAAATTTTTGTCTGGAAAGATTTGTACCTGATATAGCGGCATGGGTGCCTTGGTGCGGTATTTAGTTAATTGCACTACTTTATTAATATTGAAATTTAAGTCACGCAGTGCCTCTGCTATAATGTTTACATCTGCGTCTATGGGGAGACCTCTAATAAGGACCTTGACTGGTTTTTTGCTTTTTGGGTTTACTACGTAATGCTCAATCTTATGAGTCAGGAAGAATTCACTGAGAGTCCGATGGTCATCGGCAGTAGAAGGGAGTACTTTTAGAAATTCGCCAGTTACCCGGCCAAAGAACTTGCAGTCTGGTAGTTCTGTAGCTACCTCTTTCAAAAACTCATAATATTTGGTGCCGACTTTCGGCCTGACCATGATAGGAGGGGGGGCTTGCCAGTCATACTGCGGGTGCGGGTTACCTATCTGAGGATTTATATCACCAGCTTGATTTACGTAATTTGCATTATCAATAATATTATCAGAACCATTATTACATGCATTATCAGAATTTTTAACAACACTTTCAATACAAGAATTTACATGTTCATCTACAACATCATGAGAATTTTCATTATTGGGATTTTTCACCGATAAATTAGCAAATTTGTTTTGCAAAGGCAGGATAGCCTGGGGCTGTGTGAGCCGAACACCCTTTGCAGTTTTTGATGGTTTCTGAAAACCATCGTCATCATTAATTTTGGCATGTTTAGCCGAATTTTTCCTTTTATTTTTCACAATTTTGGTGCCATTAGAATTACTTACATTAACGTTACATTCAACATCTAAAACAAGTTTGGCAGAGTCGTACAGATTATAACATAACCATGCACACTTACCTTGCAAGTCCACGGAGTAATCTTGATACATTTTCACATTTTGCTTGATTTCACGAATTATGTGATCACCTAAAAACACTGGCGTATCCAAAAGCGCACAATCCCGTTGGATAGCAGCTTGTAATTTTTCTAGGCACACACCGTAGAACTTGATGACTGCATCCGCGTGAGCCTGATCCAACTTCTTAACAACTTGCACGTTAATAGAAACACATTTCTTAATGATATTAATATTTGTGGGATTTAGCCTGTTAACGTTTCGCAGAAATTCCAATGATTCCTTTTCAGAAAATCCGTTTTCGATCGAGTCCGTATCAGTATCCATAGTGTCGTAATTTTCCATCACGTCAAGGCCCAAGGCGTTTGACTTCCGGAGTACCTTTGCAACTTAATGCAATTACCTCCACAACATCGATAAGGAAACTGAGTTGGATAAGAAAAAGCAATGGCTAAAGGAGAGATGAACAAACCATTAAGGGTTTACAGTGAAGAAGTGAGTAATGAGTCCACGCATGGGACGAGCAATTCTCTCTGCTTTCAACTTGTAAGTCAAGATTGAAAGAGAGAAAGGTGTTAAATGAGGCGAATTCCGGAACGCATTGCGTTTATGGAATCGGAAAGGTTGGAAGACAATCAGCCGGGAAACATAATTTTCCAGGGCTTGGGAAAGGTATTATTAGGTAATACGGACAGCCGCAGTGATAGCTAATGCCTTGGGGATGAGCGAGGGGGGGAAGAGTCTTACGACTAAAACTGAATCCAGGGAAGAAGGAGCGAAGGGGAGGGGGGAGAGTCTATTCAGGAAGGCGAAAAGTTCTCCGACCGCCCGTGGCGAGAGGAGAATAGGAGCAGCTACTGGAGCGGAAAAGAACCGTGAGGAAGGTTAACTGTGAAAAAGACGGAGAAATTATTAGATGAGGAATTAAAGGGACAGAAATAGAGCAAAGGAAGGGAGTAAGGGGAATTAAGGAAGCGAGATTAAAATCTAATTATTGAAGAAGGTCTTGAAGTGATGAAATGCAAGCTTGTGATACCTGTGCGAAAATAAAGAATTGATAAGTTGTATTTAGGGAAGAGGGAGCACTGCAGGAATGATTATAGAGTAGCGTAGCTATTGCAATATTATTTAAGTCTAAATTTTTAATGGATTTAATAGTAGTTAAATAATTAAACTATTGCTGCTATTTTTTAATAATTTAGTTTAATGTTAAAAGTCTGGTCCGTGATATGTGAAAAGATGAGGTCCTGATAAATGGGGGGAGGTCATGTTTAGTGGTACAGATGTGGGTCGCGGTAAACGAGGCCAGATTAGGTCTAGCGGGCAGTGATGTAAAAAGAGAGTTAATTAAGGCTCGCCGGGTTAGGCCCGTGAAGTGCTGGTTGAAGTTTACTTTTAAGAAATAGAAAGAATTCCTAGTCAAGTAAGCACCTCCGCTTAGGCTTCCTAGGAAAGATGTTAAATGTTCTATCAAGAACGCTCCTAGGTCGCTTAGCAGAGCTAGGCTCTGCTGAATTATAAGCAGGAAGTGAGTGCAAGACTGGGTTTTCAATCTGAGATAGTCTATTGAAAAACTTTGCCGAATTTTGCCGAAAAAAGGCATCCAGGGGTAAAATTTTGAGGTCATTATGAAGCACTTCATTCCGGACGAAATAATGAGCATTGGTAAGTATGCGGAGCGTAACACTCTGGAATACTTGGAGTTTCTTTAGGTGACTGTTGGCTGCGGTTGACCAGATGATAGCTGCATAGGTGAGGATGGGGAAGATGGTACTGCGATAAAGTAGGATCTTGTTACTGAGGGAGAGGTTGCTGGTACGGTTGATAAGTGACATTAGGAGTTCTGACAGTTCGTGCTTTGGCTATTGTATAGTTGATATGAGTACTCCAGAGTAGTTTCGCATCCAGATAAACTCCGAGATATTTATAGGATTCCACCCAGGGTATCTCCTCATCAAATAACCTGAGTGGTTGGAGTTGACTATGGACATTCCTCTTTCTGGAAAAGAAAACGGTGGCGGCACTTTTTGCGACGTTGATTTTGATTTTCCAGGTAATGAGCCAGGACTCCAAGTCTGTTAAATAAAGCTGGAGGTGGTGAAGAGTGGCGTTAAGTGTTGGGTGCTGAGAAATGATGGCTGTGTCGTCTGCGTAAAGGGCTAGATCGACACTTGGTGATTGTGGTATGTCATTTACATACAAGTTGAAGAGCGTAGCGCTAAGAATTCCTCCCTGAGGCACCCCCGCCAGGATAGGGCGAGGAGAAGAGACAGAATATTTTACTTTAACAGAAAAGGTGCGATTATTGAGGTAAGAGTGCATGATGTGCACAAAATTAGCCGAAATTTCAAGTCGCATGAGTTTGAATAAAATTCCGATGTGCCAACATCTGTCGAAAGCCTTTGCTACGTCTAAATAGACTATAGTTGTAGGCTTTCCACTGCGAGATCCTGTGTGAATGATTTCTACTACCCTCAGTAGCTGGGTCTGAGTTGAGTGTTTTGCGCGAAAGCCGAATTGTTGAGGAATAATGATATTTCGACTTCGGCAGAAATCATTCAGGTATCTAAGCAGTATAGCTTCGTAGATTTTACTAAGTGAAGACAGAAGGCTGATCGGTCTATAATTTTGAGGGACCTTAGGGTCCATGCCAGGTTTTAGAATAGGAATGACTAAAGCATTCTTCCAGCTAGTAGGATAATATTTTAACTTTAGCATTGAGTTAATCAAAACTGCTAGGTAAAATATGAATTTAATAGGCAAATTTTTAATCATGCGATTAGAAATCCTATCAAGGCCGGGGGCTTTTGCAGGGGTGAGATTTTTGACAATTGCAGAAATCTCAGTCATGGTTGTGTGATGGGTTCCTCAGAGTGTGTATCTGAGGAGAGAAATTCTTCAACTTGGTGTTGGACTTCATGCGTGTGCGGTGCACAGGTATCGAACATGAGTCCAGTGTTTAATGAGAATTGTGTTTGAAGGCTGTCCGCGATGCATTCAGCCTTCTCAGTGTCTGTTAATGCCATCCGGTCATTGACCGTGCCCATTAGGGGGGAATGTCATGTTTGGGTTTGCGAAGCCGTGCGCTGGCAACCCAGAGGCTATTGTCAGAACTCTTTAAGGACTTAAGGTAATTCGAATATTTTTCGTCTGCAAATTTTTTAATGTCAGACTTGATCTCATTCTGGATTCTTCGCAGTTGCACTCGAATGGATTCTAAACGGGTGTTTTGCCAATCTCTGCGAAGACGGTTTTTAATTTTGATTTTATTCTTGATGAAGTCAGGTAATTTATAGTGATTAGGTCTGAATTTGGGTTTGGAAGCAGCTGTGAACGCACTTCCCAGGGTTTGGTTGAGCCTGTCAAGGGCTAAATCAACCTCCTGATTATCGTTAATTTTGATAGGGGGGAGAATACCATTTTCCAAAACATACCGAAAGTTGTCCCAGTTAGTCGAGACTTGCGCCGGTAAATTTTGATTGATTTTGGTTGTTTTAAGGGTGAGGTGGACCGGGTAATGGTCAGAGGACAATTCCGGAATCACTTTAATCGAATAATCTAATGGGATATTTTTAAATAAGGCCAAATCAATAATGGAAGGAGCACCTAACCCCCAGGAAACTGGTAATGGGTAGGCGAGTTCGGCGCTATAATTTGGATTCGGGCGTCCTGAGCCCAAATTTTGAGTTTATCGCCATAATTGTTGGCAGTGACACAGTCCCAACTTTTATGACGGGCATTTAAATCTCCTGCGATAATCAGGTTATTTGCAACACCACTTAGTTTTCTGAGATCAGAGAGAAATGCCGGTCCCTGTCTCGGAGGCATGTAGCAGGACGCTACTGCTATTGGGGGGGGGAATTTTGAATATGAGTTTGGATAATTGTCGCTTCTAGGGCCTCCAGTGGTGGCGTGGGTATTCTAGAATGCTTCAATGAGCGTTTTACATAGATGCTAGTACCGCCACTAGCACGAACAGTGTCACTGATGCATACCTCTCTATCATTTCGGTAGCAGAAATAATTCGCGATGTTCGCGCTAAGTCCCTCAACCAGATGTGTCTCCTGAACGAAGAAGAGGTCCATGTGGTGCTCATTAATAAAATCCCGGACTTCGTGGATCTTGTTTTTTATTCCGTTGGCATTCCAGAACGAGATCAGGAGGTTTTCTTCTCTGTTGGAGCTGTTGAACTTGATGCTTTAGTTGAGGAGTCCAACGTAGGCTTCATAAATGAAAAATGCCCTCTCAGGTCCGGTGGAGTCTGTCCGTAGCTGAGGCAGGGCATTTTTGAAGGCTTTCAGTAGTGTTTTATGTTCAATTCCGAACTCTGAAGAGATCTGGAATACACAACGGAGGGTATCAGTGCAGCTGTAGTCCTCTGGGGTTGGGGCTAAAGCCTGGGCCGGTGGTGCTGGCTGTGGTGCAGGATGCAGTGCCGGGGCTTGCTTGAGGGCTTGCTTCTGACCTTGCTTCTGCTCCGAAGTCATATTAAGTCCGGGATTTTTTCGTCCGGAAGCGATTTCACTAAATAGGGGATCTGTACCACTAAGGAGAGGTTTAGCTGGCGCCGGTATAAATTTTGATTTCCCGCTATCCTTACGAATATTGGGGTTTTTGCCCTTGTTCATGGGATTCCTGGGACAGTGGAACCAGTTGGCCGCATGCTGACCAAGGCAGTTCGCACATGTGTTTGGTTCCTCAGGGTCTTTGGTACACTGGTACGCAAAATGCGGGCCAGCGCACCGCAGGCATTTGATGGGGAGCGTGCACACTGCTGAACTGTGGAAGTATCCTTGGCAGCGCCAACACTGACTGGGTCCCTTTTTTCCATGGTGTTTTTCCACTTTTATTTCGACTCCGAACATGAGAGTCTCCTCGAAGATGTCGTAAACATTCAACGAGGGGTTCAATTGAATTAAGAACAAGGGCATTGGATAGCGGGATTTATGCCGACGCAGTTGCGTGACACTTATCACCGAATAGCCAAGAAGCTGAAGTTCTGCTTTGATTTTTTCGGGCTTTGCGTTACTTGGCAGTCCCCTTAACATGGCCTTTACAGGGCGATCTTGCTTGAGGTTGAATGATTTATACTCGGCCCCCTGGTTATTTAAAATTTGGGCGACCGAGCGGTAATCATTTTCGTTTTGCATCTCTATTCGGAGATATTTGCCTTTCATGCGGCATATGGCTGTTGGAACTTCCGACTGCACTAGTGAAGTGAGGAATTCAAAGTCTTTAGGGTCGACGAAAAAATAGGGAATTCTCTTTTTCGACCCTTCGGACGAGCTATTGCTTGGGGGGGGAGTACCGGTTTCAGCGCTCTCCTCGTTGATCTGAGTGACTGGTTGCCTAGGCAACGAGCTTTGCTCTGTGGGTTGGGTGGGGGGGAGATCGTCAGAGTTTTCGCTCCAAAATGGAGGCAGGCTATTGTTTTCAGTATTGCGTGCTATGAGATGGCGGGGTGGCTGTTGGAAGCCATCTTTGTCCACTTTCCTGATTTTTTTGTTTTTGGGAGAGGTTGGAGTATTTTCCCTCTTAGTAAGAGTTCATTTTTCTAGTTTTTGGCTATTGCTAGCTATTATTTTGTCGGCTTGTAGTTTAGCCGGTTTTAAGAGGGGTCTTTTTACTGGGGAGTTCTTCCCGACATTTTTGACCTGTTCGCTGACTTTAACGTCAGTTTTAGAGTTGTTATTAGTAGCTTTAGTAACATTAACTAGCTTTTGTATGCATTCCTCCTCTGTAGGGCGGATGCTGAATAAAGGCAAGTTTAAGCGTTTGGCAAGAGAGGTTAAGGAAGTAAGCGTTACCTGCGACTCTTGCTTGATGCACTTGAGATCGAAGGAAGCACATGGCGTCGACCTTCTGGCTCTGGATAAATGCTGTTCTAGTTCCGTAAACCTTGTCTTTAGCAGATACAGTTGCTTTATGTGGATCAAAAGGTTCTCTGGATTGACATCAATTCCATCGTTGTCCGAAGAGACAGGGAGAACTTGCTCAGATGCTGCTGACGTATCCATAGGATCGGCGATTAGGGTTCGTGAAGTGCCGGCCATTTCTTCCGGCTTCTCGTTCGCGTTGTTGCTAGGTGAGGAGCTCTCGAACGTGCGTCCGTCACTCATGGTGGCTACCCTGCGAAATCCAGAGAATTGGAGAGTAATATAACTCTCAAAGATATAGTAGGCCGCGTCAGCACCAGATGGAGCCACTCTGAGCTGCGGTAAGGCGTTTTTGAATGCCAGAAGTAATTTGCTCTGGTCAATGCCAGGCAGATTAGAAATTTGGATTATAGCCAAAAGGATCTCGGTACAATTTAGAGTCGAATTTGCTCCTAAGGGGACCGATAGATTTGGAAGAATTTGGGGTGCAGTCTGTTGCATACCCGTAAGGGCAGCAGAGTATGATACTCCAGGGCGAGTATTATTTGCACTGGGAGTGTGTGCAGCCGGCAGAACTGGAAATGTATTATGTTGTAAGTTAAATTTGTTTGTGTTGTCAACGGTCTGACTGGGTTTGGTGCTTGGCTTTGGGGGTTGTCTGTTTTTGGAGCCTGGGAACTTCGGGCAGGAACGCCAGTTAGCAGCATGGTTTCCCGAACAATTTGCACATTTGTTCGGCTCTTCAAAGGGTTTAGTGCATTCTTTGGCTTGATGCGGCCCAGCGCATCTGACGCATCGTCTTGGTAAGCCCCACCAAAGGAAGGATGGAAGAGCCCAAGTGCGCCAATTGCCTCAAAAATCATGTAGCTTCATACCGTGGGTGTGAGAAATTCCCACGAAACAGCCCTGCCCAGCAAAAACAGGACAACGCTCTAAGAAAAGGCATCTCCTATGCAGATATGGCAAAACGACATAACAATATGCTTAATGGCAATACTAAATTTTATCCCTCAGAATCGGCTTCTGCTGCACAAAATTTGCACTCAATGAAAAATGATAATATTAAGCTCAGTGATTTAAGCAATGCTTTAAAAAACCTAAACATGACCAATAGTGATAACCCTAATAGTAAAAGAAAAGAAAATGTTATGGATAGCCAGGAGAAGTCACAAGGCTCTGAATTCATTAATTTTATGAAAAATATCGCCGAAATTAACAACATTTTAGGAATCAATAATATTAGATTGATGAATAACGTTTTTAAAAATTATTTACCAAAATTGAAAACCTTGTCTGACCCTATAGATAAGTTATTTATGTTCTACGAAATTGTTAGTGAAATCAATAATCATGTATCAGAACAACCCTAATATGCCTCTCACTCTTGTCACGTGGAACGCAAATGGATTGCTCCAAAAAGCCTATGAGCTTAAGGAGTTCTTACATGAAGTTTCCCCCGATATTTTACTCCTACAAGAACACATGCTTGGCACCCAAAATTATTTCAGAGCTTCCAATTATATTACGCATCGATGGAACAGGCCTACCGAAGGTAGATTTGCACCTAGAGGAAATATTAGCAGGGTGTCTCTCGCAGAGTGCGGACGCATGACAATGAGCTCCCCACAAGCCACCTGCAGCGACGCGAAGCCGGAAATCATGGCCGGCAACCCCTCCGAAGCAAGCGCCGAGATGGACACATCGACGTCTACAGACATCGACGTCCCTGTCTCTGACACCAATCTTGACCATCAGATGAATCCGGACGACCTCCTGATCCAGATCAAACAGCTGTACTTACTCAAGGCCCGTTTTACTGACCTAGAACAGAATCTATCCAGAGCGAGGAAATCAACACCACTGGCAAGCTTTGACCTCAAGTGCGTGCAACAAGAATCTAAGGTAACACTTTTTAATCTTACCACTCTTGCTAAACGCCTGAATCTGCCTCTCTTTGCCATTCCCCCAACTGAGGAAGAATGTATTAAAAAATTACTGAAATCGGCTAAGGAACTTAGTAACGACGAAATCTCACTAAAATCCGATTCCTTGGATAAAAATCAAAATTCGGCCAAAAATCAAAATTCTAAGCAAATACTAAAACCGGCTAAATTACAAGCAGAAAAATTACTATCTAGCACCAAAAAAATCCAGAAACTAACTTTAAACTCACGGGAAAATTCCGAATTACCAAAAACTAAAAAGATTAGAAAAATAGATGATGAAGGATTTCAGCGGCCTCCTCGCCATCTTGTTTCACGAGGAGCGCCGATTTCCCCAGAAAAACAGGTCCCGAACAATAGCCTGCCTCCATTTTGGAGAGAACAACCAGAGGCGGAATTGCCTCCCACCCAACCTGTGGTTAGGGTGGAAGAGAAAAATGATCTCGTGGAGCAACCCGGAGACGGTACTCCCCCCACTACTGAAAACTCTAACAAAGCTAAAAGGAAAATACCTTTCTTCTTTGTTGAACCCAAAGATATTGAGTTTCTTACATCTCTAGTCCAAGCAACTGTGCCTACGGCTATTTGCAGAATGAAAGGTAAATTTTTACGCATTGAAATGCAGTCCGAAGAGGACTATCGTTCGGTGGCCCAAATTCTAAATAATCAGGGCGCCGAATATAAGTCATTTAATTTGAAACAGGATCGGCCCGTAAAGGCTATACTTCGCGGTCTACCTAATTCTGCTAAAGCTGAGAAAATTAAGACTGAATTACAACTTTTAGGATACTCTGTTATCAGTGTGACTCAGCTCCGTAGGCACAGGTCCCGTTATCCTATGCCATTATTCTTAGTCCAGCTAAATCCGTCTCTGAACGTTTATGACATTTTTGAAGAGACCTCAATGTTTGGCATCGAAATCAAATTCGAGAAACATATCGGGAAGAAGGGGCCGAGCCAGTGTTGGCGCTGCCAAAGCTTCTTCCACAGTTCCGCAGTGTGCACACTGCCAATCCGGTGTCTCAGGTGCGCCGGCCCGCACTACGCGTACCAATGTACCAAAGACCCGGAGGAAGCCAACACCTGCGCGAACTGCCTTGGGCGGCACGCAGCCAACTGGTTTCACTGTCCCCGAAACCCAGCCAAAAAAATAAACCCCCCCTATTAGATCGGATAGCGGGAATTCAAAATTTGTACCGGCTCCGGTAAAAGCTCCAATTAGCAGCACGGATCCCTCATTTAGTGATGTCGTTTCCGGACGGAAAAATCCCGGACTACCATCATCTACTAAGGAACCGAAGAAAGCTCCTGCGTTGAAGCAAGCTACGAAGCAAGCGCCGAAGCAGAGTCCTCTCCTCCAGCCAACTCCACCGGCCCAGGCTCCAGCCCCGACCGTAGATGATGAAAGCTGCACAGATACCCTCCGGAGCGTCTTCCAAATCGCCTCGGAATTCGGTATAGAACATAAGATCCTCCTCGAGGCTTTTAGAAATGCTCTCCCTAGGCTCCGAAATGTCTCCACGGGGCCATTTTATATTTATGAGGCATACTGTGGCCTCTTAAACTAAAGGCCTCAAGTTCAACTGTGCAACTAGTGAAGATTCTCTCCTGATCTCCTACTGGAACGCTAACGGAATCAAGAAGAAGATTCACGAAGTCCGGGATTTTATTAATGAGCATCACATGGACCTCTTCCTCGTTCAGGAGACACATCTGGTTGAGGGACTTAGCGCGAACATCGCGAATTATTTCTGCTACCGAAATGACAGAGAGGTATGCATCAGTGACACTGTTCGTGCTAGTGGCGGTACTAGCATTTATGTAAAACGCTCCCTAAAGCATTCTAGGATACCCACGCCACCACTGGAGGCCTTAGAAGCGACTATAGTACAAATTCATATTCCAAATTGTCCCCCAATAGCACTAGCGTCCTGCTATATGCCTCCGAGACAGGGACCCGCATTTATCTCTGATCTCAGAAAATTAAGTGGTGTAGCAAATAACCTGATTATCGCAGGAGATTTAAATGCCCGTCATAGAAGTTGGGATTGTGTCACTGCCAACAACTATGGCGATAAACTCAAAATTTGGGCTCAGGACGCCCGTATCCAAATTATTGCGCCAAACATACCTACCCATTACCAGTTTCCTGGGGGGTTAGGTGCTCCTTCCATTATTGATCTGGCCTTATTTAAAAATATCCCAGTAGATTATTCGATCGAAGTGATTCCGGAATTGTCCTCTGACCATTATCCGGTTCACCTCACCCTTAAAACATCTAAAATTAACCAAAATTTACCCGCGCAAGTCTCCACAAATTGGGACAACTTTCGGTATGTCTTGGAAAATGGTATTCTCCCCCCTATCAAAATTCACGATAATCAGGAGGTTGATTTTGCCATTGACAGGCTCAACCAAACCCTAGGAAGCGCATTTACAGCCGCTTCCAAACCCAAATTCAGGCAAAATTATTATAAATTACCTGATCACATTAAAGATAAAAACAAAATTAAAAACCGCCTTCGCAGAGATTGGCAAAATACACGTTTGGAAAACTTTCGAGAGCAACTGCGAAGGATCCAGAATGAGATCAAGTCTGACATTAAGAAATACACAGACGAAAAATACGCAAACTATCTTAAGTCCTTAAAGACTTCTGACAATAGCCTCTGGGTTGCTAGCGCACGGCTTCGCAAACCAAAACACGACATTCCCCCCTAATGGGCACGGTCAATGACCGGATGGCACTAACAGACACCGAAAAGGCTGAACGCATAGCAGACAGCCTTCAAACACAATTTTCACCTAACACTGGACTCATGTTCGATTCCTGTGCAGAGCACACGCATGAAGTCCAACACCAAGTTGAAGAATTTCTCTCCTCAGACACAAATTCAGAGGATCCCATCACAACAACAATGACTGAGATTTCTGCTTTTATCAAAAACCTCACCCCCGCAAAAGCACCTGGCCTGGATAGGATTTCTAATCGCATGATTAAAAATTTACCAGTTAAATTCATATTTTACCTAGCAGTTTTGATAAATTCAATGCTAAGGCTAAAATATTATCCCCATAGCTAAAAGAATGCATTAGTCATTCCTATTCTAAAACCTGGAATGGACCCAAAGGTCCCTCAAAATTATAGGCCGATCAGCCTTCTGTCTTCACTTAGTAAAATTTACGAAGCTATACTGCTTAGATACCTGAATGATTTCTGCCGAAACCGAAATATTATTATTCCTCAGCAATTCGGCTTTCGTGCGAAACACTCAACTCAGGCCCAGCTACTGAGGGTAGTTGAAATCATTCATACAGGATCTCGCAGTGGAAAGCCTACAGCTATTGTTTATTTAGACGTAGCAAAGGCTATCGACAGATGTTGGCATATCGGAATTTTATTCAAGCTCATGCGACTTGAAATTTCGGCTAACTTTGTGCACATAATGCACTCTTACCTCACTAATCGTACCTTTTCTGTCAAAGTAAAATATTCTGTCTCTTCTCCTCGCCCTATCTTGGCTGGGGTGCCTCAGGGAGGAATTCTTAGCGCCACGCTCTTCAACTTGTATGTAAATGACATACCACGAACACCAAGTGTCGATCTAGCACTCTATGCAGACGACACAGCCATCATTTCACAGCACTCAACATTACAAGCCACTCTCAATCACCTACAGCTGTATTTAACAGACTTGGAGTCCTGGCTCATTACCTGGAAAATCAAAATTAATGTCGCAAAAAGTGCCGCCACAGTTTTCTTTTCCAGAAAGAGGAATGTCCATAGTCAACTCCCTCCACTCAGATTATTTGAAGAAAATGTACCCTGGGTGGAATCCTATAAATATCTGGGAGTTTATCTAGATGCGAAGCTGCTCTGGAATACACACATTAATTATGCCATATCCAAAGCTCGTACTACAAGAACTCAACTGATGTCCCTTCTCAATAGAACCAGCAACCTCTCTCTCAACAACAAGATCCTCCTGTACAAAAGCACCATCCTTCCGATCCTGACCTACGCAGCTGTCGTCTTGTCGACTGCCGCCAATAGTCAATTAAATGACTTATATTCGGCGCCCTGATTATTTAGAATTTGGGCCACCGAACGATAGTCCTCTTCGGCTTAGGCAAACTCGATGAGTTTATCGCAAAGTGGGTGCCCGCGTAACAACGCTATCCCGGGATAATATGTGCGATTTTCGATTCCGTTAAGCTTCGAACAGTTGGCATTTAGATCCGAATACAATGTTCATAAACGAACCGATGAGAGAGTCCCGAAGAAACGCCCAGTGGCAGGCCTTTTGACGAAGGTAAGTGGCAATGTCATGAAAAGAAATTCCCTTTAGTCCGAACAAGCGTCCGTGTGACCACTCATAATATATAATACAACATAAATACAAAGATACTTAAGTATTACATGGAAAACATATATCAAATATAAAATATAAAATGGGAGATATGTACATTAATTACAAAGATAAAGTGCCAGGCGGCAGTACAAAACTATTCATAGGATCAACGAGAAAACAAAAACAAAACTGAAGTAGGGGAGGGTGTTTACATAAATAGGTTATAAAAATGAATTAATTTAGATGTCTTAGAATCGCAAGCGGCCGCTTGCTATTAATATCCAGTGAGTAGTCATAATGGGGTACTATAATTGAGCTATAATTAACATTAGGAATGTTATGGTAAAATTTTTCAGCAAGGAGTGCAAAGTAATTTGAAATAGTTGGTATTTCCAACTCCTCGTGAATGGCCGTATTTCTAATAAACCAACGGCTTCTAGATAATTGTGTAAGCGTAACATTCTGCAAGACTTGCAGTTTATTAATATTGGTTTGGCTGGTATATCCCCAAACAGGGCAGGCATAAGAAAGTATGGGACGCAAAAGGGTCTTGCAAATGAGCAACTTGTTATCAATAGAGAGAACGGAGTTCCGGCTAATTAAAGGGGTAAGTGTTCGTTTACGAGCACGGAACTTGACAATAAGTTGTGTAATGTGTGGGGTCCATGTGAGCCGCCTATCTAAAGTGATGCCTAGGTATCGGGCTTGCCTAGTCCACTGAATAGGAGTGTTATACATGAGGATGTCCTCCAATTCGGTACGAACTTTTTTTGTAAACCAGATCGCCTCCGACTTGTCCACATTGATTTTAAATTTCCAGGCAGTAAGCCAGGACTCGAGTGTGTGGATGTGAGATTGAAGTGCTTGTATAACTGGACCAGTAGATGCATTTTTTGAGAGTATTGCCGTATCGTCAGCATACATAGCCAGGGTGGTGTGTGGTGTTTGTGGGATGTCGTTCGTGTAAATATTGTAGTAGATAGGCCCAAGGAGGCTCCCCTGTGGGACCCCAGCCCTGATAGCCCGTGTGGTTGAGTATGTGTTGTTGACACGAACGACAAAGTGTCTATCCTTAAGATAGGAGTAGGTGATGGCTGTGATGTAATCTGGGAAACCCAGAGTGATGATTTTGTGCATGAGGCCCTCCAGCCAAACACGATCGAAGGCCTTAGCTACATCAAGGAAGATGGCACCTGTGGTCTGCCGCTCCTGCAGTCCTTTGGAGATGTAATCTGTCACCCGGTACAACTGGTGGACAGAGGAATGATTCTTCCTAAATCCATGTTGCTGAGGGATAATTATATTTTTATTATCCATGTAGTCTTGGATTCTCGTCAGTATGATATGCTCTGCCACCTTGCTGAGCGAGGACAGAAGACTGATTGGTCTGTAGGAGGCTGGATCAGTAGGAGTCTTCCCAGGCTTTAGGATTGGTACGATAATTGCAATCTTCCAAGGCATTGGATAGTGTCCAAGTCTAAGAATAGCATTGATGATGGCAGTAAACTTCAGTATCATGAGTGTGCCCATGTTCTTGATCATTTTGTTAGAGATTTTATCAATGCCAGGGCTTTTCTTGATGATCAGCTTTTCAATGTAGCCGTAGACTTCCGAGGGTCTGACAGGAGTGATGTTGTCCGTGCGTGGTTTTGAAAGGAATTCTGTGAGTGTGGTGTTAACAAGGTGTTCTGTTTGAGGGTGAGAAATGTTGTTTGTGCAGAATTGAGAAGCATAGTGATCAGCTAGTGACTCAGCTTTCTCAATATCTGTGAGGGCAATATTTTGTTGGCCGTTTAGGGGCGGAATATTTGTGTAGCATCTCTTGAGTTTGGCAGCCGCCTTCCAAACAGAGCTAGGATCCGCTGAGAGGGACTTGAGATAATTGGTCCAGTCGCGTTGTGTATGGTTGTAGGTTCGAGTCCTGACCAGATGATTTAGTCTATTGAGGGTGGTTTTATCTGCCGGGAATCGATGCCTTTGCCAGATCTTTCTGGCAGCGTTTCTTGCTTGTATAAGTTTCTTGAGCTCCGGATCAGTTGCTTTGTGCCGGTGAATGACTGGTATGCTGTTTGCATCCAAGGCAGTTGTCAAGTTTGAAGTAAAATCTTGGACTAAAGCATCTAACTCATCACCCGTGGTGGCTGTTGGAATGTGTAATGTGGTGTTGTTTAAGGCTTTGGCATATCCTGCCCAGTTAGTAATAAAGGCCTTTTTGTGTGGTGTGCTACAAACAGCAGTTCCCACCTGTATCATGACCGGATTATGGTCTGAGGATAACTCGGTGAGGGTCTGAATAGATCTGTGAAAACAACCTTTTAAAAGGAAGAAATCCAGAACATTTGCTGTTCTGGCACCGTAGCGTGTTGGTGTGTCTGGAGCTGCAATGGTAACACCAGCCTCAGTGGCAAATCGGTGAATTACAGAGCCTAGGTAGTTTGATCTACTGCAGTTCCATGCGCGGTGGTGTGCATTGAAGTCTCCGCCTATGATAGTTTTCCTGTTAAGTTGGAATAGCGCTTCAAAGTCCTGCGCAATATTTGCATGTGATCTTTTGTTGCTGGGTACATAGGCACAGATAACAGTGAGTGGATGTGAGGTGAGTGTAGTGACTGTAATAGCTATGGCTTCAAGGCCTAAAAGCTGTGGCAGTGTTGTGTGATGATGGGTGATGGAGCGCTTGACGAGGATTAGAAGTCCACCTCCTGGATGGCTGTTGGTCCTTTCCCGGTCGAGCCTGTAAACACAGTAGTTGGCGATCTGGACGTTCGTGTGTGGACTAAGCTTGTGTTCCTGTAGGAGTAAAATATCAGGACAGTGCTCATTTACAAAAATGCGTAATTCATCCAATTTCCTCAAGCATAATATGCAGGACCTGGATCTTATCCAGAATATGCTCACATTTCCTTAGTTCGGGCAGTTTACTTTTGTATACATTAATAATCTTACTTAAGTTACATCCAAAGATGTTTTCGATTTCCTTCATAATGTTCATGAGCTCAAAAATATCATTTGACCCATGACTAAAATTTTTCTTGTCATTGCTTGTAAATTCAGAATTAGGTTTGATAGCATTTTCTTGCCTGGGATTTGATTTATTTACATAGTTCGGTAAATCAGCCTTGTTAGGGCGTATCATTTTTGCCTGACCCGCATCCGCAGAGACACCTGTGGCAGAGGCATTGCTGATTTTAGTAGAATTCTTAGTTGCCTGGGCATAGCTAACTCCTGGCTTGGTATTATTATTTTTATTAACTTTTTTATATGTAGGGAACCTGGGGCACCCTCTATACGAGGCCACGTGTGGCCCAAGGCAGTTTACACAAACCGGATTTTCAATTTTTCCAGGTTTATCACAATTTTCGGTTTTATGAAAACCCGCACATTTGACGCACCTAGGTGCAACGTGGCAATTGTCTGAGGAGTCATGCCATTTCTGACAGTTATGGCATTGCGGGACCTGGTTTTTGCTAATATATTTTTCGACAGTAATATTAAAGTACATCAAATGCTTGATTTTGTAAATATCCTCCAAATTTTTGTCTGGAAAGATTTGTACCTGATATAGCGGCATGGGTGCCTTGGTGCGGTATTTAGTTAATTGCACTACTTTATTAATATTGAAATTTAAGTCACGCAGTGCCTCTGCTATAATGTTTACATCTGCGTCTATGGGGAGACCTCTAATAAGGACCTTGACTGGTTTTTTGCTTTTTGGGTTTACTACGTAATGCTCAATCTTATGAGTCAGGAAGAATTCACTGAGAGTCCGATGGTCATCGGCAGTAGAAGGGAGTACTTTTAGAAATTCGCCAGTTACCCGGCCAAAGAACTTGCAGTCTGGTAGTTCTGTAGCTACCTCTTTCAAAAACTCATAATATTTGGTGCCGACTTTCGGCCTGACCATGATAGGAGCGGGGGGCTTGCAAGTCATACTGCGGGTGCGGGTTACCTATCTGAGGATTTACATCACCAGCTTGATTTACGTAATTTGCATTATCAATAATATTATCAGAACCATTATTACATGCATTATCAGAATTTTTAACAACACTTTCAATACAAGAATTTACATGTTCATCTACAACATCATGAGAATTTTCATTATTGGGATTTTTCACCGATAAATTAGCAAATTTGTTTTGCAAAGGCAGGATAGCCTGGGGCTGTGTGAGCCGAACACCCTTTGCAGTTTTTGATGGTTTCTGAAAACCATCGTCATCATTAATTTTGGCATGTTTAGCCGAATTTTTCCTTTTATTTTTCACAATTTTGGTGCCATTAGAATTACTTACATTAACGTTACATTCAACATCTAAAACAAGTTTGGCAGAGTCGTACAGATTATAACATAACCATGCACACTTACCTTGCAAGTCCACGGAGTAATCTTGATACATTTTCACATTTTGCTTGATTTCACGAATTATGTGATCACCTAAAAACACTGGCGTATCCAAAAGCGCACAATCCCGTTGGATAGCAGCTTGTAATTTTTCTAGGCACACACCGTAGAACTTGATGACTGCATCCGCGTGAGCCTGATCCAACTTCTTAACAACTTGCACGTTAATAGAAACACATTTCTTAATGATATTAATATTTGTGGGATTTAGCCTGTTAACGTTTCGCAGAAATTCCAATGATTCCTTTTCAGAAAATCCGTTTTCGATCGAGTCCGTATCAGTATCCATAGTGTCGTAATTTTCCATCACGTCAAGGCCCAAGGCGTTTGACTTCCGGAGTACCTTTGCAACTTAATGCAATTACCTCCACAACATCGATAAGGAAACTGAGTTGGATAAGAAAAAGCAATGGCTAAAGGAGAGATGAACAAACCATTAAGGGTTTACAGTGAAGAAGTGAGTAATGAGTCCACGCATGGGACGAGCAATTCTCTCTGCTTTCAACTTGTAAGTCAAGATTGAAAGAGAGAAAGGTGTTAAATGAGGCGAATTCCGGAACGCATTGCGTTTATGGAATCGGAAAGGTTGGAAGACAATCAGCCGGGAAACATAATTTTCCAGGGCTTGGGAAAGGTATTATTAGGTAATACGGACAGCCGCAGTGATAGCTAATGCCTTGGGGATGAGCGAGGGGGGGAAGAGTCTTACGACTAAAACTGAATCCAGGGAAGAAGGAGCGAAGGGGAGGGGGGAGAGTCTATTCAGGAAGGCGAAAAGTTCTCCGACCGCCCGTGGCGAGAGGAGAATAGGAGCAGCTACTGGAGCGGAAAAGAACCGTGAGGAAGGTTAACTGTGAAAAAGACGGAGAAATTATTAGATGAGGAATTAAAGGGACAGAAATAGAGCAAAGGAAGGGAGTAAGGGGAATTAAGGAAGCGAGATTAAAATCTAATTATTGAAGAAGGTCTTGAAGTGATGAAATGCAAGCTTGTGATACCTGTGCGAAAATAAAGAATTGATAAGTTGTATTTAGGGAAGAGGGAGCACTGCAGGAATGATTATAGAGTAGCGTAGCTATTGCAATATTATTTAAGTCTAAATTTTTAATGGATTTAATAGTAGTTAAATAATTAAACTATTGCTGCTATTTTTTAATAATTTAGTTTAATGTTAAAAGTCTGGTCCGTGATATGTGAAAGATGAGGTCCTGATAAATGGGGGGAGGTCATGTTTAGTGGTACAGATGTGGGTCGCGGTAAACGAGGCCAGATTAGGTCTAGCGGGCAGTGATGTAAAAAGAGAGTTAATTAAGGCTCGCCGGGTTAGGCCCGTGAAGTGCTGGTTGAAGTTTACTTTTAAGAAATAGAAAGAATTCCTAGTCAAGTAAGCACCTCCGCTTAGGCTTCCTAGGAAAGATGTTAAATGTTCTATCAAGAACGCTCCTAGGTCGCTTAGCAGAGCTAGGCTCTGCTGAATTATAACCAGGAAGTGAGTGCAAGACTGGGTTTTCAATCTGAGATAGTCTATTGAAAAACTTTGCCGAATTTTGCCGAAAAAAGGCATCCAGGGGTAAAATTTTGAGGTCATTATGAAGCACTTCATTCCGGACGAAATAATGAGCATTGGTAAGTATGCGGAGCGTAACACTCTGGAATACTTGGAGTTTCTTTAGGTGACTGTTGGCTGCGGTTGACCAGATGATAGCTGCATAGGTGAGGATGGGGAAGATGGTACTGCGATAAAGTAGGATCTTGTTACTGAGGGAGAGGTTGCTGGTACGGTTGATAAGTGACATTAGTTGAGTTCTGACAGTTCGTGCTTTGGCTATTGTATAGTTGATATGAGTACTCCAGAGTAGTTTCGCATCCAGATAAACTCCGAGATATTTATAGGATTCCACCCAGGGTATCTCCTCATCAAATAACCTGAGTGGTTGGAGTTGACTATGGACATTCCTCTTTCTGGAAAAGAAAACGGTGGCGGCACTTTTTGCGACGTTGATTTTGATTTTCCAGGCAATGAGCCAGGACTCCAAGTCTGTTAAATAAAGCTGGAGGTGGTTAAGAGTGGCGTTAAGTGTTGGGTGCTGAGAAATGATGGCTGTGTCGTCTGCGTAAAGGGCTAGATCGACACTTGGTGATTGTGGTATGTCATTTACATACAAGTTGAAGAGCGTAGCGCTAAGAATTCCTCCCTGAGGCACCCCCGCCAGGATAGGGCGAGGAGAAGAGACAGAATATTTTACTTTAACAGAAAAGGTGCGATTATTGAGGTAAGAGTGCATGATGTGCACAAAATTAGCCGAAATTTCAAGTCGCATGAGTTTGAATAAAATTCCGATGTGCCAACATCTGTCGAAAGCCTTTGCTACGTCTAAATAGACTATAGTTGTAGGCTTTCCACTGCGAGATCCTGTGTGAATGATTTCTACTACCCTCAGTAGCTGGGTCTGAGTTGAGTGTTTTGCGCGAAAGCCGAATTGTTGAGGAATAATGATATTTCGACTTCGGCAGAAATCATTCAGGTATCTAAGCAGTATAGCTTCGTAGATTTTACTAAGTGAAGACAGAAGGCTGATCGGTCTATAATTTTGAGGGACCTTAGGGTCCATGCCAGGTTTTAGAATAGGAATGACTAAAGCATTCTTCCAGCTAGTAGGATAATATTTTAACCTTAGCATTGAGTTAATCAAAACTGCTAGGTAAAATATGAATTTAATAGGCAAATTTTTAATCATGCGATTAGAAATCCTATCAAGGCCGGGGGCTTTTGCAGGGGTGAGATTTTTGACAATTGCAGAAATCTCAGTCATGGTTGTGTGATGGGTTCCTCAGAGTGTGTATCTGAGGAGAGAAATTCTTCAACTTGGTGTTGGACTTCATGCGTGTGCGGTGCACAGGTATCGAACATGAGTCCAGTGTTTAATGAGAATTGTGTTTGAAGGCTGTCCGCGATGCATTCAGCCTTCTCAGTGTCTGTTAATGCCATCCGGTCATTGACCGTGCCCATTAGGGGGGAATGTCATGTTTGGGTTTGCGAAGCCGTGCGCTGGCAACCCAGAGGCTATTGTCAGAAGTCTTTAAGGACTTAAGGTAATTCGAATATTTTTCGTCTGCAAATTTTTTAATGTCAGACTTGATCTCATTCTGGATTCTTCGCAGTTGCACTCGAATGGATTCTAAACGGGTGTTTTGCCAATCTCTGCGAAGACGGTTTTTAATTTTGATTTTATTCTTGATGAAGTCAGGTAATTTATAGTGATTAGGTCTGAATTTGGGTTTGGAAGCAGCTGTGAACGCACTTCCCAGGGTTTGGTTGAGCCTGTCAAGGGCTAAATCAACCTCCTGATTATCGTTAATTTTGATAGGGGGGAGAATACCATTTTCCAAAACATACCGAAAGTTGTCCCAGTTAGTCGAGACTTGCGCCGGTAAATTTTGATTGATTTTGGTTGTTTTAAGGGTGAGGTGGACCGGGTAATGGTCAGAGGACAATTCCGGAATCACTTTGATCGAATAATCTAATGGGATATTTTTAAATAAGGCCAAATCAATAATGGAAGGAGCACCTAACCCCCAGGAAACTGGTAATGGGTAGGCGAGTTCGGCGCTATAATTTGGATTCGGGCGTCCTGAGCCCAAATTTTGAGTTTATCGCCATAATTGTTGGCAGTGACACAGTCCCAACTTTTATGACGGGCATTTAAATCTCCTGCGAAAATCAGGTTATTTGCAACACCACTTAGTTTTCTGAGATCAGAGAGAAATGCCGGTCCCTGTCTCGGAGGCATGTAGCAGGACGCTACTGCTATTGGGGGGGGGGAATTTTGAATATGAATTTGGATAATTGTCGCTTCTAGGGCCTCCAGTGGTGGCGTGGGTATTCTAGAATGCTTCAATGAGCGTTTTACATAGATGCTAGTACCGCCACTAGCACGAACAGTGTCACTGATGCATACCTCTCTATCATTTCGGTAGCAGAAATAATTCGCGATGTTCGCGCTAAGTCCCTCAACCAGATGTGTCTCCTGAACGAAGAAGAGGTCCATGTGGTGCTCATTAATAAAATCCCGGACTTCGTGGATCTTGTTTTTTATTCCGTTGGCATTCCAGAACGAGATCAGGAGGTTTTCTTCTCTGTTGGAGCTGTTGAACTTGATGCTTTAGTTGAAGAGTCCAACGTAGGCTTCATAAATGAAAAATGCCCTCTCAGGTCCGGTGGAGACTGTCCGTAGCTGAGGCAGGGCATTTTTGAAGGCTTTCAGCAGTGTTTTATGTTCAATTCCGAACTCTGAAGAGATCTGGAATACACAACGGAGGGTATCAGTGCAGCTGTAGTCCTCTGCGGTTGGGGCTAAAGCCTGGGCCGGTGGTGCTGGCTGTGGTGCAGGATGCAGTGCCGGGGCTTGCTTGAGGGCTTGCTTCTGACCTTGCTTCTGCTCCGAAGTCATATTAAGTCCGGGATTTTTTCGTCCGGAAGCGATTTCACTAAATAGGGGATCTGTACCACTAAGGAGAGGTTTAGCTGGCGCCGGTATAAATTTTGATTTCCCGCTATCCTTACGAATATTGGGGTTTTTGCCCTTGTTCATGGGATCCCTGGGACAGTGGAACCAGTTGGCCGCATGCTGACCAAGGCAGTTCGCACATGTGTTTGGTTCCTCAGGGTCTTTGGTACACTGGTACGCAAAATGCGGGCCAGCGCACCGCAGGCATTTGATGGGGAGCGTGCACACTGCTGAACTGTGGAAGTATCCTTGGCAGCGCCAACACTGACTGGGTCCCTTTTTTCCATGGTGTTTTTCCACTTTTATTTCGACTCCGAACATGAGAGTCTCCTCGAAGATGTCGTAGACATTCAACGAGGGGTTCAATTGAATTAAGAACAAGGGCATTGGATAGCGGGATTTATGCCGACGCAGTTGCATGACACTTATCACCGAATAGCCAAGAAGCTGAAGTTCTGCTTTGATTTTTTCGGGCTTTGCGTTACTTGGCAGTCCCCTTAACATGGCCTTTATAGGGCGATCTTGCTTGAGGTTGAATGATTTATACTCGGCCCCCTGGTTATTTAAAATTTGGGCGACCGAGCGGTAATCATTTTCGTTCTGCATCTCTATTCGGAGATATTTGCCTTTCATGCGGCATATGGCTGTTGGAACTTCCGACTGCACTAGTGAAGTGAGGAATTCAAAGTCTTTAGGGTCGACGAAAAAATAGGGAATTCTCTTTTTCGACCCTTCGGACGAGCTATTGCTTGGGGGGGAGTACCGGGTTCAGCGCTCTGCTCGTTGATCTGAGTGACTGGTTGCCTAGGCAACGAGCTTTGCTCTGTGGGTTGGGTGGGGGGGAGATCGTCAGAGTTTTCGCTCCAAAATGGAGGCAGGCTATTGTTTTCAGTATTGCGTGCTATGAGATGGCGGGGTGGCTGTTGGAAGCCATCTTTGTCCACTTTCCTGATTTTTTTGTTTTTGGGAGAGGTTGGAGTATTTTCCCTCTTAGTAAGAGTTCATTTTTCTAGTTTTTGGCTATTGCTAGCTATTATTTTGTCGGCTTGTAGTTTAGCCGGTTTTAAGAGGGGTCTTTTTACTGGGGAGTTCTTCCCGACATTTTTGACCTGTTCGCTGACTTTAACGTCAGTTTTAGAGTTGTTATTAGTAGCTTTAGTAACATTAACTAGCTTTTGTATGCATTCCTCCTCTGTAGGGCGGATGCTGAATAAAGGCAAGTTTAAGCGTTTGGCAAGAGAGGTTAAGGAAGTAAGCGTTACCTGCGACTCTTGCTTAATGCACTTGAGATCGAAGGAAGCACATGGCGTCGACCTTCTGGCTCTGGATAAATGCTGTTCTAGTTCCGTAAACCTTGTCTTTAGCAGATACAGTTGCTTTATGTGGATCAAAAGGTTCTCTGGATTGACATCAATTCCATCGTTGTCCGAAGAGACAGGGAGAACTTGCTCAGATGCTGCTGACGTATCCATAGGATCGGCGATTAGGGTTCGTGAAGTGCCGGCCATTTCTTCCGGCTTCTCGTTCGCGTTGTTGCTAGGTGAGGAGCTCTCGAACGTGCGTCCGTCACTCATGGTGGCTACCCTGCGAATACCCTAAAGCTCGGAGCAAGGGATGGTGGAGCGAAAAGAAGGGGGGAAAAGGATTGAAGAGGCGAAAAAGTTCTCCTACCGCCCGTGGCGAGAGTACAATAGGAGCAACTTTTGAAGCGGAAAGAACCGTGAAGAAAGTTAACTGTAGAAAAGACGGAGAAGTATTAGGATAGTTAAAGGGAAGGGAAGCAAGGAAAAGTGTTATAAGTTGGAGAGGAGAGGTGGATTAAAAAAGGGGAAAGAAATAAGAATTGGGACAGAATTAACCAAAATTCCCTGATTGCAGTTGGTGTTTGAAGATATGCAAGCTTGTATCTATGCAGATTGCTGGAACAAAAATTCATGAAATAAAAGTGTTTTGAGTAGCATATGGGGGAGTTAGATTTAAAAGATTAGAAAATTAATTTAAATTTCATTAATTAAGCAGTTTAAGTTAAATAATTAAGTTAGATGATAAAATAATAAAGAAACGTTAAAACTACTGCAAATCTGATTTATAGTTGTCTGGGCCGTGTTTTATGAAAAGATGAGGTCTTGGCAAGTGGAGGGGCAGGTTACCTATAGCAGCACGGATATAAAACCGAGAAACGAGGCCGAATTAGGTCCGGCGGGCATGTGGAAGTATAGAAATAATTGAGGGTCGTCGGGTTAGGCCCGTGAAGTGCTTGTTAATTTAGAAAATTTTTAGAAAGAATTCCTAGTCAAGCAGACACCTCCGCTTCGGCTTCCTAGGAAAGATGTTATAAGTTCTATCAAGAACGCTCCTAGGTCGCTTAGCTGAGCTGGGCTCAGCTGGATCATAAGCAGGGAGTGAATGCAAGACTGGGTTTTCGATCTGTGTTAATCGATTAAAGAATTTGGCCGAATTTTGCCTGAAAAAGGCGTCAAGGGGAAGAATTTTGAGGTCGTTATGAAGCACTTCATTACGGACGAAATAATGAGCATTTGTCAGAATACGAAGCGTGACGCTCTGGAATACTTGAATTTTCTTCAGGTGACTATTGGCGGCAGTCGACAAGACGACAACTGCGTAGGTCAGGATCGGAAGGATGGTGCTTTAGTCGAAAGACTCTCTCCCCCCCAGCCCATCCCCAAGGCATTAGCACTTACTGCGGTTTTCCGTATTACCTAATATACCTTTCCCGAGCCCTGGAAAACTGTTTCCCGGCTAATTGTCTTTCAATCTTTCCGATTCCATTAATGCAATGCATTCAGGAATTCGCCTTATCCATCACCTCTCTCTCTTTCAACCTAGCGTTGAAAGCAGAAAGAATTTATCGTCCATAGTGCGGACTACTTATTCACTTCCTTCTCTGTAAACCCTTAATGGTCTCCTTCATTACCCTTCAGCCAGTGCTTTGTCTTAATCACCTCAGTTTTCCTTAACGAAGTTGTGGAGGTAATTGCATTAAGCTGCAAAGGTACTCCGGAAAATATCGCCTTGGGCCACATCAGAATTAATAAAAGCGAGCAGAAATAAGAAAAATTTGGCATAAGTGATTTACTTGATGCACACTAGAGGGAGCCACAGGCTCGAGAAAGTTTAGGGATATAGATGAGAAAATAAAAACTTAAGTTTCATAATTTTTTTTATAAGTTTTTAGGTTTTAAAAATTTTTTTTGTATTTTATATTTTATACTTTTTTTTGGTTTTTTTATAATTTTCTATACACAGTACAAACACTAAAGCAAAAGCGGATAGGAAAGATTTTACGATTAATAGGCTCATTGGCATGTGGCTTGTGTTGGGAAGTGCAAATAATTATTAAGACCGCGATGAAAATATTCATAGGCAGATTTGATATCTGCGGGAGATGTGATTCTTAAGTAAACAGATTGATAACTTTGAAGATCTTGATAGTGGCAGAGGATGAAATAAGCAATTATATGGCAGCTCGCTGAAGAGACGTCCTTCCTTCATGGCGCGGGAGCTGGAACTGATGTTGAATGCCAATGCCAATGATTTAAAAATTTCGAAGTTCCTATGGTTCAAAACCATCTACCTCCACATCAGAATTAATAAAAGCGAGCAGAAATAAGAAAAATTTGGCATAAGTGATTTACTTGATGCACACTAGAGGGAGCCACAGGCTCGAGAGAGTTTAGGGATAGAGATGAGAAATAAAAACTTAAGTTTCATAATTTTTTTATAAGTTTTTCGGTTTTTAAAATTTTTTTGTATTTTAAATTTTATACTTTTTTTGGTTTTTTATAATTTTATATACACAGTACAAACACTAAAGGAAAAAGCGGATAGGAAAGATTTTACGATTAATAGGCTCATTGGCATGTGGCTTGTGTTAGGGAGTGCAAATAATTATAGAGATCGCGATGAAAATATTCTTAGGCAGATTTGAAATCTGCGGGAGATGTGATTCTTAAGTAAACAGATTGATAACTTTCTTTGAAGATCTTGATAGTGGTTGCAGAAGATGTAATAAGCAATTATATGGCAGCTCGCTGAAGAGACGTCCTTCCTTCATGGCGCGGGAGCTGGAACTGATGTTGACGACGAAGATCATATGCTTTGTAATAGTGTCAGAGCGCGAAGCGCTCTTTTACTATGTTTCATATTAAAAATATCAGGAGTTAGAGTTCGTTAATGAGCTGTCCGAGACTGGTGTTTGAGCATAGAATTGAGGTGAGCCGTTCTTCAACCGGCGAAGCGGTGGTGGCGGGGCCACACTAGTCTAGCAGTGACGTGAAAGGTAATGTAGTGCTTTTGTATAGTGGTAGCTGTAGTGACGGTGTCAGTATTAAAGCCTGTGTTATGGGGCAAGTATATGTGCTGGGTACCTGTGTTTTTCAACAGGGATTGGAGTATATCGAAGGTTTGATATTTCTGGATTATGATGAAATTGGACTGATTGAAAGAAGTTGGTGGAGAGTTTGCGTATATATTCTGCAATGGTATTGATATTGAGATCTGTGTGAATGGTGTTATTTGGGATAAACCAAGGTGCATTTACAATTTCACGAAGCATTTTGTTTTGAAGAATTTGTAGTTTTTTGATGTGCATTTTTGCCGCTTGTCCCCATATAGGGCAGGCATAGAGTAGAGCAGGTCTGAGTATCATTTTGTAAAGTATGACTTTGTTGGATATGGAAAGTACACTGTGTCTGCCTAAAAGAGGCCGCATAGTGGCCGCTGTCATTTTAAATTTTTCTGTGACAGCACTGAAGTGTTGCCTAAAGGTGAGTTTGCTATCCAGAGTGATCCCTAGGTATTTCACCTCGGAGACCCATTCTATATCATCATCAAAAATTTGGGGTGGTGCTGGGGTGTAATTCGAGGTACCTTTACGAAAGATGATTGCTTTTGATTTATTTGTGTTGATTGCTATTCTCCAAAGTGTGAACCAGTGCTCGAGTGCTATGAGGTAATGCTGTAATTGAAGTCGAATGTGATTTGTATGTATTGCCCTCGTGAGAATGGCCGTATCATCGGCGAACAGTGCTAGTGTGATAGTGTCATCTTTGGGTATGTCATATGTATAGATATTATAGAGTAGGGGGGAAAGAACTGCTCCCTGGGGGACGCCAGCTGTAATGGGTCGTATGGAGGAGTGCGTATTGCGAATTTTGATGGTAAATGTGCGATTACTAAGATATGAAGCTATAAGTCGAATAAGATGATCTGGGAAGTATAACTTGATAAGTTTGTAGATGAGTCCTTTATGCCATACTCTGTCAAATGCTTTTGACACGTCTAAGAAAATTGCTCCTGTGGGGATTTTGGCATTGTAACCATCTGTAATGTAATTGATGACTCTTAGAAGCTGATGTGTAGTGCTGTGTGAATGACGAAAACCAAACTGTTCTGAGGGTGTGTGATGGCTGACTGGAATGTTTTTGTGAATGAAATACAAAATAATTTTTTCCGTGATTTTAGATAGGCTGCTAAGCAGGCTTATTGGCCTGTAGTTCTGTGGAAATGTATTATTCTGTTTGGGTTTTGGGAATACTATGATAGATGCATTTTTCCAGGCTGATGGGAAATATGAGTATTTGATAATGGCATTGATGAGTTTAGTAATGTATGTAATTCCATTTATGGGGAGATTTTTTAATGCCTTATTTGGGATCCTGTCTTGGCCAGAGGCTTTCTTATTTTTAAGTGCACTGATAAATTGTGCAACAAGTGTTGGTGTGGCAAGAAAGGTGAAATTTAGTGGAGCTGGAATGCCAAGATAGCTATCAACCACTGTGTTGACGTGATCAATATGATCATTGTCATAAGGGACTGGATTTGGTGTAAAAGAGTCTTGAATGACATCTGCTATTGTGTTGGCTTTGTCAAGATCAGAGTAAACCATTCCCGACGGTCCATGTAAGGGGGGGATTTGCTTATAAGAGTTTTTGAGTTTACGAGAGATGTCGTACAGTGAGTTATCTTCAGTGGATAGTGTATTTAGAAAATTTGTCCATTTGCTGCTTTTGTACTCCTTGATTGCTCTTTTTATACTGTTTTGGAGTGAATTTAGTCTGCGTTTGGCCTGAGGGTCTCGGGTGTTTTGCCAGAATTTGCGTACTCTATTTTTTATGATAATCTGCTCCCTTATGTTGCGTGGAAGGGGTTGGAAACGTCTGTTGACATAGAATGTATTAGTAGCGTCATTAATGGCTGCTTTGATCTGATTGGTGAATTGTTCAATTTCCTTATCAATATCCTCTTTATTATTAATGAGGGGGTTGCCTGGGACTGTACTGGAAATAATATTAGTAAATTTGGGCCAGTTTGTAACACCAATTGAGCGTAGTAGTGAAGGAGGGCTAGCATTTGTAAAAATTTTCAGTAATACTGGATTGTGATCTGAAGAAAGTGCTGGGATTGAGGTAATTTCATGCTGGTATGGAAAATCCCTTGCGATGAAGAAATCAATAATTGTAGATCTGTTTAGGGAGAAATGCGTGGGTTCTTCTGGTGCTATCAGTGAGTAATGATTTTGATTAATGAGATCAAAAAGTAAGTTGCCGTTTCTGTTTGCTCGTCCAGGATTCCAGCTAGGGTGCTTTGCATTATAGTCACCTCCTGCTATTGATTTGGGGTGTATAGTGATCAGGCTATTGAGTTCTGTAATGTTAAGGTGGTTTGTGGGTGGTATGTAAATATTGGTAATTGCAAATGAGGTATTGTCAATTGTGATAATGACGTTGACGTTTTCAAAGCTGTTTGTGAGCACTGGCTTGTGGAAGTGTGAGATACTGCTTTTAACATACGTGATGACCCCGCCGCCTCGTCCTGAGAGTCTATCACATCTGTAGGCAAAGTAATTTGGAAAGAGGACCGTCCTGGCTGGCTTGAGATGAGTTTCCTGCACTAAAATAACATCCGGCTCGAATTCTAATATGAGATCGCTTAATTCATCTTTTCTGGAGTAAAGTCCATTGGCATTCCAAGTGAGAATGCTGTAGTATCTGTTATTATTTGCTGCTGGGGAGTTAAATGTGACTAGTGATTTTTTCAATAATGTCCACTATTATTTCTATTTTGTCAAATATTGAAGTTTTTTGTTTGATTGTTTTTATTCCGTTTTTGATGTCATTCCATATGACTTTTAGCGATTGGAGACTGAAGAGGTCATCAGAGCTTTGCATTGTCTCTGAGGTTTCTGTCTGGGCTGCAGCAGCTGGTTCTGTGAGTGGCGGGAAATTTTCTGAATTGCTTGTCCAGGGGTTATTGGCAGGCGGCTGGCTTGGGATGAAATTGTCAGTTTTCCTTTTTGTCTTTGGTATAGCCGGGCAACCGGAAAAGGACGCAGGATGTGGTCCCCCGCAGTGACAGCACCTTGCAGGTTCTTCTGGTTTTAGTTTACATTCGCCGGACGTCGATCGATGTGGGCCCCCACATCTCACACACACCCATTCTCTTGTACATAATAATGAGTTGTGGAAGAACCCCTGGCACCTATAGCACTGTGGAGGTCCTGGTTTTCTTTTAAGTGCCTCTACGGTAACTCTGAGATAGCCAATGTAAGTGAGGTTGTAAATGGTTTTGTTTTGCTCGTTTCTTGGCAAATGCACTAGAAAGAGCGGCATTGGTTTGTTCTCACGTCTATTTCTAAGATTAGATATATAGGTAGCTCCATATCCTTGATTTCTTAATTCTTGTACTATGTACTGATGGTCCATAGTAACAGGAAGTCCTCGTATGACAATTTTTAAAACCTTTTCATCTTGAAGTTGGTAAGTGTGTGATTTTAACTTTTTCTCCTTAATGACTTCTCTCACATATCTGTGAGCATCTGCATCAGGGAGAGTCACATGCAATTTGGTGCCTTTTAATTGGCCTGTAATTGTTTTCCCTGTTTGAACACTAAGCTCAGCCAGGAATTTATCAGCTTGAGGGACATCATCTATAATAATTGGCGGGACTCTGATTTTTCTACTGTTCGAGGGCTCAGGGGCCGCCGGATTATGTGTACCCTCACTTTCATTATCCATTTTTTCCTCATTGTTGTTTATATTAATTTCGCTCATTTCTGTTTCTAGTCCACTGTATCTGTTAGCGGTTTTAATGGCAGGTTCAAGTTGTTCTGTGTCGGAGTTTGTAGAAGCCGAAGAACGGCGCCTATGTCTTTTACGTTGCTCCTTATATGGTTCTCCATGTAAGGCGTTCATTAAGTGGTCGACTTTTTGTTCTAATTCTTTAATTTTTTGGTCACGATATTCAATTTCAGTAATTGCTTGGTTTTCTTCTAATACACGTGTTTTGTTTAAGATGCATATTAGGAAGTGTTGCAGTCTATGTGAAGCATGATAAGTAATTGTTTCACTAGTTAATATGTCTTGAGCTAGTGCAGAGAGTCTAGCGCATTCCTCAACAGTGGAGAGGATGTGTAATTGTTTTTCCAGATACGTGATGAACTGATCAGTTTCTGCTTCATTTTGGAAAAGCTTTTTTCTTTCTTCCGGATAAGCAATGATCTTTGAAATTGGTGAGCTAGGTGGTGAGTGCGACATTTTTTCTCTATTCTTTTCTGGGCTGATATCTGGTGGAATTGCAGCAGAATTCTTAAAATGATCTTTCATTGTGTATCATGTAATCCTCAAAGAGAGTATCGACCGCAGGAACAGGAGAAAAAAAAAAAATCGAAGAGCCACTTTGCCCGCACCGCGCCGGGTGTGCAATAGGTGGAATCTCCGATGAATACAACCAGTGCCTCTGTCAAGCGCCGACACGCAAGCTTGGAGGGTACTCTGGTTGCAGAACGACCAAAATTCTAAGAAATTTCTTGTTAATCACAAGAAATTATTTGCACAGAGTGATTCTGTGCGATAAGCAAATATGGCACAATTGCTTCGTCGATACCAAAGCTGCCACGTGTTAGTCCTAGTAACTCCACGAGACGAGCGAGGGGACGGAGCACCTTCACGCTCGGAAGTCAGGAGAAAAACCAACTGAGATGAACGGCATGAACCTCGACGATGTACTGAACTGATGTTGAGAGGGCGTGTCTTGCGCTTTTGGATGGAGGGTAGATGCCGAACTCTCGGCCAATCACGGCTCTCGGTCTCTTCTGTGAGCTGCGAATAGCAGGATCGTATGCAGGAATCCGCTGAAGTGCTCGGTTATCAATCTGTTCAATTTTGAGGAATAAATTTTGACTAAGCTTTTTAATATGGTAATCTACAGGTTTAATATTTAGGTCCGAATGAATCACATCTGTACGGACGTACCAGGCTGCATTCAGGGCCATACGTAGGGTCTTACTTTGAAAGGATTGAAGTTTTTTCACATGAGTTTTTGCAGCAGTACCCCAGATTGTACATGCATACATGAAGACAGGTCTTATAATTGATGTATAGAGAAGAATTTTGTTTTTAATTGACAGTTGGCTCTTCCGAGCTAAAAATGGGTAAAGTTGGGCTCTAGCACCTTTCGCTTTATTGAGAACACTTTCAATGTGAAGGCGCCAGGTTAATTTAGAATCAAGTACAACTCCTAGGTACTTGTAAGAGTTTGACCAGGGAACATAGTCGTCAAAGAATTTAATATTAATGGAAGGGTACGGGAGGGGGCTACGTTTGAATATCATAGCAGCACATTTAGCAACATTAATTTTTATTTTCCAAGTGATGAGCCAGTGCTCAAGGCTAGAGAGATAACTCTGAATGTTTTAGACTAAGTTTTCCAGGCGTTTGTGTTGAGCTAGGATGGCCGTATCATCTGCATAAAGTGCAAGAGTGATACTTGGTGATTTTGGTATGTCATTTATGAAAATGTTGAACAAAATTGGGCCTAAAAGTGACCCTTGGGGGACGCCGCTTAGTATAGGACGGGGTGTCGAAATGATAGAATTAACTCGTACAGAAAAAGATCTATTAGTGAGGTACGAATTAATTATATGAATTAAATGGGCCGAAACGTCAAGTCGTATGAGCTTGATAATAATTCCTATATGCCAAGTCCTATCAAATGCTTTGGCTATGTCAAGAAATAAAGCGCCAGTAAGCATTTTGTTACGAAACCCTTCGTGAATGAACTCCACTGTCCTCAGCAGCTGGTGCGTGGTGCAGTGTTTTGCTCGAAATCCAAATTGTTCATCAATTAGAACGTTGTGATTTCGGAGAAAATCATTCAGGCGTTTAAGTAACACAAACTCGTATATCTTTGATAACGAGGATAGGAGGCTGATAGGTCGATAATTTTGAGGATTAGAAAGGCTTTGGCCTGGTTTTGGAATAGGCACTATAAGTGCTTGTTTCCAGCTTTAAGGAAAATAGCAATGCTGTATCATAAAATTTATAAGCATTACTAAGAAAAATAGATAATGGGTGGGTAAATTTTTAATCATACGATTAGAAATAGAGTCCATACCAGGGGCTTTTTTGGGTTTGAGCTTGGTAATGTATTCACTTACCTCGCTCATGGATGTATATTGTATTTCTCTCGCAAAAGGCGAGGAGAGGAAACGTTCAACATCTTGTGGGAAAGAACTTGCGTTGTTCGCAAAAATTCCTTCATTATGTGGTGTAAATTGAGTTTGAAGAGAATCCGCAATTAATTCGGATTTCTCAGCGTCTGTGTGAGCCACCGCTGCGTCCGTAGCTAAGGACGGAATGTTAGATTTGTGTTTGCGTAGGCGGGCTGATGCGCGCCAAAGACTGTTATCATTGGTCGTTAAGGACTGAATGTAATTCGTGTATTGTGATTGGAAGAACTGGTCACATGATGCCTTGATCTCATTTTGGAGAGTACGGAGTTGAATTTTTAAGCCAGGATTTCTATTTCTTTGCCAAAGTCTCCGTACTTTATTCTTTTCTTTAATTTTGAGTTTAATTTCTTGAGGTATTTTACGAAAATTGGGTCTGAGGGTGGGTTTTGATACTTCCTTATAAGTATCAGTAAGGGTGTTCGTTAACTGATCTACTGCTTTGTCAATATCATGGCTGCATTTAATTTCGAGGGAGGGTATGCTTTTAGAATTTAATTTAAAGCGAAAATTGTCCCAATTTGTAGAGACGAGTGCCGGAAAATTTTGAGTAAAAATAGTACAGCTAAGGTCAATGGTTACGGGGTTGTGATCTGATGATAAACAATTTTCAACAGTCACTTGATATCCAAAAGGGATGTTTCTAAAGAGTGCCAAATCTATAAAAGAGGGGGCACCCCGTGAACCATATCTAGTGGGGGAATCCGGCGCAATGATTTTAATTTGGGCGCACTGAGCCCATTTTAGGAGGCCACGACCAGCAGGGTTTGATCTATGGCAACGCCAATGCTGGTGGTGACAATTTAAATCACCAGCTATGATAAGATTATTTGAAAAATTGAGCAGTTTATTAAAATCGACCACAGGAAAATTTCCACCTGGTGGAAGATAGGCAGAGATCAGGACTAGGGATGGTGAATTTTGAATAAAAATTTCGATAATTGTTGCTTCAAGTTTGCTCATATTTGGAGTGTCAATTCTGCGATGCGGGATTGAATTTTTTATGTAGATACAAGTGCCACCATGATAAACATCACGTGTATTCGAAGCTTGCCTGTCATTTTTATAAAGTGCATAATTTACAAGCTTGGGAGCTCTCCCTGGCTGGAGTTTGGTCTCTTGGACAAAAATGATATCAAAATCCTTCTCTTCTACATAGTCTCTAAACTCATGGAATTTGGAAAGAATGCCATTTGCATTCCAGGTGCATAGTTTTAGATTTTTCAACCCTTTCAAGGTATTGAATTTTAATGAATGTGGGAATCAGAGAATTGGAGAGTAATATAACTCTCAAAGATATAGTAGGCCGCGTCAGCACCAGATGGAGCCACTCTGAGCTGCGGTAAGGCGTTTTTGAATGCCAGAAGTAATACTTACTGTACATAGGTTTAGCCCGAAATTACGACCGGGCTAGAACTGTTCCTGTCTCTATTTCAATGTTTTGTATTATATTGTATTGTATTTTTTGTAAATTCTGGCTCACACGGCAATCATCCGACTGTCTAATTGCTCCTAATGTAATTAGCAGGGTGTCTCTCGTCGAGTGAGGACGTGCGACAATGAGCTCCCCATAAGCTACCTGCAGCGATGCGATGCCGGAATTCATAGCCGGCAACCCCTCCGAAGCAAGCGCCGAGATGGACACGACCGTCCCTGTCTCCGACACCGAACCAACTCCAGAGGTAAATCCGGACGATTTGCTCATCCAGATTAAACAACTGTATCTTCTCAAGGCGAAATTCACAGAATTGGAACAGAATCTGTCCAGGGCCCGAAGATCAACTCCTCTTGCAAGCTTTGATCTCAAGTGCGTCGAACAAGAATCTAAGGTAACGCTTTTTAATCTTACCACTCTTGCGAAACGCCTAAATCTGCCTCTCTTTGCCATTCCCCCAACTGAAGATGAGTGTATTAAGAAATTAATCAAATCAGCTAAAGAACTAACTAAAGACGTTATCTCGAGTAAAAATAATCCTAATTCTGATAAACCTCAAAATTTAAATAAAAACATATCCAATAGCCCAATTCTAAAACCTGCAAAGTTAAATGCAGAAAAAATTCTTCATAGCGCTAAGAAAATTCAAAAATTAACTCTAAATTCAAGAGATAGTAACGATTTGCCTAAAAATAAAAAACTTAGGAAAGTTGACGATGAAGGATTTCAGCGGCCTCCTCGCCATCTTGTAGCACGAGGTGCGCCAAATTCCCCTTCGAAACCACAACCTAACAATAGCCTACCTCCATTTTGGAGCGAACAAACGGAGGAGGAATTGCCTCCCACCCAACCTGCGGTTAGGGTGGAAGAAAACAGCGATCTCGTGGAGCAACCCGGAGACGGTACTCCCCCCCCAACTGAAAGCTCTAACAAAGCTAAAAGGAAAATACCTTTCTTCTTTGTTTTGAGTTTCTTAGATCTCTAGTCCAAGCAACTGTGCCTACGGCTATTTGCAGAATGAAAGGCAAATTTTTACGCATTGAAATGCAGTCCGAAGAGGACTATCGTTCGGTGGCCCAAATTTTAAATAATCAGGGCGCCGAATATCAGTCATTTAATTTGAAACAGGATCGGCCCGTAAAGGCTATGCTTCGCGGCCTACCTAATTCTGCTAAAGCTGAGAAAATTAAGGCTGAATTACAACTTTTAGGATACTCTGTTATCAGCGTGACTCAGCTCCGTAGGCACAGGTCCCGCTATCCTATGCCATTATTGTTAGTCCAGCTAAATCCGTCTCTGAACGTTTATGATATTTTTGAAGAGACCTCAATGTTTGGCATCGAAATCAAATTCGAGAAACACATCGGGAAGAAGGGGCCGAGCCAGTGTTGGCGCTGCCAATGCTTCTTCCACAGTTCCGCAGTGTGCACACTGCCAATCCGGTGTCTGAGGTGCGCCGGCCCGCATTACGCGTACCAATGTACCAAAGACCCGGAGGAAGCCAACACCTGCGCGAACTGCCTTGGGCGGCACGCCGCAAACTGGTTTCACTGTCCCCGAAACCCAGCCAATAAAAATAAAACCCCCCCCTATTAGATCGGATAGCGGGATTTCAAAATTTGTACCGGCTCCGGTTAAAGCTCCAATTAGCAGCACGGATCCCTCTTTTAGTGATGTCGTTTCCGGACGGAAAAATCCCGGACTACCATCATCTACCAAGGAACCGAAGCAAGCACCTGCGACGAAGCAAGCTCCGAAGCAAGCGCCGAAGAAGAGTCCACTCCTGCAGGCAACTCCACCGGCCCAGGCTCCAGCCCCGACCGTAGATGATGGAAGCTGCACAGATACCCTCCGGAGCGTCTTCCAAATCGCCACGGAATTCGGCATTGAACATAAGATCCTCCTTGAGGCTTTTAGAAATGCTCTCCCTAGGCTCCGAAATGTCTCCACGGGGCCTGAGAGAGCATTTTATATTTATGAGGCATACTGTGGCCTCTTAAACTAAAGGCCTCAAGTTTAACTGTGCAACTAGTGAAGATTCTCTCCTGATCTCCTACTGGAATGCTAACGGAATCAAGAAGAAGATTCACGAAGTCCGGGATTTTATTAATGAGCATCACATGGACCTCTTCCTCGTTCAGGAGACACATCTGGTTGAGGGACTTAGCGCGAACATCGCGAATTATTTCTGCTACCGAAATGACAGAGAGGTATGCATCAGTGACACTGTTCGTGCTAGTGGGGGTACTAGCATTTATGTAGAACGCTCCCTAAAGCATTCTAGGATACCCACGCCACCACTGGAGGCCTTAGAAGCGACTATAGTACAAATTCATATTCCAAATTGTCCCCCAATAGCAGTAGCGTCCTGCTATATGCCTCCGAGACAGGGACCCGCATTTATCTCTGATCTCAGAAAATTAAGTGGTGTAGCAAATAACCTGATTATCGCAGGAGATTTAAATGCCCGTCATAGAAGTTGGGATTGTGTCACTGCCAACAACTATGGCGATAAACTCAAAATTTGGGCTCAGGACGCCCGTATCCACATTATTGCGCCAAACACACCTACCCATTACCAGTTTCCTGGGGGGTTAGGTGCTCCTTCCATTATTGATCTGGCCGTATTTAAAAATATTCCAGTAGACTATTTGATCGAAGTGATTCCGGAATTGTCCTCTGACCATTATCCGGTTCACCTCACCCTTAAAACATCCAAAATTAACCAAAATTTACCGGCGCAAGTCTCTACAAATTGGGACAACTTTCGGTATGTCTTGGAAAATGGTATTCTCCCCCCTATCAAAATTCACGATAATCAGGAGGTTGATTTTGCCATTGACAGGCTCAACCAAACCCTAGGAAGCGCATTTACGGCTGCTTCCAAACCCAAGTTCAGGCAAAATTATTATAAATTACCTGATCACATTAAAAATAAAATCAAAATTAAAAACCGCCTTCGCAGAGACTGGCAAAATACACGTTTGGAAAACTTTCGAGTGCAACTGCGAAGGATCCAGAATGAGATCAAGTCTGACATTAAGAAATACACAGACGAAAAATACGCAAACTATCTTAAGTCCTTAAAGACTTCTGATAATAGCCTCTGGGTTGCCAGCGCACGGCTTCGCAAACCAAAACACGACATTCCCCCCTAATGGGCACGGTCAATGACCGGATGGCATTAACAGACACTGAAAAGGCTGAACGCATAGCAGACAGCCTTCAAACACAATTTTCACCTAACACTGGACCCATGTTCGATTCCTGTGCAGAGCACACGCATGAAGTCCAACACCAAGTTGAAGAATTTCTCTCCTCAGATACAAATTCTGAGGATCCCATCACCACAACAATGACTGCGATTTCTGCTTTGATCAAAAATCTCACCCCTGCAAAAGCACCTGGCCTGGATAGGATTTCTAATCGCATGATTAAAAATCTACCAGTTAAATTCATATTTTACCTAGCAGTTTTGATAAATTCAATGCTAAGGCTAAAATATTATCCCCATAGCTGGAAGAATGCATTAGTCATTCCTATTCTAAAACCTGGAATGGACCCAAAGGTCCCTCAAAACTATAGGCCGATCAGCCTTCTGTCTTCACTTAGTAAAATTTACGAAGCTATACTGCTTAGATACCTGAATGATTTCTGCCGAAACCGAAACATTATTATTCCTCAGCAATTCGGCTTTCGTGCTAAACACTCAACTCAACTACTGAGGGTAGTTGAAATCATTCATACAGGATCTCGCAGTGGAAAGCCTACAGCTATTGTTTATTTAGACGTAGCAAAGGCTTTCGACAGATGTTGGCATATCGGAATTTTATTCAAGCTCATGCGACTTGAAATTTCGGCTAACTTTGTGCACATAATGCACTCTTATCTCACTAATCGTACCTTTTCTGTCAAAGTAAAATATTCTGTCTCTTCTCCTCGCCCTATCCTGGCTGGGGTGCCTCAGGGAGGAATTCTTAGCGCCACACTCTTCAACTTGTATGTAAATGACATACCACAAACACCAAGTGTCGATCTAGCACTCTATGCAGACGACACAGCCATCATTTCACAGCACTCAACATTACATGCCACTCTCAATCACCTACAGCTGTATTTAACAGACTTGGAGTCCTGGCTCATTACCTGGAAAATCAAAATTAATGTCGCAAAAAGTGCCGCCTCAGTTTTCTTTTCCAGAAAGAGGAATGTCCATAGTCAACTCCCTCCACTCAGATTATTTGAAGAAAATGTACCCTGGGTGGAATCCTATAAATATCTGGGAGTTTATCTAGATGCGAAGCTGCTCTGGAATACCCACATCAATTACGCCATCTCAAAAGCAAGAAATACAAGAACCCAACTGATGTCTCTCCTCAAAACAACCAGCAACCTCTCCCTCAACAATAAGATCCTTTTATACAAGAGTACCATCCTACCGATCCTGAGGTACGCAGCTGTCGTCTGGTCTACTGCTGCCAATAGCCATCTAAAGAAAATCCAAGTATTCCACAGCGTCACGCTTCGTATCCTGCAAATGCTCATTATTTCGTCCGTAATGAAGTGCTTCATAACGATCTCAAAATTCTATCCCTAGATGCCTTTTTCTGGCAAAATTCGGGTAAATTCTTTAATAGATTAACGCAGATCGAAAACCCAGTCTTGCATTCACTTCCTGCTTATGACCCAGCTGAGCCCAGCTCAGCTAAGCGACCTAGGAGCGTTCTTGATAGAACTTATAACATCTTTCCTAGGAAACCGAAGCGGAGGTGTTTGCTTGACTAGGAATTCTTTCTAAAAAAAAATTTTTTTTTTTTTTTTTTTAAATTAACAAGCACTTCACGGGCCTAACCCGACGACCCTCAATTATTTCTATACTTCCACATGCCCGCCGGACCTAATTCGGCCTCGTTTCTCGGTTTTATATCCGTGCTGCTATAGGTAACATGCCCCTCCACTTGCCAAGACCTCATCTTTTCATAAAACACGGCCCAGACAATTTTAAATCAGATTTGCAATAGTTTTAACGTTTCTCTATTATTTTATCACCTAACTTAATTATTTAACTTAAACTGCCTAATTATTGAAATTTAAATTAATATTCTAATCTTCTAAATCTAACTCCCCCATACGCTACTCAAAACACTTTTATTTCATGAATTTTTGTTCCAGCAATCTGCATATGTACAAGCTTGCATATCTTCAAACACCAACTGCAATCAGGTAATTTTGGTTAATTCTGTCCCCATTTTTATTTCTTTCCACTTTTTAATCCACCTCTCCTCTCCAACTTATAACGTTTTTCTTTACTTCCCTTCCCTTTAACTATCCTAAAACTTCTCCGTCTTTTCTACAGTTAACTTCTTCACGGTTCTTTCCGCTCCAAAAGTTGCTCCTATTGTACTCTTGCCACGAACGGTAGGAGAACTTTTTCTGCTCTTGAATCCTTTCCCCCTTCTTTTCGTTCCACCATCCCTTGCTCTGCTTTAGTCGTAAGACTCTCTCCCCCCCAGCCGATCCCCAAGGCATTAGCGATTACTGCGGTTTTCCGTATTACCTAACATACCTTTCCCGAGCCCTGGAAAATTATGATTCCCGGCTAATTGTCTCTCAATCTTTGCGATTCCATTAATGCAATGCATTCAGGAATTCGCCTTTATCCATCACCTCTCTCTCTTTCAACCTAGTAAAACAGGTTGAAAGCAGAAAGAATTTATCGTCCATGGAATGGACTCCTTATTCACTTCCTTCTCCGTAAACCCATAATGGTCTCCTTCATTACCCTTCAGCCAGTGCTTTGTCTTAATCACCTCAGTTTTCCTTAACGAAGTTGTGGAGGTAATTGCATTAAGTTGCAAAGGTACTCCGGAAAATATCGCCTTGGGCCTTGGGCCTAATGTATAATATGTTATTTCTAATGTGTTGTATTTCTGTAATTAGTCCAATACTCAGTACCAGCTTTTCCTAGCATCTGATTGGTTGCTAATAACAGCCTCTCGCGCTACCTGACTCCACCCCTTTTCTCCCGCAGCTTGCCATGATTTCGCACATGGACTTTCCACTTTCGACCAATCAGCGTATCAAGGATCAAGGATCAAGGAAGTGCAATTTACGGAGTTCATAGGCAATTACGCCTTTACCTCCACATCTTCAAAGGAAATTTAATCATCCGAAAGAGGGTATTGTCAAATAGGGTAAAAATTTTGATAAGCCGAATGACTTGGAGTAAGTGCCTTCACACTGAGTCAAAAAAAGGCAAAAAACTCAGAAGGTCTTAATTTTGCGCCGAAAAAGGGCCAGAATAATTTAGATAGGGGCAGCCATATAAATTTTGACTAGAAATATAAAAGGTGAAGTTTCCTTGAACCTTGATAATCATTTTCTTGGCATACGTCAGATGAAGGGCACGCAGGGGAATTCCGATGCGCGCTCTTCGAGGTGGGGGGGGAGGGGGGAACCTGTTTACAGGTCGAAAAAGTGGTTCAGTCAGTGATCAGCTGGGAGGGAGAAGTTTCATTTTATTTTTGACCGCTAGTCATTGCGGTTTTTTAAAAGCCAAAAAGGATGGTGTTAAGCGCCTAGGAAAGTTCCTTCTTAAAAGAAGAGAGAAGTTAAAATTTAAAGAATATTTTTCAGTTTTAGAGGGAACTTTTTCAGTTTTATTTTAGTTGAAAGATGATAGTAAGTTAAAGCAGTCCTATTTGACTGTGATGTTTCTTGTTAAAGAAACGTTAAAGAGGTTCCTCGAGTTAATGCCGTGTGCATTAAAGAACTTTAGAGGCGGGGGGGGGTTAAGGAACGAGAGGTAATTATTCACGTGGTTATCGGTGTGCTCATATCTAGCCCGTTTAAAAGGCAGAGTCGAATATTCCCTATTGAGTACCGCTCTGGGTCTCTTTCGGGAAGAAGCAACTGCAGGATCGTATACGGGTAGCATATGAAGCACAGGATTAGCGACACGTTGAATATTTTTGAAAAATTTTTCCGAAAGTCGCTGTATATAGCGATTAATGGGCATAATTTTGAGGTCGTTATGAATCTCTTCGTTCCGTACATACCACGGAGCTTTTAGAATTTGCCGAAGCATTTTAGATTGAAAAATTTGGACATGTTTTCTGTTAGTCAGTGCGCATGGGCCCCATACGGGACATGCATACGTAAGAACCGGCCTAATCATTGATTTGTAGAGCAAGATTTTGTTATCAGTTGACAGGTCGCTATGACTAGCTAAGAGGGGGCGTAGGGCGGTCTTGACAGCTGTCGCACCCGCTATGATTTTGCGGATGTGAGGCTGCCAAGTTAATTTTGAGTCTAGTAAAACACCTAGATATTTGTAAGAAGAGACCCAGGGAATAGGTTCACCGAAGAGCATTAAATTGGGTAAATTTGGGATATTTCTTCGGATGAACATGGTGGCAGCACATTTTGCGACATTAATTTTGATTTTATACAGACCGAGCCAGAGTTCTAAGGTCGAAAGGTAACTCTGCAATTGTGAGATTACCTGGAGGGTGTTGGAGTGTTGAGAAATGATGGCTGTATCGTCTGCGTCCAATCAGCGTAGCGCCTGCTCTGTAGCGGGCAACTGATCCTTCGGCGACTTTTCGTACAACAATCCTTTCATCTGTAATGTTCGGGCATGTTATTTTCGGCCCATCTTCCCATCTTTTGTTCTCTGTACCACATGTTTTGTATTTTCTCTACATTTCAGGAACATTCTATGCTCAGTAAAAATCACAAGTTCGAAAATCGCCAACATTGGTTATCCCGGGATAGCGCAACCGCGCGGGAGCCCGCTTTAGCGAACTGCGTTCGCCTGAGTCGCCAGAAGTAATCAACCTCAGTGGAACGGTGCCTTGGTACACCAGGGTACCTGGGCCGTTTCTCTGCAAAACTGTGAGCGAGATGGCTGAAGAAACTGCTACTGTGCGCTTCTCCTCGGATTACTTCTTGCTTTTCTAAGGTGCGTCTTTTTGTGCTGTCTTTAGTGTTTCGGCTCGAATCACCATGGAAACGGCGAACAGCGCGGCGAATATTTCTCCTACGGAGGAAAATTTTCCCCCTCTTTGCGATACTTCGGCTTCTACCGGCGGCGAGGAAGCTAAGCCTACCTCGTGGTCCGACGTGATGGAAAATAACGACACTGTGGATACTGATACGGACTCGATCGAAAACGGTTTTTCTGAAAAGGAATCATTGGAATTTCTGCGAAACGTTAACAGGCTAAATCCCACAAATATTAATATCATTAAGAAATGTGTTTCTATTAACGTGCAAGTTGTTAAGAAGTTGGATCAGGCTCACGCGGATGCAGTCATCAAGTTCTACGGTGTGTGCCTTGAAAAATTACAAGCTGCTATCCAACGGGATTGTGCGCTTTTGGATACGCCAGTGTTTTTAGGTAATCATATAATTCGTGAAATCAAGCAAAATGTGAAAATGTATCAAGATTACTCCGTGGACCTGCAAGGTAAGTGTGCATGGTTATGTTATAATCTGTACGACTCTGCCAAACTTGTTTTAGATGTTGAATGTAACGTTAATGTAAGTAATTCTAATGGCACCAAAATTGTGAAAAATAAAAGGAAAAATTCGGCTAAACATGCCAAAATTAATGATGACGATGGTTTTCAGAAACCATCAAAAACTGCAAAGGGTGTTCGGCTCACACAGCCCCAGGCTATCCTGCCTTTGCAAAACAAATTTGCTAATTTATCGGTGAAAAATCCCAATAATGAAAATTCTCATGATGTTGTAGATGAACATGTAAATTCTTGTATTGAAAGTGTTGTTAAAAATTCTGATAATGCATGTAATAATGGTTCTGATAATATTATTGATAATGCAAATTGCGTAAATCAAGCTGGTGATGTAAATCCTCAGATAGGTAACCCGCACCCGCAGTATGACTTGCAAGCCCCCCCTCCTATCATGGTCAGGCCGAAAGTCGGTACCAAATATTATGAGTTTTTGAAAGAGGTAGCTACAGAACTACCAGACTGCAAGTTCTTTGGCCGGGTAACTGGCGAATTTCTAAAAGTACTCCCTTCTACTGCCGATGACCATCGGACTCTCAGTGAATTCTTCCTGACTCATAAGATTGAGCATTACGTAGTAAACCCAAAAAGTAAAAAACCAGTCAAGGTCCTTATTAGAGGTCTCCCCATAGACGCAGATGTAAACATTATAGCAGAGGCACTGCGTGACTTAAATTTCAATATTAATAAAGTAGTGCAATTAACTAAATACCGCACCAAGGCACCCATGCCGCTATATCAGGTACAAATCTTTCCAGACAAAAATTTGGAGGATATTTACAAAATCAAGCATTTGATGTACTTTAATATTACTGTCGAAAAATATATTAGCAAAAACCAGGTCCCGCAATGCCATAACTATCAGAAATGGCATCGTTCCTCAGACAATTGCCACGTTGCACCTAGGTGCGTCAAATGTGCGGGTTTTCATAAAACCAAAAATTGTGATAAACCTGGAAAAATTGAAAATCCGGTTTGTGTAAACTGCCTTGGGCCACACGTGGCCTCGTATAGAGGGTGCCCCAGGTTCCCTACATATAAAAAAGTTAATAAAAATAATAATACCAAGCCAGGAGTTAGCTATGCCCAGGCAACTAAGAATTCTACTAAAATCAGCAATGCCTCTGCCACAGGTGTCTCTGCGGATGCGGGTCAGGCAAAAATGATACGCCCTAACAAGGCTGATTTACCGAACTATGTAAATAAATCAAATCCCAGGCAAGAAAATGCTATCAAACCTAATTCTGAATTTACAAGCAATGACAAGAAAAATTTTAGTCATGGGTCAAATGATATTTTTGAGCTCATGAACATTATGAAGGAAATCGAAAACATCTTTGGATGTAACTTAAGTAAGATTATTAATGTATACAAAAGTAAACTGCCCGAACTAAGGAAATGTGAGCATATTCTGGATAAGATCCAGGTCCTGCATATTATGCTTGAGGAAATTCACGGGCTCGCACAAAATGAGGGATAATGAATAATGATCTTATAATTGTAACATGGAACGCAAACGAAATGTACCATAAATTGGATGAATTACGCATTTTTGTAAATGAGCACTGTCCTGATATTTTACTCCTACAGGAACACAAGCTTAGTCCACACACGAACGTCCAGATCGCCAACTACTGTGTTTACAGGCTCGACCCGGAAAGGACCAACAGCCATCCAGGAGGTGGACTTCTAATCCTCGTCAAGCGCTTCATCACCCATCATCACACAACACTGCCACAGCTTTTAGGCCTTGAAGCCATAGCTATTACAGTCACTACACTCACCTCACATCCACTCACTGTTATCTCTGCCTATGTACCCAGCAACAAAAGATCACAAGCAAATATTGCGCAGGACTTTGAAGCGCTATTCCAACTTAACAGGAAAACTATCATAGGCGGAGACTTCAATGCACACCACCGCGCATGGAACTGCAGTAGATCAAACTACCTAGGCTCTGTAATTCACCGATTTGCCACTGAGGCTGGTGTTACCATTGCAGCTCCAGACACACCAACACGCTACGGTGCCAGAACAGCAAATGTTCTGGATTTCTTCCTTTTAAAAGGTTGTTTTCACAGATCTATTCAGACCCTCACCGAGTTATCCTCCGACCATAATCCGGTCATGATACAGGTGGGAACTGCTGTTTGTAGCACACCACACAAAAAGGCCTTTATTACTAACTGGGCAGGATATGCCAAAGCCTTAAACAACACCACATTACACATTCCAACAGCCATCACGGGTGATGAGTTAGATGCTTTAGTCCAAGATTTTACTTCAAACTTGACAACTGCCTTGGATGCAAACAGCATACCAGTCATTCACCGGCACAAAGCAACTGATCCGGAGCTCAAGAAACTTATACAAGCAAGAAACGCTGCCAGAAAGATCTGGCAAAGGCATCGATTCCCGGCAGATAAAACCACCCTCAATAGACTAAATCATCTGGTCAGGACTCGAACCTACAACCATACACAACGCGACTGGACCAATTATCTCAAGTCCCTCTCAGCGAATCCTAGCTCTGTTTGGAAGGCGGCTGCCAAACTCAAGAGATGCTACACAAATATTCCGCCCCTAAACGGCCAACAAAATATTGCCCTCACAGATATTGAGAAAGCTGAGTCACTAGCTGATCACTATGCTTCTCAATTCTGCACAAACAACATTTCTCACCCTCAAACAGAACACCTTGTTAACACCACACTCACAGAATTCCTTTCAAAACGACGCACGGACAACATCACTCCTGTCAGACCCTCGGAGGTCTACGGCTACATTGAAAAGCTGATCATCAAGAAAAGCCCTGGCATTGATAAAATCTCTAACAAAATGATCAAGAACATGGGCACACTCATGATACTGAAGTTTACTGCCATCATCAATGCTATTCTTAGACTTGGACACTATCCAATGCCTTGGAAGATTGCAATTATCGTACCAATCCTAAAGCCTGGGAAGACTCCTACTGATCCAGCCTCCTACAGACCAATCAGTCTTCTGTCCTCGCTCAGCAAGGTGGCAGAGCATATCATACTGACGAGAATCCAAGACTACATGGATAATAAAAATATAATTATCCCTCAGCAACATGGATTTAGGAAGAATCATTCCTCTGTCCACCAGTTGTACCGGGTGACAGATTACATCTCCAAAGGACTGCAGGAGCGGCAGACCACAGGTGCCATCTTCCTTGATGTAGCTAAGGCCTTCGATCGTGTTTGGCTGGAGGGCCTCATGCACAAAATCATCACTCTGGGTTTCCCAGATTACATCACAGCCATCACCTACTCCTATCTTAAGGATAGACACTTTGTCGTTCGTGTCAACAACACATACTCAACCACACGGGCTATCAGGGCTGGGGTCCCACAGGGGAGCCTCCTTGGGCCTATCTACTACAATATTTACACGAACGACATCCCACAAACACCACACACCACCCTGGCTATGTATGCTGACGATACGGCAATACTCTCAAAAAATGCATCTACTGGTCCAGTTATACAAGCACTTCAATCTCACATCCACACACTCGAGTCCTGGCTTACTGCCTGGAAATTTAAAATCAATGTGGACAAGTCGGAGGCGATCTGGTTTACAAAAAAAGTTCGTACCGAATTCGAGGACATCCTCATGTATAACACTCCTATTCAGTGGACTAGGCAAGCCCGATACCTAGGCATCACTTTAGATAGGCGGCTCACATGGACCCCACACATTACACAACTTATTGTCAAGTTCCGTGCTCATAAACGAACACTTACCCCTTTAATTAGCCGGAACTCCGTTCTCTCTATTGATAACAAGTTGCTCATTTGCAAGACCCTTTTGCGTCCCATACTTTCTTATGCCTGCCCTGTTTGGGGATATACCAGCCAAACCAATATTAATAAACTGCAAGTCTTGCAGAATGTTACGCTTAGACAATTATCTAGAAGCCGTTGGTTTATTAGAAATACGGCCATTCACGAGGAGTTGGAAATACCAACTATTTCAAATTACTTTGCACCCCTTGCTGAAAAATTTTACCATAACATTCCTAATGTTAATAATAGCTCAATTATAGTACCCCATTATGACTACTCACTGGATATTAATAGCAAGCGGCCGCTTGCGATTCTAAGACATCTAAATTAATTCATTTTTATAACCTATTTATGTAAACACCCTCCCCTACTTCAGTTTTGTTTTTGTTTTCTCTTTGATCCTATGAATAGTTTTGTACTGCCGCCTGGCACTTTATCTTTGTAATTAATGTACATATCTCCCATTTTATATTTGATATATGTTTTCCATGTAATACTTAAGTATCTTTGTATTTATGTTGTATTATATATTATGAGTGGTCACACGGACGCTTGTTCGGACTAAAGGGAATTTCTTTTCATGACATTACCACTTACCTTCGTCAAAAGGCCTGCCACTGGGCGTTTCTTCGGGACTCTCTCATCGGTTCGTTTATGAACATTGTATTCGGATCTAAATGCCAACTGTTCGAAGCTTAACGGAATCGAAAATCGCACATATTATCCCGGGATAGCGTTGTTACGCGGGTCCCCACTTTGCGATAAACTCATCGAGTTTGCCTGAGCCGAAGTAATTTGCTCTGGTCAATGCCAGGCTGATTAGAAATTTGGATTATAGCCAAAAGGATCTCGGTACAATTTAGAGTCGGATTTGCTCCTAAGGGGACCAATAAATTTGGAATAAGTGGGGGTGCAGTCTGTTGCATACCCGTAAGGGCAGCAGAGTAGGATACTCCAGGACGAGTATTATTTGCACTGGGAGTGTGTGCAGCCGGCAGTGTTGGAAATGAGTTATGTTGTATACTAAATTTGTTCGTGTTGCCAACGGTCTGACTGGGTTTTGTACTTGGCTTTGGTGGTTGACGATTTTTGGATCCAGGGAATCTTGGACAGGATCTCCAGTTTGCTGCGTGGCTTCCAGAACAGTTAGCACATTTGTTGGGTTCCTCGAAGGGCTTGGTGCATTCCTTTGCCTGATGCGGACCAGCGCATCTGACACATCGTTGAGGTAACGTACAGACCTCCGAAGAATGAAAGAATCCCTGGCAACGCCAGCATTGCGAGGGACCTTTCTGCCCTTTGAAGTGTTCCATCACCACTTCTGTGCCAAGGAGTTCAGTAACTGAATATATTTCTGAAGCTTTGAGGCTGTTATGTATCTGGAGGTAGAAGAGTGGCATTGGCATTTTTGTCTTGAATTTCTTCAGGTGCGATATCTTATGGATTTTAAAACCAAGTACTTCGACCGCAGTCTGCACAACGTTGATCGGAGTGTTGGAGGGTAATCCCCTAATGACCACTTTGAGTGGTCTGTCAGATTTTAGTGTGTGAGACTTAAATTGAATGTTGTTTTCTGTGAGAAATCTGACGACTGTCCGATAGTCTGTTTCATTAGTGGTAGTGAGTCGTAGAAATTCGATGTCTTGTTTGGATTGGACAGTCGTTGCGTGTCTGCGTAGCTGATTCAGTAAAAAGAACCAATCAGCTCGCGGTTTAATGAAGATGGGTGGTGGTGTCTGAGTTTTGGGTGTTGTAGTTTCAGCCGGCTGCTGCGTTACGTTTTCTGTGGTTTCTGTGACGTTTTGTATGTTAGTGTAAGAGTTTGTAATTGTAATGTTGTTAGAGTTTTCTTTTGTGTTGGGTGGTTTCTTTGCAATCAAATGTTTAGGGGGGATTGCAAAGCCGTCGCTGTCGACTGGCCTGGATCTTTTTTTGGTATCATTTTGAGAAGTTTCTTTGGGTGGGTTTGAGGATGAGGGTGAGGTAGTTTTTGGATTACTATTTTCAGGTTCAGAGGTTTTGGTGGTTTTTTGGAATTCCTTTATGAATTCGTCTTCAGTAGCTGGTAAAGTGAAGAGGTTAATGTTGAGGCGGGTACAGAGTGCGTGTAAGGAAAATAAAATTTTCTCACCCTCATCCTGTAGTTGTTTCATCATCAGGTCCTTGTTGGGTGTTTCAGATCTCTGCAGACGCTGAATATCGAAGAGAAGATCAGTGTGCCGGGTCTTTAGCGCGTATATTTGAAGTGCACTTTTTGAGAGTTCTTGGGCTGAAGGAGAAGCAGGAGGAGTAGAGTTAGTAATTTCCATGTCTGTAAGAACTTGCAAAGGTTGCGAAGTCGAGTGATTGCCTGCTGGCGGCGCCGTATTCGTGGTATCCTTTTTCGCATGTCGGAGCTCAGAGCTCGAACGTCCATCACTGTTGGCGTCCATGACGCGAATCAATGAAGATCAGATCAGATCAGATCGGTTCTTGAAATAAGCAGCATTAGTCGGTACACGACTTTAACTGCTTCGTTTGGTAATTTCTGCCCTAAGGCGTTGAAGTTAAAAGAGAAGGCGAAAAAATCGCCGCGCCGATAATGGCGAAGCTCCGAAGCGAAGAACGCTGTCTGGGAAAGGTAGAAGGCGGTGAAAGCCTCAGTCAAGCAATATTTTCTTCTAAAGTTAGGTACCTCCTCTCTAGAGTTCGTGAAGGTGATACGTCGAGGCCTGTCACGTGGAGGTCACCCTCCGAAGTACTGACCTCGATGGCTGCTGGATGAAAGAAAATTTGCTTTATAAGCAATCGATTGAGAGTCCATTTATTCCTTCTTTTTAAATTAATCCTACTAATTGTCCTCTTCGGCGATCTTCATGATATACATCGCTGCTCGAAAACCGGCGGCAAATTTTTCGCTAGTGTTTTTTGCTTTCTTTATATTGTCCATATGTTTGATAATGTTGCTTATAAAATCTTGGATTTTTGCGTCTTGTAACCATTGCATTGCTTCATTAATTTCTTTCGGTATTTCCATAATTTTGCCCTTAACTTTTTCACTATAAAGCGGAGTTTCAGTTCGTGTATTAACTCTTCTGCTCTCCGTTGTTAGCTTTGGGAAATCATCAGCGCTTACTTTGTAGTCTTTAGATTTAGGGAGAAAATTTTTTCTTTCTACCTTCTCGAACTTCTTTTTATATTCAATACATCCACGGTAACTGCTTACATGTTTTTCTTTACAGAATAGACAGGTGGGATCTTCTTCTTTTTTTAGCTTGCATAGATTGCTACGGTGTTCTTCTCCACATTTGCAGCATCGTTCTTTATTAGTGCATAAATGTTGCGAGTGTCCCCACTCTTGACATCTGAAGCACTGTGTAGGTCTCTTTTTTGGATTATATTTTTCAATTTTTATATTAAAGCTGAACATGTTGTTAAGTTTATTAATTGCGTAGCCGCTAGTATTTTTCTTGAGTTCCAGTAGCCAAATAGGAAGTTTTTCAAAATTATTTTTTGGGCTTCTTCTGAATTGTTTTACTTTCAGTATCGGAAATTTTCGTCTCTCTAGGTCCTCGTGGATCGCTTCTTCTGTTATATTGCATGGCAAATCTTTTAATATTACCTTTATGGGTTTTTCGTGTTGCATAAGATAAGTATGAAACGGGATGCCTCTTGTTTGCAATAATTTAGTAGTTTTTCTGTAGTCGGATGACGTTTTTACATATACGAAAATCGCATTTGATTTCATTTGTGCATCGAATTCTTCCTCGCATGTTTTCCTCATCTCTTTAACAATACTCATCCATTCGACCTTTTCCTGTTGGAATACAATAGGTGTTGGTTTCTCATCTGTGTTATGTTCTGCCTCATCATTCCTCTGATCAACTTCTAGTTTTTCATATCGGTTTGTCTGAGCAATTTCCATCGGTTCACTGTTCTGTGGTGTTTTAGCCACCTTTCGTGGTGAGATCCATTTGCCTGTTTCTTGCTCTTCTCTCTGAGTTCTAATTCTTTCCCTTTCTCTTCTCCTTACCTCTGGATCTTCTTCTATTTGTTTCGCCCTTTTTACAATATCCATCAATGTTTGTGCAGTTTTATCTGCACCTCCTAGGCTTTCTAGGAATTCAGTTAATGCTTTCTCCTTGCTGGAATAATTCGGATTTGGTTCTTCAGTTTCAGATTCCGACATCTTTTGCTTTTTCCTACATGTTTTCTTAGGTGATTTTACAAAATCTGATTTCCTTAAGGGAAAGGTTTTTGATGATCTGAACGATATATCCAAGTCCGTTTCCGAGTCCGTCATATCAGTGGGTGCCCTGAAAAAGGACATTTTTTGGTACCGAAGGTACCAGAACCTTGATTTTTAGTTTTAAGTAAAAAGATCTATAGATACTGAACTGTCCGCCTACTGGACTGGGACAGTTACCGCAAAAAGGAAAAAAGAGGACGAACGGGAATCAATGACCATAGACCATAGACCGTCGCGTTTATGAGAGGTGTACGACCTGTGAGGGCCTTTACCAATCTATTTTTGTTTCCGTATGGACTGAATCATCTGAAGTAAAATACCTGAATAATCAGGACAGAAAGAGATTCTCTATGGCTGTACTAAGCAGCTGTGGATTCTATTTTTGTGTGTGAATTTTCATCTAGTAATTTTTTAGATAGTAAATTTCACGATTTTATATACATTTGTTTTCCAAAAGTAGTTTCTTGATTATATGCTAGATTTCTAATACAAGTCCTTTCAAAATATACAAGTTCGTGAATTTTCACTTAATTTCTGCCCTACAATATTTTTAAAATATTAAGATAATTTCTATTTTCATATCTTTAAATCTGTATATATATAATAATATTTTTCTGCTTCTTATTTTTCTTTTCTGGATTTCTATATGTAGAATTTTTTTGTACAATTATTTTCCTGATATTTATTTTTCCTGATTATATGTAAAAAGAAAATTTTTTCTTAATATTTACAAGTCCTTTGCGTTTTAAGGTTCCGCTGAGGGTCGAACCGTTGATCTTAGGGTGTACTAACTTTGCATGGCACAGTGGTAGGGGTTTATCCCATTAAGCTACCAGTCGCTTGTTGATTTATCACCAATTGCTGTTATGATGGATTGTTCTTGGCCGTTTAAAGGGCTGAGATACTGTGTAGTCATATTTTCCTATTTTTCTGAGGATGTCATAGTTGCTATTGTCCAATTTTTGAAAAAAGTTATGCGATTGAATGAGAATTTCTGTATTTAGTTGGTTTATTTTTAGATCTCTATGCAAGGTGGAATTCCTTACAAACCATGGTGCGTTTGTTATCATTCTTAAGGCTTTGTTTTGAATTTTTTGTAGGATTTCTCTATTACTCTTTGCTGCGCTTGCCCATGCTGGTGCAGCGTATAATAATATAGGACGGATGCTTTGCAAATAGAGGATTCTTTTGGTATTTATATTTAGAGGTGAGTTTCTTCCAATTAGTGGATATATTGATTGCAGAGCTTTGGATGCTTTGGTTCTTGTTTCTATTATGTGTTTTTTAAAGGTTAGTTTTTCGTCCAGGAGGACTCCTAAGTATTTTGTAGCCGCTTTCCGGGGGATATTGTTGTTTTCAAATTTCAGATCTTGGTAAATATGTCTGGAATGCGTTCTTTTGAAGATGACTACTGTTGATTTAGTGGCATTTATTTTTATTTTCCATCCTTTGTACCAGGGGGCGAGTTGGTTTATTGCATTTTGTAATTTTTGGGTGGCATAGTCTGGATTCATGGAGCTGCAGATAATAGCTGTATCGTCTGCGTAACAGGCGATGAAGGCATCTTTTATTGTTGGGATATCATTTGTGTAAAGATTATATAGTAGTGGAGAGAGATTTGAACCTTGTGGTAGGCCGCTACTGATTTTCTTGATGAGAGAAGTAAGTGATTTGATTTTTACTTGGAAGGATCTATTGCTTAGGAAGCTATTTATGAGAGCTATGCTTTTCAGAGGGAAGTTGTAATTAATAAGTTTGATAAGGAGGCCGTAATGCCAAACCTTATCAAAAGCTTTTTCTATGTCGAGGAATAATGCTGCTGTTGTTTCATTTTTATTGAACGATTCGCCTATTTTTTCAACTATTCTCGTTATTTGTTGGGTTGTGGAGAATTTTTTCCGGAATCCAAATTGATGTTCTTGTAGTAAATTTCTTTCTGTGATAAAATCTTCAAGTCTTTGGACGATGATACGTTCAAAGACTTTTCCTAATGATGATAGTAGTGAGATAGGTCTGTAGTCTGTTGTTGCCTTTCCTGGTTTACCTGGTTTCTTTATGACAGTTATGATGGCGTGCTTCCATTGAGCAGGGAAGTAATTTAATTTTAGGCACGCATTTATTATTTTAGTCAGATATACTATTGCTTTCCTTGGGAGTTCTTTTAATGCTTTGTTGGTGATATTGTCATGGCCTGCGGCTTTTCTTTTGTTTAGATTTTTGATGATAGACTTGATTTTTAGTGGAGTAATCGGTTGGATGGGGGCATCCTGGACAGTTGTTAGGATGTGCTGTACATGGTTTTCGATATTTATGTCGTTTGGGTTTGGGAAGTTGTTTGTCGTGAACTGTTTTTCGTATGAATTTGCAAAAAGCTCTACAATTTCGTTTAGGTTGTGAGTGGTAGTATTGCCATCAGATATTGGACCTATGGTTGTTTCAGTTGTTTTTAGGGATTTGGCTATTTTCCAGACGGAGTTGTCTGTGTGGGAAAGGCTTTCTAGGAAGATATTCCAGGATTTTTCTTTAAATTCTTTCATTAATTTTCGTAGTTGCCTGTTGCTTCTGTTGAATTCCCGTAGGTCTCTTGGATCTTGTGTGTTTTGAGCAATTTTTCTTAATCTATTCTTCTCTTTGATCTTGTTTTGGAGATTTTTTGGGAGAGTTGCGTTACTGTTTTGGATGGGGTGTTTACTATTGTCGAGGGTAAGTTGAATTTTTTGAGAGAAGTAATTTATTGCGTTTTCTATTTCTTCTTCGTTTTGGGGAGAGAAGGTTGGGTTGATGCTATTGTCTATTTCATGTTTAAATTTCGACCAGTTTATTTTACATTTTAGAGGTGGAAGTCCTTGTTGGAGTCCATGTAGGGTGAATTTGATGGGGAGATGATCCGAATCTAACGCAGTGTCGACTTGCAGATATGGTTGTTGATTAATTTTAGAGGTGATGATTAAGTCTAGTACATCGTTGGAGTTTGGGTGAATTTTGGAGTAGAAGGTTGGTTCTATTGGAGCAGTGATGATGATATTATTGTTGTTGCTGTAGTTGTAGAGTAAGGTTCCGTCCAGGTTATTGTTTTTGGAGTTCCAGGTGGTGTGTTTTGAGTTTAGGTCCCCCGCAATAATTGTGGGGAAACCTAAACTGATAATTTTATCGATGTCTTGAGTGCATAGGGTTTTTCCTGGTGGTTTGTATACTGCAACTAGTAAGTAGTTTATATTTCTGCTGGGAAGTATACAGGCGCATGCTTCAATACTATTGAGGGTTGGTAACTGAAATTTGGTGCTATTTAGACTTCTTTTGATGATAATAGCTGTGCCGCCTCCACGGTTGTGCAGTCTGTCCATTCTATGTATGTCAAAGTTTGGAATTTTGAAGGAGTCTTCGGGTTTGAGATGCGTTTCGTTTAGGAGAATGATGTCCAGGTTATGTGTATTAATGTAATCTTTTAATTGTAGCGTTTGTCTTTTAATGCCATTGCTATTGAAGGATAAAAATTTAGCATAGTTGATATGTGGTCTATTTCTTTGGTTGATTTGTTGTCTGTGATTATACATAATTTTTTGTGTGAAATTTCTTTACTGCTTCTAAGGCGATCTTTAATTTGTTGACTTGAGTATTTTTAAATTTAAGGTAGAGGTCATGTATTTGCTCAATGAATTCGACAAAATCATCAAAATCCTCGTCTTTATCTTGATTATATTCTTTTGATTGCGATTTTTTATATTGTGTGGGTTCTTTTGTGGCGGTTTCCTCTTTTTGATGGGTCGGTTCTTTGGGTTGCGGCTGTTTGTTGCCATTATTTTTGATTGATGCTGTGACTGCAGCGTAGGATAGAATGGTATTGCTTGATTGGCTGGGAGTATTGCGACTTGCAGTGCTCCGGGAGTTTGTAATAATTTTTTCGTTTTCTGTGGGTTTTTTGATATTTTCGGTTGCGTTGCCTGGTCTTTCGGGGCATTCAGTGCTACATGCTGGGTGAGGCCCTTTGCATAATATACATTGTGCTGGTATTTCCTTTTTAAGACGAGCTGGGCAGTCAAAGGATTTGTGGCTTTCCAGGCATCTGACACAACGAGGTTTGTTGTGGCAGGCTTTTTGTGTATGCCCGTACCGCTGACAATTAAAACATTGTGTTGCGCCGGGTTTCGATTTGTAGCTAATTGCTCTTGTTTTCATGTCAAGAATATGCGTGATTCTATAGATTTGTTTTCCTTCTTCCGTTCGTGGCGTTTCCACGTAGAAGACAGGAAGAAGAGATGGTATGCCATCGCGCATGCGTGTAAGTTGTCTACATTTGAGTACAGGGATTCCCTGTGAAATAAGGTCTTCCTTGATTTCGTCAGGTGTAAAATATGTTTCTAATCCTTTTAGGATAACTCTAGTTGTTTTATCGGAATTTAGTAAGTATGTGTGATAAGGGATTTTTTCCTTGTCGAATTTATTTTGGAGTTTTTTGTAATCTTCTGCGGTGAAGACTTTTATTTTGAGATTGTCTCCCTCTTTTTTACTCTCGATCTTGATGATATTTAGGGTTTCTTTTATTTCTTTTCTTAGATCTTTCCAATTTATATCCTCTTGAGTTATAATAAATGGGGGAATTTTCCCTGCATATTTATGGGGTTTTTTAAAAGTATTGTCTTCCTCTTCAGTGATATCGTCTTCCGTTTGTTGGTTTGCATCAGTGGCTCCATCTGTTGACTCGTCAAGTAGGTTATTGAATTTATTTGCGGTTACTATTTCTATTTCTGAATTGGTTTCGCTTTGGTTCGAATTTGTTCTTTTGTGTCTTTTGGACTTTGGGGCCTCTTTCCAATGATCTTGTTTGGTAGGGGTACTATATGGGTAGTTGTCTTTGTTGATGAGAGCTTGTAGATCGTTTTGATTGAACTGGTGGTTTAGTAAGATATTTATTTCGTCTATTTCCTCGAGGAGTAGTTGGTAAATTTTTTCTTCTTCTTCCGTTATTTGGGAATTAGCTTTTTTGTTTTCAAGTATTTTAATATTATCTCTTAAGTCTTGGTGCCTTTCAAGTATGTTTTTGATAGAGCCTTTCGGCAATGTATTAATGCTGTTAGGTGATACATTTATTGGTATATCTTTGTCCGCTATCGGTGTGTTTAAAGCTGCATCGTGTAGTGCAATTTCGTCGTCTATAGCTAGCATTTTTTGTCTGTGCTCTGTGTTGAGACCTTCCGTTTTGCCTACAATTTCATATTTTTTCCGTTCCGATTTTAATTCGTTTATCCGTTCTATTCTCCAAAGCGGGGAGTTTGGTATATTTTCTCCTTGCGCTTTTGCGCCTTGTCTCGTGAGCATGATGCTAAGAATCAGTCCGGGTATGCTTATCCTAGTACGTGATGCCGAAGAGAGTCACCATAATGCTAAAGACAATACTTACGCTGGGTAATGACGTTCTAGAAGTTCTAGATGGCCTGTTGAGATAAGCAAAATATGGCAATTCGTGAGAGCGCTAAAAAAAAGACAACCTTGTCCCTAGGGGCTCAGCGGATGTAATCTAATCTAATCGGTATCTTTTACAAATTGGCCTTGGCTACAAAGAGCCTTAATCCAATCGGTTTTGATCATGCCATACGGCCAGTTGGTTAGAGAGAATAGTGGTGCATACGCACCCGCACAGAGGCGAAAAATTTATAGGAGATAATCCTGCGAATATAGCTGTACATGTGATAAGCAATTTGGCATTAGCAATTATTACGGCAGTGGTCTCAGTTCTCATGCAGTCAGGCGGCATGGCGGTCAGATCGGAAAGCAACCCTTCAACCTCGGCATCCACTCCCTGAATGAGAGAGGAGCACTTAGAATTCTAAGCAACAAGTGAAACCCACGTGATGTGGGTCAGCCAATCAGAGAAGAACTTAGTTCGCAAAGTTCTATTTGACCAGAGTGGTCACATGAATGATTCAATTGAATGGAAATTAAAATAATAGAAATAAACTTGAATAAATGAGATCTTGGATAAATGGAAAAGACATTTACACTATTTACATATTTACAATCACCATCTAGGATAGTGATGTATTGTGCGCCTTTTTACCGTATGTTCAATAGTTGGATCATAATCAATGATGTTTTTGATTGCTTGGTACTCGCTATTCCTAGCTTTCTCAAAGAAATTGTGAGATATGGTGAGGATGTGATCCATAAGATCAGGAATTTTGAGGTCTTTCTGGATATCTTTATTCCTGATAAACCAGGGAGCGTTTGTGATTGATCGTAATATTTTATTTTGTAAAATACCAATCTTTTTCCTTTAATTTTTATTGCCAATAGCCCAAGCAGGGGCGGCATATGTAAGGATCGGTCTTATGAGAGAAGTATAGAGAATCTTTTTTGTATGTAAGTTAAGTTTGGAGTTACGTCCAATAAGTGGATAAATAGCCATATAAGCAGAATTCCCTTTATTGGCAATGTATTGAAGGTGGGTTTTGAAGTTCAGCTGTTTATCGATATAGACACCCAGATATTTGTAAGCATCATTATGTGGGATAAGAGTGCTATTGATTTTAATTTCAGTGTTGACATTCTGAAGTTTTTTTATAACGTCTATAGAGAACAGTATTGCATTTGTGAGCGTTGAGATTTATTTTCCAAATTGTGCACCAGTGTGCGATATTGTTAACATACATTTGGAGGTTGTTAATGGCCAGTTGAGGTTGAATTGATTCAGAGAGTACAACAGCATCATCTGCATATTTGAGTACTTTGGAGTTAAGTGGATGAGGAAGATCGTTAATATAAATATTAAAAAGTTTTGGGCTCAAAACACTACCTTGAGCGACGCCACAAAACATCCTTTTCTTTTTGGAGAAGGTATTACCTATTCTGACTTGGAAAGTTCTGTTACATAGAAAAGAGAAGATAATTTTAATTAAATTTTTAGGAATTTCGAGATCTATGAGTTTTAGAATTAGCCCAGCATGCCACACTCGATCAAAAGCTTTCTCAAAATCGAGGTAGCATGCGGCAACTGCACTTTTTTCCTGAAACGCAAGAGCTATTGTTTCCACAAGATTTAAGACTTGATGTGTGGTCGAATGACCTTTTCTAAATCCAAATTGTAAGTTATCAATAATGTCATTATTTTCTAGGAAGTTTGTGAGTCTATTGTTAAGGATTTTCTCATAAATTTTGCCCATAGCAGGCAAAAGACTGATGGGTCGATAGCTATTGACATCTTTTGGGTTTTTTCCCGGTTTGGGAATAAAAATTACGATAGAGTGCTTCCATTGTTGGGGGAAGTATGACTGTCTAATACAACCATTGATAATATTGCAGAGATTGATAATGCATCTATTTGGCAGGGCTTTAAGTGCTTTATTGGTAAGTTGGTCGTAACCTTTCGCTTTTCTTGGCTTAAGGTTTTTAATAATGTTTTTCACCTCTTTAGGAGAAGTAAACTGTATGTGCCTTTGAGGCGTAAAATTGCGTATGTAGTTGACTGCTTCTTGAGCTTCGTTTTCAGTTTCCGAGTTATTAGACGGGAGGGGTTTATAGATATTTTCTTGTACTTCTGCCATGAGGTCAGCAATGTCTTGGTCCAAATAATATTTAGTTCCAGAGTGTTCAATTGCGTGCTGGGTATAACTGTTATTATTTTTGAGGGAGCACGCGATTCTCCAAACATTTTCATGGTTCGGCTCCAAATTTTCAAGTAGGTGGTCCCATTGTTGATTCCTGTATTCTTGAATTTCAGTCTTGATTTTTCGGTTTAGGTAATTGAGGTGCCGTTTATCATTTGGGTTTCTAGACTGATGCTAGGTCTTAATGGCTGCGTTTCTGAGCTTGATAGTATTTTTAATCTGGGTGGGAAGGGTTTGAGATTTATTTTCTTTTATGGAGTAAGTAGCAGTGGAAATAGCGTTTTGAATGGTAGTAGTAAATTTATGGATTTTGTTCTCTATTGCAAAGCTATGGGGGTAACTATTATTGCAGGTATAATTTTGCAGAAGGTTATTGACTAGATTCCAGTTGATCTTGGTAAGCTGTTTTTTCAAAGGGTGATAGAATCCATAGAAGTCAAAGGTGACTGGCAGGTGGTCAGAATTAAGGTCATAAGTGACTTCCAGAGAAGGAGTTTGATTGATATTTTTGAGTAATAGAACATCAAGGATGTCTCCGGCGCCATCATGATGAATTCTAGTGGGGGTGAAAGGTGCGACAATTTTTAGATCTTGATTTAGTAGGTAGTTGTTCAAGAAATTTCCATTTGTATTGTTGAATCTTGAATTCCAAGCTTGATTTTTAGCGTTAAGATCACCCGCAATTAAAGTAAGAAAATTAGCAGCTGTGAGATTATTTAGATCATTATTGTTTAGTCTATTGCCAGGTGGGTTGTAAACTGAAATGAATAAATAGGCTTCATTCAGTCCACTATAAATTATTGCAGCTGTTTTTTCTATATTGCCAGTGTTAGGTAATTCATATTTGGCGAAACGAAGGTAGTTTTTAATAATTATTGCAGTACCTCCACCTCTGTTATGAATTCTATCGTCTCGGATTGTCCGGTATCCAGGGAAATTTATCCGATGTGACTTCCTTAGATGTGTTTCGTTGAGCAGCATGATGTCTATGTTATGGGTGATGAGAAAGTTTTTAATTTCCTCCTTTTGCTTATGAACACCGTTAGCATTGAAGAAAGTGACTTTAAGAAAGCACTTGCTAGTGGTTATGATCTTGTGTTCATTACTTAAAGGACTAGAAATCATAGTTTAGAGATGAAAAATATTCTATGGCTGCCATAACAACCTCGATTTTGTTCATAATATTTTTAGCTTCTTTGAAGCTTTTTAGAAATTCTTTTGCTTTTGTAAGCTGCAATTTAATCCACTCGCAGAAGGAGGGAGGTTCCGGTTCTTGATTCTGTTTCTGGGTTGGAGGAGCGGATACAGCCGCTTGCGTGCTGGTATTTTGTGCTGCCGTTGGTAGAGCAGGGAAATCTTCTTGATTGAGTTGGAATGTAGGTTGAGGTGGTTGAGCATTTTCCGTTTTACGAGTTTCTATTGCTTTTTTGATATTGTTAGGGTGGAATTTACACAGTTTTGAAGAGCTTACGTGGTCTAAACCACATAAGGCACATTTTGCGGAGTGTAAGTTTTTGTCCTGTTTGCATGTATACCCTTCGTGAGGGCCTGCGCATTTTTGGCATCTTGGTTTGTAATTGCACTTTTCCTTAATATGCCCGTATCTTTGGCATTTATGACATTGAACTGGTCCTGGGCGACTTTTATACGAGCATACCAAAACATCAAGTCCACGTAGTGAAGTGATGTTAAATATCTTTTTCCCCTCGTTGTTTCTTTTGGTTTCCACGAGGAAAACCGGTAATTTAATAATTTTGCTGTCTTCAAATTTTTCTATTTGTTTTATTTTTGTGATGGGGATGCCCATACTGGCGATTTCTTCTTTTATGATCTCCGGGTTTGAGGTTCTTGGGAGTTTTTTGATAATGGCCTTTAAAGGTTTTTCGCTTTTAAGTTTATACATGTGGTATGGAATATCCCGTTTAGTAAGCAATTCGGTGGCTTTACGGTAATCTTCGGGATCAAATACTCTTATGGTAAGGGTGTCCCCTTTTAAATTTCCTTTTATTTTTGTGATTCCAATTGTTTCAAATTCTTCTTTCATTCTGTCCCAATTCGCCGTAAAGTCCTGCAGGACGATAGGTGAGATGTGTGAGGCCGTTTTCTTTGGGATGATAAATTCTTCAGTATTATTTGCGTTGTTTTGATCCATCATTTCTTCATTGTTTAATTTTTCGTATTTATTTTGTTGGAGAGGAGGTGTGATTTCCGTTTCGGAAAATGTTCGTTTATTAGTGATGCGAGGGGTTTTGAATCCTTCGCTGTCAACTTCTGTTTTCTTTTTTCTGTTTTTGTCGCTATGTGTGCGTTTTATGGGGTTGTTTGGTGGGATATCTCTTTCCAGGTCATTCGTGTGTTGATTCTGTTTTTGTGGGGAGTTGGGGACAGAATTGTTCTGTTGTACAATTTGTTTTTGTGGTTGGGAATTCAAAGTAGCTTTCTGTGGAGAATTACTATTTGAATTGCATTTTTTGTCAGATCCTTTTATGTGGATGTTATTTACAGCCGGGTTACTGCTGCATCTTTTTAAGGGATTATTCACGCTTATAAACATGTCGCAGATTTTTAATTTTGCTGTGATGGTATCTAGCTCGTTAATGATCTGTTCATTTTTTTGAGGAGCTGCATTTAGAATTTTGAACTCATCTAAGAGTTGTTCCTTTAAATTACAAATAGTTTCGAAAGTGGGTTTGCCAATTGTAGTGACTATCCACACAAAAGCGGATATGTTGCTATCATTTTTAAGATCAAATTCCTCAATATGTGTATCAGTGATACCAAAATTGGAGAATTGACATAAATCAAATAAATGCTTAGTAATCTGACCGTTTGCCATTGCACTGACGTACAGAGAACAAAAGGAGAGATCTTACCGCATTTTTTGCAGAAGTCGGTCCGAACTAGTAGTCCAAGGAGCGGTCCGCAGCCGGAGTCCTCGAGAGAAAACTAAAACAAGGCGGTTCGGTGCTGGAATGCAAGGGCGAACACCAAAGCAAGCAGGAGCAGAAAAAATCCCTGTCTTGTCTCTAGGAGCTCAGCGACAGGAATCGCTCAGCGGAATGCCAATGCCAATGATTTGAAAATTACGGAGTTCCTATGGTTCAAAACCATTTACCTCCTCATCAGAATTAATAAAAGCGAGCAGAAATGGGAAAAAATTTTGCATAAGTGAGTTACTTGATGCACACTAGAGGGAGCCACTGGCTCAAGAAAGTTTAGGGATAGAGATGAGATAATAAAAACTTAATAATCATAATATTTTTTTATAAGTTTTTAGGTTTTATAATTTTTTTTTTTTTTTGTATTTAATATTTTATACTTTTTTTTGGTTTTTATAAATTTTTGTACACAATACAACACTAAAGCAGAAAGCGGAGAGGAAAGATTTTAAGATTAATAGGCTCATTGGCATGTGGCTTGTGTAGGATAGTGCAAATAATAAATATGAACGCGTTGAAAATATTCATGGGCAGATTTTAAAAATCTGCGGGAGATGTGATTCTATGCGAACAGATTGATAACTTTGCTTGAAGATCTTGGTTGCAGGTAAAGATGGTAATAAGCAATTATATGGCAGCTCGCTGAAGAGACTTCCTTCCTTCATGGCGCGGGAGCTGGTACTGATGTAGAGAGGGCGTGTCTTGCCCTTTTAGATGGAGGGTAGATGCCGAACTCTCGGCCAATCACGGCTCTTGGTCTCTTCTGTGAGCTGCGAATAGCAGGATCGTAGGCTGGCATCTGCTGAAGTGCTCGGTTATCAATCTGTTCAATTTTGAGGAATAAATTTTGACTATGTTTTTTGATAAGGTAATCAACAGGTTTAATGTTAAGGTCCGAATGAATCACATCTGTACGGACGTACCAAGCTGCGTTTAGGGCCATACGTAAGGTTTTACTTTGAAAAGATTGAAGTTTTTTCACATGAGTTTTTGCAGCAGTACCCCAGATTGTACATGCATACATAAAGACAGGTCTTATTATGGAAGTATAGAGAAGGATTTTGTTTTTAATTGACAGATTGCTCTTTCGAGCTAAAAATGGGTAAAGTTGGGCTCTGGCACCTTTTGCTTTGTTGAGAACATTTTCAATGTGAAGGCGCCAGGTTAATTTTGAATCAAGTACAACTCCTAGGTACTTGTAAGAGTTTGACCTGGGAACATAGTCGTCAAAGAATTTAATATTAATGGAAGGGTACGAGAGGGGGCTACGTTTGAATATCATAGCAGCACATTTAGCAACATTAATTTTTATTTTCCAAGTGATGAGCCAGTGCTCAAGGCTAGAGAGATAACTCTGAATGTTTTGGACTAAGTTTTCCAGGCGTTTGTGTTGAGCTAGGATGGCCGTATCATCTGCATAAAGTGCAAGAGTGATACTTGGTGATTTTGGTATGTCATTTATGAAAATGTTGAACAAAATTGGGCCTAAAAGTGACCCTTGGGGGACGCCGCTTAGTATAGGACGGGGTGTCGAAATGATAGAATTAACTCGTACAGAAAAAGATCTATTAGTAAGGTACGAATTAATTATATGAATTAAATGGGCCGAAACGTCAAGTCGTATGAGCTTGATAATAATTCCTATATGCCAAGTCCTATCAAATGCTTTGGCTATGTCAAGAAATAAAGCGCCAGTAAGCATTTTGTTACGAAACCCTTCGTGAATGAACTCCACTGTCCTCAGCAGCTGGTGCGTGGCGCAGTGTTTTGCTCGAAATCCAAATTGTTCATCAATCAGAACGTTGTGATTTCGGAGAAAATCATTCAGGCGTTTAAGTAACACAAACTCGTATATCTTGGATAACGAGGATAGGAGGCTGATAGGTCTATAATTTTGAGGGTTAGAAAGGCTTTGGCCTGGTTTTGGAATAGGCACAATAAGTGCTTGTTTCCAGCTTTGAGGAAAACAGCAATGCTGTATCATAAAATTTATAAGCATTACTAAGAAAAATAGATAGTGGGTGGGTAATTTTTTAATCATACGATTAGAAATAGAGTCCATACCAGGGGCTTTTTTGGGTTTGAGCTTGGTAATGTATTCACTTACCTCGCTCATGGATGTATAGTGTATATCTCTCGCGAAAGGCGAGGAGAGGAAACGTTCAACATCTTGTGGGAAAGAACTTGCGCAGTTCGCAAAAATTCCTTCATTATGTGGTGTAAATTGAGTTTGAAGAGAATCCGCAATTAGTTCGGATTTCTCAGCGTCTGTGTGAGCCACCACTGCGTCCGTAGCTAAGGACTGAATGTTACATTTGTGTTTGCGTAGGCGGGCTGATGCGCGCCAAAGACTGTTATCATTGGTCGTTAGGGACTGAATGTAAGTCGTGTACTGTGATTGGAAGAAATGGTCACATGATGCCTTGATCTCATTTTGGAGAGCACGGAGTTGAATTTTTAAGCCAGGATTTCTGTTTCTTTGCCAAAGTCTCCGTACTTTATTCTTTTCTTTAATTTTGAGTTTAATTTCTTGAGGTAATTTACGAAAATTGGGTCTGAGGGTGGGTTTTGATACTTCCTTATAAGTATCTGTTAAAATGGTCGTTAAGTGATCAACTGCCGAGTCTATATCATGGCTGGATTTAATTTCAAGGGAGGGCAAACTTTTACTTTTAAGTTTGAAACTAAAATTGTCCCAGTTTGTAGAGACGAGTGCCGGAGAATTTTGATTAAAGATAGTGCAGTTAAGGTGTATGATTACGGGGTTGTGATCTGAGGATAAACAGTTTTCCACAGTCACGTGATATCCAAAGGGGATGTTTCGAAAAAGTGCCAAATCGATGAATGAAGGGGCACCCCGTGAACCATATCTAGTAGGGGAATCCGGCGCAATAATTGGGCGCACTGAGCCCATTTTAGAAGGCCACGACCAGCAGGGTTTGATCTATGGCAACGCCAATGCTGGTGGTGACAATTTAAATCACCAGCTATGATTAGATTGTTGGAAAAGGTGAGCAATTTGTTAAAATCAACCACAGGTAAATTTCCACCTGGTGGAAGATAGGCAGAGATCATTACAAGGGAGGGCGAATTTTGAATGAAAATTTCGATGATTGTTGCCTCGAGTTTACTCATACTCGGAGTGTCAATTCTTTTGTGTGGTATTGAGTTTTTAATATAGACACATGTGCCACCATGATAGACATCACGAGTATTAGAAGCTTGTCTGTCATTTTTATATAATGCATAATTTGCAAGCTTGGGAGCTCTCCCTGGGTGGAGTTTGGTCTCTTGGACAAAAATAATGTCAAAATCCTTCTCTTCCACATAGTCTCGAAACTCATGGAATTTGGATAGAATGCCATTTGCATTCCAAGTGCATAGTTTTAAGTTTTTCAATCCTTTCAAGGTATTGAATTTTACTGTCTGGGGATATCAGAGAATTGGAGAGTAATATAACTCTCAAAGATGTAGTAAGTCGCGTCAGCACCAGATGGAGCCACTCTGAGCTGCGGTAAGGCGTTTTTGAATGCCAAAAGAAGTCTGCTCTGGTCAATACCAGGCTGGTTTGAAATTTGAATGATTGCCAAAAGGATTTCGGTGCAATTTAGCGTCGAATTAGCTCCTAAGGGGACCGATAAATTTGGGGTGCAGCTTGTTGCATACCAGTAAGTGCTGCGGAGAAAGAAACTCCAGGGCGAATATTATTTGCACTGGGTGTAGGTGCAGCCGACAGTGTTGGGAATTGTGTGTTGTTTTGGATATTAATTTTGTCTGCGTTGGTTTTTTCAGCGGTCAGACTGGGTTTGGTGCTCGGTTTCGAATTTGATCTGTTTTTGGAGCCTGGAAATCTCGGGCAGGAACGCCAGTTTGCTGCATGGTTTCCTGCGCAGTTTGCACATTTGTTGGGTGCTTCAAAAGGTTTCGGACAGTCTTTTGCTTGGTGTGGACCTGCACACTTCACACATTTTCTAGGGAGAGTACACACTTCTGATGAGTGAAAGAACCCTTGACAGCGCCAGCACTGTGAAGGGCCTTTCTGTCCTTTAAAGTGCTCCATGGCAACTTCAGTTCCAAGGAGCTCTGTGATATTGTAAATTTCTTCTGCTTTAAGGCTATTGTAGATCTGGACGTAGAATAGAGGCATCGGCATTTTTGTCTTCCATCTTTTTAGTTGTGATATCTTATGAATCTTGAAACCGAGTACTTCCACCGCAGTCTGCACAACACTGAGTGGTGTGTTTGAGGGTAATCCCCTAATAACTATTTTTAGTGGCCTGTCGGATTTAAGGGTGTGTGATTTAAATTCAATAGTGTTGTCTGTTAAAAATCTAACGACAGTCCTGTAGTCGGTTTCATTTGAAGTGGTTAATTTTAAAAAGGTCTATGTTCTGTTTTGATTGGACTGTCGGTGCGTGTCTTTTGAGTTGATTTAGGAGGAAGAACCAATCAGCTCTAGGCTTAATAAAAATTGGTGGGGGTGCCTGAACTTTTTGAATTGGAATGTCTGTCGGCTGCTGTGTAGACTGTTCTGTTGTATTTGTTTGGATGACATTAAAAGAATTTGGAGTGGTTATATTATTAGATTCAGTAGAGATGGGTTTGGTTTGTGGTTTTTTTGCAATTAAATGTTTAGGTGGTATTACAAAGCCTTCAGAATCAGTAGGGCGTGTGCGTTTTTTTGGGTCAGATTTAGGAGTTTCTATTGGGGTTTTTGGTTTTTCTGTAGGGGTGGTTTTAGGAGAATTTGGAGTGGTGTGTTCCGAAATAGGGGGTTTTGAAGATTTAGCCTGACACTCTTTAAAAAATTCATCTTCAGTGGCAGGAAGGGTAAAGAGGTTTACTCCGAGGTTTGTGCATAAGGTGTGGAGAGAAAATAAAATGCGCTCACCCTCGTCGGTCATTTGCTTGATCATCTGGTCCTTGGCTGGGTTGTCCGATCGCTGCAGTCGCTGGATATCAAAAAGCAAATCAGTATGTCGATTCTTCAAGGCGTAGATCTGTATTGCGCTTTTCGACAATTCCATCGCTGAGGGAGAGGCAGGTGGAGGAGTAGTCGTGTCCATATCGGTGGAGATGTCAATGATGTTGCCCTTTTAGATGGAGGGTAGATGCCGAATTCTCGGCCAATCACGGCTCTTGGTCTCTTCTGTGAGCTGCGAATAGCAGGATCGTATGCTGGAATCTGCTGAAGTGCTCGGTTATCAATCTGTTCAATTTTGAGGAATAAAAGGATTTTTCTGATTCGGAGCTGTGACGGCAAACGTGTAGGACGTACTGAAGTTACTCTCCCGATTCTAGCAGATCTGTCCCAGTCCAGTAGGCGGACAGAGATTGCACTTTACTTTTTTCTTACCTTCGGGTATTTAAAATGTCCTTTTTTAGGACAGTCGGCGATACTGATGAAGACATTACGGAACCGGACCAACGGACTTATGATTTTAAGGATACGGAATTCTCAGAAAAACCTTCAAATAGCAAACAGAAACTTCCTTTAAAGTTGAATGACTTTTTGAGCCCGCCTGAGACGAAAAAGAATAAGAAAAAGAAAACTTCGCATGAGGGGAAAAATGATGAACCATCACAGGAGAGAATCATGATACAAAATACGGAAAACATTAAACCCACTGAATCAGCAATGTATAAAATCGATATACATGACCGAGAAAGGGAAAGACAAATCTCAGCACTAATAAAAGAACACGGAGTTAGCAATCTTCTGGAAATTCTTAAGCACGGGAAAACTCCCGAAACCCTGACGGATGAATGGATCTCTCCCAAGAAAACTGCGAAGATTCCGAAAGAAACTACGTCTATGGAAATCATCACCGAAAATAGATTTAAAGACTTAGAAGAAAAAGAAGATAATGAAAATAACATGGAGACCACCAGTGAAACGGAAATTCCACCACCAATTGTATTTACACAAAAAGAAGTAAATTGGATGGAGATAAGGGAGCTACTTTTAACGGTATGCTCGGATGAATTCGAAGCAGAAACGAAAGTGCAATCTATTTTTGTGAAAGTCAAAACTCCCAACGAATATAGAGCTGCCACACGCTTACTACATGCCAGGAATATACCCTTTCACACATATAGACTCGAAAGTGAAAAACCATTGAAAGTGATATTAAAAAATCTACCGGCCAGCATGCAAGAAGAACTGATCAAAGACGATCTTGAAAGACGTAAATTCCCAGTCTTGAAGGTGAAACAATTCACACGCAGCCCAAAATTTAATCTCGAAAAATTACCTATTTTCCTAATAGAATTGAAGAAAAGCAAAGCAGGATATGCCATTTATCATCTTGACAATATGTTCAATATGAACATAAAAATTGAAAAATATCAACCAAAGAAAAGAATTATTCAATGCTTTCGCTGCCAGGAATACGGACATTCCCAACGTTTATGCACGAAACCGGAACGATGCTGTAAGTACGGAGCACACCATCGAAGCAAACTATGCCCATTAAAACCGGAAGGAAAGCCAACATGTATTTTCTGCTCGAAGCAACATGTATCCTCATATCGTGGATGTGAGGTTTATCAGAAAAAATTCGAAAAGAAAAAACCTGTACCAAGTGCACCAAAATTTAGACATAACAACGAAGATTTTCCTCCTCTCCCGACAAGAACTGATAATGGAAACACTCAAAACGCCGAATCCAGTCGTAATAGAAGTAGAAACATCCAACCTCCGCCTGAAGATCTTAATGAAGCAATAGAATGGATCAAAGACCCCAAAATCAATAACTTATTAAGTAACATCATCAATCATATAAGTAAAATAAGAACAGCGAAGAACTCCGCTGAAAAATTTATGCTAGGATTTCAAGCAGTCATATCGATAATTAAGTTCGCCGAGGATTCTGATTAACTTCAAGTATCACAGTTGAAAATATTATCTGAAAAATTCTATTCATTAAGGCCATGAACCTCTCTTTTAACTTTAGGCTTCTTTTCAAGCAGCAACCGGAGAGTCAGCACTTGGGTGGGTGACCACCCTCGTGACTGGCCTCGACGAATGACGACCTTGTGGGTGAGCGAAGAAATTCAGGAGTAAACGCAGAAACGTTTCGCCGCTCGGACAGCCACTGCTCATTTTGTTTTCGCTTAAAATCGCAGGATTTTTATCCTTTTGAATTTTTCGCCTCTGTGCGGGTGCGTATTGCACCACTATTCTCTCTAATCAACTGGCCGTATGGCATGATCAAAACCGATTGGATTAAGGCTCGTTGTAGCCAAGGCCAATTTTGTAATAGATACCGATTAGATTAGAGGAATAAAAGGATTCGGAGCTGTGACGGCAAACGTGTAGGACGTACTGAAGTTACTCTCCTGATTCTCGCAAATCTGTCCCAGTCCAGTAGGCGGACAGAGATTGCACTTTACTTTTTTCTTACCTTCGGGTATTTAAAATGTCCTTTTTTAGGACAGTCGGCGATACTGATGAAGACATTACGGAACCGGACCAACGGACTTATGATTTTAAGGATACGGAATTCTCAGAAAAACCTTCAAATAGCAAACAGAAACTTCCTTTAAAGTTGAATGACTTTTTGAGCCCGCCTGAGACGAAAAAGAATAAGAAAAAGAAAACTTCGCATGAGGGGAAAAATGATGAACCATCACAGGAGAGAAGCATGATACAAAATACGGAAAACGTTAAACCCACTGAATCAGCAATGTATAAAATCGATATACATGACCGAGAAAGGGAAAGACAAATCTCAGCACTAATAAAAGAACACGGAGTTAGCAATCTTCTGGAAATTCTTAAGCACGGGAAAACTCCCGAAACCCTGACGGATGAATGGATCTCTCCCAAGAAAACTGCGAAGATTCCGAAAGAAACTACGTCTATGGAAATCATCACCGAAAATAGATTTAAAGACTTAGAAGAAAAAGAAGATAATGAAAATAACATGGAGACCACCAGTGAAACGGAAATTCCACCACCAATTGTATTTACACAAAAAGAAGTAAATTGGATGGAGATAAGGGAGCTACTTTTAACGGTATGCTCGGATGAATTCGAAGCAGAAACGAAAGTGCAATCTATTTTTGTGAAAGTCAAAACTCCCAACGAATATAGAGCTGCCACACGCTTACTACATGCCAGGAATATACCCTTTCACACATATAGACTCGAAAGTGAAAAACCATTGAAAGTGATATTAAAAAATCTACCGGCCAGCATGCAAGAAGAACTGATCAAAGACGTAAATTCCCAGTCTTGAAGGTGAAACAATTCACACGCAGCCCAAAATTTAATCTCGAAAAATTACCTATTTTCCTAATAGAATTGAAGAAAAGCAAAGCAGGATATGCCATTTATCATCTTGACAATATGTTCAATATGAACATAAAAATTGAAAAATATCAACCAAAGAAAAGAATTATTCAATGCTTTCGCTGCCAAGACATACCGAAAGTTGTCCCAATTTGTAGAGACTTGCGCCGGTAAATTTTGGTTAATTTTGGATGTTTTAAGGGTGAGATGAACCGGATAATGGTCAGAGGACAATTCCGGAATCACTTCGATCAAATAGTCTACTGGAATATTTTTAAATAAGGCCAGATCAATAATGGAAGGAGCACCTAACCCCCCAGGAAACTGGTAATGGGTAGGTGTGTTTGGCGCAATAATTTGGATACGGGCGTCCTGAGCCCAAATTTTGAGTTTATCGCCATAGTTGTTGGCAGTGACACAATCCCAACTTCTATGACGGGCATTTAAATCTCCTGCGATAATCAGGTTATTTGCAACACCACTTAATTTTCTGAGATCAGAGATAAATGCGGGTCCCTGTCTCGGAGGCATATAGCAGGACGCTACTGCTATTGGGGGACAATTTGGAATATGAATTTGTACTATAGTCGCTTCTAAGGCCTCCAGTGGTGGCGTGGGTATCCTAGAATGCTTTAGGGAGCGTTTTACATAAATGCTAGTACCGCCACTAGCACGAACAGTGTCACTGATGCATACCTCTCTGTCATTTCGGTAGCAGAAATAATTCGCGATGTTCGCGCTAAGTCCCTCAACCAGATGTGTCTCCTGAACGAGGAAGAGGTCCATGTGATGCTCATTAATAAAATCCCGGACTTCGTGAATCTTCTTCTTGATTCCGTTGGCGTTCCAGTAGGAGATCAGGAGAGAATCTTCATTAGTTGCACAGTTGAACTTGAGGCCTTTAGTTTAAGAGGCCACAGTATGCCTCATAAATATAAAATGCTCTCTCAGGCCCCGTGGAGACATTTCGGAGCCTAGGGAGAGCATTTCTAAAAGCCTCAAGGAGGATCTTGTGTTCAATGCCGAATTCCGTGGCGATTTGGAAGACGCTCCGGAGGGTATCTGTGCAGCTTCCATCATCTACGGTCGGGGCTGGAGCCTGGGCCGGTGGAGTTGGCGGGAGGAGTGGACTCTTCTTCGGCGCTTGCTTCGGAGCTTGCTGCGTCGCAGGTGCTTGCGTCAGTTCCTTGGTAGATGATGGTAGTCCGGGATTTTTCCGTCCGGAAACGACATCACTAAAAGAGGGATCCGTGCTGCTAATTGGAGCTTTAACCGGAGCCGGTACAAATTTTGAAATCCCGCTATCCGATCTAATAGGGGGAGTTTTATTTTTATTGGCTGGGTTTCGGGGACAGTGAAACCAGTTTGCGGCGTGCCGCCCAAGGCAGTTCGCGCAGGTGTTGGCTTCCTCCGGGTCTTTGGTGCATTGGTACGCGTAATGCGGGCCGGCGCACCTCAGACACCGGATTGGCAGTGTGCACACTGCGGAACTGTGGAAGAAGCCTTGGCAGCGCCAACACTGGCTCGGCCCCTTCTTCCCGATGTGTTTCTCGAATTTGATTTCGATGCCAAACATTGAGGTCTCTTCAAAAATATCATAAACATTCAGAGACGGATTTAGCTGGACTAAGAATAATGGCATAGGATAGCGGGACCTGTGCCTACGGAGCTGAGTCACGCTGATTACAGAGTATCCTAGAAGTTGTAATTCCGCCTTAATTTTCTCGGCTTTAGCAGAATTAGGTAGGCCGCGAAGCATAGCCTTTACGGGCCGATCCTGTTTCAAATTAAATGACTTATATTCGGCGCCCTGATTATTTAAAATTTGGGCCACCGATCGATAGTCCTCTTCAGTCTGCATTTCAATGCGTAAAAATTTGCCTTTCATTCTGCAAATAGCCGTAGGCACAGTTGCTTGGACTAGAGATGTAAGAAATTCAAAATCTTTGGGTTCAACAAAGAAGAAAGGTATTTTCCTTTTAGCTTTGTTAGAGCTTTCAGTTGGGGGGGGAGTACCGTCTCCGGGTTGCTCCACAAGATCGCTGTTTTCTTCCACCCTAACCGCAGGTTGGGTGGGAGGCAATTCCTCCTCTGGCTGTTCTCTCCAAAATGGAGGCAGGCTATTGTTCAGGACCTGTTTTTCTGGGGAAATCGACGCTCCTCGTGAAACAAGATGGCGAGGAGGCCGCTGAAAACCTTCTTCATCTATTTTTCTAATCTTTTTAGTTTTTGGAAATTCCGAATTTTCGCGGGAGTTTAAAGTTAGTTTCTGGATTTTTTTGGTGCTAGATAGTATTTTTTCTGCTTGTAATTTAGCCGGTTTTAGTATTTGCTTAGAATTTTGGTTTTTAGCCAAATTTTGATTTTTATCCAAGGAATCGGGTTTTAGTGGGATTTCATTGTTACTAAGTTCCTTAGCCGATTTCAGTAATTTTTTAATACATTCTTCCTCAGTTGGGGGAATGGCAAAGAGAGGCAGATTCAGGCGTTTAGCAAGAGTGGTAAGATTAAAAAGCGTTACCTTAGATTCTTGTTGTACGCACTTGAGGTCGAAGCTTGCCAGTGGTGTTGATTTCCTCGCTCTGGATAGATTCTGTTCTAGGTCAGTAAAACGAGCCTTGAGTAAGTACAGTTGTTTGATCTGGATCAGGAGGTCATCCGGATTCATTTGATGATCAAGATGGGTGTCAGAGACAGGGACATCGGTGTCCGTGGACGTCGAAGTATCCATCTCGGCGCTTGCTTCGGAGGGGTTGCCGGCCATGATTTCCGGCTTCGCATCGCTGCAGGTGGCTTGTGGGGAGCTCATTGTCGCACGTCCTCACTCGACGAGAGACACCCTGCTAATCCTCATTTTGGAGAGCACGGAGTTAAATTTTTAGACCTGGATTCCTATTTCTTTGCCAAAGTCTCCGTACTTTATTCTTTTCTTTAATTTTGAGTTTAATTTCTTGGGGTAATTTACGAAAATTGGGTCTAAGGGTGGGTTTTGATACTTCCTTATAAGTATCTGTTAGAATGGACGTTAAGTGATCAACTGCCGAGTCTATATCATGGCTAGATTTAATTTCAAGGGAGGGCAAATCTTTACTTTTAAGTTTGAAACCAAAATTGTCCCAGTTTGTAGAGACGAGTGCCGGAGAATTTTGATTAAAAGTAGTACAATTAAAGTCTATGATTACGGGGTTGTGATCTGAAGATAAACAGTTTTCAACAGTCACGTGATATCCAAAAGGGATGTTTCGAAAGAGTGCCAAATCTATGAATGATGGGGCACCCCGTGAACCATATCTTGTAGGGGAATCCGGCGCAATAATTTTAATTTGGGCGCACTGAGCCCATTTTAGAAGGCCACGACCAGCAGGGTTTGATCTATGACAACGCCAATGCTGATGGTGACAATTTAAATCACCAGCTATAAGATTATTTGAAAAATCGAGCAGTTTATTGAAATCTACCACAGGAAAATTTCCACCTGGTGGGAGATAGGCAGAGATCATAACTAGGGATGGTGAATTTTGAATAAAGATTTCGATAATTGTTGCTTCAAGTTTGCTCATATTTGGTGTGTCAATTCTACGATGCGGAATAGAGTTTTTTATGTAAATACAAGTGCCACCATGATAGACATCACGTGTATTCGAAGCTTGTCTGTCATTTTTATATAGTGCATAATCTACAAGCTTGGGAGCTCTCCCTGGCTGGAGTTTGGTCTCTTGGACAAAAATGATATCAAAATCCTTTTCTTCTACATAGTCTCTAAACTCATGGAATTTGGAAAGAATGCCATTTGCATTCCAGGTGCATAGTTTAAGATTTTTCAACCCTTTCAAAGTATTGAATTTTAATGAATGTGGGAATCAGAGAATTGGAGAGTAATATAACTCTCAAAGATATAGTAGGCCGCGTCAGCACCAGATGGAGCCACTCTGAGCTGCGGTAAGGCGTTTTTGAATGCCAGAAGTAACCTCCTCAAGCATCTGGGAAAGCTCACCCCCCCCCCACAGAAAAATTTGTTACTGACACTGTCACAAACTTCCATTACAATCCCAACGCATACAGCATTCCTCCCGTTCTCCCATCGGAAGTTCTTATGCACATCGTTAAACTTAAAACTCGTAAGAGTCCCGGACGGGACAAAATCACTAATAAGATGCTTAAAAATATGGATATCATTACTGTCTTCAAACTAGTTCACATCATAAATCTGATTCTACGATACGGCTATTTCCCCTCGGCGTGGAAAACAGCAGTTATTTCACCTCTCCTAAAACCAGGGAAAGATCCAACTGCAGCGATCAGTTATAGGCCAATCAGCTTGCTGTCGGCACTTAGCAAAGTCGCAGAGCACGTGATCCTGAGAAGACTTCTTCAGTTTGTGGAGGAAAAACACATCATCATTCCCCAGCAACACGGATTTCGGAAATCACATTCAACCACCCATCAACTATACAGAGTTACCGAACTTATCTCCTATGGATTGCAGAACAGATTAGCTACTGGTGCCATATTTCTCGATGTTGCTAAGGCTTTCGATAGGGTTTGGCTGGAGGGCCTCATAACAAAGCTCATAGTGCAGGGAGTCCCTGCCTACATTACACACACCATCTCTTCCTATCTACGTGATAGAAATTTCGTCGTTCGTGTTAATAATACATACTCCACAAGTCGTACCATTTATAGTGGCGTCCCACAAGGGTCGCTTTTAGGACCATTACTTTTTAGTCTTTACACGAACGACATTCCACACATGCACGACTCTACACTCGCAATGTACGCAGATGACACCGCAATCCTTGCCCAAAATGCATCTGTTAGTTCAGTTGTACAAACACTCCAATCCCACGTTCATGCATTGGAAACCTGGCTTCAGCACTGGAAAGTTAAGGTCAATGTTGAAAAATCGGAGGCCATTCTGTTCACCCATAAAACTAAAATGGATGCCTCCTGGCAAATTTTTATGAATAACAGTACAATTCCCTGGACCAAGCAAGCCCGATACCTAGGTATTATTCTTGATAGCCATCTCACATGGAAGCCCCACATTGACCATGTTATTACAAAGTACCGAGCTCGTAAAAGTGTACTCAACCCCTTAATTGCTCGGGACAGTGGTTTATCTTTAACAAATAAGTTACTCCTTTATAAATCCATGTTACGACCCATCCTAACATACGCAGGTCCCGCATGGGGCTTCGTATGTGACTCTCGGATGAAAAAATTGCAAGTGAGCCAGAATACCTACCTACGACAAATTACGCGCTGCCGGTGGTTCATACGTAACGAGGCATTGCACAGGGAATTAAATATTCCCACCATACGTGATTTCATCAAGCATCTATCAAAAAGATTTATCCGAAGGATTCCACGTACAGGCGACTGTACAATTCCTCGTCTCTCGTACAATTTTCGCCATCCTCGTTATCGTAGAAGACCACTAGCAGTGCTCAGATAATTATCGCTGTTGTATTTCGAATGAAATCTTTATCCTTATATATTTATTGAAAAAAAAAAAAGTTTAAAAATTTATATGCACAAAGAAATGCCAAGAAAATCAAATAATCAGTAAACGCACATGTGTATATGAAGAGAAAAAAAAAAAAAAAAAAAAAAAAAAAAAAAAAAAAAAAAAAGGATTTATATATATATTTGTGATTATGTGTGTTCAAAGTTAATATAATGCTGTTGTTAATGTGTAAAAAGCTTGTAACATATGGATCATTTGCATACCTGTGACTTTAGCTTACTTACTGTACATAGGTTTAGCCCGAAATTACGACCGGGCTAGAACTGTTCCTGTCTCTATTTCAATGTTTTGTATTATATTGTATTGTATTTTTTGTAAATTCTGGCTCACACGGCAATCATCCGACTGTCTAATTGCTCCTAATGTATAATATGTTATTTCTAATGTGTTGTATTTCTGTAATTAGTCCAATACTCAGTACCAGCTTTTCCTAGCATCTGATTGGTTGCTAATAACAGCCTCTCGCGCTACCTGACTCCACCCCTTTTCTCCCGCAGCTTGCCATGATTTCGCACATGGACTTTCCACTTTCGACCAATCAGCGTATCAAGGATCAAGGATCAAGGAAGTGCAATTTACGGAGTTCATAGGCAATTACGCCTTTACCTCCACATCTTCAAAGGAAATTTAATCATCCGAAAGAGGGTATTGTCAAATAGGGTAAAAATTTTGATAAGCCGAATGACTTGGAGTAAGTGCCTTCACACTGAGTCAAAAAAAAAGGCAAAAAACTCAGAAGGTCTTAATTTTGCGCCGAAAAAGGGCCAGAATAATTTAGATAGGGGCAGCCATAAAAATTTTGACTAGAAATATAAAAGGTGAAGTTTCCTTGAACCTTGATAATCATTTTCTTGGCATACGTCAGATGAAGGGCACGCAGGGGAATTCCGATGCGCGCTCTTCGAGGTGGGGGGGAGGGGGGAACCTGTTTACAGGTCGAAAAAGTGGTTCAGTCAGTGATCAGCTGGGAGGGAGAAGTTTCATTTTATTTTTGACCGCTAGTCCCAATCAGCGTAGCGCCTGCTCTGTAGCGGGCAACTGATCCTTCGGCGACTTTTCTTACAACAATCCTTTCATCTGTAATGTTCGGGCATGTTATTTTCGGCCCATCTTCCCATCTTTTGTTCTCTGTACCACATGTTTTGTATTTTCTCTACATTTCAGGAACATTCTATGCTCAGTAAAAATCACAAGTTCGAAAATCGCCAACATTGGTTATCCCGGGATAGCGCAACCGCGCGGGAGCCCGCTTTAGCGAACTGCGTTCGCCTGAGTCGCCAGAAGTAATTTGCTCTGGTCAATGCCAGGCTGATTAGAAATTTGGATTATAGCCAAAAGGATCTCGGTACAATTTAGAGTCGAATTTGCTCCTAAGGGGACCGATAGATTTGGAAGAATTTGGGGTGCAGTCTGTTGCATACCCGTAAGGGCAGCAGAGTATGATACTCCAGGGCGAGTATTATTTGCACTGGGAGTGTGTGCAGCCGGCAGAACTGGAAATGTATTATGTTGTAAGTTAAATTTGTTTGTGTTGTCAACGGTCTGACTGGGTTTGGTGCTTGGCTTTGGAGGTTGTCTGTTTTTGGAGCCTGGGAACTTCGGGCAGGAACGCCAGTTAGCAGCATGGTTTCCCGAACAATTTGCACTACTGCCGCTTGCCAATGCCAATGATTTAAAAATTTCGGAGTTCCTATGGTTCAAAACCATCTACCTCCACATCAGAATTAATAAAAGCGAGCAGAAATAAGAAAAATTTGGCATAAGTGATTTACTTGATGCACACTAGATGGAGCCACAGGCTCGAGAAAGTTTAGGGATAGAGATGAGAAAATAAAAACTTAAGTTTCATAATTTTTTTTATAAGTTTTTAGGTTTTAAAAAAAATTTTTTTTGTATTTTATATTTTATACTTTTTTTTGGTTTTTTTTATAATTTTCTATACACAGTACAAACACTAAAGCAAAAAGCGGATAGGAAAGATTTTACGATTAATAGGCTCATTGGCATGTGGCTTGTGTTGGGAAGTGCAAATAATTATTAAGACCGCGATGAAAATATTCATAGGCAGATTTGATATCTGCGGGAGATGTGATTCTTAAGTAAACAGATTGATAACTTTGTTTGAAGATCTTGATAGTGGCAGAGGATGAAATAAGCAATTATATGGCAGCTCGCTGAAGAGACGTCCTTCCTTCATGGCGCGGGAGCTGGAACTGATGTTGAGAACTTGATCCTTGATCCTGAGACATGTAAGAAGCATCAGCCCTGTTGGGCTTTGACTAATATAAATCTCTTCGATGACATCATGGAGTATTCGTAAAGCTTTAATAAAAGCTGTTTTTGGCAATAATCAAAGTTGAATTTCAGTTGTTGTAGTCTTCATTTGACAATATAGCTGTACATTTTAAAAAATTTTTGAAAAATAATATTCACACAAAAAATAAGCAATAATAATTAAAAAGAAATACAAGTAGTAGAATTTTTCTGGGTTAAATACGGAGAAGATAAATATAATACAAGTCCTATTTGTGTTTTAAGCGTTCGGTAGGACCGAACCTTCGATCTCGTTGGGCAAAAATGTTCCTAGGTCTGTGCCACTCGGCTACGTCATCATCTGTTTGCTAAGCACTAAAAAGAGCTTATACGAATAGTTCCAGTGCCTGGAGGGCGAAATCTAACTTCTCATTTTCATTGGCCCAAGGCGTTTGACTTCCGGAGTACCTTTGCAACTTAATGCAATTACCTCCACAACATCGATAAGGAAACTGAGTTGGATAAGAAAAAGCAATGGCTAAAGGAGAGATGAACAAACCATTAAGGGTTTAATTAGAAAGAGATGAATAAGGAGTCCGCATATGGGACGAGCAATTCTCTCTGCTTTCAGCTTGTAATTTAAGATTGAAAGAGAGAAAGGAGTTAGTTGAGGCGAATTCCGGAACGCATTGCGTTTATGGAATCGGAAAGGTTGGAAGACAATCAGCCGGGAAACATAATTTTCCAGGGCTTGGGAAAGGTAATATTAGGTAATACGGACAGCCGCAGTGATAGCTAATGCCTTGGGGATGAGCGAGGGGGGGAAGAGTCTTACGACTAAAACTGAATCCAGGGAAGAAGGAGCGAAGGGGAGGGGGGGGAGAGTCTATTCAGGAAGGCGAAAAGTTCTCCGACCGCCCGTGGCGAGAGGAGAATAGGAGCAGCTACTGGAGCGGAAAAGAACCGTGAGGAAGGTTAACTGTGAAAAAGACGGAGAAATTATTAGATGAGGAATTAAAGGGACAGAAATAGAGCAAAGGAAGGGAGTAAGGGGAATTAAGGAAGCGAGATTAAAATCTAATTATTGAAGAAGGTCTTGAAGTGATGAAATGCAAGCTTGTGATACCTGTGCGAAAATAAGGAATTGATAAGTTGTATTTAGGTAAGAGGGAGCACTGGAGGAATGATTATAGAGTAGCGTAGCTATTGCAATATTATTTAAGTCTAATTTTTAATGGATTTAGTAGTAGTTAAATAATTAAATTATTGCTGCTATTTCTTTTTTTTTAATAATTTAGTTTAATGTTAAAAGTCTGGTCCGTGATATGTGAAAAGATGAGGTCCTGATAAATGGGGGGAGGTCATGTTTAGTGGTACAGATGTGGGTCGCGGTAAACGAGGCCAGATTAGGTCTAGCGGGCAGTGATGTAAAAAAGAGAGTTAATTAAGGGTCGCCGGGTTAGGCCCGTGAAGTGCTGGTTAAAGTTTAGTTTTAAGAATTAGAAAGAATTCCTAGTCAAGTAAGCACCTCCGCTTAGGCTTCCTAGGAAAGATGTTAAATGTTCTATCAAGAACGCTCCTAGGTCGCTTAGCAGAGCTAGGCTCTGCTGAATTATAAGCAGGAAGTGAGTGCAAGACTGGGTTTTCAATCTGAGATAGTCTATTGAAAAACTTTGCCGAATTATGCCGAAAAAAGGCATCCAGGGGTAAAATTTTGAGGTCATTATGAAGCACTTCATTCCGGACGAAATAATGAGCATTGGTAAGTATGCGGAGCGTAACACTCTGGAATACTTGGAGTTTCTTTAGGTGACTGTTGGCTGCGGTTGACCAGATGATAGCTGCATAGGTGAGGATGGGGAAGATGGTACTGCGATAAAGTAGGATTTTGTTACTGAAGGAGAGGTTGCTGGTACGGTTGATAAGTGACATTAGTTGAGTTCTGACAGTTCGTGCTTTGGCTATTGTATAGTTGATATGAGTACTCCAGAGTAGTTTCGCATCCAGATAAACTCCGAGATATTTATAGGATTCCACCCAGGGTATCTCCTCATCAAATAACCTGAGTGGTTGGAGTTGACTATGGACATTCCTCTTTCTGGAAAAGAAAACGGTGGCGGCACTTTTTGCGACGTTGATTTTGATTTTCCAGGTAATGAGCCAGGACTCCAAGTCTGTTAAATAAAGCTGGAGGTGGTGAAGAGTGGCGTTAAGTGTTGGGTGCTGAGAAATGATGGCTGTGTCGTCTGCGTAAAGGGCTAGATCGACACTTGGTGATTGTGGTATGTCATTTACATACAAGTTGAAGAGCGTAGCGCTAAGAATTCCTCCCTGAGGCACCCCCGCCAGGATAGGGCGAGGAGAAGAGACAGAATATTTTACTTTAACAGAAAAGGTGCGATTATTGAGGTAAGAGTGCATGATGTGCACAAAATTAGCCGAAATTTCAAGTCGCATGAGCTTGAATAAAATTCCGATGTGCCAACATCTGTCGAAAGCCTTTGCTACGTCTAAATAGACTATAGTTGTAGGCTTTCCACTGCGAGATCCTGTGTGAATGATTTCTACTACCCTCAGTAGCTGGGTCTGAGTTGAGTGTTTTGCGCGAAAGCCGAATTGTTGAGGAATAATGATATTTCGACTTCGGCAGAAATCATTCAGGTATCTAAGCAGTATAGCTTCGTAGATTTTACTAAGTGAAGACAGAAGGCTGATCGGTCTATAATTTTGAGGGACCTTAGGGTCCATGCCAGGTTTTAGAATAGCATTCTTCCAGCTAGTAGGATAATATTTTAACCTTAGCATTGAGTTAATCAAAACTGCTAGGTAAAATATGAATTTAATAGGCAAATTTTTAATCATGCGATTAGAAATCCTATCAAGGCCGGGGGCTTTTGCAGGGGTGAGATTTTTGACAATTGCAGAAATCTCAGTCATGGTTGTGGTGATGGGTTCCTTAGAGTGTGTATCTGAGGAGAGAAATTCTTCAACTTGGTGTTGGACTTCATGCGTGTGCGGTGCACAGGTATCGAACATGAGTCCAGTGTTTAATGAGAATTGTGTTTGAAGGCTGTCCGCGATGCATTCAGCCTTCTCAGTGTCTGTTAATGCCATCCGGTCATTGACCGTGCCCATTAGGGGGGGGGAATGTCATGTTTGGGTTTGCGAAGCCGTGCGCTGGCAACCCAGAGGCTATTGTCAGAAGTCTTTAAGGACTTAAGGTAATTCGAATATTTTTCGTCTGCAAATTTTTTAATGTCAGACTTGATCTCATTCTGGATTCTTCGCAGTTGCACTCGAATGGATTCTAAACGGGTGTTTTGCCAATCTCTGCGAAGACTGTTTTTAATTTTGATTTTATTCTTGATGAAGTCAGGTAATTTATAGTGATTAGGTCTGAATTTGGGTTTGGAAGCAGCTGTGAACGCACTTCCCAGGGTTTGGTTGAGCCTGTCAAGGGCTAAATCAACCTCCTGATTATCGTTAATTTTGATAGGGGGGAGAATACCATTTTCCAAAACATACCGAAAGTTGTCCCAGTTAGTCGAGACTTGCGCCGGTAAATTTTGATTGATTTTGGTTGTTTTAAGGGTGAGGTGAACCGGGTAATGGTCAGAGGACAATTCCGGAATCACTTTGATCGAATAATCTAATGGGATATTTTTAAATAAGGCCAGATCAATAATGGAAGGAGCACCTAACCCCCCAGGAAACTGGTAATGGGTAGGCGAATTCGGCGCTATAATTTGGATTCGGGCGTCCTGAGCCCAAATTTTGAGTTTATCGCCATAATTGTTGGCAGTGACACAGTCCCAACTTTTATGACGGGCATTTAAATCTCCTGCGATAATCAGGTTATTTGCAACACCACTTAGTTTTCTGAGATCAGAGAGAAATGCCGGTCCCTGTCTCGGAGGCATGTAGCAGGACGCTACTGCTATTGGGGGACAATTTGGAATATGAATTTGTACTATAGTCGCTTCTAAGGCCTCCAGTGGTGGCGTGGGAATCCTAGAATGCTTTAGGGAGCGTTTTACATAAATGCTAGTACCTCCACTAGCACGAACAGTGTCACTGATGCATACCTCTCTGTCATTTCGGTAGCAGAAATAATTCGCGATGTTCGCGCTAAGTCCCTCAACCAGATGTGTCTCCTGAACGAGGAAGAGGTCCATGTGGTGCTCATTAATAAAATCCCGGACTTCGTGGATCTTGTTTTTTATTCCGTTGGCATTCCAGAACGAGATCAGGAGGTTTTCTTCTCTGTTGGAGCTGTTGAACTTGATGCTTTAGTTGAGGAGTCCAACGTAGGCTTCGTAAATGAAAAATGCCCTCTCAGGTCCGGTGGAGACTGTCCGTAGCTGAGGCAGGGCATTTTTGAAGGCTTTCAGTAGTGTTTTATGTTCAATTCCGAACTCTGAAGAGATCTGGAATACACAACGGAGGGTATCAGTGCAGCTGTAGTCCTCTGGGGTTGGGGCTAAAGCCTGGGCCGGTGGTGCTGGCTGTGGTGCAGGATGCAGTGCCGGGGCTTGCTTGAGGGCTTGCTTCTGACCTTGCTTCTGCTCCGAAGTCATATTAAGTCCGGGATTTTTTCGTCCGGAAGCGATTTCACTAAATAGGGGATCTGTACCACTAAGGAGAGGTTTAGCTGGCGCCGGTATAAATTTTGATTTCCCGCTATCCTTACGAATATTGGGGTTTTTGCCCTTGTTCATGGGATTCCTGGGACAGTGGAACCAGTTGGCCGCATGCTGACCAAGGCAGTTCGCACATGTGTTTGGTTCCTCAGGGTCTTTGGTACACTGGTACGCAAAATGCGGGCCAGCGCACCGCAGGCATTTGATGGGGAGCGTGCACACTGCTGAACTGTGGAAGTATCCTTGGCAGCGCCAACACTGACTGGGTCCCTTTTTTCCATGGTGTTTTTCCACTTTTATTTCGACTCCGAACATGAGAGTCTCCTCGAAGATGTCGTAGACATTCAACGAGGGGTTCAATTGAATTAAGAACAAGGGCATTGGATAGCGGGATTTATGCCGACGCAGTTGCGTGACACTTATCACCGAATAGCCAAGAAGCTGAAGTTCTGCTTTGATTTTTTCGGGCTTTGCGTTACTTGGCAGTCCCCTTAACATGGCCTTTATAGGGCGATCTTGCTTGAGGTTGAATGATTTATACTCGGCCCCCTGGTTATTTAAAATTTGGGCGACCGAGCGGTAATCATTTTCGTTTTGCATCTCTATTCGGAGATATTTGCCTTTCATGCGGCATATGGCTGTTGGAACTTCCGACTGCACTAGTGAAGTGAGGAATTCAAAGTCTTTAGGGTCGACGAAAAAATAGGGAATTCTCTTTTTCGACCCTTCGGACGAGCTATTGCTTGGGGGGGGAGTACCGGTTTCAGCGCTCTGCTCGTTGATCTGAGTGACTGGTTGCCTAGGCAACGAGCTTTGCTCTGTGGGTTGGGTGGGGGGGAGATCGTCAGAGTTTTCGCTCCAAAATGGAGGCAGGCTATTGTTTTCAGTATTGCGTGCTATGAGATGGCGGGGTGGCTGTTGGAAGCCATCTTTGTCCACTTTCCTGATTTTTTTGTTTTTGGGAGAGGTTGGAGTATTTTCTCTCTTAGTAAGAGTTAATTTTTCTAGTTTTTGGCTATTGCTAGCTATTATTTTGTCGGCTTGTAGTTTAGCCGGTTTTAAGAGGGGTCTTTTTACTGGGGAGTTCTTCCCGACATTTTTGACCTGTTCGCTGACTTTAACGTCAGTTTTAGAGTTGTTATTAGTAGCTTTAGTAACATTAACTAGCTTTTGTATGCATTCCTCCTCTGTAGGGGGGATGCTGAATAAAGGCAAGTTTAAGCGTTTGGCAAGAGAGGTTAAGGAAGTAAGCGTTACCTGCGACTCTTGCTTGATGCACTTGAGATCGAAGGAAGCACATGGCGTCGACCTTCTGGCTCTGGATAAATGCTGTTCTAGTTCCGTAAACCTTGTCTTTAGCAGATACAGTTGCTTTATGTGGATCAAAAGGTTCTCTGGATTGACATCAATTCCATCGTTGTCCGAAGAGACAGGGAGAACTTGCTCAGATGCTGCTGACGTATCCATAGGATCGGCGATTAGGGTTCGTGAAGTGCCGGCCATTTCTTCCGGCTTCTCGTTCGCGTTGTTGCTGGGTGAGGAGCTCTCGAACGTGCGTCCGTCACTCATGGTGGCTACCCTGCGAATCATTTTCATTGGAGACTTTTGTGAACTTGTGGTATAGATCTTTTAGTTTGAATATGAGAGATTTAAATTCATCTAAGTTTTTGACGTCTGATAGTTTAGTTTTTTCTATTTCTTTTGGTGTTGCAACGTTAGCATAAGTTTTCTTATTATTGTTTTCTGTGATTGGTTCTGGATTTTGTGTATTGAATTTGGGGAAGTCATCTTTTTGTGGAATTTTTTGCTTTTGTAAGAATTTTTTGCTTGGATGCTCCGGACAGTCAATACTTGTAGCGGCGTGAAAACCGCTACAAAGCACGCATCTTGCTGGGATTTCTTTTTTCTCTTTGATTGGGCATTGATATGAAAGATGATTTTCTAGACATCGTACGCACCGGGGTAAGTTATGGCACGCTCTCTGCGTATGTCCGTAACGTTGACATCTAAAACATTGTACTGGACCCGGTCTTGAGTTATATCCTACGATACGCACTTTCATGTCACAGATATGAGTGATGTTAAATATTTCTTTTTCCTCTTGAGTTCTTGGCGTTTCGACGTAGAAAATAGGCAGTAATGTTGGAATACCATCGCGCATCCTTTGTAATTGATGGATTTTAAGAACGGTAATGTTATGTAGTTTTAATTCTTCTTTAATTTCGTCTATGGGAGTTTGTGCGGTTAATCCTTTGATGACAGTTTTCAGGTTCTTTTCTTTATTTAATAAATAGGTATGGAAAGGGATGGGTGCTTTTTCTAAATAGTCTTGAGCTTTTCGGAAATCGTCTTCATTGAAAAATTGTACTCTTATGGTATCACCTTCGGTTTTGGTTTCAAGTTTGCAAATCTTTAAATTTTCTTTTATGTGTTTGCGGATTTCTGGCCAATTGTTACTATTGAGATCAGTAATTATTATTGGAGGGATTTTAGTATTTTTAGGATATGGGCTATTGGGTTTCTTAGGCTTTTCTGGTTGGGTCATATTAATATCTTCTTTATTAGCGTCGTTATTATTCGCGTCAAGCATTTCCTCGTTGTTGAGGGAGTCAAAGCGGGATGAAGTGCTGATCGTTTGTGAACTGTAGGAAGATCCACTATCGCGGCGCAATCTTTTAGCTGGTTTAACTACTGACCAATCGTTAGCGCTTTCGCTAGTGGAAGGCGGGAACTGCGATATGATAGTGTCTACATCTCGTTTTGGTATAAATGAATAGAGCTTTTGCTCTTGGGTTTTGAGTTCGGCTTGCATTGAGCGACGTAGCTGAACGCTTTCTTTTGTGATTGGAAGTTGTTGAACTTTTGCTATGGCGTCTTTGAGCTCTTGTATGTGGTGAACAATTTGTTGAACTTCATTGTCAAAGTCAGTCGTCGTCCACGGCTTATTGAGGCATTTGCCTTTGTTATCAATCGACATTTTGCTGGCAATCAGGTGGTTTGAAGAAGCAAAATCATACTTACAAAAAATCAAGATGAAGAGAGAGCAAAAAAGAAGACTTCACTCAATGAGTGAAGCAATCTGGTGTACTGATGTTGAGAGGGCGTGTCTTGCCCTTTTAGATGGAGGGTAGATGCCGAACTCTCGGCCAATCACGGCTCTTGGTCTCTTCTGTGAGCTGCGAATAGCAGGATCGTATGCTGGAATCTGCTGAAGTGCTCGGTTATCAATCTGTTCAATTTTGAGGAATAAATTTTGACTAAGCTTTTTAATATGATAATCTACAGGTTTAATATTTAGGTCCGAATGAATCACATCTGTACGGACGTACCAGGCTGCATTCAGGGCCATACGTAAGGTTTTACTTTGAAAAGATTGAAGTTTTTTCACATGAGTTTTTGCAGCAGTACCCCAGATTGTACATGCATACATAAAGACAGGTCTTATAATGGATGTATAGAGAAGGATTTTGTTTTTAATTGACAGATTGCTCTTTCGAGCTAAAAAAGGGTAAAGTTGGGCTCTAGCACCTTTCGCTTTGTTGAGAACATTTTCAATGTGAAGGCGCCAGGTTAATTTTGAATCAAGTACAACTCCTAGGTACTTGTAAGAGTTTGACCAGGGAACATAGTCGTCAAAGAATTTAATATTAATGGAAGGGTACGGGAGGGGGCTACGTTTGAATATCATAGCAGCACATTTAGCAACATTAATTTTTATTTTCCAAGTGATGAGCCAGTGCTCAAGGCTAGAGAGATATCTCTGAATGATTTGGACCAAGTTTTCCAGGCGTTTGTGTTGAGCTAGGATGGCCGTATCATCTGCATAAAGTGCAAGAGTGATACTTGGTGATTTTGGTATGTCATTTATGAAAATGTTGAACAAAATTGGGCCTAAAAGTGACCCTTGGGGGACGCCGCTTAGTATAGGACGGGGTGTCGAAATGATAGAATTAACTCGTACTGAGAAAGATCTATTAGTGAGGTACGAATTAATTATATGAATTAAATGGGCCGAAACGTCAAGTCGTATGAGCTTGATAATAATTCCTATATGCCAAGTCCTATCAAATGCTTTGGCTTTGGCTATGTCAAGAAATAAAGCGCCAGTAAGCATTTTGTTACGAAACCCTTCGTGAATGAACTCCACTGTCCTCAGCAGCTGGTGCGTGGTGCAGTGTTTTGCTCGAAATCCAAATTGTTCATCAATCAGAACGTTGTGATTTCGGAGAAAATCATTCAGGCGTTTAAGTAACACAAACTCGTATATCTTAGATAACGAGGATAGGAGGCTGATAGGTCTATAATTTTGAGGGTTAGAAAGGCTTTGGCCTGGTTTTGGAATAGGCACAATAAGTGCTTGTTTCCAGCTTTGAGGAAAATAGCAATGCTGTATCATAAAATTTATAAGCATTACTAAGAAAAATAGATACTGGGTGGGTAAATTTTTAATCATACGATTAGAAATAGAGTCCATACCAGGGGCTTTTTTGGGTTTGAGCTTGGTAATGTATTCACTTACCTCGCTCATGGATGTATATTGTATTTCTCTCGCAAAAGGCGAGGAGAGGAAACGTTCAACATCTTGTGGGAAAGAACTTGCGCTGTTCGCAAAAATTCCTTCATTATGTGGTGTAAATTGAGTTTGAAGAGAATCCGCAATTAATTCGGATTTGTCAGCGTCTGTGTGAGCCACCACTGCGTTCGTAGCTAAGGACGGAATGTTAGATTTGTGTTTGCGTAGGCGGGCTGATGCGCGCCAAAGACTGTTATCATTGGTCGTTAGGGACTGAATGTAATTCGTGTATTGTGATTGGAAGAAATGGTCACATGATGCCTTGATCTCATTTTGGAGAGCACGGAGTTGAATTTTTAAGCCAGGATTTCTATTTCTTTGCCAAAGTCTCCGTACTTTATTCTTTTCTTTAATTTTGAGTTTAATTTCTTGAGGTAATTTACGAAAATTGGGTCTGAGGGTGGGTTTTGATACTTCCTTATAAGTATCTGTTAAAATGGTCGTTAAGTGATCAACTGCCGAGTCTATATCATGGCTGGATTTAATTTCAAGGGAGGGCAAACTTTTACTTTTAAGTTTGAAACTAAAATTGTCCCAGTTTGTAGAGACGAGTGCCGGAGAATTTTGATTAAAGATAGTACAGTTAAGGTCTATGATTACGGGGTTGTGATCTGAGGATAAACAGTTTTCCACAGTCACGTGATATCCAAAAGGGATGTTTCGAAAGAGTGCCAAATCGATGAAAGAAATGGCACCCCGTGAACCATATCTAGTAGGGGAATCCGGCGCAATAATTTTAACTTGGGCGCACTGAGCCCATTTTAGAAGGCCACGACCAGCAGGGTTTGATCTATGGCAACTCCAATGCTGGTGGTGACAATTTAAATCACCAGCTATGATTAGATTGTTGGAAAAGGTGAGCAATTTGTTAAAATCAACCACAGGTAAATTTCCACCTGGTGGAAGATAGGCAGAGATCATTACAAGGGAGGGCGAATTTTGAATGAAAATTTCGATGATTGTTGCCTCGAGTTTACTCATACTCGGAGTGTCAATTCTTTTGTGTGGTATTGAATTTTTAATATAGACACATGTGCCACCATGATAAACATCACGAGTATTAGAAGCTTGTCTGTCATTTTTATATAATGCATAATTGCAAGCTTGGGAGCTCTCCCTGGCTGGAGTTTGGTCTCTTGGACAAAAATAATGTCAAAATCTTTCTCTTCCACATAGTCTCGAAACTCATGGAATTTGGATAGAATGCCATTTGCATTCCAAGTGCATAGTTTTAAGTTTTTCAATCCTTTCAAAGTATTGAATTTTACTGTCTGGGGATATCAGAGAATTGGAGAGTAATATAACTTTCAAAGATGTAGTAAGCCGCGTCAGCACCAGATGGAGCCACTCTGAGCTGCGGTAAGGCGTTTTTGAATGCCAAAAGAAGTCTGCTCTGGTCAATACCAGGCTGGTTTGAAATTTGAATGATTGCCAATAGGATTTCGGTGCAATTTAGCGTCGAATTAGCTCCTAAGGGGACCGATAAATTTGGAATAATTTGGGGTGCAGCTTGTTGCATACCCGTAAGTGCTGCGGAGAATGAAACTCCAGGTCGAATATTATTTGCACTGGGTGTAGGTGCAGCCGACAGTGTTGGAAATTGTGTGTTGTTTTTTAGATTAATATTGTTTGTGTTGTTTTTTTCAGTGGTCAGACTGGGTTTGGTGCTCGGTTTTGGGTTTGGTCTATTCTTCGATCCTGGAAATCTTGGGCATGAGCGCCAGTTAGCTGCGTGGTTTCCGGATCAGTTGGCGCACTTGTTGGGCTCTTCAAAGGTTTTTGGGCAATCCTTGGCTTGATGTGGTCCAGCACATTTAACACATCGTCTTGGAAGAGTGCAAACCTCGGATGAATGGAAGAACCCTTGACAGCGCCAGCACTGTGAAGGGCCTTTCTGGCCTTTGAAGTGCTCCATAGCAACTTCGGTCCCCAGCAGCTCGGTGATATTGTAGATTTCTGAAGCCTTTAAACTGTTGTAGATTTGGAGATAGAATAGTGGCATCGGCATCTTAGTCTTCCATCGTTTAAGTTGGGATATTTTATGAATCTTAAAACCGAGGACTTCCACCGCAGTCTGCACAACACTGAGTGGTGTGTTTGAGGGTAATCCCCTAATAACTATTTTTAGTGGTCTGTCTGACTTTAAGGTGTGTGATTTAAATTCAATAGTGTTGTCTGTTAAAAATCTAACGACAGTTCTGTAGTCAGTTTCATTTGAGGTGTTTAGTTTTAAAAAGTCAATGTCCTGTTTTGATTGGACTGTCGGTGTGTGTCTTTTGAGTTGATTTAAGAGGAAGAACCAATCAGCTCTAGGCTTAATAAAAATTGGTGGGGGTGCCTGTACTTTTGGAATTGGAATGTCTGTCGGCTGCTGAGTAGGTTGTTCTGTTGAATTATTTGTTTGGATGAGATTAAAAGAATTTGGAGTGGTTATGTTACTATTAGATTCAGTAGAGATGGGTTTTGTTTGGGATTTTTTTGCAATTAAGTGTTTAGGCGGTATTACAAACCCTTCAGAATCTGTAGGGCGTGTGCGTTTTTTTGGGTCAGATTTAGGAGTTTCTATTGGGGTTTTTGGTTTTTCAGTAGGGGTGGTTTTAGGAGAATTTGGTGTGGTGTGTTCCGAAATGGGGGGTTGTGAAGATTTAGCCTGACACTCTTTAAAAAATTCATCTTCTGTGGCAGGAAGGGTAAAGAGGTTTACTCCTAGGTTCGTGCATAAGGTGTGAAGAGAAAATAAAATGCGCTCACTTTCGTCGGTCATTTGCTTTATCATCTGGTCCTTGGCTGGGTTGTCTGAACGCTGGAGTCGCTGGATATCGAAAAGTAAATCAGTATGTCTATTTTTCAAGGCGTAGATTTGTATTGCGCTTTTCGACAATTCCATAGCTGAGGGAGAGGCAGGTGGAGGAGTAGTCGTGTCCATATCGGTGGTGATCCTTAATTGAGATGAGGCAGCGGTAGAATTACCAGCTGGCGGCGCTGTATTCGGGTTCACATTGCTTTGCAGCAGCTCTGAGCTCTTACGTCCTTCACTCTCCTCGTTCATGACGAGAATCATCAATTATTGAACGTTCAAGTTTGCAAATCTTTAAATTTTCTTTTATGTGTTTGCGGATTTCTGGCCAATTGTTACTATTGAGATCAGTAATTATTATTGGAGGGATTTTAGTATTTTTAGGATATGGGCTATTGGGTTTCTTAGGCTTTTCTGGTTGGGTCATATTAATATCTTCTTTATTAGCGTCGTCATTATTCGCGTCAAGCATTTCCTCGTTGTTGAGGGAGTCAAAGCGGGATGAAGTGCTGATCGTTTGTGAACTGTAGGAAGATCCACTATCGCGGCGCGATCTTTTAGCTGGTTTAACTACTGACCAATCGTTAGCGCTTTCGCTAGTGGAAGGCGGGAACTGCGATATGATAGTGTCTACATCTCGTTTTGGTATAAATGAATAGAGCTTTTGCTCTTGGGTTTTGAGTTCGGCTTGCATTGAGCGACGTAGCTGAACGCTTTCTTTTGTGATTGGAAGTTGTTGAACTTTTGCTATGGCGTCTTTGAGCTCTTGTATGTGGTGAACAATTTGTTGAACTTCATTGTCAAAGTCAGTCGTCGTCCACGGCTTATTGAGGCATTTGCCTTTGTTATCAATCGACATTTTGCTGGCAATCAGGTGGTTTGAAGAAGCAAAATCATACTTACAAAAAATCAAGATGAAGAGAGAGCAAAAAAGAAGACTTCACTCAATGAGTGAAGCAATCTGGTGTACTGATGTTGAGAGGGCGTGTCTTGCCCTTTTAGATGGAGGGTAGATGCCGAACTCTCGGCCAATCACGGCTCTTGGTCTCTTCTGTGAGCTGCGAATAGCAGGATCAAGGATCAAGGAAGTGCAATTTACGGAGTTCATAGGCAATGACGCCTTTACCTCCACATCTTCAAAGGAAATTTAATCATCCGAAAGAGGGTATTGTCAAATAGGGTAAAAATTTTGATAAGCCGAATGACTTGGAGTAAGTGCCTTCACACTGAGTCAAAAAAAGGCAAAAAACTCAGAAGGTCTTAATTTTGCGCCGAAAAAGGGCCAGAATAATTTAGATAGGGGCAGCCATATAAATTTTGACTAGAAATATAAAAGGTGAAGTTTCCTTGAACCTTGATAATCATTTTCTTGGCATACGTCAGATGAAGGGCACGCAGGGGAATTCCGATGCGCGCTCTTCGAGGTGGGGGGGGAGGGGGGAACCTGTTTACAGGTCGAAAAAGTGGTTCAGTCAGTGATCAGCTGGGAGGGAGAAGTTTCATTTTATTTTTGACCGCTAGTCATTGCGGTTTTTAAAAGCCAAAAAGGATGCTGTTAAGCGCCTAGGAAAGTTCCTTCTTAAAAGAAGAGAGAAGTTAAAATTTAAAGAATATTTTTCAGTTTTAGAGGGAACTTTTTCAGTTTTATTTTAGTTGAAAGATGATAGTAAGTTAAAGCAGTCCTATTTGACTGTGATGTTTCTTGTTAAAGAAACGTTAAAGAGGTTCCTCGAGTTAATGCCGTGTGCATTAAAGAACTTTAGAGGCGGGGGGGGGTTAAGGAACGAGAGGTAATTATTCACGTGGTTATCGGTGTGCTCATATCTAGCCCGTTTAAAAGGCAGAGTCGAATATTCCCTATTGAGTACCGCTCTGGGTCTCTTTCGGGAAGAAGCAACTGCAGGATCGTATACGGGTAGCATATGAAGCACAGGATTAGCGACACGTTGAATATTTTTGAAAAATTTTTCCGAAAGTCGCTGTATATAGCGATTAATGGGCATAATTTTGAGGTCGTTATGAATCTCTTCGTTCCGTACATACCACGGAGCTTTTAGAATTTGCCGAAGCATTTTAGATTGAAAAATTTGGACATGTTTTCTGTTAGTCAGTGCGCATGGGCCCCATACGGGACATGCATACGTAAGAACCGGCCTAATCATTGATTTGTAGAGCAAGATTTTGTTATCAGTTGACAGGTCGCTATGACTAGCTAAGAGGGGGCGTAGGGCGGTCTTGACAGCTGTCGCACCCGCTATGATTTTGCGGATGTGAGGCTGCCAAGTTAATTTTGAGTCTAGTAAAACATCTAGATATTTGTAAGAAGAGACCCAGGGAATAGGTTCACCGAAGAGCATTAAATTGGGTAAATTTGGGATATTTCTTCGGATGAACATGGTGGCAGCACATTTTGCGACATTAATTTTGATTTTATACAGACCGAGCCAGAGTTCTAAGGTCGAAAGGTAACTCTGCAATTGTGAGATTACCTGGAGGGTGTTGGAGTGTTGAGAAATGATGGCTGTATCGTCTGCGTATAATGCAAGATCGATATTTGGGGCCTTAGGAATATCATTTACATAAAGGTTAAAGATTGCGGGGGCGAGGAGACTTCCTTGAGCCACCCCAGCATAGATTGGGCGGGGAGAGGAGAATTCGTGGTTAACTCGCACGCGGAAACTGCGTCCGGTCAAGTACGAGTTAATAATTTTAATGAGATGAGCCGAAAAACCAAGCCGCATGAGCTTGTAAATAATCCCGTCATGCCAAGTCCTGTCAAAGGCTTTGGCAACGTCTAGATAGACAATTCCAGTTCTCTCTCGCTTACGAAAGCCTTCATGAATGAATTCCACTACACGGAGTAACTGGTGTACCGTGGAGTGTTTAGGTCGGAAGCCGAATTGTTCCGGGATTAGTAAATTTTTATCCCGACAGAATTCATTCAGGCGATTAAGTAAGACAAATTCATAGATCTTAGAGAGAGAAGATAACAGACTGATGGGTCTGTAATTGACGGGCAGGTTTAAATTTTGTCCCGGTTTTGGAATGGGAACGACTGCTGCAATTTTCCAACAGTCGGGGAAATAGCTTCTCCTGAGCATTAAATTTATGAGGACCGTGATCCATACGATAAACATAGGGGGGAAGTTTTTGATCATGCGATTTGAAATAGAATCTATGCCAGGTGCCTTGTCAGGTTTCAGTTTGTCAATGAAAACCATGACTTCAGAAGGGTCCGTCGGCCTGAGTTCTGGTGTGGTAGGTTGTGATAGAAAATCTTTAACCCGTGCTTGTATGCGCCCCTGTGTAACCGGACGGTTACAGTAGGAGTCGTGGTTTGTTGTGAATTGAGTTGCAAGGCTGTCAGCTATGACATTTGCCTTTTCTGAGTCAGTGTAGGCCATCTGTGCGCCATCGGCCGTATGAAGGGGCGGAATGTATGTTTTATGTTTGCGTAATCGGGCGGCTGCGCGCCAAATCGATTTGTCTTCAGTCGTTAGGGACTCAATGAATGTTTTCCACTCCGCTTGTTTTAATAAGCGGGTTTCGGTCCTTATCTCGTTCTGTATCTTGCGAAATTGGGCACGGATATTGGGATCTCGTGACCTTTGCCAAATTCTTCGCAAGTAATTTCGCTGCTTAATTTTGAATTTAGTCTCAGGTGGGAGCCTAGCACCTGGATGTTTACGTGGCTTTGAAGCCGCAGCTCTCGCTTCTTTCAGTAAAGACTCCAAACTTTTGATATGCCTGTCAAAGTCCGAATTGCTGGAAATTTTGATGGGAGGGAGTGAAGTTTTTTCCAAAATAAATCTAAAGTCGTCCCAATTTGTTGAGACTTGCTCCTCTAATTTTGAGTATCGATTTTGAATATCTAGGGATATCAAAACGGGGTAGTGATCAGAGTCCAATTCCTGAATCACTTTTATCTCATGCCGAAAGAATATGTTATAAAAGGCAGCCAGATCAAGAACTGCAGGGGACCCTCTATGAGGGTAAAAGGTCGGGAGGGTAGGAGCAATGATCTGTACATGGTTACTCTGGCACCATGAATTTAGACTAATACCATACCTGTTCCTGTTAGAACAAAACCATGCGGTATGGCGTGAATTTAGATCACCAGCAATTATTAGGTGATTTGAAATATTCAAAATTTTATCAAAATCACTGACAGGAAAAGCTGGCCTTCCACGCGCTGTAGACAGTGGAGGTAAATAAGCTGAGACTATTGTTAGCGGGGAGGAATTTTGAAGGAAAATTTTGATGATTGTCGCTTCCAAAAAATTTAAATCAGGGGTCGGTATCATGTGGTGCTTTAACGAACGCTTCACATAGATACAAGTGCCGCCACAGGGATTTCTGCCCTGTGACACCCTGTCAGTACAATAAATGTCATAATTCCCAATTTTGGGAGTATTCCCTGGGGTAAGGTGAGTCTCTTGGACTAAAAACACGTCAATAAATAGCAGGATCGTATGCTGGAATCTGCTGAAGTGCTCGGTTATCAATCTGTTCAATTTTGAGGAATAAATTTTGACTAAGCTTTTTAATATGATAATCTACAGGTTTAATATTTAGGTCCGAATGAATCACATCTGTACGGACGTACCAGGCTGCATTCAGGGCCATACGTAAGGTTTTACTTTAAAAGATTGAAGTTTTTTCACATGAGTTTTTGCAGCAGTACCCCAGATTGTACATGCATACATAAAGACAGGTCTTATAATGGATGTATAGAGAAGGATTTTGTTTTTAATTGACAGATTCCTCTTTCGAGCTAAAAAAGGGTAAAGTTGGGCTCTAGCACCTTTCGCTTTGTTGAGAACATTTTCAATGTGAAGGCGCCAGGTTAATTTTGAATCAAGTACAACTCCTAGGTACTTGTAAGAGTTTGACCAGGGAACATAGTCGTCAAAGAATTTAATATTAATGGAAGGGTACGGGAGGGGGCTACGTTTGAATATCATAGCAGCACATTTAGCAACATTAATTTTTATTTTCCAAGTGATGAGCCAGTGCTCAAGGCTAGAGAGATATCTCTGAATGATTTGGACCAAGTTTTCCAGGCGTTTGTGTTGAGCTAGGATGGCCGTATCATCTGCATAAAGTGCAAGAGTGATACTTGGTGATTTTGGTATGTCATTTATGAAAATGTTGAACAAAATTGGGCCTAAAAGTGACCCTTGGGGGACGCCGCTTAGTATAGGACGGGGTGTCGAAATGATAGAATTAACTCGTACTGAGAAAGATCTATTAGTGAGGTACGAATTAATATGAATTAAATGGGCCGAAACGTCAAGTCGTATGAGCTTGATAATAATTCCTATATGCCAAGTCCTATCAAATGCTTTGGCTTTGGCTATGTCAAGAAATAAAGCGCCAGTAAGCATTTTGTTACGAAACCCTTCGTGAATGAACTCCACTGTCCTCAGCAGCTGGTGCGTGGTGCAGTGTTTTGCTCGAAATCCAAATTGTTCATCAATCAGAACGTTGTGATTTCGGAGAAAATCATTCAGGCGTTTAAGTAACACAAACTCGTATATCTTAGATAACGAGGATAGGAGGCTGATAGGTCTATAATTTTGAGGATTAGAAAGGCTTTGGCCTGGTTTTGGAATAGGCACTATAAGTGCTTGTTTCCAGCTTTGAGGAAAACAGCAATGCTGTATCATAAAATTTATAAGCATTACTAAGAAAAATAGATAGTTGGTGGGTAAATTTTTAATCATACGATTAGAAATAGAGTCCATACCAGGGGCTTTTTTGGGTTTGAGCTTGGTAATGTATTCACTTACCTCGCTCATGGATGTATAGTGTATATCTCTCGCGAAAGGCGAGGAGAGGAAACGTTCAACATCTTGTGGGAAAGAACTTGCGCAGTTCGCAAAAATTCCTTCATTATGTGGTGTAAATTGAGTTTGAAGAGAATCCGCAATTAGTTCGGATTTCTCAGCGTCTGTGTGAGCCACCACTGCGTCCGTAGCTAAGGACTGAATGTTAGATTTGTGTTTGCGTAGGCGGGCTGATGCGCGCCAAAGACTGTTATCATTGGTCGTTAGGGACTCAATGTAAGTCGTGTACTGTGATTGGAAGAAATGGTCACATGATGCCTTGATCTCATTTTGGAGAGCACGGAGTTGAATTTTTAAGCCAGGATTTCTGTTTCTTTGCCAAAGTCTCCGTACTTTATTCTTTTCTTTAATTTTGAGTTTAATTTCTTGAGGTAATTTACGAAAATTGGGTCTGAGGGTGGGTTTTGATACTTCCTTATAAGTATCTGTTAAAATGGTCGTTAAGTGATCAACTGCCGAGTCTATATCATGGCTGGATTTAATTTCAAGGGAGGGCAAACTTTTACTTTTAAGTTTGAAACTAAAATTGTCCCAGTTTGTAGAGACGAGTGCCGGAGAATTTTGATTAAAGATAGTGCAGTTAAGGTGTATGATTACGGGGTTGTGATCTGAGGATAAACAGTTTTCCACAGTCACGTGATATCCAAAGGGGATGTTTCGAAAAAGTGCCAAATCGATGAATGAAGGGGCACCCCGTGAACCATATCTAGTAGGGGAATCCGGCGCAATAATTTTAACTTGGGCGCACTGAGCCCATTTTAGAAGGCCACGACCAGCAGGGTTTGATCTATGGCAACGCCAATGCTGGTGGTGACAATTTAAATCACCAGCTATGATTAGATTGTTGGAAAAGGTGAGCAATTTGTTAAAATCAACCACAGGTAAATTTCCACCTGGTGGAAGATAGGCAGAGATCATTACAAGGGAGGGCGAATTTTGAATGAAAATTTCGATGATTGTTGCCTCGAGTTTACTCATACTCGGAGTGTCAATTCTTTTGTGTGGTATTGAGTTTTTAATATAGACACATGTGCCACCATGATAGACATCACGAGTATTAGAAGCTTGTCTGTCATTTTTATATAATGCATAATTTGCAAGCTTGGGAGCTCTCCCTGGGTGGAGTTTGGTCTCTTGGACAAAAATAATGTCAAAATCCTTCTCTTCCACATAGTCTCGAAACTCATGGAATTTGGATGGAATGCCATTTGCATTCCAAGTGCATAGTTTTAAGTTTTTCAATCCTTTCAAGGTATTGAATTTTACTGTCTGGGGATATCAGAGAATTGGAGAGTAATATAACTCTCAAAGATGTAGTAAGCCGCGTCAGCACCAGATGGAGCCACTCTGAGCTGCGGTAAGGCGTTTTTGAATGCCAAAAGAAGTCTGCTCTGGTCAATACCAGGCTGGTTTGAAATTTGAATGATTGCCAAAAGGATTTCGGTGCAATTTAGCGTCGAATTAGCTCCTAAGGGGACCGATAAATTTGGGGTGCAGCTTGTTGCATACCAGTAAGTGCTGCGGAGAAAGAAACTCCAGGGCGAATATTATTTGCACTGGGTGTAGGTGCAGCCGACAGTGTTGGGAATTGTGTGTTGTTTTGGATATTAATTTTGTCTGCGTTGGTTTTTTCAGCGGTCAGACTGGGTTTGGTGCTCGGTTTCGAATTTGATCTGTTTTTGGAGCCTGGAAATCTCGGGCAGGAACGCCAGTTTGCTGCATGGTTTCCTGCGCAGTTTGCACATTTGTTGGGTGCTTCAAAAGGTTTCGGACAGTCTTTTGCTTGGTGTGGACCTGCACACTTCACACATTTTCTAGGGAGAGTACACACTTCTGATGAGTGAAAGAACCCTTGACAGCGCCAGCACTGTGAAGGGCCTTTCTGTCCTTTAAAGTGCTCCATGGCAACTTCAGTTCCAAGGAGCTCTGTGATATTGTAAATTTCTTCTGCTTTAAGGCTATTGTAGATCTGGACGTAGAATAGAGGCATCGGCATTTTTGTCTTCCATCTTTTTAGTTGTGATATCTTATGAATCTTGAAACCGAGTACTTCCACCGCAGTCTGCACAACACTGAGTGGTGTGTTTGAGGGTAATCCCCTAATAACTATTTTTAGTGGCCTGTCGGATTTAAGGGTGTGTGATTTAAATTCAATAGTGTTGTCTGTTAAAAATCTAACGACAGTCCTGTAGTCGGTTTCATTTGAAGTGGTTAATTTTAAAAAGGTCTATGTTCTGTTTTGATTGGACTGTCGGTGCGTGTCTTTTGAGTTGATTTAGGAGGAAGAACCAATCAGCTCTAGGCTTAATAAAAATTGGTGGGGGTGCCTGAACTTTTTGAATTGGAATGTCTGTCGGCTGCTGTGTAGACTGTTCTGTTGTATTTGTTTGGATGACATTAAAAGAATTTGGAGTGGTTATATTATTAGATTCAGTAGAGATGGGTTTGGTTTGTGGTTTTTTTGCAATTAAATGTTTAGGTGGTATTACAAAGCCTTCAGAATCAGTAGGGCGTGTGCGTTTTTTTGGGTCAGATTTAGGAGTTTCTATTGGGGTTTTTGGTTTTTCTGTAGGGGTGGTTTTAGGAGAATTTGGAGTGGTGTGTTCCGAAATAGGGGGTTTTGAAGATTTAGCCTGACACTCTTTAAAAAATTCTTTTTCAGTGGCAGGAAGGGTAAAGAGGTTTACTCCGAGGTTTGTGCATAAGGTGTGGAGAGAAAATAAAATGCGCTCACCCTCGTCGGTCATTTGCTTGATCATCTGGTCCTTGGCTGGGTTGTCCGATCGCTGCAGTCGCTGGATATCAAAAAGCAAATCAGTATGTCGATTCTTCAAGGCGTAGATCTGTATTGCGCTTTTCGACAATTCCATCGCTGAGGGAGAGGCAGGTGGAGGAGTAGTCGTGTCCATATCGGTGGAGATGTCAATGATGTTGCCCTTTTAGATGGAGGGTAGATGCCGAATTCTCGGCCAATCACGGCTCTTGGTCTCTTCTGTGAGCTGCGAATAGCAGGATCGTATGCTGGAATCTGCTGAAGTGCTCGGTTATCAATCTGTTCAATTTTGAGGAATGAAAGGATTTTTCTGATTCGGAGCTGTGACGGCGTATTCGACCGCTGAGCACCTAGTGACGAGGTCGGATTTCACTGCGCTCTGCTTTCTTTCGAGATCGCTCTCTACTGGAAGCCACTCTTGGATTACTGGATATTTTACTATCGCCGAATGTTGGGTAAGTTATTCTTTTCTTATTGTTGATCTAGAGTATGCATTACCGAGCCACTGGTTAGGTCAATTGCTGCCCAGGATGAACAAAATAGATGAGAATAAACTACACAAATACCTTGAGCAGATACGTGGGAGTAACTGCGAATCAATAGACTACGACAATCTTACACTGAGAATTAACGCTTTAGTTCTTGAAGCCGAAAGCCTAACTAACGCAAATATACCTAAAGCTGACCCTAGGATAAATCAGCTACATGAGCAAATTGAATACTTAACTTACATAAACGACACCCCAATGGACGAAATAAATTCTAAATCAGAGATTAGCTCTGCTAAACAAATAAATGAAGCTACTATACAAGCGCAATACCTTAAAACCCCATCTAAATCCAAAAAGGAAGATGATACAAGCAGGCACAAGCGTACCCTTAGTGGGAAAAGCCGAAAAAAGAAAACCGAAATTGATAGTGAAGGTTTCACTTCACCACGAAAAACACAAAAACTTAATAAACCTGAAATAGTTTACCCTCCACAGGAAAACAAATTCGAAATACTAAACCAAGAGACCAACATGGAAGAAGATACAAATGATGCACCTTTTATATTAGCAAAAAAGACGGCAGGACATATCCCGCCAATTGTACTTGCAGATTTCACTGGAAACTGGGACAAAATAAAATCGGAATTTGAAGAAAAATTACAAATAAAAAACTACACTGGAGATCTCAAAGGAGGAAGACTCACCATTCGAGTCTTCACCCCTGACCACTATAGAATTATAACAGAATATTTGAAGGAAAAAGAAATCCCCTTCCATACATTTAAATTAAATACAAAAAGACCAATAAAAGCAGTAATTAAAAGACTGCCAGCAAATACTGATACTGAAATCCTAAAACAAGAAATCCTCGATATGAACATACCAATCGAAAAAATAAGACAAATTACATCTGTCAAGAACGGAGAACTAATCAAACTCCCGGTCTTCATCGTCGATGTTAAAAGATGTGAAGACGGAAAGAAAATTTTTGACATCCAAAAACTTAGAGGTCTAAATATTCAAATGGCTAGATACAAAGCACGGCCAGGTCCCGTGCAATGTCACAAATGCCAGCGCTATGGACACACACGGGATCTGTGTCATTACACACCAAGGTGCCTCAAATGCGCACAATTACATGAAACGTATTTATGCAAACAGAATAAGGAAACAGAAAAACCTACTTGTGCCCTTTGCGGGCAAGAACACGTATCTTCATACCGTGGATGTGTTAAAAACCCGGAAAACATTAAGAAAAAATTAGCCGCCGAAAAGGCCAAAAAGGAAAAATATGCAGGCCTTCCAACTTAACGAAAACGAATTCCCTAAACTACCTGAAAAACCAGCAATATCACCCATACCTAATAACAGCAATAATAGCCCAAGCAATAGTGACAATATTAATTCCAACAATGAAAGTCAAGAAACACCAAGCTTCTTTACTTGGATTAAAACCCAAATGCAACAAGCAAAAACGTATTTTAAAAAATTTAAAGAAGAAAATCACTCATAGAAAAGCTAGAAGTCGGCATGGCCGCAATGGATTATTTCATGAACTTAGATTATGAATTTTAAACCCAACCAATTTAATCCCAACCTTATCTCAACTACCAATAGTTTCCTAAAAGTTGCCTTCTTCAACGCAAATGGAGTCTGCAGACAAAAAGATGAACTCCACGCCTACCTAAATCACCATAAAATAGATATAATGCTTCTGAATGAAACACATCTGAATAGCAAAAACCGCTTCAATCTGGAAGGCTACAAAGTCATAAGGACTGACCGCCCAAACAACATCTTAGGGGGTACAGCAATCCTCATTAAAAATCATATTAAATTCACTCCTCTAAAAATAAATACCCAGAATATCGAAAATACTGCTGCACTTGTCTACTCAGGATTCAATGAACCTTACCTTTTCATTTCTGCATACAATTCACCAAGTAACAACCTCCTCTCTGCAGACCTTGATAGACTGACTGATTATAGGTACCCCACTCTCATCGCGGGGGACCTAAACTCTAAAGATCGTAGCTGGAACTGCAATGTTAACAACCGCAATGGTTCTGCGCTCAGAAATTATGCTCTTAACAATGAAATCAGAATTATTGCCCCAGAATTACCCACGAGATATCACTTTGATGGTCGTGCGGATATCCTCGACATCCTCATTCTCAAGAATATCCAGTCCACACCTTGTCTTGAAGTGACTGAAGAGCTCTCTTCTGATCACCTACCCGTGAATTTCGACTTTTATGGATTCTATCCTCCCCTCATTAAACCTAAATTTAATATAAATTGGAGTATCTTTAAAAATAAACTCATGAATATATCAAATAACAATAGCATGAATACCACTGAAGAAATTGAAAACTGCATAAAATACTTAACTGACAATATTCAACAGGCTATGAATTCTGCAGCATATATCCAAAGGAAAAATAACTACTTCAACCTCCCACAAAATATCATCGACCTAATCAAACATAGAAATAGGAAAAGAAAATATTGGCATCTCTCTAGAGACCCCCGGGACAAAAGAGAAGTGAATTATCTAACACGCAGAATCTCGCAAGAAATTAAACATCATAGATCTGAAAAATGGGATGCTCTACTAGATAATATTGAAATTCAGCCAAATACTGTCTGGAAAATAGCAAATTCTCTACGCAATAAAAACCCAAACTATAAATACCCTATCAACTATCAAGGTAACATCGCCTATTCCGAAGCTGAAATAGCTGAAGCTATGGCAGATGATCTAAGCAAAATTTTCGACCATCATACTGAAGATACCCCCCAAGATTACACCATCAACAATGAAGCCGAAGAAGTTAAACTTCAGCGCACCAGATCCTATATAAATTTCACTTCCACAGATGAAGTCACAGAGATTATCAAAAATCTTAAAAAGAAGAAAGCACGGGGCTTTGATAACATTAATAATGAAGCTATCCAAGCACTTCCTCAAAACTGCATTACCTTACTTTGCAATATTTTCAACGCCTGCATTCGGCTCTCTTACTTTCCAAAAATTTGGAAACACTCCCTAGTAATAATGATCTTAAAACCTGGAAAAAGCCCAAAAGAAGTCACTAGCTACCGTCCTATCAGTCTGCTCCCTACAATTAGTAAAATATATGAAAGAATTATTCTAAGAAGACTAAAGGATTACACAATAAATTTAAACCAAATTGATAATCAGCAATTTGGATTTAAGAAAGGACACTCAACTTCGCACCAAATACTAAATTTAATTGAACATGTTGCAGTTGAATTCCAAAAGAGGAATACTGTTGCGGCATGCTACCTCGATTTCGAAAAAGCTTTCGATCGAGTGTGGCATGCTGGCCTTATTTACAAGCTATCTAAACTTCAAATTCCTACAAATCTTATTAAAATCATCATTTCTTATTTAGAAGATAGAACTTTTCAGGTGAGATGTGGAGATACTCTCTCTAATATAAAGAATATCTACAGAGGACTCCCTCAAGGCTCTGTCCTCTCTCCTACAAATTTCAATATTTACGCTTATGACATGCCAAGTCCAACCTCTGCTAAAATCCTCAAATATGCAGATGACACAGTGATTCTATCTAATTCAATAAACCCGCAGTATGCCATTGATAAACTTGACTCTCATGTTCAAAGAATATCTAACTGGTGCAATTTCTGGAAAATTAAATTAAACCCTTCAAAGTGCTGTATCGTCCTTTATCGCCGATATAAGAAAAACTACCCAATCAATATTAATATTAAAATTGACAATAATTTGATCCCACAAGCCAATAGCTACAAATACCTTGGAGTTTATATTGACAGCAAACTCACCTTCAAAGAACACATAAATTACATTTGCAATAAAGCAAATGCCGCCTTTATGGCTATTTACCCAATCATTGGAAGGAAATCCAAACTAAACCTCAATACTAAAAGGACTCTTTTCCTCACTTTAATAAGACCAATTCTTCTCTACGCCGCCCCTGCTTGGGCTACGGCAAACAAAACTAACAGGAAGAAACTCAGCGTTCTCCAAAATAAAATCCTCCGGGCAATGACAAACGCACCTTGGTTCGTTCGTAATAATCAACTTTATGAAGATCTAAACATCCCTGAATTTCAAGAAGCCATTCTTAGATCTACGCATAACTTCTTTGGAAATGTTGCAAACTCGCAGCATGATAACATCAGATCTCTCATAAACTACGACCCCACAGAGGAAAACGTAGTGAAAAGACCGCGAACGATACACCATAATACAAAATGGTAACTGTAAATATTGTATATATAATTTTATTTCATCATCTTTTCATTTATTCAAGATTTCACTCCTTGTTTCACTGTTCATTTCGTGTTGTTTACATTAGCTCAATGTTTATTTTGAAGCAGCAGTATCGCCGGTCAGTACTTGGGAGGGTGACCACCCAAGCACGCAGCGATCTGTGACCTTCCACTGCAAAGACGGACTTGTCAAAGAAAGGACTTTGTACACAATTGCCGTTGGACTTTGCATTTTACGTTGATTTAAGTGCTTTTACAGAATTATTGATTTTTTGGACGTTTATAACTCGTTCGCGTGTCATCTCAATTTTATGGAATGCAATTGCAATCCGCATCAACGAATCGGATTCAAGACCTCTGGTCACATGACTTACTCCCACGTATCCCTGCTCATTACCGCCTCTCAACTGCACTAGAATAAAGCTCCAGGCACCACTCCTGTATGCTACGTTTTAATTGAACCTTAAATAGTTTTTCATACCTAAGATTACCCTGCTTTGCCACCAAAAGTTTCTCTTACCTAAGGGCACGGTGCTTACGCACCCTATTTTTAATAAAAGCTAATGGCTGAGGCCGGATAAATATTGGTCAATACTCTTTGCAGTAAATACCAAGAGTTAGAATGACGACTTGACTTGACTTGGAGCTGTGACGGCAAACGTGTAGGACGTACTGAAGTTACTCTCCCGATTCTCGCAGATCTGTCCCAGTCCAGTAGGCGGACAGAGATTGCACTTTACTTTTTTCTTACCTTCGGGTATTTAAAATGTCCTTTTTTAGGACAGTCGGCGATACTGATGAAGACATTACGGAACCGGACCAACGGACTTATGATTTTAAGGATACGGAATTCTCAGAAAAACCTTCAAATAGCAAACAGAAACTTCCTTTAAAGTTGAATGACTTTTTGAGCCCGCCTGAGACGAAAAAGAATAAGAAAAAGAAAACTTCGCATGAGGGGAAAAATGATGAACCATCACAGGAGAGAAGCATGATACAAAATACGGAAAACGTTAAACCCACTGAATCAGCAATGTATAAAATCGATATACATGACCGAGAAAGGGAAAGACAAATCTCAGCACTAATAAAAGAACACGGAGTTAGCAATCTTCTGGAAATTCTTAAGCACGGGAAAACTCCCGAAACCCTGACGGATGAATGGATCTCTCCCAAGAAAACTGCGAAGATTCCGAAAGAAACTACGTCTATGGAAATCATCACCGAAAATAGATTTAAAGACTTAGAAGAAAAAGAAGATAATGAAAATAACATGGAGACCACCAGTGAAACGGAAATTCCACCACCAATTGTATTTACACAAAAAGAAGTAAATTGGATGGAGATAAGGGAGCTACTTTTAACGGTATGCTCGGATGAATTCGAAGCAGAAACGAAAGTGCAATCTATTTTTGTGAAAGTCAAAACTCCCAACGAATATAGAGCTGCCACACGCTTACTACATGCCAGGAATATACCCTCTCACACATATAGACTCGAAAGTGAAAAACCATTAAAAGTGATATTAAAAAATCTACCGGCCAGCATGCAAGAAGAACTGATCAAAGACGATCTTGAAAGACGTAAATTCCCAGTCTTGAAGGTGAAACAATTCACACGCAGCCCAAAATTTAATCTCGAAAAATTACCTATTTTCCTAATAGAATTGAAGAAAAGCAAAGCAGGATATGCCATTTATCATCTTGACAATATGTTCAATATGAACATAAAAATTGAAAAATATCAACCAAAGAAAAGAATTATTCAATGCTTTCGCTGCCAGGAATACGGACATTCCCAACATTTATGCACGAAACCGGAACGATGCTGTAAGTACGGAGCACACCATCGAAGCAAACTATGCCCATTAAAACCGGAAGGAAAGCCAACATGTATTTTCTGCTCGAAGCAACATGTATCCTCATATCGTGGATGTGAGGTTTATCAGAAAAAATTCGAAAAGAAAAAACCTGTACCAAGTGCACCAAAATTTAGACATAACAACGAAGATTTTCCTCCTCTCCCGACAAGAACTGATAATGGAAACACTCAAAACGCCGAATCCAGTCGTAATAGAAGTAGAAACATCCAACCTCCGCCTGAAGATCTTAATGAAGCAATAGAATGGATCAAAGACCCCAAAATCAATAACTTATTAAGTAACATCATCAATCATATAAGTAAAATAAGAACAGCGAAGAACTCCGCTGAAAAATTTATGCTAGGATTTCAAGCAGTCATATCGATAATTAAGTTCGCCGAGGATTCTGATTAACTTCAAGTATCACAGTTGAAAATATTATCTGAAAAATTCTATTCATTAAGGCCATGAACCTCTCTTTAGGCTTCTTTTCAAGCAGCAACCGGAGAGTCAGCACTTGGGTGGGTGACCACCCTCGTGACTGGCCTCGACGAATGACGACCTTGTGGGTGAGCGAAGAAATTCAGGAGTAAACGCAGAAACGTTTCGCCGCTCGGACAGCCACTGCTCATTTTGTTTTCGCTTAAAATCGCAGGATTTTTATCCTTTTGAATTTTTCGCCTCTGTGCGGGTGCGTATTGCACCACTATTCTCTCTAATCAACTGGCCGTATGGCATGATCAAAACCGATTGGATTAAGGCTCGTTGTAGCCAAGGCCAATTTTGTAATAGATACCGATTAGATTAGAGGAATAAAAGGATTCGGAGCTGTGACGGCAAACGTGTAGGACGTACTGAAGTTACTCTCCTGATTCTCGCAGATCTGTCCCAGTCCAGTAGGCGGACAGAGATTGCACTTTACTTTTTTCTTACCTTCGGGTATTTAAAATGTCCTTTTTTAGGACAGTCGGCGATACTGATGAAGACATTACGGAACCGGACCAACGGACTTATGATTTTAAGGATACGGAATTCTCAGAAAAACCTTCAAATAGCAAACAGAAACTTCCTTTAAAGTTGAATGACTTTTTGAGCCCGCCTGAGACGAAAAAGAATAAGAAAAAGAAAACTTCGCATGAGGGGAAAAATGATGAACCATCACAGGAGAGAAGCATGATACAAAATACGGAAAACGTTAAACCCACTGAATCAGCAATGTATAAAATCGATATACATGACCGAGAAAGGGAAAGACAAATCTCAGCACTAATAAAAGAACACGGAGTTAGCAATCTTCTGGAAATTCTTAAGCACGGGAAAACTCCCGAAACCCTGACGGATGAATGGATCTCTCCCAAGAAAACTGCGAAGATTCCGAAAGAAACTACGTCTATGGAAATCATCACCGAAAATAGATTTAAAGACTTAGAAGAAAAAGAAGATAATGAAAATAACATGGAGACCACCAGTGAAACGGAAATTCCACCACCAATTGTATTTACACAAAAAGAAGTAAATTGGATGGAGATAAGGGAGCTACTTTTAACGGTATGCTCGGATGAATTCGAAGCAGAAACGAAAGTGCAATCTATTTTTGTGAAAGTCAAAACTCCCAACGAATATAGAGCTGCCACACGCTTACTACATGCCAGGAATATACCCTCTCACACATATAGACTCGAAAGTGAAAAACCATTAAAAGTGATATTAAAAAATCTACCGGCCAGCATGCAAGAAGAACTGATCAAAGACGATCTTGAAAGACGTAAATTCCCAGTCTTGAAGGTGAAACAATTCACACGCAGCCCAAAATTTAATCTCGAAAAATTACCTATTTTCCTAATAGAATTGAAGAAAAGCAAAGCAGGATATGCCATTTATCATCTTGACAATATGTTCAATATGAACATAAAAATTGAAAAATATCAACCAAAGAAAAGAATTATTCAATGCTTTCGCTGCCAGGAATACGGACATTCCCAACATTTATGCACGAAACCGGAACGATGCTGTAAGTACGGAGCACACCATCGAAGCAAACTATGCCCATTAAAACCGGAAGGAAAGCCAACATGTATTTTCTGCTCGAAGCAACATGTATCCTCATATCGTGGATGTGAGGTTTATCAGAAAAAATTCGAAAAGAAAAAACCTGTACCAAGTGCACCAAAATTTAGACATAACAACGAAGATTTTCCTCCTCTCCCGACAAGAACTGATAATGGAAACACTCAAAACGCCGAATCCAGTCGTAATAGAAGTAGAAACATCCAACCTCCGCCTGAAGATCTTAATGAAGCAATAGAATGGATCAAAGACCCCAAAATCAATAACTTATTAAGTAACATCATCAATCATATAAGTAAAATAAGAACAGCGAAGAACTCCGCTGAAAAATTTATGCTAGGATTTCAAGCAGTCATATCGATAATTAAGTTCGCCGAGGATTCTGATTAACTTCAAGTATCACAGTTGAAAATATTATCTGAAAAATTCTATTCATTAAGGCCATGAACCTCTCTTTAGGCTTCTTTTCAAGCAGCAACCGGAGAGTCAGCACTTGGGTGGGTGACCACCCTCGTGACTGGCCTCGACGAATGACGACCTTGTGGGTGAGCGAAGAAATTCAGGAGTAAACGCAGAAACGTTTCGCCGCTCGGACAGCCACTGCTCATTTTGTTTTCGCTTAAAATCGCAGGATTTTTATCCTTTTGAATTTTTCGCCTCTGTGCGGGTGCGTATTGCACCACTATTCTCTCTAATCAACTGGCCGTATGGCATGATCAAAACCGATTGGATTAAGGCTCGTTGTAGCCAAGGCCAATTTTGTAATAGATACCGATTAGATTAGAGGAATAAAAGGATTCGGAGCTGTGACGGCAAACGTGTAGGACGTACTGAAGTTACTCTCCTGATTCTCGCAGATCTGTCCCAGTCCAGTAGGCGGACAGAGATTGCACTTTACTTTTTTCTTACCTTCGGGTATTTAAAATGTCCTTTTTTAGGACAGTCGGCGATACTGATGAAGACATTACGGAACCGGACCAACGGACTTATGATTTTAAGGATACGGAATTCTCAGAAAAACCTTCAAATAGCAAACAGAAACTTCCTTTAAAGTTGAATGACTTTTTGAGCCCGCCTGAGACGAAAAAGAATAAGAAAAAGAAAACTTCGCATGAGGGGAAAAATGATGAACCATCACAGGAGAGAAGCATGATACAAAATACGGAAAACGTTAAACCCACTGAATCAGCAATGTATAAAATCGATATACATGACCGAGAAAGGGAAAGACAAATCTCAGCACTAATAAAAGAACACGGAGTTAGCAATCTTCTGGAAATTCTTAAGCACGGGAAAACTCCCGAAACCCTGACGGATGAATGGATCTCTCCCAAGAAAACTGCGAAGATTCCGAAAGAAACTACGTCTATGGAAATCATCACCGAAAATAGATTTAAAGACTTAGAAGAAAAAGAAGATAATGAAAATAACATGGAGACCACCAGTGAAACGGAAATTCCACCACCAATTGTATTTACACAAAAAGAAGTAAATTGGATGGAGATAAGGGAGCTACTTTTAACGGTATGCTCGGATGAATTCGAAGCAGAAACGAAAGTGCAATCTATTTTTGTGAAAGTCAAAACTCCCAACGAATATAGAGCTGCCACACGCTTACTACATGCCAGGAATATACCCTTTCACACATATAGACTCGAAAGTGAAAAACCATTGAAAGTGATATTAAAAAATCTACCGGCCAGCATGCAAGAAGAACTGATCAAAGACGTAAATTCCCAGTCTTGAAGGTGAAACAATTCACACGCAGCCCAAAATTTAATCTCGAAAAATTACCTATTTTCCTAATAGAATTGAAGAAAAGCAAAGCAGGATATGCCATTTATCATCTTGACAATATGTTCAATATGAACATAAAAATTGAAAAATATCAACCAAAGAAAAGAATTATTCAATGCTTTCGCTGCCAGGAATACGGACATTCCCAACATTTATGCACGAAACCGGAACGATGCTGTAAGTACGGAGCACACCATCGAAGCAAACTATGCCCATTAAAACCGGAAGAAAAGCCAACATGTATTTTCTGCTCGAAGCAACATGTATCCTCATATCGTGGATGTGAGGTTTATCAGAAAAAATTCGAAAAGAAAAAACCTGTACCAAGTGCACCAAAATTTAGACATAACAACGAAGATTTTCCTCCTCTCCCGACAAGAACTGATAATGGAAACACTCAAAACGCCGAATCCAGTCGTAATAGAAGTAGAAACATCCAACCTCCGCCTGAAGATCTTAATGAAGCAATAGAATGGATCAAAGACCCCAAAATCAATAACTTATTAAGTAACATCATCAATCATATAAGTAAAATAAGAACAGCGAAGAACTCCGCTGAAAAATTTATGTTAGGATTTCAAGCAGTCATGTCGATAATTAAGTTCGCCGAGGATTCTGATTAACTTCAAGTTTCACAGTTGAAAATATTATCTGAAAAATTCTATTCATTAAGGCCATGAACCTCTCTTTTAACTTTAGGCTTCTTTCAAGCAGCAACCGGAGAGTCAGCACTTGGGTGGGTGACCACCCTCGTGACTGGCCTCGACGAATGACGACCCTGTGGGTGAGCGAAGAAATTCAGGAGTAAACGCAGAAACGTTTCGCGGCTCGGACAGCCACTGCTCATTTTGTTTTCGCTTAAAATCGCAGGATTTTTATCCTTTTGAATTTTTCGCCTCTGTGCGGGTGCGTATTGCACCACTATTCTCTCTATTCAACTGGCCGTATGGCATGATCAAAACCGATTGGATTAAGGCTCGTTGTAGCCAAGGCCAATTTTGTAAAAGATACCGATTAGATTAGATTAGAGGAATAAATTTTGACTAAGCTTTTTAATATGATTATCTACAGGTTTAATATTTAGGTCCGAATGAATCACATCTGTATGGACGTACCAGGCTGCATTCAGGGCCATACGTAAGGTTTTACTTTGAAAAGATTGAAGTTTTTTCACATGAGTTTTTGCAGCAGTACCCCAGATTGTACATGCATACATAAAGACAGGTCTTATAATGGATGTATAGAGAAGGATTTTGTTTTTAATTGACAGATTGCTCTTTCGAGCTAAAAAAGGGTAAAGTTGGGCTCTAGCACCTTTCGCTTTGTTGAGAACATTTTCAATGTGAAGGCGCCAGGTTAATTTTGAATCAAGTACAACTCCTAGGTACTTGTAAGAATTTGACCAGGGAACATAGTCATCAAAGAATTTAATATTAATGGAAGGGTACGGGAGGGGGCTACGTTTGAATATCATAGCAGCACATTTAGCAACATTAATTTTTATTTTCCAAGTGATGAGGCAGTGCTCAAGGCTGGAGAGATATCTCTGAATGATTTGGACCAAGTTTTCAAGGCGTGTGTGTTGAGCTAGGATGGCCGTATCATCTGCATAAAGTGCAAGAGTGATACTAGGTGATTTTGATATGTCATTTATGAAAATGTTGAACAAAATTGGGCTTAAAAGTGACGCTTGGGGGACGCCGCTTAGTATAGGACGGGGTGCCGAAATGAAAGAATTAACTCGTACAGAAAAAGATCTATTAGTGAGGTACGAATTAATTATATGGATTAAATGGGCCGAAATGTCAAGTCGTATGAGCTTGATAATAATTCCTATATGCCAAGTCCTATCAAATGCTTTGGCTATGTCAAGAAATAATGCGCCAGTAAGCATTTTGTTACGAAACCCTTCGTGAATGAACTCCACTGTCCTCAGCAGCTGGTGCGTGGTGCAGTGTTTTGCTCGAAATCCAAATTGTTCATCAATCAGAACTTTGTGATTTCGGAGAAAATCATTCAGGCGTTTAAGTAACACAAACTCGTATATCTTGGATAACGAGGATAGGAGGCTGATAGGTCTATAATTTTGAGGGTTAGAAAGGCTTTGGCCTGGTTTTGGAATAGGCACAATAAGTGCTTGTTTCCAGCTTTGAGGAAAATAGCAATGCTGTATCATAAAATTTATAAGCATTACTAAGAAAAATAGATAGTGGTTGGGTAAATTTTTAATCATACGATTAGAAATAGAGTCCATACCAGGGGCTTTTTTGGGTTTGAGCTTGGTAATGTATTCACTTACCTCGCTCATGGATGTGTATTGTACTTCTCTCGCAAAAGGCGAGGAGAGGAAACGTTCAACATCTTGTGGGAAAGAACTTGCGCTGTTCGCAAAAATTCCTTTATTATGTGGTGTAAATTGAGTTTGAAGAGAATCCGCAATTAATTCGGATTTCTCAGCGTCTGTGTGAGCCACCACTGCGTCCTTAGCTAAGGACGGAATGTTAGATTTGTGTTTGCGTAGGCGGGCTGATGCGCGCCAAAGACTGTTATCATTGGTCGTTAGGGACTGAATGTAATTCGTGTACTGTGATTGGAAGAAATGGTCACATGATGCCTTGATCTCATTTTGGAGAGCACGGAGTTGAATTTTTAAGCCAGGATTTCTATTTCTTTGCCAAAGTCTCCGTACTTTATTCTTTTCTTTAATTTTGAGTTTAATTTCTTGAGGTAATTTACGGAAATTGGGTCTGAGGGTGGGTTTTGATACTTCCTTATAAGTATCTGTTAAAATGGTCGTTAAGTGATCAACTGCCGAGTCTATATCATGGCTGGATTTAATTTCAAGGGAGGGCAAACTTTTACTTTTAAGTTTGAAACTAAAATTGTCCCAGTTTGTAGAGACGAGTGCCGGAGAATTTTGATTAAAGATAGTGCAGTTAAGGTGTATGATTACGGGGTTGTGATCTGAGGATAAACAGTTTTCCACAGTCACGTGATATCCAAAGGGGATGTTTCGAAAAAGTGCCAAATCGATGAATGAAGGGGCACCCCGTGAACCATATCTAGTAGGGGAATCCGGCGCAATAATTTTAACTTGGGCGCACTGAGCCCATTTTAGAAGGCCACGACCAGCAGGGTTTGATCTATGGCAACGCCAATGCTGGTGGTGACAATTTAAATCACCAGCTATGATTAGATTGTTGGAAAAGGTGAGCAATTTGTTAAAATCAACCACAGGTAAATTTCCACCTGGTGGAAGATAGGCAGAGATCATTACAAGGGAGGGCCAATTTTGAATGAAAATTTCGATGATTGTTGCCTCGAGTTTACTCATACTCGGAGTGTCAATTCTTTTGTGTGGTATTGAGTTTTTAATATAGACACATGTGCCACCATGATAGACATCACGAGTATTAGAAGCTTGTCTGTCATTTTTATATAATGCATAATTTGCAAGCTTGGGAGCTCTCCCTGGGTGGAGTTTGGTCTCTTGGACAAAAATAATGTCAAAATCCTTCTCTTCCACATAGTCTCGAAACTCATGGAATTTGGATAGAATGCCATTTGCATTCCAAGTGCATAGTTTTAAGTTTTTCAATCCTTTCAAGGTATTGAATTTTACTGTCTGGGGATATCAGAGAATTGGAGAGTAATATAACTCTCAAAGATGTAGTAAGCCGCGTCAGCACCAGATGGAGCCACTCTGAGCTGCGGTAAGGCGTTTTTGAATGCCAAAAGAAGTCTGCTCTGGTCAATACCAGGCTGGTTTGAAATTTGAATGATTGCCAAAAGGATTTCGGTGCAATTTAGCGTCGAATTAGCTCCTAAGGGGACCGATAAATTTGGGGTGCAGCTTGTTGCATACCAGTAAGTGCTGCGGAGAAAGAAACTCCAGGGCGAATATTATTTGCACTGGGTGTAGGTGCAGCGGACAGTGTTGGGAATTGTGTGTTGTTTTGGATATTAATTTTGTCTGCGTTGGTTTTTTCAGCGGTCAGACTGGGTTTGGTGCTCGGTTTCGAATTTGATCTGTTTTTGGAGCCTGGAAATCTCGGGCAGGAACGCCAGTTTGCTGCATGGTTTCCTGCGCAGTTTGCACATTTGTTGGGTGCTTCAAAAGGTTTCGGACAGTCTTTTGCTTGGTGTGGACCTGCACACTTCACACATTTTCTAGGGAGAGTACACACTTCTGATGAGTGAAAGAACCCTTGACAGCGCCAGCACTGTGAAGGGCCTTTCTGTCCTTTAAAGTGCTCCATGGCAACTTCAGTTCCAAGGAGCTCTGTGATATTGTAAATTTCTTCTGCTTTAAGGCTATTGTAGATCTGGACGTAGAATAGAGGCATCGGCATTTTTGTCTTCCATCTTTTTAGTTGTGATATCTTATGAATCTTGAAACCGAGTACTTCCACCGCAGTCTGCACAACACTGAGTGGTGTGTTTGAGGGTAATCCCCTAATAACTATTTTTAGTGGCCTGTCGGATTTAAGGGTGTGTGATTTAAATTCAATAGTGTTGTCTGTTAAAAATCTAACGACAGTCCTGTAGTCGGTTTCATTTGAAGTGGTTAATTTTAAAAAGGTCTATGTTCTGTTTTGATTGGACTGTCGGTGCGTGTCTTTTGAGTTGATTTAGGAGGAAGAACCAATCAGCTCTAGGCTTAATAAAAATTGGTGGGGGTGCCTGAACTTTTTGAATTGGAATGTCTGTCGGCTGCTGTGTAGACTGTTCTGTTGTATTTGTTTGGATGACATTAAAAGAATTTGGAGTGGTTATATTATTAGATTCAGTAGAGATGGGTTTGGTTTGTGGTTTTTTTGCAATTAAATGTTTAGGTGGTATTACAAAGCCTTCAGAATCAGTAGGGCGTGTGCGTTTTTTTGGGTCAGATTTAGGAGTTTCTATTGGGGTTTTTGGTTTTTCTGTAGGGGTGGTTTTAGGAGAATTTGGAGTGGTGTGTTCCGAAATAGGGGGTTTTGAAGATTTAGCCTGACACTCTTTAAAAAATTCATCTTCAGTGGCAGGAAGGGTAAAGAGGTTTACTCCGAGGTTTGTGCATAAGGTGTGGAGAGAAAATAAAATGCGCTCACCCTCGTCGGTCATTTGCTTGATCATCTGGTCCTTGGCTGGGTTGTCCGATCGCTGCAGTCGCTGGATATCAAAAAGCAAATCAGTATGTCGATTCTTCAAGGCGTAGATCTGTATTGCGCTTTTCGACAATTCCATCGCTGAGGGAGAGGCAGGTGGAGGAGTAGTCGTGTCCATATCGGTGGAGATGTCAAATCAAATCAAATCGTTTCATGAACGTAGCAGTGTTAGTCGATCCCGACTTTAACTGATTCTTTTGTAGTTGTTTGCCCTAAGGCGATGGAGTTAGAAGGAGAAGGCGAAAAAATCGCCGCGCCGTTAAGGGCGAAGCTCCGTTGCGTGACAACGCTAATCTGGAAAGGCAAGAAAGCTGTTCGGTGATGCGTGAATGGCGGGATCGGTCAATGACCCCATACGTAGCGTCTTTAAACGCTCTTTTGACTGAAACTGGTTCCTATGAATGTTCTCTCGGTGAAAAGGCACTCGTGAGTGAGGGAAAAGCTATCTCGGTACACAGAGAATTTGAGTAAATAGTAAAGAGTCATTACGCTGTAAACTAAGTCCGTTAGTAGTTTCCACTGGGGTATTTACACTATAAACACTATTTACAATATATTGTAAGTATAATACACTGGTAAAAATCTTGGTTAAATAGTATATGATAAAATGAAAAATTTGAAAATAAAACTTGATTATATAGTTGATAAGAGTAAGAAAACAATAGTAATGTGCGGTCGGGTACCGGACCAAGTCCATTTTATAAAGTCTTTATATACACTATTTACAGTTACCACTTGGTATCGTGGAAAATATTCCTCGGTCTTTTAGTTGGTGCGATGACTGTTGGGTCGTAATCTGTAAGTTTTCTGATGTGTTCATATCTTGAATGCGTAATTTTAGAGTAAAGATTATGGCTTGTTTTTAAAATTTCGTCTTCAATGGCATTTATTTTTATATCTTTGTGGAGTTGGATGTTTCTTGTAAACCAAGGAGCATTTAGGATTTCTCTAATAATTTTATTTTGATATATTTGAATTTTCTTCCTGTAAGATTTACATACGGTGGCCCAGACTGGAACAGCATACAGGAGTATTGGCCTGATAAGAGTGAGGTAAATTCTTCTTTTTAGATTAATGCTAAGGTTGGATTTTCTATTAAGGAGTGGTCGTAATGCCATTTTAGCAGCGGTGGCTTTCCTAATGGAGTAGTCAACATGGGTTTTAAATTGTAGTTGCTGGTCGAAGTAAACTCCTAGGTATTTGATGGTGGTAACTTCATTGACTTGTTGGTTGTTAATTTTGATATTATTAAGAATGGGAGTGTTTTTATGGTGTCTTCTGATGAAAATTACTTGGCTTTTAGTAGGATTAATTTTGAGCTTCCAGATATTGAAGTAGTGGGCGATTTGATTAATTGCAATTTCTAGTTTATCAGCTGCAAGTTGCGGCTTCAGGGATTTGGTGACTATAGCTGTATCATCTGCAAATTTGAAGATTTCCGAATTAAAGGGAATGGGCATGTCATTGGTGTAGATATTGAAAAGTATAGGGCCAAGAACACTTCCTTGTACCACTCCACTTTTGATTTTTTTCTTTTTAGATATGCGATTATTGATTCGGACTTGGAAACATCTCCCTTTAAGGTATGAGTAGATTAATTTAATGAAATTGATAGGCAGACGGGCAAGGTATAGCTTGTAGAGCAAACCCTCATGCCATACCTTGTCGAAAGCCTTTTCAAGATCAATAAAGCAGCTTGCAATAGTATTTTTTTTGGTGATGGCCTCTGCCATATATTCTGTGACGTTAAGTAGTTGATGGGTGGTGCTATGATCTTTTCTAAATCCAAATTGCTCTTTTTTAATAATATTATTGTTTTCAAGGTGGTAGGAGAGATGCTTTTTCATAACCCGTTCGAAGACTTTGCCCATACATGGTAGCAGGCTAATAGGTCTGTATGAGTTTAATTCTGCTGGATTTTTTCCTGGCTTGACTAAGACAGTGATAATGGCATGTTTCCATTGCCCTGGGAAATAGTTAAGACGAATGCAGGCGTTAATTATATTTGTTAGCAGGACTATGTAACTATGGGGGAGAATATCCAGTATTTTGTTGGTGATACCGTCAAAACCAGGGGCTTTGCGTTTTTTAAGGTTATTAATTATAATTTTGATTTCATTTGGAGTAGTAAAGGGCATGCTTTCAGTGTCAGTATAATAGTTGAGTTGGTTGATAAAATTATTGACTTCGGTTTCAGTGTCTTCATCTTGATAATTATTGGTGGTAAAGGTATTTTCAAAGTGGTCAGCTAACGCTTCTGCCATATCACTGTCTGTGTAAGCCGTTCCGGTTACGGTGTTGATGGGACCAAAGCTGCTATTACTATTTCTGAGAGTTTTGGCGATTTTCCAGACAGTGTCCTGATTTGTATCCATTGAATCAAGTAGGAGCTCCCAATTATTGGATTTATATTCGTTCATGAGGTTTTTGATGTTTCTAATTTTTCTATTAAGTATGTTTTTAATTCTAGGATCAGCTGTGAGCCTCCAAAGTTTTGCAGTTCTATTTTTATCTTTAATTTTATTGCGGATTTCTTCGGGTAGTTTAGGTTTTTTATATTATTCATACCAGGTAGCTTGATGTAGTGCAGTATTGATGCTTCTATTGATTTTGGTGATATTATATTCTATGTCAGCGGAGTTGGAAAGAGCAGGTCTGGCTGGAAGTTTTTCTAAGTAATTATTGAATATGTCCCAGTTAATTATTTTTTTCATTGGGATTCTATTGTCAAAGCCATAGTAGATGAATCGCACTGGGAGGTGGTCAGAGGTAAGTTCGTGGATGACTTCTAGGTAAGGTGTTTGGTGGATATTCTTGGTTATGAGGATATCAAGAACTTCAGAAGTGCCGGTGTGGTGGTACCTAGTAGGTTCATTCGGTCCTTGGATTTTAAGGTCATTATTGATGGCAAAATTGTAGAGAAAGTTTCCATTTGGGTTATTGGTGCTTGAGTTCCAAGATCTGTGTTTTGCGTTTAGGTCTCCTGCAATGATGATGGGCTTGTTGCTGTTGGTGAGTTGATAGAGGTCGTTATATGTAATAATATTGTTGGGTGCACTGTAAATGGAAATGAGGATGGTAGGCTCGTCTATGTGCGAGTGCACAATAACTGCACAGTATTCCAAGCTGTTTATGCCATTAATATTGTAGCTGGTAGCTTGCAGGTGTTTTTTAGTGAGGATGAGGGTGCCCCCTCCTCGGTTGTGTCTTCTGTCTGATCTGAAGGTGCTATATCCTTGAAGTTTGAATTTATTCGCGGCACGTAAGTGAGTTTCATTAATTAAAAATATGTCAATATTATGTTTTGATAAGAAGTCTTCGATCTCTGTGCGCTGGTGCGCAACTCCATTAGCATTAAAAAATGCTATATTTAGGCTGCTGGGGGCAGCAGTGTGAATATTATTGATGTTGCTAATGTAATTAATTATTACAGCTGACTAAAAGTTCAAAGGCTTCCAAGCCTATTTGGATCTTGTCCATAATTGTTTTGGCATTGAAAAATCTCTCTAGGAGTTTTTTTCCTTTATGGAACAGATTTTTAATCCACATAAGCATGTCAGAGGTGGATGTGTTGGAGTTTTCTTCGTTAGTGTTGGTAGTTTGATTATTATTATTATTATTTGTGGTTTCGCTGTTACTGGATGGGGTGGAGTGTCTGCTAGGCAATGGTGGGAAATTAACAGTATTGTTGATGGGAACAGGTGCTGCTGTAGAATTAGATTTTTGTATTCTCTGTTGTTCTATGGACTTTTTTATGTTGTCTGGATGTTTTTCACATCCTCGATATGACGAGACGTGAGGTCCCCCGCAGAGACAGCATTTTCCAGGAAGGTTCTTGTCCTTCTTACAAAGATATGTGAAATGTTTGTCTCCGCATTTAAGGCATCCAGGATTATGTTTACAGTGTGCCTTACTGTGTCCGTAACGTTGACATTTATGGCACTGTTTGTGCCCTGGTGTGGGTCTGAATGGGCAAATTTGCACACCTAAGTCTAATATGTGGGTGATTTCGAAAATTTTTTTGCCATTGTTGTTCCTGGCGACTTCTGCAACGTATGTGGGAAGTTTGATTATTTCGTTTTCTACTTTTTTGGTGATTTGTCTGACGTTAGTGACAGGGATCCCTAATTCTTTTAACTCTTGTATGATATCTTCGGTGCTGGTATGTCCCGGTAGTTTTTTGATGACAGCTCTGATTGGTTTTTCGTGGGGAAGTGGAAAAGTATGGTAAGGTATGGCTTTAGTATCAAGGAATTTGGTTATTGATCTGTAATCATCGGAGTCTCGGACTTTGATGTGGATATCTCCTCCTTTTAAATTACTATCGAATTTTTCGACGAGTTTTTTGAGCTCGTCCCTTATGGGTTTCCATTCAATAACGTCTGATATGATTATAGGCGGGATTCTTTTTGTTGTTTTGTAAGGTTTGATAAAACCGTCTTCATCGGTGATCTGTGAGTTCAAAATTTGCGTATTGTCTGTTGTTTCCATTTCATCTTCAAGTCTTAGGGCTGTGTAACGATTTTTAACAGATGTTAGTGAGGAATTACTTCCGTCACTCAGCGTTCTTTTATGTGTTTTCCTAGGAATGCACCAATTATTTGTGTTATCATTTGTAGGTAGGTTGGAGTTTTGAGAGTTACTATTTTCATTGTTGTCTTTGTTGGGAATATTTTCGGTAATAGCCTGCTCGTATTGGCCATCTAAAAGGATTTTCTTGGCAACCAGCCGATCATAGGTGTCACAAAGATTGTTGAAGATATCAGGAGTGACCTGAACCGTTTGGTTTAAGATCAGATTTTTTTGGATAGCGAGATGAGTGATTTGCGCATCAATCTCCTCGCGAGTGCCTTTTTTGATGAGATTTTCGATAGCATCAGGATTCCGTATGAAGTTGTACGGTTCCATTACGTGAAAAAGCGTGATACTAGTCTGGCATGTCAATCATGAATTCATAAAAGTCGAAATACTTACGGAGAGTCAAGAAGAGCAGTGAAGTACACCCTACTCGGTAAAGATCCAAAGCTCGAACGAGAGAACTGAACTCGGTGGAGATGTCAATGATGTTGCCCTTTTAGATGGAGGGTAGATGCCGAATTCTCGGCCAATCACGGCTCTTGGTCTCTTCTGTGAGCTGCGAATAGCAGGATCGTATGCTGGAATCTGCTGAAGTGCTCGGTTATCAATCTGTTCAATTTTGAGGAATAAAAGGATTTTTCTGATTCGGAGCTGTGACGGCAAACGTGTAGGACGTACTGAAGTTACTCTCCCGATTCTCGCAGATCTGTCCCAGTCCAGTAGGCGGACAGAGATTGCACTTTACTTTTTTCTTACCTTCGGGTATTTAAAATGTCCTTTTTTAGGACAGTCGGCGATACTGATGAAGACATTACGGAACCGGACCAACGGACTTATGATTTTAAGGATACGGAATTCTCAGAAAAACCTTCAAATAGCAAACAGAAACTTCCTTTAAAGTTGAATGACTTTTTGAGCCCGCCTGAGACGAAAAAGAATAAGAAAAAGAAAACTTCGCATGAGGGGAAAAATGATGAACCATCACAGGAGAGAAGCATGATACAAAATACGGAAAACGTTAAACCCACTGAATCAGCAATGTATAAAATCGATATACATGACCGAGAAAGGGAAAGACAAATCTCAGCACTAATAAAAGAACACGGAGTTAGCAATCTTCTGGAAATTCTTAAGCACGGGAAAACTCCCGAAACCCTGACGGATGAATGGATCTCTCCCAAGAAAACTGCGAAGATTCCGAAAGAAACTACGTCTATGGAAATCATCACCGAAAATAGATTTAAAGACTTAGAAGAAAAAGAAGATAATGAAAATAACATGGAGACCACCAGTGAAACGGAAATTCCACCACCAATTGTATTTACACAAAAAGAAGTAAATTGGATGGAGATAAGGGAGCTACTTTTAACGGTATGCTCGGATGAATTCGAAGCAGAAACGAAAGTGCAATCTATTTTTGTGAAAGTCAAAACTCCCAACGAATATAGAGCTGCCACACGCTTACTACATGCCAGGAATATACCCTCTCACACATATAGACTCGAAAGTGAAAAACCATTAAAAGTGATATTAAAAAATCTACCGGCCAGCATGCAAGAACTGATCAAAGACGATCTTGAAAGACGTAAATTCCCAGTCTTGAAGGTGAAACAATTCACACGCAGCCCAAAATTTAATCTCGAAAAATTACCTATTTTCCTAATAGAATTGAAGAAAAGCAAAGCAGGATATGCCATTTATCATCTTGACAATATGTTCAATATGAACATAAAAATTGAAAAATATCAACCAAAGAAAAGAATTATTCAATGCTTTCGCTGCCAGGAATACGGACATTCCCAACATTTATGCACGAAACCGGAACGATGCTGTAAGTACGGAGCACACCATCGAAGCAAACTATGCCCATTAAAACCGGAAGGAAAGCCAACATGTATTTTCTGCTCGAAGCAACATGTATCCTCATATCGTGGATGTGAGGTTTATCAGAAAAAATTCGAAAAGAAAAAACCTGTACCAAGTGCACCAAAATTTAGACATAACAACGAAGATTTTCCTCCTCTCCCGACAAGAACTGATAATGGAAACACTCAAAACGCCGAATCCAGTCGTAATAGAAGTAGAAACATCCAACCTCCGCCTGAAGATCTTAATGAAGCAATAGAATGGATCAAAGACCCCAAAATCAATAACTTATTAAGTAACATCATCAATCATATAAGTAAAATAAGAACAGCGAAGAACTCCGCTGAAAAATTTATGCTAGGATTTCAAGCAGTCATATCGATAATTAAGTTCGCCGAGGATTCTGATTAACTTCAAGTATCACAGTTGAAAATATTATCTGAAAAATTCTATTCATTAAGGCCATGAACCTCTCTTTTAACTTTAGGCTTCTTTTCAAGCAGCAACCGGAGAGTCAGCACTTGGGTGGGTGACCACCCTCGTGACTGGCCTCGACGAATGACGACCTTGTGGGTGAGCGAAGAAATTCAGGAGTAAACGCAGAAACGTTTCGCCGCTCGGACAGCCACTGCTCATTTTGTTTTCGCTTAAAATCGCAGGATTTTTATCCTTTTGAATTTTTCGCCTCTGTGCGGGTGCGTATTGCACCACTATTCTCTCTAATCAACTGGCCGTATGGCATGATCAAAACCGATTGGATTAAGGCTCGTTGTAGCCAAGGCCAATTTTGTAATAGATACCGATTAGATTAGAGGAATAAAAGGATTCGGAGCTGTGACGGCAAACGTGTAGGACGTACTGAAGTTACTCTCCTGATTCTCGCAGATCTGTCCCAGTCCAGTAGGCGGACAGAGATTGCACTTTACTTTTTTCTTACCTTCGGGTATTTAAAATGTCCTTTTTTAGGACAGTCGGCGATACTGATGAAGACATTACGGAACCGGACCAACGGACTTATGATTTTAAGGATACGGAATTCTCAGAAAAACCTTCAAATAGCAAACAGAAACTTCCTTTAAAGTTGAATGACTTTTTGAGCCCGCCTGAGACGAAAAAGAATAAGAAAAAGAAAACTTCGCATGAGGGGAAAAATGATGAACCATCACAGGAGAGAAGCATGATACAAAATACGGAAAACGTTAAACCCACTGAATCAGCAATGTATAAAATCGATATACATGACCGAGAAAGGGAAAGACAAATCTCAGCACTAATAAAAGAACACGGAGTTAGCAATCTTCTGGAAATTCTTAAGCACGGGAAAACTCCCGAAACCCTGACGGATGAATGGATCTCTCCCAAGAAAACTGCGAAGATTCCGAAAGAAACTACGTCTATGGAAATCATCACCGAAAATAGATTTAAAGACTTAGAAGAAAAAGAAGATAATGAAAATAACATGGAGACCACCAGTGAAACGGAAATTCCACCACCAATTGTATTTACACAAAAAGAAGTAAATTGGATGGAGATAAGGGAGCTACTTTTAACGGTATGCTCGGATGAATTCGAAGCAGAAACGTAAGTGCAATCTATTTTTGTGAAAGTCAAAACTCCCAACGAATATAGAGCTGCCACACGCTTACTACATGCCAGGAATATACCCTCTCACACATATAGACTCGAAAGTGAAAAACCATTGAAAGTGATATTAAAAAATCTACCGGCCAGCATGCAAGAAGAACTGATCAAAGACGATCTTGAAAGACGTAAATTCCCAGTCTTGAAGGTGAAACAATTCACACGCAGCCCAAAATTTAATCTCGAAAAATTACCTATTTTCCTAATAGAATTGAAGAAAAGCAAAGCAGGATATGCCATTTATCATCTTGACAATATGTTCAATATGAACATAAAAATTGAAAAATATCAACCAAAGAAAAGAATTATTCAATGCTTTCGCTGCCAGGAATACGGACATTCCCAACATTTATGCACGAAACCGGAACGATGCTGTAAGTACGGAGCACACCATCGAAGCAAACTATGCCCATTAAAACCGGAAGGAAAGCCAACATGTATTTTCTGCTCGAAGCAACATGTATCCTCATATCGTGGATGTGAGGTTTATCAGAAAAAATTCGAAAAGAAAAAACCTGTACCAAGTGCACCAAAATTTAGACATAACAACGAAGATTTTCCTCCTCTCCCGACAAGAACTGATAATGGAAACACTCAAAACGCCGAATCCAGTCGTAATAGAAGTAGAAACATCCAACCTCCGCCTGAAGATCTTAATGAAGCAATAGAATGGATCAAAGACCCCAAAATCAATAACTTATTAAGTAACATCATCAATCATATAAGTAAAATAAGAACAGCGAAGAACTCCGCTGAAAAATTTATGTTAGGATTTCAAGCAGTCATGTCGATAATTAAGTTCGCCGAGGATTCTGATTAACTTCAAGTTTCACAGTTGAAAATATTATCTGAAAAATTCTATTCATTAAGGCCATGAACCTCTCTTTTAACTTTAGGCTTCTTTCAAGCAGCAACCGGAGAGTCAGCACTTGGGTGGGTGACCACCCTCGTGACTGGCCTCGACGAATGACGACCCTGTGGGTGAGCGAAGAAATTCAGGAGTAAACGCAGAAACGTTTCGCGGCTCGGACAGCCACTGCTCATTTTGTTTTCGCTTAAAATCGCAGGATTTTTATCCTTTTGAATTTTTCGCCTCTGTGCGGGTGCGTATTGCACCACTATTCTCTCTATTCAACTGGCCGTATGGCATGATCAAAACCGATTGGATTAAGGCTCGTTGTAGCCAAGGCCAATTTTGTAAAAGATACCGATTACATTAGATTAGAGGAATAAATTTTGACTAAGCTTTTTAATATGATTATCTACAGGTTTAATATTTAGGTCCGAATGAATCACATCTGTACGGACGTACCAGGCTGCATTCAGGGCCATACGTAAGGTTTTACTTTGAAAAGATTGAAGTTTTTTCACATGAGTTTTTGCAGCAGTACCCCAGATTGTACATGCATACATAAAGACAGGTCTTATAATGGATGTATAGAGAAGGATTTTGTTTTTAATTGACAGATTGCTCTTTCGAGCTAAAAAAGGGTAAAGTTGGGCTCTAGCACCTTTCGCTTTGTTGAGAACATTTTCAATGTGAAGGCGCCAGGTTAATTTTGAATCAAGTACAACTCCTAGGTACTTGTAAGAATTTGACCAGGGAACATAGTCATCAAAGAATTTAATATTAATGGAAGGGTACGGGAGGGGGCTACGTTTGAATATCATAGCAGCACATTTAGCAACATTAATTTTTATTTTCCAAGTGATGAGGCAGTGCTCAAGGCTGGAGAGATATCTCTGAATGATTTGGACCAAGTTTTCAAGGCGTGTGTGTTGAGCTAGGATGGCCGTATCATCTGCATAAAGTGCAAGAGTGATACTAGGTGATTTTGATATGTCATTTATGAAAATGTTGAACAAAATTGGGCTTAAAAGTGACGCTTGGGGGACGCCGCTTAGTATAGGACGGGGTGCCGAAATGAAAGAATTAACTCGTACAGAAAAAGATCTATTAGTGAGGTACGAATTAATTATATGGATTAAATGGGCCGAAATGTCAAGTCGTATGAGCTTGATAATAATTCCTATATGCCAAGTCCTATCAAATGCTTTGGCTATGTCAAGAAATAAAGCGCCAGTAAGCATTTTGTTACGAAACCCTTCGTGAATGAACTCCACTGTCCTCAGCAGCTGGTGCGTGGTGCAGTGTTTTGCTCGAAATCCAAATTGTTCGTCAATTAGAACGTTGTGATTTCGGAGAAAATCATTCAGGCGTTTAAGTAACACAAACTCGTATATCTTTGATAACGAGCATAGGAGGCTGATAGGTCGATAATTTTGAGGGTTAGAAAGGCTTTGGATTGGTTTTGGAATAGGCACAATAAGTGCTTGTTTCCAGCTTTGAGGAAAATAGCAGTGCTGTATCATAAAATTTATAAGCATTACTAAGAAAAATAGATAGTGGGTGGGTAAATTTTTAATCATACGATTAGAAATAGAGTCCATACCAGGGGCTTTTTTGGGTTTGAGCTTGGTAATGTATTCACTTACCTCGCTCATGGATGTGTATTGTATTTCTCTCGCAAAAGGCGAGGAGAGGAAACGTTCAACATCTTGTGGGAAAGAACTTGCGCTGTTCGCAAAAATTCCTTTATTATGTGGTGTAAATTGAGTTTGAAGAGAATCCGCAATTAATTCGGATTTCTCAGCGTCTGTGTGAGCCACCACTGCGTCCTTAGCTAAGGACGGAATGTTAGATTTGTGTTTGCGTAGGCGGGCTGATGCGCGCCAAAGGCTGTTATCATTGGTCGTTAGGGACTGAATGTAATTCGTGTACTGTGATTGGAAGAAATGGTCACATGATGCCTTGATCTCATTTTGGAGAGCACGGAGTTGAATTTTTAAGCCAGGATTTCTATTTCTTTGCCAAAGTCTCCGTACTTTATTCTTTTCTTTAATTTTGAGTTTAATTTCTTGAGGTAATTTACGAAAATTGGGTCTGAGGGTGGGTTTTGATACTTCCTTATAAGTATCTGTTAAAATGGTCGTTAAGTGATCAACTGCCGAGTCTATATCATGGCTGGATTTAATTTCAAGGGAGGGCAAACTTTTACTTTTAAGTTTGAAACTAAAATTGTCCCAGTTTGTAGAGACGAGTGCCGGAGAATTTTGATTAAAGATAGTGCAGTTAAGGTGTATGATTACGGGGTTGTGATCTGAGGATAAACAGTTTTCCACAGTCACGTGATATCCAAAGGGGATGTTTCGAAAAAGTGCCAAATCGATGAATGAAGGGGCACCCCGTGAACCATATCTGGTAGGGGAATCCGGCGCAATAATTTTAACTTGGGCCCATTTTAGAAGGCCACGACCAGCAGGGTTTGATCTATGGCAACGCCAATGCTGGTGGTGACAATTTAAATCACCAGCTATGATTAGATTGTTGGAAAAGGTGAGCAATTTGTTAAAATCAACCACAGGTAAATTTCCACCTGGTGGAAGATAGGCAGAGATCATTACAAGGGAGGGCGAATTTTGAATGAAAATTTCGATGATTGTTGCCTCGAGTTTACTCATACTCGGAGTGTCAGTTCTTTTGTGTGGTATTGAGTTTTTAATATAGACACATGTGCCACCATGATAGACATCACGAGTATTAGAAGCTTGTCTGTCATTTTTATATAATGCATAATTTGCAAGCTTGGGAGCTCTCCCTGGGTGGAGTTTGGTCTCTTGGACAAAAATAATGTCAAAATCCTTCTCTTCCACATAGTCTCGAAACTCATGGAATTTGGATAGAATGCCATTTGCATTCCAAGTGCATAGTTTTAAGTTTTTCAATCCTTTCAAGGTATTGAATTTTACTGTCTGGGGATATCAGAGAATTGGAGAGTAATATAACTCTCAAAGATGTGCCACCATGATAGACATCACGAGTATTAGAAGCTTGTCTGTCATTTTTATATAATGCATAATTTGCAAGCTTGGGAGCTCTCCCTGGGTGGAGTTTGGTCTCTTGGACAAAAATAATGTCAAAATCCTTCTCTTCCACATAGTCTCGAAACTCATGGAATTTGGATAGAATGCCATTTGCATTCCAAGTGTATAGTTTTAAGTTTTTCAATCCTTTCAAGGTATTGAATTTTACTGTCTGGGGATATCAGAGAATTGGAGAGTAATATAACTCTCAAAGATGTAGTGAGCCGCGTCAGCACCAGATGGAGCCACTCTGAGCTGCGGTAAGGCGTTTTTGAATGCCAAAAGAAGTCTGCTCTGGTCAATACCAGGCTGGTTTGAAATTTGAATGATTGCCAATAGGATTTCGGTGCAATTTAGCGTCGAATTAGCTCCTAAGGGGACCGATAAATTTGGAATAATTTGGGGGTGCAGCTTGTTGCATACCCGTAAGTGCTGCGGAGAATGAAACTCCAGGTCGAATATTATTTGCACTGGGTGTAGGTGCAGCCGACAGTGTTGGAAATTGTGTGTTGTTTTTTAGATTAATATTGTTTGTGTTGTTTTTTTCAGTGGTCAGACTGGGTTTGGTGCTCGGTTTTGGGTTTGGTCTATTCTTCGATCCTGGAAATCTTGAGCATGAGCGCCAGTTAGCTGCGTGGTTTCCGGAGCAGTTGGCGCACTTGTTGGGCTCTTCAAAGGTTTTTGGGCAATCCTTGGCTTGATGTGGTCCAGCACATTTAACACATCGTCTTGGAAGAGTGCAAACCTCGGATGAATGGAAGAACCCTTGACAGCGCCAGCACTGTGAAGGGCCTTTCTGGCCTTTGAAGTGCTCCATAGCAACTTCGGTCCCCAGCAGCTCGGTGATATTGTAGATTTCTGAAGCCTTTAAACTGTTGTAGATTTGGAGATAGAATAGTGGCATCGGCATCTTAGTCTTCCATTGTTTAAGTTGGGATATTTTATGAATCTTAAAACCGAGGACTTCCACCGCAGTCTGCACAACACTGAGTGGTGTGTTTGAGGGTAATCCCCTAATAACTATTTTTAGTGGTCTGTCTGACTTTAAGGTGTGTGATTTAAATTCAATAGTGTTGTCTGTTAAAAATCTAACGACAGTTCTGTAGTCAGTTTCATTTGAGGTGTTTAGTTTTAAAAAGTCAATGTCCTGTTTTGATTGGACTGTCGGTGCGTGTCTTTTGAGTTGATTTAAGAGGAAGAACCAATCAGCTCTAGGCTTAATAAAAATTGGTGGGGGTGCCTGTACTTTTGGAATTGGAATGTCTGTCGGCTGCTGAGTAGGTTGTTCTGTTGAATTATTTGTTTGGATGAGATTAAAAGAATTTGGAGTGGTTATGTTACTATTAGATTCAGTAGAGATGGGTTTTGTTTGGGATTTTTTTGCAATTAAGTGTTTAGGTGGTATTACAAACCCTTCAGAATCTGTAGGGCGTGTGCGTTTTTTTGGGTCAGATTTAGGAGTTTCTATTGGGGTTTTTCAGTAGGGGTGGTTTTAGGAGAATTTGGTGTGGTGTGTTCCGAAATGGGGGGTTGTGAAGATTTAGCCTGACACTCTTTAAAAAATTCATCTTCTGTGGCAGGAAGGGTAAAGAGGTTTACTCCTAGGTTCGTGCATAAGGTGTGAAGAGAAAATAAAATGCGCTCACTTTCGTCGGTCATTTGCTTTATCATCTGGTCCTTGGCTGGGTTGTCTGAACGCTGGAGTCGCTGGATATCGAAAAGTAAATCAGTATGTCTATTTTTCAAGGCGTAGATTTGTATTGCGCTTTTCGACAATTCCATAGCTGAGGGAGAGGCAGGTGGAGGAGTAGTCGTGTCCATATCGGTGGTGATCCTTAATTGAGATGAGGCAGCGGTAGAATTACCAGCTGGCGGCGCCGTATTCGGGTTCACATTGCTTTGCAGGAGCTCTGAGCTCTTACGTCCTTCACTCTCCTCGTTCATGACGAGAATCATCAATTATTGAACGTTCAAGTTTGCAAATCTTTAAATTTTCTTTTATGTGTTTGCGGATTTCTGGCCAATTGTTACTATTGAGATCAGTAATTATTATTGGAGGGATTTTAGTATTTTTAGGATATGGGCTATTGGGTTTCTTAGGCTTTTCTGGTTGGGTCATATTAATATCTTCTTTATTAGCGTCGTCATTATTCGCGTCAAGCATTTCCTCGTTGTTGAGGGAGTCAAAGCGGGATGAAGTGCTGATCGTTTGTGAACTGTAGGAAGATCCACTATCGCGGCGCGATCTTTTAGCTGGTTTAACTACTGACCAATCGTTAGCGCTTTCGCTAGTGGAAGGCGGGAACTGCGATATGATAGTGTCTACATCTCGTTTTGGTATAAATGAATAGAGCTTTTGCTCTTGGGTTTTGAGTTCGGCTTGCATTGAGCGACGTAGCTGAACGCTTTCTTTTGTGATTGGAAGTTGTTGAACTTTTGCTATGGCGTCTTTGAGCTCTTGTATGTGGTGAACAATTTGTTGAACTTCATTGTCAAAGTCAGTCGTCGTCCACGGCTTATTGAGGCATTTGCCTTTGTTATCAATCGACATTTTGCTGGCAATCAGGTGGTTTGAAGAAGCAAAATCATACTTACAAAAAATCAAGATGAAGAGAGAGCAAAAAACAAGACTTCACTCAATGAGTGAAGCAATCTGGTGTACTGATGTTGAGAGGGCGTGTCTTGCCCTTTTAGATGGAGGGTAGATGCCGAACTCTCGGCCAATCACGGCTCTTGGTCTCTTCTGTGAGCTGCGAATAGCAGGATCGTATGCTGGAATCTGCTGAAGTGCTCGGTTATCAATCTGTTCAATTTTGAGGAATAAATTTTGACTAAGCTTTTTAATATGATAATCTACAGGTTTAATATTTAGGTCCGAATGAATCACATCTGTACGGACGTACCAGGCTGCATTCAGGGCCATACGTAAGGTTTTACTTTGAAAAGATTGAAGTTTTTTCACATGAGTTTTTGCAGCAGTACCCCAGATTGTACATGCATACATAAAGACAGGTCTTATAATGGATGTATAGAGAAGGATTTTGTTTTTAATTGACAGATTGCTCTTTCGAGCTAAAAAAGGGTAAAGTTGGGCTCTAGCACCTTTCGCTTTGTTGAGAACATTTTCAATGTGAAGGCGCCAGGTTAATTTTGAATCAAGTACAACTCCTAGGTACTTGTAAGAGTTTGACCAGGGAACATAGTCGTCAAAGAATTTAATATTAATGGAAGGGTACGGGAGGGGGCTACGTTTGAATATCATAGCAGCACATTTAGCAACATTAATTTTTATTTTCCAAGTGATGAGCCAGTGCTCAAGGCTAGAGAGATAACTCTGAATGTTTTGGACTAAGTTTTCCAGGCGTTTGTGTTGAGCTAGGATGGCCGTATCATCTGCATAAAGTGCAAGAGTGATACTAGGTGATTTTGGTATGTCATTTATGAAAATGTTGAACAAAATTGGGCCTAAAAGTGACCCTTGGGGGACGCCGCTTAGGATAGGACGGGGTGCGAAATGAAAGAATTAACTCGTACAGAAAAAGACCTATTAGTGAGGTACGAATTAATTATATGGATTAAATGGGCCGAAACGTCAAGTCGTATGAGCTTGATAATAATTCCTATATGCCAAGTCCTATCAAATGCTTTGGCTATGTCAAGAAATAAGGCGCCAGTAAGCATTTTTTACGAAACCCTTCGTGAATGAACTCCACTGTCATCAGCAGCTGGTGCGTGGTGCAGTGTTTTGCTCGAAATCCAAATTGTTCATCAATCAGAACGTTGTGATTTCGGAGAAAATCATTCAGGCGTTTAAGTAACACAAACTCGTATATCTTAGATAACGAGGATAGGAGGCTGATAGGTCTATAATTTTGAGGATTAGAAAGGCTTTGGCCTGGTTTTGGAATAGGCACTATAAGTGCTTGTTTCCAGCTTTGAGGAAAACAGCAATGCTGTATCATAAAATTTATAAGCATTACTAAGAAAAATAGATAGTTGGTGGGTAAATTTTTAATCATACGATTAGAAATAGAGTCCATACCAGGGGCTATTTTGGGTTTGAGCTTGGTAATGTATTCACTTACCTCGCTCATGGATGTATAGTGTATATCTCTCGCGAAAGGCGAGGAGAGGAAACGTTCAACATCTTGTGGGAAAGAACTTGCGCAGTTCGCAAAAATTCCTTCATTATGTGGTGTAAATTGAGTTTGAAGAGAATCCGCAATTAGTTCGGATTTCTCAGCGTCTGTGTGAGCCACCACTGCGTCCGTAGCTAAGGACGGAATGTTAGATTTGTGTTTGCGTAGGCGGGCTGATGCGCGCCAAAGACTGTTATCATTGGTCGTTAGGGACTGAATGTAAGTCGTGTACTGTGATTGGAAGAAATGGTCACATGATGCCTTGATCTCATTTTGGAGAGCACGGAGTTGAATTTTTAAGCCAGGATTTCTATTTCTTTGCCAAAGTCTCCGTACTTTATTCTTTTCTTTAATTTTGAGTTTAATTTCTTGGGGTAATTTACGAAAATTGGGTCTAAGGGTGGGTTTTGATACTTCCTTATAAGTATCTGTTAGAATGGACGTTAAGTGATCAACTGCCGAGTCTATATCATGGCTAGATTTAATTTCAAGGGAGGGCAAATCTTTACTTTTAAGTTTGAAACCAAAATTGTCCCAGTTTGTAGAGACGAGTGCCGGAGAATTTTGATTAAAGATAGTGCAGTTAAGGTGTATGATTACGGGGTTGTGATCTGAGGATAAACAGTTTTCCACAGTCACGTGATATCCAAAGGGGATGTTTCGAAAAAGTGCCAAATCTATGAATGATGGGGCACCCCGTGAACCATATCTTGTAGGGGAATCCGGCGCAATAATTTTAATTTGGGCGCACTGAGCCCATTTTAGAAGGCCACGACCAGCAGGGTTTGATCTATGACAACGCCAATGCTGATGGTGACAATTTAAATCACCAGCTATGATAAGATTATTTGAAAAATTGAGCAGTTTATTGAAATCTACCACAGGAAAATTTCCACCTGGTGGGAGATAGGCAGAGATCATAACTAGTGATGGTGAATTTTGAATAAAGATTTCGATAATTGTTGCTTCAAGTTTGCTCATATTTGGTGTGTCAATTCTACGATGCGGAATAGAGTTTTTTATGTAAATACAAGTGCCACCATGATAGACATGACGTGTATTCGAAGCTTGTCTGTCATTTTTATATAGTGCATAATCTACAAGCTTGGGAGCTCTCCCTGGCTGGAGTTTGGTCTCTTGGACAAAAATGATATCAAAATCCTTTTCTTCTACATAGTCTCTAAACTCATGGAATTTGGAAAGAATGCCATTTGCATTCCAGGTGCATAGTTTAAGATTTTTCAACCCTTTCAAAGTATTGAATTTTAATGAATGTGGGAATCAGAGAATTGGAGAGTAATATAACTCTCAAAGATGTAGTAAGCCGCGTCAGCACCAGATGGAGCCACTCTGAGCTGCGGTAAGGCGTTTTTGAATGCCAAAAGAAGTCTGCTCTGGTCAATACCAGGCTGGTTTGAAATTTGAATGATTGCCAATAGGATTTCGGTGCAATTTAGCGTCGAATTAGCTCCTAAGGGGACCGATAAATTTGGAATAATTTGGGGTGCAGCTTGTTGCATACCCGTAAGTGCTGCGGAGAATGAAACTCCAGGTCGAATATTATTTGCACTGGGTGTAGGTGCAGCCGACAGTGTTGGAAATTGTGTGTTGTTTTTTAGATTAATATTGTTTGTGTTGTTTTTTTCAGTGGTCAGACTGGGTTTGGTGCTCGGTTTTGGGTTTGGTCTATTCTTCGATCCTGGAAATCTTGGGCATGAGCGCCAGTTAGCTGCGTGGTTTCCGGAGCAGTTGGCGCACTTGTTGGTCTCTTCAAAGGGTTTTGGGCAATCCTTGGCTTGATGTGGTCCAGCACATTTAACACATCGTCTTGGAAGAGTGCAAACCTCGGATGAATGGAAGAACCCTTGACAGCGCCAGCACTGTGAAGGGCCTTTCTGGCCTTTGAAGTGCTCCATAGCAACTTCGGTCCCCAGCAGCTCGGCCCAAGGCCCAAGGCGTTTTGCTTACGGAGTACCTTTGCAAATAAATGCAATAACCTCCACAACTTCGTTAAGAGAAATATTGAATAATTTAGATAAAGCATAGCTAAAGAGTGGAGTGAGAACCGTTAAGGGTTTAAGAACCAGTAATGAATGAGGAGTCCACTCAAGGGACGAGAAATTCCTTCGACTTTCAATTTCGCTAAGGAAGGGTCGGAGACCTGTGCGATAAGAAAGTTCGAAGAGAAAGCAGTCGATTTCAATGAAATCAAGACTGTTGGATGAGAACTGGGGTGAGAGGAACTTGCCTCTGGCCCCGGGAAAGGTTATGTCTTGGCTACTCTGAAAAGCAGCGGAATCGCTAATGCCTTGGGATGAGCATGAGAAGAGTGCCGGTCCGAAGACCAAAGATGGCTAAGGGGGGACAAAAATGGCAGAGGAGAGGGGAGAAACGAGGAGCGAGGGGTTAGGCGGGGGGAGTTTTCACTCCGACCTCCCGTGGAGAAACCGTTAGGGGCTTAACTGCGAAAATAACTGGAGAAATTTTTCGCAGCGGTCAGAGGACCAAAGATGGCAGAGAAGGGGCCAAAGATGGCGGAGGAGAGGAGAAAGGGTAGGTGGGGGGGGAGTTTGCACTCCGACCGCCCGTGGGGGAACCGTTAGTCGCTTAACTGCGAAAATAACTGGAGAACTTTTTTCATGGTGCGAGGAGTGGAAGGGGGGGGAAGGGTAAGGCTATTGTGAAGGAAAGAGAAGCTAGGAGCGGAGAGGTTAAACTTTAAACTTGGAGGGGATTATTTTTGCGTTAAATTTAGAAGGTTTCTTTTCTGGCTGGAGTTGTAATTGAAGAAATGCAAGCTTGATGATTGTGCCTGGAAATTAAAAACATGAATTCAATACTGAGGGATTAGTATAAGTTTTGTGTTAATTGTTAAAGCTTTAATAGAAAAATTTAAGGTATTAAGATAGAGTGTTGATCAGGTTAAAATATTGATGATGATTTTTACTAATCGAATCAGTTTTATTATGATACATTCTTTGATGAGTGGCAAAGGTCATGGCAAAGGGAGATATGATGGACGGAGCAGCACGGATTTATTTGTCACGATGAATGAGGCTGGATTAGGTCCAGGGGTAGGAGAAATAATTTAGAATTGTCGGGTTAGGCCCGTGAAGTGCTTTAGATAGAATTAAGAGATTTCCCTAGTCAAGCAAACACCTCCGTTTTGGCTTCCTAGGAAAGATGTTAAATGTTCTCGAGAGAACGCTCCTAGGTCGCTTGGCAGAACTAGGTTCTGCCGGATTGTATACAGGGAGTGAGTGCAGGACCGGGTTATCTATAAACGTTAATCTATTAAAGAATTTGGCCGAATTGTGCCGGAAATAGGCATCCAGGGGTTGAATTTGAAGATCATTATGAAGCACTTCATTTCGGACATAATAGTGAGCGTTAGTCAAGGTACGAAGTGTAATACTCTGAAACACTTGAATTTTCTTGAGGTGGCTGTTAGCTGCTGTTGACCATATTGCTGCGGCGTAGGTGAGTATAGGAAAGATGGTGCTTTTGTAGAGTAGGATTTTATTTTTCAGGGAGAGATGGCTGGTTCTATTCATGAGGCTGAATATTTGCGTTCTGGCTGTTCTGGCTTTGGCTATTGCATAGTTGATATGGGTGTTCCAGAGTAACTTCGAATCAAGATAAACTCCTAGATATTTGTATGAGTCCACCCAGGGTATATCTTCTTCGAAGAGCCTGAGTGGTTGGAGTTGATTATGGACATTCCTCTTCCTGGAGAAGAAAACGGTGGCGGCACTTTTGGCAACGTTAATTTTGATTTTCCAGGTAACGAGCCAGGACTGTAAGTCTGATAAGTACTGCTGTAGGTGCGTGAGAGTAAGGTGTAGTGATGAGTGCTGTGAGATGATGGCTGTGTCGTCTGCATAAAGTGCAAGATCAACACTGGGTGTTTGTAGTATGTCATTTACATACAAGTTGAAGAGCGTAGCGCTGAGAATTCCTCCCTGAGGCACCCCAGCCAAGATAGGGCGAGGAGAAGAGACAGAATATTTTACTTTGACAGAAAAGGTACGATTAGTGAGGTAAGAGTGCATTATGAGCACAAAATTAACCGAAATTTCAAGTCGCATGAGCTTGAATAAAATTCCGATATGCCAACACCTGTCGAAAGCCTTTGCAACATCTAAGTAAACAATAGCTGTAGGCTTTCCACTGCGAGATCCTGTATGAATGATTTCTACTACCCTCAGTAGCTGGGTCTGAGTGGAGTGTTTAGCACGAAAACCGAATTGTTGAGAAATAATGATATTTCGGCTTCGGCAGAAATCATTCAGGTATCTAAGCAGTATAGCTTCGTAAATCTTACTAATTGAAGACAGGAGGCTGATCGGTCTATAATTTTGAGGGACCTTTGGGTCCATTCCAGGTTTTAGAATAGGAATCACGCAGGCATTTTTCCAGCTATTTGGAAAGTATTTTAACCTGAGCATGGAATTCATCAAAACAGCTAGGTAAAATACAAATTTGACAGGTAAATTCTTAATCATGCGATTGGAAATCCTATCTAGGCCGGGTGCCTTGGTAGGTTTGAGATTTTTGATGAAGGTAGAAATCTCAGTCATGGTTGTGATAATGGGTTCCTCAGGTTGATCTGAGGAGAGAAAAGTTTCAACGTGGTGTTGGACTTCATGCGTGTGCTGAGCACAGGAATCGAACATGAGTCCAGTATTCAGTGAGAATTGTGTTTGAAGGCTGTCCGCAATGCGTTCAGCTTTCTCGGTGTCTGTGAGTGCCATCCGGTCATTGACCGTGCCCATTAGGGGGGGAATGTCGTGTTTTGGTTTGCGAAGCCGTGCACTAGCAACCCATAGGCTATTGTCAGAAGTCTTTAAGGACTTAAGATAGTTTGTATATTTTTCGTCTGAAAATTTCTTAATGTCAGACTTAATCTTGTTCTGGATCCTTCGCAGTTGAGTTCGAATTGATTCTAGTCTTGTGTTCTGCCAATCTCTGCGAAGGCGGTTTTTAATTTTGATTTTTTCTTTAATATTGGCCGGTAATTTGGAATAATTTGTTTTAAATTTAGGTTTGGAAGCTGCATTAAATGCGTTTATGAGGGTTTGGTTGAGCCTTTGAATGGCAGAGTCGACATCCTGATTATTGCTAATTTGGATAGGGGGGAGAATACCAGATTCTAAAACATACCGAAAGTCATCCCAACTTGTTGAGATTTGCGCCGGTAAATTTTCATTGATTTTGTTAGAGTTAAGGGTCAGGTGTACTGGATAGTGGTCAGAGGACAATTCCTGTATCACCTCTATCGAATAAGCTAAGGGAATATTTTTGAAGAGAGCCAAATCAATAATTGAGGGAGCACCTATACCCCCAGGAAACTGATAATGGGTAGGTGCATTTGGCGCAATAATTTGGATATGGGCGTCCTGAGCCCAGTTTTTTAGTTTGTCGCCATATTTGTTGGCAGTGACACAATCCCAAGTTCTATGACGAGCATTGAGATCTCCTGCAATAATCAGGTTATTAGAAATTCCACAAAGTTTTCTGAGATCGGAGATAAAGACAGGTCCCCGTCTCGGAGGCATATAGCAGGACGCTACTGCGATGGGGGGGGGCAATTTGGGAGATAAATTTGTACAATTGTTGCCTCTAAAGCCTCTAATTGTGGAGTAGGAATTCTTGAGTGTTTCAAGGAGCGTTTTATATAAATGGAAGTACCGCCACTAGCACGAATAGTGTCACTGTTGCTATCCGCTCTGTCATTGCGGTAGCAGATATAATTCGCGATATTCGCGCTAAGTCCCTCAACCAGGTGTGTCTCAGAAATGAGGAAGAGGTCCATGTGGTGCTCACTAGTATAGTCCCGGACTTCATGTATTTTTTTCTTGATGCCGTTGGCATTCCAGAATGCTATTGAGATGGGGTCTTCTGCTGCTGGGCTATTGAATTTGAATATTTAATTGAGAAGGCTGCAGTACGCCTCGTATATGCAGAAGGCTCGCTCCGGCCCAGATGAGACAAGTCTGAGCTTCGGCAGAGCCTCCCGGAATGCTTGGAGGAGTGTAGAATGTTGGATTCCGAATTCCCTTGAAATTTGGAATACGCTGCGCAGAGTATCTGTGCAGCTTCCGTCGTCAGGAGTCGGGGCTGGAACCTGGGCTGCTGGTGGTGGCGTCTGGTTGCGAGGCTGCTCTTGCATCTGGATAGGAGAAGGGCTGGTACGCTGAGGCTTTGGCTGGGGAAGTCCGGGATTATTTTTATGTCCGGAAACAATTGTGGAGAAAAGGGGATCCGTGCTGCTGAGAGGAGCAGGGGTTGGAGCGGGTACGAATTTAGTATTCCCGGCACCTTTTCCAAAAGTTGGGGTTTTTTGCTTTTTATTGCGATTATTAGGGTGTCTTGGGCAGTGAAGCCAGTTACTGGCATGGCTGCCAAGGCAATTGGCACAGGTGTTAGGTGCATCAGGGTCCTTCGTACACTGAGCTGCGTAATGCGGCCCAGCGCATTTCAGACACCTGAGAGGCAAAGTACATACTGCCGAGCTGTGGAAGAAACCCTGACAGCGCCAGCACTGGCTTGGTCCTTTCCTGCCGATGTGCTTCTCAATGCTAATATCTAAACCCATCATTGAGGTTTCTTCGAAAATATCGAATGCATTTAACGATGGGTTCAACTGGATAAGAAATAGAGGCATGGGGTGCCGGGTTTTGTGCTTTTTAAATTGCGTTACGCTTAAAACACTGTAACCAATATAGGTAAGTTCTTGTGAAATTTTTTCTGGCTTGGCAGTAATGGGGAGACCCCTAATTACTGCTTTAATGGGTCTATCTTGCTTGAGATTAAAAGACTTGTATTGTGCACCGTGCGTGTTAAGAATAGACGCAACGGTGCGGTAGTCGTTTTCAGCTTGTACAGCAATGCGTAAATATTTCCCCTTCATTTGGCACTGGGCCGAAGGTACAGCATTTTGTATTACTGTTACTAGAAATTCGAAGTCTTTGGGATCGACGAAGAAATAAGGTATTCTTCGCGATCGGGTGGGGGGGGAGTACTGCTCTCTCCTTGCTCCTCTGATTCTATTCTTTCATCTGCGGCTGCAGGACTGGTTTCTGATTGGGGGGGTCGTTCTCTCGGCGCTCGCTCCAAAAGGGGGGGAGGCTTTGAGAAGCGACCGGTTCAGACTTGCTTTGCGGTTGCTTTCCCACGTTTTTAGAAACTAAATGGCGGGGAGGCTCAGTAAATCCTTCATTATCGGTTATTCTAATTTTCTTTGATTTTGGATTGGTTTGGCTGTTTCTTTTATTTAAGTTGAGGTTTTGAATTTTTTCGCTAGTTGAGTTAATTATTTTTTCAGTTTGAAGTCTAGCTGGAGCTAAGATACTCTTTTTTTCAGTGCTTTGGTTTAAATTAGTTTTTGATTTTTTAGGAGAGTTAGTTTGCTTATTTTCTGAGATATTAGTTTTAGATTTCTGTCTATGATCATAGACGGGTCTATCCAAGGAATCATTGGTGCTCTTTTTAACTACAGATAAGATTTTGCTTATACATTCCTCCTCTGTAGGAGGAATGCTAAAAAGTGGCAGATTTAAGCGTTTGGCAAGATTAGTGAGGGAAGATAAAACTACCTGACTTTCTTGCTGGACTTGCTTCAGATCAAAGTTGGCTAGCGGCGTCGCCCTCTTGCTTCTCGCTAAGGTCTGTTCAAGGTCCGTAAATCGCGCCTTCAGCTGGTATAGTTGCTTTAGTTCTATTAATAAGGTATCCGGGTCTGGAACAGGAGTAGAATCAGGAACTGGAGTTGAAGAAATCGTCTCCGGAACAGAGGTAGATGGTAAAGAGATTGATGATAGCTGAGGTGAGGTGGTGTCCATCGCGGTAGGAGATGGGGTGCCGGCCATTGCTTCCGGCGTCGTCGGGGTTTCATCGGTGGGGACGGAGCTCATTTCTGAACGTCTTTCTCCCACGGTGGCTGCCCTGCCCAGCAGCTCGGTGATATTGTAGATTTCTGAAGCCTTTAAACTGTTGTAGATTTGGAGATAGAATAGTGGCATCGGCATCTTAGTCTTCCATCGTTTAAGTTGGGATATTTTATGAATCTTAAAATCGAGGACTTCCACCGCAGTCTGCACAACACTGAGTGGTGTGTTTGAGGGTAATCCCCTAATAACTATTTTTAGTGGTCTGTCTGACTTTAAGGTGTGTGATTTAAATTCAATAGTGTTGTCTGTTAAAAATCTAACGACAGTCCTGTAGTCAGTTTCATTTGAGGTGTTTAGTTTTAAAAAGTCAATGTCCTGTTTCGATTGGACTGTCGGTGTGTGTCTTTTGAGTTGATTTAAGAGGAAGAACCAATCAGCTCTAGGCTTAATAAAAATTGGTGGGGGTGCCTGTACTTTTGGAATTGGAATGTCTGTCGGCTGCTGAGTAGGTTGTTCTGTTGAATTATTTGTTTGGATGAGATTAAAAGAATTTGGAGTGGTTATGTTACTATTAGATTCAGTAGAGATGGGTTTTGTTTGGGATTTTTTTGCAATTAAGTGTTTAGGTGGTATTACAAACCCTTCAGAATCTGTAGGGCGTGTGCGTTTTTTTGGGTCAGATTTAGGAGTTTCTATTGGAGTTTTTGGTTTTTCAGTAGGGGTGGTTTTAGGAGAATTTGGTGTGGTGTGTTCCGAAATGGGGGGTTGTGAAGATTTAGCCTGACACTCTTTAAAAAATTCATCTTCTGTGGCAGGAAGGGTAAAGAGGTTTACTCCTAGGTTCGTGCATAAGGTGTGAAGAGAAAATAAAATGCGCTCACTTTCGTCGGTCATTTGCTTTATCATCTGGTCCTTGGCTGGGTTGTCTGAACGCAGCAGTCGCTGGATATCGAAAAGTAAATCAGTATGTCTATTTTTCAAGGCGTAGATTTGTATTGCGCTTTTCGACAATTCCATAGCTGAGGGAGAGGCAGGTGGAGGAGTAGTCGTGTCCATATCGGTGGTGATCCTTAATTGAGATGAGGCAGCGGTAGAATTACCACCTGGCGGCGCCGTATTCGGGTTCACATTGCTTTGCAGGAGCTCTGAGCTCTTACGTCCTTCACTCTCCTCGTTCATGACGAGAATCATCAATCATTGAACGTTCAAGTTTGCAAATCTTTAAATTTTCTTTTATGTGTTTGCGGATTTCTGGCCAATTGTTACTATTGAGATCAGTAATTATTATTGGAGGGATTTTAGTATTTTTAGGATATGGGCTATTGGGTTTCTTAGGCTTTTCTGGTTGGGTCATATTAATATCTTCTTTATTAGCGTCGTCATTATTCGCGTCAAGCATTTCCTCGTTGTTGAGGGAGTCAAAGCGGGATGAAGTGCTGATCGTTTGTGAACTGTAGGAAGATCCACTATCGCGGCGCGATCTTTTAGCTGGTTTAACTACTGACCAATCGTTAGCGCTTTCGCTAGTGGAAGGCGGGAACTGCGATATGATAGTGTCTACATCTCGTTTTGGTATAAATGAATAGAGCTTTTGCTCTTGGGTTTTGAGTTCGGCTTGCATTGAGCGACGTAGCTGAACGCTTTCTTTTGTGATTGGAAGTTGTTGAACTTTTGCTATGGCGTCTTTGAGCTCTTGTATGTGGTGAACAATTTGTTGAACTTCATTGTCAAAGTCAGTCGTCGTCCACGGCTTATTGAGGCATTTGCCTTTGTTATCAATCGACATTTTGCTGGCAATCAGGTGGTTTGAAGAAGCAAAATCATACTTACAAAAAATCAAGATGAAGAGAGAGCAAAAAACAAGACTTCACTCAATGAGTGAAGCAATCTGGTGTACTGATGTTGAGAGGGCGTGTCTTGCCCTTTTAGATGGAGGGTAGATGCCGAACTCTCGGCCAATCACGGCTCTTGGTCTCTTCTGTGAGCTGCGAATAGCAGGATCAAGGATCAAGGAAGTGCAATTTACGGAGTTCATAGGCAATGACGCCTTTACCTCCACATCTTCAAAGGAAATTTAATCATCCGAAAGAGGGTATTGTCAAATAGGGTAAAAATTTTGATAAGCCGAATGACTTGGAGTAAGTGCCTTCACACTGAGTCAAAAAAAAGGCAAAAAACTCAGAAGGTCTTAATTTTGCGCCGAAAAAGGGCCAGAATAATTTAGATAGGGGCAGCCATAAAAATTTTGACTAGAAATATAAAAGGTGAAGTTTCCTTGAACCTTGATAATCATTTTCTTGGCATACGTCAGATGAAGGGCACGCAGGGGAATTCCGTTGCGCGCTCTTCGAGGTGGGGGGGGAGGGGGGGAACCTGTTTACAGGTCGAAAAAGTGGTTCAGTCAGTGATCAGCTGGGAGGGAGAAGTTTCATTTTATTTTTGACCGCTAGTCATTGCGGTTTTTAAAAGCCAAAAAGGATGCTGTTAAGCGCCTAGGAAAGTTCCTTCTTAAAAGAAGAGAGAAGTTAAAATTTAAAGAATATTTTTCAGTTTTAGAGGGAACTTTTTCAGTTTTATTTTAGTTGAAAGATGATAGTAAGTTAAAGCAGTCCTATTTGACTGTGATGTTTCTTGTTAAAGAAACGTTAAAGAGGTTCCTCGAGTTAATGCCGTGTGCATTAAAGAACTTTAGAGGCGGGGGGGGGTTAAGGAACGAGAGGTAATTATTCACGTGGTTATCGGTGTGCTCATATCTAGCCCGTTTAAAAGGCAGAGTCGAATATTCCCTATTGAGTACCGCTCTGGGTCTCTTTCGGGAAGAAGCAACTGCAGGATCGTATACGGGTAGCATATGAAGCACAGGATTAGCGACACGTTGAATATTTTTGAAAAATTTTTCCGAAAGTCGCTGTATATAGCGATTAATGGGCATAATTTTGAGGTCGTTATGAATCTCTTCGTTCCGTACATACCACGGAGCTTTTAGAATTTGCCGAAGCATTTTAGATTGAAAAATTTGGACATGTTTTCTGTTAGTCAGTGCGCATGGGCCCCATACGGGACATGCATACGTAAGAACCGGCCTAATCATTGATTTGTAGAGCAAGATTTTGTTATCAGTTGACAGGTCGCTATGACTAGCTAAGAGGGGGCGTAGGGCGGTCTTGACAGCTGTCGCACCCGCTATGATTTTGCGGATGTGAGGCTGCCAAGTTAATTTTGAGTCTAGTAAAACACCTAGATATTTGTAAGAAGAGACCCAGGGAATAGGTTCACCGAAGAGCATTAAATTGGGTAAATTTGGGATATTTCTTCGGATGAACATGGTGGCAGCACATTTTGCGACATTAATTTTGATTTTGTACAGACCGAGCCAGAGTTCTAAGGTCGAAAGGTAACTCTGCAATTGTGAGATTACCTGGAGGGTGTTGGAGTGTTGAGAAATGATGGCTGTATCGTCTGCGTATAATGCAAGATCGATATTTGGGGCCTTAGGAATATCATTTACATAAAGGTTAAAGATTGCGGGGGCGAGGAGACTTCCTTGAGCCACCCCAGCATAGATTGGGCGGGGAGAGGAGAATTCGTGGTTAACTCGCACGCGGAAACTGCGTCCGGTCAAGTACGAGTTAATAATTTTAATGAGATGAGCCGAAAAACCAAGCCGCATGAGCTTGTAAATAATCCCGTCATGCCAAGTCCTGTCAAAGGCTTTGGCAACGTCTAGATAGACAATTCCAGTTCTCTCTCGCTTACGAAAGCCTTCATGAATGAATTCCACTACACGGAGTAACTGGTGTACCGTGGAGTGTTTAGGTCGGAAGCCGAATTGTTCCGGGATTAGTAAATTTTTATCCCGACAGAATTCATTCAGGCGATTAAGTAAGACAAATTCATAGATCTTAGAGAGAGAAGATAACAGACTGATGGGTCTGTAATTGACGGGCAGGTTTAAATTTTGTCCCGGTTTTGGAATGGGAACGACTGCTGCAATTTTCCAACAGTCGGGGAAATAGCTTCTCCTGAGCATTAAATTTATGAGGACCGTGATCCATACGATAAACATAGGGGGGAAGTTTTTGATCATGCGATTCGAAATAGAATCTATGCCAGGTGCCTTGTCAGGTTTCAGTTTGTCAATGAAAACCATGACTTCAGAAGGGTCCGTCGGCCTGAGTTCTGGTGTGGTAGGTTGTGATAGAAAATCTTTAACCCGTGCTTGTATGCGCCCCTGTGTAACCGGACGGTTACAGTAGGAGTCGTGGTTTGTTGTGAATTGAGTTGCAAGGCTGTCAGCTATGACATTTGCCTTTTCTGAGTCAGTGTAGGCCATCTGCGCGCCATCGGCCGTTTGAAGGGGCGGAATGTAAGTTTTATGTTTGCGTAATCGGGCGGCTGCGCGCCAAATCGATTTGTCTTCAGTCGTTAGGGACTCAATGAATGTTTTCCACTCCGCTTGTTTTAATAAGCGGGTTTCGGTCCTTATCTCGTTCTGTATCTTGCGAAATTGGGCACGGATATTGGGATCTCGTGACCTTTGCCAAATTCTTCGCAAGTAATTTCGCTGCTTAATTTTGAATTTAGTCTCAGGTGGGAGCCTAGCACCTGGATGTTTACGTGGCTTTGAAGCCGCAGCTCTCGCTTCTTTCAGTAAAGACTCCAAACTTTTGATATGCCTGTCAAAGTCCGAATTGCTGGAAATTTTGATGGGAGGGAGTGAAGTTTTTTCCAAAATAAATCTAAAGTCGTCCCAATTTGTTGAGACTTGCTCCTCTAATTTTGAGTATCGATTTTGAATATCTAGGGATATCAAAACGGGGTAGTGATCAGAGTCCAATTCCTGAATCACTTTTATCTCATGCCGAAAGAATATGTTATAAAAGGCAGCCAGATCAAGAACTGCAGGGGACCCTCTATGAGGGTAAAAGGTCGGGAGGGTAGGAGCAATGATCTGTACATGGTTACTCTGGCACCATGAATTTAGACTAATACCATACCTGTTCCTGTTAGAACAAAACCATGCGGTATGGCGTGAATTTAGATCACCAGCAATTATTAGGTGATTTGAAATATTCAAAATTTTATCAAAATCACTGACAGGAAAAGCTGGCCTTCCACGCGCTGTAGACAGTGGAGGTAAATAAGCTGAGACTATTGTTAGCGGGGAGGAATTTTGAAGGAAAATTTTGATGATTGTCGCTTCCAAAAAATTTAAATCAGGGGTCGGTATCATGTGGTGCTTTAACGAACGCTTCACATAGATACAAGTGCCGCCACAGGGATTTCTGCCCTGTGACACCCTGTCAGTACAATAAATGTCATAATTCCCAATTTTGGGAGTATTCCCTGGGGTAAGGTGAGTCTCTTGGACTAAAAACACGCCAATATCGTGCTCTACAACAAAATCACGAACTTCGTGAATTTTTGAAGTTAAACCATTGGCATTCCATGTGCAAATGGTCAGTTCTCTGATGTTGTTTGAACTGTTATTTATACAATTGAATTTTATGCCGTTGTTAAAGGTTCATCACTGAAAAAACAGAAGACATGGGTCTAAAAAAGCCTAATTAGGTTGAAAGCTCAACATAGCTTTCATAAATATAAAATGCCCTCATTAAAGCATCTGCTTGCCTGAGTTTAGGCATTGCTTTTTTGAAGGCAAGGAGCAGAATATGCTTGTCTACCGCTGGGTTGCGGGAGATTTCAATTAAGCATTTTAGTGTAGATGAGAAGACGTCGTCTGAATCATTGCTACACTCTGCTGTGGCTGACACTGCTGGGGCTGCAGGGGCTTCTGCAACCGGCAGTCTTGGATTCGTGGATTTGAATCCGTGCTCGGTGGTGTTCTTCACCATCTGTGCATAAGATGGTGAACTGACGTTGCTCGGGGGAGCAGGCATGGGACGTCTTGTCTCAGCGTTTGCTGGGGGTTTAGAAGAACCCTGAGGGGGGGCTGTTTGAGCAGCTGCCCTAGTCCTAGGCGCGGAATTTTTACCGCGAGCCCGTTTGTTGCCTGGGTATCGGGGACAAGATTTGTACGATGCTGGGTGATCTCCACCGCAGTTGCAGCAAGTGGCTGGTACATCTAATCCTTTGGTACACTCACGTGCCCAATGGGGTCCAGAGCATCTGACACAACGGATTGGAAGAGTGCAGAGTTCCGAAGAATGGAAAAAGCCCTGGCACCGAAAGCATTGAGTAGGGCCCTTGCGGCCGCGGTAACGCTCAATGCTGATCTCTGTGCCCCACATGTCAGTGACGGCAAACAGATGATCGAGGAAGGGGTGTGGGATAACTTGTAAATATACAAGTGGCATTGGGTGTCTGGAGCCAGGCTGAGTAAGCCGAACGATGCGATGCACTTTAAATCCCATCGCCTCAACTTCCTCTTTGATATCCCCGATTTCAGTTTCAACAGGGAGGCCTCTGATAACAATTTTAACTGGCCGGTCCTGCTTTAAGTCGAAAGTTTTGAACTGGATGCCGGCTTGCTTCATCCAGCGGGTAACCTCCCTGAACTCCAGCTCTGTCTGAACAAAAATTTTGAGATAAGGTCCAGTCAGTATGCTCCGTAAGTTTGGGGCAATTTCTCTCATGAAAGACACTTGCGTCTTCCAGTTTTTGCTGCTTTTGAGATGTATTGCCGGAATCTCAGACTGCGGTGGTGGTGGGGGGGGGGGAACGTTCCGTGCCTGTTCGGAATTAACTCCCTCACTATTACTAGCAGTAACAATTTCTGCTTCATTAGAAGGCTCATTGATTAAAGAATTTTTGATTTTCTCATACTTGTTAGTACTCCTCTCCTTTTTAGGAGTAGCATTTTTTTCGATGGCTGTCAATTTAGAATTTGGAATAGAGCTATTTTTATCTTTAGCGTTTAAAGCCAAATCGTCTATTGTAAGATCCACAATAGGCGCCTTCCCTTGCTTTCGAGTCGCGGGGGTGATAAACCCGTCTGAGTCTATTGTCTGCGTCTTTCGCTTCCGCGATGACGTAGACTGGACTGGTTTCCCCCGCACCTCGTGCGTGGGATTAGATGCCTCGTGCTTGCAAGGATCTTCTGCGGATTGAGCGGCGGCCATCTTGGCTAAGCGCTCGCTCTCCAATATATTTAAAAATTCCTCTCTAGTTGAGGGAAGATGAAAAATTGGAACATCTAGAGCATTAGCAATGTCATTTATCTTGTGAAAAAGTGACTTACCCGCCCGGTCGAGTTGATCGTATCCATTAGTGTCCAACGGAGAAGGAGTTCGCTTCATGAAGCTCTTCTGCCTCTGGATAGCTTCAAACTGTTGCTTTAGATCGTAGAACTGTATTACGAGGTTCATGCGCTCGTCATCTGGCGACGCCGATTGCACAGAGGGAGCATGATCCCTGGTCTCACTCATTTCTTCATCAATAACCACATTATTTTCGCATAAATTCGGAGAATTGCCCTGCGTTGGCGGGAGCTCGTTACACGAGCGACCGTCACCCTCGCTCCAATCACGGCTCTTGGTCTCTTCTGTGAGCTGCGAATAGCAGGATCGTATGCTGGAATCTGCTGAAGTGCTCGGTTATCAATCTGTTCAATTTTGAGGAATAAATTTTGACTAAGCTTTTCAATATGATAATCTACAGGTTTAATATTTAGGTCCGAATGAATCACATCTATACGGACGTACCAGGCTGCATTCAGGGCCATACGTAAGGTTTTACTTTGAAAAGATTGAAGTTTTTTCACATGAGTTTTTGCAGCAGTACCCCAGATTGTACATGCATACATAAAGACAGGTCTTATAATGGATGTATAGAGAAGGATTTTGTTTTTAATTGACAGATTGCTCTTTCGAGCTAAAAAAGGGTAAAGTTGGGCTCTAGCACCTTTCGCTTTGTTGAGAACATTTTCAATGTGAAGGCGCCAGGTTAATTTTGAATCAAGTACAACTCCTAGGTACTTGTAAGAATTTGACCAGGGAACATAGTCATCAAAGAATTTAATATTAATGGAAGGGTACGGGAGGGGGCTACGTTTGAATATCATAGCAGCACATTTAGCAACATTAATTTTTATTTTACAAGTGATGAGCCAGTGCTCAAGGCTGGAGAGATATCTCTGAATGATTTGGACCAAGCTTTCAAGGCGTGTGTGTTGAGCTAGGATGGCCGTATCATCTGCATAAAGTGCAAGAGTGATACTAGGTGATTTTGGTATGTCATTTATGAAAATGTTGAACAAAATTGGGCCTAAAAGTGACCCTTGGGGGACGCCGCTTAGTATAGGACGGGGTGCCGAAATGAAAGAATTAACTCGTACAGAAAAAGATCTATTAGTGAGGTACGAATTAATTACATGGATTAAATGGGCCGAAACGTCAAGTCGTATGAGCTTGATAATAAGTCCTATATGCCAAGTCCTATCAAATGCTTTGGCTATGTCAAGAAATAAAGCGCCAGTAAGCATTTTGTTACGAAACCCTTCGTGAATGAACTCCACTGTCCTCAGCAGCTGGTGCGTGGTGCAGTGTTTTGCTCGAAATCCAAATTGTTCATCAATCAGAACGTTGTGATTTCGGAGAAAATCATTCAGGCGTTTAAGTAACACAAACTCGTATATCTTAGATAACGAGGATAGGAGGCTGATAGGTCTATAATTTTGAGGATTAGAAAGGCTTTGGCCTGGTTTTGGAATAGGCACAATAAGTGCTTGTTTCCAGCTTTGAGGAAAATAGCAATGCTGTATCCTATAATTTATAAGCATTACTAAGAAAAATAGATAGTTGGTGGGTAGATTTTTAATCATACGATTAGAAATAGAGTCCATACCAGGGGCTTTTTTGGGTTTGAGCTTGGTAATGTATTCACTTACCTCGCTCATGGATGTATAGTGTATATCTCTCGCGAAAGGCGAGGAGAGGAAACGTTCAACATCTTGTGGGAAAGAACTTGCGCTGTTCGCAAAAATTCCTTCATTAAGTGGTGTAAATTGGGTTTGAAGAGAATCCGCAATTAGTTCGGATTTCTCAGCGTATGTTTGAGCCACCACTGCGTCCGTAGCTAAGGACGGAATGTTAGATTTGTGTTTGCGTAGGCGGGCTGATGCGCGCCAAAGACTGTTATCATTAGTCGTTAGGGACTGAATGTAATTCGTGTATTGTGATTGGAAGAACTGGTCACATGATGCCTTGATCTCATTTTGGAGAGCACGGAGTTGAATTTTTAGACCTGGATTCCTATTTCTTTGCCAAAGTCTCCGTACTTTATTCTTTTCTTTATTTTGAGTTTAATTTCTTGGGGTAATTTACGAAAATTGGGTCTAAGGGTGGGTTTTGATACTTCCTTATAAGTATCTGTTAGGATGGACGTTAAGTGATCAACTGCCGAGTCTATATCATGGCTGGATTTAATTTCAAGGGAGGGCAAATCTTTACTTTTAAGTTTGAAACCAAAATTGTCCCAGTTTGTAGAGACGAGTGCTGTAGAATTTTGATTAAAAGTAGTACAATTAAGGTCTATGATTACGGGGTTGTGATCTGAAGATAAACAGTTTTCAACAGTCACGTGATATCCAAAAGGGATGTTTCGAAAGAGTGCCAAATCTATGAATGATGGGGCACCCCGTGAACCATATCTAGTAGGGGAATCCGGCGCAATAATTTTAATTTGGGCGCACTGAGCCCATTTTAGAAGGCCACGACCAGCAGGGTTTGATCTATGACAACGCCAATGCTGATGGTGACAATTTAAATCACCAGCTATGATAAGATTATTTGAAAAATTGAGCAGTTTATTGAAATCTACCACAGGAAAATTTCCACCTGGTGGGAGATAGGCAGAGATCATAACTAGGGATGGTAAATTTTGAATAAAGATTTCGATAATTGTTGCTTCAAGTTTGCTCATATTTGGTGTGTCAATTCTACGATGCGGAATAGAGTTTTTTATGTAAATACAAGTGCCACCATGATAGACATCACGTGTATTCGAAGCTTGTCTGTCATTTTTATATAGTGCATAATCTACAAGCTTGGGAGCTCTCCCTGGCTGGAGCATTCACTCAGCGCGGATCGGAATAGATTCTCGATAAAATAAATCAATTAGATTTATGTGTTGCAAAATACCGCTCTCTGACCCTTAGTAGTTATATCCCACTTCTCAAAATGTTGGTTGATAAGAAAGCCATTTTAAATATACAGAACGTGGACTTGAAATGTTTTGTATGGTGTATACTAGCACTTAAAATGAAGATTGACAGGAAAAATAACCCGTTCAGGGTTAGTCATTACACTCGCTGTGAAGCGGGTGTAAAAATAGGTACTGTCCAATGCCCCGTTCAAGTGACAAAATTTCCAGTCATCGAAAGATTGAATGGCATCCGCATTAACGTCTTTGGTTATGAAGATGAGGAAGTGTTTCCGCTGTATGTATCCCCTCAAGAAAATGAGTACTGTATTAATTTGTTGTACATATCTAATGAAGGAGGTAGTCATTATTGCCTCATTAGAAATTTTTCCGAGTTTAATGGGGAATTTAAATTATGATGGGAGCACCTTTTGTCCCCACAGATTTTCGGAGAAGAAAAATTTGAAAAAGCGTATTATATTCTGCGGAGAACACTCACTGCAGCATACCAAAATGCTCACAACAGAAGAAAAATATCTTTCATTTAAAAAACAGCATTTCCAACATCCAATTCCATATATCATATATGGTGATTTCTAAACTATAGTTAAAAAAAGCACACGTCGGAACCCAGTAATGCAGCCTCATTTACGCAAACCATTATGAAGCACAAAGCTTGCGTGTACGCCTATATCGCTTTTTTTTTGGATTTTCGTTCATTCGCAGACTCTTAAAAAATGCCTCCTCAAGCATCTGGGAAAGCTGTAAAGAAGGCCGGAAAGGTGTGAGTGGTGATGAGTAAACCGACGAGTGAGTTTAACCCTAACGCGGATAGCTTTCCGCCGCTACCCCGTGACTCCGGCGACACGGATATGGAGTGTGGGGTCGCCGCTACTTCTGTTTCTTCTACGCCGTTTCCTGTGGATTTTGCTATGACTGAAGACGACCTGATTGATAGTGTTGCGGACTTATGGAAACTACGTGCCAAGGTGCAATTATATGGTGATACCATCTGCGAAATGGAGCGGATACGGCAGCCATCGGACCCCCCTTCGGAGACATTGGTGAGCATGAACCAGGCACTGAACAAGCTGGTCCCGGAGATCGAGATACTGCAAGGTAAGTGCGAAATTATGGCAAGTTATTTTCCCCATTTGAAAATTAATCTTGGCAAAGCTGGTATTGATAATGTAAATGATAATAATGGAAATATTTCTTCTAATTTAAATGATGCTACTGTTGATGTATGTAAATCCGGAGGAAATTCTAAGTCAGTTTCCAACGGCAGTCAGTCTTCTCATGTGCACACTCCCGCCGTTACGCGCAGTGCTGCTAAAAGGAAGTCGTATATTAATGACTCTTCGGATAGCGACGGCTTTGTGAAACCTATTAAAACGGCTAGAGCCGTACACATGAAAAATTCTCCAAATAATGACATTGCTACTAAAAATAAATTTGATGCTCTAGCCGAGGCTTCTCATGATAATGTAAACAATGATATGGTCAATTCTAACGTTGCCGCTAGTCTCAACAACTTAACTTTAACTGACGGCAATAACTTGCAGCAGCAACAGGCGAGCGTAAATTCTGTCCCCCCTATTATGGTCAAACCAGGAGCGGAAGCACGATTCGACAACTATCTGGACGAGTTGGCTGTTAAACTACCCAATGTTGATTTTCTTGGCCGCATTAGCGGTGAATTTTTAAAAATCATGCCAAAAACGCCGGATGATCACAGGATCATCAGCGACTATTTTCAAAAAAATAATGTTGAGCATTTTCTGGTAAATTTACGGCATGAAAGGCCAATTAAAATTGTTATACGAGGATTGCCCTCGAATATGGATAAAACAAAAATTCATAATGCGCTTAGCACGAGAGGCTTTCACGTTCACAAAGTTGTACAGCTTACGAAGTTCCGTACCAAAGCCCCTATGCCATTGTTCCAGGTGCAGTTATTTAAAAACGACCGAGTTGAGGACATCTATTCACTACAAGATCTACTGAGGTTTTCCATCACGGTGGAAAAATATATTACCAAAAACCTGGTGTCGCAGTGCTTCAACTGCCAGAAATGGCACCATAGCTCCGAGAATTGTCACTTCGCTCCGAAGTGTGTAAAGTGCGCCGGAGACCACCAGACCAGGAATTGCACCAAAGGACAACTGGAGGAACCCAAATGCTCAAACTGCTCTGGTAATCACCCAGCAAGTTATCGTGGATGCCCACGCTTCCCCTCGGTACGGAAGAAAACTCCAAAATTTTCAAATACTGTGTCTGGATACAGCTATGCACAGGCGGCTAAGGTCGGATCACAAGATGCACGGAACTCAGATCGGCCCATTGGCCACGCCCATAGTGCACGCCCTGCTGCTGCAATGCGGACACCATTGGTCAATACTGCTAGCCAAAATAATATTACCACCAATAACGCTAGTACAGGACTGCTTAATTTTAACTCAAATAATAATGTGTCTAATATATCTGATTTTATAGAGCTGATGCAAATTATGTCCGAATTTCAAAAAGCATTTGGCCCTAATCTAAACCATATTCTCAGAGCTTTCAAAACTGAATTGCCCAACATTCAAAATTGTACGTCGCTAGGCGACAAAGTTAATATCTTATATCGCGTCGTTGAAGACGTTAACGGGATAGCTAGCATGAATTGATTATGGCCAGTGGTGTTCGTATCGTAACATGGAATGCTCAGGGATTGTTTCACCGAATCCATGAACTTAGAGAATTTATAAAGGAGTATGACCCTGATATCATCCTCATACAGGAACACATGCTTGGTCCTAATGTAGTGTTTAGTATCAATAATTATGTTTTGTATCGCCTAGATCGGATCAGGAGCTCGCGGCATGCTGAAGGCGGTTTGCTTGTACTCATTAAGTGCTCTATCCCTCATACTCGCATAACACTTCCACAGCTTTTAGCCGTAGAGGCATTAGCTATCACAGTCACTCCACGCACCTCACGACCATACACTGTTATCTCCACTTACATTCCACACAACAAACCCAGGCATAAGCATGTAGCTGCCGATTTGCAACTACTTTCGAGACTCAACAATAGAATAATTTTAGGTGGAGATTTTAATGCACACCACCGCGATTGGAACTGCGTTAACACCAATTACCTTGGACGAGTAATCCACCAGTTCGCCCATACGGCCGGTATTACCATCGCAGCTCCCCCACCCCAACACGTTACGGCGAGACTACTGCTTCGGTTTTGGACTTTTTCCTCATCAGGGGAATTATGCATGCTACAGCCGAAGCAGTCGATGAACTTTCCTCGGATCATAACCCTGTTATTATCAACTTGGATATTGCTCGCCCTAACTCACCAGACCAAAGAGCTTTTGTCACTAATTGGTGCTCTTACACCAAAGCTCTAAACAACACACACTATGCAACACATGAAATACACAGCAGGGAACATATTGATAACTTGGTGAGTGAACTAACTTCCGAAATGCATGCAGCACTCGAGCAAAACAGCAAAGCCATTCCAGATCGTCGAATGCAAAGAAACGCGGAGGTTAAAAACCTCATCAAACGTAGGAATGCGGCACGAAAAGAATGGCAGAGACGCAGGCATCCGAGTGACAAGCTGTTGCTCAAAAAATTAAATCACGAAGTCAGGAACCTTACACGACAACAGGCACATAAAGATTGGACTAACTACTTACAGTCGCTTAACCCGGAAGATAACTCTATCTGGGAAGCGGCCGCTAAGTACAAAAGATGCTACAACAACATTCCGCCCCTTAATGGCCCGCAAGGAATTGCATACACTGACTCTGAAAAGGCTGAATCGCTTGCCGATCACTTTGCCGATCAGTTTCATACACACAACATTTCTCACCCCCCCCACAGAAAAATTTGTTACTGACACTGTCACAAACTTCCATTACAATCCCAACGCATACAACATTCCTCCCGTTCTCCCATCGGAAGTTCTTATGCACATCGTTAAACTTAAAACGCGTAAGAGTCCCGGACGGGACAAAATCACTAATAAGATGCTTAAAAATATGGGTATCATTACTGTCTTCAAACTAGTTCACATCATAAATCTGATTCTACGATACGGCTATTTCCCCTCGGCGTGGAAAACAGCAGTTATTTCACCTCTCCTAAAACCAGGGAAAGATCCAACTGCAGCGATCAGTTATAGGCCAATCAGCTTGCTGTCGGCACTTAGCAAAGTCGCAGAGCACGTGATCCTGAGAAGACTTCTTCAGTTTGTGGAGGAAAAACACATCATCATTCCCCAGCAACACGGATTTCGGAAATCACATTCAACCACCCATCAACTATACAGAGTTACCGAACTTATCTCCTATGGATTGCAGAACAGATTAGCTACTGGTGCCATATTTCTCGATGTTGCTAAGGCTTTCGATAGGGTTTGGCTGGAGGGCCTCATAACAAAGCTCATAGTGCAGGGAGTCCCTGCCTACATTACACACACCATCTCTTCCTATCTACGTGATAGAAATTTCGTCGTTCGTGTTAATAATACATACTCCACAAGTCGTACCATTTATAGTGGCGTCCCACAAGGGTCGCTTTTAGGACCATTACTTTACACGAACGACATTCCACACATGCACGACTCTACACTCGCAATGTACGCAGATGACACCGCAATCCTTGCCCAAAATGCATCTGTTAGTTCAGTTGTACAAACACTCCAATCCCACGTTCATGCATTGGAAACCTGGCTTCAGCACTGGAAAGTTAAGGTCAATGTTGAAAAATCGGAGGCCATTCTGTTCACCCATAAAACTAAAATGGATGCCTCCTGGCAAATTTTTATGAATAACAGTACAATTCCCTGGACCAAGCAAGCCCGATACCTAGGTATTATTCTTGATAGCCATCTCACATGGAAGCCCCACATTGACCATGTTATTACAAAGTACCGAGCTCGTAAAAGTGTACTCAACCCCTTAATTGCTCGGGACAGTGGTTTATCTTTAACAAATAAGTTACTCCTTTATAAATCCATGTTACGACCCATCCTAACATACGCAGGTCCCGCATGGGGCTTCGTATGTGACTCTCGGATGAAAAAATTGCAAGTGAGCCAGAATACCTACCTACGACAAATTACGCGCTGCCGGTGGTTCATACGTAACGAGGCATTGCACAGGGAATTAAATATTCCCACCATACGTGATTTCATCAAGCATCTATCAAAAAGATTTATCCGAAGGATTCCACGTACAGGCAACTGTACAATTCCTCGTCTCTCGTACAATTTTCGCCATCCTCGTTATCGTAGAAGACCACTAGCAGTGCTCAGATAATTGTCGCTGTTGTATTTCAAATGAAATCTTTATCCTTATATATTTATTGAAAAAAAAAAAAAAAAAAAAGTTTAAAAATTTATATGCACAAAGAAATGCCAAGAAAATCAAATAATCAGTAAACGCACTTGTGTATATGAGGGGGAAAAAAAAAAAAGAAAAAAAAAGAAAGGATTTGTATATATATTTGTGATTATGTGTGTTCAAAGTTAATATAATGCTGTTGTTAATGTGTAAAAAGCTTGTAACATATGGTATCATTTGCATACCTGTGACCTTAGCTTACTTACTGTACATAGGTTTAGCCCGAAATTCCGACCGGGCTAGAACTGTTCCTGTCTCTATTTCAATGTTTTGTATTATATTGTATTGTATTTTTTGTAAATTCTGGCTCACACGGCAATCATTCGACTGTCTAATTGCTCCTAATGTATAATATGTTATTTCTAATATGTTGTATTTCTGTAAATTAGTCCAATACTCAGTACCAGCTTTTCCTAGCATCTGATTGGTTGCTAATAACAGCCTCTCGCGCTACCAGACTCCACCCCTTTTCTCCTGCAGCTTGCCATGATTTCGCAGATGGACTTCCCACTTTCGACCAATCAGCGTAGCGCCTGCTCTGTAGTGGGCAACTGATCCTTCGGCGACCTTTCTTACAACAATCCGTTCATCTTTAATGTTCGGGCATGTTATTTTCGGCCCATCTTCCCATCTTCTGTTCTCTGTACCACATGTTTTGTATTTTCTCTACATTTCAGGAACATTCTATGCTCAGTAAAAATCACAAGTTCGAAAATCGCCAACATTGGTTATCCCGGGATAGCGCAACCGCGCGGGAGCCCGCTTTAGCGAACTGCGTTCGCCTGAGTCGCCAGAAGTAATTTGCTCTGGTCAATGCCAGGCTGATTAGAAATTTGGATTATAGCCAAAAGGATCTCGGTACAATTTAGAGTCGAATTTGCTCCTAAGGGGACCGATAGATTTGGAAGAATTTGGGGTCCAGTCTGTTGCATACCCGTAAGGGCAGCAGAGTATGATACTCCAGGGCGAGTATTATTTGCACTGGGAGTGTGTGCAGCCGGCAGAACTGGAAATGTATTATGTTGTAAGTTAAATTTGTTTGTGTTGTCAACGGTCTGACTGGGTTTGGTGCTTGGCTTTGGAGGTTGTCTGTTTTTGGAGCCTGGGAACTTCGGGCAGGAACGCCAGTTAGCAGCATGGTTTCCCGAACAATTTGCACATTTGTTCGGTTCTTCAAATGGTTTAGTACATTCTTTGGCTTGATGCGGCCCAGCGCATCTAACGCATCGTCTTGGTAATGTGCAGACTTCAGATGAATGAAAGAATCCCTGACAACGCCAGCATTGGGAGGGACCCTTCTGTCCTTTGAAGTGTTCCATGGATACTTCAGTTCCAAGGAGTTCAGTTATCCAACGGCAGTCAGTCTTCTCATGTGCACACTCCCGCCGTTACGCGCAGTGCTGCTAAAAGGAAGTCGTATATTAATGACTCTTCGGATAGCGACGGCTTTGTGAAACCTATTAAAACGGCTAGAGCCGTACACATGAAAAATTCTCCAAATAATGACATTGCTACTAAAAATAAATTTGATGCTCTAGCCGAGGCTTCTCATGATAATGTAAACAATGATATGGTCAATTCTAACGTTGCCGCTAGTCTCAACAACTTAACTTTAACTGACGGCAATAACTTGCAGCAGCAACAGGCGAGCGTAAATTCTGTCCCCCCTATTATGGTCAAACCAGGAGCGGAAGCACGATTCGACAACTATCTGGACGAGTTGGCTGTTAAACTACCCAATGTTGATTTTCTTGGCCGCATTAGCGGTGAATTTTTAAAAATCATGCCAAAAACGCCGGATGATCACAGGATCATCAGCGACTATTTTCAAAAAAATAATGTTGAGCATTTTCTGGTAAATTTACGGCATGAAAGGCCAATTAAAATTGTTATACGAGGATTGCCCTCGAATATGGATAAAACAAAAATTCATAATGCGCTTAGCACGAGAGGCTTTCACGTTCACAAAGTTGTACAGCTTACGAAGTTCCGTACCAAAGCCCCTATGCCACTGTTCCAGGTGCAGTTATTTAAAAACGACTGAGTTGAGGACATCTATTCACTACAAGATCTACTGAGGTTTTCCATCACGGTGGAAAAATATATTACCAAAAACCTGGTGTCGCAGTGCTTCAACTGCCAGAAATGGCACCATAGCTCCGAGAATTGTCACTTCGCTCCGAAGTGTGTAAAGTGCGCCGGAGACCACCAGACCAGGAATTGCACCAAAGGACAACTGGAGGAACCCAAATGCTCAAACTGCTCTGTTAATCACCCAGCAAGTTATCGTGGATGCCCACGCTTCCCCTCGGTACGGAAGAAAACTCCAAAATTTTCAAATACTGTGTCTGGATACAGCTATGCACAGGCGGCTAAGGTCGGATCACAAGATGCACGGAACTCAGATCGGCCCATTGGCCACGCCCATAGTGCACGCCCTGCTGCTGCAATGCGGACACCATTGGTCAATGCTGCTAGCCAAAATAATATTACCACCAATAACGCTAGTACAGGACTGCTTAATTTTAACTCAAATAATAATGTGTCTAATATATCTGATTTTATAGAGCTGATGCAAATTATGTCCGAATTTCAAAAAGCATTTGGCCCTAATCTAAACCATATTCTCAGAGCTTTCAAAACTGAATTGCCCAACATTCAAAATTGTACGTCGCTAGGCGACAAAGTTAATATCTTATATCGCGTCGTTGAAGACGTTAACGGGATAGCTAGCATGAATTGATTATGGCCAGTGGTGTTCGTATCGTAACATGGAATGCTCAGGGATTGTTTCACCGAATCCATGAACTTAGAGAATTTATAAAGGAGTATGACCCTGATATCATCCTCATACAGGAACACATGCTTGGTCCTAATGTAGTGTTTAGTATCAATAATTATGTTTTGTATCGCCTAGATCGGATCAGGAGCTCGCGGCATGCTGAAGGCGGTTTGCTTGTACTCATTAAGTGCTCTATCCCTCATACTCGCATAACACTTCCACAGCTTTTAGCCGTAGAGGCATTAGCTATCACAGTCACTCCACGCACCTCACGACCATACACTGTTATCTCCACTTACATTCCACACAACAAACCCAGGCATAAGCATGTAGCTGCCGATTTGCAACTACTTTCGAGACTCAACAATAGAATAATTTTAGGTGGAGATTTTAATGCACACCACCGCGATTGGAACTGCGTTAACACCAATTACCTTGGACGAGTAATCCACCAGTTCGCCCATACGGCCGGTATTACCATCGCAGCTCCCCCCACCCCAACACGTTACGGCGAGACTACTGCTTCGGTTTTGGACTTTTTCCTCATCAGGGGAATTATGCATGCTACAGCCGAAGCAGTCGATGAACTTTCCTCGGATCATAACCCTGTTATTATCAACTTGGATATTGCTCGCCCTAACTCACCAGACCAAAGAGCTTTTGTCACTAATTGGTGCTCTTACACCAAAGCTCTAAACAACACACACTATGCAACACATGAAATACACAGCAGGGAACATATTGATAACTTGGTGAGTGAACTAACTTCCGAAATGCATGCAGCACTCGAGCAAAACAGCAAAGCCATTCCAGATCGTCGAATGCAAAGAAACGCGGAGGTTAAAAACCTCATCAAACGTAGGAATGCGGCACGAAAAGAATGGCAGAGACGCAGGCATCCGAGTGACAAGCTGTTGCTCAAAAAATTAAATCACGAAGTCAGGAACCTTACACGACAACAGGCACATAAAGATTGGACTAACTACTTACAGTCGCTTAACCCGGAAGATAACTCTATCTGGGAAGCGGCCGCTAAGTACAAAAGATGCTACAACAACATTCCGCCCCTTAATGGCCCGCAAGGAATTGCATACACTGACTCTGAAAAGGCTGAATCGCTTGCCGATCACTTTGCCGATCAGTTTCATACACACAACATTTCTCACCCCCCCCCACAGAAAAATTTGTTACTGACACTGTCACAAACTTCCATTACAATCCCAACGCATACAACATTCCTCCCGTTCTCCCATCGGAAGTTCTTATGCACATCGTTAAACTTAAAACGCGTAAGAGTCCCGGACGGGACAAAATCACTAATAAGATGCTTAAAAATATGGGTATCATTACTGTCTTCAAACTAGTTCACATCATAAATCTGATTCTACGATACGGCTATTTCCCCTCGGCGTGGAAAACAGCAGTTATTTCACCTCTCCTAAAACCAGGGAAAGATCCAACTGCAGCGATCAGTTATAGGCCAATCAGCTTGCTGTCGGCACTTAGCAAAGTCGCAGAGCACGTGATCCTGAGAAGACTTCTTCAGTTTGTGGAGGAAAAACACATCATCATTCCCCAGCAACACGGATTTCGGAAATCACATTCAACCACCCATCAACTATACAGAGTTACCGAACTTATCTCCTATGGATTGCAGAACAGATTAGCTACTGGTGCCATATTTCTCGATGTTGCTAAGGCTTTCGATAGGGTTTGGCTGGAGGGCCTCATAACAAAGCTCATAGTGCAGGGAGTCCCTGCCTACATTACACACACCATCTCTTCCTATCTACGTGATAGAAATTTCGTCGTTCGTGTTAATAATACATACTCCACAAGTCGTACCATTTATAGTGGCGTCCCACAAGGGTCGCTTTTAGGACCATTACTTTTTAGTCTTTACACGAACGACATTCCACACATGCACGACTCTACACTCGCAATGTACGCAGATGACACCGCAATCCTTGCCCAAAATGCATCTGTTAGTTCAGTCGTACAAACACTCCAATCCCACGTTCATGCATTGGAAACCTGGCTTCAGCACTGGAAAGTTAAGGTCAATGTTGAAAAATCGGAGGCCATTCTGTTCACCCATAAAACTAAAATGGATGCCTCCTGGCAAATTTTTATGAATAACAGTACAATTCCCTGGACCAAGCAAGCCCGATACCTAGGTATTATTCTTGATAGCCATCTCACATGGAAGCCCCACATTGACCATGTTATTACAAAGTACCGAGCTCGTAAAAGTGTACTCAACCCCTTAATTGCTCGGGACAGTGGTTTATCTTTAGCAAATAAGTTACTCCTTTATAAATCCATGTTACGACCCATCCTAACATACGCAGGTCCCGCATGGGGCTTCGTATGTGACTCTCGGATGAAAAAATTGCAAGTGAGCCAGAATACCTACCTACGACAAATTACGCGCTGCCGGTGGTTCATACGTAACGAGGCATTGCACAGGGAATTAAATATTCCCACCATACGTGATTTCATCAAGCATCTATCAAAAAGATTTATCCGAAGGATTCCACGTACAGGCAACTGTACAATTCCTCGTCTCTCGTACAATTTTCGCCATCCTCGTTATCGTAGAAGACCACTAGCAGTGCTCAGATAATTGTCGCTGTTGTATTTCGAATGAAATCTTTATCCTTATATATTTATTGAAAAAAAAAAAAAAAGTTTAAAAATTTATGTGCACAAAGAAATGCCAAGAAAATCAAATAATCAGTAAACGCACTTGTGTATATGAGGAAAAAAAAAAAAGGATTGTATATATATTTGTGATTATGTGTGTTCAAAAGTTAATATAATGCTGTTGTTAATGTGTAAAAAGCTTGTAACATATGGTATCATTTGCATACCTGTGACCTTAGCTTACTTACTGTACATAGGTTTAGCCCGAAATTCCGACCGGGCTAGAACTGTTCCTGTCTCTATTTCAATGTTTTGTATTATATTGTATTGTATTTTTTGTAAATTCTGGCTCACACGGCAATCATCCGACTGTCTAATTGCTCCTAATGTATAATATGTTATTTCTAATATGTTGTATTTCTGTAAATTAGTCCAATACTCAGTACCAGCTTTTCCTAGCATCTGATTGGTTGCTAATAACAGCCTCTCGCGCTACCAGACTCCACCCCTTTTCTCCTGCAGCTTGCCATGATTTCGCACATGGACTTCCCACTTTCGACCAATCAGCGTAGCGCCTGCTCTGTAGCGGGCAACTGATCCTTCGGCGACCTTTCTTACAACAATCCGTTCATCTATAATGTTCGGGCATGTTATTTTCGGCCCATCTTTTGTTCTCTGTACCACATGTTTTGTATTTTCTCTACATTTCAGGAACATTCTATGCTCAGTAAAAATCACAAGTTCGAAAATCGCCAACATTGGTTATCCCGGGATAGCGCAACCGCGCGGGAGCCCGCTTTAGCGAACTGCGTTCGCCTGAGTCGCCAGTTAGCAGCATGGTTTCCCGAACAATTTGCACATTTGTTCGGCTCTTCAAAGGGTTTAGTGCATTCTTTGGCTTGATGCGGCCCAGCGCATCTGACGCATCGTCTTGGTAAGGTGCAAACTTCAGATGAATGAAAAAATCCCTGACAACGCCAGCATTGGGAGGGACCTTTGAAGTGTTCCATGGATACCTCAGTTCCAAGGAGCTCAGTTATAGAATAGATTTCTTCGGCTTTGAGGCTATTGAAGATTTGTAAATAAAAGAGAGGCATTGGCATTTTGGTCTTCCATTTCTTTAGTTGAGAGATTTTGTGAATTTTGAAGCCAAGCACTTCAACCGCAGTCTGCACAACGTTGAGAGGTGTATTTGAGGGTAATCCCCTAATGACCACTTTAAGTGGTCTATCTGATTTGAGTGTGTGAGACTTGAATTCAATATTATTGTCTGTGAGGAATCTAACAACTGTTCTATAGTCGGTTTCATTAGTGGTTGTGAGTTTAAGAAAATCTATGTTTTGTTTGGAAAGAAAAGTTGGTGCATGTCGGCGTAGCTGATTGAGGAGAAAGAACCAATCAGCTCGCGGTTTTATGAAAATTGGAGGTGGTGCTTGAATTTTTGGTGTTTGAGTGACAGCCGGCTGCTGCGTCGAGTGTTCAGTGTTATCAGAGTTTTGTATGTTTGTGAAAGAATTGGATGTTGTAATGTTTTCATTATTATTAGTGTTGGGAAGTGGTTTTTTGGCAATTAAATGTTTTGGAGGAACTACAAATCCTTCATTGTCAGTGGGTCTGGTTCGTTTTTTAGAATCATTTTTGGGATTTTCTTTTGGAGGATTTTGATTGGCTGAGGATGAGGGTGGATTTGTATTTTGAGTTTTAGCGTTAGAATTTTGAGTTTTGGAGTCCGAATCAGGGGTTTTAGAAGTCTTTTTACATTCTCTGAAGAATTCCTCTTCAGTGGCAGGGAGGGTAAATAAATTTATGCCGAGTTTAGAACATACGGTATGTAGGGAAAATAAAACTTTCTCACCCTCATCCTGTAACTGTTTGATCATCTGGTCCTTATTCGGAGTGTCCGTTCGCTGTAGTCGCTGGATATCGAAAAGGAGGTCTGTGTGCCGATTCTTTAGTGAGTAAATCTGGATCGCGCTCTTGGATAGCTCTAGCGCTGAAGGAGAGGCAGGTGGAGTAGTTGCAGTTATTTCCATTTCGGTTTGTATCAGTAAAGGTGGAGGAGAAGTAGGTTGATTGCCCGCTGGCGGCGCCGTATTCAGGATACTATTCGCATTGACATTACGGAGCTCAGAGCTCGTACGTCCGTCACTGTTAGCAGCCATCGCTGTCAATCAATGAAATGATACTATGATCATCATCTGTCGCCCATGAACCTTATAAGAGATAGACTAACCCAGTAGGCGGGGCGCGCGTCACCGCCTTGTCGGCAAGGAAGAGTAAGGACGATCTGGTTTATTTAAACGCTGAAACCTATGGCGTTTGTATCACATAACTCTTTTTAATTATTAAATGTGATATGTTGTATAGTGATGACATTATGAAAGCCACAGTTTTTTCCAAATAGGATTTAATATATCTCATTAACGCACTTTTTAAGGCATTTCACGCATTTTTTTTTTTTTTTTTTTTTTTTTTTTTTTTTTCACAACCACATACAACAGCATATCTAGAATTTCCGCACTGGAGATAAAACTGTTATTTTCCGTACAGTGCTCTCTCTGAACTCGTTGAGTTTGTTAATCAAAAATTCGTTAAAGTTTTTCAAATTCGAAATTCAGCCGTCCAGATACCTATGCTCGGGTGGAGGATAACTTTATTCAAAATTTGATGGCTCTATATACTGCCGCTTTTGTCAATGCTAATGATTTAAAAATTTCGGAGTTCCTATGGTTCAAAACCATCTACCTCCACATCAGAATTAATAAAAGCGAGCAGAAATAAGAAAAATTTGGCATAAATGATTTACTTGATGCACACTAGAGGGAGCCACAGGCTCGAGAAAGTTTAGGGATAGAGTAGAAAATAAAAACTTAAGTCCATGTCCACCCGCGCCATGAAGGAAGGAAGTCTCTTCAGCGAGCTGCCATATAATTGCTTATTACCATCTCTACCTGCAACCAAGATCTTCAAGCAAAGTTATCAATCTGTTCGCATAGAATCACATCTCCCGCAGATTTTTAAAATCTGCCTATGAATATTTTCAACGCGTTCATATTTATTATTTGCACTATCCTACACAAGCCACATGCCAATGAGCCTATTAATCTTAAAATCTTTCCTCTCCGCTTTCTGCTTTAGTGTTGTATTGTGTATTAAAAATTTATAAAAACCAAAAAAAGTATAAAATATAAAATACAAAAAAATTATAAAACCTAAAAACTTTTAAAAAATATTATGATTCTTAAGTTTTTATTATCTCATCTCTATCCCTAAACTTTCTTGACCCAGTGGCTCCCTCTAGTGTGCATCAAGTAATTCACTTATGCAAAATTTTTTCTCATTTCTGCTCGCTTTTAGTAATTCTGATGAGGAGGTAAATGGTTTTGAACCATAGGAACTCCGTAATTTTCAAATCATTGGCATTGGAACTTATAAGAGATAGACTAACCCAGTGGGCGGAGCGTGCGTCACCCACATGTCCGCAAGAAAGAGTAGGGACAATCTGGTTTAATTTAACACGGAAAACTATGGCTTTATATCACATAACTGTTTTTAATTATTAAATGTGATACTATGTATAAGTGATGAGATTATGAACGTCACAGGTTTTGCAAATAAGATTTAATATATTCCATAAAGTTACTCTTTACCGCACTTTGCGCATTTTTTTGAAGCGTAATTCTTGTATAAATACCTTTACTCTAGTAAAACGGTAAAAATTCTAAACGCAAAATCGATGAACTTATTTTTGTGCACAAATAAAGAAAAGTTAAATAATATTGATAGCATATGATGCTTTGAAATAAATAAGGTAAAATTAAACAATGTCTGATAATTTTTTTTTTTTTTTTTTTTTTTTTTTTTTTTGATTTTGTATGCATTTTCAGGCAGTAGTTTTTAAAATTATTATAACATAAGAGGATGATAATTTATTCTATTATATGATCATTAATTATTAACATTACAAGATGAGTATTTATTTTAGTAATTCATAAAATTCGGAGCATAAACTTTTCTGAGTGTAATGAGGAAAAAAAGATAAACTCTGGAAGCACTCAGATTTGATTTTATAGTACGCTCAAAGGAGCGTTTTTTGTAACGTTTTTCGTGTTACCTTTATTTATTTAATAACATGTTCTTCGCAAGTAAACCACATAAAATTAAATTCAAGAGCAATATCACAAAATATTTGAAAATGGCATATCTTTAGAATTTCCGCGCTGAAGATAAAAATGTTATTTTCTGTATAGGGTTGCCATTGCTTGCTTTGAACTTGATGAGTTTGTTAGTTGCAAAATATGAAATGGATTTAAACAAATTCGAAATTAGGCCGTCCAGCTGCCCATGTTCGGGTGGAGGATTACGTTATTCAAAATTCCGTCTTTTTTTTCACAGTGCGTGAGAAACATACATGCATTCATACAGATTCTTCTTTATTTAATTTCTTTAAATATAATACAAGGCGATAATATTTGGTGGCAAGAGTTTGCAAAGTGAAACGGAGATTTATAGTGAAACAAAGTAAAATGCCGTTTCGAAACTAATAGCTTTTCTGAGCTGCCTCCCATTTTGGCTAATAAAATAAACTCACAATAAATAAGAAAACTCACGTAGAACTAGAAATAAATTTAAAAAATAATCACTATAAAATACTAGCACAATTAATTATTATGAGTTAAATACAATTTTTAGCACTAGAATAAATGCATAAAAATTATTAGTGTTAAAAGTGTTTATCACTATGATGTATTATATGAAACGGAAAGTGAAACGGAGATTTATAGTGAAACAAAGTAAAATGCCGTTTCGAAACTAATAGCTTTTCTGAGCTGCCTCCCATTTTGGCTAATAAAATAAACTCACAATAAATAAGAAAACTCACGTAGAACTAGAAATAAATTTAAAAAATAATCACTATAAAATACTAGCACAATTAATTATTATGAGTTAAATACAATTTTTAGCACTAGAATAAATGCATAAAAATTATTAGTGTTAAAAGTGTTTATCACTATGATGTATTATATGAAACATTATTGAAATAAGACTCCTTTGTAGAATATTATGCTATAATATTCAGATATAATTTTAAAAATTAAAGTACAATTAAGAATTTTAAACTAAAACGTTCAAAAATCCATTTTCAGATTTTAGTATTTTTTACTTATTTACACAAATAAAAAGCATAAAAATTGTAACAGAAAATTGTTTGTTTGAATTTTTTATAAGTTCAGATTTAAAATATTATTTTTTTAAAAGAAATAGATAAAAAAATTTTTTTACAGCATTGGAAAAGCTAAACAAATATCCAGACCTCAAAGCATGCAACAGCTTTATAATTATTTAGAACCTTAATTATTCTTAATAAACATGCTAAATTTTTAAAAATCAATCTCAGTTTTAAAAATAAAAATATCTAAAAATTCTAATTTGTGAAATGAGGCGCTATCACGATCTTTTTTTTGAAAATTATACGCATTGAAATAGCCAACTAGTGTTAAGTTTCTGCAAGTCGTGCCTACTCCTCCGGATGTGATCAAGGTGCAGCCGGGAATGCTCCAGGGCAAGGAAGAAAACCCATTTAGGTTAGGCTATTTATTTATTTTGAACTGGTTACAAAGCAGTTTTGTATTAGGAGTGCTGTGAGTTCTTTCGAAGATGTGTTTATTACTCCTACGGAATGAAGCATTGTGAAAACCCTGTAATATCTATTTAAAGAAACGTGATATCACCACAAACAAGGCGATCACACTCAACTGAAACTTTTACTTCGTTAATTACAGCATACAGTCGGAAAATTTATAAAACATAATATTTACATACCTCATAAAAATCGCGTTTCCAGGGCTTCATTTGAAGAATACACTTTGCAGACCCTCAAAATTACTTGTATGTTCACACACTATTTCCCTACGGAAATGACTATCCACTTCGATCACTGGGTTGCATACAGAGGGTCTTCTAAAGGTGAGTACCTATTTTATGAAATGGGATTTCTGCCGCTCGGCTATGCTTGTCTTGAGAGAAGGTGCGGATTAATCTTGATCTGCAAAGTTCAAAATAATCTCGATGGCTTGAAAAGCTAGACAAAGTTTCTGCATATTTGATTTAGCTGATTTAATTTTCTGAGCTATTATGGTTATTGAATTCATGAGATAAAGGGTTTTCTGATCTTTGAAAATGTTAATGATTTCTGCCAAATTTTCCTGCGGGTTTTTCTGCTTAACTTTGTCACTGTGAAGGTTTCTACGCATTTCTTGATTAGTTTGGCCTGAAGCCTGAATAATTCGGGTCAAAAGTCATCTTTAGTGAGAATTTCTTGTGGTTTTTCTATCTTCTCTAAATGATCGAAACTTTTTCTGTATACCTTACAACCACGATAAGAAGAAACGTGATTTTCGTGACAGTAAATGCAATTTGGTTTTTCATCTGGTTTTGATTTACAGGTAATGGATCTGTGAGTTTGTCCGTACTTACAGCACCTGACCGTTTTGAACCAGTTATTTTGGGAGTGCCCGAACTCCTGGCAAATGAAACATTCAATTGGGCATTTTCTGGGCTGATATTTTCCTATTGTGATATTGAATCCGAACATCTTGTTTAATTGATGAATTTTCTCTCCTGCAGAATTTCTTTTTAGTTCAAGGAAAAATATAGGCAAACGGATAATTTGGTCTTCTGCTTTCTTCGTGAATTGCTTTACTTTAATTATAGGGAAGCTTCTGCTTTCTAAGTCTGCGTGAATTGCTTGCTCTGTGTACGATCTTGGAATATTCTTAAGTATTACTTTAATTGAAGAGGCTCAGGAAATTTGGTACGTATGAAAACTAATCTGTGCTGTCTGGAATTTATCAATTGTAGCTTTATAATCGGTTTCGGTGGTAGTGTAAAGGAAAATCTGTCTGGCTTTGATTGTAACTTCAAATTCGTTTTTACATATTTCTCTGAGCATTTTGTCTATTTCAGGCCAATCAACATTGTTTTTTGGAATGACTAATGGGGAAAATTTCGTTTTATTTTCTGCGTTATTCTGTGTTATAGTCGTATAGTCGTATTCTGTGTTATAGTCGAGTATTTTAGCGTTTCATCTGTAACTTCAATAGCTTTGTTATTCTCGTTAAGAGTTTCAAATCTGTTATTTTGCGGAATATCTGGTGGTGGGATAGACTCGGAATTTTTCGCTGTTTTTCTTTGGAGTTTGCCAATTTTTCTGATTTATTGTTTTATCATCTGTTTTAGAATTTGCGAGTTTAGGAGTGTTCTGAATACTTGCTAAATTGAACTGATTTTGTTGAATTTCTTCTGGTAACTTTGAACGCATTTCTATCGCTGGTGGGGAGGTTAATGTCTTCATAGACTCAATACAGTTTAATATATCGGCGATTTCGTTTTCTAATTTGAGTGAGAGATCTTTTGGGTTAGACGGAAGCTGAGTATTAAGATATTCTTGCGAGATAGCTTCTGTTAAATTAGGAAAACCTTTTCAGTGTTTGTTAACTACTGCTTCAAAATTTGAAGGGAAGGGTTTGAATTTCTTAGTATTATCGGCTATTTTCGTAGGACTTCCTGTGGTTTTCTTTTCTTTTCTCTACGATTTACTTTTCTTAGTAGAAATTAGAGTAGCAATTATACTTTGAAGCGCCGGGTCATCTGAAGTAATTACAGGCATCTCTTTGGATGTAGTCCATTTTCTTGAGTAATTCGAATAAGTAGAATCATTATCGCTAACATAATCGCTGCAAAGTAGCATGCCTAGGAATTTTGGCCCTATCAGGCGGTTCGCTGTTACTGGCCATACCGAGGAGAGCAAGAAAAAATTACATTTACCAAAAATCAAGAAGAGCAGTCGTCGTCGCAAGAGTCACATTATTCATTTTTTTAACTCAAAATGACTAATATTATAAATCAAAATGCATATGATCATTTTTTAACTCAGAATGCACAAAATGTATATCATTTATAGCATTCTTCAAATTATAACTCTTGACTTATGATTTATGACTTACTTTTTCCTGGTCATTATTTTCCTGGTCATTTCCTGGTTAGAGTTTTCGGCAGTAGGTCCCATTAAAGTGCACTAAACAAAGATATTTTTAAATAAAATGGTACTAAGGAAGTACCAACACCCGTGGGCGAAGAAAATTCAGCTGCGTGAGCAGGCATATCTTAATACTTAAGAAAGTAGGCGTTCATCATAAAAATTGGGCAGTGATAATCAATGGCATTAAACTGAAGCATGCAGACAGGTGCAGTAAGTTGTATGACAAACGCAGATGGTGAGTGCAATATAGCTAGTAAGAGTGCAGGAAGAGACAGAGTCCTTCAGAAGTATGCAGTAGCTAGATAGGCCTTAAAAAGTTCAAAAGTTCATTGAATCATACGATAAAATAAAAATTCATACAAAATAATTTAAAAAATGAAATTAAAAAATGAAATAATAACATAAAAGTCTTGAATAAAAATTTTTATTGATTAACATAAATATAAGATGCAACACAAATAATAGGATAGAGTCCAATTTCAGAGTTCAAGTAAATTTTAAGAATTAAAATTTACAAGTTACCACCATGACGAATTGTGATAAGTTGTCCTTGGGCGTTTGACAGTGTATTCAATGGTTGGATCATAATCCAACATTTGTTTAATTGCGTGATACTGACTATGCTTCATCTTCTCGAAGAAGTTGTCAGCTGTCATGAGTATAAAGTTATGTACAGATGGAATATCCAGGTCGTTTTGAATTATAAAGTTTCTCACGTACCAAGGTGCATTCATAATGCTACGTAGAATTTTATTTTGAAGTATATCCAGTTTTTTGCGCTCAGTTTTATTGGCGATTGCGCAGGCCGGCACTGCATATAGCATGATCGGTCGAATTAGAGATATGTAAAGCATTTTCTTTATTTTTAGACTGCGCTTTGATTTTTTGCCGATAATAGGCTAAATTACCATGTAGGCTCCATTTGCTTTGTTTAAGATATAAGAAATATGATCTTTGAAGTTGAGCGACTTATCTATGTAAACACCTAAATATTTATAGGAATTAGCTACAACGATTAGAGTTCTATCTAAGTAGATATAAGTATTGACTCTTAATCTCGTTTCGCATCTCCGATGGAGCACAATACAACATTTAGAGGCGTTGAGCTTAATTTTCCAATTCTTGCACCAGTGATTGATCATATTGAGATGCGTTTGTAAATTACATAGAGCGAGTGGGGGTCTTCTGGATTCAGTCAGTACTACAGTGTCGTCAGCGTATTTGAGTATTTTCGTGTTGAATGGGTGCGGGAAATCAATGATATAAACATTATAGAGCCGGGGCGAAAGAACGGACCCTTGCGGGACCCCGCTATGAATTGTTTATCTGACAGATAAGGCGTCACGCAGCGAACTTGAAAAGTCCTGTTTTCCAGATAGGAACTAATGAGTTTTACGAAACTGTTTGGAAGCATAAAATTATTCAATTTACACAGGAGGCCTGCATGCCACACGCTATCAAACGCCTTTTCGAAGTCGGGATAGCATGCAGCCAGCCCGTTTTTCTTAGCAAAGGCTTGCGAAACAAATTTCACCAAACTGAGAGTTTGATGAGTCGTGCAGTGTCCACCGCGGAAGCCGAATTGCAGATCATCTATTAAATTGAGTCTTTCGAGATGGTTGGTGAGCCTTGAGCAGAGGATTTTCTCAAATACTTTTCCTAATGAAGGTAAAAGACTGATAGGTCTGTACGAAATGAATAGGTTAGGATCTTTCTTTGGTTTTAAGATATTGATAATTATTGAGTGTTTCCATTGCTGAGGGAAATAATTATTTCGGGTGCAGGCATTAAAATTATTGACTATGTTAGTAATGCAACGTCTAGGAAGGGCTTTAAGTGCTTCATTGCTAATTTGATCATAGCCTTTGGCTTTCCTTGGCTTGAGTTTGAATAATTTCTCTTACTTCTCTTGGTGAAGTAAAGGGAATGAAATTTGTTATAGGATAATTGTTAATACTGCCAATAGTAAAATTAACTTCTTCTTGGGAGTTATTCTCAGGCGGGTGAGGTTGAAAGATTTTACCTAATTCATTCGCCATTATATTAGCAATCTCGTCCTCAGATTGCGAGGAGATTCGCATGTGATGAATTGCATGAGTTTGATTTGGTCTGCTATTTCTTAGAGATTTAGCACTTTTCCATACTGCTTGATCTTGAGGATCCAGGTTTGATAGGAGATAGTCCCATTTTTTATTTCTGAATTCCATAATTTCATGCTTGATTTTCCTGTTTAAAAAGTTGATGTGCCTTTTGGCACGAGGATCTCCGGACCGCTGCCATTCCTTATGTTTTCTATTCTTCTCTGCAATAATATCTTTTATATATTTAGGAAGCGAGAGAAAATTAGTGCTTTTGCAGGGATAAGTCGCATTATTGATTGCATCTTTCATTTTAGTGGTGAATTTATAAATTTCATCTTCGATATCACAGCAATGATTATTTATTTCTGGAATTATAGTCTTTCATAGTATCAGAGAATTGGGTCAATTTATCTTAGTTCTGTGTTTCTTTAACGGGGGGAGAACAGCCATAAAAGTCGAAGTTCACTGGAAGATGATCAGAATTTAAATCCGTTATTACTTCTAAGAGAGGGGTATGAGGAATATTTTTAAGAAGTACAATGTCCAAACTTCGCCGTTTCCGTTAGCACCAAATCTTGTTGGAGAAGTGGGAGCAGCAAAATTGAGGTCGTTGCTAATTAAATAGTTATGTAAAATGTTTCCATTGCTGTTAGATCCTCTAGAATTCCAGGCCTTATGCTTTTGCGTTCAAGTCCCCTGCGATGATAGTCGGGAGGTTGGTGGAGGTTAAGATATCCAAGTCAGTATTAGTCATTAGATTATTAGGAGGATTGTAAATAGAAATAAATAGGTAGGCTTCATTCAAAGCAGTATAAATGATAGCTGAAGCAAATTCGAGCAGACTATTGTGAGGAAGATCATATTCAGTATGCTTTAACCTCTTCGCGACGGGCGAATCATATATGCATTTCGTACGGACGCATGTTCACCCGTGCACTCCTGGAGAACTGGCCAAGTGAACGGGCAGTGGAGATATGCATTTTAAGCTGAAACAATTTTTAATAGCCACTAGATGGCACTCTGTGTCCATTACATTTAAACTGAACGTAGTTTTAGTATTCTGACCTTCAGACTGTTTATATTCTGGCTGTTTTTGGTATTTTGCTTGTCAGCTGTGGCTGGGGAGGGGGGAAATCGTAATGTAAACAAACGCAGCTCGGCTCTTTAAATCGCTGCGTGCTAATGAAAACATTCTCGTATCTGATTTATATCCAATTCCTTTTTTATTCTATTTTTTCCTCTACTTTGTACGGTCTTTTAGGGTTACTGTGCGGAGTTTTTTTACGTTTTGCATTGCCTTCAGATATATTTCCGTTCCTTCTTTTTTTATTTAGGAAAGCCTCACCTCCAGTCTATTATGACGGGAAGGAGGCGCTATTTATGAGAGGAAGAATACCCTAGTATGGTTAGTGAACCAATTACTAACGCAAATGAGAGTACTGATTCATTTTCTAAGGAGTTAAAAAGTGATACTTTTTCTAAGAGTTACAAGGTGATACTTCTCTGTGCTTAGAAATTTACCACGCTCGTTTTCATTTTAAATTTTGTTACTTCTTACTGTAAATAGTCTTTATTGTGTTCTTTTTAATAATTTTAAACTTTATTGATGGATTTTATCAATTAAAGCTTTAGAATAATTTGAATAGCTCTTCCGAAAAGTATTATGGAAGATAAGCAATTTTTTAAGTATATTTCCATGTAAAATAAAGAAATAAATGTTTTAAGGGCTAATTTTAACATATATAAGAGCTCAAGAAATAATCTAAAATGATACCAAAAATTACGATGCTAGAAGCGAAACTTTTGTTTTTCTGATTTTTGTTATAAAATTAGGCTTAACGATGCAAAACCTCCGTCCTGTACGGTGACTGCCTTCGATTCTCTTCCGTCCCGCACGAGCGTTTTAAACAAAGGTGCGCCGTCGCGAAAAGGTTAAGTGATTTTTAATGATAATTGCAGTACCACCCCATCTACTTCGGGTTCTGTCTTTCCTTATAATATTGTAGGCGTTAATTTTAAATTTATCGCAAGCTTTAAGGTGAGTATCACCTATCATCATGACATCAATTTTGTTCTTATCGAAGTAATCTTTAATTTCTTGATATTGTTTTATGACACCGTTCCCATTGAAATAGGAAATTTTTAAGAAGCTATTGGTAGCTGAAATCATCAAGTTTATATTGCTATGAGGTCTAAAAGTCATAGTCTAAAGAAGTGAAATATTCAATTGCGGCCATTCCGACCTCGAGTTTACCCATGATGTTTTTTGCTTTTTAAGTTCTGTAAAGAATTCTTTCGCTTTTAGGAGTTGGGTTTTTATCCATTCAGAAAATGAAACTTCTTTAGTTTCGCTTTCTTGTTTATTTTTGTTTTCCTTTTGAGTTGTCCAGCTCGGTTGATTTTTAGTATTTTCGTTTTTCGTAGCTCCAGGGAGGGTAGGAAAATCTTCTTTTTTTAATTGAAATTGTTCCTGTTCATGTTTTTTCTCGTTTTGATTGCTCTTATTGAAGACTCTTTTGGGTAGATTTTCCGGATGGTGTTTACATTCCTTCGAGTTGCTCGGTTGGCAATCACCGCACAGAACGCAGACCGCTGGTAGTTCGTCCTTGTTCTTCTTACAGGTGTAAGTTTCGTGCGGTTCGGCTCATTTCAGACACCTAGGTTTCTAATGACATAGATCTCGAGTGTGTCCATATCTCTGGCTCCTGTGCCATTACACAGGGCCAGGTCTGGATTTGTAATCACGGACGTCTAATCCACGAAGTTGCTTTATTTGATAGATTTGTTTATCCTTTTCGTTTCTTTTGACCTCGGCTAAGAATCTAGGTAGTTCAACAATTTTTCCTTCTCGGAATCTTTCGAGCTGACGTATCTTTTCTACGGGAATTCCGTGTTCAGTGAGTTTTTTGTGAATTATTTCCACGTTTGAGTTTCTAGGCAGCTTCTTAATTACTACTTTGATTGGTTTTTCGGAATTAATTTTGTATGTGTGGAATTGCACATCTCGTTTGGCCAGAAACTCCTTGATTGCGCGATAGTCATTTTTATCCCAGACTTTGATGTTGAGTGTATCTCCTGTGAGATTGCCTTTGACTTTTTTACTCCTAAATTTTCAATTTCCTCTTTTAAGGTATCCCAGTTGGCTGTAAAATCTGAGAGAACAATTGGGGGAATATGTCCAGTGCTTTTTTTGGCGAGAATAAATCCTGCGGACTCTGAGTTCGATTCCTGCTCCATGCGGTCATCGTCCTGTAGGTCACTGAACTTATTTTTCTGTAGGGGTAGTTCAGCTTCCGATGAATTTGAATGCTTTCGTTATGCGTGATAAGGGGGGTTATAAACCCGTCGCTGTCAGTAGTAATTTTCTTTTCCTTATTCTTAGATATAGTCGTAGTTCTTATTCTTAGATATACTCTCTATATTTTTTGCACCGTTTTTTTTTGTGTTTTATTAGATGCTTTTGCCTTTAACATAGCATCGCTTTCGTTATTATTTTCCATAATGTAATTGTTTGTTTGATTTTTATGCATGACGGCCAGATTTAAGAATGCGTCGTAATCCTGAATGATGCGTTCAAGTTCCGCTATACGTTTGAGATCATTGCTAGTTTTGTTTTCATTGCCAACTCAGAATGAGGCGATATTATAACTCAGAATGCACAAAATTGCCAACTCAGAATGAGGCGATATTATAACTCAGAATGCACAAAATTTATATCATTTAAAGAATTATCTGATATTATAACTCAGAATGCACAAAATTTATATCATTTTTTTTTCTCTGAAAGAGTCCTTAGACTTAGACTCTGTAATTGACCGAGCTATTGCGAAGAGCAATGTTGCCCGTTCCAGAATTAAAGTCCAAGGGCACTTGACATAAATAAATCCGGACGTGGAGAAAATCTCAGATGAGAAAACGGAAATAAGGGGAAAAAAAGAAGTACCAAAAGGAGCAAGACGATCCAGTCGGACAAGTTCGCAAAACGTGACGAGCGATCATAGCTTTCAAGGAGGACCCAAGACAATGGAATTCAATGACAACAATACGAGAAGATACACTACAGCAATAGTTCCAATGACAAATTCAAATACAATTAAACAACATCAATCAGTAGTGCTAAATACAACACAATACAAAACAACTATACAACACAATTTAAATACAACTATTCAACGAAGCTACAGAAGAACTTCAATCAAAATCAGATGCATTGGAAGTATAAACAGCTAACAATTGAGGATCTAAGTGAAAAAGTTGTCATCTTCTCCCATGAAGGTGTGAGCTGCAAGTGGTCTGACGCTTCTATCTTCGAAGAGAATTTCATAATTAAAGACTTGGGAGTAATTAACAAAGTCACATTGCACAACTTTGTTGAAGAATTTTTCATTAGATCTTCTGATGTAATCTGAAATCGTCTCAAGTTTTAAGTCTCTGTGTAAAAGTTTATTGCGGGTAAGATAGTGTGAATCAGTAATAATGCGCAGAAATTTGTTTTGCACTACTTGTAATTGATGCAGTTGAGTTTGAGTGACCGTGTTCCAAGCAGAAGCAGCATAACAAAGTATCGGTCGAATGCAAGTGGTATATATATGTTTTTTGGTACGCAAGCTAAGATTTGAATATTTTCCAATGACCGGGAGAAATCTGCATATTATGCCCATGCCATATTATGCTGATCACTACCCCGTTTTGATATCCCTAGATATTCAAAATCGATACTCAAAATTACAGGAGCAAGTCTCAACAAATTGGGACGACTTTAGATTTATTTTGGAAAAAACTTCACTCCCTCCCATCAAAATTTCCAGCAATTCGGACTTTGACAGGCATATCAAAAGTTTGGAGTCTTTACTGAAAGAAGCGAGAGCTGCGGCTTCAAAGCCACGTAAACATCCAGGTGCTAGTGCCCACCTGAGACTAAATTCAAAATTAAGCAGCGAAATTACTTGCGAAGAATTTGGCAAAGGTCACGAGATCCCAATATCCGTGCCCAATTTCGCAAGATACAGAACGAGATAAGGACCGAAACCCGCTTATTAAAACAAGCGGAGTGGAAAACATTCATTGAGTCCCTAACGACTGAAGACAAATCGATTTGGCGCGCAGCCGCCCGATTACGCAAACATAAAACATACATTCCGCCCCTTCAAACGGCCGATGGCGCGCAGATGGCCTACACTGACTCAGAAAAGGCAAATGTCATAGCTGACAGCCTTGCAACTCAATTCACAACAAACCACGACTCCTACTGTAACCGTCCGGTTACACAGGGGCGCATACAAGCACGGGTTAAAGATTTTCTATCACAACCTACCACACCAGAACTCAGGCCGACGGACCCTTCTGAAGTCATGGTTTTCATTGACAAACTGAAACCTGACAAGGCACCTGGCATAGATTCTATTTCGAATCGCATGATCAAAAACTTCCCCCCTATGTTTATCGTATGGATCACGGTCCTCATAAATTTAATGCTCAGGAGAAGCTATTTCCCCGACTGTTGGAAAATTGCAGCAGTCGTTCCCATTCCAAAACCGGGACAAAATTTAAACCTGCCCGTCAATTACAGACCCATCAGTCTGTTATCTTCTCTCTCTAAGATCTATGAATTTGTCTTACTTAATCGCCTGAATGAATTCTGTCGGGATAAAAATTTACTAATCCCGGAACAATTCGGCTTCCGACCTAAACACTCCACGGTACACCAGTTACTCCGTGTAGTGGAATTCATTCATGAAGGCTTTCGTAAGCGAGAGAGAACTGGAATTGTCTATCTAGACGTTGCCAAAGCCTTTGACAGGACTTGGCATGACGGGATTATTTACAAGCTCATGCGGCTTGGTTTTTCGGCTCATCTCATTAAAATTATTAACTCGTACTTGACCGGACGCAGTTTCCGCGTGCGAGTTAACCACGAATTCTCCTCTCCCCGCCCAATCTATGCTGGGGTGGCTCAAGGAAGTCTCCTCGCCCCCGCAATCTTTAACCTTTATGTAAATGATATTCCTAAGGCCCCAAATATCGATCTTGCATTATACGCAGACGATACAGCCATCATTTCTCAACACTCCAACACCCTCCAGGTAATCTCACAATTGCAGAGTTACCTTTCGACCTTAGAACTCTGGCTCGGTCTGTATAAAATCAAAATTAATGTCGCAAAATGTGCTGCCACCATGTTCATCCGAAGAAATATCCCAAATTTACCCAATTTAATGCTCTTCGGTGAACCTATTCCCTGGGTCTCTTCTTACAAATATCTAGGTGTTTTACTAGACTCAAAATTAACTTGGCAGCCTCACATCCGCAAAATCATAGCGGGTGCGACAGCTGTCAAGACCGCCCTACGCCCCCTCTTAGCTAGTCATAGCGACCTGTCAACTGATAACAAAATCTTGCTCTACAAATCAATGATTAGGCCGGTTCTTACGTATGCATGTCCCGTATGGGGCCCATGCGCACTGACTAACAGAAAACATGTCCAAATTTTTCAATCTAAAATGCTTCGGCAAATTCTAAAAGCTCCGTGGTATGTACGGAACGAAGAGATTCATAACGACCTCAAAATTATGCCCATTAATCGCTATATACAGCGACTTTCGGAAAAATTTTTCAAAAATATTCAACGTGTCGCTAATCCTGTGCTTCATATGCTACCCGTATACGATCCTGCAGTTGCTTCTTCCCGAAAGAGACCCAGAGCGGTACTCAATAGGGAATATTCGACTCTGCCTTTTAAACGGGCTAGATATGAGCACACCGATAACCACGTGAATAATTACCTCTCGTTCCTTAACCCCCCCCGCCTCTAAAGTTCTTTAATGCACACGGCATTAACTCGAGGAACCTCTTTAACGTTTCTTTAACAAGAAACATCACAGTCAAATAGGACTGCTTTAACTTACTATCATCTTTCAACTAAAATAAAACTGAAAAAGTTCCCTCTAAAACTGAAAACTATTCTTTAAATTTTTAACTTCTCTCTTCTTTTAAGAAGGAACTTTCCTAGGCGCTTAACAGCATCCTTTTTGGCTTTTAAAAACCGCAATGACTAGCGGTCAAAAATAAAATGAAACTTCTCCCTCCCAGCTGATCACTGACTGAACCACTTTTTCGACCTGTAAACAGGTTCCCCCCTCCCCCCCCCCCACCTCGAAGAGCGCGCATCGGAATTCCCCTGCGTGCCCTTCATCTGACGTATGCCAAGAAAATGATTATCAAGGTTCAAGGAAACTTCACCTTTTATATTTCTAGTCAAAATTTATATGGCTGCCCCTATCTAAATTATTCTGGCCCTTTTTCGGCGCAAAATTAAGACCTTCTGAGTTTTTTGCCTTTTTTTGACTCAGTGTGAAGGCACTTACTCCAAGTCATTCGGCTTATCAAAATTTTTACCCTATTTGACAATACCCTCTTTCGGATGATTAAATTTCCTTTGAAGATGTGGAGGTAAAGGCGTAATTGCCTATGAACTCCGTAAATTGCACTTCCTTGATCCTTGAATATTACCACCAATAACGCTAGTACATGACTGCTTAATTTTAACTCAAATAATAATGTGTCTAATATATCTGATTTTATAGAGCTGATGCAAATTATGTCCGAATTTCAAAAAGCATTTGGCCCTAATCTAAACCATATTCTCAGAGTTTTCAAAACTGAATTGCCCAACATTCAAAATTGTACGTCGCTAGGCGACAAAGTTAATATCTTGTATCGCGTCGTTGAAGACGTTAACGGGATAGCTAGCATGAATTGATTATGGCCAGTGGTGTTCGTATCGTAACATGGAATGCTCAGGGATTGTTTCACTGAATCCATGAACTTAGAGAATTTATAAAGGAGTATGACCCTGATATCATCCTCATACAGGAACACATGCTTGGTCCTAATGTAGTGTTTAGTATCAATAATTATGTTTTGTATCGTCTAGATCGGATCAGGAGCTCGCGGCATGCTGAAGGCGGTTTGCTTGTACTCATTAAGTGCTCTATCCCTCATACTCGCATAACACTTCCACAGCTTTTAGCCGTAGAGGCATTAGCTATCACAGTCACTCCACGCACCTCACGACCATACACTGTTATCTCCACTTACATTCCACACAACAAACCCAGGCATAAGCATGTAGCTGCCGATTTGCAACTACTTTCGAGACTCAACAATAGAATAATTTTAGGTGGAGATTTTAATGCACACCACCGCGATTGGAACTGCGTTAACACCAATTACCTTGGACGAGTAATACACCAGTTCGCCCATACGGCCGGTATTACCATCGCAGCTCCCCCCACCCCAACACGTTACGGCGAGACTACTGCTTCGGTTTTGGACTTTTTCCTCATCAGGGGAATTATGCATGCTACAGCCGAAGCAGTCGATGAACTTTCCTCGGATCATAACCCTGTTATTATCAACTTGGATATTGCTCGCCCTAACTCACCAGACCAAAGAGCTTTTGTCACTAATTGGTGCTCTTACACCAAAGCTCTAAACAACACACACTATGCAACACATGAAATACACAGCAGGGAACAGATTGATAACTTGGTGAGTGAACTAACTTCCGAAATGCATGCAGCACTCGAGCAAAACAGCAAAACCATTCCAGATCGTCGAATGCAAAGAAACGCGGAGGTTAAAAACCTCATCAAACGTAGGAATGCGGCACGAAAAGAATGGCAGAGACGCAGGCATCCGAGTGACAAGCTGTTGCTCAAAAAATTAAATCACGAAGTCAGGAACCTTACACGACAACAGGCACATAAAGATTGGACTAACTACTTACAGTCGCTTAACCCGGAAGATAACTCTATCTGGGAAGCGGCCGCTAAGTACAAAAGATGCTACAACAACATTCCGCCCCTTAATGGCCCGCAAGGAATTGCATACACTGACTCTGAAAAGGCTGAATCGCTTGCCGATCACTTTGCCGACCAGTTTCATATACACAACATTTCTCACCCCCCCACAGAAAAATTTGTTACTGACACTGTCACAAACTTCCATTACAATCCCAACGCATACAACATTCCTCCCGTTCTCCCATCGGAAGTTCTTATGCACATCGTTAAACTTAAAACTCGTAAGAGTCCCGGACGGGACAAAATCACTAATAAGATGCTTAAAAATATGGGTATCATTACTGTCTTCAAACTAGTTCACATCATAAATCTGATTCTACGATACGGCTATTTCCCCTCGGCGTGGAAAACAGCAGTTATTTCACCTCTCCTAAAACCAGGGAAAGATCCAACTGCAGCGATCAGTTATAGGCCAATCAGCTTGCTGTCGGCACTTAGCAAAGTCGCAGAGCACGTGATCCTGAGAAGACTTCTTCAGTTTGTGGAGGAAAAACACATCATCATTCCCCAGCAACACGGATTTCGGAAATCACATTCAACCACCCATCAACTATACAGAGTTACCGAACTTATCTCCTATGGACTGCAGAACAGATTAGCTACTGGTGCCATATTTCTCGATGTTGCTAAGGCTTTCGATAGGGTTTGGCTGGAGGGCCTCATAACAAAGCTCATAGTGCAGGGAGTCCCTGCCTACATTACACACACCATCTCTTCCTATCTACGTGATAGAAATTTCGTCGTTCGTGTTAATAATACATACTCCACAAGTCGTACCATTTATAGTGGCGTCCCACAAGGGTCGCTTTTAGGACCATTACTTTTTAGTCTTTACACGAACGACATTCCACACATGCACGACTCTACACTCGCAATGTACGCAGATGACACCGCAATCCTTGCCCAAAATGCATCTGTTAGTTCAGTTGTACAAACACTCCAATCCCACGTTCATGCATTGGAAACCTGGCTTCAGCACTGGAAAGTTAAGGTCAATGTTGAAAAATCGGAGGCTATTCTGTTCACCCATAAAACTAAAATGGATGCCTCCTGGCAAATTTTTATGAATAACAGTACAATTCCCTGGACCAAGCAAGCCCGATACCTAGGTATTATTCTTGATAGCCATTTCACATGGAAGCCCCACATTGACCATGTTATTACAAAGTACCGAGCTCGTAAAAGTGTACTCAACCCCTTAATTGCTCGGGACAGTGGTTTATCTTTAACAAATAAGTTACTCCTTTATAAATCCATGTTACGACCCATCCTAACATACGCAGGTCCCGCATGGGGCTTCGTATGTGACTCTCGGATGAAAAAATTGCAAGTGAGCCAGAATACCTACCTACGACAAATTACGCGCTGCCGGTGGTTCATACGTAACGAGGCATTGCACAGGGAATTAAATATTCCCACCATACGTGATTTCATCAAGCATCTATCAAAAAGATTTATCCGAAGGATTCCACGTACAGGCAACTGTACAATTCCTCGTCTCTCGTACAATTTTCGCCATCCTCGTTATCGTAGAAGACCACTAGCAGTGCTCAGATAATTGCCGCTGTTGTATTTCGAATGAAATCTTTATCCTTATATATTTATTGAAAAAAAAAAAAGTTTAAAAATTTATATGCACAAAGAAATGCCAAGAAAATAAAAAAAAAAGGATTTATATATATATTTGTGATTATGTGTGTTCAAAGTTAATATAATGCTGTTGTTAATGTGTAAAAAGCTTGTAACGTATGGTATCATTTGCATACCTGTGACTTTAGCTTACTTACTGTACGTAGGTTTAGCCCGAAATTACGACCGGGCTGGGGCTGTTCCTGTCTCTATTTCAATGTTTTGTATTATATTGTATCGTATTTTTTTTTTTGTCTTTATTGTAAATTCTGGCTCACACGGCAATCATCCGACTGTCTAATTGCTCCTAATGTATAATATGTTATTTCTAATGTGTTGTATTTCTGTAATTAGTCCAATACTCAGTACCAGCTGGATTCCGAGGATGAACAGCGAGGGTGACGGTCGCTCGTGTAACGAGCTCCCGCCAACGCAGGGCAATTCTCCGAATTTATGCGAAAACAATGTGGTTATTGATGAAGAAATGAGTGAGACCAGGGATCATGCTCCCTCTGTGCAATCGGCGTCACCAGATGACGAGCGCATGAACCTCGTAATACAGTTCTACGATCTGAAGCAACAGTTTGAAGCTATCCAGAGGCAGAAGAGCTTCATGAAGCGAACTCCTTCTCCGTTGGACACTAATGGATACGATCAACTCGACCGGGCGGGTAAGTCACTTTTTCACAAGATAAATGACATTGCTAATGCTCTAGATGTTCCAATTTTTCATCTTCCCTCAACTAGAGAGGAATTTTTAAATATATTGGAGAGCGAGCGCTTAGCCAAGATGGCCGCCGCTCAATCCGCAGAAGATCCTTGCAAGCACGAGGCATCTAATCCCACGCACGAGGTGCGGGGGAAACCAGTCCAGTCTACGTCATCGCGGAAGCGAAAGACGCAGACAATAGACTCAGACGGGTTTATCACCCCCGCGGCTCGAAAGCAAGGGAAGGCGCCTATTGTGGATCTTACAATAGACGATTTGGCTTTAAACGCTAAAGATAAAAATAGCTCTATTCCAAATTCTAAATTGACAGCCATCGAAAAAAATGCTACTCCTAAAAAGGAGAGGAGTACTAACAAGTATGAGAAAATCAAAAATTCTTTAATCAATGAGCCTTCTAATGAAGCAGAAATTGTTACTGCTAGTAATAGTGAGGGAGTTAATTCCGAGCAGGCACGGAACGTTCCCCCCCCACCACCACCGCAGTCTGAGATTCCGGCAATACATCTCAAAAGCAGCAAAAACTGGAAGACGCAAGTGTCTTTCATGAGAGAAATTGCCCCAAACTTACGGAGCATACTGACTGGACCTTATCTCAAAATTTTTGTTCAGACAGAGCTGGAGTTCAGGGAGGTTACCCGCTGGATGAAGCAAGCCGGCATCCAGTTCAAAACTTTCGACTTAAAGCAGGACCGGCCAGTTAAAATTGTTATCAGAGGCCTCCCTGTTGAAACTGAAATCGGGGATATCAAAGAGGAAGTTGAGGCGATGGGATTTAAAGTGCATCGCATCGTTCGGCTTACTCAGCCTGGCTCCAGACACCCAATGCCACTTGTATATTTACAAGTTATCCCACACCCCTTCCTCGATCATCTGTTTGCCGTCACTGACATGTGGGGCACAGAGATCAGCATTGAGCGTTACCGCGGCCGCAAGGGCCCTACTCAATGCTTTCGGTGCCAGGGCTTTTTCCATTCTTCGGAACTCTGCACTCTTCCAATCCGTTGTGTCAGATGCTCTGGACCCCATTGGGCACGGGAGTGTACCAAAGGATTAGATGTACCAGCCACTTGCTGCAACTGCGGTGGAGATCACCCAGCATCGTACAAATCTTGTCCCCGATACCCAGGCAACAAACGGGCTCGCGGTAAAAATTCCGCGCCTAGGACTAGGGCAGCTGCTCAAACAGCCCCCCCTCAGGGTTCTTCGAAGCCCCCAGCAACTGCTGAGACAAGACGTCCCATGCCTGCTCCCCCAAGCAACGTCAGTTCACTATCTTATGCACAGATGGTGAAGAACACCACCGAGCACGGATTCAAATCCACGAATCCCAGACTGCCGGCTGCAGAAGCCTCTGCAGCCCCAGCAGTGTCAGCCACAGCAGAGTGTAGCAATGATTCCGACGATGTCTTCTCATCTACACTAAAATGCTTAATTGAAATCTCCCGCGACCCAGCGGTAGACAAGCATATTCTGCTCCTTGCCTTCAAAAAAGCAATGCCTAAACTCAGGCAAGCAGATGCTTTAATGAGGGCATTTTATATTTATGAAAGCTATGTTGAGCTTTCAACCTAATTAGGCTTTTTTAGACCCATGTCTTCTGTTTTTTCAGTGATGAACCTTTAACAACGGCATAAAATTCAATTGTATAAATAACAGTTCAAACACCATCAGAGAACTGACCATTTGCACATGGAATGCCAATGGTTTAACTTCAAAAATTCACGAAGTTCGTGATTTTGTTGTAGAGTACGATATTGACGTGTTTTTAGTCCAAGAGACTCACCTTACCCCAGGGAATACTCCCAAAATTGGGAATTATGACATTTATTGTACTGACAGGGTGTCACAGGGCAGAAATCCCTGTGGCGGCACTTGTATCTATGTGAAGCGTTCGTTAAAGCACCACATGATACCGACCCCTGATTTAAATTTTTTGGAAGCGACAATCATCAAAATTTTCCTTCAAAATTCCTCCCCGCTAACAATAGTCTCAGCTTATTTACCTCCACTGTCTACAGCGCGTGGAAGGCCAGCTTTTCCTGTCAGTGATTTTGATAAAATTTTGAATATTTCAAATCACCTAATAATTGCTGGTGATCTAAATTCACGCCATACCGCATGGTTTTGTTCTAACAGGAACAGGTATGGTATTAGTCTAAATTCATGGTGCCAGAGTAACCATGTACAGATCATTGCTCCTACCCTCCCGACCTTTTACCCTCATAGAGGGTCCCCTGCAGTTCTTGATCTGGCTGCCTTTTATAACATATTCTTTCGGCATGAGATAAAAGTGATTCAGGAATTGGACTCTGATCACTACCCCGTTTTGATATCCCTAGATATTCAAAATCGATACTCAAAATTAGAGGAGCAAGTCTCAACAAATTGGGACGACTTTAGATTTATTTTGGAAAAAACTTCACTCCCTCCCATCAAAATTTCCAGCAATTCGGACTTTGACAGGCATATCAAAAGTTTGGAGTCTTTACTGAAAGAAGCGAGAGCTGCGGCTTCAAAGCCACGTAAACATCCAGGTGCTAGGCTCCCACCTGAGACTAAATTCAAAATTAAGCAGCGAAATTACTTGCGAAGAATTTGGCAAAGGTCACGAGATCCCAATATCCGTGCCCAATTTCGCAAGATACAGAACGAGATAAGGACCGAAACCCGCTTATTAAAACAAGCGGAGTGGAAAACATTCATTGAGTCCCTAACGACTGAAGACAAATCGATTTGGCGCGCAGCCGCCCGATTACGCAAACATAAAACATACATTCCGCCCCTTCAAACGGCCGATGGCGCGCAGATGGCCTACACTGACTCAGAAAAGGCAAATGTCATAGCTGACAGCCTTGCAACTCAATTCACAACAAACCACGACTCCTACTGTAACCGTCCGGTTACACAGGGGCGCATACAAGCACGGGTTAAAGATTTTCTATCACAACCTACCACACCAGAACTCAGGCCGACGGACCCTTCTGAAGTCATGGTTTTCATTGACAAACTGAAACCTGACAAGGCACCTGGCATAGATTCTATTTCGAATCGCATGATCAAAAACCTCCCCCCTATGTTTATCGTATGGATCACGGTCCTCATAAATTTAATGCTCAGGAGAAGCTATTTCCCCGACTGTTGGAAAATTGCAGCAGTCGTTCCCATTCCAAAACCGGGACAAAATTTAAACCTGCCCGTCAATTACAGACCCATCAGTCTGTTATCTTCTCTCTCTAAGATCTATGAATTTGTCTTACTTAATCGCCTGAATGAATTCTGTCGGGATAAAAATTTACTAATCCCGGAACAATTCGGCTTCCGACCTAAACACTCCACGGTACACCAGTTACTCCGTGTAGTGGAATTCATTCATGAAGGCTTTCGTAAGCGAGAGAGAACTGGAATTGTCTATCTAGACGTTGCCAAAGCCTTTGACAGGACTTGGCATGACGGGATTATTTACAAGCTCATGCGGCTTGGTTTTTCGGCTCATCTCATTAAAATTATTAACTCGTACTTGACCGGACGCAGTTTCCGCGTGCGAGTTAACCACGAATTCTCCTCTCCCCGCCCAATCTATGCTGGGGTGGCTCAAGGAAGTCTCCTCGCCCCCGCAATCTTTAACCTTTATGTAAATGATATTCCTAAGGCCCCAAATATCGATCTTGCATTATACGCAGACGATACAGCCATCATTTCTCAACACTCCAACACCCTCCAGGTAATCTCACAATTGCAGAGTTACCTTTCGACCTTAGAACTCTGGCTCGGTCTGTATAAAATCAAAATTAATGTCGCAAAATGTGCTGCCACCATGTTCATCCGAAGAAATATCCCAAATTTACCCAATTTAATGCTCTTCGGTGAACCTATTCCCTGGGTCTCTTCTTACAAATATCTAGATGTTTTACTAGACTCAAAATTAACTTGGCAGCCTCACATCCGCAAAATCATAGCGGGTGCGACAGCTGTCAAGACCGCCCTACGCCCCCTCTTAGCTAGTCATAGCGACCTGTCAACTGATAACAAAATCTTGCTCTACAAATCAATGATTAGGCCGGTTCTTACGTATGCATGTCCCGTATGGGGCCCATGCGCACTGACTAACAGAAAACATGTCCAAATTTTTCAATCTAAAATGCTTCGGCAAATTCTAAAAGCTCCGTGGTATGTACGGAACGAAGAGATTCATAACGACCTCAAAATTATGCCCATTAATCGCTATATACAGCGACTTTCGGAAAAATTTTTCAAAAATATTCAACGTGTCGCTAATCCTGTGCTTCATATGCTACCCGTATACGATCCTGCAGTTGCTTCTTCCCGAAAGAGACCCAGAGCGGTACTCAATAGGGAATATTCGACTCTGCCTTTTAAACGGGCTAGATATGAGCACACCGATAACCACGTGAATAATTACCTCTCGTTCCTTAACCCCCCCCCCGCCTCTAAAGTTCTTTAATGCACACGGCATTAACTCGAGGAACCTCTTTAACGTTTCTTTAACAAGAAACATCACAGTCAAATAGGACTGCTTTAACTTACTATCATCTTTCAACTAAAATAAAACTGAAAAAGTTCCCTCTAAAACTGAAAAATATTCTTTAAATTTTAACTTCTCTCTTCTTTTAAGAAGGAACTTTCCTAGGCGCTTAACAGCATCCTTTTTGGCTTTTAAAAACCGCAATGACTAGCGGTCAAAAATAAAATGAAACTTCTCCCTCCCAGCTGATCACTGACTGAACCACTTTTTCGACCTGTAAACAGGTTCCCCCCTCCCCCCCTACCTCGAAGAGCGCGCATCGGAATTCCCCTGCGTGCCCTTCATCTGACGTATGCCAAGAAAATGATTATCAAGGTTCAAGGAAACTTCACCTTTTATATTTCTAGTCAAAATTTTTATGGCTGCCCCTATCTAAATTATTCTGGCCCTTTTTCGGCGCAAAATTAAGACCTTCTGAGTTTTTTGCCTTTTTTTGACTCAGTGTGAAGGCACTTACTCCAAGTCATTCGGCTTATCAAAATTTTTACCCTATTTGACAATACCCTCTTTCGGATGATTAAATTTCCTTTGAAGATGTGGAGGTAAAGGCGTAATTGCCTATGAACTCCGTAAATTGCACTTCCTTGATCCTTGATCCTTGATCAGTACCAGCTTTTCCTAGCATCTGATTGGTTGCTAATAACAGCCTCTCGCGCTACCTGACTCCACCCCTTTTCTCCCGCAGCTTGCCATGATTTCGCACATGGACTTTCCACTTTCGACCAATCAGCGTAGCGCCTGCTCAGTAGCGGGCAACTGATCCTTCGGCGACTTTTCTTACAACAATCCTTTCATCTGTAATGTTCGGGCATGTTATTTTCGGCCCATCTTCCCATCTTTTGTTCTCTGTACCACATGTTTTGTATTTTCTCTACATTTCAGGAACATTCTATGCTCAGTAAAAATCACAAGTTCGAAAATCGCCAACATTGGTTATCCCGGGATAGCGCAACCGCGCGGGAGCCCGCTTTAGCGAACTGCGTTCGCCTGAGTCGCCAGAAGTAATTTGCTCTGGTCAATGCCAGGCTGATTAGAAATTTGGATTATAGCCAAAAGGATCTCGGTACAATTTAGAGTCGAATTTGCTCCTAAGGGGACCGATAGATTTGGAAGAATTTGGGGTGCAGTCTGTTGCATACCCGTAAGGGCAGCAGAGTATGATACTCCAGGGCGAGTATTATTTGCACTGGGAGTGTGTGCAGCCGGCAGAACTGGAAATGTATTATGTTGTAAGTTAAATTTGTTTGTGTTGTCAACGGTCTGACTGGGTTTGGTGCTTGGCTTTGGAGGTTGTCTGTTTTTGGAGCCTGGGAACTTCGGGCAGGAACGCCAGTTAGCAGCATGGTTTCCCGAACAATTTGCACATTTGTTCGGCTCTTCAAAGGGTTTAGTGCATTCTTTGGCTTGATGCGGCCCAGCGCATCTGACGCATCGTCTTGGTAAGGTGCAGACTTCAGATGAATGAAAAAATCCCTGACAACGCCAGCATTGGGAGGGACCTTTCTGACCTTTGAAGTGTTCCATGGATACCTCAGTTCCAAGGAGCTCAGTTATAGAATAGATTTCTTCGGCTTTGAGGCTGTTGAAGATTTGTAAATAAAAGAGAGGCATTGGCATTTTTGTCTTCCATTTCTTTAGTTGAGAGATCTTGTGAATTTTGAAGCCAAGCACTTCAACCGCAGTCTGCACAACGTTGAGCGGTGTATTTGAGGGTAATCCCCTAATTACCACTTTAAGTGGTCTATCTGATTTGAGTGTGTGAGTCTTGAATTCAATATTATTGTCTGTGAGGAATCTAACAACTGTGGTATAGTCTGTTTCGTTAGTAGTTGTGAGTTTTAGAAAATCAACGTTTTGTTTGGAAAGAACAGTTGGTGCGTGTCGGCGAAGCTGATTGAGGAGAAAGAACCAATCAGCTCGCGGTTTTATGAAAATTGGAGGTGGTGCTTGAATTTTGGGTGTTTGAGTGACAGCCGGCTGCTGCGTCGAGTGTTATCAGAGTTTATGTTTGTGAAAGAATTGGATGTTGTGATGGTTTCATTACTATTAGTGTTGGGAAGTGTTTTTTTGGCAATTAAATGTTTTGGAGGAACTACAAATCCTTCATTATCAGTTGGTCTGGTTCGTTTTTTAGAGTCATTTTTAGGATTTTCATTTGGAGGATTTTGATTGGCTGGGGATGAGGGTGGATTTGTATTTTGAATTATAGGGTTAGAATTTTGAGTTTTGGAGTCCGAATCAGGGGTTTTAGAAGTCTTTTTACATTCTCTGAAGAATTCCTCTTTAGTGGCAGGGAGGGTAAATAAATTTATGCCGAGTTTAGAACATACGGTATGTAGGGAAAATAAAACTTTCTCACCCTCATCCTGTAACTGTTTGATCATCTGGTCCTTATTCGGAGTGTCCGTTCGCTGTAGTCGCTGGATATCGAAAAGGAGGTCTGTGTGCCGATTCTTTAGTGAGTAAATCTGGATCGCGCTCTTGGATAGCTCTAGCGCTGAAGGAGAGGCAGGTGGAGTAGTTGCAGTTATTTCCATTTCAGTTTGTATCATCAAAGGTGGAGGAGAAGAAGGTTGATTGCCCGCTGGCGGCGCCGTATTCAGGATACTATTCGCTTTGACATTACGGAGCTCAGAGCTCGTACGTCCGTCACTGTTAGCAGCCATCGCTGTTCTCAATGATGAACTGATGTTGACGAAGATCATATGCTTTGTAATAGTGTCAGAGCGCGAAGCGCTCTTTTACTATGTTTCATATTAAAAATATCAGGAGTTAGAGTTCGTTAAATCAGGAGTTAAATCAGGAGTTAGTTTTTATAATTTTCTATACACAGTACAAACACTAAAGCAAAAGCGGATAGGAAAGATTTTACGATTAATAGGCTCATTGGCATGTGGCTTGTGTTGGGAAGTGCAAATAATTATTAAGACCGCGATGAAAATATTCATAGGCAGATTTGATATCTGCGGGAGATGTGATTCTTAAGTAAACAGATTGATAACTTTGAAGATCTTGATAGTGGCAGAGGATGAAATAAGCAATTATATGGCAGCTCGCTGAAGAGACGTCCTTCCTTCATGGCGCGGGAGCTGGAACTGATGTTGAATGCCAATGCCAATGATTTAAAAATTTCGAAGTTCCTATGGTTCAAAACCATCTACCTCCACATCAGAATTAATAAAAGCGAGCAGAAATAAGAAAAATTTGGCATAAGTGATTTACTTGATGCACACTAGAGGGAGCCACAGGCTCGAGAGAGTTTAGGGATAGAGATGAGAAATAAAAACTTAAGTTTCATAATTTTTTTATAAGTTTTTCGGTTTTTAAAATTTTTTTGTATTTTAAATTTTATACTTTTTTTGGTTTTTTATAATTTTATATACACAGTACAAACACTAAAGGAAAAAGCGGATAGGAAAGATTTTACGATTAATAGGCTCATTGGCATGTGGCTTGTGTTAGGGAGTGCAAATAATTATAGAGATCGCGATGAAAATATTCTTAGGCAGATTTGAAATCTGCGGGAGATGTGATTCTTAAGTAAACAGATTGATAACTTTCTTTGAAGATCTTGATAGTGGTTGCAGAAGATGTAATAAGCAATTATATGGCAGCTCGCTGAAGAGACGTCCTTCCTTCATGGCGCGGGAGCTGGAACTGATGTTGACGACGAAGATCATATGCTTTGTAATAGTGTCAGAGCGCGAAGCGCTCTTTTACTATGTTTCATATTAAAAATATCAGGAGTTAGAGTTCGTTAATGAGCTGTCCGAGACTGGTGTTTGAGCATAGAATTGAGGTGAGCCGTTCTTCAACCGGCGAAGCGGTGGTGGCGGGGCCACACTAGTCTAGCAGTGACGTGAAAGGTAATGTAGTGCTTTTGTATAGTGGTAGCTGTAGTGACGGTGTCAGTATTAAAGCCTGTGTTATGGGGCAAGTATATGTGCTGGGTACCTGTGTTTTTCAACAGGGATTGGAGTATATCGAAGGTTTGATATTTCTTGATTATGATGAAATTGGACTGATTGAAAGAAGTTGGTGGAGAGTTTGCGTATATATTCTGCAATGGTATTGATATTGAGATCTGTGTGAATGGTGTTATTTGGGATAAACCAAGGTGCATTTACAATTTCACGAAGCATTTTGTTTTGAAGAATTTGTAGTTTTTTGATGTGCACTTTTGCCGCTTGTCCCCATATAGGGCAGGCATAGAGTAGAGCAGGTCTGAGTATCATTTTGTAAAGTATGACTTTGTTGGATATGGAAAGTACACTGTGTCTGCCTAAAAGAGGCCGCATAGTGGCCGCTGTCATTTTAAATTTTTCTGTGACAGCACTGAAGTGTTGCCTAAAGGTGAGTTTGCTATCCAGAGTGATCCCTAGGTATTTCACCTCGGAGACCCATTCTATATCATCATCAAAAATTTGGGGTGGTGCTGGGGTGTAATTCGAGGTACCTTTACGAAAGATGATTGCTTTTGATTTATTTGTGTTGATTGCTATTCTCCAAAGTGTGAACCAGTGCTCGAGTGCTATGAGGTAATGCTGTAATTGAAGTCGAATGTGATTTGTATGTATTGCCCTCGTGAGAATGGCCGTATCATCGGCGAACAGTGCTAGTGTGATAGTGTCATCTTTGGGTATGTCATATGTATAGATATTATAGAGTAGGGGGGAAAGAACTGCTCCCTGGGGGACGCCAGCTGTAATGGGTCGTATGGAGGAGTGCGTATTGCGAATTTTGATGGTAAATGTGCGATTACTAAGATATGAAGCTATAAGTCGAATAAGATGATCTGGGAAGTCCAACTTGATAAGTTTGTAGATGAGTCCTTTATGCCATACTCTGTCAAATGCTTTTGACACGTCTAAGAAAATTGCTCCTGTGGGGATTTTGGCATTGTAACCATCTGTAATGTAATTGATGACTCTTAGAAGCTGATGTGTAGTGCTGTGTGAATGACGAAAACCAAACTGTTCTGAGGGTGTGTAATGGCTGACTGGAATGTTTTTGTGAATGAAATACAAAATAATTTTTCCGTGATTTTAGATAGGCTGCTAAGCAGGCTTATTGGCCTGTAGTTCTGTGGAAATGTATTATTCTGTTTGGGTTTTGGGAATACTATGATAGATGCATTTTTCCAGGCTGATGGGAAATATGAGTATTTGATAATGGCATTGATGAGTTTAGTAATGTATGTAATTCCATTTATGGGGAGATTTTTTAATGCCTTATTTGGGATCCTGTCTTGGCCAGAGGCTTTCTTATTTTTAAGTGCACTGATAAATTGTGCAACAAGTGTTGGTGTGGCAAGAAAGGTGAAATTTAGTGGAGCTGGAATGCCAAGATAGCTATCAACCACTGTGTTGACGTGATCAATATGATCATTGTCATAAGGGACTGGATTTGGTGTAAAAGAGTCTTGAATGACATCTGCTATTGTGTTGGCTTTGTCAAGATCAGAGTAAACCATTCCCGACGGTCCATGTAAGGGGGGGATTTGCTTATAAGAGTTTTTGAGTTTACGAGAGATGTCGTACAGTGAGTTATCTTCAGTGGATAGTGTATTTAGAAAATTTGTCCATTTGCTGCTTTTGTACTCCTTGATTGCTCTTTTTATACTGTTTTGGAGTGAATTTAGTCTGCGTTTGGCCTGAGGGTCTCGGGTGTTTTGCCAGAATTTGCGTACTCTATTTTTTATGATAATCTGCTCCCTTATGTTGCGTGGAAGGGGTTGGAAACGTCTGTTGACATAGAATGTATTAGTAGCGTCATTAATGGCTGCTTTGATCTGATTGGTGAATTGTTCAATTTCCTTATCAATATCCTCTTTATTATTAATGAGGGGGTTGCCTGGGACTGTACTGGAAATAATATTAGTAAATTTGGGCCAGTTTGTAACACCAATTGAGCGTAGTAGTGAAGGAGGGCTAGCATTTGTAAAAATTTTCAGTAATACTGGATTGTGATCTGAAGAAAGTGCTGGGATTGAGGTAATTTCATGCTGGTATGGAAAATCCCTTGCGATGAAGAAATCAATAATTGTAGATCTGTTTAGGGAGAAATGCGTGGGTTCTTCTGGTGCTATCAGTGAGTAATGATTTTGATTAATGAGATCAAAAAGTAAGTTGCCGTTTCTGTTTGCTCGTCCAGGATTCCAGCTAGGGTGCTTTGCATTATAGTCACCTCCTGCTATTGAATTGGGGTGTATAGTGATCAGGCTATTGAGTTCTGTAATGTTAAGGTGATTTGTGGGTGGTATGTAAATATTGGTAATTGCAAATGAGGTATTGTCAATTGTGATAATGACGTTGACGTTTTCAAAGCTGTTTGTGAGCACTGGCTTGTGGAAGTGTGAGATACTGCTTTTAACATACGTGATGACCCCGCCGCCTCGTCCTGAGAGTCTATCACATCTGTAGGCAAAGTAATTTGGAAAGAGGACCGTCCTGGCTGGCTTGAGATGAGTTTCCTGCACTAAAATAACATCCGGCTCGAATTCTAATATGAGATCGCTTAATTCATCTTTTCTGGAGTAAAGTCCATTGGCATTCCAAGTGAGAATGCTGTAGTATCTGTTATTATTTGCTGCTGGAGAGTTAAATGTGACTAGTGATTTTTTCAATAATGTCCACTATTATTTCTATTTTGTCAAATATTGAAGTTTTTTGTTTGATTGTTTTTATTCCGTTTTTGATGTCATTCCATATGACTTTTAGCGATTGGAGACTGAAGAGGTCATCAGAGCTTTGCATTGTCTCTGAGGTTTCTGTCTGGGCTGCAGCAGCTGGTTCTGTGAGTGGCGGGAAATTTTCTGAATTGCTTGTCCAGGGGTTATTGGCAGGCGGCTGGCTTGGGATGAAATTGTCAGTTTTTTTTTTTTTGTCTTTGGTATAGCCGGGCAACCGGAAAAGGACGCAGGATGTGGTCCCCCGCAGTGACAGCACCTTGCAGGTTCTTCTGGTTTTAGTTTACATTCGCCGGACGTCGATCGATGTGGGCCCCCACATCTCACACACACCCATTCTCTTGTACATAATAATGAGTTGTGGAAGAACCCCTGGCACCTATAGCACTGTGGAGGTCCTGGTTTTCTTTTAAGTGCCTCTACGGTAACTCTGAGATAGCCAATGTAAGTGAGGTTGTAAATGGTTTTGTTTTGCTCGTTTCTTGGCAAATGCACTAGAAAGAGCGGCATTGGTTTGTTCTCACGTCTATTTCTAAGATTAGATATATAGGTAGCTCCATATCCTTGATTTCTTAATTCTTGTACTATGTACTGATGGTCCATAGTAACAGGAAGTCCTCGTATGACAATTTTTAAAACCTTTTCATCTTGAAGTTGGTAAGTGTGTGATTTTAACTTTTTCTCCTTAATGACTTCTCTCACATATCTGTGAGCATCTGCATCAGGGAGAGTCACATGCAATTTGGTGCCTTTTAATTGGCCTGTAATTGTTTTCCCTGTTTGAACACTAAGCTCAGCCAGGAATTTATCAGCTTGAGGGACATCATCTATAATAATTGGCGGGACTCTGATTTTTCTACTGTTCGAGGGCTCAGGGGCCGCCGGATTATGTGTACCCTCACTTTCATTATCCATTTTTCCTCATTGTTGTTTATATTAATTTCGCTCATTTCTGTTTCTAGTCCACTGTATCTGTTAGCGGTTTTAATGGCAGGTTCAAGTTGTTCTGTGTCGGAGTTTGTAGAAGCCGAAGAACGGCGCCTATGTCTTTTACGTTGCTCCTTATATGGTTCTCCATTTAAGGCGTTCATTAAGTGGTCGACTTTTTGTTCTAATTCTTTAATTTTTTGGTCACGATATTCAATTTCAGTAATTGCTTGGTTTTCTTCTAATACGCGTGTTTTGTTTAAGATGCATATTAGGAAGTGTTGCAGTCTATGTGAAGCATGATAAGTAATTGTTTCACTAGTTAATATGTCTTGAGCTAGTGCAGAGAGTCTAGCGCATTCCTCAACAGTGGAGAGGATGTGTAATTGTTTTTCCAGATACGTGATGAACTGATCAGTTTCTGCTTCATTTTGGAAAAGCTTTTTTCTTTCTTCCGGATAAGCAATGATCTTTGAAATTGGTGAGCTAGGTGGTGAGTGCGACATTTTTTCTCTATTCTTTTCTGGGCTGATATCTGGTGGAATTGCAGCAGAATTCTTAAAATGTTCTGTCATTGTGTATCATGTAATACTCAAAGAGAGTATCGACCGCAGGAACAGGAGAAAAAAAAAACAAAAAATCGAAGAGCCACTTTGCCCGCACCGCGCCGGGTGTGCAATAGGTGGAATCTCCGATGAATACAACCAGTGCCTCTGTCAAGCGCCGACACGCAAGCTTGGAGGGTACTCTGGTTGCAGAACGACCAAAATTCTAAGATATTTCTTGTTAATCACAAGAAATTATTTGCACAGAGTGATTCTGTGCGATAAGCAAATATGGCACAATTGCTTCGTCGATACCAAAGCTGCCACGTGTTAGTCCTAGTAATTCCACGAGACGAGCGAGGGGACGGAGCACCTTCACGCTCGGAAGTCAGGAGACAACTGATGTTGAGAGGGCGTGTCTTGCCCTTTTGGATGGAGGGTAGATGCCGAACTCTCGGCCAATCTCGGCTCTTGGTCTCTTCTGTGAGCTGCGAATAGCAGGATCATATGCTGGAATCTGCTGAAGTGCTCGGTTATCAATCTGTTCAATTTTGAGGAATAAATTTTGACTAAGCTTTTTAATATGATAATCTACAGGTTTAATATTTAGGTCCGAATGAATCACATCTGTACGGACGTACCAGGCTGCATTCAGGGCCATACGTAAGGTTTTACTTTGAAAAGATTGAAGTTTTTTCACATGAGTTTTTGCAGCAGTACCCCAGATTGTACATGCATTCATAAAGACAGGTCTTATAATGGATGTATAGAGAAGGATTTTGTTTTTAATTGACAGATTGCTCTTTCGAGCTAAAAATGGGTAAAGTTGGGCTCTAGCACCTTTCGCTTTATTGAGAACGTTTTCAATGTGAAGGCGCCAGGTTAATTTTGAATCAAGTACAACTCCTAGGTACTTGTAAGAATTTGACCAGGGAACATAGTCATCAAAGAATTTAATATTAATGGAAGGGTACGGGAGGGGGCTACGTTTGAATATCATAGCAGCACATTTAGCAACATTAATTTTTATTTTCCAAGTGATGAGCCAGTGCTCAAGGCTAGAGAGATATCTCTGAATGATTTGGACCAAGCTTTCAAGGCGTGTGTGTTGAGCTAGGATGGCCGTATCATCTGCATAAAGTGCAAGAGTGATACTAGGTGATTTTGGTATGTCATTTATGAAAATGTTGAACAAAATTGGGCCTAAAAGTGACCCTTGGGGGACGCCGCTTAGAATAGGACGGGGTGCCGAAATGAAAGAATTAACTCGTACAGAAAAAGATCTATTAGTGAGGTACGAATTAATTATATGAATTAAATGGGCCGAAACGTCAAGTCGTATGAGCTTGATAATAATTCCTATATGCCAAATCCTATCAAATGCTTTGGCTATGTCAAGAAATAAAGCGCCAGTAAGCATTTTGTTACGAAACCCTTCGTGAATGAACTCCACTGTCCTCAGCAGCTGGTGCGTGGTGCAGTGTTTTGCTCGAAATCCAAATTGTTCATCAATCAGAACGTTGTGATTTCGGAGAAAATCATTCAGGCGTTTAAGTAACACAAACTCGTATATCTTAGATAACGAGGATAGGAGGCTGATAGGTCTATAATTTTGAGGATTAGAAAGGCTTTGGCCTGGTTTTGGAATAGGCACAATAAGTGCTTGTTTCCAGCTTTGAGGAAAATAGCAATGCTGTATCCTATAATTTATAAGCATTACTAAGAAAAATAGATAGTTGGTGGGTAGATTTTTAATCATACGATTAGAAATAGAGTCCATACCAGGGGCTTTTTTGGGTTTGAGCTTGGTAATGTATTCACTTACCTCGCTCATGGATGTATAGTGTATATCTCCCGCGAAAGGCGAGGAGAGGAAACGTTCAACATCTTGTGGGAAAGAACTTGCGCTGTTCGCAAAAATTCCTTCATTAAGTGGTGTAAATTGGGTTTGAAGAGAATCCGCAATTAGTTCGGATTTCTCAGCGTCTGTGTGAGCCACCACTGCGTCCGTAGCTAAGGACGGAATGTTAGATTTGTGTTTGCGTAGGCGGGCTGATGCGCGCCAAAGACTGTTATCATTGGTCGTTAGGGACTGAATGTAATTCGTGTATTGTGATTGGAAGAACTGGTCACATGATGCCTTGATCTCATTTTGGAGAGCACGGAGTTGAATTTTTAGACCTGGATTCCTATTTCTTTGCCAAAGTCTCCGTACTTTATTCTTTTCTTTATTTTGAGTTTAATTTCTTGGGGTAATTTACGAAAATTGGGTCTAAGGGTGGGTTTTGATACTTCCTTATAAGTATCTGTTAGAATGGTCGTTAAGTGATCAACTCCCGAGTCAATATCAAGGCTGGATTTAATTTCAAGGGAGGGCAAATCTTTACTTTTAAGTTTGAAACCAAAATTGTCCCAGTTTGTAGAGACGAGTGCCGGAGAATTTTGATTAAAAGTAGTACAATTAAGGTCTATGATTACGGGGTTGTGATCTGAAGATAAACAGTTTTCAACAGTCACGTGATATCCAAAAGGGATGTTTCGAAAGAGTGCCAAATCTATGAATGAAGGGGCACCCCGTGAACCATATCTAGTAGGGGAATCCGGCGCAATAATTTTAATTTGGGCGCACTGAGCCCATTTTAGTAGGCCACGACCAGCAGGGTTTGATCTATGACAACGCCAATGCTGATGGTGACAATTTAAATCACCAGCTATGATAAGATTATTTGAAAAATTGAGCAGTTTATTGAAATCTACCACAGGAAAATTTCCACCTGGTGGGAGATAGGCAGAGATCATAACTAGGGATGGTGAATTTTGAATAAAAATTTCGATGATTGTTGCTTCAAGTTTGCTCATATTAGGTGTGTCAATTCTACGATGCGGGATGGAATTTTTTATGTAAATACAAGTGCCATCATGATAAATGATTTAGCAGGGTGTCTCTCGTCGAGTGAGGACGTGCGACAATGAGCTCCCCACAAGCCACCTGCAGCGACGCGACGCCGGAAATCATGGCCGGCAACCCCACGGATACCAGCGCCGAGATGGACACGACCGTCCCTGTCTCCGACACTGATCCAGTTCCAGAGGTAAATCCGGACAATTTACTCATCCAGATCAAGCAGCTATACCTACTCAAGGCTAGATTTACAGACTTGGAGCAGAATCTATCCAGGGCTCGAAGATCTACTCCTCTTGCAAGCATCGATCTCAAGTGCGTGGAACAAGAATCTAAGGTAACGCTTTTTAATCTTACCACTCTTGCTAAACGCCTTAATTTGCCTCTCTTTGCCATTCCCCCAACTGAGGACGAATGTATAACGAAATTACTCAAATCGGCCAAAGAACTATCTAAAGATGTTATCTCGGGAAAAAATAATGCTAATTCTGATAAAACTCAAAAATTAGATAAAAATCAATCCAATAGCCCAATCCTAAAACCTGCAAAGTTAAATGCAGAAAAAATCCTCCATAGTGCTAAAAAGATTCAAAAATTAACTTTAAATTCAAGAGATACTAACGATTTTCCTAAAAATAAGAAAATTAGAAAAGTTGACGATGAAGGATTTCAGCGGCCTCCTCGCCATCTTGTAGCACGTGGTGCGCCAAATTCCCCTTCTAAACCGCAATCAAACAATAGCCTACCTCCATTTTGGAGTGAACAACCAGAGGAGGAATTGCCTCCCACACAACCTGCGGTTAGGGTGGAAGAGAAAAACGATCTCGAGGAGCAACCCGGCGACGGTACTTCCCCCCCTACTGAAAGCTCTAAGAATTCAAAGAGAAAAATTCCTTTCTTCTTTGTAGAGCCCAAAGACTTTGAATTTCTTACGTCCTTAGTACAAGCTACTGTGCCTACGGCCATCTGTAGGATGAAGGGTAAGTTTCTCCGCATTGAAATGCAGACCGAAGAAGATTATCGTTCGGTAGCCCAAATTTTAAACAATCAGGGCGCCGAATATAAGTCGTTTAATCTTAAGCAGGATCGGCCCGTAAAGGCAATACTACGCGGCTTACCCAACTCTGCAAAAGCAGATAAAATCAAGGCTGAACTACAACTCCTAGGTTATTCTGTCATATCTGTAACCCAACTCCGTAGGCACAGGTCCCGCTATCCAATGCCATTATTTTTAGTACAACTAAATCCTGCTTTAAATGTCTATGACATATTTGAAGAAACTACAATGTTTGGCATTGAGATTAAGTTCGAAAAACATATTGGGAAGAAGGGACCGAGCCAGTGTTGGCGCTGCCAAGGCTTCTTCCATAGTTCCGCAGTGTGCACACTGCCAATCCGGTGTCTGAGGTGCGCCGGCCCGCATTACGCGTACCAATGCACCAAAGACCCGGAGGAAGCCAACACCTGCGCGAACTGCCTTGGGCGGCACGCAGCCAACTGGTTTCACTGTCCCCGAAACCCAGCAAATAAAAATAAAACCCCCCATATTAGATCGGTTAGCGGGATTTCAAAATTTGTACCGGCTCCGGTTAAAGCTCCAATTAGCAGCACGGATCCCTCATTTAGTGATGTCGTTTCCGGACGGAAAAATCCCGGACTACCATCATCTACTAAGGAACAGAAGCAAGCACCTGCGACGAAGCAAGCTCCGAAGCAAGCGCCGAAGCAGAGTCCTCTCCTCCAGCCAACTCCACCGGCCCAGGCTCCAGCCCCGACCGTAGATGATGGAAGCTGCACAGATACCCTCCGGAGCGTCTTTCAAATCGCCTCGGAATTCGGTATAGAACATAAGATCCTCCTCGAGGCTTTTAGAAGTGCTCTCCCTAGGCTCCGAAATGTCTCCACGGGGCCTGAGAGAGCATTTTATATTTATGAGGCATACTGTGGCCTCTTAAACTAAAGGCCTCAAGTTCAACTGTGCAACTAGTGAAGATTCTCTCCTGATCTCCTACTGGAACGCTAATGGAATCAAGAAGAAGATTCACGAAGTCCGGGATTTTATTAATGAGCATCACATGGACCTCTTCCTCGTTCAGGAGACACATCTGGTTGAGGGACTTAGCGCGAACATCGCGAATTATTTCTGCTACCGAAATGACAGAGAGGTATGCATCAGTGACACTGTTCGTGCTAGTGGCGGTACTAGCATTTATGTAAAACGCTCCCTAAAGCATTCTAGGATACCCACGCCACCACTGGAGGCCTTAGAAGCGACTATAGTACAAATTCATATTCCAAATTGTCCCCCAATAGCAGTAGCGTCCTGCTTTTTGCCTCCGAGACAGGGACCCGCATTTATCTCTGATCTCAGAAAATTAAGTGGTGTAGCAAATAACCTGATTATCGCAGGAGATTTAAATGCCCGTCATAGAAGTTGGGATTGTGTCACTGCCAACAACTATGGCGATAAACTCAAAATTTGGGCTCAGGACGCCCGTATCCAAATTATTGCGCCAAACACACCTACCCATTACCAGTTTCCTGGGAGGTTAGGTGCTCCTTCCATTATTGATTTGGCCTTATTCAAAAATATTCCAGTAGATTATTCGATCGAAGTGATTCCGGAATTGTCCTCTGACCATTATCCGGTTCACCTCACCCTTAAAACATCCAAAATTAACCAAAATTTACCGGCGCAAGTCTCCACAAATTGGGACAACTTTCGGAATGTCTTGGAAAATGGTATTCTCCCCCCTATCAAAATTCACGATAATCAGGAGGTTGACTTAGCCATTGACAGGCTCAACCAAACCCTAGGAAGCGCATTTACAGCCGCTTCCAAACCCAAATTCAGGCAAAATTATTATAAATTACCTGATCACATTAAAAATAAAATCAAAATTAAAAACCGCCTTCGCAGAGATTGGCAAAATACACGTTTGGAAAACTTTCGAGTGCAACTGCGAAGGATCCAGAATGAGATCAAGTCTGACATTAAGAAATACACAGACGAATAATACGCAAACTACCTTAAGTCCTTAAAGACTTCTGATAATAGCCTCTGGGTTGCTAGCGCACGGCTTCGCAAACCAAAACACGACATTCCCCCCCTAATGGGCACGGTCAACGACCGGATGGCATTAACAGACACCGAAAAGTCTGAACGCATAGCAGACAGCCTTCAAACACAATTTTCACCTAACACTGGACTCATGTTCGATTCCTGTGCAGAGCACACGCATGAAGTCCAACACCAAGTTGAAGAATTTCTCTCCTCAGATATAAATTCTGAGGAACCCATCACCACAACAATGACTGAGATTTCTGCTTTTATCAAAAATCTCACCCCCGCAAAAGCACCTGGCCTGGATAGGATTTCTAATCGCATGATTAAAAATTTACCAGTTAAATTCATATTTTACCTAGCAGTTTTGATAAATTCAATGCTAAGGCTAAAATATTATCCCCATAGCTGGAAGAATGCATTAGTCATTCCTATTCTAAAACCGGGAATGGACCCAAAGGTCCCTCAAAATTATAGGCCGATCAGCCTTCTGTCTTCACTTAGTAAAATTTACGAAGCTATACTGCTTAGATACCTGAATGATTTCTGCCGAAACCGAAATATTATTATTCCTCAGCAATTCGGCTTTCGTGCTAAACACTCAACTCAGGCCCAGCTACTGAGGGTAGTTGAAATCATTCATACAGGATCTCGCAGTGGAAAGCCTACAGCTATTGTTTATTTAGACGTAGCAAAGGCTTTCGACAGATGTTGGCATATCGGAATTTTATTCAAGCTCATGCGACTTGAAATTTCGGCTAATTTTGTGCACATAATGCACTCTTACCTCACTAATCGTACCTTTTCTGTCAAAGTAAAATATTCTGTCTCTTCTCCTCGCCCTATCTTGGCTGGGGTGCCTCAGGGAGGAATTCTTAGCGCCACGCTCTTCAACTTGTATGTAAACGACATACCACAAACACCAAGTGTCGATCTAGCACTCTATGCAGACGACACAGCCATCATTTCACAGCACTCAACATTACATGCCACTCTCAATCACCTACAGCTGTATTTAACAGACTTGGAGTCCTGGCTCATTACCTGGAAAATCAAAATTAATGTCGCAAAAAGTGCCGCCACAGTTTTCTTTTCCAGAAAGAGGAATGTCCATAGTCAACTCCCTCCACTCAGATTATTTGAAGAAAATGTACCCTGGGTGGAATCCTACAAATATCTGGGAGTTTATCTAGATGCGAAGCTGCTCTGGAATACCCACATCAATTATGCCATCTGAAAAGCAAGAACTACAAGAACCCAACTGATGTCTCTCCTCAAAAGAACCAGCAACCTCTCCCTCAATAACAAGATCCTACTGTACAAAAGTACCATCCTGCCAATCCTGACCTATGCAGCTGTCGTATGGTCAACTGCTGCAATAGCCATCTAAAGAAAATCCAAGTCACGCTTCGTATTCTGACAAATGCTCATTATTTCGTCCGTAATGAAGTGCTCCATAACGATCTCAAAATTCTACCCCTGGATGCCTTTTTCCGGCAAAATTCGGCCAAATTCTTTAATAGATTAACACAGATCGAAAACCCAGTCTTGCATTCACTTCCTGCTTATGATCCAGCTGAGCCCAGCTCAGCTAAGCGACCTAGGAGCGTTCTTGATAGAACTTTTAACATCTTTCCTAGGAAGCCAAAGCGGAGGTGTCTGCTTGACTAGGAATTCTTTCTAAAATTTTTTTAAATTAACAAGCACTTCACGGGCCTAACCCGGCGACCCTTAACTATTTCTGTATTTCCACATGCCCGCCGGACCTAATTCGGCCTCGTTTCTCGGTTTTATATCCGTGCTGCTATAGGTAACGTGCTCCTCCACTTGCCAAGACCTCATCTTTTCATAAAACACGGTCCAGACAATTAAAAATCAGATTTGCAATAGTTTTAACGTTTCTTTATTATTTTATCATCTAACTTAATTATTTAATTTAAACTGTTTAATTATTAAAATTTAAATTAATATTCTAATCTTTAAAATCTAACTCCCCCATATGCTACTCAAAACACTTTTATATATGTATTTTTGATTCCAGCAAACTACGCAAATGTACAAGCTTGCATATCTTCAATCATCATCTGCAATCAGGTAATTCAGATTAATCCTGTCTCTATTTTTATTTCTTCTCCCCTTTTTAATTCAATTTTCCTCGCTTGCCTTCCCTTTAACTATCTTAAAACTTCTCCGTCTTTTCTACAGTTAACTTTCTTCACGGTTCTTTCCGCTTCAAAAGTTGCTCCTATTCTTCTCTCGCCACGGGCGGTAGGAGAACTTTTTCGCCTCTTCAATCCTTTCCCCCCCTTCTTTTCGCTCCACCATCCCTTGCTCCGAGCTTTAGTCGCAAGACTCTCTCCCCCCCCAGCCCATCCCCAAGGCATTAGCAATTACTGCGGTTTTCCGTATTACCTAATTTACCTTTCCCAGGCCCTGGAAAATTATGTTTCCCGGCTGATTGTCTTTCAATCTTTCCGATTCCATTAATGCAATGCATTCAGGAATTCGCCTTCAATCATCGCCTCTCTCTCTTTCAATCTGGTAAAACAGGTTGAAAGAAGAAAGAATTTTTTCGTCCTTAGAGTGGACTCCTAATTCACTTCTTTCCCCGTAAACCCTTAATCGTTTCCTTCACTACCCTTTAGCCAGTGCTTATTCTTAATCACTTCAGTTTTCTTAACGAAGTTGTGGAGGTAATTGCATTAAGTTGCAAAGGTACTCCGGAAAATATCGCCTTGGGCCATGATAAACATCACGTGTATTGGAAGCTTGTCTGTCATTTTTATATAGTGCATAATCTACAAGCTTGGGAGCTCTCCCTGGCTGGAGTTTGGTCTCTTGGACAAAAATGATATCAAAATCCTTTTCTTCTACATAGTCTCTAAACTCATGGAATTTGGAAAGAATGCCATTTGCATTCCAGGTGCATAGTTTAAGATTTTTCAACCCTTTCAAAGTATTGAATTTTAATGAATGTGGGAATCAGAGAATTGGAGAGTAATATAACTCTCAAAGATGTAGTAGGCCGCGTCAGCACCAGATGGAGCCACTCTGAGCTGCGGTAAGACGTTTTTGAATGCCAGAAGTAATTTGCTCTGGTCAATGCCAGGCTGATTTGAAATTTGGATTATAGCCAAAAGGATCTCGGTACAATTTAGAGTCGAATTTGCTCCTAAGGGGACCGATAAATTTGGAAGAATTTGGGGTGCAGTCTGTTGCATACCCGTAAGGGCAGCAGAGTATGATACTCCAGGGCGAGTATTATTTGCACTGGGAGTGTGTGCAGCCGGCAGAACTGGAAATGTATTATGTTGTACGTTAAATTTGTTTGTGTTGTCAACGGTCTGACTGGGTTTGGTACTTGGCTTTGGAGGTTGTCTGTTTTTGGAGCCTGGGAACTTCGGGCAGGAACGCCAGTTAGCAGCATGGTTTCCCGAACAATTTGCACATTTGTTCGGCTCTTCAAAGGGTTTAGTGCATTCCTTGGCTTGATGCGGCCCAGCGCATCTGACGCATCGTCTTGGTAAGGTGCAAACTTCAGATGAATGAAAAATTCCCTGACAACGCCAGCATTGGGAGGGACCCTTCTGTCCTTTGAAGTGTTCCATGGATACTTCAGTTCCAAGGAGTTCACTTATAGAATAGATTTCTTCGGCTTTGAGGCTATTGAAGATTTGTAAATAAAAGAGAGGCATTGGCATTTTGGTCTTCCATTTCTTTAGTTGAGAGATTTTGTGAATTTTGAAGCCAAGCACTTCAACCGCAGTCTGCACAACGTTGAGAGGTGTATTTGAGGGTAATCCCCTAATGACCACTTTAAGTGGTCTATCTGATTTGAGTGTGTGAGACTTGAATTCAATATTATTGTCTGTGAGGAATCTAACAACTGTTCTATAGTCGGTTTCATTGATTGACAGTGGTCTATCTGATTTGAGTGTGTGAGACTTGAATTCAATATTATTGTCTGTGAGGAATCTAACAACTGTTCTATAGTCGGTTTCATTAGTGGTTGTGAGTTTAAGAAAATCTATGTTTTGTTTGGAAAGAACAGTTGGTGCATGTCGGCGTAGCTGATTGAGGAGAAAGAACCAATCAGCTCGCGGTTTTATGAAAATTGGAGGTGGTGCTTGAATTTTTGGTGTTTGAGTGACAGCCGGCTGCTGCGTCGAGTGTTCAGTGTTATCAGAGTTTTGTATGTTTGTGAAAGAATTGGATGTTGTGATGTTTTCATTATTATTAGTGTTGGGAAGTGGTTTTTTGGCAATTAAATGTTTTGGACGAACTACAAATCCTTCATTGTCAGTGGGTCTGGTTCGTTTTTTAGAATCATTTTTGGGATTTTCTTTTGGAGGATTTTGATTGGCTGAGGATGAGGGTGGATTTGTATTTTGAGTTTTAGCGTTAGAATTTTGAGTTTTGGAGTCCGAATCAGGGGTTTTAGAAGTCTTTTTGCATTCTTTGAAGAATTCCTCTTCAGTGGCAGGGAGGGTAAATAAATTTATGCCGAGTTTAGAGCAGAGGGTATGTAAGGAAAATAAAACTTTCTCACCCTCATCCTGTAACTGTTTGATCATCTGATCCTTATTCGGAGTCTCTGTTCGTTGGAGACGCTGGATATCGAAAAGGAGGTCTGTGTGCCGATTCTTGAGTGAGTATATCTGGATTGCGCTCTTGGATAGCTCTAGCGCTGAAGGAGAGGCAGGTGGAGTAGTTGCAGTTATTTCCATTTCGGTTTGTATCAGTAAAGGTGGAGGAGAAGAAGGTTGATTGCCCGCTGGCGGCGCCGTATTCAGGATACCATTCGCATTGACATTACGGAGCTCAGAGCTCCTACGTCCGTCACTGTTAGCAGCCATCGCTGTCAATCAATGAAATGATACTATGATCATCATCTGTCGCCCATGAACCTTATAAGAGATAGACTAACCCAGTAGGCGGGGCGCGCGTCACCGCCTTGTCGGCAAAGAAGAGTAAGGACGATCTGGTTTATTTAAACACTGAAACCTATGGCGTTTGTATCACATAACTCTTTTTAATTATTAAATGTGATATGTTGTATAGTGATGACATTATGAAAGCCACAGTTTTTTCCAAATAGGATTTAATATATCTCATTAACGCACTTTTTAAGGCATTTCACGCATTTTTTTTTTTTTTTTTTTTTTTTTTTCACAACCACATACAACAGCATATCTAGAATTTCCGCACTGGAGATAAAACTGTTATTTTCCGTACAGTGCTCTCTCTGAACTCGTTGAGTTTGTTAATCAAAAATTCGTTAAAGTTTTTCAAATTCGAAATTCAGCCGTCCAGATACCTATGCTCGGGTGGAGGATAACTTTATTCAAAATTTGATGGCTCTAGATACTGCCGCTTTTGTCAATGCCAATGATTTAAAAATTTCGGAGTTCCTATGGTTCAAAACCATCTACCTCCACATCAGAATTAATAAAAGCGAGCAGAAATAAGAAAAATTTGGCATAAATGATTTACTTGATGCACACTAGAGGGAGCCACAGGCTCGAGAAAGTTTAGGGATAGAGATGAGAAAATAAAAACTTAAGTCCATGTCCATGGAACTTATAAGAGATAGACTAACCCAGTAGGCGGAGCGTGCGTCACCCACATGTCCGCAAGAAAGAGTAGGGGCAATCTGGTTTAATTTAACACGGAAAACTATGGTTAACAAAACAGTTATATCACATAACTGTTTTTAATTATTAAATGTGATACGATGTATAAGTGATGAGATTATGAACGTCACAGGTTTTGCAAATAAGATTTAATATATTCCATAAAGTTACTCTTTACCGCACTTTGCGCATTTTTTTCAAGCGTAATTCTTGTATAAATAAATACCTTTACTCTAGTAAAACGGTAAAAATTCTAAACGCAAAATCGATGAACTTATTTTTGTGTACAAATAAAGAAAAGTTAAATAATATTGATAGCATATGATGCTTTGAAATAAATAAGGTAAAATTAAACAATGTCTGATAATTTTTTTCTTTTTTTTTTTTTTTTTTTTTGATTTTGTATGCATTTTCAGGCAGTAGTTTTTAAAATTATTATAACATAAGAGGATGATAATTTATTCTATTATATGATCATTAATTATTAACATTACAAGATGAGTATTTATTTTAGTAATTCATAAAATTCGGAGCATAAACTTTTCTGAGTGTAATGAGGAAAAAAAGATAAACTCTGGAAGCACTCAGATTTGATTTTATAGTACGCTCAAAGGAGCGTTTTTTGTAACGTTTTTCGTGTTACCTTTATTTATTTAATAACATGTTCTTCGCAAGTAAACCACATAAAATTAAATTCAAGAGCAATATCACAAAATATTTGAAAATGGCATATCTTTAGAATTTCCGCGCTGAAGATAAAAATGTTATTTTCTGTATAGGGTTGCCATTGCTTGCTTTGAACTTGATGAGTTTGTTAGTTGCAAAATATGAAATGGATTTAAACAAATTCGAAATTAGGCCGTCCAGCTGCCCATGTTCGGGTGGAGGATTACGTTATTCAAAATTCCGTCTTTTTTTTCACAGTGCGTGAGAAACATACATGCATTCATACAGATTCTTCTTTATTTAATTTCTTTAAATATAATACAAGGCGATAATATTTGGTGGCAAGAGTTTGCAAAGTGAAACGGAGATTTATAGTGAAACAAAGTAAAATGCCGTTTCGAAACTAATAGCTTTTCTGAGCTGCCTCCCATTTTGGCTAATAAAATAAACTCACAATAAATAAGAAAACTCACGTAGAACTAGAAATAAATTTAAAAAATAATCACTATAAAATACTAGCACAATTAATTATTATGAGTTAAATACAATTTTTAGCACTAGAATAAATGCATAAAAATTATTAGTGTTAAAAGTGTTTATCACTATGATGTATTATATGAAACATTATTGAAATAAGACTCCTTTGTAGAATATTATGCTATAATATTCAGATATAATTTTAAAAATTAAAGTACAATTAAGAATTTTAAACTAAAACGTTCAAAAATCCATTTTCAGATTTTAGTATTTTTTTACTTATTTACACAAATAAAAAGCATAAAAATTGTAACAGAAAATTGTTTGTTTGAATTTTTTATAAGTTCAGATTTAAAATATTATTTTTTTAAAAGAAATAGATAAAAAAATTTTTTTACAGCATTGGAAAAGCTAAACAAATATCCAGACCTCAAAGCATGCAACAGCTTTATAATTATTTAGAACCTTAATTATTCTTAATAAACATGCTAAATTTTTAAAAATCAATCTCAGTTTTAAAAATAAAAATATCTAAAAATTCTAATTTGTGAAATGAGGCGCTATCACCATCTTTTTCTTGAAAATTATACGCATTGAAATAGCCAACTAGTGTTAAGTTTCTGCAAGTCGTGCCTACTCCTCCGGATGTGATCAAGGTGCAGCCGGGAATGCTCCAGGGCAAGGAAGAAAACCCATTTAGGTTAGGCTATTTATTTATTTTGAACTGGTTACAAAGCAGTTTTGTATTAGGAGTGCTGTGAGTTCTTTCGAAGATGTGTTTATTACTCCTACGGAATGAAGCATTGTGAAAACCCTGTAATATCTATTTAAAGAAACGTGATATCACCACAAACAAGGCGATCACACTCAACTGAAACTTTTACTTCGTTAATTACAGCATACAGTCGGAAAATTTATAAAACATAATATTTACATACCTCATAAAAATCGCGTTTCCAGGGCTTCATTTGAAGAATACACTTTGCAGACCCTCAAAATTACTTGTATGTTCACACACTATTTCCCTACGGAAATGACTATCCACTTCGATCACTGGGTTGCATACAGAGGGTCTTCTAAAGGTGAGTACCTATTTTATGAAATGGGATTTCTGCCGCTCGGCTATGCTTGTCTTGAGAGAAGGTGCGGATTAATCTTGATCTGCAAAGTTCAAAATAATCTCGATGGCTTGAAAAGCTAGACAAAGTTTCTGCATATTTGATTTAGCTGATTTAATTTTCTGAGCTATTATGGTTATTGAATTCATGAGATAAAGGGTTTTCTGATCTTTGAAAATGTTAATGATTTCTGCCAAATTTTCCTGCGGGTTTTTCTGCTTAACTTTGTCACTGTGAAGGTTTCTACGCATTTCTTGATTAGTTTGGCCTGAAGCCTGAATAATTCGGGTCAAAAGTCATCTTTAGTGAGAATTTCTTGTGGTTTTTCTATCTTCTCTAAATGATCGAAACTTTTTCTGTATACCTTACAACCACGATAAGAAGAAACGTGATTTTCGTGACAGTAAATGCAATTTGGTTTTTCATCTGGTTTTGATTTACAGGTAATGGATCTGTGAGTTTGTCCGTACTTACAGCACCTGACCGTTTTGAACCAGTTATTTTGGGAGTGCCCGAACTCCTGGCAAATGAAACATTCAATTGGGCATTTTCTGGGCTGATATTTTCCTATTGTGATATTGAATCCGAACATCTTGTTTAATTGATGAATTTTCTCTCCTGCAGAATTTCTTTTTAGTTCAAGGAAAAATATAGGCAAACGGATAATTTGGTCTTCTGCTTTCTTCGTGAATTGCTTTACTTTAATTATAGGGAAGCTTCTGCTTTCTAAGTCTGCGTGAATTGCTTGCTCTGTGTACGATCTTGGAATATTCTTAAGTATTACTTTAATTGAAGAGGCTCAGGAAATTTGGTACGTATGAAAACTAATCTGTGCTGTCTGGAATTTATCAATTGTAGCTTTATAATCGGTTTCGGTGGTAGTGTAAAGGAAAATCTATCAGTCTTTGATTGTAACTTCAAATTCGTTTTTACATATTTCTCTGAGCATTTTGTCTATTTCAGGCCAATCAACATTGTTTTTTGGAATGACTAATGGGGAAAATTTCGTTTTATTTTCTGCGTTATTCTGTGTTATAGTCGTATAGTCGTATTCTGTGTTATAGTCGAGTATTTTAGCGTTTCATCTGTAACTTCAATAGCTTTGTTATTCTCGTTAAGAGTTTCAAATCTGTTATTTTGCGGAATATCTGGTGGTGGGATAGACTCGGAATTTTTCGCTGTTTTTCTTTGGAGTTTGCCAATTTTTCTGATTTATTGTTTTATCATCTGTTTTAGAATTTGCGAGTTTAGGAGTGTTCTGAATACTTGCTAAATTGAACTGATTTTGTTGAATTTCTTCTGGTAACTTTGAACGCATTTCTATCGCTGGTGGGGAGGTTAATGTCTTCATAGACTCAATACAGTTTAATATATCGGCGATTTCGTTTTCTAATTTGAGTGAGAGATCTTTTGGGTTAGACGGAAGCTGAGTATTAAGATATTCTTGCGAGATAGCTTCTGTTAAATTAGGAAAACCTTTTCAGTGTTTGTTAACTACTGCTTCAAAATTTGAAGGGAAGGGTTTGAATTTCTTAGTATTATCGGCTATTTTCGTAGGACTTCCTGTGGTTTTCTTTTCTTTTCTCTACGATTTACTTTTCTTAGTAGAAATTAGAGTAGCAATTATACTTTGAAGCGCCGGGTCATCTGAAGTAATTACAGGCATCTCTTTGGATGTAGTCCATTTTCTTGAGTAATTCGAATAAGTAGAATCATTATCGCTAACATAATCGCTGCAAAGTAGCATGCCTAGGAATTTTGGCCCTATCAGGCGGTTCGCTGTTACTGGCCATACCGAGGAGAGCAAGAAAAAATTACATTTACCAAAAATCAAGAAGAGCAGTCGTCGTCGCAAGAGTCACATTATTCATTTTTTTAACTCAGAATGACTAATATTATAAATCAAAATGCATATGATCATTTTTTAACTCAGAATGCACAAAATGTATATCATTTATAGCATTCTTCAAATTATAACTCTTGACTTATGATTTATGACTTACTTTTTCCTGGTCATTATTTTCCTGGTCATTTCCTGGTTAGAGTTTTCGGCAGTAGGTCCCATTAAAGTGCACTAAACAAAGATATTTTTAAATAAAATGGTACTAAGGAAGTACCAACACCCGTGGGCGAAGAAAATTCAGCTGCGTGAGCAGGCATATCTTAATACTTAAGAAAGTAGGCGTTCATCATAAAAATTGGGCAGTGATAATCAATGGCATTAAACTGAAGCATGCAGACAGGTGCAGTAAGTTGTATGGCAAACGCAGATGGTGAGTGCAATATAGCTAGTAAGAGTGCAGGAAGAGACAGAGTCCTTCAGAAGTATGCAGTAGCTAGATAGGCCTTAAAAAGTTCAAAAGTTCATTGAATCATACGATAAAATAAAAATTCATACAAAATAATTTAAAAAATGAAATTAAAAAATGAAATAATAACATAAAAGTCTTGAATAAAAATTTTTATTGATTAACATAAATATAAGATGCAACACAAATAATAGGATAGAGTCCAATTTCAGAGTTCAAGTAAATTTTAAGAATTAAAATTTACAAGTTACCACCATGACGAATTGTGATAAGTTGTCCTTGGGCGTTTGACAGTGTATTCAATGGTTGGATCATAATCCAACATTTGTTTAATTGCGTGATACTGACTATGCTTCATCTTCTCGAAGAAGTTGTCAGCTGTCATGAGTATAAAGTTATGTACAGATGGAATATCCAGGTCGTTTTGAATTATAAAGTTTCTCACGTACCAAGGTGCATTCATAATGCTACGTAGAATTTTATTTTGAAGTATATCCAGTTTTTTGCGCTCAGTTTTATTGGCGATTGCGCAGGCCGGCACTGCATATAGCATGATCGGTCGAATTAGAGATATGTAAAGCATTTTCTTTATTTTTAGACTGCGCTTTGATTTTTTGCCGATAATAGGCTAAATTACCATGTAGGCTCCATTTGCTTTGTTTAAGATATAAGAAATATGATCTTTGAAGTTGAGCGACTTATCTATGTAAACACCTAAATATTTATAGGAATTAGCTACAACGATTAGAGTTCTATCTAAGTAGATATAAGTATTGACTCTTAATCTCGTTTCGCATCTCCGATGGAGCACAATACAACATTTAGAGGCGTTGAGCTTAATTTTCCAATTCTTGCACCAGTGATTGATCATATTGAGATGCGTTTGTAAATTACATAGAGCGAGTGGGGGTCTTCTGGATTCAGTCAGTACTACAGTGTCGTCAGCGTATTTGAGTATTTTCGTGTTGAATGGGTGCGGGAAATCAATGATATAAACATTATAGAGCCGGGGCGAAAGAACGGACCCTTGCGGGACCCCGCTATGAATTGTTTATCTGACAGATAAGGCGTCACGCAGCGAACTTGAAAAGTCCTGTTTTCCAGATAGGAACTAATGAGTTTTACGAAACTGTTTGGAAGCATAAAATTATTCAATTTACACAGGAGGCCTGCATGCCACACGCTATCAAACGCCTTTTCGAAGTCGGGATAGCATGCAGCCAGCCCGTTTTTCTTAGTAAAGGCTTGCGAAACAAATTTCACCAAACTGAGAGTTTGATGAGTCGTGCAGTGTCCACCGCGGAAGCCGAATTGCAGATCATCTATTAAATTGAGTCTTTCGAGATGGTTGGTGAGCCTTGAGCAGAGGATTTTCTCAAATACTTTTCCTAATGAAGGTAAAAGACTGATAGGTCTGTACGAAATGAATAGGTTAGGATCTTTCTTTGGTTTTAAGATATTGATAATTATTGAGTGTTTCCATTGCTGAGGGAAATAATTATTTCGGGTGCAGGCATTAAAATTATTGACTATGTTAGTAATGCAACGTCTAGGAAGGGCTTTAAGTGCTTCATTGCTAATTTGATCATAGCCTTTGGCTTTCCCTGGCTTGAGTTTGAATAATTTCTCTTACTTCTCTTGGTGAAGTAAAGGGAATGAAATTTGTTATAGGATAATTGTTAATACTGCCAATAGTAAAATTAACTTCTTCTTGGGAGTTATTCTCAGGCGGGTGAGGTTGAAAGATTTTACCTAATTCATTCGCCATTATATTAGCAATCTCGTCCTCAGATTGCGAGGAGATTCCCATGTGATGAATTGCATGAGTTTGATTTGGTCTGCTATTTCTTAGAGATTTAGCACTTTTCCATACTGCTTGATCTTGAGGATCCAGGTTTGATAGGAGATAGTCCCATTTTTTATTTCCCATAATTTCATGCTTGATTTTCCTGTTTAAAAAGTTGATGTGCCTTTTGGCACGAGGATCTCCGGACCGCTGCCATTCCTTATGTTTTCTATTCTTCTCTGCAATAATATCTTTTATATATTTAGGAAGCGAGAGAAAATTAGTGCTTTTGCAGGGATAAGTCGCATTATTGATTGCATCTTTCATTTTAGTGGTGAATTTATAAATTTCATCTTCGATATCACAGCAATGATTATTTATTTCTGGAATTATAGTCTTTCATAGTATCAGAGAATTGGGTCAATTTATCTTAGTTCTGTGTTTCTTTAACGGGGGGAGAACAGCCATAAAAGTCGAAGTTCACTGGAAGATGATCAGAATTTAAATCCGTTATTACTTCTAAGAGAGGGGTATGAGGAATATTTTTAAGAAGTACAATGTCCAAACTTCGCCGTTTCCGTTAGCACCAAATCTTGTTGGAGAAGTGGGAGCAGCAAAATTGAGGTCGTTGCTAATTAAATAGTTATGTAAAATGTTTCCATTGCTGTTAGATCCTCTAGAATTCCAGGCCTTATGCTTTTGCGTTCAAGTCCCCTGCGATGATAGTCGGGAGGTTGGTGGAGGTTAAGATATCCAAGTCAGTATTAGTCATTAGATTATTAGGAGGATTGTAAATAGAAATAAATAGGTAGGCTTCATTCAAAGCAGTATAAATGATAGCTGAAGCAAATTCGAGCAGACTATTGTGAGGAAGATCATATTCAGTATGCTTTAACCTCTTCGCGACGGGCGAATCATATATGCATTTCGTACGGACGCATGTGAGGCCCGGGCGGTTCACCCGTGCACTCCTGGAGAACTGGCCAAGTGAACGGGCAGTGGAGATATGCATTTTAAGCTGAAACAATTTTTAATAGCCACTAGATGGCACTCTGTGTCCATTACATTTAAACTGAACGTAGTTTTAGTATTCTGACCTTCAGACTGTTTATATTCTGGCTGTTTTTGGTATTTTGCTTGTCAGCTGTGGCTGGGGAGGGGGGAAATCGTAATGTAAACAAACGCAGCTCGGCTCTTTAAATCGCTGCGTGCTAATGAAAACATTCTCGTATCTGATTTATATCCAATTCCTTTTTTATTCTATTTTTTACTCTACTTTGTACGGTCTTTTAGGGTTACTGTGTGGAGTTTTTTTACGTTTTGCATTGCCTTCAGATATATTTCCGTTCCTTCTTTTTTTATTTAGGAAAGCCTCACCTCCAGTCTATTATGACGGGAAGGAGGCGCTATTTATGAGAGGAAGAATACCCTAGTATGGTTAGTGAACCAATTACTAACGCAAATGAGAGTACTGATTCATTTTCTAAGGAGTTAAAAAGTGATACTTTTTCTAAGAGTTACAAGGTGATACTTCTCTGTGCTTAGAAATTTACCACGCTCGTTTTCATTTTAAATTTTGTTACTTCTTACTGTAAATAGTCTTTATTGTGTTCTTTTTAATAATTTTAAACTTTATTGACGGATTTTATCAATTAAAACTTTAGAATAATTTGAATAGCTCTTCCGAAAAGTATTATGGAAGATAAGCAATTTTTTAAGTATATTTCCATGTAAAATAAAGAAATAAATGTTTTAAGGGCTAATTTTAACATATATAAGAGCTCAAGAAATAATCTAAAATGATACCAAAAATTACGATGCTAGAAGCGAAACTTTTGTTTTTCTGATTTTTGTTATAAAATTAGGCTTAACGATGCAAAACCTCCGTCCTGTACGGTGACTGCCTTCGATTCTCTTCCGTCCCGCACGAGCGTTTTAAACAAAGGTGCGCCGTCGCGAAAAGGTTAAGTGATTTTTAATGATAATTGCAGTACCACCCCATCTACTTCGGGTTCTGTCTTTCCTTATAATATTGTAGGCGTTAATTTTAAATTTATCGCAAGCTTTAAGGTGAGTATCACCTATCATCATGACATCAATTTTGTTCTTATCGAAGTAATCTTTAATTTCTTGATATTGTTTTATGACACCGTTCCCATTGAAATAGGAAATTTTTAAGAAGCTATTGGTAGCTGAAATCATCAAGTTTATATTGCTATGAGGTCTAAAAGTCATAGTCTAAAGAAGTGAAATATTCAATTGCGGCCATTCCGACCTCGAGTTTACCCATGATGTTTTTTGCTTTTTAAGTTCTGTAAAGAATTCTTTCGCTTTTAGGAGTTGGGTTTTTATCCACTCAGAAAATGAAACTTCTTTAGTTTCGCTTTCTTGTTTATTTTTGTTTTCCTTTTGAGTTGTCCAGCTCGGTTGATTTTTAGTATTTTCGTTTTTCGTAGCTCCAGGGAGGGTAGGAAAATCTTCTTTTTTTAATTGAAATTGTTCCTGTTCATGTTTTTTCTCGTTTTGATTGCTCTTATTGAAGACTCTTTTGGGTAGATTTTCCGGATGGTGTTTACATTCCTTCGAGTTGCTCGGTTGGCAATCACCGCACAGAACGCAGACCGCTGGTAGTTCGTCCTTGTTCTTCTTACAGGTGTAAGTTTCGTGCGGTTCGGCTCATTTCAGACACCTAGGTTTCTAATGACATAGATCTCGAGTGTGTCCATATCTCTGGCTCCTGTGCCATTGCACAGGGCCAGGTCTGGATTTGTAATCACGGACGTCTAATCCACGAAGTTGCTTTATTTGATAGATTTGTTTATCCTTTTCGTTTCTTTTGACCTCGGCTAAGAATCTAGGTAGTTCAACAATTTTTCCTTCTCGGAATCTTTCGAGCTGACGTATCTTTTCTACGGGAATTCCGTGTTCAGTGAGTTCTTTGTGAATTATTTCCACGTTTGAGTTTCTAGGCAGCTTCTTAATTACTACTTTGATTGGTTTTTCGGAATTAATTTTGTATGTGTGGAATTGCACATCTCGTTTGGCCAGAAACTCCTTGATTGCGCGATAGTCATTTTTATCCCAGACTTTGATGTTGAGTGTATCTCCTGTGAGATTGCCTTTGACTTTTTTACTCCTAAATTTTCGATTTCCTCTTTTAAGGTATCCCAGTTGGCTGTAAAATCTGAGAGAACAATTGGGGGAATATGTCCAGTGCTTTTTTTTGGCGAGAATACATCCTGCGGACTCTGAGTTCGATTCCTGCTCCATGCGGTCATCGTCCTGTAGGTCACTGAACTTATTTTTCTGTAGGGGTAGTTCAGCTTCCGATGAATTTGAATGCTTTCGTTATGCGTGATAAGGGGGGTTTTAAACCCGTCGCTGTCAGTAGTAATTTTCTTTTCCTTATTCTTAGATATAGTCGTAGTTCTTATTCTTAGATATACTCTCTATATTTTTTGCACCGTTTTTTTTTTTTGTGTTTTATTAGATGCTTTTGCCTTTAACATAGCATCGCTTTCGTTATTATTTTCCATAATGGAATTGTTTGTTTGATTTTTATGCATGACGGCCAGATTTAAGAATGCGTCGTAATCCTGAATGATGCGTTCAAGTTCCGCTATACGTTTGAGATCATTGCTAGTTTTGTTTTCAACTGAGTTGAATTTAAGGAGATCAGCAATAGCTTGCTTTTTTAGGGTTGTGTAAGAGTTAACATTGGGTGGGAGATTAGCTCTCTTCAAGTGTATATTAATTCTACCGAAGGCTTGTTCGGCGGCTAAGATTTCATTATCTAAATTTGCGGATGGCTGACACTCACTCATATTTCACCGAGGTAAAGTCAAAAAGCAAAAATAGCTTACATAAATCCAGAGCAGCAGCTTCGGCGAAATACCGGAAGGCGTATTCCAAAGAAAAGCAATAATATCCAAATGAATGCGCACACGATGCGTTGAAAAACCCGATCTGGACGCGATTAAAAAGGCAACCAGTTCAAAGCAAATTCCAACTCAGAATGAGACGATATTCTAAAATCAGAATGCACAAAATTTACATCATTTTATATTATAACTCAGAATGCACAAAATTTATCCATATTATAACTCAGAATGCACAAAATTTATATCATTTAAAGAATTATCTGATATTATAACTCAGAATGCACAAAATTTATATCATTTTTTTTTCTCTGAAAGAGTCCTTAGACTTAGACTCTGTAATTGACCGAGCTATTGCGAAGAGCAATGTTGCCCGTTCCAGAATTAAAGTCCAAGGGCACTTGACATAAATAAATCCGGACGTGGAGAAAATCTCAGATGAGAAAACGGAAATAAGGGGAAAAAAAGAAGTACCAAAAGGAGCAAGACGATCCAGTCGGACAAGTTCGCAAAACGTGACGAGCGATCATAGCTTTCAAGGAGGACCCAAGACAATGGAATTCAATGACAACAATACGAGAAGATACACTACAGCAATAGTTCCAATGACAAATTCAAATACAATTAAACAACATCAATCAGTAGTGCTAAATACAACACAATACAAAACAACTATACAACACAATTTAAATACAACTATTCAACGAAGCTACAGAAGATCTTCAATCAAAATCAGATGCATTGGAAGTATAAACAGCTAACAATTGAGGATCTAAGTGAAAAAGTTGTCATCTTCTCCCATGAAGGTGTGAGCTGCAAGTGGTCTGACGCTTCTATCTTCGAAGAGAATTTCATAATTAAAGACTTGGGAGTAATTAACAAAGTCACATTGCACAACTTTGTTGAAGAATTTTTCATTAGATCTTCTGATGTAATCTGGAATCGTCTCAAGTTTTAAGTCTCTGAGTAAAAGTTTATTGCGGGTAAGATAGTGTGAATCAGTAATAATGCGCAGAAATTTGTTTTGCACTACTTGTAATTGATGCAGTTGAGTTTGAGTGACCGTGTTCCAAGCAGAAGCAGCATAACAAAGTATCGGTCGAATGCAAGTGGTATATGTATGTTTTTTAGTACGCAAGCTAAGATATGAATATTTTCCAATGACCGGGAGAAATCTGCATATTATGCCCATGGCTTTGCTCATGACACTATTAATGTGATTAGACCATGTGAGCCTTTGGTTCAAAATAATTCCTAAGTATTTGGCCTTTGTGACCAGAGGAACAGCTTCCTGAAAAAGGTAGAGATCTTTAAAAGCAATATTTTTCCTAATTTTGCTAAGAATTAAAAGTTGTGACTTGCTAGCATTCATTTTTACGCGCCAATTTGTGCACCAGTCTTCTACGGCATAGAGGTAATTTTGCATTTTGTCTATTGCATGATTAGCTTGGATGGATTTAATTGCAATCGCCGTATCGTCGGCATAACATGCCAATAGAGAGTAATTGTCCAAACCAGGGTGAGGAAAATCTGATATGTAGAAAAGATATAGTACTGGACCGAGAATACTTCCTTGTGGGACGCTGGATCTTATATGTCTTGAATTGGATTTTTCATTTCTTTGAGCGACGAAGAAAGTGCGGTTCTGCAAAAAGCAGCAGATCAGAAGAATGAGTTCGCTAGGAAGTCCCAAGTTGATAAGCTTGAAGACGAGCCCCTCATGCCATACTCAGTTCAGTTATCTGATTTAGACTGCATTTAGCAGCCCACTGCTTTAACTGCCTGTCATGGTATTGCCCTAAGGCTTGGAAAAATGAGAATAAGGCGGTAACCGCCGCGCCTCTATAGGCGGAGCTAGAATAGTACATGAGTACACAATGAAATTTAGAATTTAGAAGTGCATCTGGGAAACTTTTAGAGCTGGCAACAAAATATGAAAATATATTAAGTTATGTAGTAAACTAGTGATGAACAATCATAATTAAATCACTAATACTTTGAATTTCATAATTTAAATCAAATGGCACTTGCCAGGCTGAATTGCAATGAGTTCTACCCAGTGGGTGTGGCTTGAAACGTCGTAGGTCGGCGGCAGTTACGACAGGAGTCAACCTCCCGTAAACTGACCGCGGCCAATGTTTCTTGAAAGTTCACACTCCGGTGGAAAAAGAAATCAGTACTTGCAGGTAAGCACAGCTGCCAATCCGGTGTCTGAGGCGCGCTGGCCCGCATTACGCGTACCAATGCACCAAAGACCCGGAGGAAGCCAACACCTGCGCGAACTGCCTTGGGCGGCACGCAGCCAACTGGTTTCACTGTCCCCGAAACCCAGCCAATAAAAATAAAAACCCCCCTATTAGATCGGATAGCGGGATTTCAAAATTTGTACCGGCTCCGGCTAAAGCTCCAATTAGCAGCACGGATCCCTCATTTAGCGATGTCGTTTCCGGACGGAAAAATCCCGGACTACCATCATCTACTAAGGACCAGAAGCAAGCACCTGCGACGAAGCAAGTTCCCAAGCAAGCGCCGAAGCAGAGTCCTCTTCTCCAGCCAACTCCACCGGCCCAGGCTCCAGCCCCGACCGTAGATGATGGAAGCTGCACAGATACCCTCCGGAGCGTCTTCCAAATCGCCTCGGAATTCGGTATAGAGCATAAGATCCTCCTCGAGGCTTTTAGAAATGCTCTCCCTAGGCTCCGAAATGTCTCCACGGGGCCTGAGAGAGCATTTTATATTTATGAGGCATACTGTGGCCTCTTAAAATAAAGGCCTCAAGTTCAACTGTGCAACTAGTGAAGATTCTCTCCTGATCTCCTACTGGAACGCTAATGGAATCAAGAAGAAGATTCACGAAGTCCGGGATTTTATTAATGAGCATCACATGGACCTCTTCCTCGTACAGGAGACACATCTGGTTGAGGGACTTAGCGCGAACATCGCGAATTATTTCTGCTACCGAAATGACAGAGAGGTATGCATCAGTGACACTGTTCGTGCTAGTGGAGGTACTAGCATTTATGTAAAACGATCCCTAAAGCATTCTAGGATTCCCACGCCACCACTGGAGGCCTTAGAAGCGACTATAGTACAAATTCATATTCCAAATTGTCCCCCAATAGCAGTAGCGTCCTGCTATATGCCTCCGAGACAGGGACCCGCATTTATCTCTGATCTCAGAAAATTAAGTGGTGTTGCAAATAACCTGATTATCGCAGGAGATTTAAATGCCCGTCATAGAAGTTGGGATTGTGTCACTGCCAACAACTATGGCGATAAACTCAAAATTTGGGCTCAGGACGCCCGTATCCAAATTATTGCGCCAAACACACCTACCCATTACCAGTTTCCTGGGGGGTTAGGTGCTCCTTCCATTATTGATCTGGCCTTATTTAAAATATTCCAGTAGATTTTTCGATCGAAGTGATTCCGGAATTGTCCTCTGACCATTATCCGGTTCACCTCACCCTTAAAACATCCAAAATCAATCAAAATTTACCGGCGCAAGTCTCGACTAACTGGGACAACTTTCGGTATGTTTTGGAAAATGGTATTCTCCCCCCTATCAAAATTCACGATAATCAGGAGGTTGACTTAGCCATTGACAGGCTCAACCAAACCCTAGGAAGCGCATTTACAGCCGCTTCCAAACCCAAATTCAGGCAAAATTATTATAAATTACCTCATCACATTAAAGATAAAATCAAAATTAAAAACCTCCTTCGCAGAGACTGGAAAAATACACGTTTGGAAAACTTTCGAGTGCAACTGCGAAGAATCCAGAATAAGATCAAGTCTGACATTAAGAAATACACAGACGAAAAATACGCAAACTATCTTAAGTCCTTAAAGACTTCTGATAATAGTCTCTGGGTTGCTAGCGCACGGCTTCGCAAACCAAAACACGACATTCCCCCCCCTAATGGGCACGGTCAACGACCGGATGGCATTAACATACACTGAAAAGGCTGAACGCATAGCAGACAGCCTTCAAACACAATTCTCACCTAACACTGGACTCATGTTCGATTCCTGTGCAGAGCACACGCATGAAGTCCAACACCAAGTTGAAGAATTTCTCTCCTCAGATACAAATTCTGAGGATCCCATCACCACAACAATGACTGAGATTTCTGCTTTTATCAAAAATCTCACCCCCGCAAAAGCACCTGGCCTGGATAGGATTTCTAATCGCATGATTAAAAATTTACCAGTTAAATTCATATTTTACCTAGCAGTTTTGATAAATTCAATGCTAAGGCTAAAATATTATCCCCATAGCTGGAAGAATGCATTAGTCATTCCTATTCTAAAACCTGGAATGGACCCAAAGGTCCCTCAAAATTATAGGCCGATCAGCCTTCTGTCTTCAGTTAGTAAAATTTACGAAGCTATACTGCTTAGATACCTGAATGATTTCTGCCGAAACCGAAATATTATTATTCCTCAGCAATTCGGCTTTCGTGCTAAACACTCAACTCAGGCCCAGCTACTGAGGGTAGTTGAAATCATTCATACAGGATCTCGCAGTGGAAAGCCTACAGCTATTGTTTATTTAGACGTAGCAAAGGCTTTCGACAGATGTTGGCATATCGGAATTTTATTCAAGCTCATGCGACTTGAAATTTCGGCTAATTTTGTGCACATCATGCACTCTTACCTCACTAATCGTACCTTTTCTGTCAAAGTAAAATATTCTGTCTCTTCTCCTCGCCCTATCTTGGATGGGGTGCCTCAGGGAGGAATTCTTAGCGCCACGCTCTTCAACTTGTATGTAAATGACATACCACAAACACCAAGTGTCGATCTAGCACTCTATGCAGACGACACAGCCATCATTTCACAGCACTCAACATTACATGCCACTCTCAATCACCTACAGCTGTATTTAACAGACTTGGAGTCCTGGCTCATTACCTGGAAAATCAAAATTAATGTCGCAAAAAGTGCCGCCACAGTTTTCTTTTCCAGAAAGAGGAATATCCATAGTCAACTCCCTCCACTCAGATTATTTGAAGAAAATGTACCCTGGGTGGAATCCTATAAATATCTGGGAGTTTATCTAGATGCGAAGCTGCTCTGGAATACCCACATCAATTACGCCATCTCAAAAGCAAGAACTACAAGAACCCAACTGATGTCTCGCCTCAAAAGAACCAGCAACCTCTCCCTCAACAATAAGATCCTTTTATACAAGATTACCATCCTACCGATCCTGACGTACGCAGCTGTCGTCTGGTCAACTGCTGCCAATAGCCATCTAAAGAAAATCCAAGTATTCCAGAGCGTCACGCTTCGTATCCTGACAAATGCTCATTATTTCGTCCGTAATGAAGTGCTTCATAACGACCTCAAAATTCTACCCCTGGATGCCTTTTTCCGGCAAAATTCGGCCAAATTCTTTAATAGATTAACGCAGATCGAAACCCCAGTCTTGCATTCACTTCCTGCTTATGATCCAGCTGAGCCCAGCTCAGCTAAGCGACCTAGGAGCGTTCTTGATAGAACTTTTAACATCTTTCCTAGGAAGCCAAAGCGGAGGTGTCTGCTTGACTAGGAATTCTTTCTAAAATTTTGTAAATTAACAAGCACTTCACGGGCCTAACCCGACGACCCTTAACTATTTCTATATTTCCACATGCCCGCCGGACCTAATTCGGCCTAGTTTCTCGGTTTCATATCCGTGCTGCTATAGGTAACATGCTCCTCCACCTGCCAAGACCTCATCTTTTCACAAAACACGGTCCAGACAATTAAAAATCAGATTTGCAATAGTTTTAACGCTTCTTTATTATTTTATCATCTAACTTAATTATTTAACTTAAACTGTTTAATTATTAAAATTTAAATTAATATATTAATCTTTAAAATCTAACTCCCCCATATGTTACTCAAAACACTTTTATATGTATTTTTGATTCCAGCAAACTGCACAAATGTACAAGCTTGCATGTCTTCAGTCATCATCTGCAATCAGGTAATTTTGGTAAATTCTGTCCCAATTCTTTATTTCCTTCCCTTTTTAATCCACCTCTCCTCTCCAACTTTAAACACTTTTCCAAACTTCCCTTCCCTTTAACTATCCTAAAACTTCTCCGTCTTTTCTACAGTTAACTTTCTTCACGGTTCTTTCCTCTACAAAAGTTGCTCCTATTCTTCTCTCGCCACGGGCGGTAGGAGAACTTTTTCGCCTCTTCAATCCTTTCCCCCCCTTCTTTTCGCTCCACCATCCCTTGCTCCGAGCTTTAGTCGCAAGACTCTCCCCCCCCCAGCCCATCCCCAAGGCATTAGCAATTACTGCGGTTTTCCGTATTACCTAATTTACCTTTCCCAGGCCCTGGAAAATTATGTTTCCCGGCTGATTGTCTTTCAATCTTTCCGATTCCATTAATGCAATGCATTCAGGAATTCGCCTTCATTCATCACCTCTCTCTCTTTCAGTCTGGTAAAACAGGTTGAAGGAAGAAAGAATTTTTTCGTCCTTAGAGTGGACTCCTAATTCACTTCTTTCCCCGTAAACCCTTAATGGTCTCCTTCATTACCCTTCAGCCAGTGCTTTGTCTTAATCACCTCAGTTTTCCTTAACGAAGTTGTGGAGGTAATTGCATTAAGTTGCAAAGGTACTCCGGAAAATATCGCCTTGGGCCTTGGGTAAGCACAGTCAAATAATAAAGTGAAAATGAAGAATTCACACTTGAAGACACACAATACTTGTAAAGCATAGTAAATTAAATGTATACACAATGAAACAGCAAGAGAACACTTGATCAACCAGATACAATGCCAATGCCAATGATTTGAAAATTACGGAGTTCCTATGGTTCAAAACCATTTACCTCCTCATCAGAATTACTAAAAGCGAGCAGAAATGGGAAAAAGTTTTTGCATAAGTGAATTACTTGATGCACACTAGAGGGAGCCACTGGCTCAAGAAAGTTTAGGGATAGAGATGAGAAAATAAAAACTTAAGTATCATAATATTTTTTATAAGTTTTTAGGTTTTATAATTTTTTTGTATTTTATATTTTATACTTTTTTTGGTTTTTATAAATTTTTTATACACAATACAACACTAAAGCAAAAAGTGGATAGGAAAGATTTTACGATTAATAGGCTCATTGGCATGTGGCTTGTGTTAGGGAGTGCAAATAATTATTGAGATCGCGATGAAAATATTCATAGGCAGATTTGAAATCTGCGGGAGATGTGATTCTTAAGTAAACAGATTGATAACTTTGCTTGAAGATCTTGATAGTAGTAGCAGAGGATGAAATAAGCAATTATATGGCAGCTCGCTGAAGAGACGTCCTTCCTTCATGGCGCGGGAGCTGGAACTGATGTTGAGCCAATGCCAATGATTTAAAAATTTCGGAGTTCCTATGGTTCAAAACCATCTACCTCCACATCAGAATTAATAAAAGCGAGCAGAAATAAGAAAAATTTGGCATAAGTGATTTACTTGATGCACACTAGAGGGAGCCACAGGCTCGAGAAAGTTTAGGGATAGAGATGAGAAAATAAAAACTTAAGTTTCATAATTTTTTTATAAGTTTTTAGGTTTTAAAAAATTTTTTTGTATTTTATATTTTATACTTTTTTTGGTTTTTTTATAATTTTCTATACACAGTACAAACACTAAAGCAAAAAGCGGATAGGAAAGATTTTACGATTAATAGGCTCATTGGCATGTGGCTTGTGTTAGGGAGTGCAAATAATTATAGAGATCGCGATGAAAATATTCTTAGGCAGATTTGAAATCTGCGGGAGATGTGATTCTTAAGTAAACAGATTGATAACTTTGTTTGAAGATCTTGATAGTGGCAGAGGATGAAATAAGCAATTATATGGCAGCTCGCTGAAGAGACGTCCTTCCTTCATGGCGCGGGAGCTGGAACTGATGTTGAGCTTGCTTAAATGCTTAAATGCTAATTGCTTATGCTTATATTAGCCCAGTTGGGCTTTAATAAGCTATATTGATCTAATCCCCTAAGGACAATCAGAATGTCAACTATCAGCTAGTTCCCAGCCAGGAAATCGGAGCGGGTAAGGAAAAGAGGGCCCATTGGCCATAGTGACAAAGTCCAATCTTCAAAGTAACTTAACTGTTACCCCTGAGACAAGAGTAATAATCACGTCTATGGAGCTATGAAGATGCAAAAGAAATGAAAATACATGAAATGTACATAGGATACAGTGTTGAACATGTAGTAAACAAATGAAAGTGAAGTAATGTATGCATAAAAATGTGTTATTTACATATTTGAAAACGAGTGGGCTAAGTGACAAAATTGTGATCCCTCATTCTGTGAGCCGTAAAAGGCCTGATATTGTAGTCCTCAGGAATGCAGACATAGTTCAGTACAGTATTAAAGTTTCCTTTACTGCAATTCAAGCCTTTGTCAAAGAACTTGCTGTTAAGTTTTTGCAGATATTTGTCAATATATTCAACTTGTAAATCATCGTGCAGGAGTTTGTTACGGATGTAAAAATGCGCTCCTGTCATGGTGCGTAAGATTGTGTTTTGAGTCACCTGCAATTTGTTGATATCTGAGCTCGTAGCAGTCGCCCAGACAGGGGACGCATAACACATAATTGGTCTTAAAATGGAAATATAAATCTGTCTTTTCCTTCTCAGATCTAACTGCGAGCTGCGCCCTAGCAGTACTTGTAATTGTTGAGCAATTCCTCTGGTCTTGTTTGCAATGTAATTGACATGCGTACTCCACGTGAGTCTTCGATTCAAGTAAACACCTAAATACTTGGCCTTGTTTACCATCGGGACACGTTGGCCGAATAGGTAAAGTGGCTGAACTGAGACCAGTATTTTCTTCCTTCTAACAAGAAGTAGCTGTGATTTAGTCGCATTGATGGAAATCTTCCACCTGGAGCACCACTCCTCAATGTCCATAATTATATCCTGCATAACAGAAATTGCCCTGTTAGGCTGAATAGATCTGACCGCTACAGCGGTGTCATCCGCATAGCAGGCCAGCAATGTATTTCTGTTGAGTTTATCCCGCGGGAAATCAGCCGCATAGAAAAGATAGAGTACTGGGCCAAGACAGGACCCCTGGGGGACGCCTGCAGCGATAGTTTTGTATCCAGAATGACTTTGCTTGCAGCTAACTGTAAAGTAACGATTTGCAATATAAGATCTGGTGAGTAAGATCAGTTCTCTAGGCAAATTCATCATTATCAATTTATATATTAAGCCCTCATGCCAGACACGGTCAAATGCTTTGGCCACGTCCAGCATGAGCACTGCAGTACAACTCTTATGATGCAGAGCAGAGCCGATAAATTCCACAAGCCTAATCAGTTGTTTAGATGTGCAAAGTTCGCTCCTAAATCCATACTGATCTTCCGGAAGTACCTGTAAATAAGGCTGGAATTTCCTTAAAATTATTCGTTCAAAGATCTTGCCTATATTAGAGAGCAAGCTTATGGGCCTGTGATTTTCCGCCTTAGTGATGTCTTTTGCAGGCTTCGGTAGTAGGAAAACTTTTGCGTACTTCCAGCAGTCCGGGAAGTAGCATAACGTAATGCATATATTAAAAATGCTGGAAAGTCTTGTGATTCCACCGCGCGGGAGGTTCCTGATCATTAAATTTGTAACTCCATCAATACCTGGGGCTTTCTTGGGGTTCAATTTGGAGATAATATCCGTAACTTCTCTTGGATTAGTTAAACCATCGGCATTTAGAGCCGTGGGAGCACCTAGCCATTCTTCTACTTTCATTCTGACTTGGGTCTCAAAGTGAATATTACGAGGTGTCTGATTGGGAGAAAACTGCTTTTCAAGATGTGAAGCAAAAATCTGACATTTGTCAGTATCTGAATAAGCAGTGACGCCGTTGTCAATAATTGGCCTATCACACTGATGCGTCCTCTTTAACATTTTTGTAAACTGCCAGAAGGCATCACTGTCTAAGTTTAACTCCTCCATTTTAACATTCCAAGCCTCACACTTTAATTTATGCATTTCAAGCTTAATATGCTTACTGATACTATTTAACTCCGTTTTAATAATTGGGTCCCAGGTGATATTATACCTCCTTCGCAGCCTGTTTCTTTCGGCTATGAGAGATTTGACGTACCTTGGAATCTTAGCGATTTTACAAGACCTTTGAGTAACCTTGGTGGCCTCATAGTAAGAGTCATTAAGACATGTAGTAAACTTATCAATCTCCTTGTCAATATCAGAAGGGCTTTTCATAGCACCTAATTTAGGGAACCTCACTTTCACAACATTGTGGTACATTCTCCAGTCGGTATGGGTCTTAACATTCGTATAATTAATACTGGTGACCCCTAGTGTAGCAATCACAGGAGTATGATCAGAGCTTAAGTCGTCTCGAACCTCCAGCACCATATTAATTCCTGTATTAGTCAAGATGATATCTAGAATATCAGGAGTGTACCTGATGTTGCTGGGCCTGAACGTCGGTACGTCAGGCGCAAATATACCAACTGGGTGGTTACTGATATACTCTCTCAGTACTTTACCATTGTGATTAGTGCTACGGCAGCCCCAATCTTTATGCTTACTATTGAGGTCGCCACCAACAATCATTATTGAAGAATCCGGAATAATATTTTGTAACATTTCCTCAGTTAGCCTATTAGTAGGGGGGTTGTAGATTGCCGCAAATAAGGTATCTCCAATCTTAGGCAAGCTAATAGAGGCAATCACAATTTCATAGCCCTTGTCTCTTTCAGTCGAAATTAAACAAGATGAATATTTACAATGAACGTAGATGAGTGCTCCACCTCCTCTGTGATGTAACCTATCACATCGGTAGGTTCTATAATTTTTGATGCTAACTCTGTCTCGGAGATCAGGCAAATATCAATGTCGTTCTCATACATAAAGTCCTCCAACTCATCTTTCTTTCCTCTTATGTTGTTAGCATTCCACACTAACATCTTGATTGGCCTAAAATTATTATCTTTCCTATCCATGATTGGGTTCATTATTGACCGCGTTGAAACTACTAGCATTGGCGCTAGGAGCTAAATTTACTTGTAGAATGCCGGAAGCCTTAATAGCCTCAACAAGGTTTTTAAGCCCTTCAAAAATACTTCTAGCTTCATCTAGAGTATTCATTGTTTGCCCGCCAACAGCGGCGGCATAAGATTTATTGATAATTACTCTATCACTGAAATTCTTCAAAGGCGGATTTTGAGTATTTATTTTGGGAAAATTCGGGCAACCCCTGTAGTTGCTTGTATGATCTAATTGGCAATTTATACACTTAGGTTTATCTTCTCTTGGCTTGGGGCAGTCTTTTGAATAATGATCGCCAGCGCATTTCATGCATTTCGGGTCATGCATACATCCTGCCTGGGCATGATGAAATGCTTGACACCGAAAGCATTGTACCGGCCCTTTCCTTCCTTTGTAAGCTTCTACTTTAACATTCAGCAAACATAATTTAGTTATATTATGTATCCCTCTCGCTTTTTCATTCCTCTTCAAAATAACTAGAAACAGGGGCAGATTAAATTTTTCTCCATTTCTGCGTCTTACTAATTGCGAGACTCGTTCAACTGGGAAACCTCTATCTATCAGTTCATCAGATATCTCTGAGGTTGGCGTGTCGATCGGTAAGCTGCGTATAACAACTTTAACCTTCTTGTTTTCGGGTAAAATAAATGAGTGATATTTCACTCCTTTGGCATTAAGTAATGCAGTTAAACTCTTATGAGTTTCTATACTGTCAACTTTTAGCTCATAGTGGTCTTGAGCTTTCATTATACCTGATTTTAGCTTAATTCCTGCATCTTTAAACATTTCCTTATATTTTGACCAGGAGTATTTACCATCCTGTATAATAATCGGGGGAGCTTTATTGCTCACTTTATTTGGATGTATGAATTTATCCACATCCTGCTCATTATTTTCGGCAGAATTGGTACCAGTTTCATGATCATGAGCATCACCTATTAGCCCAGCCGAGCACGTGACCTCATCTGCAGCACCGATAGGCCGCACCATGCTTTCCGTCTGAGACGTACTCGCAGCCGGCTTTTCGGGGATCTCACTAGATGGCGCCACATTAGCGTGGGCTTTATCCATATTATCCACGTCTGGGGCTGTATCCATATTATCATAAGTTATTTCCGTGGTCGGCTCAGCTGTCGAAACTTCTGACAAAACAGAGGAATCCGTCAGAGTAGACTTTCGAGAGGGTTTTCTTAGTCTTCTAGTAAAATCTCCTTTAGGACCTGAGTCCGTGTCGGAGCTGTCTTCATTCAGTGCTTTATGTTTTTTCGACTGCTCTTCATCTGAGCGCGCAGGGCTGCTGGCTCGTCTGACATTAGTTTTGTTGATTCCAGTTATTGAAGAATCACTGTCATTAACCTTAGGAGAAGGGATGTTTGGTTTGGGAAGAGAAGTAGAAGAACGATCAGCGTTCAGTTCTCTGTCAATGAAAAGTTTGAGGCGTCGAAGGAATTTAAGGTCTCGTGCGTCCTTAGATGAGAGAGATCCATCAGCTTCTTTGATGCATTCTAAGTTGGTAATCTCAGAGGCAATAAAATCAATCATTCGATCAATGGTGGAGCGGATGGCAGAAAATGAAGCAGCGGAGAAAGCAACCAGAGTCTATTGCAATGCCGACCTACTGTTACAGCGGCATGCACTCTGATCAGGTATAATAAAAGAAGAGTTCTAATGATGTTGAGAGGGCGTGTCTTGCCCTTTTAGATGGAGGGTAGATGCCGAATTCTCGGCCAATCACGGCTCAAGGATCAAGGAAGTGCAATTTACGGAGTTCATAGGCAATTACGCCTTTACCTCCACATCTTCAAAGGAAATTTAATCATCCGAAAGAGGGTATTGTCAAATAGGGTAAAAATTTTGATAAGCCGAATGACTTGGAGTAAGTGCCTTCACACTGAGTCAAGAAAAGGCAAAAAACTCAGAAGGTCTTAATTTTGCGCCGAAAAAGGGCCAGAATAATTTAGATAGGGGCAGCCATAAAAATTTTGACTAGAAATATAAAAGGTGAAGTTTCCTTGAACCTTGATAATCATTTTCTTGGCATACGTCAGATGAAGGGCACGCAGGGGAATTCCGATGCGCGCTCTTCGAGGTGGGGGGGAGGGGGGAACCTGTTTACAGGTCGAAAAAGGGGTTCAGTCAGTGATCAGCTGGGAGGGAGAAGTTTCATTTTATTTTTGACCGCTAGTCATTGCGGTTTTTAAAAGCCAAAAAGGATGCTGTTAAGCGCCTAGGAAAGTTCCTTCTTAAAAGAAGAGAGAAGTTAAAATTTAAAGAATATTTTTCAGTTTTATTTTAGTTGAAAGATGATAGTAAGTTAAAGCAGTCCTATTTGACTGTGATGTTTCTTGTTAAAGAAACGTTAAAGAGGTTCCTCGAGTTAATGCCGTGTGCATTAAAGAACTTTAGAGGCAGGGGGGGTTAAGGAACGAGAGGTAATTATTCACGTGGTTATCGGTGTGCTCATATCTAGCCCGTTTAAAAGGCAGAGTCGAATATTCCCTATTGAGTACCGCTCTGGGTCTCTTTCGGGAAGAAGCAACTGCAGGATCGTATACGGGTAGCATATGAAGCACAGGATTAGCGACACGTTGAATATTTTTGAAAAATTTTTCCGAAAGTCGCTGTATATAGCGATTAATGGGCATAATTTTGAGGTCGTTATGAATCTCTTCGTTCCGTACATACCACGGAGCTTTTAGAATTTGCCGAAGCATTTTAGATTGAAAAATTTGGACATGTTTTCTGTTAGTCAGTGCGCATGGGCCCCATACGGGACATGCATACGTAAGAACCGGCCTAATCATTGATTTGTAGAGCAAGATTTTGTTATCAGTTGACAGGTCGCTATGACTAGCTAAGAGGGGGCGTAGGGCGGTCTTGACAGCTGTCGCACCCGCTATGATTTTGCGGATGTGAGGCTGCCAAGTTAATTTTGAGTCTAGTAAAACACCTAGATATTTGTAAGAAGAGACCCAGGGAATAGGTTCACCGAAGAGCATTAAATTGGGTAAATTTGGGATATTTCTTCGGATGAACATGGTGGCAGCACATTTTGCGACATTAATTTTGATTTTATACAGACCGAGCCAGAGTTCTAAGGTCAAAATGTAACTCTGCAATTGTGAGATTACCTGGAGGGTGTTGGAGTGTTGAGAAATGATGGCTGTATCGTCTGCGTATAATGCAAGATCGATATTTGGGGCCTTGGGAATATCATTTACATAAAGGTTAAAGATTGCGGGGGCGAGGAGACTTCCTTGAGCCACCCCAGCATAGATTGGGCGGGGAGAGGAGAATTCGTGGTTAACTCGCACGCGGAAACTGCGTCCGGTCAAGTACGAGTTAATAATTTTAATGAGATGAGCCGAAAAACCAAGCCGCATGAGCTTGTAAATAATCCCGTCATGCCAAGTCCTGTCAAAGGCTTTGGCAACGTCTAGATAGACAATTCCAGTTCTCTCTCGCTTACGAAAGCCTTCATGAATGAATTCCACTACACGGAGTAACTGGTGTACCGTGGAGTGTTTAGGTCGGAAGCCGAATTGTTCCGGGATTAGTAAATTTTGATCCCGACAGAATTCATTCAGGCGATTAAGTAAGACAAATTCATAGATCTTAGAGAGAGAAGATAACAGACTGATGGGTCTGTAATTGACGGGCAGGTTTAAATTTTGTCCCGGTTTTGGAATGGGAACGACTGCTGCAATTTTCCAACAGTCGGGGAAATAGCTTCTCCTGAGCATTAAATTTATGAGGACCGTGATCCATACGATAAACATAGGGGGGAGGTTTTTGATCATGCGATTCGAAATAGAATCTATGCCAGGTGCCTTGTCAGGTTTCAGTTTGTCAATGAAAACCATGACTTCAGAAGGGTCCGTCGGCCTGAGTTCTGGTGTGGTAGGTTGTGATAGAAAATCTTTAACCCGTGCTTGTATGCGCCCCTGTGTAACCGGACGGTTACAGTAGGAGTCGTGGTTTGTTGTGAATTGAGTTGCAAGGCTGTCAGCTATGACATTTGCCTTTTCTGAGTCAGTGTAGGCCATCTGCGCGCCATCGGCCGTTTGAAGGGGCGGAATGTATGTTTTATGTTTGCGTAATCGGGCGGCTGCGCGCCAAATCGATTTGTCTTCAGTCGTTAGGGACTCAATGAATGTTTTCCACTCCGCTTGTTTTAATAAGCGGGTTTCGGTCCTTATCTCGTTCTGTATCTTGCGAAATTGGGCACGGATATTGGGATCTCGTGACCTTTGCCAAATTCTTCGCAAGTAATTTCGCTGCTTAATTTTGAATTTAGTCTCAGGTGGGAGCCTAGCACCTGGATGTTTACGTGGCTTTGAAGCCGCAGCTCTCGCTTCTTTCAGTAAAGACTCCAAACTTTTGATATGCCTGTCAAAGTCCGAATTGCTGGAAATTTTGATGGGAGGGAGTGAAGTTTTTTCCAAAATAAATCTAAAGTCGTCCCAATTTGTTGAGACTTGCTCCTCTAATTTTGAGTATCGATTTTGAATATCTAGGGATATCAAAACGGGGTAGTGATCAGAGTCCAATTCCTGAATCACTTTTATCTCATGCCGAAAGAATATGTTATAAAAGGCAGCCAGATCAAGAACTGCAGGGGACCCTCTATGAGGGTAAAAGGTCGGGAGGGTAGGAGCAATGATCTGTACATGGTTACTCTGGCACCATGAATTTAGACTAATACCATACCTGTTCCTGTTAGAACAAAACCATGCGGTATGGCGTGAATTTAGATCACCAGCAATTATTAGGTGATTTGAAATATTCAAAATTTTATCAAAATCACTGACAGGAAAAGCTGGCCTTCCACGCGCTGTAGACAGTGGAGGTAAATAAGCTGAGACTATTGTTAGCGGGGAGGAATTTTGAAGGAAAATTTTGATGATTGTCGCTTCCAAAAAATTTAAATCAGGGGTCGGTATCATGTGGTGCTTTAACGAACGCTTCACATAGATACAAGTGCCGCCACAGGGATTTCTGCCCTGTGACACCCTGTCAGTACAATAAATGTCATAATTCCCAATTTTGGGAGTATTCCCTGGGGTAAGGTGAGTCTCTTGGACTAAAAACACGTCAATATCGTGCTCTACAACAAAATCACGAACTTCGTGAATTTTTGAAGTTAAACCATTGGCATTCCATGTGCAAATGGTCAGTTCTCTGATGGTGTTTGAACTGTTATTTATACAATTGAATTTTATGCCGTTGTTAAAGGTTCATCACTGAAAAAACAGAAGACATGGGTCTAAAAAAGCCTAATTAGGTTGAAAGCTCAACATAGCTTTCATAAATATAAAATGCCCTCATTAAAGCATCTGCTTGCCTGAGTTTAGGCATTGCTTTTTTGAAGGCAAGGAGCAGAATATGCTTGTCTACCGCTGGGTTGCGGGAGATTTCAATTAAGCATTTTAGTGTAGATGAGAAGACGTCGTCTGAATCATTGCTACACTCTGCTGTGGCTGACACTGCTGGGGCTTCTGCAACCGGCAGTCTTGGATTCGTGGATTTGAATCCGTGCTCGGTGGTGTTCTTCACCATCTGTGCATAAGATGGTGAACTGACGTTGCTCGGGGGAGCAGGCATGGGACGTCTTGTCTCAGCGTTTGCTGGGGGTTTAGAAGAACCCTGAGGGGGGGCTGTTTGAGCAGCTGCCCTAGTCCTAGGCGCGGAATTTTTACCGCGAGCCCGTTTGTTGCCTGGGTATCGGGGACAAGATTTGTACGATGCTGGGTGATCTCCACCGCAGTTGCAGCAAGTGGCTGGTACATCTAATCCTTTGGTACACTCACGTGCCCAATGGGGTCCAGAGCATCTGACACAACGGATTGGAAGAGTGCAGAGTTCCGAAGAATGGAAAAAGCCCTGGCACCGAAAGCATTGAGTAGGGCCCTTGCGGCCGCGGTAACGCTCAATGCTGATCTCTGTGCCCCACATGTCAGTGACGGCAAACAGATGATCGAGGAAGGGGTGTGGGATAACTTGTAAATATACAAGTGGCATTGGGTGTCTGGAGCCAGGCTGAGTAAGCCGAACGATGCGATGCACTTTAAATCCCATCGCCTCAACTTCCTCTTTGATATCCCCGATTTCAGTTTCAACAGGGAGGCCTCTGATAACAATTTTAACTGGCCGGTCCTGCTTTAAGTCGAAAGTTTTGAACTGGATGCCGGCTTGCTTCATCCAGCGGGTAACCTCCCTGAACTCCAGCTCTGTCTGAACAAAAATTTTGAGATAAGGTCCAGTCAGTATGCTCCGTAAGTTTGGGGCAATTTCTCTCATGAAAGACACTTGCGTCTTCCAGTTTTTGCTGCTTTTGAGATGTATTGCCGGAATCTCAGACTGCGGTGGTGGTGGGGGGGAACGTTCCGTGCCTGCTCGGAATTAACTCCCTCACTATTACTAGCAGTAACAATTTCTGCTTCATTAGAAGGCTCATTGATTAAAGAATTTTTGATTTTCTCATACTTGTTAGTACTCCTCTCCTTTTTAGGAGTAGCATTCTTTTCGATGGCTGTCAATTTAGAATTTGGAATAGAGCTATTTTTATCTTTAGCGTTTAAAGCCAAATCGTCTATTGTAAGATCCACAATAGGCGCCTTCCCTTGCTTTCGAGCCGCGGGGGTGATAAACCCGTCTGAGTCTATTGTCTGCGTCTTTCGCTTCCGCGATGACGTAGACTGGACTGGTTTCCCCCGCACCTCGTGCGTGGGATTAGATGCCTCGTGCTTGCAAGGATCTTCTGCGGATTGAGCGGCGGCCATCTTGGCTAAGCGCTCGCTCTCCAATATATTTAAAAATTCCTCTCTAGTTGAGGGAAGATGAAAAATTGGAACATCTAGAGCATTAGCAATGTCATTTATCTTGTGAAAAAGTGACTTACCCGCCCGGTCGAGTTGATCGTATCCATTAGTGTCCAACGGAGAAGGAGTTCGCTTCATGAAGCTCTTCTGCCTCTGGATAGCTTCGAACTGTTGCTTCAGATCGTAGAACTGTATTACGAGGTTCATGCGCTCGTCATCTGGCGACGCCGATTGCACAGAGGGAGCATGATCCCTGGTCTCACTCATTTCTTCATCAATAACCACATTGTTTTCGCATAAATTCGGAGAATTGCCCTGCGTTGGCGGGAGCTCGTTACACGAGCGACCGTCACCCTCGCTGTTCATCCTCGGAATCCCAATCACGGCTCTTGGTCTCTTCTGTGAGCTGCGAATAGCAGGATCGTATGCTGGAATCTGCTGAAGTGCTCGGTTATCAATCTGTTCAATTTTGAGGAATAAATTTTGACTAAGCTTTTTAATATGATAATCTACAGGTTTAATATTTAGGTCCGAATGAATCACATCTGTACGGACGTACCAGGCTGCATTCAGGGCCATACGTAAGGTTTTACTTTGAAAAGATTGAAGTTTTTTCACATGAGTTTTTGCAGCAGTACCCCAGATTGTACATGCATACATAAAGACAGGTCTTATAATGGATGTATAGAGAAGGATTTTGTTTTTAATTGACAGATTGCTCTTTCGAGCTAAAAAAGGGTAAAGTTGGGCTCTAGCACCTTTCGCTTTGTTGAGAACATTTTCAATGTGAAGGCGCCAGGTTAATTTTGAATCAAGTACAACTCCTAGGTACTTGTAAGAATTTGACCAGGGAACATAGTCATCAAAGAATTTAATATTAATGGAAGGGTACGGGAGGGGGCTACGTTTGAATATCATAGCAGCACATTTAGCAACATTAATTTTTATTTTCCAAGTGATGAGCCAGTGCTCAAGGCTGGAGAGATATCTCTGAATGATTTGGACCAAGCTTTCAAGGCGTGTGTGTTGAGCTAGGATGGCCGTATCATCTGCATAAAGTGCAAGAGTGATACTAGGTGATTTTGGTATGTCATTTATGAAAATGTTGAACAAAATTGGGCCTAAAAGTGACCCTTGGAGGACGCCGCTTAGTATACGACGGGGTGCCGAAATGAAAGAATTAACTCGTACAGAAAAAGATCTATTAGTGAGGTACGAATTAATTATATGGATTAAATGGGCCGAAACGTCAAGTCGTATGAGCTTGATAATAAGTCCTATATGCCAAGTCCTATCAAATGCTTTGGCTATGTCAAGAAATAAAGCGCCAGTAAGCATTTTGTTACGAAACCCTTCGTGAATGAACTCCACTGTCCTCAGCAGCTGGTGCGTGGTGCAGTGTTTTGCTCGAAATCCAAATTGTTCATCAATCAGAACGTTGTGATTTCGGAGAAAATCATTCAGGCGTTTAAGTAACACAAACTCGTATATCTTAGATAACGAGGATAGGAGGCTGATAGGTCTATAATTTTGAGGATTAGAAAGGCTTTGGCCTGGTTTTGGAATAGGCACTATAAGTGCTTGTTTCCAGCTTTGAGGAAAATAGCAATGCTGTATCATATAATTTATAAGCATTACTAAGAAAAATAGATAGTTGGTGGGTAAATTTTTAATCATACGATTAGAAATAGAGTCCATACCAGGGGCTTTTTTGTGTTTGAGCTTGGTAATGTATTCACTTACCTCGCTCATGGATGTATAGTGTATATCTCTCGCGAACGGCGAGGAGAGGAAACGTTCAACATCTTGTGGGAAAGAACTTGCGCTGTTCGCAAAAATTCCTTCATTATGTGGTGTAAATTGAGTTTGAAGAGAATCCGCAATTAGTTCGGATTTCTCAGCGTCTGTGTGAGCCACCACTGCGTCCGTAGCTAAGGACGGAATGTTAGACTTGTGTTTGCGTAGGCGGGCTGATGCGCGCCAAAGACTGTTATCATTGGTCGTTAGGGACTGAATGTAATTCGTGTATTGTGATTGGAAGAACTGGTCACATGATGCCTTGATCTCATTTTGGAGAGCACGGAGTTGAATTTTTAGACCTGGATTCCTATTTCTTTGCCAAAGTCTCCGTACTTTATTCTTTTCTTTAATTTTGAGTTTAATTTCTTGGGGTAATTTACGAAAATTGGGTCTAAGGGTGGGTTTTGATACTTCCTTATAAGTATCTGTTAGGATGGACGTTAAGTGATCAACTGCCGAGTCTATATCATGGCTGGATTTAATTTCAAGGGAGGGCAAATCTTTACTTTTAAGTTTGAAACCAAAATTGTCCCAGTTTGTAGGGACGAGTGCCGGAGAATTTTGATTAAAAGTAGTACAGTTAAGGTCTATGATTACGGGGTTGTGATCTGAAGATAAACAGTTTTCAACAGTCACGTGATATCCAAAAGGGATGTTTCGAAAGAGTGCCAAATCTATGAATGATGGGGCACCCCGTGAACCATATCTAGTAGGGGAATCCGGCGCAATAATTTTAATTTTGGCGCACTGAGCCCATTTTAGAAGGCCACGACCAGCAGGGTTTGATCTATGACAACGCCAATGCTGATGGTGACAATTTAAATCACCAGCTATGATAAGATTATTTGAAAAATTGAGCAGTTTATTGAAATCTACCACAGGAAAATTTCCACCTTTTGGGAGATAGGCAGAGATCATAACTAGGGATGGTAAATTTTGAATAAAGATTTCGATAATTGTTGCTTCAAGTTTGCTCATATTTGGTGTGTCAATTCTACGATGCGGAATAGAGTTTTTTATGTAAATACAAGTGCCACCATGATAGACATCACGTGTATTCGAAGCTTGTCTGTCATTTTTATATAGTGCATAATCTACAAGCTTGGGAGCTCTCCCTGGCTGGAGTTTGGTCTCTTGGACAAAAATGATATCAAAATCCTTTTCTTCTACATAGTCTCTAAACTCATGGAATTTGGAAAGAATGCCATTTGCATTCCAGGTGCATAGTTTAAGATTTTTCAACCCTTTCAAAGTATTGAATTTTAATGAATGTGGGAATCAGAGAATTGGAGAGTAATATAACTCTCAAAGATATAGTAGGCCGCGTCAGCACCAGATGGAGCAACTCTGAGCTGCGGTAAGGCGTTTTTGAATGCCAGAAGTAATTGTAAAGAAGGCTGGTGATGAGTAAACCGACGAGTGAGTTTAACCCTAACGCGGATAGCTTTCCGCCGCTACCCCGTGACTCCGACGACACGGATATGGAGTGTGGTGTCGCCGCTACTTCTGTTTCTTCTACGCCGTTTCCTGTGGATTTTTCTATGACTGAAGACGACCTGATTGATAGTGTTGCGGACTTATGGAAATTACGTGCCAAGGTGCAATTATATGGTGATACCATCTGCGAAATGGAGCGGATACGGCAGCCATCGGACCCCCCTTCGGAGACATTGGTGAGCATGAACCAGGCACTGAACAAGCTGGTCCCGGAGATCGAGATACTGCAAGGTAAGTGCGAAATTATGGCAAGTTATTTTCCCCATTTGAAAATTAATCTTGGCAAAGCTGGTATTGATAATGTAAATGATAATAATGGAAATGTTTCTAATTTAAATGATGCTACTGTTGATGTATGTAAATCCGGAGGAAATTCTAAGTCAGTTTCCAACGGCAGTCAGTCTTCTCATGTGCACACTCCCGCCGTTACGCGCAGTGCTGCTAAAAGAAAGTCTTATATTAATGACTATTCGCATAGCGACGGCTTTGTGAAACCTATTAAAACGGCTAGAGCCGTACACATGAAAAATTCTCCAAATAATGATATTGCTACTAAAAATAAATTTGATGCTCTAGCCGAGGCTTCTCATGATAATGTAAACAATGATATGGTCAATTCTAACGTTGCCGCTAGTCTCAACAACTTAACTTTAACTGACGGCAATAACTTGCAGCAGCAACAGGCGAGCGTAAATTCTGTCCCCCCTATTATGGTCAAACCAGGAGCGGAAGCACGATTCGACAACTATGTGGACGAGTTGGCTGTTAAGCTACCCAATGTTGATTTTCTTGGCCGCATTAGCGGTGAATTTTTAAAAATCATACCAAAAACGCCGGATGATCACAGGATCATCAGCGACTATTTTCAAAAAAATAATGTTGAGCATTTTCTGGTAAATTTACGGCATGAAAGGCCAATTAAAATTGTTATACGAGGATTGCTCTCGAATATGGATAAAACAAAAATTCATAATGCGCTTAGCACGAGAGGCTTTCACGTGCACAAAGTTGTGCAGCTTACGAAGTTCCGTACCAAAGCCCCTATGCCGCTGTTCCAGGTGCAGTTATTTAAAAACGACCGAGTTGAGGACATCTATTCACTACAAGATCTACTGAGGTTTTCCATCACGGTGGAAAAATATATTACCAAAAACCTGGTGTCGCAGTGCTTCAACTGCCAGAAATGGCACTATAGCTCCGAGAATTGTCACTTCGCTCCGAAGTGTGTAAAGTGCGCCGGAGACCACCAGACCAGGAATTGCACCAAAGGACAACTGGAGGAACCAAAATGCTCAAACTGCTCTGGTAATCACCCAGCAAGTTATCGTGGATGCCCACGCTTCCCCTCGGTACGGAAGAAAACTCCAAAAGTTTCAAATACTGTGTCTGGATATAGCTATGCACAGGCGGCTAAGGTCGGATCACAAGATGCACGGAACTCAGATCGGCCCATTGGCCACGCCCATAGTGCACGCCCTGCTGCTGCAATGCGGACACCATTGGTCAATGCTGCTAGCCAAAATAATATTACCACCAATAACGCTAGTACAGGACTGCTTAATTTTAACTCAAATAATAATGTGTCTAATATATCTGATTTTATAGAGCTGATGCAAATTATGTCCGAATTTCAAAAAGCATTTGGCCCTAATCTAAACCATATTCTCAGAGTTTTCAAAACTGAATTGCCCAACATTCAAAATTGTACGTCGCTAGGCGACAAAGTTAATATCTTGTATCGCGTCGTTGAAGACGTTAACGGGATAGCTAGCATGAATTGATTATGGCCAGTGGTGTTCGTATCGTAACATGGAATGCTCAGGGATTGTTTCACTGAATCCATGAACTTAGAGAATTTATAAAGGAGTATGACCCTGATATCATCCTCATACAGGAACACATGCTTGGTCCTAATGTAGTGTTTAGTATCAATAATTATGTTTTGTATCGTCTAGATCGGATCAGGAGCTCGCGGCATGCTGAAGGCGGTTTGCTTGTACTCATTAAGTGCTCTATCCCTCATACTCGCATAACACTTCCACAGCTTTTAGCCGTAGAGGCATTAGCTATCACAGTCACTCCACGCACCTCACGACCATACACTGTTATCTCCACTTACATTCCACACAACAAACCCAGGCATAAGCATGTAGCTGCCGATTTGCAACTACTTTCGAGACTCAACAATAGAATAATTTTAGGTGGAGATTTTAATGCACACCACCGCGATTGGAACTGCGTTAACACCAATTACCTTGGACGAGTAATACACCAGTTCGCCCATACGGCCGGTATTACCATCGCAGCTCCCCCCACCCCAACACGTTACGGCGAGACTACTGCTTCGGTTTTGGACTTTTTCCTCATCAGGGGAATTATGCATGCTACAGCCGAAGCAGTCGATGAACTTTCCTCGGATCATAACCCTGTTATTATCAACTTGGATATTGCTCGCCCTAACTCACCAGACCAAAGAGCTTTTGTCACTAATTGGTGCTCTTACACCAAAGCTCTAAACAACACACACTATGCAACACATGAAATACACAGCAGGGAACAGATTGATAACTTGGTGAGTGAACTAACTTCCGAAATGCATGCAGCACTCGAGCAAAACAGCAAAACCATTCCAGATCGTCGAATGCAAAGAAACGCGGAGGTTAAAAACCTCATCAAACGTAGGAATGCGGCACGAAAAGAATGGCAGAGACGCAGGCATCCGAGTGACAAGCTGTTGCTCAAAAAATTAAATCACGAAGTCAGGAACCTTACACGACAACAGGCACATAAAGATTGGACTAACTACTTACAGTCGCTTAACCCGGAAGATAACTCTATCTGGGAAGCGGCCGCTAAGTACAAAAGATGCTACAACAACATTCCGCCCCTTAATGGCCCGCAAGGAATTGCATACACTGACTCTGAAAAGGCTGAATCGCTTGCCGATCACTTTGCCGACCAGTTTCATATACACAACATTTCTCACCCCCCCACAGAAAAATTTGTTACTGACTCTGTCACAAACTTCCATTACAATCCCAACGCATACAACATTCCTCCCGTTCTCCCATCGGAAGTTCTTATGCACATCGTTAAACTTAAAACTCGTAAGAGTCCCGGACGGGACAGAATCACTAATAAGATGCTTAAAAATATGGGTATCATTACTGTCTTCAAACTAGTTCACATCATAAATCTGATTCTACGATACGGCTATTTCCCCTCGGCGTGGAAAACAGCAGTTATTTCACCTCTCCTAAAACCAGGGAAAGATCCAACTGCAGCGATCAGTTATAGGCCAATCAGCTTGCTGTCGGCACTTAGCAAAGTCGCAGAGCACGTGATCCTGAGAAGACTTCTTCAGTTTGTGGAGGAAAAACACATCATCATTCCCCAGCAACACGGATTTCGGAAATCACATTCAACCACCCATCAACTATACAGAGTTACCGAACTTATCTCCTATGGACTGCAGAACAGATTAGCTACTGGTGCCATATTTCTCGATGTTGCTAAGGCTTTCGATAGGGTTTGGCTGGAGGGCCTCATAACAAAGCTCATAGTGCAGGGAGTCCCTGCCTACATTACACACACCATCTCTTCCTATCTACGTGATAGAAATTTCGTCGTTCGTGTTAATAATACATACTCCACAAGTCGTACCATTTATAGTGGCGTCCCACAAGGGTCGCTTTTAGGACCATTACTTTTTAGTCTTTACACGAACGACATTCCACACATGCACGACTCTACACTCGCAATGTACGCAGATGACACCGCAATCCTTGCCCAAAATGCATCTGTTAGTTCAGTTGTACAAACACTCCAATCCCACGTTCATGCATTGGAAACCTGGCTTCAGCACTGGAAAGTTAAGGTCAATGTTGAAAAATCGGAGGCTATTCTGTTCACCCATAAAACTAAAATGGATGCCTCCTGGCAAATTTTTATGAATAACAGTACAATTCCCTGGACCAAGCAAGCCCGATACCTAGGTATTATTCTTGATAGCCATCTCACATGGAAGCCCCACATTGACCATGTTATTACAAAGTACCGAGCTCGTAAAAGTGTACTCAACCCCTTAATTGCTCGGGACAGTGGTTTATCTTTAGCAAATAAGTTACTCCTTTATAAATCCATGTTACGACCCATCCTAACATACGCAGGTCCCGCATGGGGCTTCCTATGTGACTCTCGGATGAAAAAATTGCAAGTGAGCCAGAATACCTACCTACGACAAATTACGCGCTGCCGGTGGTTCATACGTAACGAGGCATTGCACAGGGAATTAAATATTCCCACCATACGTGATTTCATCAAGCATCTATCAAAAAGATTTATCCGAAGGATTCCACGTACAGGCAACTGTACAATTCCTCGTCTCTCGTACAATTTTCGCCATCCTCGTTATCGTAGAAGACCACTAGCAGTGCTCAGATAATTGCCGCTGTTGTATTTCGAATGAAATCTTTATCCTTATATATTTATTGAAAAAAAAAAAAAAGTTTAAAAATTTATATGCACAAAGAAATGCCAAGAAAATAAAAAAAAAAAGGATTTATATATATATTTGTGATTATGTGTGTTCAAAGTTAATATAATGCTGTTGTTAATGTGTAAAAAGCTTGTAACGTATGGTATCATTTGCATACCTGTGACTTTAGCTTACTTACTGTACGTAGGTTTAGCCCGAAATTACGACCGGGCTGGGGCTGTTCCTGTCTCTATTTCAATGTTTTGTATTATATTGTATCGTATTTTTTTTGTCTTTATTGTAAATTCTGGCTCACACGGCAATCATCCGACTGTCTAATTGCTCCTAATGTATAATATGTTATTTCTAATGTGTTGTATTTCTGTAATTAGTCCAATACTCAGTACCAGCTTTTCCTAGCATCTGATTGGTTGCTAATAACAGCCTCTCGCGCTACCTGACTCCACCCCTTTTCTCCCGCAGCTTGCCATGATTTCGCACATGGACTTTCCACTTTCGACCAATCAGCGTAGCGCCTGCTCAGTAGCGGGCAACTGATCCTTCGGCGACTTTTCTTACAACAATCCTTTCATCTGTAATGTTCGGGCATGTTATTTTCGGCCCATCTTCCCATCTTTTGTTCTCTGTACCACATGTTTTGTATTTTCTCTACATTTCAGGAACATTCTATGCTCAGTAAAAATCACAAGTTCGAAAATCGCCAACATTGGTTATCCCGGGATAGCGCAACCGCGCGGGAGCCCGCTTTAGCGAACTGCGTTCGCCTGAGTCGCCAGAAGTAATTTGCTCTGGTCAATGCCAGGCTGATTAGAAATTTGGATTATAGCCAAAAGGATCTCGGTACAATTTAGAGTCGAATTTGCTCCTAAGGGGACCGATAGATTTGGAAGAATTTGGGGTGCAGTCTGTTGCATACCCGTAAGGGCAGCAGAGTATGATACTCCAGGGCGAGTATTATTTGCACTGGGAGTGTGTGCAGCCGGCAGAACTGGAAATGTATTATGTTGTAAGTTAAATTTGTTTGTGTTGTCAACGGTCTGACTGGGTTTGGTGCTTGGCTTTGGAGGTTGTCTGTTTTTGGAGCCTGGGAACTTCGGGCAGGAACGCCAGTTAGCAGCATGGTTTCCCGAACAATTTGCACATTTGTTCGGCTCTTCAAAGGGTTTAGTGCATTCTTTGGCTTGATGCGGCCCAGCGCATCTGACGCATCGTCTTGGTAAGGTGCAGACTTCAGATGAATGAAAAAATCCCTGACAACGCCAGCATTGGGAGGGACCTTTCTGACCTTTGAAGTGTTCCATGGATACCTCAGTTCCAAGGAGCTCAGTTATAGAATAGATTTCTTCGGCTTTGAGGCTGTTGAAGATTTGTAAATAAAAGAGAGGCATTGGCATTTTTGTCTTCCATTTCTTTAGTTGAGAGATCTTGTGAATTTTGAAGCCAAGCACTTCAACCGCAGTCTGCACAACGTTGAGCGGTGTATTTGAGGGTAATCCCCTAATTACCACTTTAAGTGGTCTATCTGATTTGAGTGTGTGAGTCTTGAATTCAATATTATTGTCTGTGAGGAATCTAACAACTCTTGTATAGTCTGTTTCGTTAGTAGTTGTGAGTTTTAGAAAATCAACGTTTTGTTTGGAAAGAACAGTTGGTGCGTCTCGGCGAAGCTGATTGAGGAGAAAGAACCAATCAGCTCACGGTTTTATGAAAATTGGAGGTGGTGCTTGAATTTTTGGTGTTTGAGTGACAGCCGGCTGCTGCGTCGAGTGTTATCAGAGTTTATGTTTGTGAAAGAATTGGATGTTGTGATGGTTTCATTACTATTAGTGTTGGGAAGTGTTTTTTTGGCAATTAAATGTTTTGGAGGAACTACAAATCCTTCATTATCAGTTGGTCTGGTTCGTTTTTTAGAGTCATTTTTAGGATTTTCTTTTGGAGGATTTTGATTGGCTGGGGATGAGGGTGGATTTGTATTTTGAATTTTAGGGTTAGAATTTTGAGTTTTGGAGTCCGAATCAGGGGTTTTAGAAGTCTTTTTACATTCTCTGAAGAATTCCTCTTCAGTGGCAGGGAGGGTAAATAAATTTATGCCGAGTTTAGAACATAGGGTATGTAGGGAAAATAAAACTTTCTCACCCTCATCCTGTAACTGTTTGATCATCTGGTCCTTATTCGGAGTGTCCGTTCGCTGTAGTCGCTGGATATCGAAAAGGAGGTCTGTGTGCCGATTCTTTAGTGAGTAAATCTGGATCGCGCTCTTGGATAGCTCTAGCGCTGAAGGAGAGGCAGGTGGAGTAGTTGCAGTTATTTCCATTTCAGTTTGTATCATCAAAGGTGGAGGAGAAGAAGGTTGATTGCCCGCTGGCGGCGCCGTATTCAGGATACTATTCGCTTTGACATTACGGAGCTCAGAGCTCGTACGTCCGTCACTGTTAGCAGCCATCGCTGTTCTCAATGATGAACTGATGTTGACGAAGATCATATGCTTTGTAATAGTGTCAGAGCGCGAAGCGCTCTTTTACTATGTTTCATATTAAAAATATCAGGAGTTAGAGTTCGTTAATGAGCTGTCCGAGACTGGTGTTTGAGCATAGAATTGAGGTGAGCCGTTCTTCAACCGGCGAGGCGGTGGTGGCGGGGCCACACTAGTCTAGCAGTGACGTGAAAGGTAATGTAGTGCTTTTGTATAGTGGTAGCTGTAGTGACGGTGTCAGTATTAAAGCCTGTGTTATGGGGCAAGTATATGTGCTGGGTACCTGTGTTTTTCAACAGGGATTGGAGTATATCGAAGGTTTGATATTTCTGGATTATGATGAAATTGGACTGATTGAAAGAAGTTGGTGGAGAGTTTGCGTATATATTCTGCAATGGTATTGATATTGAGATCTGTGTGAATGGTGTTATTTGGGATAAACCAAGGTGCATTTACAATTTCACGAAGCATTTTGTTTTGAAGAATTTGTAGTTTTTTGATGTGCATTTTTGCCGCTTGTCCCCATATAGGGCAGGCATAGAGTAGAGCAGGTCTGAGTATCATTTTGTAAAGTATGACTTTGTTGGATATGGAAAGTACACTGTGTCTGCCTAAAAGAGGCCGCATAGTGGCCGCTGTCATTTTAAATTTTTCTGTGACAGCACTGAAGTGTTGCCTAAAGGTGAGTTTGCTATCCAGAGTGATCCCTAGGTATTTCACCTCGGAGACCCATTCTATATCATCATCAAAAATTTGGGGTGGTGCTGGGGTGTAATTCGAGGTACCTTTACGAAAGATGATTGCTTTTGATTTATTTGTGTTGATTGCTATTCTCCAAAGTGTGAACCAGTGCTCGAGTGCTATGAGGTAATGCTGTAATTGAAGTCGAATGTGATTTGTATGTATTGGCCTCGTGAGAATGGCCGTATCATCGGCGAACAGTGCTAGTGTGATAGTGTCATCTTTGGGTATGTCATATGTATAGATATTATAGAGTAGGGGGGAAAGAACTGCTCCCTGGGGGACGCCAGCTGTAATGGGTCGTATGGAGGAGTGCGTATTGCGAATTTTGATGGTAAATGTGCGATTACTAAGATATGAAGCTATAAGTCGAATAAGATGATCTGGGAAGTCCAACTTGATAAGTTTGTAGATGAGTCCTTTATGCCATACTCTGTCAAATGCTTTTGACACGTCTAAGAAAATTGCTCCTGTGGGGATTTTGGCATTGTAACCATCTGTAATGTAATTGATGACTCTTAGAAGCTGATGTGTAGTGCTGTGTGAATGACGAAAACCAAACTGTTCTGAGGGTGTGTAATGGCTGACTGGAATGTTTTTGTGAATGAAATACAAAATAATTTTTCCGTGATTTTAGATAGGCTGCTAAGCAGGCTTATTGGCCTGTAGTTCTGTGGAAATGTATTATTCTGTTTGGGTTTTGGGAATACTATGATAGATGCATTTTTCCAGGCTGATGGGAAATATGAGTATTTGATAATGGCATTGATGAGTTTAGTAATGTATGTAATTCCATTTATGGGGAGATTTTTTAATGCCTTATTTGGGATCCTGTCTTGGCCAGAGGCTTTCTTATTTTTAAGTGCACTGATAAATTGTGCAACAAGTGTTGGTGTGGCAAGAAAGGTGAAATTTAGTGGAGCTGGAATGCCAAGATAGCTATCAACCACTGTGTTGACGTGATCAATATGATCATTGTCATAAGGGACTGGATTTGGTGTAAAAGAGTCTTGAATGACATCTGCTATTGTGTTGGCTTTGTCAAGATCAGAGTAAACCATTCCCGACGGTCCATGTAAGGGGGGGATTTGCTTATAAGAGTTTTTGAGTTTACGAGAGATGTCGTACAGTGAGTTATCTTCAGTGGATAGTGTATTTAGAAAATTTGTCCATTTGCTGCTTTTGTACTCCTTGATTGCTCTTTTTATACTGTTTTGGAGTGAATTTAGTCTGCGTTTGGCCTGAGGGTCTCGGGTGTTTTGCCAGAATTTGCGTACTCTATTTTTTATGATAATCTGCTCCCTTATGTTGCGTGGAAGGGGTTGGAAACGTCTGTTGACATAGAATGTATTAGTAGCGTCATTAATGGCTGCTTTGATCTGATTGGTGAATTGTTCAATTTCCTTATCAATATCCTCTTTATTATTAATGAGGGGGTTGCCTGGGACTGTACTGGAAATAATATTAGTAAATTTGGGCCAGTTTGTAACACCAATTGAGCGTAGTAGTGAAGGAGGGCTAGCATTTGTAAAAATTTTCAGTAATACTGGATTGTGATCTGAAGAAAGTGCTGGGATTGAGGTAATTTCATGCTGGTATGGAAAATCCCTTGCGATGAAGAAATCAATAATTGTAGATCTGTTTAAGGAAAAATGCGTGGGTTCTTCTGGTGCTATCAGTGAGTAATGATTTTGATTAATGAGATCAAAAAGTAAGTTGCCGTTTCTGTTTGCTCGTCCAGGATTCCAGCTAGGGTGCTTTGCATTATAGTCACCTCCTGCTATTGAATTGGGGTGTATAGTGATCAGGCTATTGAGTTCTGTAATGTTAAGGTGATTTGTGGGTGGTATGTAAATATTGGTAATTGCAAATGAGGTATTGTCAATTGTGATAATGACGTTGACGTTTTCAAAGCTGTTTGTGAGCACTGGCTTGTGGAAGTGTGAGATACTGCTTTTAACATACGTGATGACCCCGCCGCCTCGTCCTGAGAGTCTATCACATCTGTAGGCAAAGTAATTTGGAAAGAGGACCGTCCTGGCTGGCTTGAGATGAGTTTCCTGCACTAAAATAACATCCGGCTCGAATTCTAATATGAGATCGCTTAATTCATCTTTTCTGGAGTAAAGTCCATTGGCATTCCAAGTGAGAATGCTGTAGTATCTGTTATTATTTGCTGCTGGAGAGTTAAATGTGACTAGTGATTTTTTCAATAATGTCCACTATTATTTCTATTTTGTCAAATATTGAAGTTTTTTGTTTGATTGTTTTTATTCCGTTTTTGATGTCATTCCATATGACTTTTAGCGATTGGAGACTGAAGAGGTCATCAGAGCTTTGCATTATCTCTGAGGTTTCTGTCTGGGCTGCAGCAGCTGGTTCTGTGAGTGGCGGGAAATTTTCTGAATTGCTTGTCCAGGGGTTATTGGCAGGCGGCTGGCTTGGGATGAAATTGTCAGTTTTCCTTTTTGTCTTTGGTATAGCCGGGCAACCGGAAAAGGACGCAGGATGTGGTCCCCCGCAGTGACAGCACCTTGCAGGTTCTTCTGGTTTTAGTTTACATTCGCCGGACGTCGATCGATGTGGGCCCCCACATCTCACACACACCCATTCTCTTGTACATAATAATGAGTTGTGGAAGAACCCCTGGCACCTATAGCACTGTGGAGGTCCTGGTTTTCTTTTAAGTGCCTCTACGGTAACTCTGAGATAGCCAATGTAAGTGAGGTTGTAAATGGTTTTGTTTTGCTCGTTTCTTGGCAAATGCACTAGAAAGAGCGGCATTGGTTTGTTCTCACGTCTATTTCTAAGATTAGATATATAGGTAGCTCCATATCCTTGATTTCTTAATTCTTGTACTATGTACTGATGGTCCATAGTAACAGGAAGTCCTCGTATGACAATTTTTAAAACCTTTTCATCTTGAAGTTGGTAAGTGTGTGATTTTAACTTTTTCTCCTTAATGACTTCTCTCACATATCTGTGAGCATCTGCATCAGGGAGAGTCACATGCAATTTGGTGCCTTTTAATTGGCCTGTAATTGTTTTCCCTGTTTGAACACTAAGCTCAGCCAGGAATTTATCAGCTTGAGGGACATCATCTATAATAATTGGCGGGACTCTGATTTTTCTACTGTTCGAGGGCTCAGGGGCCGCCGGATTATGTGTACCCTCACTTTCATTATCCATTTTTTCCTCATTGTTGTTTATATTAATTTCGCTCATTTCTGTTTCTAGTCCACTGTATCTGTTAGCGGTTTTAATGGCAGGTTCAAGTTGTTCTGTGTCGGAGTTTGTAGAAGCCGAAGAACGGCGCCTATGTCTTTTACGTTGCTCCTTATATGGTTCTCCATGTAAGGCGTTCATTAAGTGGTCGACTTTTTGTTCTAATTCTTTAATTTTTTGGTCACGATATTCAATTTCAGTAATTGCTTGGTTTTCTTCTAATACGCGTGTTTTGTTTAAGATGCATATTAGGAAGTGTTGCAGTCTATGTGAAGCATGATAAGTAATTGTTTCACTAGTTAATATGTCTTGAGCTAGTGCAGAGAGTCTAGCGCATTCCTCAACAGTGGAGAGGATGTGTAATTGTTTTTCCAGATACGTGATGAACTGATCAGTTTCTGCTTCATTTTGGAAAAGCTTTTTTCTTTCTTCCGGATAAGCAATGATCTTTGAAATTGGTGAGCTAGGTGGTGAGTGCGACATTTTTTCTCTATTCTTTTCTGGGCTGATATCTGGTGGAATTGCAGCAGAATTCTTAAAATGTTCTGTCATTGTGTATCATGTAATACTCAAAGAGAGTATCGACCGCAGGAACAGGAGAAAAAAAAAACAAAAAATCGAAGAGCCACTTTGCCCGCACCGCGCCGGGTGTGCAATAGGTGGAATCTCCGATGAATACAACCAGTGCCTCTGTCAAGCGCCGACACGCAAGCTTGGAGGGTACTCTGGTTGCAGAACGACCAAAATTCTAAGATATTTCTTGTTAATCACAAGAAATTATTTGCACAGAGTGATTCTGTGCGATAAGCAAATATGGCACAATTGCTTCGTCGATACCAAAGCTGCCACGTGTTAGTCCTAGTAATTCCACGAGACGAGCGAGGGGACGGAGCACCTTCACGCTCGGAAGTCAGGAGACAACTGATGTTGAGAGGGCGTGTCTTGCCCTTTTGGATGGAGGGTAGATGCCGAACTCTCGGCCAATCTCGGCTCTTGGTCTCTTCTGTGAGCTGCGAATAGCAGGATCATATGCTGGAATCTGCTGAAGTGCTCGGTTATCAATCTGTTCAATTTTGAGGAATAAATTTTGACTAAGCTTTTTAATATGATAATCTACAGGTTTAATATTTAGGTCCGAATGAATCACATCTGTACGGACGTACCAGGCTGCATTCAGGGCCATACGTAAGGTTTTACTTTGAAAAGATTGAAGTTTTTTCACATGAGTTTTTGCAGCAGTACCCCAGATTGTACATGCATTCATAAAGACAGGTCTTATAATGGATGTATAGAGAAGGATTTTGTTTTTAATTGACAGATTGCTCTTTCGAGCTAAAAATGGGTAAAGTTGGGCTCTAGCACCTTTCGCTTTGTTGAGAACATTTTCAATGTGAAGGCGCCAGGTTAATTTTGAATCAAGTACAACTCCTAGGTACTTGTAAGAATTTGACCAGGGAACATAGTCATCAAAGAATTTAATATTAATGGAAGGGTACGGGAGGGGGCTACGTTTGAATATCATAGCAGCACATTTAGCAACATTAATTTTTATTTTCCAAGTGATGAGCCAGTGCTCAAGGCTAGAGAGATATCTCTGAATGATTTGGACCAAGCTTTCAAGGCGTGTGTGTTGAGCTAGGATGGCCGTATCATCTGCATAAAGTGCAAGAGTGATACTAGGTGATTTTGGTATGTCATTTATGAAAATGTTGAACAAAATTGGGCCTAAAAGTGACCCTTGGGGGACGCCGCTTAGAATAGGACGGGGTGCCGAAATCAAAGAATTAACTCGTACAGAAAAAGATCTATTAGTGAGGTACGAATTAATTATATGAATTAAATGGGCCGAAACGTCAAGTCGTATGAGCTTGATAATAATTCCTATATGCCAAATCCTATCAAATGCTTTGGCTATGTCAAGAAATAAAGCGCCAGTAAGCATTTTGTTACGAAACCCTTCGTGAATGAACTCCACTGTCCTCAGCAGCTGGTGCGTGGTGCAGTGTTTTGCTCGAAATCCAAATTGTTCATCAATCAGAACGTTGTGATTTCGGAGAAAATCATTCAGGCGTTTAAGTAACACAAACTCGTATATCTTAGATAACGAGGATAGGAGGCTGATAGGTCTATAATTTTGAGGATTAGAAAGGCTTTGGCCTGGTTTTGGAATAGGCACAATAAGTGCTTGTTTCCAGCTTTGAGGAAAATAGCAATGCTGTATCCTATAATTTATAAGCATTACTAAGAAAAATAGATAGTTGGTGGGTAGATTTTTAATCATACGATTAGAAATAGAGTCCATACCAGGGGCTTTTTTGGGTTTGAGCTTGGTAATGTATTCACTTACCTCGCTCATGGATGTATAGTGTATATCTCCCGCGAAAGGCGAGGAGAGGAAACGTTCAACATCTTGTGGGAAAGAACTTGCGCTGTTCGCAAAAATTCCTTCATTAAGTGGTGTAAATTGGGTTTGAAGAGAATCCGCAATTAGTTCGGATTTCTCAGCGTATGTGTGAGCCACCACTGCGTCCGTAGCTAAGGACGGAATGTTAGATTTGTGTTTGCGTAGGCGGGCTGATGCGCGCCAAAGACTGTTATCATTGGTCGTTAGGGACTGAATGTAATTCGTGTATTGTGATTGGAAGAACTGGTCACATGATGCCTTGATCTCATTTTGGAGAGCACGGAGTTGAATTTTTAGACCTGGATTCCTATTTCTTTGCCAAAGTCTCCGTACTTTATTCTTTTCTTTATTTTGAGTTTAATTTCTTGGGGTAATTTACGAAAATTGGGTCTAAGGGTGGGTTTTGATACTTCCTTATAAGTATCTGTTAGAATGGTCGTTAAGTGATCAACTCCCGAGTCAATATCAAGGCTGGATTTAATTTCAAGGGAGGGCAAATCTTTACTTTTAAGTTTGAAACCAAAATTGTCCCAGTTTGTAGAGACGAGTGCCGGAGAATTTTGATTAAAAGTAGTACAATTAAGGTCTATGATTACGGGGTTGTGATCTGAAGATAAACAGTTTTCAACAGTCACGTGATATCCAAAAGGGATGTTTCGAAAGAGTGCCAAATCTATGAATGAAGGGGCACCCCGTGAACCATATCTAGTAGGGGAATCCGGCGCAATAATTTTAATTTGGGCGCACTGAGCCCATTTTAGTAGGCCACGACCAGCAGGGTTTGATCTATGACAACGCCAATGCTGATGGTGACAATTTAAATCACCAGCTATGATAAGATTATTTGAAAAATTGAGCAGTTTATTGAAATCTACCACAGGAAAATTTCCACCTGGTGGGAGATAGGCAGAGATCATAACTAGGGATGGTGAATTTTGAATAAAAATTTCGATGATTGTTGCTTCAAGTTTGCTCATATTAGGTGTGTCAATTCTACGATGCGGGATGGAATTTTTTATGTAAATACAAGTGCCATCATGATAAACGATTTAGCAGGGTGTCTCTCGTCGAGTGAGGACGTGCGACAATGAGCTACCCACAAGCCACCTGCAGCGACGCGACGCCGGAAATCATGGCCGGCAACCCCACGGATACCAGCGCCGAGATGGACACGACCGTCCCTGTCTCCGACACTGATCCAGTTCCAGAGGTAAATCCGGACAATTTACTCATCCAGATCAAGCAGCTATACCTACTCAAGGCTAGATTTACAGACTTGGAGCAGAATCTATCCAGGGCTCGAAGATCTACTCCTCTTGCAAGCATCGATCTCAAGTGCGTGGAACAAGAATCTAAGGTAACGCTTTTTAATCTTACCACTCTTGCTAAACGCCTTAATTTGCCTCTCTTTGCCATTCCCCCAACTGAGGACGAATGTATAACGAAATTAATCAAATCGGCCAAAGAACTATCTAAAGATGTTATCTCGGGAAAAAATAATGCTAATTCTGATAAAACTCAAAAATTAGATAAAAATCAATCCAATAGCCCAATCCTAAAACCTGCAAAGTTAAATGCAGAAAAAATCCTCCATAGTGCTAAAAAGATTCAAAAATTAACTTTAAATTCAAGAGATACTAACGATTTTCCTAAAAATAAGAAAATTAGAAAAGTTGACGATGAAGGATTTCAGCGGCCTCCTCGCCATCTTGTAGCACGTGGTGCGCCAAATTCCCCTTCTAAACCGCAATCAAACAATAGCCTACCTCCATTTTGGAGTGAACAACCAGAGGAGGAATTGCCTCCCACACAACCTGCGGTTAGGGTGGAAGAGAAAAACGATCTCGAGGAGCAACCCGGCGACGGTACTTCCCCCCCTACTGAAAGCTCTAAGAATTCAAAGAGAAAAATTCCTTTCTTCTTTGTAGAGCCCAAAGACTTTGAATTTCTTACGTCCTTAGTACAAGCTACTGTGCCTACGGCCATGTGTAGGATGAAGGGTAAGTTTCTCCGCATTGAAATGCAGACCGAAGAAGATTATCGTTCGGTAGCCCAAATTTTAAACAATCAGGGCGCCGAATATAAGTCGTTTAATCTTAAGCAGGATCGGCCCGTAAAGGCAATACTACGCGGCTTACCCAACTCTGCAAAAGCAGATAAAATCAAGGCTGAACTACAACTCCTAGGTTATTCTGTCATATCTGTAACCCAACTCCGTAGGCACAGGTCCCGCTATCCAATGCCATTATTTTTAGTACAACTAAATCCTGCTTTAAATGTCTATGACATATTTGAAGAAACTACAATGTTTGGCATTGAGATTAAGTTCGAAAAACATATTGGGAAGAAGGGACCGAGCCAGTGTTGGCGCTGCCAAGGCTTCTTCCATAGTTCCGCAGTGTGCACACTGCCAATCCGGTGTCTGAGGTGCGCCGGCCCGCATTACGCGTACCAATGCACCAAAGACCCGGAGGAAGCCAACACCTGCGCGAACTGCCTTGGGCGGCACGCAGCCAACTGGTTTCACTGAGCCCCGAAACCCAGCAAATAAAAATAAAACCCCCCATATTAGATCGGTTAGCGGGATTTCAAAATTTGTACCGGCTCCGGTTAAAGCTCCAATTAGCAGCACGGATCCCTCATTTAGTGATGTCGTTTCCGGAGGGAAAAATCCCGGACTACCATCATCTACTAAGGAACAGAAGCAAGCACCTGCGACGAAGCAAGCTCCGAAGCAAGCGCCGAAGCAGAGTCCTCTCCTCCAGCCAACTCCACCGGCCCAGGCTCCAGCCCCGACCGTAGATGATGGAAGCTGCACAGATACCCTCCGGAGCGTCTTTCAAATCGCCTCGGAATTCGGTATAGAACATAAGATCCTCCTCGAGGCTTTTAGAAGTGCTCTCCCTAGGCTCCGAAATGTCTCCACGGGGCCTGAGAGAGCATTTTATATTTATGAGGCATACTGTGGCCTCTTAAACTAAAGGCCTCAAGTTCAACTGTGCAACTAGTGAAGACTCTCTCCTGATCTCCTACTGGAACGCTAATGGAATCAAGAAGAAGATTCACGAAGTCCGGGATTTTATTAATGAGCATCACATGGACCTCTTCCTCGTTCAGGAGACACATCTGGTTGAGGGACTTAGCGCGAACATCGCGAATTATTTCTGCTACCGAAATGACAGAGAGGTATGCATCAGTGACACTGTTCGTGCTAGTGGCGGTACTAGCATTTATGTAAAACGCTCCCTAAAGCATTCTAGGATACCCACGCCACCACTGGAGGCCTTAGAAGCGACTATAGTACAAATTCATATTCCAAATTGTCCCCCAATAGCAGTAGCGTCCTGCTATATGCCTCCGAGACAGGGACCCGCATTTATCTCTGATCTCAGAAAATTAAGTGGTGTAGCAAATAACCTGATTATCGCAGGAGATTTAAATGCCCGTCATAGAAGTTGGGATTGTGTCACTGCCAACAACTATGGCGATAAACTCAAAATTTGGGCTCAGGACGCCCGTATCCAAATTATTGCGCCAAACACACCTACCCATTACCAGTTTCCTGGGAGGTTAGGTGCTCCTTCCATTATTGATTTGGCCTTATTCAAAAATATTCCAGTAGATTATTCGATCGAAGTGATTCCGGAATTGTCCTCTGACCATTATCCGGTTCACCTCACCCTTAAAACATCCAAAATTAACCAAAATTTACCGGCGCAAGTCTCCACAAATTGGGACAACTTTCGGAATGTCTTGGAAAATGGTATTCTGCCCCCTATCAAAATTCACGATAATCAGGAGGTTGACTTAGCCATTGACAGGCTCAACCAAACCCTAGGAAGCGCATTTACAGCCGCTTCCAAACCCAAATTCAGGCAAAATTATTATAAATTACCTGATCACATTAAAAATAAAATCAAAATTAAAAACCGCCTTCGCAGAGATTGGCAAAATACACGTTTGGAAAACTTTCGAGTGCAACTGCGAAGGATCCAGAATGAGATCAAGTCTGACATTAAGAAATACACAGACGAAAAATACGCAAACTACCTTAAGTCCTTAAAGACTTCTGATAATAGCCTCTGGGTTGCTAGCGCACGGCTTCGCAAACCAAAACACGACATTCCCCCCCTAATGGGCACGGTCAACGACCGGATGGCATTAACAGACACCGAAAAGTCTGAACGCATAGCAGACAGCCTTCAAACACAATTTTCACCTAACACTGGACTCATGTTCGATTCCTGTGCAGAGCACACGCATGAAGTCCAACACCAAGTTGAAGAATTTCTCTCCTCAGATATAAATTCTGAGGAACCCATCACCACAACAATGACTGAGATTTCTGCTTTTATCAAAAATCTCACCCCCGCAAAAGCACCTGGCCTGGATAGGATTTCTAATCGCATGATTAAAAATTTACCAGTTAAATTCATATTTTACCTAGCAGTTTTGATAAATTCAATGCTAAGGCTAAAATATTATCCCCATAGCTGGAAGAATGCATTAGTCATTCCTATTCTAAAACCGGGAATGGACCCAAAGGTCCCTCAAAATTATAGGCCGATCAGCCTTCTGTCTTCACTTAGTAAAATTTACGAAGCTATACTGCTTAGATACCTGAATGATTTCTGCCGAAACCGAAATATTATTATTCCTCAGCAATTCGGCTTTCGTGCTAAACACTCAACTCAGGCCCAGCTACTGAGGGTAGTTGAAATCATTCATACAGGATCTCGCAGTGGAAAGCCTACAGCTATTGTTTATTTAGACGTAGCAAAGGCTTTCGACAGATGTTGGCATATCGGAATTTTATTCAAGCTCATGCGACTTGAAATTTCGGCTAATTTTGTGCACATAATGCACTCTTACCTCACTAATCGTACCTTTTCTGTCAAAGTAAAATATTCTGTCTCTTCTCCTCGCCCTATCTTGGCTGGGGTGCCTCAGGGAGGAATTCTTAGCGCCACGCTCTTCAACTTGTATGTAAACGACATACCACAAACACCAAGTGTCGATCTAGCACTCTATGCAGACGACACAGCCATCATTTCACAGCACTCAACATTACATGCCACTCTCAATCACCTACAGCTGTATTTAACAGACTTGGAGTCCTGGCTCATTACCTGGAAAATCAAAATTAATGTCGCAAAAAGTGCCGCCACAGTTTTCTTTTCCAGAAAGAGGAATGTCCATAGTCAACTCCCTCCACTCAGATTATTTGAAGAAAATGTACCCTGGGTGGAATCCTACAAATATCTGGGAGTTTATCTAGATGCGAAGCTGCTCTGGAATACCCACATCAATTATGCCATCTCAAAAGCAAGAACTACAAGAACCCAACTGATGTCTCTCCTCAAAAGAACCAGCAACCTCTCCCTCAATAACAAGATCCTACTGTACAAAAGTACCATCCTGCCAATCCTGACCTATGCAGCTGTCGTATGGTCAACTGCTGCCAATAGCCATCTAAAGAAAATCCAAGTCACGCTTCGTATTCTGACAAATGCTCATTATTTCGTCCGTAATGAAGTGCTCCATAACGATCTCAAAATTCTACCCCTGGATGCCTTTTTCCGGCAAAATTCGGCCAAATTCTTTAATAGATTAACACAGATCGAAAACCCAGTCTTGCATTCACTTCCTGCTTATGATCCAGCTGAGCCCAGCTCAGCTAAGCGACCTAGGAGCGTTCTTGATAGAACTTTTAACATCTTTCCTAGGAAGCCAAAGCGGAGGTGTCTGCTTGACTAGGAATTCTTTCTAAAAATTTTTTAAATTAACAAGCACTTCACGGGCCTAACCCGGCGACCCTTAACTATTTCTGTATTTCCACATGCCCGCCGGACCTAATTCGGCCTCGTTTCTCGGTTTTATATCCGTGCTGCTATAGGTAACGTGCTCCTCCACTTGCCAAGACCTCATCTTTTCATAAAACACGGTCCAGACAATTAAAAATCAGATTTGCAATAGTTTTAACGTTTCTTTATTATTTTATCATCTAACTTAATTATTTAATTTAAACTGTTTAATTATTAAAATTTAAATTAATATTCTAATCTTTAAAATCTAACTACCCCATATGCTACTCAAAACACTTTTATATATGTATTTTTCATTCCAGCAAACTACGCAAATGTACAAGCTTGCATATCTTCAGTCATCATCTGCAATCAGGTAATTCAGATTAATCCTGTCTCTATTTTTATTTCTTCTCCCCTTTTTAATTCAATTTTCCTCGCTTGCCTTCCCTTTAACTATCTTAAAACTTCTCCGTCTTTTCTACAGTTAACTTTCTTCACGGTTCTTTCCGCTTCAAAAGTTGCTCCTATTCTTCTCTCGCCACGGGCGGTAGGAGAACTTTTTCGCCTCTTGAATCCTTTTCGCCCCTTCTTTTCGTTCCACCATCCTTTGCTCCGAGCTTTAGTCGCAAGACTCTCTCCCCCCCAGCCCATCCCCAAGGCATTAGCAATTACTGCGGTTTTCCGTATTACCTAATGTACCTTTCCCAAGCCCTGGAAAATTAAGTTTCCCGGCTGATTGTCTTTCAATCTTTCCGATTCCATTAATGCAATGCATTCAGGAATTCGTCTTCAATCATCGCCTCTCTCTCTTTCAATCTGGTAACACAGGTTGAAAGAAGAAAGAATTTTTTCGTCCTTAGAGTGGACTCCTAATTCACTTCTTTCCCCGTAAACCCTTAATGGTTTCCATCACTACCCTTTAGCCAGTGCTTATTCTTAATCACTTCAGTTTTCTTAACGAAGTTGTGGAGGTAATTGCATTAAGTTGCAAAGGTACTCCGGAAAATATCGCCTTGGGCCATGATAAACATCACGTGTATTGGAAGCTTGTCTGTCATTTTTATATAGTGCATAATCTACAAGCTTGGGAGCTCTCCCTGGCTGGAGTTTGGTCTCTTGGACAAAAATGATATCAAAATCCTTTTCTTCTACATAGTCTCTAAACTCATGGAATTTGGAAAGAATGCCATTTGCATTCCAGGTGCATAGTTTAAGATTTTTCAACCCTTTCAAAGTATTGAATTTTAATGAATGTGGGAATCAGAGAATTGGAGAGTAATATAACTCTCAAAGATGTAGTAGGCCGCGTCAGCACCAGATGGAGCCACTCTGAGCTGCGGTAAGACGTTTTTCAATGCCAGAAGTAATTTGCTCTGGTCAATGCCAGGCTGATTTGAAATTTGGATTATAGCCAAAAGGATCTCGGTACAATTTAGAGTCGAATTTGCTCCTAAGGGGACCGATAAATTTGGAAGAATTTGGGGTGCAGTCTGTTGCATACCCGTAAGGGCAGCAGAGTATGATACTCCAGGGCGAGTATTATTTGCACTGGGAGTGTGTGCAGCCGGCAGAACTGGAAATGTATTATGTTGTAGATTAATTTGTTTGTGTTGTCAACGGTCTGACTGGGTTTGGTACTTGGCTTTGGAGGTTGTCTGTTTTTGGAGCCTGGGAACTTCGGGCAGGAACGCCAGTTAGCAGCATGGTTTCCCGAACAATTTGCACATTTGTTCGGCTCTTCAAAGGGTTTAGTGCATTCCTTGGCTTGATGCGGCCCAGCGCATCTGACGCATCGTCTTGGTAAGGTGCAAACTTCAGATGAATGAAAAATTCCCTGACAACGCCAGCATTGGGAGGGACCCTTCTGTCCTTTGAAGTGTTCCATGGATACTTCAGTTCCAAGGAGTTCAGTTATAGAATAGATTTCTTCGGCTTTGAGGCTATTGAAGATTTGTAAATAAAAGAGAGGCATTGGCATTTTGGTCTTCCATTTCTTTAGTTGAGAGATCTTGTGAATTTTGAAGCCAAGCACTTCAACCGCAGTCTGCACAACGTTGAGAGGTGTATTTGAGGGTAATCCCCTAATGACCACTTTAAGTGGTCTATCTGATTTGAGTGTGTGAGACTTGAATTCAATATTATTGTCTGTGAGGAATCTAACAACTGTTCTATAGTCGGTTTCATTAGTGGTTGTGAGTTTAAGAAAATCTATCTTTTGTTTGGAAAGAACAGTTGGTGCATGTCGGCGTAGCTGATTGAGGAGAAAGAACCAATCAGCTCGCGGTTTTATGAAAATTGGAGGTGGTGCTTGAATTTTGGGTGTTTGAGTGACAGCCGGCTACTGCGTCGAGTGTTCAGTGTTATCAGAGTTTTGTATGTTTGTGAAAGAATTGGATGTTGTAATGTTTTCATTATTATTAGTGTTGGGAAGTGGTTTTTTGGCAATTAAATGTTTTGGACGAACTACAAATCCTTCATTGTCAGTGGGTCTGGTTCGTTTTTTAGAATCATTTTTGGGATTTTCTTTTGGAGGATTTTGATTGGCTGAGGATGAGGGTGGATTTGTATTTTGAGTGGGGATTCCGAGGATGAACAGCGAGGGTGACGGTCGCTCGTGTAACGAGCTCCCGCCAACGCAGGGCAATTCTCCGAATTTATGCGAAAACAATGTGGTTATTGATGAAGAAATGAGTGAGACCAGGGATCATGCTCCCTCTGTGCAATCGGCGTCGCCAGATGACGAGCGCATGAACCTCGTAATACAGTTCTACGATCTGAAGCAACAGTTTGAAGCTATCCAGAGGCAGAAGAGCTTCATGAAGCGAACTCCTTCTCCGTTGGACACTAATGGATACGATCAACTCGACCGGGCGGGTAAGTCACTTTTTCACAAGATAAATGACATTGCTAATGCTCTAGATGTTCCAATTTTTCATCTTCCCTCAACTAGAGAGGAATTTTTAAATATATTGGAGAGCGAGCGCTTAGCCAAGATGGCCGCCGCTCAATCCGCAGAAGATCCTTGCAAGCACGAGGCATCTAATCCCACGCACGAGGTGCGGGGGAAACCAGTCCAGTCTACGTCATCGCGGAAGCGAAAGACGCAGACAATAGACTCAGACGGGTTTATCACCCCCGCGGCTCGAAAGCAAGGGAAGGCGCCTATTGTGGATCTTACAATAGACGATTTGGCTTTAAACGCTAAAGATAAAAATAGCTCTATTCCAAATTCTAAATTGACAGCCATCGAAAAAAAATGCTACTCCTAAAAAGGAGAGGAGTACTAACAAGTATGAGAAAATCAAAAATTCTTTAATCAATGAGCCTTCTAATGAAGCAGAAATTGTTACTGCTATTAATAGTGAGGGAGTTAATTCCGAGCAGGCACGGAACGTTCCCCCCCCCACCACCACCGCAGTCTGAGATTCCGGCAATACATCTCAAAAGCAGCAAAAACTGGAAGACGCAAGTGTCTTTCATGAGAGAAATTGCCCCAAACTTACGGAGCATACTGACTGGACCTTATCTCAAAATTTTTGTTCAGACAGAGCTGGAGTTCAGGGAGGTTACTCGCTGGATGAAGCAAGCCGGCATCCAGTTCAAAACTTTCGACTTAAAGCAGGACCGGCCAGTTAAAATTGTTATCAGAGGCCTCCCTGTTGAAACTGAAATCGGGGATATCAAAGAGGAAGTTGAGGCGATGGGATTTAAAGTGCATCGCATCGTTCGGCTTACTCAGCCTGGCTCCAGACACCCAATGCCACTTGTATATTTACAAGTTATCCCACACCCCTTCCTCGATCATCTGTTTGCCGTCACTGACATGTGGGGCACAGAGATCAGCATTGAGCGTTACCGCGGCCGCAAGGGCCCTACTCAATGCTTTCGGTGCCAGGGCTTTTTCCATTCTTCGGAACTCTGCACTCTTCCAATCCGTTGTGTCAGATGCTCTGGACCCCATTGGGCACGTGAGTGTACCAAAGGATTAGATGTACCAGCCACTTGCTGCAACTGCGGTGGAGATCACCCAGCATCGTACAAATCTTGTCCCCGATACCCAGGCAACAAACGGGCTCGCGGTAAAAATTCCGCGCCTAGGACTAGGGCAGCTGCTCAAACAGCCCCCCCTCAGGGTTCTTCTAAACCCCCAGCAAACGCTGAGACAAGACGTCCCATGCCTGCTCCCCCGAGCAACGTCAGTTCACCATCTTATGCACAGATGGTGAAGAACACCACCGAGCACGGATTCAAATCCACGAATCCAAGACTGCCGGTTGCAGAAGCCCCTGCAGCCCCAGCAGTGTCAGCCACAGCAGAGTGTAGCAATGATTCAGACGACGTCTTCTCATCTACACTAAAATGCTTAATTGAAATCTCCCGCAACCCAGCGGTAGACAAGCATATTCTGCTCCTTGCCTTCAAAAAAGCAATGCCTAAACTCAGGCAAGCAGATGCTTTAATGAGGGCATTTTATATTTATGAAAGCTATGTTGAGCTTTCAACCTAATTAGGCTTTTTTAGACCCATGTCTTCTGTTTTTTCAGTGATGAACCTTTAACAACGGCATAAAATTCAATTGTATAAATAACAGTTCAAACACCATCAGAGAACTGACCATTTGCACATGGAATGCCAATGGTTTAACTTCAAAAATTCACGAAGTTCGTGATTTTGTTGTAGAGCACGATATTGACGTGTTTTTAGTCCAAGAGACTCACCTTACCCCAGGGAATACTCCCAAAATTGGGAATTATGACATTTATTGTACTGACAGGGTGTCACAGGGCAGAAATCCCTGTGGCGGCACTTGTATCTATGTGAAGCGTTCGTTAAAGCACCACATGATACCGACCCCTGATTTAAATTTTTTGGAAGCGACAATCATCAAAATTTTCCTTCAAAATTCCTCCCCGCTAACAATAGTCTCAGCTTATTTACCTCCACTGTCTACAGCGCGTGGAAGGCCAGCTTTTCCTGTCAGTGATTTTGATAAAATTTTGAATATTTCAAATCACCTAATAATTGCTGGTGATCTAAATTCACGCCATACCGCATGGTTTTGTTCTAACAGGAACAGGTATGGTATTAGTCTAAATTCATGGTGCCAGAGTAACCATGTACAGATCATTGCTCCTACCCTCCCGACCTTTTACCCTCATAGAGGGTCCCCTGCAGTTCTTGATCTGGCTGCCTTTTATAACATATTCTTTCGGCATGAGATAAAAGTGATTCAGGAATTGGACTCTGATCACTACCCCGTTTTGATATCCCTAGATATTCAAAATCGATACTCAAAATTAGAGGAGCAAGTCTCAACAAATTGGGACGACTTTAGATTTATTTTGGAAAAAACTTCACTCCCTCCCATCAAAATTTCCAGCAATTCGGACTTTGACAGGCATATCAAAAGTTTGGAGTCTTTACTGAAAGAAGCGAGAGCTGCGGCTTCAAAGCCACGTAAACATCCAGGTGCTAGGCTCCCACCTGAGACTAAATTCAAAATTAAGCAGCGAAATTACTTGCGAAGAATTTGGCAAAGGTCACGAGATCCCAATATCCGTGCCCAATTTCGCAAGATACAGAACGAGATAAGGACCGAAACCCGCTTATTAAAACAAGCGGAGTGGAAAACATTCATTGAGCCCCTAACGACTGAAGACAAATCGATTTGGCGCGCAGCCGCCCGATTACGCAAACATAAAACATACATTCCGCCCCTTCAAACGGCCGATGGCGCGCAGATGGCCTACACTGACTCAGAAAAGGCAAATGTCATAGCTGACAGCCTTGCAACTCAATTCACAACAAACCACGACTCCTACTGTAACCGTCCGGTTACACAGGGGCGCATACAAGCACGGGTTAAAGATTTTCTATCACAACCTACCACACCAGAACTCAGGCCGACGGACCCTTCTGAAGTCATGGTTTTCATTGACAAACTGAAACCTGACAAGGCACCTGGCATAGATTCTATTTCAAATCGCATGATCAAAAACTTCCCCCCTATGTTTATCGTATGGATCACGGTCCTCATAAATTTAATGCTCAGGAGAAGCTATTTCCCCGACTGTTGGAAAATTGCAGCAGTCGTTCCCATTCCAAAACCGGGACAAAATTTAAACCTGCCCGTCAATTACAGACCCATCAGTCTGTTATCTTCTCTCTCTAAGATCTATGAATTTGTCTTACTTAATCGCCTGAATGAATTCTGTCGGGATAAAAAATTTACTAATCCCGGAAATTGTCTATCTAGACGTTGCCAAAGCCTTTGACAGGACTTGGCATGACGGGATTATTTACAAGCTCATGCGGCTTGGTTTTTCGGCTCATCTCATTAAAATTATTAACTCGTACTTGACCGGACGCAGTTTCCGCGTGCGAGTTAACCACGAATTCTCCTCTCCCCGCCCAATCTATGCTGGGATGGCTCAAGGAAGTCTCCTCGCCCCCGCAATCTTTAACCTTTATGTAAATGATATTCCTAAGGCCCCAAATATCGATCTTGCATTATACGCAGACGATACAGCCATCATTTCTCAACACTCCAACACCCTCCAGGTAATCTCACAATTGCAGAGTTACCTTTCGACCTTAGAACTCTGGCTCGGTCTGTATAAAATCAAAATTAATGTCGCAAAATGTGCTGCCACCATGTTCATCCGAAGAAATATCCCAAATTTACCCAATTTAATGCTCTTCGGTGAACCTATTCCCTGGGTCTCTTCTTACAAATATCTAGGTGTTTTACTAGACTCAAAATTAACTTGGCAGCCTCACATCCGCAAAATCATAGCGGGTGCGACAGCTGTCAAGACCGCCCTACGCCCCCTCTTAGCTAGTCATAGCGACCTGTCAACTGATAACAAAATCTTGCTCTACAAATCAATGATTAGGCCGGTTCTTACGTATGCATGTCCCGTATGGGGCCCATGCGCACTGACTAACAGAAAACATGTCCAAATTTTTCAATCTAAAATGCTTCGGCAAATTCTAAAAGCTCCGTGGTATGTACGGAACGAAGAGATTCATAACGACCTCAAAATTATGCCCATTAATCGCTATATACAGCGACTTTCGGAAAAATTTTTCAAAAATATTCAACGTGTCGCTAATCCTGTGCTTCATATGCTACCCGTATACGATCCTGCAGTTGCTTCTTCCCGAAAGAGACCCAGAGCGGTACTCAATAGGGAATATTCGACTCTGCCTTTTAAACGGGCTAGATATGAGCACACCGATAACCACGTGAATAATTACCTCTCGTTCCTTAACCCCCCCCCGCCTCTAAAGTTCTTTAATGCACACGGCATTAACTCGAGGAACCTCTTTAACGTTTCTTTAACAAGAAACATCACAGTCAAATAGGACTGCTTTAACTTACTATCATCTTTCAACTAAAATAAAACTGAAAAAGTTCCCTCTAAAACTGAAAAATATTCTTTAAATTTTAACTTCTCTCTTCTTTTAAGAAGGAACTTTCCTAGGCGCTTAACAGCATCCTTTTTGGCTTTTAAAAACCGCAATGACTAGCGGTCAAAAATAAAATGAAACTTCTCCCTCCCAGCTGATCACTGACTGAACCACTTTTTCGACCTGTAAACAGGTTCCCCCCTCCCCCCCCCCCACCTCGAAGAGCGCGCATCGGAATTCCCCTGCGTGCCCTTCATCTGACGTATGCCAAGAAAATGATTATCAAGGTTCAAGGAAACTTCACCTTTTATATTTCTAGTCAAAATTTATATGGCTGCCCCTATCTAAATTATTCTGGCCCTTTTTCGGCGCAAAATTAAGACCTTCTGAGTTTTTTGCCTTTTTTTGACTCAGTGTGAAGGCACTTACTCCAAGTCATTCGGCTTATCAAAATTTTTACCCTATTTGACAATACCCTCTTTCGGATGATTAAATTTCCTTTGAAGATGTGGAGGTAAAGGCGTAATTGCCTATGAACTCCGTAAATTGCACTTCCTTGATCCTGATCCTTGTATTTTGAGTTTTAGCGTTAGAATTTTGAGTTTTGGAGTCCGAATCAGGGGTTTTAGAAGTCTTTTTGCATTCTTTGAAGAATTCCTCTTCAGTGGCAGGGAGGGTAAATAAATTTATGCCGAGTTTAGAGCAGAGGGTATGTAAGGAAAATAAAACTTTCTCACCCTCATCCTGTAACTGTTTGATCATCTGATCCTTATTCGGAGTCTCTGTTCGTTGGAGACGCTTGGATATCGAAAAGGAGGTCTGTGTGCCGATTCTTGAGTGAGTATATCTGGATTGCGCTCTTGGATAGCTCTAGCGCTGAAGGAGAGGCAGGTGGAGTAGTTGCAGTTATTTCCATTTCGGTTTGTATCAGTAAAGGTGGAGGAGAAGAAGGTTGATTGCCCGCTGGCGGCGCCGTATTCAGGATACCATTCGCATTGACATTACGGAGCTCAGAGCTCCTACGTCCGTCACTGTTAGCAGCCATCGCTGTCAATCAATGAAATGATACTATGATCATCATCTGTCGCCCATGAACCTTATAAGAGATAGACTAACCCAGTAGGCGGGGCGCGCGTCACCGCCTTGTCGGCAAGGAAGAGTAAGGACGATCTGGTTTATTTAAACACTGAAACCTATGGCGTTTGTATCACATAACTCTTTTTAATTATTAAATGTGATATGTTGTATAGTGATGACATTATGAAAGCCACAGTTTTTTCCAAATAGGATTTAATATATCTCATTAACGCACTTTTTAAGGCATTTCACGCATTTTTTTTTTTTTTTTTTTTTTTTTTTTTCACAACCACATACAACAGCATATCTAGAATTTCCGCACTGGAGATAAAACTGTTATTTTCCGTACAGTGCTCTCTCTGAACTCGTTGAGTTTGTTAATCAAAAATTCGTTAAAGTTTTTCAAATTCGAAATTCAGCCGTCCAGATACCTATGCTCGGGTGGAGGATAACTTTATTCAAAATTTGATGGCTCTAGATACTGCCGCTTTTGTCAATGCCAATGATTTAAAAATTTCGGAGTTCCTATGGTTCAAAACCATCTACCTCCACATCAGAATTAATAAAAGCGAGCAGAAATAAGAAAAATTTGGCATAAATGATTTACTTGATGCACACTAGAGGGAGCCACAGGCTCGAGAAAGTTTAGGGATAGAGATGAGAAAATAAAAACTTAAGTCCATGTCCATGGAACTTATAAGAGATAGACTAACCCAGTAGGCGGAGCGTGCGTCACCCACATGTCCGCAAGAAAGAGTAGGGGCAATCTGGTTTAATTTAACACGGAAAACTATGGTTAACAAAACAGTTATATCACATAACTGTTTTTAATTATTAAATGTGATACGATGTATAAGTGATGAGATTATGAACGTCACAGGTTTTGCAAATAAGATTTAATATATTCCATAAAGTTACTCTTTACCGCACTTTGCGCATTTTTTTCAAGCGTAATTCTTGTATAAATACCTTTACTCTAGTAAAACGGTAAAAATTCTAAACGCAAAATCGATGAACTTATTTTTGTGTACAAATAAAGAAAAGTTAAATAATATTGATAGCATATGATGCTTTGAAATAAATAAGGTAAAATTAAACAATGTCTGATAATTTTTTTCTTTTTTTTTTTTTTTTTTTTTTTTTTTTTTGATTTTGTATGCATTTTCAGGCAGTAGTTTTTAAAATTATTATAACATAAGAGGATGATAATTTATTCTATTATATGATCATTAATTATTAACATTACAAGATGAGTATTTATTTTAGTAATTCATAAAATTCGGAGCATAAACTTTTCTGAGTGTAATGAGGAAAAAAAGATAAACTCTGGAAGCACTCAGATTTGATTTTATAGTACGCTCAAAGGAGCGTTTTTTGTAACGTTTTTCGCGTTACCTTTATTTATTTAATAACATGTTCTTCGCAAGTAAACCACATAAAATTAAATTCAAGAGCAATATCACAAAATATTTGAAAATGGCATATCTTTAGAATTTCCGCGCTGAAGATAAAAATGTTATTTTCTGTATAGGGTTGCCATTGCTTGCTTTGAACTTGATGAGTTTGTTAGTTGCAAAATATGAAATGGATTTAAACAAATTCGAAATTAGGCCGTCCAGCTGCCCATGTTCGGGTGGAGGATTACGTTATTCAAAATTCCGTCTTTTTTTTCACAGTGCGTGAGAAACATACATGCATTCATACAGATTCTTCTTTATTTAATTTCTTTAAATATAATACAAGGCGATAATATTTGGTGGCAAGAGTTTGCAAAGTGAAACGGAGATTTATAGTGAAACAAAGTAAAATGCCGTTTCGAAACTAATAGCTTTTCTGAGCTGCCTCCCATTTTGGCTAATAAAATAAACTCACAATAAATAAGAAAACTCACGTAGAACTAGAAATAAATTTAAAAAATAATCACTATAAAATACTAGCACAATTAATTATTATGAGTTAAATACAATTTTTAGCACTAGAATAAATGCATAAAAATTATTAGTGTTAAAAGTGTTTATCACTATGATGTATTATATGAAACATTATTGAAATAAGACTCCTTTGTAGAATATTATGCTATAATATTCAGATATAATTTTAAAAATTAAAGTACAATTAAGAATTTTAAACTAAAACGTTCAAAAATCCATTTTCAGATTTTAGTATTTTTTTACTTATTTACACAAATAAAAAGCATAAAAATTGTAACAGAAAATTGTTTGTTTGAATTTTTTATAAGTTCAGATTTAAAATATTATTTTTTTAAAAGAAATAGATAAAAAAATTTTTTTACAGCATTGGAAAAGCTAAACAAATATCCAGACCTCAAAGCATGCAACAGCTTTATAATTATTTAGAACCTTAATTATTCTTAATAAACATGCTAAATTTTTAAAAATCAATCTCAGTTTTAAAAATAAAAATATCTAAAAATTCTAATTTGTGAAATGAGGCGCTATCACCATCTTTTTCTTGAAAATTATACGCATTGAAATAGCCAACTAGTGTTAAGTTTCTGCAAGTCGTGCCTACTCCTCCGGATGTGATCAAGGTGCAGCCGGGAATGCTCCAGGGCAAGGAAGAAAACCCATTTAGGTTAGGCTATTTATTTATTTTGAACTGGTTACAAAGCAGTTTTGTATTAGGAGTGCTGTGAGTTCTTTCGAAGATGTGTTTATTACTCCTACGGAATGAAGCATTGTGAAAACCCTGTAATATCTATTTAAAGAAACGTGATATCACCACAAACAAGGCGATCACACTCAACTGAAACTTTTACTTCGTTAATTACAGCATACAGTCGGAAAATTTATAAAACATAATATTTACATACCTCATAAAAATCGCGTTTCCAGGGCTTCATTTGAAGAATACACTTTGCAGACCCTCAAAATTACTTGTATGTTCACACACTATTTCCCTACGGAAATGACTATCCACTTCGATCACTGGGTTGCATACAGAGGGTCTTCTAAAGGTGAGTACCTATTTTATGAAATGGGATTTCTGCCGCTCGGCTATGCTTGTCTTGAGAGAAGGTGCGGATTAATCTTGATCTGCAAAGTTCAAAATAATCTCGATGGCTTGAAAAGCTAGACAAAGTTTCTGCATATTTGATTTAGCTGATTTAATTTTCTGAGCTATTATGGTTATTGAATTCATGAGATAAAGGGTTTTCTGATCTTTGAAAATGTTAATGATTTCTGCCAAATTTTCCTGCGGGTTTTTCTGCTTAACTTTGTCACTGTGAAGGTTTCTACGCATTTCTTGATTAGTTTGGCCTGAAGCCTGAATAATTCGGGTCAAAAGTCATCTTTAGTGAGAATTTCTTGTGGTTTTTCTATCTTCTCTAAATGATCGAAACTTTTTCTGTATACCTTACAACCACGATAAGAAGAAACGTGATTTTCGTGACAGTAAATGCAATTTGGTTTTTCATCTGGTTTTGATTTACAGGTAATGGATCTGTGAGTTTGTCCGTACTTACAGCACCTGACCGTTTTGAACCAGTTATTTTGGGAGTGCCCGAACTCCTGGCAAATGAAACATTCAATTGGGCATTTTCTGGGCTGATATTTTCCTATTGTGATATTGAATCCGAACATCTTGTTTAATTGATGAATTTTCTCTCCTGCAGAATTTCTTTTTAGTTCAAGGAAAAATATAGGCAAACGGATAATTTGGTCTTCTGCTTTCTTCGTGAATTGCTTTACTTTAATTATAGGGAAGCTTCTGCTTTCTAAGTCTGCGTGAATTGCTTGCTCTGTGTACGATCTTGGAATATTCTTAAGTATTACTTTAATTGAAGAGGCTCAGGAAATTTGGTACGTATGAAAACTAATCTGTGCTGTCTGGAATTTATCAATTGTAGCTTTATAATCGGTTTCGGTGGTAGTGTAAAGGAAAATCTGTCTGGCTTTGATTGTAACTTCAAATTCGTTTTTACATATTTCTCTGAGCATTTTGTCTATTTCAGGCCAATCAACATTGTTTTTTGGAATGACTAATGGGGAAAATTTCGTTTTATTTTCTGCGTTATTCTGTGTTATAGTCGTATAGTCGTATTCTGTGTTATAGTCGAGTATTTTAGCGTTTCATCTGTAACTTCAATAGCTTTGTTATTCTCGTTAAGAGTTTCAAATCTGTTATTTTGCGGAATATCTGGTGGTGGGATAGACTCGGAATTTTTCGCTGTTTTTCTTTGGAGTTTGCCAATTTTTCTGATTTATTGTTTTATCATCTGTTTTAGAATTTGCGAGTTTAGGAGTGTTCTGAATACTTGCTAAATTGAACTGATTTTGTTGAATTTCTTCTGGTAACTTTGAACGCATTTCTATCGCTGGTGGGGAGGTTAATGTCTTCATAGACTCAATACAGTTTAATATATCGGCGATTTCGTTTTCTAATTTGAGTGAGAGATCTTTTGGGTTAGACGGAAGCTGAGTATTAAGATATTCTTGCGAGATAGCTTCTGTTAAATTAGGAAAACCTTTTCAGTGTTTGTTAACTACTGCTTCAAAATTTGAAGGGAAGGGTTTGAATTTCTTAGTATTATCGGCTATTTTCGTAGGACTTCCTGTGGTTTTCTTTTCTTTTCTCTACGATTTACTTTTCTTAGTAGAAATTAGAGTAGCAATTATACTTTGAAGCGCCGGGTCATCTGAAGTAATTACAGGCATCTCTTTGGATGTAGTCCATTTTCTTGAGTAATTCGAATAAGTAGAATCATTATCGCTAACATAATCGCTGCAAAGTAGCATGCCTAGGAATTTTGGCCCTATCAGGCGGTTCGCTGTTACTGGCCATACCGAGGAGAGCAAGAAAAAATTACATTTACCAAAAATCAAGAAGAGCAGTCGTCGTCGCAAGAGTCACATTATTCATTTTTTTAACTCAGAATGACTAATATTATAAATCAAAATGCATATGATCATTTTTTAACTCAGAATGCACAAAATGTATATCATTTATAGCATTCTTCAAATTATAACTCTTGACTTATGATTTATGACTTACTTTTTCCTGGTCATTTCCTGGTTAGAGTTTTCGGCAGTAGGTCCCATTAAAGTGCACTAAACAAAGATATTTTTAAATAAAATGGTACTAAGGAAGTACCAACACCCGTGGGCGAAGAAAATTCAGCTGCGTGAGCAGGCATATCTTAATACTTAAGAAAGTAGGCGTTCATCATAAAAATTGGGCAGTGATAATCAATGGCATTAAACTGAAGCATGCAGACAGGTGCAGTAAGTTGTATGGCAAACGCAGATGGTGAGTGCAATATAGCTAGTAAGAGTGCAGGAAGAGACAGAGTCCTTCAGAAGTATGCAGTAGCTAGATAGGCCTTAAAAAGTTCAAAAGTTCATTGAATCATACGATAAAATAAAAATTCATACAAAATAATTTAAAAAATGAAATTAAAAAATGAAATAATAACATAAAAGTCTTGAATAAAAATTTTTATTGATTAACATAAATATAAGATGCAACACAAATAATAGGATAGAGTCCAATTTCAGAGTTCAAGTAAATTTTAAGAATTAAAATTTACAAGTTACCACCATGACGAATTGTGATAAGTTGTCCTTGGGCGTTTGACAGTGTATTCAATGGTTGGATCATAATCCAACATTTGTTTAATTGCGTGATACTGACTATGCTTCATCTTCTCGAAGAAGTTGTCAGCTGTCATGAGTATAAAGTTATGTACAGATGGAATATCCAGGTCGTTTTGAATTATAAAGTTTCTCACGTACCAAGGTGCATTCATAATGCTACGTAGAATTTTATTTTGAAGTATATCCAGTTTTTTGCGCTCAGTTTTATTGGCGATTGCGCAGGCCGGCACTGCATATAGCATGATCGGTCGAATTAGAGATATGTAAAGCATTTTCTTTATTTTTAGACTGCGCTTTGATTTTTTGCCGATAATAGGCTAAATTACCATGTAGGCTCCATTTGCTTTGTTTAAGATATAAGAAATATGATCTTTGAAGTTGAGCGACTTATCTATGTAAACACCTAAATATTTATAGGAATTAGCTACAACGATTAGAGTTCTATCTAAGTAGATATAAGTATTGACTCTTAATCTCGTTTCGCATCTCCGATGGAGCACAATACAACATTTAGAGGCGTTGAGCTTAATTTTCCAATTCTTGCACCAGTGATTGATCATATTGAGATGCGTTTGTAAATTACATAGAGCGAGTGGGGGTCTTCTGGATTCAGTCAGTACTACAGTGTCGTCAGCGTATTTGAGTATTTTCGTGTTGAATGGGTGCGGGAAATCAATGATATAAACATTATAGAGCCGGGGCGAAAGAACGGACCCTTGCGGGACCCCGCTATGAATTGTTTATCTGACAGATAAGGCGTCACGCAGCGAACTTGAAAAGTCCTGTTTTCCAGATAGGAACTAATGAGTTTTACGAAACTGTTTGGAAGCATAAAATTATTCAATTTACACAGGAGGCCTGCATGCCACACGCTATCAAACGCCTTTTCGAAGTCGGGATAGCATGCAGCCAGCCCGTTTTTCTTAGTAAAGGCTTGCGAAACAAATTTCACCAAACTGAGAGTTTGATGAGTCGTGCAGTGTCCACCGCGGAAGCCGAATTGCAGATCATCTATTAAATTGAGTCTTTCGAGATGGTTGGTGAGCCTTGAGCAGAGGATTTTCTCAAATACTTTTCCTAATGAAGGTAAAAGACTGATAGGTCTGTACGAAATGAATAGGTTAGGATCTTTCTTTGGTTTTAAGATATTGATAATTATTGAGTGTTTCCATTGCTGAGGGAAATAATTATTTCGGGTGCAGGCATTAAAATTATTGACTATGTTAGTAATGCAACGTCTAGGAAGGGCTTTAAGTGCTTCATTGCTAATTTGATCATAGCCTTTGGCTTTCCTTGGCTTGAGTTTGAATAATTTCTCTTACTTCTCTTGGTGAAGTAAAGGGAATGAAATTTGTTATAGGATAATTGTTAATACTGCCAATAGTAAAATTAACTTCTTCTTGGGAGTTATTCTCAGGCGGGTGAGGTTGAAAGATTTTACCTAATTCATTCGCCATTATATTAGCAATCTCGTCCTCAGATTGCGAGGAGATTCCCATGTGATGAATTGCATGAGTTTGATTTGGTCTGCTATTTCTTAGAGATTTAGCACTTTTCCATACTGCTTGATCTTGAGGATCCAGGTTTGATAGGAGATAGTCCCATTTTTTATTTCTGAATTCCATAATTTCATGCTTGATTTTCCTGTTTAAAAAGTTGATGTGCCTTTTGGCACGAGGATCTCCGGACCGCTGCCATTCCTTATGTTTTCTATTCTTCTCTGCAATAATATCTTTTATATATTTAGGAAGCGAGAGAAAATTAGTGCTTTTGCAGGGATAAGTCGCATTATTGATTGCATCTTTCATTTTAGTGGTGAATTTATAAATTTCATCTTCGATATCACAGCAATGATTATTTATTTCTGGAATTATAGTCTTTCATAGTATCAGAGAATTGGGTCAATTTATCTTAGTTCTGTGTTTCTTTAACGGGGGGAGAACAGCCATAAAAGTCGAAGTTCACTGGAAGATGATCAGAATTTAAATCCGTTATTACTTCTAAGAGAGGGGTATGAGGAATATTTTTAAGAAGTACAATGTCCAAACTTCGCCGTTTCCGTTAGCACCAAATCTTGTTGGAGAAGTGGGAGCAGCAAAATTGAGGTCGTTGCTAATTAAATAGTTATGTAAAATGTTTCCATTGCTGTTAGATCCTCTAGAATTCCAGGCCTTATGCTTTTGCGTTCAAGTCCCCTGCGATGATAGTCGGGAGGTTGGTGGAGGTTAAGATATCCAAGTCAGTATTAGTCATTAGATTATTAGGAGGATTGTAAATAGAAATAAATAGGTAGGCTTCATTCAAAGCAGTATAAATGATAGCTGAAGCAAATTCGAGCAGACTATTGTGAGGAAGATCATATTCAGTATGCTTTAACCTCTTCGCGACGGGCGAATCATATATGCATTTCGTACGGACGCATGTGAGGCCCGGGCGGTTCACCCGTGCACTCCTGGAGAACTGGCCAAGTGAACGGGCAGTGGAGATATGCATTTTAAGCTGAAACAATTTTTAATAGCCACTAGATGGCACTCTGTGTCCATTACATTTAAACTGAACGTAGTTTTAGTATTCTGACCTTCAGACTGTTTATATTCTGGCTGTTTTTGGTATTTTGCTTGTCAGCTGTGGCTGGGGAGGGGGGAAATCGTAATGTAAACAAACGCAGCTCGGCTCTTTAAATCGCTGCGTGCTAATGAAAACATTCTCGTATCTGATTTATATCCAATTCCTTTTTTATTCTATTTTTTCCTCTACTTTGTACGGTCTTTTAGGGTTACTGTGTGGAGTTTTTTTACGTTTTGCATTGCCTTCAGATATATTTCCGTTCCTTCTTTTTTTATTTAGGAAAGCCTCACCTCCAGTCTATTATGACGGGAAGGAGGCGCTATTTATGAGAGGAAGAATACCCTAGTATGGTTAGTGAACCAATTACTAACGCAAATGAGAGTACTGATTCATTTTCTAAGGAGTTAAAAAGTGATACTTTTTCTAAGAGTTACAAGGTGATACTTCTCTGTGCTTAGAAATTTACCACGCTCGTTTTCATTTTAAATTTTGTTACTTCTTACTGTAAATAGTCTTTATTGTGTTCTTTTTAATAATTTTAAACTTTATTGATGGATTTTATCAATTAAAACTTTAGAATAATTTGAATAGCTCTTCCGAAAAGTATTATGGAAGATAAGCAATTTTTTAAGTATATTTCCATGTAAAATAAAGAAATAAATGTTTTAAGGGCTAATTTTAACATATATAAGAGCTCAAGAAATAATCTAAAATGATACCAAAAATTACGATGCTAGAAGCGAAACTTTTGTTTTTCTGATTTTTGTTATAAAATTAGGCTTAACGATGCAAAACCTCCGTCCTGTACGGTGACTGCCTTCGATTCTCTTCCGTCCCGCACGAGCGTTTTAAACAAAGGTGCGCCGTCGCGAAAAGGTTAAGTGATTTTTAATGATAATTGCAGTACCACCCCATCTACTTCGGGTTCTGTCTTTCCTTATAATATTGTAGGCGTTAATTTTAAATTTATCGCAAGCTTTAAGGTGAGTATCACCTATCATCATGACATCAATTTTGTTCTTATCGAAGTAATCTTTAATTTCTTGATATTGTTTTATGACACCGTTCCCATTGAAATAGGAAATTTTTAAGAAGCTATTGGTAGCTGAAATCATCAAGTTTATATTGCTATGAGGTCTAAAAGTCATAGTCTAAAGAAGTGAAATATTCAATTGCGGCCATTCCGACCTCGAGTTTACCCATGATGTTTTTTGCTTTTTAAGTTCTGTAAAGAATTCTTTCGCTTTTAGGAGTTGGGTTTTTATCCACTCAGAAAATGAAACTTCTTTAGTTTCGCTTTCTTGTTTATTTTTGTTTTCCTTTTGAGTTGTCCAGCTCGGTTGATTTTTAGTATTTTCGTTTTTCGTAGCTCCAGGGAGGGTAGGAAAATCTTCTTTTTTTAATTGAAATTGTTCCTGTTCATGTTTTTTCTCGTTTTGATTGCTCTTATTGAAGACTCTTTTGGGTAGATTTTCCGGATGGTGTTTACATTCCTTCGAGTTGCTCGGTTGGCAATCACCGCACAGAACGCAGACCGCTGGTAGTTCGTCCTTGTTCTTCTTACAGGTGTAAGTTTCGTGCGGTTCGGCTCATTTCAGACACCTAGGTTTCTAATGACATAGATCTCGAGTGTGTCCATATCTCTGGCTCCTGTGCCATTGCACAGGGCCAGGTCTGGATTTGTAATCACGGACGTCTAATCCACGAAGTTTCTTTATTTGATAGATTTGTTTATCCTTTTCGTTTCTTTTGACCTCGGCTAAGAATCTAGGTAGTTCAACAATTTTTCCTTCTCGGAATCTTTCGAGCTGACGTATCTTTTCTACGGGAATTCCGTGTTCAGTGAGTTCTTTGTGAATTATTTCCACGTTTGAGTTTCTAGGCAGCTTCTTAATTACTACTTTGATTGGTTTTTCGGAATTAATTTTGTATGTGTGGAATTGCACATCTCGTTTGGCCAGAAACTCCTTGATTGCGCGATAGTCATTTTTATCCCAGACTTTGATGTTGAGTGTATCTCCTGTGAGATTGCCTTTGACTTTTTTACTCCTAAATTTTCGATTTCCTCTTTTAAGGTATCCCAGTTGGCTGTAAAATCTGAGAGAACAATTGGGGGAATATGTCCAGTGCTTTTTTTTGGCGAGAATACATCCTGCGGACTCTGAGTTCGATTCCTGCTCCATGCGGTCATCGTCCTGTAGGTCACTGAACTTATTTTTCTGTAGGGGTAGTTCAGCTTCCGATGAATTTGAATGCTTTCGTTATGCGTGATAAGGGGGGTTATAAACCCGTCGCTGTCAGTAGTAATTTTCTTTTCCTTATTCTTAGATATAGTCGTAGTTCTTATTCTTAGATATACTCTCTATATTTTTTGCACCGTTTTTTTTTTTTTTGTGTTTTATTAGATGCTTTTGCCTTTAACATAGCATCGCTTTCGTTATTATTTTCCATAATGGAATTGTTTGTTTGATTTTTATGCATGACGGCCAGATTTAAGAATGCGTCGTAATCCTGAATGATGCGTTCAAGTTCCGCTATACGTTTGAGATCATTGCTAGTTTTGTTTTCAACTGAGTTGAATTTAAGGAGATCAGCAATAGCTTGCTTTTTTAGGGTTGTGTAAGAGTTAACATTGGGTGGGAGATTAGCTCTCTTCAAGTGTATATTAATTCTACCGAAGGCTTGTTCGGCGGCTAAGATTTCATTATCTAAATTTGCGGATGGCTGACACTCACTCATATTTCACCGAGGTAAAGTCAAAAAGCAAAAATAGCTTACATAAATCCAGAGCAGCAGCTTCGGCGAAATACCGGAAGGCGTATTCCAAAGAAAAGCAATAATATCCAAATGAATGCGCACACGATGCGTTGAAAAACCCGATCTGGACGCGATTAAAAAGGCAACCAGTTCAAAGCAAATTCCAACTCAGAATGAGACGATATTCTAAAATTAGAATGCACAAAATTTACATCATTTTATATTATAACTCAGAATGCACAAAATTTAACCATATTATAACTCAGAATGCACAAAATTTATATCATTTAAAGAATTATCTGATATTATAACTCAGAATGCACAAAATTTATATCATTTTTTTTTCTCTGAAAGAGTCCTTAGACTTAGACTCTGTAATTGACCGAGCTATTGCGAAGAGCAATGTTGCCCGTTCCAGAATTAAAGTCCAAGGGCACTTGACATAAATAAATCCGGACGTGGAGAAAATCTCAGATGAGAAAACGGAAATAAGGGGAAAAAAAGAAGTACCAAAAGGAGCAAGACGATCCAGTCGGACAAGTTCGCAAAACGTGACGAGCGATCATAGCTTTCAAGGAGGACCCAAGACAATGGAATTCAATGACAACAATACGAGAAGATACACTACAGCAATAGTTCCAATGACAAATTCAAATACAATTAAACAACATCAATCAGTAGTGCTAAATACAACACAATACAAAACAACTATACAACACAATTTAAATACAACTATTCAACGAAGCTACAGAAGATCTTCAATCAAAATCAGATGCATTGGAAGTATAAACAGCTAACAATTGAGGATCTAAGTGAAAAAGTTGTCATCTTCTCCCATGAAGGTGTGAGCTGCAAGTGGTCTGACGCTTCTATCTTCGAAGAGAATTTCATAATTAAAGACTTGGGAGTAATTAACAAAGTCACATTGCACAACTTTGTTGAAGAATTTTTCATTAGATCTTCTGATGTAATCTGGAATCGTCTCAAGTTTTAAGTCTCTGAGTAAAAGTTTATTGCGGGTAAGATAGTGTGAATCAGTAATAATGCGCAGAAATTTGTTTTGCACTACTTGTAATTGATGCAGTTGAGTTTGAGTGACCGTGTTCCAAGCAGAAGCAGCATAACAAAGTATCGGTCGAATGCAAGTGGTATATGTATGTTTTTTAGTACGCAAGCTAAGATTTGAATATTTTCCAATGACCGGGAGAAATCTGCATATTATGCCCATGGCTTTGCTCATGACACTATTAATGTGATTAGACCATGTGAGCCTTTGGTTCAAAATAATTCCTAAGTATTTGGCCTTTGTGACCAGAGGAACAGCTTCCTGAAAAAGGTAGAGATCTTTAAAAGCAATATTTTTCCTAATTTTGCTAAGAATTAAAAGTTGTGACTTGCTAGCATTCATTTTTACGCGCCAATTTGTGCACCAGTCTTCTACGGCATAGAGGTAATTTTGCATTTTGTCTATTGCATGATTAGCTTGGATGGATTTAATTGCAATCGCCGTATCGTCGGCATAACATGCCAATAGAGAGTAATTGTCCAAACCAGGGTGAGGAAAATCTGATATGTAGAAAAGATATAGTACTGGACCGAGAATACTTCCTTGTGGGACGCTGGATCTTATATGTCTTGAATTGGATTTTTCATTTCTTTGAGCGACGAAGAAAGTGCGGTTCTGCAAAAAGCAGCAGATCAGAAGAATGAGTTCGCTAGGAAGTCCCAAGTTGATAAGCTTGAAGACGAGCCCCTCATGCCATACTCAGTTCAGTTATCTGATTTAGACTGCATTTAGCAGCCCACTGCTTTAACTGCCTGTCATGGTATTGCCCTAAGGCTTGGAAAAATGAGAATAAGGCGGTAACCGCCGCGCCTCTATAGGCGGAGCTAGAATAGTACATGAGTACACAATGAAATTTAGAATTTAGAAGTGCATCTGGGAAACTTTTAGACCTGGCAACAAAATATGAAAATATATTAAGTTATGTAGTAAACTAGTGATGAACAATCATAATTAAATCACTAATACTTTGAATTTCATAATTTAAATCAAATGGCACTTGCCAGGCTGAATTGCAATGAGTTCTACCCAGTGGGTGTGGCTTGAAACGTCGTAGGTCGGCGGCAGTTACGACAGGAGTCAACCTCCCGTAAACTGACCTCGGCCAATGTTTCTTGAAAGTTCACACTCCGGTGGAAAAAGAAATCAGTACTTGCAGGTAAGCACAGCTGCCAATCCGGTGTCTGAGGTGCGCTGGCCCGCATTACGCGTACCAATGCACCAAAGACCCGGAGGAAGCCAACACCTGCGCGAACTGCCTTGGGCGGCACGCAGCCAACTGGTTTCACTGTCCCCGAAACCCAGCCAATAAAAATAAAAACCCCCCTATTAGATCGGATAGCGGGATTTCAAAATTTGTACCGGCTCCGGCTAAAGCTCCAATTAGCAGCACGGATCCCTCATTTAGCGATGTCGTTTCCGGACGGAAAAATCCCGGACTACCATCATCTACTAAGGACCAGAAGCAAGCACCTGCGACGAAGCAAGTTCCCAAGCAAGCGCCGAAGCAGAGTCCTCTTCTCCAGCCAACTCCACCGGCCCAGGCTCCAGCCCCGACCGTAGATGATGGAAGCTGCACAGATACCCTCCGGAGCGTCTTCCAAATCGCCTCGGAATTCGGTATAGAGCATAAGATCCTCCTCGAGGCTTTTAGAAATGCTCTCCCTAGGCTCCGAAATGTCTCCACGGGGCCTGAGAGAGCATTTTATATTTATGAGGCATACTGTGGCCTCTTAAAATAAAGGCCTCAAGTTCAACTGTGCAACTAGTGAAGATTCTCTCCTGATCTCCTACTGGAACGCTAATGGAATCAAGAAGAAGATTCACAAGTCCGGGATTTTATTAATGAGCATCACATGGACCTCTTCCTCGTACAGGAGACACATCTGGTTGAGGGACTTAGCGCGAACATCGCGAATTATTTCTGCTACCGAAATGACAGAGAGGTATGCATCAGTGACACTGTTCGTGCTAGTGGAGGTACTAGCATTTATGTAAAACGATCCCTAAAGCATTCTAGGATTCCCACGCCACCACTGGAGGCCTTAGAAGCGACTATAGTACAAATTCATATTCCAAATTGTCCCCCAATAGCAGTAGCGTCCTGCTATATGCCTCCGAGACAGGGACCCGCATTTATCTCTGATCTCAGAAAATTAAGTGGTGTTGCAAATAACCTGATTATCGCAGGAGATTTAAATGCCCGTCATAGAAGTTGGGATTGTGTCACTGCCAACAACTATGGCGATAAACTCAAAATTTGGGCTCAGGACGCCCGTATCCAAATTATTGCGCCAAACACACCTACCCATTACCAGTTTCCTGGGGGGTTAGGTGCTCCTTCCATTATTGATCTGGCCTTATTTAAAATATTCCAGTAGATTTTTCGATCGAAGTGATTCCGGAATTGTCCTCTGACCATTATCCGGTTCACCTCACCCTTAAAACATCCAAAATCAACCAAAATTTATCGGTGCAAGTCTCCACAAATTGGGACAACTTTCGGTATGTCTTGGAAAATGGTATTCTCCCCCCTATCAAAATTCACGATAATCAGGAGGTTGACTTAGCCATTGACAGGCTCAACCAAACCCTAGGAAGCGCATTTACAGCCGCTTCCAAACCCAAATTCAGGCAAAATTATTATAAATTACCTCATCACATTAAAGATAAAATCAAAATTAAAAACCTCCTTCGCAGAGACTAGAAAAATACACGTTTGGAAAACTTTCGAGTGCAACTGCGAAGAATCCAGAATAAGATCAAGTCTGACATTAAGAAATACACAGACGAAAAATACGCAAACTATCTTAAGTGCTTAAAGACTTCTGATAATAGTCTCTGGGTTGCTAGCGCACGGCTTCGCAAACCAAAACACGACATTCCCCCCCTAATGGGCACGGTCAACGACCGGATGGCATTAACATACACTGAAAAGGCTGAACGCATAGCAGACAGCCTTCAAACACAATTCTCACCTAACACTGGACTCATGTTCGATTCCTGTGCAGAGCACACGCATGAAGTCCAACACCAAGTTGAAGAATTTCTCTCCTCAGATACAAATTCTGAGGATCCCATCACCACAACAATGACTGAGATTTCTGCTTTTATCAAAAATCTCACCCCCGCAAAAGCACCTGGCCTGGATAGGATTTCTAATCGCATGATTAAAAATTTACCAGTTAAATTCATATTTTACCTAGCAGTTTTGATAAATTCAATGCTAAGGCTAAAATATTATCCCCATAGCTGGAAGAATGCATTAGTCATTCCTATTCTAAAACCTGGAATGGACCCAAAGGTCCCTCAAAATTATAGGCCGATCAGCCTTCTGTCTTCACTTAGTAAAATTTACGAAGCTATACTGCTTAGATACCTGAATGATTTCTGCCGAAACCGAAATATTATTATTCCTCAGCAATTCGGCTTTCGTGCTAAACACTCAACTCAGGCCCAGCTACTGAGGGTAGTTGAAATCATTCATACAGGATCTCGCAGTGGAAAGCCTACAGCTATTGTTTATTTAGACGTAGCAAAGGCTTTCGACAGATGTTGGCATATCGGAATTTTATTCAAGCTCATGCGACTTGAAATTTCGGCTAATTTTGTGCACATCATGCACTCTTACCTCACTAATCGTACCTTTTCTGTCAAAGTAAAATATTCTGTCTCTTCTCCTCGCCCTATCTTGGATGGGGTGCCTCAGGGAGGAATTCTTAGCGCCACGCTCTTCAACTTGTATGTAAATGACATACCACAAACACCAAGTGTCGATCTAGCACTCTATGCAGACGACACAGCCATCATTTCACAGCACTCAACATTACATGCCACTCTCAATCACCTACAGCTGTATTTAACAGACTTGGAGTCCTGGCTCATTACCTGGAAAATCAAAATTAATGTCGCAAAAAGTGCCGCCACAGTTTTCTTTTCCAGAAAGAGGAATATCCATAGTCAACTCCCTCCACTCAGATTATTTGAAGAAAATGTACCCTGGGGGGAATCCTATAAATATCTGGGAGTTTATCTAGATGCGAAGCTGCTCTGGAATACCCACATCAATTACGCCATCTCAAAAGCAAGAACTACCAGAACCCAACTGATGTCTCTCCTCAAAAGAACCAGCAACCTCTCCCTCAACAATAAGATCCTTTTATACAAGATTACCATCCTACCGATCCTGACGTACGCAGCTGTCGTCTGGTCAACTGCTGCCAATAGCCATCTAAAGAAAATCCAAGTATTCCAGAGCGTCACGCTTCGTATCCTGACAAATGCTCATTATTTCGTCCGTAATGAAGTGCTTCATAACGACCTCAAAATTCTACCCCTGGATGCCTTTTTCCGGCAAAATTCGGCCAAATTCTTTAATAGATTAACGCAGATCGAAACCCCAGTCTTGCATTCACTTCCTGCTTATGATCCAGCTGAGCCCAGCTCAGCTAAGCGACCTAGGAGCGTTCTTGATAGAACTTTTAACATCTTTCCTAGGAAGCCAAAGCGGAGGTGTCTGCTTGACTAGGAATTCTTTCTAAAATTTTGTAAATTAACAAGCACTTCACGGGCCTAACCCGACGACCCTTAACTATTTCTATATTTCCACATGCCCGCCGGACCTAATTCGGCCTAGTTTCTCGGTTTCATATCCGTGCTGCTATAGGTAACATGCTCCTCCACCTGCCAAGACCTCATCTTTTCACAAAACACGGTCCAGACAATTAAAAATCAGATTTGCAATAGTTTTAACGCTTCTTTATTATTTTATCATCTAACATAATTATTTAACTTAAACTGTTTAATTATTAAAATTTAAATTAATATATTAATCTTTAAAATCTAACTCCCCCATATGTTACTCAAAACACTTTTATATGTATTTTTGATTCCAGCAAACTGCACAAATGTACAAGCTTGCATGTCTTCAGTCATCATCTGCAATCAGGTAATTTTGGTAAATTCTGTCCCAATTCTTTATTTCCTTCCCTTTTTAATCCACCTCTCCTCTCCAACTTTAAACACTTTTCCAAACTTCCCTTCCCTTTAACTATCCTAAAACTTCTCCATCGACTACAGTTAACTTACTTCACGGTTCTTTCCGCTTCAAAAGTTGCTCCTATTCTTCTCTCGCCACGGGCGGTAGGAGAACTTTTTCGCCTCTTCAATCCTTTTCCCCCCTTCTTTTCGCTCCACCATCCCTTGCTCCGAGCTTTAGTCGCAAGACTCTCTCCCCCCCCAGCCCATCCCCAAGGCATTAGCAATTACTGCGGTTTTCCGTATTACCTAATTTACCTTTCCCAGGCCCTGGAAAATTATGTTTCCCGGCTGATTGGGTTTCAATCTTTCCGATTCCATTAATGCAATGCAATCAGGAATTCGCCTTCATTCATCACCTCTCTCTCTTTCAATCTGGTAAAACAGGTTGAAGGAAGAAAGAATTTTTTCGTCCTTAGAGTGGATTCCTAATTCACTTCTTTCCCCGTAAACCCTTAATGGTCTCCTTCATTACCCTTCAGCCAGTGCTTTGTCTTAATCACCTCAGTTTTCCTTAACGAAGTTGTGGAGGTAATTGCATTAAGTTGCAAAGGTACTCCGGAAAATATCGCCTTGGGCCTTGGGTAAGCACAGTCAAATAATAAAGTGAAAATGAAGAATTCACACTTGAAGACACACAATACTTGTAAAGCATAGTAAATTAAATGTATACACAATGAAACAGCAAGAGAACACTTGATCAACCAGATACAATGCCAATGCCAATGATTTGAAAATTACGGAGTTCCTATGGTTCAAAACCATTTACCTCCTCATCAGAATTACTAAAAGCGAGCAGAAATGGGAAAAAGTTTTTGCATAAGTGAATTACTTGATGCACACTAGAGGGAGCCACAGGCTCAAGAAAGTTTAGGGATAGAGATGAGAAAATAAAAACTTAAGTATCATAATCATTTTATAAGTTTTTAGGTTTTTAAATTTTTTTTGTATTTTATATTTTATACTTTTTTTTGGTTTTTTATAATTTTTTTATACACAGTACAAACACTAAAGCAAAAAGCGGATAGGAAAGATTTTACGATTAATAGGCTCATTGGCATGTGGCTTGTGTTAGGGAGTGCAAATAATTGTAGAGATCGCGATGAAAATATTCTTAGGCAGATTTGAAATCTGCGGGAGATGTGATTCTTAAGTAAACAGATTGATAACTTTGCTTGAAGATCTTGATAGTGGTTGCAGAAGATGTAATAAGCAATTATATGGCAGCTCGCTGAAGAGACGTCCTTCCTTCATGGCGCGGGAGCTGGAACTGATGTTGAATGCCAATGCCAATGATTTGAAAATTACGGAGTTTTTATGGTTCAAAACCATTTACCTCCTCATCAGAATTAATAAAAGCGAGCAGAAATGAGAAAAAATTTTGCATAAGTGAGTTACTTGATGCACACTAGAGGGAGCCACTGGCTCAAGAAAGTTTAGGGATAGAGATGAGATAATAAAAACTTAATAATCATAATATTTTTTTATAAGTTTTTAGGTTTTATAATTTTTTTTTTTTGTATTTAATATTTTATACTTTTTTTGGTTTTTATAAATTTTTGTACACAATACAACACTAAAGCAGAAAGCGCAGAGGAAAGATTTTAAGATTAATAGGCTCATCGGCATGTGGCTTGTGTAGGATAGTGCAAATAATAAATATGAACGCGTTGAAAATATTCATGGGCAGATTTTAAAAATCTGCGGGAGATGTGATTCTATGCGAACAGATTGATAACTTTGCTTGAAGATCTTGGTTGCAGGTAGAGATGGTAATAAGCAATTATATGGCAGCTCGCTGAAGAGACTTCCTTCCTTCATGGCGCGGGAGCTGGAACTGATGTTGAGAGACCTCAGTAGAACGGTGCATTGGTACACCAGGGTACCTGGGCCGAAGGCCCTACCCCATGTAGAATATATTTAGAAGTTTCGAATTGCTGCTTTTCATTAAGTTTATACATATTAGTCTAATCAAGTTTTTTTTTTTTAACATTTTTAAGTATATTTAGAATTTTTTTAATTTTTTTTTGGTGGATTTTAGGGATTTTTTATATATTATTAGTAGGCCAGAAAGCTGTCGAGTGATGAGAAATCCTAGATACAAAGATGTGAAACACAAGGCAGGGCCCAAAGTGATGCCAGCCCTTGGCAAATAAATATATACAAATTTATATACATACATGAGAGTACAATAACAATAATAAAATAAATATACATACTGAAGGTGTTGCTAAGAAGACAATAATTATATAAAGCAGAGAAACCATTACTATGCTATGCCATTACATGATCCATTCATTTAATATGGCCAAAGGCCTGTGTTTGTTGTCCAGATTGTATGGGTCGTACTCAGGTATCTTAATGGCAGGGTTTCCAATCTCTAACTGCCTGCTATGAAATCGTTTGGCAATTTTGTAGTATACAGATTTAAGCGGGCGCACGCCCAGTTCCTCATGAATTTTATTGTTCCTCACGTACCATGGTACATTGGCAATTTGCCTGAGAGTGGAATTTTGGGCAATTTGTAGCTTGCCCCGATACCTGTTACATGAGTACGCCCATACAGGACATGCATAGCATAGTAATGGACGCAAAATGGATTTATAAATGAGTAACTTGTTATCTATAGTCAAAACACTGTTTCGAGCAATTAAGGGGAAGAGTTGAGCTTTACGGGCTCGAAACTTATTAATAATATTTGTGACGTGTGGGTTCCATGACAGAGTTTTATTGAGGATCACCCCAAGATAAGGGACTTGCTGGGCCCAGGGGATGGAGCTGCCGTACATTACCAGGTTTTTTTTGAACTTCTTCTTCCTGGTAAACAGGATGGCTTGAGTTTTATCTATGTTGACCTCAATCTTCCATTGAGTGAGCCAAGTCTCCAGTACATTTATGTAATTTTGTAGATGTTGTATAGCTGAACCAGCAAATGCACTTTGTGTGAGGATTGCTGTGTCGTCAGCATACATAGCCAGTCTTGTGTCCTGAGTTGTAGGGATATCGTTCACGTAAATATTAAAGTAGGTGGGCCCTAAAAGGGACCCCTGCGGGACCCCTGCCCTTATGGGGTGTAGATTAGAATTTGTTCCTGAGACGTGAACGACAAAGTTTCTACCTGTTAGGTAGGATTTAGTGATGTTTGTGATGTAATCTGGGAAGCCCAGATTGTGTATTTTGTAAACTAGTGCCTACAGCCAGACCCGATCAAAGGCCTTGGCTATGTCAATAAACAGACCGCCAGTAACTCTCCTCTTGTGCAGACCATCCGATATAAGCTCCACTACCCTGTAGAGCTGGTTCGTGGTTCCCAAGCCTTTCCGGAAACCGAATTGGCTTGGGATTAAGATGTTGTGTTGCTCCAGGTGATGATTTATTCTTGTGAGAAGCATAGCCTCGTAGACCTTGCTCATGGAGGAGAGCAGACTGATCGGCCGGTAAGCAGTGGGGTCGGATGCTGGTTTCCCCGGTTTCAGGATGGGTACAATTTTTGCCGTTTTCCAGGCCTGTGGGAAATGCTGTAATTGCATGATCCTGGTGAATATCTTCGCCAGGATGAAGATGATCTTAAGTGGCATTTTCTTTAGCATATAGTTGGTGACCCCATCCAAACCAGGGCTTTTCCGCTTCTTGAGTTTATTGACACAGTCAAGGACCTCCGAAGGCATAACCGGAGGGATGTTGTTTATGTTTGTATTTGTTGTAATATTGTTATGAAATGTGTAAACAATGTTTTCTGTTGGAATGTCATGTATGTTGTTCGTGCAAAACTGAGATTCCAGTTCCATTGCTAACAGTTCTGCTTTCTCAGTTTCGGTGTAATGAATCCTCGTGGGGCCTTTAAGGGGCGGAATTTTGTTGCAGCATTTTGTATACCTAGAAACAGCTTTCCACAGAGAGTTATCGTCCGTGGAAAGTGAGTTAAGGTAGCTGGTCCAGCGTTGCTGTGCTTGCACGCGTGTAAGAGACTTGACTGCATTGGCAAGGCGATTGAAAAGGGTTTTGTCTTCACGACATCTGGTCCTTTGGAATAGCCTCCGCGCAGCATTTCTCCGTTTAATGAGTGCTTGAAGATCACGGCTTCTTGTATATGTCCTTTTATGAATTTCGACTTTTGCCTTTTCGTGAGCTTCTTTGATCTTTTCTGTGAGCTCCTGAATGAAACTATCAATGTCATCCCCAGTCTGTATCGTAGAGAGTGTATAATGTATGTTGTTGAGAGCTTTGGCAAAAATATGCCAGTCTGTTTTAAAGGCTCTTGTGTCTGCTGTGGTATACCTACTAATGTCCAGAATCATCTTAACCGGATTGTGATCCGATGACAGTTCGTCCAGCACGGAAATATCCAGTGGAACACTGGTATTTCCGAGCAGGAAGAAGTCAAGGATCCCGGTGGACCTAGTGGTGTACCGTGTTGGGGTTTTCGGAACTGCTATGTGTAATCCAGCCGAGTGGGCTAAGTTGAAAATTACACGTCCAATGTCGTTTGAATTATAGCAGTTCCACACGCGGTGTCGTGCATTTAGGTCTCCTCCTAGGATAATGTGTTTACCTAGACTCAGTAATATTTGTAAATCAGCCAGGACTGCAGAAACAAGACGTCCTGGGGGAATGTAAGTGGAGACAAGAATGTATGTTGTGGAAGTGTTTGTTGTGAGTGAAATTGCAGAGGCCTCCACGACCGAAAGCTGCGGTACTGTGACTGGAAGATGTGGGATGCAGCGTTTAATCAGGAGCGCTGTTCCACCTCCTCTTGGGCGAGAGATTACCGGATCTCTGTTTGACCTATGGACAACATAGTTTGGTACATAGATAGGAATGGCTGGGCCAAGCTTGTGTTCTTGTAGGAACATAACGTCAGGAGTGTACTCATTTATAAAATCTCTTAGCTCATGAATTCTATGAGATAATCCATTTGCGTTCCATGTAATTATGTTTAGCACAGACTTCAAACTATACATTATTTGCAGTATTTATAGATCCAAAAAGTTCTTCAAATAGTTCAAATAGAATAAATAATTTATCTACAGTATTTTGAGTAGCCTGTAGTTCAGGCATTTTTTTCGTGATCTTACGTATAACAGTGACAAAAGAGATTCCATTGAACATATTGATAATATCCTTAATTAATTTGGACATTTCAAAAAGGCCAGACAGGCCCACATCGTTCGTGTTAACTGGCTTCTCAGATTTACTCGCCATTTGCACAGTATTTTCTTTTTTAGCTGCCTCAACCGTGCTCTGGGGAGTTTTCCCGCTTACAATATTAGCAAAGGAAATTCCGGGTTTTATATGGCTTCCTTTAACAAGTACTTCTTTTTTGTTTTGCGATCTGGCACCCTGAGGAACTGGGAATTTAGGGCATCCGCGATAATTCGCAGGATGTCCTGCCTGCCCACAATTACAGCATTTAACATCAGCAATAAATTTGCTGGAACACTCCTCAGTTTTGTGGGTGCCAGCGCATTTAACACAGCGAGGTCTTAATTTACAATTTTCAGATGAGTGATGGAAGTGCTGGCAATTATGACATTGCACAACACTCCCATTCACTCTATAAGGTTGAATGCTTACATAAAAATTCAAGAACTTAGTAATATCATAAATTTTTTCGATTTCTGGGGTTCGTTCAACGTGAATTTGGAACAAGGGCATGGGGACTCTTGTCCTAATCCTGTGCATTTGTGCTACTTTTCGTACTTTATAACCCAAGTTGGTCAATTCTTCATGCACATCTTCCGGAGCACAATCGATTGGAAGGCCTCTAATGACCACTTTGAGTGGCCTATCAAATTTAGAAAGTATAATATAGTGATCTACTTTCTTTTCATCTAGAAATTTGGAGATTTTGCGATGGTCATCCTCAGTCTCCGGGAAGATTTTGAGGAAGTCCCCCTGCACCTTGCCCGCAAATTCACATTTAACATTATCCCGCAACACCTTCATAAATTCATTATACTTTATATCTGGCTTCACCATAATTGGTTTGGGTTTTGGAATTTTCGCGACAACACTTTCCATTACCACATCATCGATATCAACATCAGGTTTGCTATTAGTATCCTGAGTACTCAATTTTTCAAATTTATTGGCCAGTGGCAAATCGGCGTTGCATTTTATTATTTTGCTAGGGCGCGCAGTGGTTTTCGGCAGAATGAATCCATCTGCGTCCCTATCATCATTAATTGAACGCTTAGAATATTTTTTCGAAGGGCGCTTAGGCCTAGGTTTTGGTGTCTCAGCCAGATTACAGTCATTTGTAACATTAGACTTAACATTAACATTATCATTACTAGTACTTAAATCATTAGCAACAGAACATAGGTTTTTCATTAACACATTTTGACAAGCACTTTTTACACTATCTGAATTTGAATTACAACCAAGGGCAGAAGCAGCACTTTGGCACTTACCTTCTAGGCTGGATCTCAGCGTTGCTCCAATTAGTTGATCCTTGTCCAGAGACTGTCGGATGCGTTTCACTACCTCCTCTTCAGTCATCAGGTGTAGAATATTTTTACAGGAGTCTCCCCGTGCAATGAGGTCCGTGTTGATTTTTGCCACCATCTCCACTCCGCGACAAAAATCATCATAGTTCCAATTTTCCTTAGCAAAGAGTTCCTGCCAGTCCAGATCAAGTATTCTATTTCCATAATCCATTACATCGGCGGCGAGTCCACACAGTATTCCACTAGGCGTTTTCTTATACATTTTTTCCTTGACCGGTAGCGGCGGGAAATCACTGCCCACCATGTGCGTCGAAAATACACTATCACCACACACAAAAATCACAATCGAAGCACTATACTAGATCCGAGAAATACACATTGAGCACAAACAAACTTGTAATTCAATATGAAATCACGAAAAGACGGGTAACAGCCAAAAAACACAAAACCATCCAAGATGGCAGCGAAAATGGCGCAGGCAAGCACGAGGAATCCACGGAGCGCACGAAAACACGTCCTACTCTCACCCAAAATGAACCGCAGCAGTACCCCAGATTGTACATGCATACATAAAGACAGGTCTTATTATGGAAGTATAGAGAAAGATTTTGTTTTTAATTGACAGATTGCTCTTTCGAGCTAAAAATGGGTAAAGTTGGGCTCTGGCACCTTTTGCTTTGTTGAGAACATTTTCAATGTGAAGGCGCCAGGTTAATTTTGAATCAAGTACAACTCCTAGGTACTTGTAAGAGTTTGACCAGGGAACATTGTCGTCAAAGAATTTAATATTAATGGAAGGGTACGGGAGGGGGCTACGTTTGAATATCATAGCAGCACATTTAGCAACATTAATTTTTATTTTCCAAGTGATGAGCCAGTGCTCAAGGCTAGAGAGATAACTCTGAATGTTTTGGACTAAGTTTTCCAGGCGTTTGTGTTGAGCTAGGATGGCCGTATCATCTGCATAAAGTGCAAGAGTGATACTTGGTGATTTTGGTATGTCATTTATGAAAATGTTGAACAAAATTGGGCCTAAAAGTGACCCTTGGGGGACGCCGCTTAGTATAGGACGGGGTGTCGAAATGATAGAATTAACTCGTACAGAAAAAGATCTATTAGTGAGGTACGAATTAATTATATGGATTAAAAGCCAAATGCTTTGGCTATGTCAAGAAATAAAGCGCCAGTAAGCATTTTGTTACGAAACCCTTCGTGAATGAACTCCACTGTCCTCAGCAGCTGGTGTGTGGTGCAGTGTTTTGCTCGAAATCCAAATTGTTCATCAATCAGAACGTTGTGATTTCGGAGAAAATCATTCAGGCGTTTAAGTAACACAAACTCGTATATCTTGGATAACGAGGATAGGAGGCTGATAGGTCTATAATTTTGAGGATTAGAAAGGCTTTGGCCTGGTTTTGGAATAGGCACAATAAGTGCTTGTTTCCAGCTTTGAGGAAAATAGCAATGCTGTATCATAAAATTTATAAGCATTACTAAGAAAAATAGATAATGGGTGGGTAAATTTTTAATCATACGATTAGAAATAGAGTCCATACCAGGGGCTTTTTTGGGTTTGAGCTTGGTAATGTATTCACTTACCTCGCTCATGGATGTATATTGTATTTCTCTCGCAAAAGGCGAGGAGAGGAAACGTTCAACATCCTGTGGGAAAGAACTTGCGCTTTTCGCAAAAATTCCTTCATTATGTGGTGTAAATTGAGTTTGAAGAGAATCCGCAATTAATTCGGATTTCTCAGCGTCTGTGTGAGCCACCACTGCGTCCTTAGCTAAGGACGGAATGTTAGATTTGTGTTTGCGTAGGCGGGCTGAGAACTGATGTTGAGAGGGCGTGTCTTGCCCTTTTGGATGGAGGGTAGATGCCGAACTCTCCGCCAATCACGGCTCTCGGTCTCTTCTGTGAGCTGCGAATAGCAGGATCGTATGCAGGAATCCGCTGAAGTGCTCGGTTATCAATCTGTTCAATTTTGAGGAATAAATTTTGACTAAGCTTTTTAATATGGTAATCTACAGGTTTAATATTTAGGTCCGAATGAATCACATCTGTACGGACGTACCAGGCTGCATTCAGGGCCATACGTAGGGTCTTACTTTGAAAGGATTGATGTTTTTTCACATGAGTTTTTGCAGCAGTACCCCAGATTGTACATGCATACATGAAGACAGGTCTTATAATTGATGTATAGAGAAGAATTTTGTTTTTAATTGACAGTTGGCTCTTCCGAGCTAAAAATGGGTAAAGTTGGGCTCTAGCACCTTTCGCTTTATTGAGAACACTTTCAATGTGAAGGCGCCAGGTTAATTTAGAATCAAGTACAACTCCTAGGTACTTGTAAGTGTTTGACCAGGGAACATAGTCGTCAAAGAATTTAATATTAATGGAAGGGTACGGGAGGGGGCTACCTTTGAATATCATAGCAGCACATTTAGCAACATTAATTTTTATTTTCCAAGTGATGAGCCAGTGCTCAAGGCTAGAGAGATATCTCTGAATGATATGGACCAAGCTTTCAAGGCGTGTGTGTTGAGCTAGGATGGCCGTATCATCTGCATAAAGTGCAAGAGTGATACTAGGTGATTTTGGTATGTCATTTATGAAAATGTTGAACAAAATTGGGCCTAAAAGTGACCCTCGGGGGACGCCGCTTAGTATAGGACGGGGTGCCGAAATGAAAGAATTAACTCGTACAGAAAAAGATCTATTAGTGAGGTACGAATTAATTATATGAATTAAATGGGCCGAAACGTCAAGTCGTATGAGCTTGATAATAATTCCTATATGCCAAGTCCTATCAAATGCTTTGGCTATGTCAAGAAATAAAGCGCCAGTAAGCATTTTGTTACGAAACCCTTCGTGAATGAACTCCACTGTCCTCAGCAGCTGGTGCGTGGTGCAGTGTTTTGCTCGAAATCCAAATTGTTCATCAATCAGAACGTTGTGATTTCGGAGAAAATCATTCAGGCGTTTAAGTAACACAAACTCGTATATCTTAGATAACGAGGATAGGAGGCTGATAGGTCGATAATTTTGAGGGTTAGAAAGGCCTGGTTTTGGAATAGGCACAATAAGTGCTTGTTTCCAGCTTTGAGGAAAATAGCAATGCTGTATCATAAAATTTATAAGCATTACTAAGAAAAATAGATAGTTGGTGGGTAAATTTTTAATCATACGATTAGAAATAGAGTTTATACCAGGGGCTTTTTTGGGTTTGAGCTTGGTAATGTATTCACTTAGCTCGCTCATGGATGTATAGTGTATATCTCTCGCGAAAGGCGAGGAGAGGAAACGTTCAACATCTTGTGGGAAAGAACTTGCGCTGTTCGCAAAAATTCCTTCATTATGTGGTGTAAATTGAGTTTGAAGAGAATCCGCAATTAATTCGGATTTCTCAGCGTCTGTGTGAGCCACCGCTGCGTCCGTAGCTAAGGACGGAATGTTAGATTTGTGTTTGCGTAGGCGGGCTGATGCGCGCCAAAGACTGTTATCATTGGTCGTTAAGGACTGAATGTAATTCGTGTATTGTGATTGGAAGAACTGGTCACATGATGCCTTGATCTCATTTTGGAGAGTACGGAGTTGAATTTTTAAACCAGGATTTCTATTTCTTTGCCAAAGTCTCCGTACAAGCCGACAAAATCATTGCTAGCAATAGCCAGAAATTAGAAAAATTAACCATCAGTAAACGAGAAATTACTCCTACCTCGCCCAAAAATCAAAAAAATCAGGAAAGTGGACAAAGATGGCTTTCAACAGCCACCCCGCCATCTCATCGCACGTAATGCCGATAACAATAGCCCAAGGCCCAAGGCGATGTTTTCCGGAGTACCTTTGCAACTTAATGCAATTACCTCCACAACTTCGTTAAGAAAACTGAAGTGATTAAGACAAAGCACTGGCTGAAGGGTAATGAAGGAGACCATTAAGGGTTTACAGGGAAGGAAGTGAATAAGGAGTCCACACTATGGACGATAAATTCTTTCTGCTTTCAACCTGTTTTACTAGGTTGAAAGAGAGAGAGGCGATGATTGAAGGCGAATTCCTGAATGCATTGCATTAATGGAATCGGAAAGATTGAAAGACAATTAGCCGGGAAACATAGTTTTCCATTGCTCGGGAAAGGTATATTAGGTAATACGGAAAACCGCAGTAATTGCTAATGCCTTGGGGATGGGCTGGGGGGGAGAGAGTCTTACGACTAAAGCTCGGAGCAAGGGATGGTGGAACGAAAAGAAGGGGGGAAGGATTCAAGAGGGGAAAAAGTTCTCCTACCCCCCGTGGCGAGAGAAGAATAGGAGCAACTTTTGAAGCGGAAGGAACCGTGAAGAAAGTTAACTGTAGAAAAGACGGAGAAGTTTTAGAATAGTTAAAGGGAAGGGAAGCTAGGAAAAGTGTTTTAAGTTGGAGAGGAGAGGTGGATTAAAAAAGGGGAAAGAAATCAACATTGGGACAGAATTAACCAAAATTACCTGATTGCAGTTGATGTTTGAAGATATGCAAGCTTGTATATGTGCAGATTGCTGGAACAAAAATTCATGAAATAAAAGTGTTTTGAGTAGCGTATGGGGGAGTTAGATTTTAAAGATTAGAATATTAATTTAAATTTCAATAATTAAGCAGTTTAAGTTAAATAATTAAGTTAGATGATAAAATAATAAAGAAACGTTAAAACTATTGCAAATCTGATTTATAATTGTCTGGGCCATGTTTTATGAAAAGATGAGGTCTTGGCAAGTGGAGGGGCATGTTACCTATAGCAGCACGGATATATAACCGAGAAACGAGGCCGAATTAGGTCCGGCGGGCATGTGGAAGTATAGAAATAATTAAGGGTCGCCGGGTTAGGCCCGTGAAGTGCTTGTTAATTTAGAAAAGTTTTTAGAAAGAATTCCTAGTCAAGCAGACACCTCCGCTTTGGCTTCCTAGGAAAGATATTATAAGTTCTATCAAGAACGCTCCTAGGTCGCTTAGCTGAGCTGGGCTCAGCTGGATCATAAGCAGGAAGTGAATGCAAGACTGGGTTTTCGATCTGTGTTAATCTATTAAAGAATTTGGCCGAATTTTGCCGGAAAAAGGCATCCAGGGGTAGAATTTTGAGATCGTTATGAAGCACTTCATTACGGACAAAATAATGAGCATTTGTCAGAATACGAAGCGTGACGCTCTGGAATACTTGGATTTTCTTTACATGGCTATTGGCAGCAGTTGACCAGACGACAGCAGCGTACGTCAGGATCGGTAGAATGGTACTCTTGTATAAAAGGATCTTATTATTGAGGGAGAGGTTGCTGGTTCTTTTGAGGAGAGACATCAGTTGGGTTCTGGTAGTTCTTGCTTTGGAGATGGCATAATTGATGTGGGTATTCCAGAGCAGCTTCGCATCTAGATAAACTCCCAGATATTTGTAGGATTCCACCCAGGGTACATTTTCTTCAAATAATCTGAGTGGAGGGAGTTGACTATGGACATTCCTCTTTCTGGAAAAGAAAACTGTGGCGGCACTTTTTGCGACATTAATTTTGATTTTCCAGGTAATGAGCCAGGACTCCAAGTCTGTTAAATACAGCTGTAGGTGATTGAGAGTGGCATGTAATGTTGAGTGCTGTGAAATGATGGCTGTGTCGTCTGCATAGAGTGCTAGATCGACACTTGGTGTTTGGGGTATGTCGTTTACATACAAGTTGAAGAGCGTGGCGCTAAGAATTCCTCCCTGAGGCACCCCAGCCAAGATAGGGCGAGGAGAAGAGACGGAATATTTTACTTTGACAGAAAAGGTACGATTAGTGAGGTAAGAGTGCATTATGTGCACAAAATTAGCCGAAATTTCAAGTCGCATGAGCTTGAATAAAATTCCGATATGCCAACATCTGTCGAAAGCCTTTGCTACGTCTAGATAAACAATAGCTGTAGGCTTTCCACTGCGAGATCCTGTATGAATGATTTCTACTACCCTAAGTAGCTGGGCCTGAGTTGAGTGTTTAGCACGAAAGCCGAATTGCTGAGGAATAATAATATTTCGGTTTCGGCAGAAATCATTCAGGTATCTAAGCAGTATAGCTTCGTAAATTTTACTAAGTGAAGACAGAAGGCTGATCGGCCTATAATTTTGAGGGACCTTTGGGTCCATTCCAGGTTTTAGAATAGGAATGACTAATGCATTCTTCCAGCTATGGGGATAATATTTTAGCCTTAGCATTGAATTTATCAAAACTGCTAGGTAAAATATGAATTTAACTGGTAAATTTTTAATCATGCGATTAGAAATCCTATCCAGGCCAGGTGCTTTTGCGGGGGTGAGATTTTTGATAAAAGCAGAAATCTCAGTCATTGTTGTGGTGATGGGATCCTCTGAATTTGTATCTGAGGAGAGAAATTCTTCAACTTGGTGTTGGACTTCATGCGTGTGCTCTGCACAGGAATCGAACATGAGTCCAGTGTTAGGTGAAAATTGTGTTTGAAGGCTGTCTGCTATGCGTTCAGCCTTTTCGGTGTCTGTTCGTGCCATCCGGTCATTGACCGTGCCCATTAGGGGGGAATGTCGTGTTTTGGTTTGCGAAGCCGTGCGCTAGCAACCCAGAGGCTATTGTCAGAAGTCTTTAAGGACTTAAGATAGTTTGCGTATTTTTCGTCTGTGTATTTCTTAATGTCAGACTTGATCTCATTCTGGATCCTTCGCAGTTGCACTCGAAAGTTTTCCAAACGTGTATTTTGCCAATCTCTGCGAAGGCGGTTTTTAATTTTGATTTTATCTTTAATGTGATCAGGTAATTTATAATAATTTTGCCTGAATTTGGGTTTGGAAGCGGCTGTAAATGCGCTTCCTAGGGTTTGGTTGAGCCTGTCAATGGCAAAATCAACCTCCTGATTATCGTGAATTTTGATAGGGGGGAGAATACCATTTTCCAAGACATACCGAAAGTTGTCCCAATTTGTGGAGACTTGCGCGGGTAAATTTTGGTTAATTTTAGATGTTTTAAGGGTGAGGTGAACCGGATAATGGTCAGAGGACAATTCCGGAATCACTTCGATCGAATAATCTACTGGGATATTTTTAAATAAGGCCAGATCAATAATGGAAGGAGCACCTAACCCCCCAGGAAACTGGTAATGGGTAGGTGTGTTTGGCGCAATAATTTGGATACGGGCGTCCTGAGCCCAAATTTTGAGTTTATCGCCATAGTTGTTGGCAGTGACACAATCCCAACTTCTATGACGGGCATTTAAATCTCCTGCGATAATCAGGTTATTTGCAACACCGCTTAATTTTCTGAGATCAGAGATAAATGCGGGTCCCTGTCTCGGAGGCATATAGCAGGACGCTACTGCTATTGGGGGACAATTTGGAATATGAATTTGTACTATAGTCGCTTCTAAGGCCTCCAGTGGTGGCGTGGGTATCCTAGAATGCTTTAGGGAGCGTTTTACATAAATGCTAGTACCGCCACTAGCACGAACAGTGTCACTGATGCATACCTCTCTGTCATTTCGGTAGCAGAAATAATTCGCGATGTTCGCGCTAAGTCCCTCAACCAGATGTGTCTCCTGAACGAGGAAGAGGTCCATGTGATGCTCATTAATAAAATCCCGGACTTCGTGACTCTTCTTCTTGATTCCATTAGCGTTCCAGTAGGAGATCAGGAGAGAATCTTCACCAGTTGCACTATTGAATGTGAAGCCTTTAGTTTAGGAGGCCACAGTATGCCTCGTAAATATAAAATGCTCTCTCAGGCCCCGTGGAGACATTTTGGAGCCTTGGGAGAGCATTTCTAAAAGCCTCTAGGAGAATTTTGTGCTCTATTCCAAATTCAGATGCAATTTGGAAAACACTCCTAATAGTATCCGTGCAACTGCCATCATCTGCGGACTGGGCTGGAGCCTGGGCCGGTGGTGGTGGCGGAAGGAGAGGACTCTTCTTCGGGCCTTGCTTCTTCTCAGGAGCTTGCTTCAGATCTTTCGTAGATGATGGTAGTCCGGGATTTTTCCGTCCGGAAACGACATCACTAAAAGAGGGGTCCGTGCTGCAGATTGGAGCTTTAACCGGAGCCGGTACGAATTTTGACATCCCGTTATCCGATCTAATAGGGGGGTTTTTATTTTTATTTGCCGGGTTTCTGGGGCAGTAAAACCAGTTGGCTGCGTGCCGCCCAAGGCAGTTCGCGCAGGTGTTGGCTTCCTCCGGGTCTTTGGTACATTGGTACGCGTAGTGCGGGCCGGTGCACCTCAAACACCGGATTGGCAGTGTGCACACTGCGGAACTGTGGAAGAAGCCTTGGCAGCGCCAACACTGGCTCGGCCCCTTCTTCCCGATATGTTTCTCGAATTTGATTTCGATGCCAAACATTGAGGTCTCTTCAAAAATGTCATAAACGTTCAGAGACGGATTTAGCTGGACTAAGAATAATGGCATAGGATAACGGGACCTGTGCCTACGGAGCTGAGTCACACTGATAACAGAGTATCCTAAAAGTTGTAATTCAGCCTTAATTTTCTCAGCTTTTGCAGAATAAGGTAGGCCGCGAAGTATAGCCTTTACGGGCCGATCCTGTTTCAAATTAAATGACTTATATTCGGCGCCCTGATTATTTAGAATTTGGGCCACCGAACGATAGTCCTCTTCGGACTGCATTTCAATGCGTAAAAATTTGCCTTTCATTCTGCAAATAGCCGTAGGCACAGTTGCTCGGACTAGAGATGTAAGAAACTCAAAATCTTTGGGTTCAACAAAGAAGAAAGGTATTTTCCTTTTAGCTTTGTTAGAGCTTTCAGTAGGGGGGGAGTACCGTCTCCGGGTTGCTCCACGAGATCATTTTTCTCTTCCACCTTAACCGCAGGTTGGGTGGGAGGCAATTCCTCCTCTGGTTGTTCACTCCAAAATGGAGGCAGGCTATTGTTCGGGACCTGTTTTTCTGGGGAAATCGGCGCTCCTCGTGAAACAAGATGGCGAGGAGGCCGCTGAAATCCTTCATCATCTATTTTTCTAATCTTTTTAGTTTTTGGTAATTCCGATTTTTCTCGTGAATTTAAAGTTAGTTTCTGGATTTTTTTGGTGCTAGATAGTAATTTTTCTGCTTGTAATTTAGCCGGTTTTAGTATTTGCTTAGAATTTTGATTTTTGGCCGAATTTTGATTTTTATCCAAGGAATCGGATTTTAGTGAGATTTCATCGTTACTAAGTTCCTTAGCCGATTTCAGTAATTTTTTAATACATTCTTCCTCAGTTGGGGGAATGGCAAAGAGAGGCAGATTTAGGCGTTTAGCAAGAGTGGTAAGATTAAAAAGCGTTACCTTAGATTCTTGTTGCACGCACTTGAGGTCAAAGTTTGCCAGCGGTGTTGATCTCCTCGCTCTGGATAGATTCTGTTCTAGGTCAGTAAAACGGGCCTTGAGTAAGTACAGCTGTTTGATCTGGATCAGGAGGTCGTCCGGATTCATCTGATGGTCAAGATTGGTGTCAGAGACAGGGACGTCGATGTCTGTAGACGTCGATGTATCCATCTCGGCGCTTGCTTCGGAGGGGTTGCCGGCCATGATTTCCGGCGTCGAGTCGCTGCAGGTGGCTTGTGGGGAGCTCATTGTCATGCGTCCGCACTCTGCGAGAGACACCCTGCTAATGATAACAATAGCCTGCCTCCATTTTGGAGCGAAAACTCTGACGATCTCCCCCCCCACCCAACCCACAGAGCAAAGCTCGTTGCCTAGGCAACTAGTCACTCAGATCAACGAGGAGAGCGCTGAAACCGGTACTCCCCCCCAAGCAACAGCTCGTCCGAAGGGTCGAAAAAGAGAATTCCCTATTTTTTCGTCGACTATAAAGACTTTGAATTCCTCACTTCACTTGTGCAGTCGGAAGTCCCAACAGCCATATGCCGCATGAAAGGCAAATATCTCCGAATAGAGATGCAAAACGAGAATGATTACCGCTCGGTCGCCCAAATTTTAAATAACCAGGGGGCCGAGTATAAATCATTCAACCTCAAGCAAGATCGCCCTGTAAAGGCCATGTTAAGGGGACTGCCAAGTAATGCAAAGCCCGAAAAAATCAAAGCAGAACTTCAGCTTCTTGGCTACTCGGTGATAAGTGTCACCGAGTAGCCAAGAAGCTGAAGTTCGGATAGCGGGATTTATGCGTCGGCATAAATCCCGCTATCCAATGCCCTTGTTCTTAATTCAATTGAACCCCTCGTTGAATGTTTACGACATCTTCGAGGAGACTCTCATGTTCGGAGTCGAAATAAAAGTGGAAAAACACCATGGAAAAAAGGGACCCAGTCAGTGTTGGCGCTGCCAAGGATACTTCCACAGTTCAGCAGTGTGCACGCTCCCCATCAAATGCCTACGGTGCGCTGGCCCGCATTTTGCGTACCAGTGTACCAAAGACCCTGAGGAACCAAACACATGTGCGAACTGCCTTGGTCAGCATGCGGCCAACTGGTTCCACTGTCCCAGGAATCCCATGAACAAGGGCAAAAACCCCAATATTCGTAAGGATAGCAGGAAATCAAAATTTATACCGGCGCCAGCTAAACCTCTCCTTAGTGGTACAGATCCCCTATTTAGTGAAATCGCTTCCGGACGAAAAAATCCCGGACTTAATATGACTTCGGAGCAGAAGCAAGGTCAGAAGCAAGCCCTCAAGCAAGCCCCGGCACTGCATCCTGCACCACAGCCAGCACCACCGGCCCAGGCTTTAGCCCCAACCCCAGAGGACTACAGCTGCACTGATACCCTCCCTTGTGTATTCCAGATCTCTTCAGAGTTCGGAATTGAACATAAAACACTACTGAAAGCCTTCAAAAATGCCCTGCCTCAGCTACGGACAGTCTCCACCGGACCTGAGAGAGCATTTTTCATTTATGAAGCCTACTTTGGACTCCTCAACTAAAGCATCAAGTTCAACAGCTCCAACAGAGAAGAAAACCTCCTGATCTCGTTCTGGAATGCCACCGGAATAAAAAACAAGATCCACGAAGTCCGGGATTTTATTAATGAGCACCACATGGACCTCTTCCTCGTTCAGGAGACACATCTGGTTGAGGGACTTAGCGCGAACATCGCGAATTATTTCTGCTACCGAAATGATAGAGAGGTATGCATCAGTGACACTGTTCGTGCTAGTGGCGGTACTAGCATCTATGTAAAACGCTCATTGAAGCATTCTAGAATACCCACGCCACCACTGGAGGCCCTAGAAGCGACAATTATCCAAATTCATATTCAAAATTCCCCCCCAATAGCAGTAGCGTCCTGCTACATGCCTCCGAGACAGGGACCGGCATTTCCTCTGATCTCAGAAAACTAAGTGGTGTTGCAAATAACCTGATTATCGCAGGAGATTTAAATGCCCGTCATAAAAGTTGGGACTGTGTCACTGCCAACAATTATGGCGATAAACTCAAAATTTGGGCTCAGGACGCCCGAATCCAAATTATAGCGCCGAACTCGCCTACCCATTACCAGTTTCCTGGGGGGTTAGGTGCTCCTTCCATTATTGATTTGGCCTTATTTAAAAATATCCCATTAGATTATTCGATCAAAGTGATTCCGGAATTGTCCTCTGACCATTACCCGGTTCACCTCACCCTTAAAACAACCAAAATCAATCAAAATTTACCGGCGCAAGTCTCGACTAACTGGGACAACTTTCGGTATGTTTTGGAAAATGGTATTCTCCCCCCTATCAAAATTAACGATAATCAGGAGGTTGATTTAGCCCTTGACAGGATCAACCAAACCCTGGGAAGTGCGTTCACAGCTGCTTCCAAACCCAAATTCAGACCTAATCACTATAAATTACCTGACTTCATCAAGAATAAAATCAAAATTAAAAACCGTCTTCGCAGAGATTGGCAAAACACCCGTTTAGAATCCATTCGAGCTCAACTGCGAAGAATCCAGAATGAGATCAAGTCTGACATTAAAAAATTTGCAGACGAAAAATATTCGAATTACCTTAAGTCCTTAAAGACTTCTGACAATAGCCTCTGGGTTGCCAGCGCACGGCTTCGCAAACCCAAACATGACATTCCCCCCCTAATGGGCACGGTCAATGACCGGATGGCATTAACAGACACTGAGAAGGCTGAACGCATTGCGGACAGTCTTCAAACACAATTCTCATTAAACACTGGACTCATGTTCGATACCTGTGCACCGCACACGCATGAAGTCCAACACCAAGTTGAAGAATTTCTCTCCTCAGATACACACTCTGAGGAACCCATCACCACAACCATGACTGAGATTTCTGCAATTGTCAAAAATCTCACCCCTGCAAAAGCCCCCGGCCTTGATAGGATTTCTAATCGCATGATTAAAAATTTACCAGTTAAATTCATATTTTACCTAGCAGTTTTGATTAACTCAATGCTAAGGCTAAAATATTATCCTACTAGCTGGAAGAATGCTTTAGTCATTCCTATTCTAAAACCTGGCATGGACCCTAAGGTCCCTCAAAATTATAGACCGATCAGCCTTCTGTCTTCACTTAGTAAAATCTACGAAGCTATACTGCTTAGATACCTGAATGATTTCTGCCGAAGTCGAAATATCATTATTCCTCAACAATTCGGCTTTCGCGCAAAACACTCAACTCAGACCCAGCTGCTGAGGGTAGTAGAAATCATTCACACAGGATCTCGCAGTGGAAAGCCTACAACTATAGTCTATTTAGACGTAGCAAAGGCTTTCGACAGATGTTGGCACATCGGAATTTTATTCAAGCTCATGCGACTTGAAATTTCGGCTAATTTTGTGCACATCATGCACTCTTACCTCAATAATCGCACCTTTTCTGTTAAAGTAAAATATTCTGTCTCTTCTCCTCGCCCTATCCTGGCGGGGGTGCCTCAGGGAGGAATTCTTAGCGCTACGCTCTTCAACTTGTATGTAAATGACATACCACAATCACCAAGTGTCGATCTAGCCCTTTACGCAGACGACACAGCCATCATTTCTCAGCACCCAACACTTAACGCCACTCTTAACCACCTCCAACTTTATTTAACAGACTTGGAGTCCTGGCTCATTACCTGGAAAATCAAAATCAACGTCGCAAAAAGTGCCGCCACCGTTTTCTTTTCCAGAAAGAGGAATGTCCATAGTCAACTCCAACCACTCAGGTTATTTGATGATGAGATACCCTGGGTGGAATCCTATAAATATCTCGGAGTTTATCTGGATGCGAAACTACTCTGGAGTACTCATATCAACTATACAATAGCCAAAGCACGAACTGTCAGAACTCAACTAATGTCACTTATCAACCGTACCAGCAACCTCTCCCTCAGCAACAAGATCCTACTTTATCGCAGTACCATCTTCCCCATCCTCACCTATGCAGCTATCATCTGGTCAACCGCAGCCAACAGTCACCTAAAGAAACTCCAAGTATTCCAGAGTGTTACGCTCCGCATACTTACCAATGCTCATTATTTCGTCCGGAATGAAGTGCTTCATAATGACCTCAAAATTTTACCCCTGGATGCCTTTTTTCGGCAAAATTCGGCAAAGTTTTTCAATAGACTATCTCAGATTGAAAACCCAGTCTTGTACTCACTTCCTGCTTATAATTCAGCAGAGCCTAGCTCTGCTAAGCGACCTAGGAGCGTTCTTGATAGAACATTTAACATCTTTCCTAGGAAGCCTAAGCGGAGGTGCTTACTTGACTAGGAATTCTTTCTATTTCTTAAAACTAAACTTTAACCAGCACTTCACGGGCCTAACCCGGCGACCCTTAATTAACTCTCTTTTTTTACATCACTGCCCGCTAGACCTAATCTGGCCTCGTTTACCGCGACCCACATCTGTACCACAAAACATGACCTCCCCCCATTTATCAGGACCTCATCTTTTCACATATCACGGACCAGACTTTTAACATTAAACTAAATTATTAAAAAATAGCAGCAATAGTTTAATTATTTAACTACTATTAAATCCATTAAAAATTTAGACTTAAATAATATTGCAATAGCTATGCTACTCTATAATCATTCCTGCAGTGCTCCCTCTTACCTAAATACAACTTATCAATTCTTTATTTTCGCACAGGTACCACAAGCTTGCATTTCATCACTTCAAGACCTTCTTCAATAATTAGATTTTAATCTCGCTTCCTTAATTCCCCTTACTCCCTTCCTTTGCTCTATTTCTGTCCCTTTAATTCCTCATCTAATAATTTCTCCGTCTTTTTCACAGTTAACCTTCCTCACGGTTCTTTTCCGCTCCAGTAGCTGCTCCTATTCTCCTCTCGCCACGGGCGGTCGGAGAACTTTTCGCCTTCCTGAATAGACTCTCCCCCCCTCCCCTTCGCTCCTATCTCCCTGGATTCAGTTTTAGTCGTAAGACTCTTCCCCCCCTCGCTCATCCCCAAGGCATTAGCTATCACTGCGGCTGTCCGTATTACCTAATATTACCTTTCCCAAGCCCTGGAAAATTATGTTTCCCGGCTGATTGTCTTCCAACCTTTCCGATTCCATAAACGCAATGCGTTCCGGAATTCGCCTCAACTAACTCCTTTCTCTCTTTCAATCTTAAATTACAAGCTGAAAGCAGAGAGAATTGCTCTCCCATATGCGGACTCCTTATTCATCTCTTTCTATTTAAACCCTTAATGGTTTGTTCATCTCTCCTTTAGCCATTGCTTTTTCTTATCCAACTCAGTTTCCTTATCGATGTTGTGGAGGTAATTGCATTAAGTTGCAAAGGTACTCCGGAAGTCAAACGCCTTGGGCCTTGGGCCGTACTTTATTCTTTTCTTTAATTTTGAGTTTAATTTCTTGAGGTATTTTACGAAAATTGGGTCTGAGGGTGGGTTTTGATACTTCCTTATAAGTATCAGTTAGGGTGTTCGTTAACTGATCTACTGCTTTGTCAATATCATGGCTGGATTTAATTTCGAGGGAGGATATGCTTTTAGAATTTAATTTAAAGCGAAAATTGTCCCAATTTGTAGAGACGAGTGCCGGAAAATTTTGAGTAAAAATAGTACAGCTAAGGTCAATGGTTACGGGGTTGTGATCTGATGATAAACAATTTTCAACAGTCACTTGATATCCAAAAGGGATGTTTCTAAAGAGTGCCAAATCTATAAAAGAGGGGGCACCCCGTGAACCATATCTAGTGGGGAATCCGGCGCAATAATTTTAATTTGGGCGCACTGAGCCCATTTTAGGAGGCCACGACCAGCAGGGTTTGATCTATGGCAACGCCAATGCTGGTGGTGACAATTTAAATCACCAGCTATGATAAGATTATTTGAAAAATTGAGCAGTTTATTAAAATCGACCACAGGAAAATTTCCACCTGGTGGAAGATAGGCAGAGATCAGGACTAGGGATGGTGAATTTTGAATAAAAATTTCGATAATTGTTGCTTCAAGTTTGCTCATATTTGGAGTGTCAATTCTGCGATGCGGGATTGAATTTTTTATGTAGATACAAGTGCCACCATGATAAACATCACGTGTATTCGAAGCTTGCCTGTCATTTTTATAAAGTGCATAATTTACAAGCTTGGGAGCTCTCCCTGGCTGGAGTTTGGTCTCTTGGACAAAAATGATATCAAAATCCTTCTCTTCTACATAGTCTCTAAACTCATGGAATTTGGAAAGAATGCCATTTGCATTCCAGGTGCATAGTTTTAGATTTTTCAACCCTTTCAAGGTATTGAATTTTAATGAATGTGGGAATCAGAGAATTGGAGAGTAATATAACTCTCAAAGATATAGTAGGCCGCGTCAGCACCAGATGGAGCCACTCTGAGCTGCGGTAAGGCGTTTTTGAATGCCAGAAGTAATTTGCTCTGGTCAATGCCAGGCTGATTAGAAATTTGGATTATAGCCAAAAGGATCTCGGTACAATTTAGAGTCGGATTTGCTCCTAAGGGGACCGATAAATTTGGAATAAGTGGGGGTGCAGTCTGTTGCATACCCGTAAGGGCAGCAGAGTAGGATACTCCAGGACGAGTATTATTTGCACTGGGAGTGTGTGCAGCCGGCAGTGTTGGAAGCAGCCGGCAGTGTTGAAGTTTGCTGCGTGGCTTCCAGAACAGTTAGCACATTTGTTGGGTTCCTCGAAGGGCTTGGTGCATTCCTTCGCCTGATGCGGACCAGCGCATCTGACACATCGTTGAGGTAACGTACAGACCTCCGAAGAATGAAAGAATCCCTGGCAACGCCAGCATTGCGAGGGACCTTTCTGCCCTTTGAAGTGTTCCATCACCACTTCTGTGCCAAGGAGTTCAGTAACTGAATATATTTCTGAAGCTTTGAGGCTGTTATGTATCTGGAGGTAGAAGAGTGGCATTGGTATTTTTGTCTTGAATTTCTTCAGCTGCGATATCTTATGGATTTTAAAACCAAGTACTTCGACCGCAGTCTGCACAACGTTGATCGGAGTGTTGGAGGGTAATCCCCTAATGACCACTTTGAGTGGTCTGTCAGATTTTAGTGTGTGAGACTTAAATTGAATGTTGTTTTCTGTGAGAAATCTGACGACTGTCCGATAGTCTGTTTCATTAGTGGTAGTGAGTCGTAGAAATTCGATGTCTTGTTTGGATTGGACAGTCGTTGCGTGTCTGCGTAGCTGATTCAGTAAAAAGAACCAATCAGCTCGCGGTTTAATGAAGATGGGTGGTGGTGTCTGAGTTTTGGGTGTTGTAGTTTCAGCCGGCTGCTGCGTTACGTTTTCTGTGGTTTCTGTGACGTTTTGTATGTTAGTGTAAGAGTTTGTAATTGTAATGTTGTTAGAGTTTTCTTTTGTGTTGGGTGGTTTCTTTGCAATCAAATGTTTAGGGGGGATTGCAAAGCCGTCGCTGTCGACTGGCCTGGATCTTTTTTTGGTATCATTTTGAGAAGTTTCTTTGGGTGGGTTTGAGGATGAGGGTGAGGTAGTTTTTGGATTACTATTTTCAGGTTCAGAGGTTTTGGTGGTTTTTTGGAATTCCTTTATGAATTCGTCTTCAGTAGCTGGTAAAGTGAAGAGGTTAATGTTGAGGCGGGTACAGAGTGCGTGTAAGGAAAATAAAATTTTCTCACCCTCATCCTGTAGTTGTTTCATCATCAGGTCCTTGTTGGGTGTTTCAGATCTCTGCAGACGCTGAATATCGAAGAGAAGATCAGTGTGTCGGGTCTTTAGCGCGTATATTTGAAGTGCACTTTTTGAGAGTTCTTGGGCTGAAGGAGAAGCAGGAGGAGTAGAGTTAGTAATTTCCATGTCTGTAAGAACTTGCAAAGGTTGCGAAGTCGAGTGATTGCCTGCTGGCGGCGCCGTATTCGTGGTATCCTTTTTCGCATGTCGGAGCTCAGAGCTCGAACGTCCATCACTGTTGGCGTCCATGACGCGAATCAATCCGTCCGTAGCTAAGGACGGAATGTTAGACTTGTGTTTGCGTAGGCGGGCTGATGCGCGCCAAAGACTGTTATCATTGGTCGTTAGGGACTGAATGTAATTCGTGTATTGTGATTGGAAGAACTGGTCACATGATGCCTTGATCTCATTTTGGAGAGCACGGAGTTGAAGTTTTAGACCTGGATTCCTATTTCTTTGCCAAAGTCTCCGTACTTTATTCTTTTCTTTAATTTTGAGTTTAATTTCTTGGGGTAATTTACGAAAATTGGGTCTAAGGGTGGGTTTTGATACTTCCTTATAAGTATCTGTTAGGATGGACGTTAAGTGATCAACTGCCGAGTCTATATCAAGGCTGGATTTAATTTCAAGGGAGGGCAAATCTTTACTTTTAAGTTTGAAACCAAAATTGTCCCAGTTTGTAGAGACGAGTGCCGGAGAATTTTGATTAAAAGTAGTACAGTTAAGGTCTATGATTACGGGGTTGTGATCTGAAGATAAACAGTTTTCAACAGTCACGTGATATCCAAAAGGGATGTTTCGAAAGAGTGCCAAATCTATGAATGATGGGGCACCCCGTGAACCATATCTAGTAGGGGAATCCGGCGCAATAATTTTAATTTTGGCGCACTGAGCCCATTTTAGAAGGCCACGACCAGCAGGGTTTGATCTATGACAACGCCAATGCTGATGGTGACAATTTAAATCACCAGCTATGATAAGATTATTTGAAAAATTGAGCAGTTTATTGAAATCTACCACAGGAAAATTTCCACCTTTTGGGAGATAGGCAGAGATCATAACTAGGGATGGTAAATTTTGAATAAAGATTTCGATAATTGTTGCTTCAAGTTTGCTCATATTTGGTGTGTCAATTCTACGATGCGGAATAGAGTTTTTTATGTAAATACAAGTGCCACCATGATAGACATCACGTGTATTCGAAGCTTGTCTGTCATTTTTATATAGTGCATAATCTACAAGCTTGGGAGCTCTCCCTGGCTGGAGTTTGGTCTCTTGGACAAAAATGATATCAAAATCCTTTTCTTCTACATAGTCTCTAAACTCATGGAATTTGGAAAGAATGCCATTTGCATTCCAGGTGCATAGTTTAAGATTTTTCAACCCTTTCAAAGTATTGAATTTTAATGAATGTGGGAATCAGAGAATTGGAGAGTAATATAACTCTCAAAGATATAGTAGGCCGCGTCAGCACCAGATGGAGCCACTCTGAGCTGCGGTAAGGCGTTTTTGAATGCCAGAAGTAATTTGCTCTGGTCAATGCCAGGCTGATTTGAAATTTGGATTATAGCCAAAAGGATCTCGGTACAATTTAGAGTCGAATTTGCTCCTAAGGGGACCGATAAATTTGGAAGAATTTGGGGTGCAGTCTGTTGCATACCCGTAAGGGCAGCAGAGTATGATACTCCAGGGCGAGTATTATTTGCACTGGGAGTGTGTGCAGCCGGCAGAAATGGAAATGAATTATGTTGTAAGTTAAATTTGTTTGTGTTGTCAACGGTCTGACTGGGTTTGGTACTTGGCTTTGGAGGTTGTCTGTTTTTGGAGCCTGGGAACTTCGGGCAGGAACGCCAGTTAGCAGCATGGTTTCCCGAACAATTTGCACATTTGTTCGGCTCTTCAAAGGGTTTAGTGCATTCCTTGGCTTGATGCGGCCCAGCGCATCTGACGCATCGTCTTGGTAAGGTGCAAACTTCAGATGAATGAAAAAATCCCTGACAAAGCCAGCATTGGGAGGGACCCTTCTGTCCTTTGAAGTGTTCCATGGATACTTCAGTTCCAAGGAGTTCAGTTATAGAATAGATTTCTTCGGCTTTGAGGCTATTGAAGATTTGTAAATAAAAGAGAGGCATTGGCATTTTGGTCTTCCATTTTTTTAGTTGAGAGATTTTGTGAATTTTGAAGCCAAGCACTTCAACCGCAGTCTGCACAACGTTGAGAGGTGTATTTGAGGGTAATCCCCTAATGACCACTTTAAGTGGTCTATCTGATTTGAGTGTGTGAGACTTGAATTCAATATTATTGTCTGTGAGGAATCTAACAACTGTTCTATAGTCGGTTTCATTAGTGGTTGTGAGTTTAAGAAAATCTATGTTTTGTTTGGAAAGAACAGTTGGTGCGTGTCGGCGTAGCTGATTGAGGAGAAAGAACCAATCAGCTCGCGGTTTTATGAAAATTGGAGGTGGTGCTTGAATTTTTGGTGTTTGAGTGACAGCCGGCTGCTGCGTCGAGTGTTCAGTGTTATCAGAGTTTTGTATGTTTGTGAAAGAATTGGATGTTGTAATGTTTATTATTATTATTAGTGTTGGGAAGTGGTTTTTTGGCAATTAAATGTTTTGGAGGAACTACAAATCCTTCATTGTCAGTGGGTCTGGTTCGTTTTTTAGAATCATTTTTGGGATTTTCTTTTGGAGGATTTTGATTGGCTGAGGATGAGGGTGGATTTGTATTTTGAGTTTTAGCGTTAGAATTTTGAGTTTTGGAGTCAGAATCAGGGGTTTTAGAAGTCTTTTTGCATTCTTTGAAGAATTCCTCTTCAGTGGCAGGGAGGGTAAATAAATTTATGCCGAGTTTAGAGCAGAGGGTATGTAAGGAAAATAAAACTTTCTCACCCTCATCCTGTAACTGTTTGATCATCTGATCCTTATTCGGAGTCTCTGTTCGTTGGAGACGCTGGATATCGAAAAGGAGGTCTGTGTGCCGATTCTTGAGTGAGTATATCTGGATTGCGCTCTTGGATAGCTCTAGCGCTGAAGGAGAGGCAGGTGGAGTAGTTGCAGTTATTTCCATTTCGGTTTGTATCAGTAAAGGTGGAGGAGAAGTAGGTTGATTGCCCGCTGGCGGCGCCGTATTCAGGATACTATTCGCATTGACATTACGGAGCTCAGAGCTCGTACGTCCGTCACTGTTAGCAGCCATCGCTGTCAATCAATGAAATGATACTATGATCATCATCTGTCGCCCATGAACCTTATAAGAGATAGACTAACCCAGTAGGCGGGGCGCGCGTCACCGCCTTGTCGGCAAGGAAGAGTAAGGACGATCTGGTTTATTTAAACGCTGAAACCTATGGCGTTTGTATCACATAACTCTTTTTAATTATTAAATGTGATATGTTGTATAGTGATGACATTATGAAAGCCACAGTTTTTTCCAAATAGGATTTAATATATCTCATTAACGCACTTTTTAAGGCATTTCACGCATTTTTTTTTTTTTTTTTTTTTTTTTTTCACAACCACATACAACAGCATATCTAGAATTTCCGCACTGGAGATAAAACTGTTATTTTCCGTACAGTGCTCTCTCTGAACTCGTTGAGTTTGTTAATCAAAAATTCGTTAAAGTTTTTCAAATTCGAAATTCAGCCGTCCAGATACCTATGCTCGGGTGGAGGATAACTTTATTCAAAATTTGATGGCTCTATATACTGCCGCTTTTGTCAATGCTAATGATTTAAAAATTTCGGAGTTCCTATGGTTCAAAACCATCTACCTCCACATCAGAATTAATAAAAGCGAGCAGAAATAAGAAAAATTTGGCATAAATGATTTACTTGATGCACACTAGAGGGAGCCACAGGCTCGAGAAAGTTTAGGGATAGAGTAGAAAATAAAAACTTAAGTCCATGTCCACCCGCGCCATGAAGGAAGGAAGTCTCTTCAGCGAGCTGCCATATAATTGCTTATTACCATCTCTACCTGCAACCAAGATCTTCAAGCAAAGTTATCAATCTGTTCGCATAGAATCACATCTCCCGCAGATTTTTAAAATCTGCCTATGAATATTTTCAACGCGTTCATATTTATTATTTGCACTATCCTACACAAGCCACATGCCAATGAGCCTATTAATCTTAAAATCTTTCCTCTCCGCTTTCTGCTTTAGTGTTGTATTGTGTATTAAAAATTTATAAAAACCAAAAAAAGTATAAAATATAAAATACAAAAAAATTATAAAACCTAAAAACTTTTAAAAAATATTATGATTCTTAAGTTTTTATTATCTCATCTCTATCCCTAAACTTTCTTGACCCAGTGGCTCCCTCTAGTGTGCATCAAGTAATTCACTTATGCAAAATTTTTTCTCATTTCTGCTCGCTTTTAGTAATTCTGATGAGGAGGTAAATGGTTTTGAACCATAGGAACTCCGTAATTTTCAAATCATTGGCATTGGAACTTATAAGAGATAGACTAACCCAGTGGGCGGAGCGTGCGTCACCCACATGTCCGCAAGAAAAAGTAGGGACAATCTGGTTTAATTTAACACGGAAAACTATGGCTTTATATCACATAACTGTTTTTAATTATTAAATGTGATACGATGTATAAGTGATGAGATTATGAACGTCACAGGTTTTGCAAATAAGATTTAATATATTCCATAAAGTTACTCTTTACCGCACTTTGCGCATTTTTTTCAAGCGTAATTCTTGTATAAATACCTTTACTCTAGTAAAACGGTAAAAATTCTAAACGCAAAATCGATGAACTTATTTTTGTGCACAAATAAAGAAAAGTTAAATAATATTGATAGCATATGATGCTTTGAAATAAATAAGGTAAAATTAAACAATGTCTGATAATTTTTTTTTTTTTTTTTTTTTTTTTTTTTTTTTTTGATTTTGTATGCATTTTCAGGCAGTAGTTTTTAAAATTATTATAACATAATTTATTCTATTATATGATCATTAATTATTAACATTACAAGATGAGTATTTATTTTAGTAATTCATAAAATTCGGAGCATAAACTTTTCTGAGTGTAATGAGGAAAAAAAGATAAACTCTGGAAGCACTCAGATTTGATTTTATAGTACGCTCAAAGGAGCGTTTTTTGTAACGTTTTTCGTGTTACCTTTATTTATTTAATAACATGTTCTTCGCAAGTAAACCACATAAAATTAAATTCAAGAGCAATATCACAAAATATTTGAAAATGGCATATCTTTAGAATTTCCGCGCTGAAGATAAAAATGTTATTTTCTGTATAGGGTTGCCATTGCTTGCTTTGAACTTGATGAGTTTGTTAGTTGCAAAATATGAAATGGATTTAAACAAATTCGAAATTAGGCCGTCCAGCTGCCCATGTTCGGGTGGAGGATTACGTTATTCAAAATTCCGTCTTTTTTTTCACAGTGCGTGAGAAACATACATGCATTCATACAGATTCTTCTTTATTTAATTTCTTTAAATATAATACAAGGCGATAATATTTGGTGGCAAGAGTTTGCAAAGTGAAACGGAGATTTATAGTGAAACAAAGTAAAATGCCGTTTCGAAACTAATAGCTTTTCTGAGCTGCCTCCCATTTTGGCTAATAAAATAAACTCACAATAAATAAGAAAACTCACGTAGAACTAGAAATAAATTTAAAAAATAATCACTATAAAATATTAGCACAATTAATTATTATGAGTTAAATACAATTTTTAGCACTAGAATAAATGCATAAAAATTATTAGTGTTAAAAGTGTTTATTACTATGATGTATTATATGAAACATTATTGAAATAAGACTCCTTTGTAGAATATTATGCTATAATATTCAGATATAATTTTAAAAATTAAAGTACAATTAAGAATTTTAAACTAAAACGTTCAAAAATCCATTTTCAGATTTTAGTATTTTTTTACTTATTTACACAAATAAAAAGCATAAAAATTGTAACAGAAAATTGTTTGTTTGAATTTTTTATAAGTTCAGATTTAAAATATTATTTTTTTAAAAGAAATAGATAAAAAAATTTTTTTACAGCATTGGAAAAGCTAAACAAATATCCAGACCTCAAAGCATGCAACAGCTTTATAATTATTTAGAACCTTAATTATTCTTAATAAACATGCTAAATTTTTAAAAATCAATCTCAGTTTTAAAAATAAAAATATCTAAAAATTCTAATTTGTGAAATGAGGCGCTATCACCATCTTTTTCTTGAAAATTATACGCATTGAAATAGCCAACTAGTGTTAAGTTTCTGCAAGTCGTGCCTACTCCTCCGGATGTGATCAAGGTGCAGCCGGGAATGCTCCAGGGCAAGGAAGAAAACCCATTTAGGTTAGGCTATTTATTTATTTTGAACTGGTTACAAAGCAGTTTTGTATTAGGAGTGCTGTGAGTTCTTTCGAAGATGTGTTTATTACTCCTACGGAATGAAGCATTGTGAAAACCCTGTAATATCTATTTAAAGAAACGTGATATCACCACAAACAAGGCGATCACACTCAACTGAAACTTTTACTTCGTTAATTACAGCATACAGTCGGAAAATTTATAAAACATAATATTTACATACCTCATAAAAATCGCGTTTCCAGGGCTTCATTTGAAGAATACACTTTGCAGACCCTCAAAATTACTTGTATGTTCACACACTATTTCCCTACGGAAATGACTATCCACTTCGATCACTGGGTTGCATACAGAGGGTCTTCTAAAGGTGAGTACCTATTTTATGAAATGGGATTTCTGCCGCTCGGCTATGCTTGTCTTGAGAGAAGGTGCGGATTAATCTTGATCTGCAAAGTTCAAAATAATCTCGATGGCTTGAAAAGCTAGACAAAGTTTCTGCATATTTGATTTAGCTGATTTAATTTTCTGAGCTATTATGGTTATTGAATTCATGAGATAAAGGGTTTTCTGATCTTTGAAAATGTTAATGATTTCTGCCAAATTTTCCTGCGGGTTTTTCTGCTTAACTTTGTCACTGTGAAGGTTTCTACGCATTTCTTGATTAGTTTGGCCTGAAGCCTGAATAATTCGGGTCAAAAGTCATCTTTAGTGAGAATTTCTTGTGGTTTTTCTATCTTCTCTAAATGATCGAAACTTTTTCTGTATACCTTACAACCACGATAAGAAGAAACGTGATTTTCGTGACAGTAAATGCAATTTGGTTTTTCATCTGGTTTTGATTTACAGGTAATGGATCTGTGAGTTTGTCCGTACTTACAGCACCTGACCGTTTTGAACCAGTTATTTTGGGAGTGCCCGAACTCCTGGCAAATGAAACATTCAATTGGGCATTTTCTGGGCTGATATTTTCCTATTGTGATATTGAATCCGAACATCTTGTTTAATTGATGAATTTTCTCTCCTGCAGAATTTCTTTTTAGTTCAAGGAAAAATATAGGCAAACGGATAATTTGGTCTTCTGCTTTCTTCGTGAATTGCTTTACTTTAATTATAGGGAAGCTTCTGCTTTCTAAGTCTGCGTGAATTGCTTGCTCTGTGTACGATCTTGGAATATTCTTAAGTATTACTTTAATTGAAGAGGCTCAGGAAATTTGGTACGTATGAAAACTAATCTGTGCTATCTGGAATTTATCAATTGTAGCTTTATAATCGGTTTCGGTGGTAGTGTAAAGGAAAATCTGTCTGGCTTTGATTGTAACTTCAAATTCGTTTTTACATATTTCTCTGAGCATTTTGTCTATTTCAGGCCAATCATCATTGTTTTTTGGAATGACTAATGGGGGAAATTTCGTTTTATTTTCTGCGTTATTCTGTGTTATAGTCGTATAGTCGTATTCTGTGTTATAGTCGAGTATTTTAGCGTTTCATCTGTAACTTCAATAGCTTTGTTATTCTCGTTAAGAGTTTCAAATCTGTTATTTTGCGGAATATCTGGTGGTGGGATAGACTCGGAATTTTTCGCTGTTTTTCTTTGGAGTTTGCCAATTTTTCTGATTTATTGTTTTATCATCTGTTTTAGAATTTGCGAGTTTAGGAGTGTTCTGAATACTTGCTAAATTGAACTGATTTTGTTGAATTTCTTCTGGTAACTTTGAACGCATTTCTATCGCTGGTGGGGAGGTTAATGTCTTCATAGACTCAATACAGTTTAATATATCGGCGATTTCGTTTTCTAATTTGAGTGAGAGATCTTTTGGGTTAGACGGAAGCTGAGTATTAAGATATTCTTGCGAGATAGCTTCTGTTAAATTAGGAAAACCTTTTCAGTGTTTGTTAACTACTGCTTCAAAATTTGAAGGGAAGGGTTTGAATTTCTTAGTATTATCGGCTATTTTCGTAGGACTTCCTGTGGTTTTCTTTTCTTTTCTCTACGATTTACTTTTCTTAGTAGAAATTAGAGTAGCAATGATTTACTTTTCTTAGTAGAAATTAGAGTAGTTTGAAGCGCCGGGTCATCTGAAGTAATTACAGGCATCTCTTTGGATGTAGTCCATTTTCTTGAGTAATTCGAATAAGTAGAATCATTATCGCTAACATAATCGCTGCAAAGTAGCATGCCTAGGAATTTTGGCCCTATCAGGCGGTTCGCTGTTACTGGCCATACCAAGGAGAGCAAGAAAAAATTACATTTACCAAAAATCAAGAAGAGCAGTCGTCGTCGCAAGAGTCACATTCTTTATTTTTTAACTCAGAATGACTAATATTATAAAGCAAAATGCATATGATCATTTTTTAACTCAGAATGCACAAAATGTATATCATTTATAGCATTCTTCAAATTATAACTCTTGACTTATTATTTATGACTTACTTTTTCCTGGTCATTTCCTGGTCAGAGTTTTCGGCAGTAGGTCCCATTAAAGTGCACCAGGCAAAGATATTTTGAAATAAAATGGTACTAAGGAAGTACCAACACCCGTGGGCGAAGAAAATTCAGCTGCGTGAGCAGGCATATCTTAATACTTAAGAAAGTAGGCGTTCATCATAAAAATTGGGCAGTGATAATCAATGGCATTAAACTGAAGCATGCAGACAGGTGCAGTAAGTTGTATGGCAAACGCAGATGGTGAGTGCAATATAGCTAGTAAGAGTGCAGGAAGAGACAGAGTCCTTCAGAAGTATGCAGTAGCTAGATAGGCCTTAAAAAGTTCAAAAGTTCATTGAATCATACGATAAAATAAAAATTCATACAAAATAATTTAAAAAATGAAATTAAAAAATGAAATAATAACATAAAAGTCTTGAATAAAAATTTTTATTGATTAACATAAATATAAGATGCAACACAAATAATAGGATAGAGTCCAATTTCAGAGTTCAAGTAAATTTTAAGAATTAAAATTTACAAGTTACCACCATGACGAATTGTGATAAGTTGTCCTTGGGCGTTTGACAGTGTATTCAATGGTTGGATCATAAACCAACATTTGTTTAATTGCGTGATACTGACTATGCTTCATCTTCTCGAAGAAGTTGTCAGCTGTCATGAGTATAAAGTTATGTACAGATGGAATATCCAGGTCGTTTTGAATTATAAAGTTTCTCACGTACCAAGGTGCATTCATAATGCTACGTAGAATTTTATTTTGAAGTATATCCAGTTTTTTGCGCTCAGTTTTATTGGCGATTGCGCAGGCCGGCACTGCATATAGCATGATCGGTCGAATTAGAGATATGTAAAGCATTTTCTTTATTTTTAGACTGCGCTTTGATTTTTTGCCGATAATAGGCTAAATTACCATGTAGGCTCCATTTGCTTTGTTTAAGATATAAGAAATATGATCTTTGAAGTTGAGCGACTTATCTATGTAAACACCTAAATATTTATAGGAATTAGCTACAACGATTAGAGTTCTATCTAAGTAGATATAAGTATTGACTCTTAATCTCGTTTCGCATCTCCGATGGAGCACAATACAACATTTAGAGGCGTTGAGCTTAATTTTCCAAGTCTTGCACCAGTGATTGATCATATTGAGATGCGTTTGTAAATTACATAGAGCGAGTGGGGGTCTTCTGGATTCAGTCAGTACTACAGTGTCGTCAGCGTAGTTGAGTATTTTCGTGTTGAATGGGTGCGGGAAATCATTGATATAAACATTATAGAGCCAGGGGGAAAGAACGGACCCTTGTGGGACCCCGCTATGAATTGTTTATCTGACAGATAAGGCGTCACGCGGCGAACTTGAAAAGTCCTGTTTTCCAGATAGGAACTAATGAGTTTTACAAAACTGTTTGGAAGCATAAAATTATTCAATTTACGCAGGAGGCCTGCATGCCACACGCTATCAAACGCCTTTTCGAAGTCGGGATAGCATGCAGCCACCCCGTTTTTCTTAGTAAAGGCTTGCGAAACAAAATCCACCAAACTGAAAGTTTGATGAGTCGTGCAGTGTCCACCGCGGAAGCCGAATTGCAGATCATCTATTAAAATGAGTCTTTCGAGATGGTTGGTGAGCCTTGAGCAGAGGATTTTCTCAAATACTTTTCCTAATGAAGGTAAAAGACTGATAGGTCTGTACGAAATGAATAGGTTAGGATCTTTCTTTGGTTTTAAGATATTGATAATTATTGAGTGTTTCCATTGCTGAGGGAAATAATTATTTCGGATGCAGGCATTAAAAATATTGACTATGTTAGTAATGCAACGTCTGGGAAGGGCTTTAAGTGCTTCATTGCTAATTTGATCATAGCCTCTGGCTTTCTTTGGCTTGAGTTTGAATAATTTCTCTTACTTCTCTTGGTGAAGTAAAGGGAATGAAATTTGTTATAGGATAATTGTTAATACTGCCAATGGTAAAATTAACTTCTTCTTGGGAGTTATTCTCAGGCGGGTGAGGTTGAAAGATTTTACCTAATTCATTAGCCATTATATTAGCAATCTCGTCCTCAGATTGTGAGGAGATTCCCATGTGATGAATTGCATGAGTTTGATTTGGTCTGCTATTTCTTAGAGATTTAGCACTTTTCCATACTGCTTGATCTTGAGGATCCAGGTTTGATAGGAGAAAGTCCCATTTTTTATTTCTGAATTAAATAATTTCATGCTTGATTTTCCTCTTTAAAAAGTTGATGTGCCTTTTGGCACGAGGATCTCCGGACCGCTGCCATTCCTTATGTTTTCTATTCTTCTCTGCAATAATATCTTTTATATATTTAGGAAGCGAGAGAAAATTAGTGCTTTTGCAGGGATAAGTCGCATTATTGATTGCATCTTTCATTTTAGTGGTGAATTTATAAATTTCATCTTCGATATCACAGCAATAATTATAATTATTTCTGGAATTATAGTCTTTCATAGTATCAGAGAATTGGGTCCAATTTATCTTAGTTCTGGGTTTCTTTAATGGGGGATAAAAGCCATAAAAGTCGAAGTTCACTGGAAGATGATCAGAATTTAAATACGTTATTACTTCTAAGAGAGGGGTATGAGGAATATTTTTAAGAAGTACAATGTCCAAACTTCGCCGTTTCCGATAGCACCAAATCTTGTTGGAGAAGTGGGAGCAGCAAAATTGAGGTCGTTGCTAATTAAATAGTTATGTAAAATGTTTCCATTGCTGTTAGATCCTCTAGAATTCCAGGCCTTATGCTTTTGCGTTCAAGTCCCCTGCGATGATAGTCGGGAAGTTGGTGGAGGTTAAGATATCCAAGTCAGTATTAGTCATTAGATTATTAGGAGGATTGTAAATAGAAATAAATAGGTAGGCTTCATTCAAAGCAGTATAAATGATAGCTGAAGAAAATTCGAGCAGACTATTGTGAGGTAGATCATATTCAGTATGCTTTAAGTGATTTTTAATGATAATTGCAGTACCACCCCATCTACTTCGGGTTCTGTCTTTCCTTATAATATTGTAGCCGTTAATTTTAAATTTATCGCAAGCTTTAAGGTGAGTATCACCTATCATCATGACATCAATGTTGTACTTATCGAAGTAATCTTTATTTTGTTGATATTGTTTTATGACACCGTTCGCATTGAAATAGGAAATTTTTAAGAAGCTATTGGTAGCTGAAATCATCGCGTTTATATTGCTATGAGGTCTAAAAGTCATAGTCTAAAGAAGTGAAATATTCAATTGCGGCCATTCCGACCTCGAGTTTACCCATGATGTTTTTTGCTTTTTTCAATTCTGTAAAGAATTCTTTCGCTTTTAGGTGTTGGGCTTTTATCCACTCAGAAAATGAAACTTCTTTAGTTTCGCTTTCTTGTTTATTTTTGTTTTCCTTTTGAGTTGTCCAGCTCGGTTGATTTTTAGTATTTTCGTTTTTCGTAGCTCCAGGGAGGGTAGGAAAATCTTCTTTTTTTAATTGAAGTTGTTCCTGTTCATGTTTTTTCTCGTTTTTATTGCTCTTATTGAAGACTCTTTTGGGTAGATTATCCGGATGGTGTTTACATTCCTTCGAGTTGCTCGGGTGGCAATCACCGCACAGAACGCAGACCGCTGGTAGTTCGTCCTTGTTCTTCTTACAGGTGTAAGTTTCGTGCGGTTCGGCTCATTTCAGACACCTAGGTTTCTAATGACATAGATCTCGAGTGTGTCCATATCTCTGGCTCCTGTGCCATTGCACAGGGCCAGGTCTGGATTTGTAATCACGGACGTCTAATCCACGAAGTTGCTTTATTTGATAGATTTGTTTATCCTTTTCGTTTCTTTTGACCTCGGCTAAGAATCTAGGTAGTTCAACAATTTTTCCTTCTCGGAATCTTTCGAGCTGACGTATCTTTTCTACGGGAATTCCGTGTTCAGTGAGTTTTTTGTGAATTATTTCCACGTTTGAGTTTCTAGGCAGCTTCTTAATTACTACTTTGATTGGTTTTTCGGAATTAATTTTGTATGTGTGGAATTGCACATCTCGTTTGGCCAGAAACTCCTTGATTGCGCGATAGTCATTTTTATCCCAGACTTTGATGTTGAGTGTATCTCCTGTGAGATTGCCTTTGACTTTTTTACTCCTAAATTTTCGATTTCCTCTTTTAAGGTATCCCAGTTGGCTGTAAAATCTGAGAGAACAATTGGGGGAATATGTCCAGTGCTTTTTTTTGGCGAGAATACATCCTGCGGACTCTGAGTTCGATTCCTGCTCCATGCGGTCATCGTCCTGTAGGTCACTGAACTTATTTTTCTGTAGGGGTAGTTCAGCTTCCGATGAATTTGAATGCTTTCGTTATGCGTGATAAGGGGGGTTTTAAACCCGTCGCTGTCAGTAGTAATTTTCTTTTTCTTATTCTTAGATATAGTCGTAGTTCTTATTCTTAGATGTACTCTCTATATTTTTTGCACCGCTTTTTTGTGTTTTATTAGATGCTTTTGCCTTTAACATAGCATCGCTTTCGTTATTATTTTCCATAATGGAATTGTTTGTTTGATGACGGCCAGATTTAAGAATGCGTCTTAATCCTGAATGATGCGTTCAAGTTCCGCTATACGTTTGAAATCATCGCTAGTTTTGTTTTCAACTGAGTTGAATTTAAGGAGATCAGCAATAGCTTCCTTTTTGGGGTTGTGTAAGAGTTAACATTGGGTGGGAGATTAGCTCTCTTCAAGTGTATATTAATTCTACCGAAGGCTTGTTCGGCGGCTAAAATTTCATTATCTAAATTTGCGGATGGCTGACACTCACTCATATTTCACCGAGGTAAAGCATAGCGAGGGAATCAAAAAGCAAAAATAGCTTACATAAATCCAGAGCAACAGCTTCGGTGAAATACCGGAAGGCGTACTCCAAAGAAAAGCAAAAATATCCAAATGGATGCGCAGACGATGCGTTGAAAAACCCGATCTGGACGCGATTAAAGAGGCAACCAGCTGAAAGCAAATTCCGACTCAGAATGAACTATAGGTTTTATGACTTATGACTTACTTTTTTCTGGTCATTAACTACTAAAGAGTTTTTGCCAGTAGATCGCATTAAAGTGCACCAGGCAAAGATATTTTCAAATAAATGGTACTAGGGAAGTACCAACACCCGTGGGCGAAGAAAATTCAGCTGCGTGAGCAGGCATATCTTAATACTTACGAAAGTAGGCGTTTATCAAAAAAATTGTGCAGTGGTAAGCAATGGCATTAAATTGAAGCATGTAGGCAGGTTCAGTGAGTTGTATGGCAAATGCAGGTGGTGAGCTCTATATAGCTAGTAAGAGTGCAGGATAAGCAATAGTGAGACATCATGAAAATGGCGCGAAGACAGTTTGAAGCTTGCCAATGCCAATGATTTAAAAATTTTGGAGTTCCTATGGTTCAAAACCATCTACCTCCACATCAGAATTAATAAAAGCGAGCAGAAATAGGAAAAATTTGGCATAAGTGATTTACTTGATGCACACTAGAGGGAGCCACAGGCTCAAGAATGTTTAGGGATAGAGATGAGAAAATAAAATCTTAAGTATCATAGTCTTTTTATAAGTTTTTAGGTTTATAATTTTTTTTTTTTTTATATTTTATACTTTTTTTGGTTTTTTATAATTTTTTTATACACAGTACAAACACTAAAGCAAAAAGTGGATAGGAAAGATTTTACGATTAATAGGCTCATTGGCATGTGGCTTGTGTTGGAGAGTGCAAATAATTATTGAGATCGCGATGAAAATATTCTTAGGCAGATTTGAAATCTGCGGGAGATGTGATTCTTAAGTAAACAGATTGATAAGTTTGCTTGAAGATCTTGATGGTAGTAGCAGAGGATGAAATAAGCAATTATATGGTAGCTCGCTGAAGAGACGTCCTTCCTTCATGGCGCGGGGGCTGGAAGGCTCAGGTGCTGGGCACTTCAGCAGGCTCCTAGGCTGGGACAGCCACATCCTGTGCATAGTACATTTCAGATAAGCATATCTTTCCTGGCATAACATGTTGTAGCGGATAAAAGAGGAAGAACAATTTTTCCTTAAGAGAGTTCAGTTATTGTTGATGTATGGCATAAGGGAAGGTAAGCAATTGACGATATTTAAAAATCTTGAGCCTTGCGTATACACGAATCGTAAGGTCAGAACGTCCGTCAGGAGAGATAGGCGTAACTGTCACTGCTTCGACGTCCGGTGCTCAAATGAGTAAGAAATGGGTAGCAGGGCAGGTCCATGGTTGAGTGGGAGGAGCTACTGGTCACGTGGTCCAATGGGAGTCCTGGAAAGAGAGTGCATTTCCTTGCTCGACAGGCATTGGTGGGGGAAAATTTTTAAAAAAAAAAAGTTTAAGCTTCGTTTAGATCTTGGGTAAATTTATTTAATAAAATAAAAAGAAAAAAGAGAGTTGTCTAGATACAATACAGTTACAAAAAGTAAAGGGATTCTGGACTGAAATAAGTTGGTCTAATTTTAATGAGTTCAGAACTACGTAGAAAAATAGGAAAAATTTGACATATCAGGTGATGGTGTGATGAATTATTGGTTCCTATTCTGTATGATAGATGGCGAAACATGTGCGTGTGCTTTTAAGAATTGCCTAGGTATGGTGAGGGAATGTAAACATAAAATAGCTATTGAGATGCAAAGAATCAGTAAATAAAACCGTAGATTAAATTAAGTGCCGGAGAACTGCTCCGGGTCTTTTTTTGTTAGCTTCGCTATTATAATCATAGTTTAGTCTTGGGATGGAACTGTTGTTAATTTTTTCTATGTTATTGAAGAATTTCTGTGCTATTTTAGCTATATGTATGCTAATACTTTCAATGTTTAATTCGTTCTGTATAGCCTCGTTCCTGAAGAACCAGGGACTGTTGGATATGATCCTCAGCAAGACATTTTGGCTTTGCTGAATTTTAAGCATGTGGGTTTTGCACACATAACCCCAGACTGGGTGATAATGGGTCGCAGCATGGATCTATATACATGAAGTTTATTTTGTATAGATAAAACGGAGTTTCGGGCAATTAGGGGGTTGAGTAAGGCTTTAGTACCCCGAAACTTGTTCAAAACAAATGTTATGTGTGGGGCCCAAGTGAGTTTTTGGTCTAAAATGACTCCGAGATATTTGGCTTGCTTGGCCCAGGGAATACTGATGTCATACATTTTGAGGGTGATACTTAAGTCGAAGATCCTTTTCTTCGTGAAATAGACAGCTTCCGACTTTTCAACGTTGATCTTGATTTTCCACTTAATCATCCAGGACTCTAGTGCATGGATGTGTTCTTGTAATGCCTGTACGACTGCGGCCATAGACGCAGCTTGATAGAGGATCGCAGTGTCGTCTGCATAGAGTGCTAGTGTTGTGAGAGGGTGGTGAGGGATGTCGTTCGTATAAATAGAAAATAATGTGGGCGAAAGCAAACTTCCTTGCGGTAAGCCCGCAAGGGTTACTTTCCGTGTAGAGTGGGTGTTGTTATAACGAACGACAAAGTATCTATCATATAGATAGGAATTAATGATGCTTATGATGTAATCTGGGAAACTCAGAGTGATTAGTTTGTATGTGAGGCCCTGTAACCATACACAATCAAAGGCTTTCGAGATATCGAGAAAGAGTGCTCCAGTGATGTGTCTTTTTTGGAATCCTTCAGCAATCATTTCTGTAACTCTGTACAGTTGATGGGTTGTAGAGTGTTTGCTCCGGAATCCGTACTGCTGTGGGATGAGAATTTGATTTTCTTCAAGGAATTCTTGGATTCTATTTAAAATGACCGCTTCGGCGATTTTGCTTAAGGTCGACAGTAAACTGATCGGCCTGTAGGAGGAAGCCAGCGTAGGGTCTTTTCCGGGTTTCAGGATCGGTGCTATGATTGCAGTTTTCCAATTGGTTGGAAAGTGATGTAGGCGAAGCATAGCGTTCAATAATTTGGAGAATTTACATAACATTTTTGCTCCCATTTCCTTGATCATCTTGTCGATTCTTTCTCTTCTCGATATATCTAATAACCTCTGAAGGCATGACTAAGGGTGTGTTGTTTGTGTGTGTTTTTGTTTGGAATTGTGTGATGAGTGTCGAAACCAAGTGTTCTGTTTGAGGGTTAGAAATGTTGTGAGTGCGAAATTGAGATGCATAGTGATCTGCAATAGACTCAGCTTTCTCAAAATCGGTGTATGCGATCCCGTGGGGGCCATTAATGGGCGGAATATTAGTGTTGCGTCTCTTAAATTTAGATACAGCACTCCACAGTGAGTTATCATCTGTGGATAATGCTTCTAAGTGTCTGGCCCAGTCAAGTTGTGCATGTTTTTTTAGTAGAGTCCTGACTTGTTGGTTTAATTGATTAAGTAGAATTTTATCCGTAGGACATCTGAAACGCTGCCACTGCTTCCGTGTGCGGTTTCTGTTTCGGATCAGCTCCCGGATTGCACTGTTCTTGTATCTTCTGTCAGCTCTCATTGCTTTGCTGTTTTTGAGTAAGGCATCTTGAAGCTCATCCGTGAATTCTTCAGTATAAGCGTCTAACGCATCCCTGGAGTGTATCGTGGTGGTAGGGTACTGAGTGTTGGTTAGAGCTTTGGCATAACCTGCCCAGTTTGTAAAAAGGGCTCTTTTGTGTGGTGTACTGTAGGAGTCGGTAGATATTTCCATCATCACCGGATTATGGTCTGAAGACAATTCTGTCAGACTTTCGACATAACTTGGGGGGTTGATGTTTTTTAAAATAAAAAAATCCATAATTGATGGTCTACCTATCCCACAGTGTGTTGGTTTATCTGGTACTGCTAGGTGGATATTGGCCGCTAGGGCAATGTCGTGTATGACTCGTCCATGTTGATTGATATCCCAGCAGTTCCACTCGCGGTGGTGTGCGTTGAAATCTCCACCTATGATGACTCGATTGTTGGTATTTAAAAGTGTTTCCAAATCTGTCCGAACAGAATTTGTAGGTGAGTGTATAGGAAAATAGGTGGAGATAATAGTGAGTGGTCGTGACGTGTTTGGTGTGAGTGTAATAGCTAGGGCTTCAACCGCTAAAAGCTGTGGAAGTGGAGTGACATGATGAAGGATGGAGCGCTTAACCAAAATTAGCAGACCTCCTCGTGCATTTCCTCTAGGCCCAAGGCCCAAGGCGATATTTTCCGGAGTACCTTTGCAACTTAATGCAATTACCTCCACAACTTCGTTAAGGAAAACTGAGGTGATTAAGACAAAGCACTGGCTGAAGGGTAATGAAGGAGACCATTAAGGGTTTACAGAGAAGGAAGTGAATAAGTAGTCCGCACTATGGACGATAAATTCTTTCTGCTTTCAACGCTAGGTTGAAAGAGAGAGAGGTGATGGATAAGGCGAATTCCTGAATGCATTGCATTAATGGAATCGGAAAGATTGAAAGACAATTAGCCGGGAAACATAGTTTTCCAGGGCTCGGGAAAGGTATATTAGGTAATACGGAAAACCGCAGTAATTGCTAATGCCTTGGGGATGGGCTGGGGGGGAAGAGAGTCTTTCGACTAAAGCTCGGAGCAAGGGATGGTGGAGCGAAAAGAAGGGGGGAAAAGGATTGAAGAGGCGAAAAAGTTCTCCTACCGCCCGTGGCGAGAGTACAATAGGAGCAACTTTTGAAGCGGAAAGAACCGTGAAGAAAGTTAACTGTAGAAAAGACGGAGAAGTTTTAGGATAGTTAAAGGGAAGGGAAGCAAGGAAAAGTGTTATAAGTTGGAGAGGAGAGGTGGATTAAAAAAGGGGAAAGAAATAAGAATTGGGACAGAATTAACCAAAATTACCTAATTGCAGTTGGTGTTTGAAGATATGCAAGCTTGTATCTATGCAGATTGCTGGAACAAAAATTCATGAAATAAAAGTGTTTTGAGTAGCATATGGGGGAGTTAGATTTAAAAGATTAGAAAATTAATTTAAATTTCATTAATTAAGCAGTTTAAGTTAAATAATTAAGTTAGATGATAAAATAATAAAGAAACGTTAAAACTATTGCAAATCTGATTTATAGTTGTCTGGGCCGTGTTTTATGAAAAGATGAGGTCTTGGCAAGTGGAGGGGCAGGTTACCTATAGCAGCACGGATATAAAACCGAGAAACGAGGCCGAATTAGGTCCGGCGGGCATGTGGAAGTATAGAAATAATTAAGGGTCGTCGGGTTAGGCCCGTGAAGTGCTTGTTAATTTAGAAAATTTTTAGAAAGAATTCCTAGTCAAGCAGACACCTCCGCTTCGGCTTCCTAGGAAAGATGTTATAAGTTCTATCAAGAACGCTCCTAGGTCGCTTAGCTGAGCTGGGCTCAGCTGGATCATAAGCAGGAAGTGAATGCAAGACTGGGTTTTCCATCTGTGTTAATCGATTAAAGAATTTGGCCGAATTTTACCTGAAAAAGGCGTCAAGGGGAAGAATTTTGAGGTCGTTATGAAGCACTTCATTACGGACGAAATAATGAGCATTTGTCAGAATACGAAGCGTGACGCTCTGGAATACTTGAATTTTCTTCAGGTGACTATTGGCGGCAGTCGACAAGACGACAGCTGCGTAGGTCAGGATCGGAAGGATGGTGCTTTTGTACAGGAGGATCTTGTTGTTGAGAGAGAGGTTGCTGGTTCTATTGAGAAGGGACATCAGTTGAGTTCTTGTAGTACGAGCTTTGGATATGGCATAATTAATGTGTGTATTCCAGAGCAGCTTCGCATCTAGATATACTCCCAGATATTTGTAGGATTCCACCCAGGGTATATTTTCTTCAAATAATCTGAGTGGAGGGAGTTGACTATGGACATTCCTCTTTCTGGAAAAGAAAACTGTGGCGGCACTTTTTGCGACATTAATTTTGATTTTCCAGGTAATGAGCCAGGACTCCAAGTCTGTTAAATACAGCTGTAGGTGATTGAGAGTGGCTTGTAATGTTGAGTGCTGTGAAATGATGGCTGTGTGGTCTGCATAGAGTGCTAGATCGACACTTGGTGTTTGTGGTATGTCATTTACATACAAGTTGAAGAGCGTGGCGCTAAGAATTCCTCCCTGAGGCACCCCAGCCAAGATAGGGCGAGGAGAAGAGACAGAATATTTTACTATGACAGAAAAGGTACGATTAGTGAGGTAAGAGTGCATTATGTGCACAAAGTTAGCCGAAATTTCAAGTCGCATGAGCTTGAATAGAATTCCGATATGCCAACATCTGTCGAAAGCCTTTGCTACGTCTAAATAAACAATAGCTGTAGGCTTTCCACTGCGAGATCCTGTATGAATGATTTCAACTACCCTCAGTAGCTGGGCCTGAGCTGAGTGTTTCGCACGAAAGCCGAATTGCTGAGGAATAATAATATTTCGGTTTCGGCAGAAATCATTCAGGTATCTAAGCAGTATAGCTTCGTAAATATTACTAAGTGAAGACAGAAGGCTGATCGGCCTATAATTTTGAGGGACCTTTGGGTCCATTCCAGGTTTTAGAATAGGAATGACTAATGCATTCTTCCAGCTATGGGGATAATATTTTAGCCTTAGCATTGAATTTATCAAAACTGCTAGGTAAAATATGAATTTAACTGCTAAATTTTTAATCATGCGATTAGAAATCCTATCCAGGCCAGGTGCTTTTGCGGGGGTGAGATTTTTGATAAAAGCAGAAATCTCAGTCATTGTTGTGGTGATGGGATCCTCTGAATTTGTATCTGAGGAGAGAAATTCTTCAACTTGGTGTTGGACTTCATGCGTGTGCTCTGCACAGGAATCGAACATGAGTCCAGTGTTAGGTGAAAATTGTGTTTGAAGGCTGTCTGCTATGCGTTCAGCCTTTTCGGTGTCTGTTAGTGCCATCCGGTCATTGACCGTGCGCATTAGGGGGGAATGTCGTGTTTTGGTTTGCGAAGCCGTGCGCTAGCAACCCAGAGGCTATTGTCAGAAGTCTTTAAGGACTTAAGATAGTTTGCGTATTTTTCGTCTGTGTATTTCTTAATGTCAGACTTGATCTCATTCTGGATCCTTCGCAGTTGCACTCGAAAGTTTTCCAAACGTGTATTTTGCCAATCTCTGCGAAGGCGGTTTTTAATTTTGATTTTATCTTTAATGTGATCAGGTAATTTATAATAATTTTGCCTGAATTTGGGTTTGGAAGCGGCTGTAAATGCGCTTCCTAGGGTTTGGTTGAGCCTGTCAATGGCAAAATCAACCTCCTGATTATCGTGAATTTTGATAGGGGGGAGAATACCATTTTCCAAGACATACCGAAAGTTGTCCCAATTTGTGGAGACTTGCGCCGGTAAATTTTGGTTAATTTTAGATGTTTTAAGGGTGAGGTGAACCGGATAATGGTCAGAGGACAATTCCGGAATCACTTCGATCGAATAATCTACTGGGATATTTTTAAATAAGGCCAGATCAATAATGGAAGGAGCACCTAACCCCCCAGGAAACTGGTAATGGGTAGGTGTGTTTGGCGCAATAATTTGGATACGGGCGTCCTGAGCCCAAATTTTGAGTTTATCGCCATAGTTGTTGGCAGTGACACAATCCCAACTTCTATGACGGGCATTTAAATCTCCTGCGATAATCAGGTTATTTGCAACACCGCTTAATTTTCTGAGATCAGAGATAAATGCGGGTCCCTGTCTCGGAGGCATATAGCAGGACGCTACTGCTATTGGGGGACAATTTGGAATATGAATTTGTACTATAGTCGCTTCTAAGGCCTCCAGTGGTGGCGTGGGTATCCTAGAATGCTTTAGGGAGCGTTTTACATAAATGCTAGTACCGCCACTAGCACGAACAGTGTCACTGATGCATACCTCTCTGTCATTTCGGTAGCAGAAATAATTCGCGATGTTCGCGCTAAGTCCCTCAACCAGATGTGTCTCCTGAACGAGGAAGAGGTCCATGTGATGCTCATTAATAAAATCCCGGACTTCGTGAATCTTCTTCTTGATTCCGTTAGCGTTCCAGTAGGAGATCAGGAGAGAATCTTCACTAGTTGCACAGTTGAACTTGAGGCCTTTAGTTTAAGAGGCCACAGTATGCCTCATAAATATAAAATGCTCTCTCAGGCCCCGTGGAGACATTTCGGAGCCTAGGGAGAGCATTTCTAAAAGCCTCGAGGAGGATCTTATGTTCTATACCGAATTCCGAGGCGATTTGGAAGACGCTCCGGAGGGTATCTGTGCAGCTTCCATCATCTACGGTCGGGGCTGGAGCCTGGGCCGGTGGAGTTGGCTGGAGGAGAGGACTCTGCTTCGGCGCTTGCTTCGTAGCTTGCTTCAACGCAGGAGCTTTCTTCGGTTCCTTAGTAGATGATGGTAGTCCGGGATTTTTCCGTCCGGAAACGACATCACTAAATGAGGGATCCGTGCTGCTAATTGGAGCTTTTACCGGAGCCGGTACAAATTTTGAATTCCCGCTATCCGATCTAATAGGGGGGTTTTATTTTTATTGGCTGGGTTTCGGGGACAGTGAAACCAGTTGGCTGCGTGCCGTCCAAGGCAGTTCGCGCAGGTGTTGGCTTCCTCCGGGTCTTTGGTACATTGGTACGCGTAGTGCGGGCCGGCGCACCTCAGACACCGGATTGGCAGTGTGCACACTGCGGAACTGTGGAAGAAGCCTTGGCAGCGCCAACACTGGCTCGGCCCCTTCTTCCCGATATGTTTCTCGAATTTGATTTCGATGCCAAACATTGAGGTCTCTTCAAAAATGTCATAAACGTTCAGAGACGGATTTAGCTGGACTAAGAATAATGGCATAGGATAACGGGACCTGTGCCTACGGAGCTGAGTCACACTGATAACAGAGTATCCTAAAAGTTGTAATTCAGCCTTAATTTTCTCAGCTTTAGCAGAATTAGGTAGACCGCGAAGTATAGCCTTTACGGCCCGATCCTGTTTCAAATTAAATGACTTATATTCGGCGCCCTGATTATTTAGAATTTGGGCCACCGAACGATAGTCCTCTTCGGACTGCATTTCAATGCGTAAAAATTTACCTTTCATTTTGCAAATAGCCGTAGGCACAGTTGCTTGGACTAGAGATGTAAGAAACTCAAAATCTTTGGGTTCAACAAAGAAGAAAGGTATTTTCCTTTTAGCTTTGTTAGAGTTTTCAGTAGGGGGGGAGTACCGTCTCCGGGTTGCTCCACGAGATCATTTTTCTCTTCCACCCTAACCGCAGGTTGGGTGGGAGGCAATTCCTCCTCTGGTTGTTCTCTCCAAAATGGAGGCAGGCTATTGTTCGGGACCTGTTTTTCTGGGGAAATCGGCGCTCCTCGTGAAACAAGATGGCGAGGAGGCCGCTGAAATCCTTCATCATCTATTTTTCTAATCTTTTTAGTTTTTGGTAATTCCGAATTTTCCCGTGAGTTTAAAGTTAGTTTCTGGATTTTTTTGGTTCTAGATAGTAATTTTTCTGCTTGTAATTTAGCCGGTTTTAGTATTTGCTTAGAATTTTGATTTTTGGCCGAATTTTGATTTTTATCCAAGGAATCGGATTTTAGTGAGATTTCGTCGTTACTAAGTTCCTTAGCCGATTTCAGTAATTTTTTAATACATTCTTCCTCAGTTGGGGGAATGGCAAAGAGAGGCAGATTCAGGCGTTTAGCAAGAGTGGTAAGATTAAAAAGTGTTACCTTAGATTCTTGTTGCACGCACTTGAGGTCAAAGCTTGCCAGTGGTGTTGATTTCCTCGCTCTGGATAGATTCTGTTCTAGGTCAGTAAAACGGGCCTTGAGTAAGTACAGCTGTTTGATCTGGATCAGGAGGTCGTCCGGATTCATCTGATGGTCAAGATTGGTGTCAGAGACAGGGACGTCGATGTGTCCATCTCGGCGCTTGCTTCGGAGGGGTTTCCGGCCATGATTTCCGGCTTCGCGTCGCTGCAGGTGGCTTGTGGGGAGCTCATTGTCATGCGTCCGCACTCTGCGAGAGACACCCTGCTAATATTTCCTCTAGGTGCAAATCTACCTTCGGTAGGCCTGTTCCATCGATGCGTAATATAATTGGAAGCTCTGAAATAATTTTGGGTGCCAAGCATGTGTTCTTGTAGGAGTAAAATATCGGGGGAAACTTCATGTAAGAACTCCTTAAGCTCATAGGCTTTTTGGAGCAATCCATTTGCGTTCCACGTGACAAGAGTGAGAGGCATATTAGGGTTGTTCTGATACATGATTATTGATTTCACTAACAATTTCGTAGAACATAAATAACTTATCTATAGGGTCAGACAAGGTTTTCAATTTTGGTAAATAATTTTTAAAAACGTTATTCATCAATCTAATATTATTGATTCCTAAAATGTTGTTAATTTCGGCGATATTTTTCATAAAATTAATGAATTCAGAGCCTTCTGGCTTCTCCTGGCTATCCATAACATTTTCTTTTCTTTTACTATTAGGGTTATCACTATTGGTCATGTTTAGATTTTTTAAAGCATTGCTTAAATCACTGGGCTTAATATTATCATTTTTCATTGAGTGCAAATTTTGTGCAGCAGAAGCCGATTCTGAGGGATAAAATTTAGTATTGCCATTAAGCATATTGTTATGTCGTTTTGCCATATCTGCATAGGAGATGCCTTTTCTTAGAGCGTTGTCCTGTTTTTGCTGGGCAGGTCTGTTTCGTGGGAATTTCTCACACCCACGGTATGAAGCTACATGATTTTTGAGGCAATTGGCGCACTTGGGCTCTTCCATCCTTCCTTTGGTGGGGCAGTCCATGGTTTTGTGTTCCAGCGAGCACTTAACGCATCGAGGAGCAAAGTGACAATTTTCGGAGGAGTGGTGCCACTTTTGGCAGTTATAGCACTGTGGCACCTGATTCTTCGAAATATATTTTTCTACTGAGACAGCAAAGAGAAGGAGGCCGGTGATTTGATAAATCTCGTCCGCTTTTTCGTTCTTGATAATCTGTACAAGGAATAAAGGCATGGGAGCTTTGGTTCTTCGTCTTGTAAGTTGCGTGACTTTACTGATTCCGAATCCCTTTTCCGATAAGGCAGTGGCTATATCCTCCGGTTTTGTGGTTATAGACAGTCCTCTGAGAACCACTTTGATTGGACGGGCGTAATTTGCGTTAATGACATAGTGCTCTACTTTTTTTCCAAGAATAGAGACGTCAGAATTCTGTGGTCATCTTCAGTGCGTGGTAGGACTTTCAAAAGTTCACCGTTGACTTTTCCCAAAAATTTCCTTCAGTTTGCAGAGCTAATTCCTTGAGAAAAACCTCGTGCGTCAGTCTTCCGGGATTAACCATTATGGGGGGAATAGCCTGTGATTGGCTGGTGGTCGGCTGCTGCTGCACGGCCTGTCCGTCTGGGTTATTTATAGCATTTACATTTTCATCATTACTAGAATTTTCATTTAATACAGATAAACGATTAACAATTTCTAAATTTAATGGAACTTTATCTAATTTTTGTTGCTTAGCAGTTTTTACAGGTAACTTAAATCCATCATTATCTATAATCAAATTGCCATGACTAATTTTCCTCTTAGCTTTAATTTCCTCATTTTTTCTTTTCATGCTAGAAGTAACAGGGGGAACAATGCCTGAAGAGCAAGATAAATTGCACTTACCTCTTATTTCTGCAGCTTGGGCCTGGAGCATGCGTAAATTCTTCGTCATGATATCCGTAGTGGTATCCGGATCAGAAACCGCGCGTAGCCGTTGACATGCTTTAATAGCGGTCTTCACAGCATCAATTTCCTTTTCTAAGTCCATAAGCTTTTCCGTATAATATTCCAGGTTGTCGTTAATATCCGATTGGGGTTGCTGCGGGGGCTGGAACTGAAGTTGAGAGGGCGAGTCTTGCCCTTTTGGATGGCGGATAGATGCCAAACTCTCGGCCAATCACGGCTCTCGGTCTCTTCTGTGAGCTGCGAATAGCAGGATCGTATGCTGGAATCTGCTGAAGTGCTCGGTTATCAATCTGTTCAATTTTAAGGAATAAATTTTGACTAAGCTTTTTAATATGGTAATCTACAGGTTTAATATCCCCCCCCAGCCCATCCCCAAGGCATTAGCAATTACTGCGGTTTTCCGTATTACCTAATTTACCTTTCCCAGGCCCTGGAAAATTATGTTTCCCGGCTGATTGTCTTTCAATCTTTCCGATTCCATTAATGCAATGCATTCAGGAATTCGCCTTCATTCATCACCTCTCTCTCTTTCAATCTGGTAAAACAGGTTGAAGGAAGAAAGAATTTTTTCGTCCTTAGAGTGGACTCCTAATTCACTTCTTTCCCCGTAAACCCTTAATGGTCTCCTTCATTACCCTTCAGCCAGTGCTTTGTCTTAATCACCTCAGTTTTCCTTAACGAAGTTGTGGAGGTAATTGCATTAAGTTGCAAAGGTACTCCGGAAAATATCGCCTTGGGCCTTGGGTAAGCACAGTCAAATAATAAAGTGAAAATGAAGAATTCACACTTGAAGACACACAATACTTGTAAAGCATAGTAAATTAAATGTATACACAATGAAACAGCAAGAGAACACTTGATCAACCAGATACAATGCCAATGCCAATGATTTGAAAATTACGGAGTTCCTATGGTTCAAAATCATTTACCTCCTCATCAGAATTACTAAAAGCGAGCAGAAATGGGAAAAAGTTTTTGCATAAGTGAATTACTTGATGCACACTAGAGGGAGCCACTGGCTCAAGAAAGTTTAGGGATAGAGATGAGAAAATAAAAACTTAAGTATCATAATATTTTTTATAAGTTTTTAGGATTTTATAATTTTTTTGTATTTTATATTTTATACTTTTTTTGGTTTTTATAAATTTTTTATACACAATACAACACTAAAGCAAAAAGTGGATAGGAAAGATTTTACGATTAATAGGCTCATTGGCATGTGGCTTGTGTTAGGGAGTGCAAATAATTATTGAGATCGCGATGAAAATATTCATAGGCAGATTTGAAATCTGCGGGAGATGTGATTCTTAAGTAAACAGATTGATAACTTTGCTTGAAGATCTTGATAGTAGTAGCAGAGGATGAAATAAGCAATTATATGGCAGCTCGCTGAAGAGACGTCCTTCCTTCTTGGCGCGGGAGCTGGAACTGATGTTGAGAGGGCGTGTCTTGCCCTTTTGGATGGAGGGTAGATGCCGAACTCTCGGCCAATCACGGCTCTTGGTCTCTTCTGTGAGCTGCGAATAGCAGGATCATATGCTGGAATCTGCTGAAGTGCTCGGTTATCAATCTGTTCAATTTTGAGGAATAAATTTTGACTAAGCTTTTTAATATGATAATCTACAGGTTTAATATTTAGGTCCGAATGAATCACATCTGTACGGACGTACCAGGTTGCATTCAGGGCCATACGTAAGGTTTTACTTTGAAAAGATTGAAGTTTTTTCACATGAGTTTTTGCAGCAGTACCCCAGATTGTACATGCATACATAAAGACAGGTCTTATAATGGATGTATAGAGAAGGATTTTGTTTTTAATTGACAGATTGCTCTTTCGAGCTAAAAAAGGGTAAAGTTGGGCTCTGGCACCTTTCGCTTTGTTGAGAACATTTTCAATGTGAAGGCGCCAGGTTAATTTTGAATCAAGTACAACTCCTAGGTACTTGTAAGAATTTGACCAGGGAACATAGTCATCAAAGAATTTAATATTAATGGAAGGGTACGGGAGGGGGCTACGTTTGAATATCATAGCAGCACATTTAGTACCATTAATTTTTATTTTCCAAGTGATGAGCCAGTGCTCAAGGCTGGAGAGATATCTCTGAATGATTTGGACCAAGCTTTCAAGGCGTGTGTGTTGAGCTAGGATGGCCGTATCATCTGCATAAAGTGCAAGAGTGATACTAGGTGATTTTGGTATGTCATTTATGAAAATGTTGAACAAAATTGGGCCTAAAAGTGACCCTTGGGGGACGCCGCTTAGTATAGGACGGGGTGCCGAAATGAAAGAATTAACTCGTACAGAAAAAGATCTATTAGTGAGGTACGAATTAATTATATGGATTAAATGGGCCGAAACGTCAAGTCGTATGAGCTTGATAATAAGTCCTATATGCCAAGTCCTATCAAATGCTTTGGGTATGTCAAGAAATAAAGCGCCAGTAAGCATTTTGTTACGAAACCCTTCGTGAATGAACTCCACTGTCCTCAGCAGCTGGTGCGTGGTGCAGTGTTTTGCTCGAAATCCAAATTGTTCATCAATCAGAACGTTGTGATTATTTTCCATAATGGAATTGTTTGTTTGATTTTTATGCATGACGGCCAGATTTAAGAATGCGTCGTAATCCTGAATGATGCGTTCAAGTTCCGCTATACGTTTGAGATCATCGCTAGTTTTGTTTTCATCTGAGTTGAATTTAAGAAGATCAGCAATAGCTTGCTTTTTTAGGGTTGTCTAAGAGTTAACATTGGGTGGGAGATTAGCTCTCTCTAAGTGTATATTAATTCTACCGAAGGCTTGTTCGGCGGCTGAGATTTCATTATCTAAATCTGCGGATGGCTGACACTCACTCATATTTCACCGAGGTAAAGCATAGCGAGGGAATCAAAAAGCAAAAATAGATTACATAAATCCAGAGCAACAGCTTCGGTGAAATACCGGAAAGCGTACTCCAAAGAAAAGCAAAAATAGCTAAATGGATGCGCAGACGATGCGTTGAATAACCCGATCTGGACGCGATTAAAAAGGCAACCAGCTCAAATCAAATTCCGACTCAGAATGAACTATAGGTTTTGATTGAGATGGAAATTCAGAAATATACTCATTTTATTCTTGTAGCGGTGATTGTTGATATATTTATTATACGTACATTTATTTTGAAGTGTTACGTGTTAGAATGGATTAAACTAGGAATGAAATTGTCTCGTCTTTAATATTAATAATAGAAAAAGAAAAGAGCTAATTCACTACAATATGGTTTTATTAACTCTTAGTTGCTTAGACAGGAAAAGTCATTATGCAATATTCACTTTCAAAATAAATCTGCTTGATTTGAACTCTAAAATAACTTGAAAATTGCATATCACTATCATTGGCAATCATTTACCTTTTTGTTTTGGGTTAGCCATCGATTACTTGCCAATGAAAACGCAGCGACTCTTGTAGCGAACAATTCTGAAAGGCGACAAGCAAAAATTCAGCCGTACACCTTCAGTGACTGAAAGTCATTATTGGTACCCCCCTTGTGGTTACATTATACCACTATATGCAAATAGTGATCTTTATTTTTTATCTTGAGCACTTTTGCTTCGTTGTACTGGTCATGTAACCGACGGAAAAATCTTCTCTAATAACAGTAATCCAGAGGGGGGAATTGAGGATTATTGTTAATTATAATTATAATTTTCATTTACATATTTTCTATCTCATAATTTTGCTTTACAGATTTTGTAATTTTGCACATAAAATTTCCTTGCTGCTGCTTTAATTCTTTCGCTAAAAAATCTTTTCTGTTGCCAAGCCTGAGAGTAACTACTGATTGTATCCTGTGACACTGTGAAGAGTTGTAAAATTATATCTTTTTTTTCTTTTTCCTTTTTTTTTTTTTTCTTTTTTTTTTTTCTTTTTTGCAAACTTCCAGAATTCTGAAGGTTTTCTTTTGTTAAAATAAATTTTATCAACCTATCACGAACCCGTATCCACGCAAAAAAATATTATGAGAAGCACGCAATATGTAAAACATCGCTGAATGCTTTGAGCTATATTATGCTTTACTAAATTATATTTGGATCGTCAGATCAATATGCTAATCAGCTGTGAGTTAAATGTTAATTATGTTTGAAATGTGAGCTCACTATATTAAAACTGTGTGCGTTATGTGTTAATTAGGTTTGAAATGTGAGCTCACTATATTAATACTGTGTGCGTTATGTGTTAATTAGGTTTGAAAATGTTTCTTTGTTCTTGTAAAATATTTTATGAATTGCGACTTCGAAATAAAAGTTAATTTTGTGATTTTCATTGATCAAAATACTTGCAAATCAGTGTCACGTCGTCATCAGTGTCACGTCGTCATCAGTGTCACGTCGTCATCATTTTACTGTCATGATACCTCGAAATTCCTTGCTCAGGATTTATTTATGGATACGTGCTGCTGCTCGAGCACAGGATATTTGTATACATGCTAATCAATACCGCTCTCTCTCTCTCTCTCTCTCTCTATATATATATATATATATATATATATATATATGTGTGTGTGTGTGTGTGTGTGTGTGTGTGTGTGTGTGTGATATACCAGCTTTTGTCTAGAATAAAAGATTGGTGAAGAATCATAAAATGTAGTCGTAGCTTAAATTATCAGACGATAAGTGTAAAGAACAGGGATCCATTTATTATAATTCAGAAGAAATAGCTGTTACAAAATCAGATATCCGGAGTAAATAAAAAGAATTACTAATAACTTTTTGTATGAAGTTTACTGTATCATGACATTTAAGAAAAAAGCCCCGACATTCTTTTGCGAGTCCTTTTATAGCCTCTGGAAAGGCGCAGCTGGCAAGAAATGACGTCAGCCTCATCACCCAATCCAGTTCGGTTTAAATATTTCCAGAAAATTCTATAACTGTACGTGTAGAAAAGGCGGGAAAAACAACTTGACTACGGGGCTGTGAATTTAATTCCACGTACTTTCAAATAAGAGACCGTCGCCATTAAAAATGAAAAGAACATACAGTTAGAAATTTAAGTGTATTCTTGACTATGGAATTTTATTATATATATATATATGTGTGTGTGTGTGTGTAAAGTAATTAAAAGTAAATTAGTAAGCCTATGACTTGCTCTAAAGCTGCAAAGTAAAGCTTTAGCGCAAGTCATAGGCTTATTAATTTACTTTCAATTACTTTATTTTGAATTGATATTCTAATAGCAGCTTTTAGCGCTTTTTTAGCCTACTCTGTATGTATTATCCCAAGAAAAATTCCAATTTTTTCGCCAATTTAAGCTAAACTTTCTTAAGAAGAAAACTGCACTATACGACAACCCTTTTAATTTACAGTCATTTGGCTTTAAAATTTTTGAAGGCAAGCTTGTTAATTTTCGCTTACTAGTTTGATCTTTAAATTTCTAATTAACTGCTAGTTTTGAACATTAATTTTAAGATCGTATCATTTTTATCTTCTTATGATTTTGAATCAACTTTTAATATTTTAATATGTTTACTTCTGTTTTTGAATTTAAAATGAAAGTGTAGGGGATATGTCTTCTAAAATAAGCACCTCGTTCATTTTAAGATTATTTGCTATTTCGTTTTACAAGATTATTTTGACTTAAATGGACTAATGTCTGTATTTGGATTGAATATTAATTGTGACTTATGGTTTGAAGCTACCAAATAACTTGATGCTTACTTGGAGGTAAGATGAAACACTCTCTTTATTTAGTTGTCGTTTATTGATGGTAGATTGGCTTATCCCCTTGATAACCTTATAGGTACCAGTAACTCATGTTAGGAACTGCAGTTTCAATATGTCTGTAACGTATCATATGGCTATGTGTAACGTATGGCTTGAGTGTAACCTTTTCATTTCTTCTGGAGACAATTAAATTTTCCATAATTTCTCTTTATATGTGTAGACGTTTGAAATAATCCCCTACATTTAATGGTCTTGCAATTTAAAATGATTGGAAAAAAACTGAAATGAACGAAGAATCTTGAGATCTCCCGATTTCTAATTTTCTAAAAACATACGAGTGCTTTTACAGACAGTAATAACATATATCTTAATTTTAGCTTCAACTAATATTTTCTAATCTTAAAAAAAAACTATTTTCTCCTTTCTCTGTTATTTAAATCTTTATAAATTTGGAAAAAAACTGCGGTTTATTGAAATTAGGTATTTTAAATAATTTAGAATATTAAGTGCAGTTGCAGTTTCGCTTTTCTAAAAGTGTGTTTTCATTAAAACACGATCAGCGCTTGCTTTTAATTTTTCGAAAGCTGAAATCTTATGTTTATTCTGGTTATATGCGAGAATCATTTGTTGTTATAATTTTAACAATTCCTTCATTAGTGTTACATGCTGAAACTTAGCGATTGACTTCAGAAAGTTTCCTAATAAGCTAAAGTCTCGTAACCGGTGAATAAAAGATACATTGTCTCATTAAATGCGATTGGAAGTTGACTTAAAAACAGCAAGGCTGTTGGACGCACATTGCTTTTAGTTTCCATGCCATAACACTTGATGATATAGACATTGCTATGGATATTTCTAATGAATTTATTTTAGAAAAACCAGAATAAATTTAAAGCAGTAGATATTCCTTTTTTTTTTTTTTTTTTTTTTTTTTTTTTTTTACGAGTAACGAATTAGTTGCATTATTTATTGTTTGTAGAATTAACTTTATTTGAACTGTTTGAACAGATTTTCATGCCTGAAATTTTTTTCAAATATCTTTTTGTTGCCTTTCTATCAATATTATTATTAATTATAGCCTTAAAAGTATTTATTAACACAGCATAGGAACAGTTACAAAGAAAATGTACTTCAGAACAGAACATACACTAAAATGAAACTCCTAACATATAGAATTAACATTTAAAATTAACGTTAGGATTACTGAAACTTAATAATGGGGAACCTATCCTCATCACAGAGTAAGGTCGACTACCTGTAAACTGTTTTCATCGCCACTAGGTTGCGCTCGATAAAATATTTCCGTTACAGCCAAGTAATTACTTTCTCACACATATATATGGGGAACGAGTTAGCCAATTTCACTAAAGAATTTAGGAATAAGTTGCATTATGCACTCACAGAAAACAGCAAGGAACTTGCAGACGGAAAATGATATAAAAATCCTACCACAAGAGAAGGCGGAGCATGGCGTTCAGAAGTTTTATGAATTTGCATATCATTTTCACTCCCATCTCTTTAAGCATTTTATTACTGATTTTATCCAGTCCAGGGCTTTTTCGATTTTTTCTCTTCTCGATATAACCAATAACCTCTGATGGCATGATTAAGGGTATGTTGTTTGTGTGTGTTTTTGTTTGGAATTGTGTGATGAGTGATGCGACTGTGAGTTCTTTTTGGGGGTTAGAAATGTTGTGAGTGCGAAATTGAGAAGCATAGTGATCTGCAATAGACTCAACTTTCTCAAAATCGGTGTATGCGATCCCGTTGGGGCCATTAATGGGCGGAATATTAGTGTTGCGTCTTTTTAATTTAGAAACAGCGTTCCACAGCGAATTATCATCCGTGGAAAGTGATTCCAAATGTCTGGCCCAGTCAAGTTGTGCATGTTTTTTTAATAGAGTCCTGACTTGCTGGTTAAGTTGATTTAATAGTGCTTTGTCCGTAGGGCATCTGAATTTCTGCCACTGCTTACGAGTGTGGTTTCTGCGTCTGATGATTTCTCTGATGATCTTGTTCTTGTAGCGTTTATCTGCTCGCATAGTTTTGCTGTTTTTCAGCAGAGTATCGTGGAGTTCATCCGTGAATTCTTCCGTGAAGGCGTCTAACTCATTCCTACCACAAGAGAACCGAGTAAGAAATCTATCGTCGAAAAACCTGGCAAAGATCACGTTGTCCGCAGAATAAAAGAATCATGAATAAACTCAATCCTCGAATCAAAGCAAAGAACGAGCCAATCAAAGAACGAGCCAATCAAAGAACGAGCCTAACTGCACCGGACCAGATACTTAGATCACTTTTAGCCGATGGTAGCTCTATCCGAAATGCTTTTTGTAAGTATAAAAGATTCAACACTAATATTATTATATAGTTTTCTTCTTGTCGACGAGAGATTTCCAGTAACTTCCATTTCTGAAAATTTCTAGAAGATATATATGGCTACACTTTAAGATAATGGTGGGTTACAGTCACACGTACAGAGGCATTTAGGCCTATTACATTTATGTAGGGACGGGGCAAAATTTTCAACACATCATCACCAAGTTTGGGGACGTTTGGAAATTTGTCACTAAAAAATCTGTCAACTTGGCGATATCTCGCAAACTTGGCAAGATAACCATTTACCTCAGTTTTAAGTACATTTGACCTGTAATCGTTTTTTCCCGGCAAATTTTCGTTATTTAGAGGCCGTTCATGTCACATAATGCAAATGCACTAGCACTGCCCTTTCCAAGCGACTGGACGTTCCAGACAATAGAATCCCTAGACAGGAAAGCCTACTTAGAACTAGGAATTTCATAGCAGAACTGTAAGAATAGTTCTGAATGATACATACACTAAATGAAATGCTAAATTAATAAATAATGTTACAAATTTATATACACTATGATCATCGGTCCTATTCGAACCGATGGTAGCTTCCATTATACGCCTCCAATTTCATGGCGAATAATAGAAGCTTGTTAGATGCTTCACATCTGCCATTTGCAGGGCGTTCTATGTCTGAGGCTCCCATTTGCCATTGATGAAGTACACCAGGTACAAGATTTCCTTTGTTTCCGTTGGGCTATCCGTAAAGGAGAGATGAGACAACCTTTCAATATCCGTGCGAGCTGTTGGAAGATTTCCATGCTGGTGCTATTTTAACTGAACAGTCTTTTACACACTTTTCTTTTACGCAGTCTTTTACACACTTTTTACACTGTTACAGTCTTTTACACACTTTTCAAAGTCAAAGCGCTGCTCCATCGCACGTGAAGGAAAATGGAAGTGTAGCCTTTTATTTTCGAGGAGACTTTGAAGGATATCCGTTGCGTGTATTCTCCGAGAAGCAATGATATGGCAGGCCTTAGCTGGAGAATCCCATCCACTTGTGTTCGTAACTACAAAGAACTGAGTTACCTACACTTAACAGGAGGTTTTTCTCATCATATGTGGATAGCTTTAGAGAAGGATACAAAGATATAGCTAGGCATTAAAAAGCCTCAAAATGGTTTCTTGCTGCAGCTATGGATTTCTTTAAGCTGTCAACTTTATTGTTGGCATGAGTAGAGATTCTCTAATCAATTTGTTGTTCAGTAGCATAAACTTAATTCTTCCGTTTGTTGTTTGACAGCAGAAACTGTTTGTCAGATTTATTTTTTGACAGCAGAAACGCTTTCTCAAGGCTTGTTCTTGGAAAGAAGGAACACTTAGTTTATTGTCTTTAATTCTATTTTCAACCGTTTATGTCTGGTTAATTTCAACCTTCCGTAGCTTCGAATTTACTTTTCATTGTGGCAGTAATTTCTATTTTCCCTTGAACTACAAAGGCTGACAATAATTGTCTTATGTTGCTCCCCACCAATCTTTTCAGCGCCATTCAATCGCACATTCGACACCAAAAGCTGTTTCGAATGTACGAGCTCGTAACGGATTCAATGCACTCAGAACCGATGGTAGCTTGATAAAACTTGCTTTCAACGTACCAAAAGAAAAAAAAAAAAAAAAAAACAATTCTCGAGCCTTTCAGAAAAGCACTCATGAAGCTCTTCTCAGTCCGCATAGCACAATCAGTATATGCTACCTGAGACTACTAAGAATGTGTAACACACCACAACGTGAAGCCCAGCTAAAAGCTAAGCTCGCATCGAGAACTATCTAGACTCCGAATTCAGGGTGTCAGCCGATAACATCGCGGCAAAAACATCGCGGACGAAAACGTCGCGGAGAAAACAACGCAAGGCAAAAACGTCGTGGTACAAAATATCGTGGGAGAAAGCATCGCAAAGAGAAAACATCGCAGTTCTAAAACATCGTGGTACAAAACATCGTCGTCGAAAATAATGCGGTTCAAAAACTTCGCAGTTTAAAAACATCGTCGTCGAAAATATCGTGGTAAAAAATAAAGTATCTACAAATCATCGCATGACAACTTCGCAGACATGCTTTTTTCAGGTTTTAATAATTGTAAAGGATGTTCCCATAATGATTTGTGAGCGCAAGATGTAAAGAAGGATAATTTTTACTTTCACATTTTTTATTAACCAATAAATTTTTGCTGAAAAAGTAAGAAGGAAACTTAAGCATAAAAAATTAAATGCAAATTATAGGTTATACTTTTCATGAAAAATTACCAGTAAAACCTTCATAAAAATGATTTATTAATGGCATTTGTTAGTTAACTATGTCGGTTTAAAATTCTATTAATTCTATGCGCATTAATTTTCTATGCTTAAGTTTCATTCTTATTTTCTCAGCAAAAATTTATTAGTTAATAAAAAGTATGAAAGTAAAAATTATCCTTCTTTACATCTTGCGATCACAAATCAATATGGGAATATCCATTTACAGTTATTAAAGCCTGAAAGAAGCACGTCTGCAATGTTATCGTCATGCGATGATTTGTAGATACTTTATTTTTTACCACGATATTTTCGACGACGATGTTTTTGAACTGAGAAGTTTTTGAACCGCTTTATTTTCGACGACGATGTTTTGTACCACGATGTTTTAGAACTGCGATGTTTTCTCTTTGCGATGATTTCTCCCACGATGTTTTGTACCACGACGTTTTTGCCTTGCGTAGTTATCTCCGCGACGTTTTCGTCCGCGATGTTTTTGCCGCGATGTTTTCGGCTGTAACCGAATTCAGCCCTGCGCTAAAATGTCTGAACTCAAATTGAGAACTGATGCTGTCTCTGAATTTATATATTTCACCTCAGCCGAAGATAAATTTACAGCACTTTTCACTTCTAGAAATTGTCGGAATAGTATACGGTTACAGTTACATATAACGGCTGAATACTGTTATAGTTATATAATCATTGTGGCCAATGACAGTTCTCTAGAGATCGGGCGAAAATGTCTTGCGATTTCTCGCCTGCAAAATTTACTAAAAAGCTTGCCTGCAGAATTTAGTCGCGAAAACAATTAGCCAGCTTGGCCCTATCTCGCCAATTTAGCAATCTTCGCATTTCTACAGGCCGTTCGCTTCACATTGTCCAAAAATACGTAACAGTACATCTTTAGTTAAACAATCGGAACTTAAACTGATTGCCTAACTCCTAAATCTTACGCTTGTTTTTAGCCCAAATTGGCTATTAGGATCGAAAGAAATTTTGCGTGCTCCACTGTACAGAGCGTGCGCACACATTTTTAAAGCGGTTTCGATAAAGATTGACAAAAAGCAAATATTTATAAATAATTTTTTTTTCTGTCTGCTTATTACTTCAGCCAAGAAATATCGTCTTTTACATTATAATTTACTCTTTTCTCAAAATGCGCATATAAACAAGTTGTGAATTGAAACATACGTTTTTTGGGCTTTCGGAGGAGAATTATTCGTCTTCGATAATTAAGAAACGTTGTGTAAAACCGTTGTCAAATAGCATTAAGCATTCTAAGAGCAAAATCAGCAATATTGTCTGTCAAAAAGAGAAAAACTGTCAATCCCTACTTCTATATGGAAAGAAGACTCCAAACGAATACTGGGAAACGATGCGTATTGTTCCTAATGCTTCCAAAGTTCAATCGCTATTAACAGAAGTAACGCAGTCCACATAGGCATCAGTTCGAAAACTTTTAAACATATTTGTAGCTGCAATAACTAAAATAATATACCAGTATCTGTTGAATAGTATACGGTAGATACTAGTTTTATTTGTTTAACAAAAGAGTGATTTAAACGACTTCTGTCATCTTACTTTTTTATACATTTAGAAATATTAGTCTTGAAACTTCTGTTTGAGGTGTGGAAGAAATTTAACCTCGCAATTATTTGTATGCGATCTGTATATTTGAGGCAAAATATCTGTATATTTGAGGCAAAATGATCTTAGGCTAGATATGGTAGCAGGAGATGATTTGTATAACGATCCATAACATCCTATAAGAAAAGATGTTGTAGGTGTGGTCGATAAAACAAAAGTTTAGTTACTTGTAACAGGTGAATGGAATGCTCGGATCTTGGGAAAGATTCATGAATTCGAAAAGTCGTTTTTCCGGCCATTCGAAGCCTAAATTAAAAACATTATTCATTTAAGCACTAAACATTTTAAATAAAAGAATGCTATTATCGCAATTTCAAGCGGCTAGGATCTTCAATATATGACTTCTACTCTGCTGTAATTTAAACTTTCATCTTTCTTCTAGAGGGAATTGAGCTATTCATGGTCGTATCAGTGCGGACCTTTCTCATTTCATGACTGACTGACTGATAACTTATAGCCAGAATACCACTGAGATCAGTAGTTTATCTGGCTTAATCAAATTTATGCCAGATGGGCACAATAACATAGAACTATCTTCACATAATGTCCGCAGTAAGGAGCAAAGACGGATAAAGAATAGGAAGACCACCAACGCAAGAGCTCACCAGTAGTCCTGCGATTTAATTAATAGCGCAAAATCTTAAATTTAAACTGTTTGTAAAATGTATTTGACGTCAAAATTAAAAGAGAAATTTCTAGATTACCGATTTTTAACTTTATTCTTCAGTTGTGAAATTTCGAGTTTATCCTTTTAAGAAATATTGGTAATTTTACAAACTAGCCTCTGATTTTTTAACGGACAGTTTTAAAATTTAACTTCAAATAATAACCATTAATATTGATTAAAATATTTCCACCTTTCTCCTTTGGCTCACCAGTGGCCGAGCGGTAAAGTCGCTGAACACTGGTAGTTCGGTCCGAGGTTCGAATCCCGCGAACGGGCTGGCTGCATGGGTGTTTTCGTGGTTTTCCCCATGTGTAACGTGTATACGGGCCAGTTTCCCTTAGAAAGTCCTCCACGAAGGCATCCCTACCCTTAAGCAGATAGCCCTAGTGTACTTTGCCATAATAAAATACACCACACCATACACCTTTATTTTTTTATTAAATTTCGTTCAAAGTATTTTAATTTGAATGATTGAATTCCCACCGGTTTTTATGCGAGCATTAAATATTTAAAAAAAATAAATAAGATTGTTCTATGACAGCATTACAATGGTAAGATGGTTCCACGAAAAGCCAATTTTTCGCTAGTAATGTAAGAGTGGTGGATAATACACGTCCAACATTTCAAACCCTGTATAAGGTATTTGTAAAGTGAATTGTCAAGGCATTTAGCTATTTCTAAAAACTCGAATATATTTTCTGTACAATGTGACTCTGAGAAATAGAGTTGAATTTTTGGAAATGTGAAAGGCTCCTCTCAGTCTATTGTACGACCATTAGTCCGCGCCTGCTCCTAAGAGTTTAATTAAAATTTTATGTAAAACATCTTCACCTACTCCGATACTTTTTAAATATTTTGGCATACGCGATCTATTTTATCTTTAAAAAAGAAAACATTTAAAAAAATCAAGTTCCTATTTTGTTTAACAGCAGAAATTAGTACCAGAAGTCGTTAGAGGAAAAGAATTAGCTTTATTCAACAAAAAAAAGGCATTTATATGAAAGAATTTTCATGCTTTATTGGCTGTTAATCAAATGGCGACAAAGCTGAACGAGAAGTTTCATTTTAAATATTTTTTATTAAGTCCAACGACTCCCAGTTTATACAAATGTAACCGTGAATACAGAATAATTAAATATTGAGACATAAACCTCGAATAATAATCCGATAACATAGTTCAATTAAAAATAAGTATTAAATTATTAATTGATTGGCTACGTTTTAGCTACCCAATTCTATGAGCGACAACTAGAAAGCGAGGTGTGAACGAAACGCAACAAATACAAGTTGTACATGTAAAGCAATGAAAAGGTACATGAAAGTAAACACCTGTTAAGAGTTTTTATAATTTTTAAAACGTTTAGGAGTTAATTCCTCTTTGAGAATTTAAACTCTAATTTCAGATTATTATTGATTTGGGGTTCATTCAGGTTGTGATGTTATCTCAAGCTATGAATTACTATGTCAGATCATAAGCTGCAATGACAATCTGAATTTCAGGTTATGAGTCTTTTCAGTTTGAGTAGTTTGTAGGCAGAATTCACAAAGTATTCCAAAACCTTGCACAGGCATTTCAACAATGTAAAAACTTGGACGATAACAATTTATTGCACATGACGTTCGTTATAGCCATTTATCTTGTAAAAAACTAATTAATAAAAAAATACGTAAAAGATTTCAGATTTTTACTGTCCCCCATAAAGGTTTGTTAAGGTTTTCTGCACTCTCGCTGAGCTCGAAGTATACCGGTCTGCTGTTATACTCACTCCCACTAACCCATTTCACTTTTTATCATTTTAGCTTTAGTATTCAGCATTATTTTCTTTGCATTTACGCCATATGCAATGCAATAGCAAAATAAGAACAAAAATTAAAAGCGGCATAGCAGTTAGAATTTTCAGGGCAGTGATTAATATTGGCATGCATTTTTCTTTTTTTGTCCTTTCTTTTCAGTCTTTTCTCAGTTCATCAGATAAATATTCAGTTTTGTTATTAAGATGCCTTTGTTCCGATAGACACTCTCACGCGTTGGAGATAAAAATGCATTATTATTTACAGAGTTGCCACTACTCGCTTTGATAGTCCTGAGTTTGCTAGTCAACAGTTCGTTAAATTTTACAAAATATGAAAGAGATAAAAAGAATTCGAAATTCAAAGTTCGGATTTCTCGATGTCCATGTTCGGATGGAGGACTACATTATTTGAAATTTATGGTTGCAGGTACCGTTGTTTTTCCACAATGAGCGAAACATACATACATTCATTATTTAATTTCTTTAAATGGGATACAGGGTGATAATATTTGGCTGGAGCAATTTCAGTTCCATGAGTTGGTGCAAGTTAAATAGTAGCTTTATTTAACACGATAATGGAAACGAATTTCGAACTAAATAATTCTTCAACTCACGAACTAAAATAATAATAATAATAATAAAACTGAATTTCCTTGCCTTTTACGTTTAACGTATATAATATATTTGAATACATTCTAGTTCTTTTGCGAGGATTTAAAATTAAATCTTCGATTATGATTTTTATCTTTCAGATCTGAAGTTAAATGTTTTCATGTTATGAGTTATAAAATGATTCGTTATTATTTTGATTTTAGCACTTTTAGTTTGTGCTCATATTGTGGGACAGTTGAAATACTGTTCTGTCTGACAACTCATATAATTTGAGTAGAAATGTAAAATCTTGTGCGACACCATTGTGACATTCGGCGCTGGTCTTGTGGTACCAAAAACGGCCTATTATAGAAATGCTCGCCATGACGGATTTTCACGTAATTAAGTGTCGCATATTCGTCTGAACTAATTCTTAATTCCAAAGTGTCTTTAAAATGAAACAATGTTGCATTTTTAAACACCTATTTATTTTAATTTCTTGTTAATAGTCATAAATTAATTATACATATAATATTTCAGGGCATGAATAGGTGTATTATTTAATTTGTTAGTTAGGCTCTTTTTCAAAATTCCCATTTTTTAAATTATTATTTACGTGCATGGAAATATTTATATGTTTTGCTTTTGGCAATGCTGTTTGATTTTTTTTTTCTGATTTTACATAGTAATGTTGATAAGAACTTGTAATCAGACGGTTAAGTTTATCTTCTAGAAAACTACTAGTTTTCTGTTATTCAAATTACAATGATATTTTCATAATATTTACAAAAATTTTGTGGCATCCCATAAATATTGCGCAAATCCGGCACACGCCTGAGTGAAACTGTCACGTTTTCACTTGTACTGTAATATACTATTATATTTTTAGGTCATTAACTTTAATTTCTAATTTTAAGACATAAAACGACGTGAAAATTTTCAATAAGTGATAGACGAAATGACAGCGTCACCTCCTGCGCTATGTTTAACAGTTGGTATTAAGTTTTGCTTTCGCAATTCCTTTTTTGATTTTCTCCTCACCAACGCTCGTTCATCTGAGCCGAAAGATGTTAAATTTGCTTTCATCAGCAAACAACACTTTTTTTCCAGTAGTCGGGGGTCCTTTGTTTCATCGATTTTTCGAAAGCGACGCGAAGTTTTCGGATGTTTTTACTGACATAAAATTTTCTGCATGCTACTCGCCCATGACATCTTGCAGATCGCATTACTATTCTTACAGTTTCTGGATTTACACACATTCCATATAATTCACAAAATTTCACAAGTCTAGGAACACTCACTCTTGGATTATTTTTAATAGTCTTTAGAATAAAGCTTTTCATTCCAAGAAATAATTTAGATGGTCTTTCAGGTCTTCTTTTGTTTCGAATACTTATCTGTAACTTATAACGCTTAATAATACCAAAACAAAAAACTGTAGAATCATTTAAATGAAGGGGAAATGCGCAATTTTTCTAATAGGTTTCCCCTTTTTTTTTATTCAAATAGATAACTAATCCGCGGGTTTCTAACGATGTCTCCTTTCGTGACCGAGCCATTGCAAGAAACATTAAAAAAACGAATATTTTCTAAAACGAAAATTCGAATTATAAAAGCTAACAACATATAGAATTTTGCCGAGTTTCTTTATCCAAACTGATTGCATAAAATTTCGTTTGTTATTTATTACAAATTTTTTAATTAGAAATTATGAAAATGTACGATTAATTTTGTGGAATCGTTTTCTTCCATTTCAGTCTAAAACTCTTTTTTTTTTTTTTTTTTTTTTTTTTAGTCTAAAGGGACTTGAGTCCCTAAGGACTATTACTTTCGTTTTGGCATTTTGCGTCGGACGGATAAATGTCGGTTCACTTTTCAAACTGTTGCCATAAAATGTTAGAGTCCTGCATTATATTTGAAGAAATTAAATAATGAAAATCTGCGTAAATGTATGTATATTTCTCACATTGTCATAAAATAACGGTACATAGAGTCATCGAATTTTGAATAACGTAATCCTCCAACGAATATGAGCATGTGGAAGACCAAATTTGAAATTTGTTTTATGATCGATTTCCTATTTTTTAAAACTTTGACGAATTTTTGATTAACAAACTCAAGGATTTCAAAGCGAGCAATGGCAACGTTGTGCAGAAAAAACATTTTTATCTCCAGCGCGTGAGTCTCTGTATCGGAAATTCTAAAGATATGCTCGTTTTAAAACTATTTTGCGATATTGCTGTTGCACTGGATCTTATGGTTTAAGTGCGAGGAACATGATATTTAATAAAGAAAGGTAACACACAAAATGTTAAAAAACGCCCCTTTGGACGTAATTTAAAATCTGAAACATTTCAGATTTTGTTTTTTATTTATTTATTTATTTATTTTTTTTAATTTACCGTTTCGTATTTCCAAATTTATTCAGTACAAAGAGATAGCTAAGATATAATGTATTCAAGGGGAAAATAGTCTTTATTAGTCTATTGTAAAGCTCTTCTCCTATTACTTAAAAAAGAAAAAATATTGTATTATGCGATTATTTTCGTGAGACTCTATAACTTGGTCCCGCTTGTCTTCTCTTATGCGCAGGGCTTTCTCGAGTTTCTTTGTACCCTTTTCCATGACAGCTTACATCACTTACCGCATATTATGCAAAGCAGCTCTCTGGACTACAGGTACGTGACACTTAGCCGACAACCACATAGCCGACAACTGTTAGTCGACATGTCATTTAGCCGACACGGACAATTAGCCGACAGGACATTAAGCCGACACGGACATTTAGCCGACAGAGACAGTTAGCTGACATGCTATTTAGCTGACACGGATACTTAACCAACAGGACATTTAGCTGACTGGATATTTAGCCGACAACATATTTAACTGACAGCTGATTTGACCGACAACACATTTAGCCGATACCAAGTTTAGCTGACAGTGCCCGCATTTAGAAAAGAGAATGCCGCAAGATTTTAGTAAATTTTGCCCTTATGTCTACAACGAAAATTTAATATTTCTATCAATTACAAACTTGCTTTAATTCTACATTAATTCACATTAAAGTCTTTTTTTTTTCCCCTTCTGTCATCAAAAGCTCTGTTCTTAAAGATCCCATCGCTGTGTTTCATTCCTGCGTAATTTAGCATATCGGGCTAGGTTTGAAATTTCTTGATAGAGAACATGAATCCTGTTTCCCAAAAAGAGAAATAAGAAAAATTCAACACTTAAACACCAAAGGGACCCTTATTTACATTTTCGTTTGTATATCGATTAAATATCCACACGTTGTCAAATTGTTGCCACCAAATATTATCACCCTGTTTTATATTTGAAGAAATTAAATAATAAAGAATCTGCATAAATGTTTCTCGCATTGTAAAAAACAGCGGTACCTAGAGTCATCAAATTTTGAATAACGTAATCCTCCACACGAACATGGGCAGTAGATAGAAAATGGGGGTTCTGCCACACGCGGTGTGCGGTGTGGGCGTGGTCAACGACGTCACACAGAGGGCGGGACCAAAGGCAACGTCATCACACTAGGAGGCGTGGTCACGAGTGGAGTTGAGGTGTTGGTAGATTGCTGATTGAGTTGTAGACCTCCTGCTTTTCATTTAAGGTTAGTTCTTTTATATTGGCAACGGGAAATATTTTCTGCATCTTAATTTTGATGATATAGCGATGCTGCCCTCTATTAATGAAAAAGTGAATTATATGTTTTAGAAATATATTTTTTAAGTCTGGTGTTAAAATGATTCAATGCGCGACTCTGAAAACAATGTAAAAGAAACAAATATAAAAAAAAAGACTTTCCTTTAATGATAGTTCATCATGTTATGAAAATGTAACTACAAGATAATTTTTTTTTTATTACTCAATTTTATTCTGATACTTTTATCCTTTCTAGTTTTTCATGAAACTTTAACTTATTTCTCAGGTTTTCTGTTTCATAATAACATATTCATTTACTGTCATATTTTTTTAATACTTAACGTTTCTAATTTATTTGTAATATTTTATTTAATTTCCACATACTATTTTTTTTCATACCTTTCATAAATTTCAGAATAGCCTGATTTTTAACTTATACGTTATATTTCACAAACGTTCCCGCACGTGCTGTTTATTTGTTACATTACTTAATTTTAGATGCAATTTCACACTTTTTTTAACGTTATAATGTTCAATATATTCTGAATTTTAACTTCATTTACTTTTTTTAAACCATTCTAGTATTCTATACACACTTTAACTTAGCGATATGAAATTGTATTTAAAAAGAAACGTTTATTTTTCGTGATCTTAGTTCTTTTACTAAATTTTCTACAGAATTTCTAATTTCTTTCATGTGTTTAACAATATCTTCCTTACATTACCGAATATTTAAAAAAAAAACTTAAGTCTATAACTGTTAATTGCTTTTCTTACGTTCATGATTTCCCTTCTGTGTTTATATTTCTTAATTCTAGCTTAACTTATTTATTATAATGTTTTTATTTCTGTCTCATCACTCGTAATTCCAACATTTTATCCCTTTTTATTCATTTTAACGATATGGATTGTTTTCATTTACTCCTTACAATTTTTATAATACTTGTTTTATTCCTCGATCATAATAGATCATCTACAGGTTTTACTCAGAAATTTCCATTCACAACTTTACAGTTTAATACCATTTATATCTAAATGTATTTCTTTCTCATATAGTTTTATGGTCTTCAAAGTTTCTAACATCATGTTTAGTTTTAAATCCCGATTACCTTTAAGTGTGTTGATAATTTTCATTTCTAATTTTACAACCACGTTCAGTGTTTCATCCACACATACCAAAATATTTCTTACATTTTCTGATATTTAGTCTATGTCATATTTCAGTACTTCAAATGAATTTACACTGCTCACACTATTATTTTTTCATGTTTTAGAGACACTAACTATACTAATTTTACTATTTTTCCTGCACTAATTGCATCTATGTCAGCACTCATGCTAAACTAGCAATTGTTTTGCATCACATGCATAAAGAAATTCTTAAAACCAACTTTTTCAATATCGTACTCAAATTACTGTTTTCCAGATGGGAATTACCAGTATTCTTTGGTTTTACTCTGTTACATCTTTTTAAATTTTAACATCTTACTTTTAATTCTAACATACATCTTTTAAACAGTTTTTTCTTTTAATGATAGCCTTACCTTATTTGTTCAAATTAATTCTTTCCTTCACCTTCTTTACTACCTTTCAGTACCTTCATAATTCACTATGCAAACGCAATGTCTTTCACTGACATTCTGTTTAATAATACCACAAGTTTCCTTAATTGACAAAAAGCGAATTATTTCTCATTTCAAAATAGAACTACTATATTTTTGCACAAACATTACCTTTATCCATTCAAGCCACCCCTTAACCGGTAACTGACGTAGCGATAGGAAAGGAGATTCTTATCATATGCTCTTTCGACATTTGAGGTTTCTAGAACTTCTTTGACAAGTATATCAATACCATCAGAAAATATACTTAACACTTTTACCCAGTTTAAAGGCAACATACTGTTATAAGAATGGTTTTAGTTAAATTTATAACACAAATAAACGCATTTTGTGCTAAATAGGCATAAACATTTAGATTCAGAATATTTCTTTTTAATCCGATGTAAGACTTGAATTTCATTCATGATACGGATTGTCTCTTGATTTTCTTTTTGTTTACCTTACACTAATAGAAAATTTTTATTTTACAAGTTCAGCTTTTAATGAAATAGAAATAAAAACTACGATACACCTGCTGTTTTTAAGAAAAGGAACTTTGATATATTTCTGGAAATGTAAATGCTTTCAGAGTTTTCTTTCAATAACGTTGATTTTCATTACTTTACTAACTTCAATAATTCTCTTATTAGCTAATATGAATGAAAGAAGATTGTCAAAAATGTGACACAGTATAATTCTTACGAACATATGTACCTTTACCAGCATACAGATATTACCGATTGAAATGAAGAAAGATACAGATATTTTACTCCAATCTACATTAAATTAAAAAAAATATTTAAACTTTCATACATTCCAAAGAATAAACGAAAACTCAATAGATATTGTCATGTTTGTATATATGAGATAAAAATTTTATGAATGGTATCTAAAGTAATGCTTAGAACTTCATAAAAGCGAACATTCCCTATGTTAATACACATATCATCAGTTATTTACATTAATCAATGTAATATTAATCATTACATGTACTATATGCATAATTGTCTTACAATTGAATAATTAACTATTGAGAGAAAGAGGTTCATATCTTACACTATTTAATTCACATGGAACAAATTTTTCCATCAACCACATTGAACCACGTTTATTAAATTCGCCAAAGCTCTTTTATTTCTGCATTTTCACACTCACGACACATTTTAAATGTAACTATTGATTACCATTTCAAACACCGATATCATAACTCAGTGTAAAACTACATCATAACTCATTTTTTCCCTACTAACTACAATTTTATATATTCAAGAAGTACATCTAAGACATGATCATTTTCTATGTTCTAGCAAATTGATTCAATTGCGAACATACTATTAAGACTTGCGATTTTAGAAGACTTGCATGTATTAACGATGTCAACGTTTCTTCGTTTTTGTAAGATTCGTATCAAACCATGTCGCATTCGAATGTGGTGTAAGAGATCACTTTTTCTTTTAAACACTTGTAAACAATGGATACAATTTATAAGAAGAGAAGTATCATACTGTTTCAAAACATCATCATCAGCATATTTCTGTTTCTTTTGACACCAACAAAATTAAAAAAAAAAAAAAAAAAAGGTTCGTGAGATTTTCTTCAAATTCTGTTTTACTTGAAAAAAATGTCCGAACATTCAATACGATGTAAAGATTCATATTGTTTTAAATTCTTATGCTCACTAAATATTTTTTATCACGATTTACTCTTAAAAGTAACTTTATAAGTTTTCATATCCTTTTTACATGAAAAGAACTTGTGATTATTCACTACAAAATTCTAAGACGAGAAGCTTCGCGACTTTTCAAACTACAAACTTAAATTTCTTAGAACATACACTACATCTGATGTTTCTTTCATGAGATTTCAAATATCTCTTCAGATTACTCGTATTCAAGAAACCTTACAAATATATCACATAAGTTCAGCGAATAATCGCTTCATAAACTCTTAAATTTTCAACACGAGTGAATCACTTGAAGCATATACTGCACTGTAAACATACAATACTTAAAAAAATTGTTATAAAAAATAAAAATACATTCATTTCACCAAGAAGCTTTTCTATTTAAATACATTTATTTATTTCCAAAGAACAAGTTTCTGTATTTTACATAAAATATACTTAGAATTTTCTTTCATTAGTTAATATCAAATTAACAACAATATCCATTTACTGATATTTGATATACATGTTTGCTTTAAAATTAAAACTAAAATTTCAATATATTTCTATTAAAAAAACATAATGAAAAAAAAAATACTCATAACATCAACCAAAGACAGAAATTTAAATAGAATAGCTGTACTTATATTAGTGCATTTTTATAATCTTCATAACATTTCGATTCAAAAAACCTATTACAAAATAAATGAAACATTTGTTTCTGCCTTAAAGAATCTCTTATATTTTTAAAATCAATACATAAAAATATATCTTCACCAATATATTTAATTCTGTCCTCAACACTTATTATAATGCAATCATATCTTGTTTGTGAAGGATGATTTACAATGCAACCTTCGCATTTATATAGCTTTTTTATCACTGAATTTAATTCAGTTTTGATAGAGTTTATGAGTTCTTTAAAAAGTTCATCATCATCACTTACCATATCCGAACAATTGTTTTTACATTTGATTTGCAACGGTAAAATAATTTCAAAAATACTTTTATATAAAGTATTAGATACATCAGGAATAATTTCTTTCAATTTTTTTAAAATATCACAGTTTACTTTTAGGTATGTAGGTTTTAGTTTAAAAGAATTTTCATCTTGTTTAAAAACTTGTTGAAAAATACACTCACCTTCTTTGTTGAAAACTACCAACTCATTATTGCAAATGATGCTGGCACTCATATAGAAAAGATTAAATTCATATATTTTTGAGGAAAATTCTTGCCATGTTGCAGGAGTTATAACAACACCGCGTGTAGTAGGGTATAATATTTTATTTTGTTCCACACATTCACGTAGATGAATGTTCATTCTGTTTTCAAACTGATTTATGGACACAAAATATCCCCAACCAAGAGTCCACTGTGCAATCAACTTCGAACTTTCTTTTTTCTGTTCTCGATTATTCGGCATGAAGATATTTTCAGGAACAGACTTCATATAGTGGGCAAACCAGTCATCCTCTGGAAGTTCATCCTCATTATCTTCCAATCGTCGTTTTTTAATTTTCGAAATTTTTATGTTTCGGAATGTGATACTAATTCTAGGATCTTTAACGTCAGGTTGAGAGGGTATTCCGTGCATCCAAAATTGATTCGTTGGGTGTTTCATTACAAGGAGAGTTCCATGAGTTAAGTCCACGCTTCAAGATGTGAAATTTCGCCTGGTAAATACTATTTGACGTTTTGCACCTAAACTGATGATAGGTATATCACTTTCAGGTTCGAGACAAGTTTCATTGTCTTTATGCGTTGAAATTTTCGCCACTCCGTCAGGATAATAGTTCAATAAAGCAAAATTATATTTTTTGCCAGTTATCGTTTCAACATAATCTTTTACATTTAGAAGAGTCCATGGTTCTGCACAAATGCTCGTTCCAGAGAATTCGTAACTAAGTCCTTCATCACCAAAACCGAGTACTTTTCTTCGTAGAACATACTGAGTCCCATTAATTTCAAAACTAATATTTTTAAAATCATAATTTGATAGTTCATCTAGCAAAATATCAGCTTCATTTCGTGAATAAAATTCTTCGTATAATTCCACATTTAACTCCGTATCACATATATTCCTCATATTCGCTTTTGAATCTAACGACAATTCTGAATGATATAGAAATACGTAGCATTCTTAAATAGCAAAAATTATCTAAAACATACATTAACGAAATGATTTCATCAACACTTATCGTAATACATTCTTGTCATGTCTTGTTTGTGAAGCCAGTCTTTCCGGCGTCATATGTGTAAAAATAATCATGATAGGATAGTGGGAAAGAGTTATAGTGTCCTAATGTTTTTATTCTGAACCTCGATATTACATATATGCATAAGGAGAATCTTAAAAGCATCATCCACTTATCATGATAGAGTAATGGAAAATTTCTAAAACTCTGATAATCATACGCGAAAGAATGTATTATCTTAAGGTTGTTGTTGCTATTCCAAGTTTGACAATACATACAGAAGTGAAGGAAGACCCTTGATGAGTGCTGCACGTTATCATGATAACGTGAAGTCTACAGCGCTTATCAAGGATCTTCCTTCACTTCTGTATGTACTGTCAAACTTGGAATAGCAACAACAACCTTAAGATAATACATTCTTTCGCGTATGATTATCAGAGTTTTAGAAATTTTCCATTACTCTATCATGATAAGTGGATGATGCTTTTAAGATTCTCCTTATGCATATATGTAATATCGAGGTTCAGAATAACAACATTAGGACACTATAACTCTTTCCCACTATCCTATCATGATTATTTTTACACATATGACGCCGGAAAGACTGGCTTCACAAACAAGACATGACAAGAATGTATTACGATAAGTGTTGATGAAATCATTTCGTTAATGTATGTTTTAGATAATTTTTGCTATTTAAGAATGCTACGTATTTCTATATCATTCAGAATTGTCGTTAGATTCAAAAGCGAATATGAGGAATATATGTGATACGGAGTTAAATGTGGAATTATACGAAGAATTTTATTCACGAAATGAAGCTGATATTTTGCTAGATGAACTATCAAATTATGATTTTAAAAATATTAGTTTTGAAATTAATGGGACTCAGTATGTTCTACGAAGAAAAGTACTCGGTTTTGGTGATGAAGGACTTAGTTACGAATTCTCTGGAACGAGCATTTGTGCAGAACCATGGACTCTTCTAAATGTAAAAGATTATGTTGAAACGATAACTGGCAAAAAATATAATTTTGCTTTATTGAACTATTATCCTGACGGAGTGGCGAAAATTTCAACGCATAAAGACAATGAAACTTGTCTCGAACCTGAAAGTGATATACCTATCATCAGTTTAGGTGCAAAACGTCAAATGGTATTTACCAGGCGAAATTTCACATCTTGAAGCGTGGACTTAACTCATGGAACTCTCCTTGTAATGAAACACCCAACGAATCAATTTTGGATGCACGGAATACCCTCTCAACCTGACGTTAAAGATCCTAGAATTAGTATCACATTCCGAAACATAAAAATTTCGAAAATTAAAAAACGACGATTGGAAGATAATGAGGATGAACTTCCAGAGGATGACTGGTTTGCCCACTATATGAAGTCTGTTCCTGAAAATATCTTCATGCCGAATAATCGAGAACAGAAAAAAGAAAGTTCGAAGTTGATTGCACAGTGGACTCTTGGTCGGGGATATTTTGTGTCCATAAATCAGTTTGAAAACAGAATGAACATTCATCTACGTGAATGTGTGGAACAAAATAAAATATTATACCCTACTACACGCGGTGTTGTTATAACTCCTGCAACATGGCAAGAATTTTCCTCAAAAATATATGAATTTAATCTTTTCTATATGAGTGCCAGCATCATTTGCAATAATGAGTTGGTAGTTTTCAACAAAGAAGGTGAGTGTATTTTTCAACAAGTTTTTAAACAAGATGAAAATTCTTTTAAACTAAAACCTACATACCTAAAAGTAAACTGTGATATTTTAAAAAAATTGAAAGAAATTATTCCTGATGTATCTAATACTTTATATAAAAGTATTTTTGAAATTATTTTACCGTTGCAAATCAAATGTAAAAACAATTGTTCGGATATGGTAAGTGATGATGATGAACTTTTTAAAGAACTCATAAACTCTATCAAAACTGAATTAAATTCAGTGATAAAAAAGCTATATAAATGCGAAGGTTGCATTGTAAATCATCCTTCACAAACAAGATATGATTGCATTATAATAAGTGTTGAGGACAGAATTAAATATATTGGTGAAGATATATTTTTATGTATTGATTTTAAAAATATAAGAGATTCTTTAAGGCAGAAAAAAATGTTTCATTTATTTTGTAATAGGTTTTTTGAATCGAAATGTTATGAAGATTATAAAAATGCACTAATATAAGTACAGCTATTCTATTTAAATTTCTGTCTTTGGTTGATGTTATGAGTATTTTTTTTTCATTATGTTTTTTTAATAGAAATATATTGAAATTTTAGTTTTAATTTTAAAGCAAACATGTATATCAAATATCAGTAAATGGATATTGTTGTTAATTTGATATTAACTAATGAAAGAAAATTCCAAGTATATTTTATGTAAAATACAGAAACTTGTTCTTTGGAAATAAATAAATGTATTTAAATAGAAAAGCTTCTTGGTGAAATGAATGTATTTTTATTTTTTATAACAATTTTTTTAAGTATTGTATGTTTACAGTGCAGTATATGCTTCAAGTGATTCACTCGTGTTGAAAATTTAAGAGTTTATGAAGCGATTATTCGCTGAACTTATGTGATATATTTGTAAGGTTTCTTGAATACGAGTAATCTGAAGAGATATTTGAAATCTCATGAAAGAAACATCAGATGTAGTGTATGTTCTAAGAAATTTAAGTTTGTAGTTTGAAAAGTCGCGAAGCTTCTCGTCTTAGAATTTTGTAGTGAATAATCACAAGTTCTTTTCATGTAAAAAGGATATGAAAACTTATAAAGTTACTTTTAAGAGTAAATCGTGATAAAAAATATTTAGTGAGCATAAGAATTTAAAACAATATGAATCTTTACATCGTATTGAATGTTCGGACATTTTTTTCAAGTAAAACAGAATTTGAAGAAAATCTCACGAACCTTTTTTTTTTTTTTTTTTTAATTTTGTTGGTGTCAAAAGAAACAGAAATATGCTGATGATGATGTTTTGAAACAGTATGATACTTCTCTTCTTATAAATTGTATCCATTGTTTACAAGTGTTTAAAAGAAAAAGTGATCTCTTACACCACATTCGAATGCGACATGGTTTGATACGAATCTTACAAAAACGAAGAAACGTTGACATCGTTAATACATGCAAGTCTTCTAAAATCGCAAGTCTTAATAGTATGTTCGCAATTGAATCAATTTGCTAGAACATAGAAAATGATCATGTCTTAGATGTACTTCTTGAATATATAAAATTGTAGTTAGTAGGGAAAAAATGAGTTATGATGTAGTTTTACACTGAGTTATGATATCGGTGTTTGAAATGGTAATCAATAGTTACATTTAAAATGTGTCGTGAGTGTGAAAATGCAGAAATAAAAGAGCTTTGGCGAATTTAATAAACGTGGTTCAATGTGGTTGATGGAAAAATTTGTTCCATGTGAATTAAATAGTGTAAGATATGAACCTCTTTCTCTCAATAGTTAATTATTCAATTGTAAGACAATTATGCATATAGTACATGTAATGATTAATATTACATTGATTAATGTAAATAACTGATGATATGTGTATTAACATAGTGAATGTTCGCTTTTATGAAGTTCTAAGCATTACTTTAGATACCATTCATAAAATTTTTATCTCATATATACAAACATGACAATATCTATTGAGTTTTCGTTTATTCTTTGGAATGTATGAAAGTTTAAATATTTTTTTTAATTTAATGTAGATTGGAGTAAAATATCTGTATCTTTCTTCATTTCAATCGGTAATATCTGTATGCTGGTAAAGGTACATATGTTCGTAAGAATTATACTGTGTCACATTTTTGACAATCTTCTTTCATTCATATTAGCTAACAAGAGAATTATTGAAGTTAGTAAAGTAATGAAAATCAACGTTATTGAAAGAAAACTCTAAAAGCATTTACATTTCCAGAAATATATCAAAGTTCCTTTTCTTAAAAACAGCAGGTGTATCGTAGTTTTTATTTCTATTTCATTAAAAGCTGAACTTGTAAAATAAAAATTTTCTATTAGTGTAAGGTAAATAAAAAGAAAATCAAGAGACAATCCGTATCATGAATGAAATTCAAGTCTTACATCGGATTAAAAAGAAATATTCTGAATCTAAATGTTTATGCCTATTTAGCACAAAATGCGTTTATTTGTGTTATAAATTTAACTAAAACCATTCTTATAACAGTATGTTGCCTTTAAACTGGGTAAAAGTGTTAAGTATATTTTCTGATGGTATTGATATACTTGTCAAAGAAGTTCTAGAAACCTCAAATGTCGAAAGAGCATATGATAAGAATCTCCTTTCCTATCGCTACGTCAGTTACCGGTTAAGGGGTGGCTTGAATGGATAAAGGTAATGTTTGTGCAAAAATATAGTAGTTCTATTTTGAAATGAGAAATAATTCGCTTTTTGTCAATTAAGGAAACTTGTGGTATTATTAAACAGAATGTCAGTGAAAGACATTGCGTTTGCATAGTGAATTATGAAGGTACTGAAAGGTAGTAAAGAAGGTGAAGGAAAGAATTAATTTGAACAAATAAGGTAAGGCTATCATTAAAAGAAAAAACTGTTTAAAAGATGTATGTTAGAATTAAAAGTAAGATGTTAAAATTTAAAAAGATGTAACAGAGTAAAACCAAAGAATACTGGTAATTCCCATCTGGAAAACAGTAATTTGAGTACGATATTGAAAAAGTTGGTTTTAAGAATTTCTTTATGCATGTGATGCAAAACAATTGCTAGTTTAGCATGAGTGCTGACATAGATGCAATTAGTGCAGGAAAAATAGTAAAATTAGTATAGTTAGTGTCTCTAAAACATGAAAAAATAATAGTGTGAGCAGTGTAAATTCATTTGAAGTACTGAAATATGACATAGACTAAATATCAGAAAATGTAAGAAATATTTTGGTATGTGTGGATGAAACACTGAACGTGGTTGTAAAATTAGAAATGAAAATTATCAACACACTTAAAGGTAATCGGGATTTAAAACTAAACATGATGTTAGAAACTTTGAAGACCATAAAACTATATGAGAAAGAAATACATTTAGATATAAATGGTATTAAACTGTAAAGTTGTGAATGGAAATTTCTGAGTAAAACCTGTAGATGATCTATTATGATCGAGGAATAAAACAAGTATTATAAAAATTGTAAGGAGTAAATGAAAACAATCCATATCGTTAAAATGAATAAAAAGGGATAAAATGTTGGAATTACGAGTGATGAGACAGAAATAAAAACATTATAATAAATAAGTTAAGCTAGAATTAAGAAATATAAACACAGAAGGGAAATCATGAACGTAAGAAAAGGAATTAACAGTTATAGACTTAAGTTTTTTTTTTAAATATTCGGTAATGTAAGGAAGATATTGTTAAACACGTGAAAGAAATTAGAAATTCTGTAGAAAATTTAGTAAAAGAACTAAGATCACGAAAAATAAACGTTTCTTTTTAAATACAATTTCATATCGCTAAGTTAAAGTGTGTATAGAATACTAGAATGGTTTAAAAAAAGTAAATGAAGTTAAAATTCAGAATATATTGAACATTATAACGTTAAAAAAAGTGTGAAATTGCATCTAAAATTAAGTAATGTAACAAATAAACAGCACGTGCGGGAACGTTTGTGAAATATAACGTATAAGTTAAAAATCAGGCTATTCTGAAATTTATGAAAGGTATGAAAAAAAATAGTATGTGGAAATTAAATAAAATATTACAAATAAATTAGAAACGTTAAGTATTAAAAAAATATGACAGTAAATGAATATGTTATTATGAAACAGAAAACCTGAGAAATAAGTTAAAGTTTCATGAAAAACTAGAAAGGATAAAAGTATCAGAATAAAATTGAGTAATAAAAAAAAATTATCTTGTAGTTACATTTTCATAACATGATGAACTATCAATAAAGGAAAGTCTTTTTTTTTTATATTTGTTTCTTTTACATTGTTTTCAGAGTCGCGCATTGAATCATTTTAACACCAGACTTAAAAAATATATTTCTAAAACATATAATTCACTTTTTCATTAATAGAGGGCAGCATCGCTATATCATCAAAATTAAGATGCAGAAAATATTTCCCGTTGCCAATATAAAAGAACTAACCTTAAATGAAAAGCAGGAGGTCTACAACTCAATCAGCAATCTACCAACACCTCAACTCCACTCGTGACCACGCCTCCTAGTGTGATGACGTTGCCTTTGGTCCCGCCCTCTGTGTGACGTCGTTGACCACGCCCACACCGCACACCGCGTGTGGCAGAACCCCCATTTCTATCTACTATGGGCACCTAGAAGCCGGAATTTGGTATCTTAATTTTTTTTATTGTCTGTTTCATATTCTGTAAAACTTTAACGAATTTATGAGGGAAAAATTCATCTGTTCCTAAGCGATCAGTGGCAACACTAAAATAAATAAACCATTTTTACTTCCAGCGTGCGAGACTGTCTTTTGAAAATTTAAAGATATGTTGTTTTTAAATATGTTTAGCTGAAAGGGATTTTAGCCCAAATGCTCTCAAAAAGTGTATCTATATGTAAATGAAAAACAGACTTCTTTGTGTGTAATATAAAATCGGAAAAATTTCAGATTTTTATTATTATTTATATTAAATTCAAAATTAATAAAAAAACATACTTTGGCGCACATCTTCTGCATTTTTAGCAGAAAAGAAGGTCTTATTGTCCTCGAAATACATTGCGCGTAGTTCAAAGCCTTCACCCCATTCGAACTGTTGTTTTCTTTGAACTTTTAAAAAAATGGCTAGACTCAAACGCCCTGAATTATTACTCGGTATCTGATTGTGTTTGCAATTTTGTTCATTACAGATGGAATTGATTATCGTAATATTGATGATAAATATATAAAGAGTCTCTTATTATTATTATTTTGTTTACTCCCATAGAACAAGATATAAATATTCTTATACTTAAGATTTTAATTTTTTTTTTTTTCAAAATGTATTATTTCCAACAAATGTTTTTGTACGAAGCTTTGAGCACACACTGTTATATGCAGGCGGCTACTTTTATATGCTTTTGCTCTGCCATTAGAGATATTATTTGAAACTTTCTCATTGTATTATTTGAGAAACAAAGAAAAATTAAGCGACTCGGAAAGGCAGTGTCTTCTATAAATGTAGGAAGAAGATTTCTAAAAAATTTGACCCACCAGCGGCCGAGCGGTAAAGATGCTGAACACTGGTAGTTTGGTCCGATGTTCGAATCCCGCGAACGGGCTGGCTGCATGGGTGTTTTCGTGGTTTTCCCCATGTGTAACGTGTATTCGAGCCAGTTACCCTTAGAAAGTCCTCCACGAAGGCATCCCTCCCTTTAGGCAGATAGTCGTCGTGTGCTTTGCCATAAATGAATAATCCAATCCAATGCAATTCTAACAAATTTGAGCATTTCAAAGTGTTTTGTATGAAATATAAATTCGAAGGTTTCCCTAATGTTGAAAATATTTTGCTTGTAACGAATTAGTTACAAAAGGTTTTCTTACCGAACATGTATTAATTACTACTACCGAATGAAACATTTATAAAATGCCCTATGTCCTATTTAACGTTATTTCTTGTCACAACAAGACAGGCGATCACGCCCTTTGAAACGTTTATTTCGTTCCTACCTGATTTAACTTCCTTAATAAATCGAATATTTACATCCCCCCCCCCACAGAAAGCGTTTTTTCTACACTTTATTTGAAGGCTTCTCAAATCCTCCTAATCACTGGTATGTTTACAAATTATTTTACTCGGCGAATAAAGGCCACGGGCATGCATGGAACACTTATCCGTAAGGTAAATACCTATTTTATGAAATCAAGCAAAAACTCAAATGCGTTAATATAAAGCATGTTTAAAACGAGAAAAACCCGGGAATTAAATTTAATTTTCTATGTACAGAGTATTGTATTTCGTGTTCCAAAATAACGCACCTGTTACGGTAGATTAAAAAATATTTCTTGAGTAATTTATGAAGGAAGTTATCATTATAGGAAATGAGCGATATTAAAGCTATGACCACCTCATCTCAAGTGTGCGACCGTTTTGCGAGATTTTTACTAGGTCTAGTTTTAGTTGAGATACATCCTTCACAAAGAATTTCGAGTTTCTAATTTTCTTAGTTTTCCAAAGGAGTAAGAGCGTTTAAAATTCTAAAAATTTCCGGTTAATTGAGGCAGCTAGACGTTTAGCTGATTGCTAGATATTCGGATTTTCAATCTTAAAATGTAAAATATTCTGAATCCATGTGCATGGTAATTGTACTTTCACATTTCTTCGAGATTAACGCTGCATTTATATATACGTATCTATCTATTTTAGTTATCTATTTCTTGCTCTCTATCTCTTACTCTCTATGTATGTATATAATATTTTTATTATTAGTAATATTATTATTTTTAGTGGTATTATTATTATTATCATTATTATATTATTATATTTTAATTTTAGCATTTATATTTATTTTTGAATTTGTTGACGCTGAGAAAGTCAAGTGAAACGAAACGTATAGTCAAAGAACATATTTGTCGAATTTTAATATTTTAAATTATTCCCCCTTAATGAGTCAATCTGAAATAATGTAAATAATTATTTACATTAAAATATAAATAATTACTGGTTCTAAAATAGTTCATTATGTTTTATTTTTTAAATCCATTTAAAATATTTTTCTAGGATACTATATTTTTCTTTCTTTTACTCTCTCTCTATATATATATGTACAAAACTGGCGGGATATCTATTTTAATTACTAACATTTAACAAAACAGAAGCAAGCTTACAAGGTATGGTAAATACAAATTTGGCAAAAAATTATTCTGTAAGTTTTCAAGTCAAGATATGCATTATCACTTTTGGATGAAAATTTTAAAATCGAATTTTTCAAACAAGCTCTGATTCGCAAAGACAAAATGGAATTTAGAATGAAACATAAACATCTCTAACAAATAATACAAAGCATTACCAAATTGCTAACCACCAGTTTTTTCATCTAGTTTTGTGATATAATAATTTTCAAAAAGGAGCAAATAATGACTACAGAAAAAATATGAATTTATTTTACATAAACCCGTTGCGTCTCTGACGCAAAGCGGTGGTTTAGAAAAGTAAGAAAATACTGTTTTTGCCATGTAGCAAGGTTTTATTTCGAGCGGTGTTGTCTTGTGAATGTGTCCGCAGTTGTTCGTCGAAACTGTAATTTGTAAATATCAGTGACATAATTCACGTTATTTAAAATTGCCGGAAAATCCTAATTTAGGCTTTTTTTTTTTTTTTTTTTTTTTTTTTTTTTTTGCAAAAAAAAGAAGTAAACTGGATATAAAACTGAGTTACGATTCATTCAGGAATTTATTAAAGCTAAATGCTAAATGGAATAATTTATCAAACAGCACTTTTAAATACCAGTAGAAAATATGATTATTAGTTTTTTGCAAATATAAATTCGGATTTCTAATAGAACTTCCTATATTTATTGCGCTGGCAAGTTTCGACATTTTAATTAACAACTGCAAATTATTTTTGAAATAATGATTGATAATGCCAAGAATCGTCAATAAGATTCAAATTCTCTAGCTTGCTCTTCATCCACTAGTTTCCAAGTTAAGCTAGAAGCAGTGCATAAATTATTACTCAAAATGTACGTCTCAGCATCACTTTGAGTATCCAAACCTTTATTCAATAGATATAACGTCACATACGGTAAGTAAAAGTAACTCCCTTTACCAAAAAGATCTCCTTTGCTGAAGAAAGACTTCATTTTCTAAAAATAAAACAAAATGTCAGCTAACGGATTTAAGAGACTGCCCTAAAAATATATGTGTATAAAATTATTTTAATTTTTGTATTATTATATATTTTTATATTTTATACTATTATATTAGTTTTTAAATAAATTAAAAGCTCAGTAATAAGATTTAAGTAACTATGATAAAAACGGGTATGTATAAAACCTGAGTTAAACAACTTAGTTCATTTTTAATAGTGACAAATTAATATTGCTAACTCAACATTTTTACAAACTTGAGTTAAAAACCAGTATAACTAAAAGAAATGAAGAAACCAATGGAAATAAAGCTGCTCAATAAGACCGATTTTATTGTACGCAGCACCAGCATGGGCCGCTACAGCCAGATCAAATCGTCAGATTTTGGAAAGATTGCAAAATAAATTTCTTAGAACTATCACAGACTCACCGTGGTTTGTAAGAAACACTGCAATACATCGTGGAATGAAAATCAAACCATTAGATAGCGAGATCTTAATTGCCTCACATAATTTCTACATCAAATATGATAATCACGAAAATAAAGCTGTACGTAGCATAGGAGATTATGACTATAGAGTCATTCAACGCTGCAAAAGACCAAGAACGATACACCATAACGAGTTATGGTGATCGATGTATCTAGTGAATTTAATGTTTTTTCTACTTTTCATTGTTTACTCGTATTTATATTTACTTAATTATTGCTTAATTATTGCAAAGCGATATGGACTTTGCGCCCCCGGAGGCAGGACTTTGATTTGTCTTATGTGTATAAAACTTCAACGTTTGGTCAGTGCAACTATGCTCCGCCCACTACTGTTATATGCCTCAACTATTATGCCCACGCTATTTTGTTGCTCCAAGACACGGAGGAAGGAGGATACTCAGCCGTAGTACCTACGAGGAGAAAGTTATGCCAAAGTTTTTATGCTACAGATATGTTAACATTCTTTTAAGATATGAAAGTTATGCTTCAGATGTTAAATCGCTATTTTACCAAAGTTATGCCACTGTTACATACTGCCACATTGGATGTCATTCAATACTTCAAGTGTACATGTTTATTCCAATACTTGGAATTTTTTTTTTTTTTTTTCACTTTTAGGATTCTTATTAAGGACAGCTATAGATAGGTAAAGACTTCGGGTCGTATACCTATTGAATAAGCGAAGACCTAAGACCTAACCTAAGACCTATTTTGCGGATCCCAGTATTTATACACGAATTACACTTTTTCCCAAATCATAAATATAGGATATATTTTGTATTTCTGCTTTTCCATTACTACGTTCAACTACGTGAGATAGAGATATAAATAAATAACTCTGATACTGTCATTTCTCTCACTTACAGTGAGGACCTGATTTTTGGTGTATTTAATGCAAAAATGATTTTAATTTAAACAGAGAAACGAATATTTGTAAGGTGTCGCTTTGGTTTGTGCTGCTGTCTATTTAGTTAGGTAATGAGAGACAGTTTTAGAGTTTGTTAGATAATAAGCAGATTATACTTGGAATATGGAATATCATCATTCTGAAACAATGAACTCGAGATCTGAGATTATTCGACAAAGATATTCATTAAAACGTACGCAAAATATTCGTGTGGCCGAATATTCCTGATGGAGTATATAAAATAATAAATAATGAGTTATCGTCTTTAGGAACTCGATGCCATATAAATTCACTTAAATACGAATCGAAGTGATATTGTGCTGTTGCGTGATACCTACTGCTGTGTCCTGTTTGGAATTCTCTATTATTTTGATATTTGTATCAGTATCACCAAGCCCCTAACTTTGAAAATTCTTGCTTTTCTGTAGAAAGAAGGTCACATATATTAATTTTCCTCCAAAAATATAAGAGAATACAGAGAAATAGCGTTTACAAAGGGTGTTAACTCATTTTTTGAATAATTTCGAGACCATTTAATTAACGCTTAAAATGTAAAAGGTATTTTTTTTTTTTTAAATTGCTTGATCTGATAGCATTTTTGTTTTCGGATTATTAGATCTGCGGACTTTATATTATACTACCTCCATCCCAAATTAGTTGCTATTTAGGTCGAAAATTTTGTCCTAAATTATTTGCTAAATTTAGGTCAAAAAATTTTGTCCTAAATTAGTTTCTAAATGTAGGTCGAAAAATCAAATTAGTTGCTACATTTCAAGTATTTGGAGTCATAAAAGACTTTCGATGCAGTTTAGTCGACTGATAGCAGTAAAATTATATATGAATTAAAATTGCTCTATTTGCGATTAAAATGATCACAACTTGGTAATTCGTTCTCAGATTTTACTTTGCACAAATGTAACATTCATTTTTTTTTTTTTACTTATTTTATTTTTTACGTGCTCCGCCCTTAGGCACTACACGGAAAGGGAGGGATGCCCTGTGGAGGTCGTTTTAAGGGAAACTTGCTCGTATCCACGTTACACATGGGGAAAACCACGAAAACGCCCATGCAGGCAGCCCGTTCGCCGGGACTCGAACCCTGGAACGAACTACCAGTGTTCAGCGGCTTTTACCGCTCAGCCTTAACATTCATTTTGAGACAAATTTTTTTAACCAAAATTACAGGGCTCGCACACCCTTAAGCCACGCCCTATTTTGTAAGGACTCTACCACCAGTATATCAGAAAGATCAAGTTTATGTGATTAAGGCAAAGCCTCTTCCTGCAACGCCCAGCTCAAGCATTTCTCTACCTTAGTAGGCCCACCAGCGGCCGAGCGGTAAAGTCGCTGAACGCTGGTAGTTCGGTCCGAGGTTCGAATCCCGCGAACGGGCTAGCTGCATGGGTGTTTTCGTGGTTTTCCCCATGTGTAACGTGTGTACGAGCCAGTTTCCCTTAGAAAGTCCTCCACGAAAGGCGTCCCTCCTGTTAGGCAGATAGCCCTAGTGTGCTTTGCCATAATTAAATACACCACACCACCAATCTACCTTAGTAGCATCTAACTCGAGACAGCTTTTCCGGAGGAATTTTTAAGGGATCGGTTCTGGATAGTAAATTTCACATCTGGTATCTACTACTTAATTTCCAGTAATTAATTTAGCCCTTGGTCACTCACTTTATTTTTATTTAGTTAAAAGGTGGGAAGCACTTCCGCAGAGAACCCGGTAAATGTAAACATCGCCAACTTTGGCGATAATAGTTCAAACCTGGTAACCCAGCGGATTTATTGTGTTCGCTTGTTCGAAGTTTGCAACCATTCCTCTTGCGTTCATTTTGTTGAATTGTCACTGTCGTTGTTCGCATTTGCAGATTTATATTATTCTTCTCTTATTTACAATTATTTTTTCTGAATTTTTTAACAACGAACAGATAGAAATATTTTCGGTGAATGCTAATTTGTAACACGGCTGTTCACGTAGTGTTCTTAATTATTAACAGCTCTAAGAACCATGAGGTTTCCAACCTCTATTATTGGTTATTGTCATCTAAAATTATGAAAGTAAATCAATTTTTATGGCGTAAAATTTTAACAATATATTGTTAATGCTTTTCTAACAATAACCTTTCAGAGGATGGCAGGTGTAACATAAATAGATGATTAAATTGAAATAAAAATATTATTGATTATCTAAAATGACAGAATACTTTGATGCATCACCATGGTCATCAAAATTAGCAAACCACTGCTGTTGTACGGAATATATTGTTTTCTGTGTTAAATGGAATTTAAGACAAGTTTTTTCCGCTTATCACGTTTAACCGGCTAAATTCAGTATATTAATAATAATTTATATTTTTAAAATGAATTTTTATTTCCGTTATAAATGCTTATATACGAGGGCTATCCAGAAAGTAGATTACGTTTTGGAATAAAAAAATAAACAAAGTATAGGAAACAAATTTTATTATATACAGATGAAAGCCACACTCAAATACTACTTTTCTACATAGTCACCATACAAATTAAGGCATTTATCGTAGCGATGTACGAGCTTGGAAATTCCTTCGTCGAAAAATTCGGCCGCCTGCGCCTTCAACCACTTCGTTACCTCTTCTTGCAGCTGTGCGTCGTCATCAAAACGCTGCATAGCCAGCCACTTCTTCATTGTTGGGAATAGGTGGAAGTCGCTCGGTGCCAGGTCGGGACTGTACGGCGGATGAGGAAACAACTCCCACTTAAAAGATTCAAGAACTTTACGAGTGACATTTGCCGTGTGGGGCCGGGCGTTGTCGTGAATCAACAAGATCTTAGAGCTCAACATTCCTCTGCGCTTGTTTTGAATTGCTCTTCTGAGTTTTTGGAGAGTTTGGCAATACCTTTGAGAGTTTATTGTAGTGCCTCTTTCCAGGAAGTCCACCAAAATTACACCTTTTCTGTCCCAAAAAACAGTCGCCATCATCTTCCTTGCCGACATTGTTCGCATGCATTTCTTGGGTTTTTGGGGAGAACTTGTGTGCCCCCACTGCATTGATTGCAATTTCGTTTCACAGTTCACATGTTTCACCCATGTTTCGTCACCAGTAACGATGCGATCGAGTAAAGAGTCACCATCCTTATGGTAAGCGTCCAAAAAGTTCAACGCTGCAGCCATTCGCTGATTTTTGTGGTCCTCTGTCAAGATTTTTGGAATCCATCTTGCACAAAACTTGTGGTAACCAAGCTTTTCGCTGATGATTTCGTGCAACAAACTTCGCGAAATTTGTGGAAAACTCAAAGAAAGTTCCGTTATTGTGAAATTTCGATTTTCACGGACTTTAGCATCGACTTTTTCGAGAAGTTCGGCGGTCACTATGCTGGGTCTCCCACTTCGATCTTCGTCGTGAACATTGGTTCGGCCATTTTGAAATCTTATGACCCACTGACGCACTCCACCTTCAGTGATAATGTTGTCCCCATACACTTCACGAAGCTGCCGATAGATTTCTATCGGTTTACAGTTTTTTGCAGTCAGAAACCTTATTACTGAGCGCACCTCGCAGCTCGCGGGATTTTCAATTAACGCAGACATTTCAAACCGTCACAGTATCTGAACGGAGCACAGCACGAACCTCTCACTAGCACGGCTAGATGCAGACTGAGCTGCGCAACGCTCTGACCCCAAGATGGCCGCGCTAGCCCCGCCCCTAGCGGACACAGACGGAAACGTAATCTACTTCCTGGATGGCCCTCGTATTATCTTATGCTTAATATATTCTTTTCTGTGCTAACTTGAATTTAATACAAATTTATTTTCGTATATCCCGTTTAACCGGTTAGTTTTACATCTACATGCTTATTATCTGTGAATTTTTACTACGATATGCTTAATATATTGTTTTGTCTGCTAACTTGAATTTACATGCACTAAAAATCACGTTTACGGCTCGGCTCATCATCGATGAACCGCGAGCTTGGCGAGTAAAAATGCAACGGCGCCAACAGATTCTTTCACGAAGCGCCAACGGGTTCTCTGCGGATGAAAACCCAAAAGGTGCACTATTTGGTACACCGCGTCCTGGGAACGAAAAATTTCCAAACAGGTGGCAAGTCAGAAGATCAGTCGTTCCAAAGTAAGTTAAATTAGTAATCAAGATGATAAGTTATACTTTTTAAGCAAATTTTTGCAATCGTAATATTGAGTAGGTGCCTGGCATATCTTACTAACATTAAGCTAACTACGTGAGCGTTTGGTTGCTGACTGAATATTAACGGAGAAACGGAGAGTACATCATAAAAGTTACATGACATAATGCCAATTTCTTATTGGACCATACCTTATGCAGGCGGTGTTAACATTGAGACACAAATGTGTTTAATTTCTTATCTACTTGTAAATTCTAACTTTAATTTACTAATTAAGCATTTTCTCTGCCCTTTTAACGTATTAGTATTTCAAGATTTGTTGCTTTTTGGCTATTTCGGACACTATTTATCTGTTTTTCAGGAGAAACACACTTTGCAGTCACATCTCATATGTTTTTTTTTTTTTTTTTTTTTTTTTTTTTGAGACCAATGGTGATTTGTTATTTGAGATTTTTGCGGGTGGGTGAATTCCCAATTGATTAGCTAGAAAATAGTTTTGTGCTATTACTGGTGGAAGAGTCCTGACAAAAGGGGGCGTGCCTTAAAGCTGTGCGAACTTAAAACGGTGTTTTGATTATATTTTATTAAATTTCAAAGCATTATGATACTTTGAAATATGCACCATTTTATCCCGTATTACTTTACGTTTATTTATTGAAATTTATAATTCAGAAATATATTCTGCGCACCTTGCTTTCTTTTCATTATCTCCAATAAGTCCTAAAATTACTTTAAATTCACAAGTAACAATACTTACGAATGTGACACCTCTTATTTCATATTTAGTGTTTATCTAAGCTAATACTTGAAATAACCTTTTCCCTTTTACACTTGCTAAAGTGAATTAACATATATACCATGAGCTCCGAATTAAAAATTAAAATTTTAAATCCTTGTGCACCACACAGTATTACACAAGGCTTACGAGGTAAGTAAAAAAAACAAACAAACAAATACAACAACACAACACAAAATAAAATAAACTTACAAATTCACAGATGACACGTAAGAGATAAAGTTACAGAAGGAAGAGAAAGCCATTTTATGTTGGACAGATACGTGAATAGGAGGAAGAAATGTAATATTCACAGAGTTTAACCTAGAAATGAGTTCTTTTCGTCCTTCCTTGAGCTTTGAACAATAGAACAACAAATGTTCGACATTTTGCAACCCCCCCCGAAACTGCATGAATACAAGGCTATATTAGATAATCTAAATCTCTTCAGATATGAATTGAATTTACCATGTCCAGTTAGAAATTGAGTAACTTCAAAATTGCAGAAAAAGTGTGTTTATTATTCAGTCTGTGAGGAATGGAAGGAAAAAATAGTTTAGTCAAAGAGGCAGTAGTAAAATTCCTGTTTAGTTCATTCCACCTGAGTATTGTATCATCCCTATTTTTGTTCTTGTAAAATGACTTGGGAAGTATCATTGGAGTGTACTTGAAGATGTGTAGTTTGTTTTGCCAACCAATCAGCCCTTTCATTTCCTAGATTGCCAGTATGGCTACGTACATGAGAAAAGATAACATCAACACCTTTATTATTAAGGTATTTAAGAAGGTCATGGGAAGTGACAATTAATTTATTATATGAGAAGATATTCCTAAGAGAATATAAGGATGAAAGAGAATCAGCGCGAATAAGAAATTTAGCACTTAGCAAACAGTCATTAGATATCCACTTAATTGACTCACTAATGCACAGTAATTCGGCTTGGAAAATACTGCATTCATTGGGAGTTTTAAAGAGTTTGTATTCCAGTTCAGAACCATGATGGAAAACGACATAAGCTAATCCAACTCGATTATTGATTTTACTGCCATCTGTATAACACACAACAGTTATCATCAACAAAATTGTCATAAATGATAGTTTGAATTGGCAAACGTTTGGCCGGATGAGGAAGATCTTCAAGCAACACGTTGGTATCGAACATAAATTTTCTGATGGTATCTTTAAACTTTTTGTTATTTAAAACATGAAGGTCAATCGGAGGAAATCCTGAAATTGCGAAACAGGCTTCATAGCTAATTGTTCTGTAGCCACGCACAACTCTTAGTAAAATTCTTCTTTGAATTCTGTGAAGTAATTAATCTTCTTTTCTAAAGATGTTTCTCACACACTAGAAGCATAACAAATAAAGGGGACAATATCCTGCTTATTAATCATATCAATAACATTAGATTTTAAATCAAACGTATTGCAAGAGACACGATTAAGTCCTCTAAATATATTTTCACATTTATTGGATAAATACATAATATGATTTTCCAGCAAAACTTATGATCAAGAATAGCGCCTAAATATTTAATTTCATTCACCGTTTCGAGTAAGGTATTATCCAGGTACAGTTGTTGTTTTGTATAGCTGACATGCTTTCTTTTAATAATCATAATTTTATATTTATTAGGATTGAATTCAAATTTCTGTTCTCTGGACCAACTGGAAATAATATTAAGGGTGTTCTAAGCCGTATTAAAGCGAGTAATGGGACACTTCTCTTGAAAGCAAATTAGTAGATCATCAGCAAAAGCAATTGTTTTACAACTCGGACAATGTGAGAGTCTATTGAGTTGATCATTCTAATTAAATTAAACAATAAAGGTCCGGAAACCGAGCCTTGAGGGCAACCTCTTTCCAAAATGCGGGAGGAAGAAACGTGGCCATGGGAGAGCAATGCAGATTTGTCATGCATAAAATCTTTAATAAGGCAGAAAATATTACACGGAATACCAGCATTCCTTAAAAAAACAAGTATCCCAGGCCACCAGGCGTGGTCGAAAGCACCTTTGATATCAAGAAACACTAGAACTGTGTGTAAATTTCACTTTTTACCTTCAACCACTATGTCTTTTAAGTACAAAAGAACATCTTCACAACTATTATGAGGGGTAAAACACAACTGGGCTTTCTTTAGCAGTTTTTTATTATGCAAGAACCAGGTAATTCTATTAACAGACAGCTTTTTTTCTAGGCATTTTCCTAATCATACATTCGATTTCAGTAGTCCACCAAGATATCTTATGAACTCTTTACTTTTTTAGAGGCATGGAAGCCTTGGATGCGTTATAGAGAATTAAGACAAAATTTTCTAGTCGAGAGTTTAATGCATGCTTATCCATACAGCACTCAATAAACTGCGGTAACTCATCAATAGACTGCTTACATACACTGTAAGAAATACTCCAGTTAGGTTCTTTACACTGAAGACAATCTTGCTGTTTTTTCTGTCATAGAGAGTGTTATTAGAAGTTACAGATAGTTCAAACTCAATCGTACAATGATCAGAAAGGGATTCATAATCTGGTTGACACCAACGCAAAATATCTGCAAGAAGATCAGATCCCACAACCGTAATGTCAATATAGCTTGAACTATGAGTACTACAGAAAGTAGGACCAAAGTCATCGTTTATAACGAACAAATTTATCATATTTAAAAATTCACAAACTTTAACACCTTGAGAATCTGAAACTGAACTATGCCAAATTTCAGATTTGCTGTTGGCGTCCATAGCCTAAATTATATATCCATAGCCCCTCTATTACAATTTTTTGAAGCTAATGCTACATTAATTTTATGCAAATCCAAGTCGATGTGTCTATTAGGTTCAAAATAATAGGAAAAAAGATAAAATCATGAGTATTGAGAGTAACATGAAGAAACACCATATTATAATCAAGATTATTAATATCAAGCACAGTAGACAGCTTTTGATTCCGTACAATAATAGCAGCTCTAATGGTATCACTATTAGCATCAAAGAAAACCCGGTAAGAGGAAGGCAAGTTGGCAATAGAGCATTAATAAGAGTGAGGCTGCTGAACAAGAGCGATATCAATGTGAGAATTTTCCATATTTAAAACAAGCTGCTGAGTAGCCATTTTCGAACGATGAAGATTAAGTTGAATAATTTTAAGAACAGAAATGGGAAAGTTAACCATATTTCATTTGAGAAATAATTCTATTCTTCATAAATATGTGAGAAGGACAATTTTCGAAGAAAGACTTATGCTTGACATCAACTTTCTTGCCAACATCCTTGATTTTGCTATTATAACGAATGCAATTTACACAAGCTTGGGTTTCTTGAGTTTGGCAGTGCTCACTTTTATGTTTTTTTTTTTTTTTTTTTTTTGAACATTTGAAGCAAACAACAGAATTTCTGCAGTTAGCTTCCTTTGTGATTATAGCCAAGGCATTTAAAGTATCTATTTATTATGATAAACTCTTCTACTTTACAAGCCGACCACTCAAAATGCAAATACGCCAAAGATAGGCATTTTCTGTATAGCTCGGGTTTCATTTCGACAACGATATGCTTTGAGTTTTGGAATTTTTTAAGAGTAAAACAGAATTTCATGTCATTAATACATTCATTACGATAAAAAGTCAGGATTTTGATCAAAGAGAAGAGTTAATATATCTTTATCATCGATTTCATTTGCCACATTTTTAATAATCAGAGCAGAATTTTTTTGTCTTGGAAGAGAAGAAATTAGTTCAGGTTTGTTGTTGATTTCATCTTTTAGTTTATCACGATCAGTTGAGGAAGATCATTGCACTAAAATTCTGTTATTCGAAATCGTCCTAATATTTTTTATACCTAATTTCTTTTCTGTAGGATTAATTTTTTCCTTCAAAAGTTTTTTAACATCAAGGGATGTAAAGTTTTCCAATCCAGCAGCTGCCGAAACAAGCAAATTACAGTCATTTGACTGTTTGTTTACATTTTCTTCCCTAGATGGCGATACCAACTCAGCATAAGAAGGTCTCATAACAAAGGTTTTTCAAACTTGCGACACAAGCTTTGCGATAATTAGCAGATTGTAATCTTTCAAAAATTTCAATTATAAGAGATTTTAACTCACGCAAAGTAGTCCTAGCATGTTCACGCAGCTCACCGTTCATATTACATTTAGATGCAAGTGCTGTGTTGATAGTATTATAATGTTTTTCAAGAGACGTGTAAAACGCGTCAAGCTCTTTATCCGCCATCTTGAAAATGTCAGGATTTTGATTAAAGAGATCAGTTAATACATCTTTATCATCAATTTCATTTGGCACATTTTTAATGAGTAAAGCAGGATTTTTATGCGCAGTCTTGAAAATGTCTGCTTGCTTGATGTAATCACTGAATTCGGGAATGACTGTGTTCCCAGGGGCCACAATTATTCCCAACTTTTGGGCTGCCTATAATAGTCTGGAACCCCCCCCCCGGGGGTCGACGTAGAGAACTCTGCGAAGCTACTAGCTAGGATCTGTACCTAGGCAGTCTCGGCCACGGGGGTATAAAATTTATGAACTTGGTGGTTCTGAAGGCTATGGGAAAGGTCACTTATTGGCCAGCCTCGGAGTCTGGCACGTCCTAGCGCGGCGTGGTTCTAGTAACCCTGGGGTCTCCTCCGGGGTCGCTGGGTTATGTCCCGCTGCGACGGGCTCGGCCAAGCGACGGTAGGAGCATTAGACGACCGGTGCTGCTGGTGTCTTATCCAGGTGGTGCGCTGCTCTCTTGGAGGGTAATAGTGGAAGTTGAACTTCCACGAGGTGCCCAAAGGGGGAGTGGACCTGCAGTGAGATTGAGTTCTCGGAGCAGGGAAGCCCAAACTTATCTTATCTTATTATAGTCTGGAAGACGAAATATTTCGTACCTGTTTTGCAGGTGCGCATACTAATAGCACGTGGTGTGTATGGTCGAAGACTTTCTTGGAAATTTTACTAATCGAATATCTGTATGTCTATATGAATATCTGTATGAATTTATGTGGTGGAATTTTCTTGTTTCCACTTGATTGAGAACGATTTATTTAAAGTGTTCTTGCTTGACATTGCAAATATATACTCCCACCACCTTACGTGATACAACCCCGAAGAAGGATGTTTTAAGGTTTCTGCTGATGATGATGACTTTGATGTGCCTGGGGCATACTCATCTTAATTAAATAAATGAAGGGATTTTTGGGGACAGCCTTTTTTTAAATGAATGTGAGTGAATGTATTTTAATTTTTCGATGTTGTGTAACGATTTTAAGTCTTAAAACTTACTATGATTATGAAACGGTTATCTGATTAAAATTTTTTTTCAACTGTTGTTTTGAATTTATTTTAGATTTTCACCATACTAAATTTCCCGCTTTTACATAGTGTCTTTTGGAGGGATTGCAACTCCAGGAGGCAAGATGCGAGAGCTCGCCGAGTTGGCAATTTTTCGCTTCTGCCTTCCAACCTTGTATTTGTTTTGTTTTGGAAATTTCATTTGAATGAATTATTACGTGAAGGACCATAACTTCAGTATTTTTACTGGGGGTAACACATTTTAATTTTGCAATATCCGAACGTTTGCTCACGTTATTCTTCGAATTGCTTCGGCTAAATTGTTATGCTTCGGATTGCTTCGGCTAAATCACGTTATGTTTCGGCTAAATTGTCTGCCTAAAGTACTAGTAACAATCAAGCTACAGCGCAGGTTTGGAAGCATATTACCTGAAGAAGTAGAATGTTATATGACGCTCTGCAATCACACAACTTATCCACTGAAGATACGTTTTCTTTCAAGGCTACCATTTTAGAATGCGCGTATGACGAAAAATCATACGTTATTAGTTTTAAGTTACCAGCGTCATAGCTACTAGTTTTGAATTTCTTAAAACAAAAGGTTTTAATTTCTTCAAAACTAGTCAGCAGTGCTATAAAAGATTCTAAAATGTATTAAAATTGTAAAGTATGCTTACATTTAACTGCTTTCAGAACTGTAACAATAGTTTGAATGAATACATACACTAAATGAAATGCTAAATCAATAAATAAAGTCACGAAGTTACACATTTATATGCACTATGACTGCCTCGAATTTCTTGGCATATAAAAGAAGAATTTTAGATGCTTCACATCTGCCATTCGCAGGGCGTTTTATGTCTGAGGATCCCGGATGCCAACGACGAAGTACACCAGAGAATTGATTTCCCTTGTTTCCGTTGGGGTGTCCTTAAAGGAGACATGAGGCAACCTTTCAATATCTGTGGCGAGCTATTGGAATCTTTCCATACTGGTGCTATACTGAAACCTGTTACAGTCTTTTACACACTTTTCGTCAAAGTGCTGTTCCATCGCGCGTGATTGACTTTGGAAGTGTACTCTTTTATTTTCGGGAAGACTTTGAAGGATATCCGTTGTGTGTATTCTCCGAGAAGCAATGATATGGCAGGCCTTAGCTGCAGAATCCCACCCACTTGAGTTCGTAAGTACAATGACCTGAGTTACTTGTACTTAACCAGGAGATTTTCACATCATGTGTGGATAGCTTTGGAAAAGCACAAGAAGACATAGCTAGGCATTTAAAAGCCTCAAAATCGTTTCCTGCTTCAGTTATGGATATTTTTAAGCTGTCAACGTCATTGCCGGTGCGAGTAGAAACTCTCTAATCGATTTGTTGTTTAACAGCAGAAACTGTTTGTCAGATTTATTTTTTGACAGCAGAAACGCTTTCTCAAGGCTTGTAGTTGGAAAGAAGGAACTCTTAGTTTGTTGTCTCCAATTCTATTTTCTACCATGTCTGTTCTGCCTTCCATAGCTTCGAATTTATATTCCATTGTGGCAGTAATTTCTGTTTTCCCTTGAACTACAAAGACTGACCATAGTTGTCTTAAGTTGCTCCCCACCATTCTTTCCCTTGCCATTCAATCGCACATTTGACACCAAAAGCTGTTTCGAATGTAGAACTTCGTAACGGATTCAGTACACTGAGAACCGATGGTAGCTTGATAAAACTTGCTTTCATGTAACAAAAGAAAAAAAAAATTCTCGAACCTTTCACAAAAGCACTCATGAAGCTCTTCTCAGTCCGCAGAACACAATCAGTATTTTCTACTTCACACTGCTAAGAATGTGTAACACACGCCACCGCAAAGCCCAGGTAAAAGCAAAGCTCGCACCGAGAACTATTACTAATCCTAATTCAGCTCTGCGCTAAATTGTCTGAACTCAAACTGATAACTGATGCTGTCTCCGAATTTATATACTAGTTTTCCCTCGGCCGGCGATAAATTTACAGTATCTTTCAGTTCTAGAAATTGCTATGAATCATATACTGTTACAGTCACGTATAACGGCTGAATACTGTTACAGTTATATAATCATTGTGGCCCTTGTGGCCAGTGAATGTTCTCCAGAGATCGGGAGAAAAAGTCGTGCGATTTCTCACCAAGCATCTCTGAAAAATTTAGTCGCGCAAACAATAGGCTATCTTGGCCATATCTCATCCATTTAGCGAGAATGCCGTCTACCTCAAAGCAATCTTCGCATTTCTACAGGCTTTTCGCCTCACGTTGTCCAAAATAAGTAACAGTACATTTTTTAAATGATCGGAAATTAAATTAATTTTCTGGCTCCTAAATTTTACGTTTGTTTTTAGCCGAACCGGCTATTAGAGTTGAAAGAAATTTTGCATGATCCAGTGTACAGAGGGACTTTACATATTTTTAAAGCGATTTCGGTAGAGATTGTCAAAAAGCAAAATATTTATAAATAAAAGATTTTTGTAATTGTTTATTACTTCAGATAAGAAATATCTCTTCTACTTTTAAATTTGTTCTCTTTCAAAAGTCGTACGTATACAAATTGTGAATTAAAACATACTTTTTTGCGCTTTCGGAGGAGAATTATTCAATAAACTCTGCGTCAAACCGACGTCAAATAGCATTAAGAATTCTAAGAGCAAAATCAGCAACATTATCTGTCAAAAAGGAAAAAAAACTGTCAATCCCTACTTCTATATGGAAAGAAGACTCCAAACGAATACTGGGAAACGATGATTATTGTTCCTAATGCTTCCAAAGTTAACCCTTTGTTAACAGAAGCAACTCAGTCCACATAGGCATCAGTTCGAAAACTTTTAAACACATGTGTAGCTGAAATAACTAAAATAATATGCAAGCATTTGTTAAATAGTATACAGTAAATACTACTTTTATTAATTTACCAAAAGAGTGATATATGAATGACTTCTGTCATCTTACTTTCATATACATTTAGAAATATTAGTCTTCAAATTTCTGTTTGAGGTGTGGAAGACATTTAACCTCACATATATTTGTATGCCATTTCAATGACAATTAACACATAACACAAACTTTATTAATATGGTGATCTCACAGTTCAAACATAATGAACATATAAGTCACAACTGATGAGCATATTCATCTGACGATCCAAATATTATTTTGTTAAAGCATAATTTTGCACAAAAGCATTCAACGAATTTTACATGTTGTTTTCTTCTGATAATGTTGTGTTGCGTGGGGAAGGGGTTCGTAATAGATAAAATAGTCATACAACTCTTCATGGTATCACAGAGTAGAATCCGTAGTCCCACTTCAAACTAAGGACGCTGAACACAATGTAATGTAAAGCACATCTAAAGAGCGAAGCTAACCCGGAGATATCTCAGTACTCTGAGCTCACAAATCCCCCCCCCCTCTTCGAAGAGAAAAAGGCTTGGTGACAGGAAAAATGTTTTAGCAAAAGCATTAAAGCATTAGCAAGGAAATTTTATATGTAAGATTAAAAAATGTGTAAATCACAATTATGATATAAAAATTATGTAAATCAAAATTATAATTTAAATTAGTTATTGTCCTTAATACCTCCTCTCTATTCTAAAAATCGTAATACATTTTCTGGTTTTTCGTCGTTTCTAGATGAATCCATCTCGTATGGCTTGCGTAACGCTGACGACGTGGTTAATGCGGAATTTGAACTCAAAATTTCGAGAACTGAAAGCTTTTGTTTCTCTTTAGCTACAGATATATAAAGAGGTTTTTATTTGTCGTCGGGTACATGACGAGAACAACGTAGCAAAAGTGTTTTAAATGAGAAATTAAGATCCATATTTGCAAATATAATGTAACCAAATTAACCGTAGCGCCAATTTGACTTCCGGTTACTGAAGGGTAAGTTTGAATTTTTGTTTGCAGCCTTTCAGACTCGGTCGCTACAAGAGCCACTGCATATTTAATTAGTAAGTAATTGAAACTAACATAAAACTAAAAAGGCAAGTTTTTGCCAATGGTAGTGGCATGCAAAGTTTCAAATGTTTGGAGTGACTTCGAGTTTAGAGTTCAAATGAAGCAGATCTGTTTTGAAAATGAATATCGCGTAATGACTCTTCCTCTTTTTAGTAACAAAGAGTTAATAAAACGATATTCTAGTAAATAAGCTCTTTTTATTTTTATTATCAACTGAGAGACTCTTTCATTCGTAGTTTAATCTATTCTAACACGTAAAGCTTCAAAATAAATGTATGTATCGTATATCAAAAATCACCGCTACACGAATAAAATTGTTTTATTTATGATTATCCATCTCGGCGCATGAAAACGCGACAGTGATCCTATTAATCGTAAACTCTTTTCTATCCGCTTTTTGCTTTAGTGTTTGTATTGTGTAAAAAAATTATAAAAACCTAAAAACTTATAAAAAGATTATGATACTTAAGTTTTTACTATCTTATCTCTATCCCTAAGATTTTCTCGAGCCTGTGGCTCCCTCTATTGAGCATCAAGTAAATCACTTATGCCAAATTTTTCCTATTTCTGCTCACTTTTAGTAATTCTGATGTGGAGGTAAATGGTTTTGAACCATAGGCACTCCGAAATTTTCAAATCATTGGCATTGAAAACGCGGCGTACGTAACTGGTATGGTAAAACTTTTCTCGCAAAGCTCATTTTTTTTGGATCTTCTTCAAGTAGTGGTGGAAAAAGTGCAGAAATGTTTTGGGTCGTTGTTTCGGTTCCAGAAAATTTTCGTCGTCTTCGAAATTGTGTACATGGACTTATATTCGGTACCACAACATCTTAAGCTACCGTAGAGGCAACTACATTTGTCAGCCGGAAAAGCACGATAATCGTATTGATCGCAGGAAGATGGAGAGAGAATCCTCAGTTCTGATTAATTCTTGTTCTTAGTCACAAGAAACGCGATTGCAAATTAGTGGTTGCGTTGATTAGCATGTTTAAATACGCCTTCAGAATACAGAGCACCGTCATTCCTGGTATTTCAAGACCCGTCAGCAACCGAGAGTTAAAATCGGTAAACACTGGAAGTTCCGACTTCGGCTCCAGTTCAGGCAAACGGGCTGGCTTACATAAGCGTTTTCGTGGTTTTCCACATGTGTAATATGTATATGAGCCAGTTTTCTTAGAACGTTCTCAAAGAAGATCCCTCCTCTTAAGCACATTGCCCTAGTTTGCTTTGCTATATTCTGCCAAACCAATCAAGTTGGTGTTTCAAAACGTGTGACGCATTCTACTCAAAGTTAAATTAGGTTCAATTAACAAGGCAAAGTATAATTCTTCGATAGTATTCTTTTAATCGTTTAGTAAATTTTAATAATTAAGTTTAGTATTCTTTTAATCGTTTAGTAAATTTTAATAATTAAGTTTAGTATTCTTTTAATCGTTTAGTAAATTTTAATAATTAAGTTTTGAACGTTAACTCGTTGTGTTTAATGTTAACGACAGCAACCAGCAGACTATAAAGTAAATTTATTGTCAAAAATCTCGCGCAGTAACATTATACAGCTAACATTTCTACTCAGTTTAAATATAATTTAAATTTTTCTTCAAATATGAAGCTGTGGAGGACTGTAACTCGTTTCTGGAAAGAGATGAAGCCAATATTACATTATAAAAAGGCGTGTCCAAGGTAAATAACATCTTGATTTGTGCAGCATGTTCTAGAAATGACCCTTAAATTTTTGTTATTTAATTTCTCTTTTAATGAAATCTTAGTCAAGAAAACCTTTTATTTTAGGTTTAACTGAGTTATGTTTTTTGTTATTTTAAAACCTGTTCTCTTAGACAACACGGTTTGTACAAATTGTGCAATAAAATGCAAAATTTCAAACTTTCGTTTTTTTTTTTTTTTTTTTTTCTTTTACATGCATTTCACTTTCAGATGTACTCTTTTAATCTCATGATTCTCAGTAATCTCATGATTTCACTGAAATGACATCTTTATTGAAAAATTTGTTATTTGAAAATATAAGGATACGAAAAAATCTGATTAAAAAGGAGACAGACGAGAATCAGTCGTCGCTGCTGCATGGATTTTCCAATCACGTTTAATCTATAAGTGCATTACAACAAACGGAAATCAATACATCAATTCCAATAATAAATTTCCTTGTTACAAAAATGCAACAGAGCCGGTGAAAGTGATTGAAGTGCAACAGGGCCGGTGAAAGTGAACAGAATCTGTTCTGACAGGTATTATAGTTCCGTCGTTTGGATATGAAACACAACTTTCGTACTGTAACACAGTACAACGTTCACTTCAAATCGGCGATCAGTGTTCTTAAAATGCTACGCAAAGCATACTTCTTGTACATGTTGAATGAGCTATGAAACATAATCGTCTCATTATGTTTTACGGTTTCTTAACCCTTCTAGTGTAAATTGAGATTTGAGCTTCGAGACCGCAGGTGATTTTTATGGTTTTTTATGCTTTGTCCAAAAATCTGCATCACGACTAACCTTTTTTCTAAATTCTCTGCAAAAGAATTATCAACCAATTGCTTTTATTTCTTCAACCTCGTTGAAGATGTTTAGAAATAATTTAAAGTATTTCATTGTGTAAAGATCAAGTGGATTCATTTTGGATTGAGCTGAAACAATCATTCGCAATGTAGCAATAAAATAGTGCAACTCAGTCTGAATGAGGACTTCATCCTGAACATTTGGCACTCCCTTTCTACTCTTCCACGTAACTAATTTGCTGTCTGCCGCTTTCTTCTTATTGCAAATCTATCAAAAATGCAAACATTCTTGTGTAGGCACAAATAATGTGGCAAATTGTTTGTGGCTGCAACATGTTCTCTGAAAATAAAGTGAATATTTTGTCTTCCTCGGCAGCCAGTTTTGTATTCAATATAGATTAGCATTTTACTCAATTAAAATTCTTGCACTTCATTACGGATTCAACCTTCTATATTCAGTACCATCAGTTTACATATATATGTTGTAACTATATATTTATATATACACATATATATAGAGAGAGAGATAATGATTAGCATGTACACAGAAATCCTCTGTTCGAATAGCAGCACCTATACATAAATCCTGAGGAGGCAATTAAGGTATCATAATAGTAAACTAATAATTTTGTGACGCTGTTGTATTAGAAATGAACACATGTAACGTTAAAAAATATTTTTGCAAATATTTTGAACATTGCAAATGATAAAATTAACTTTTATACCGAAGTCGCAATCATTTCATAAAATATTTTACAAGAAGAAAGAAGCATTATTTAATTTCCCCTTTCAAACACAATTAACACATAACACACACATGATTAATATAATGAACTCACAATTCAAACATAATTAACGTATAACACACAGCTGAATAACATATTGCTCTGTCAATCCAAATATGATTTAGCTAAAGCATAATATTGCTCGAAAGCATTCAGCGATGCGTTACATGTTGTTTTCTTCTGATAATATATTGTTGCATGGGTACGGGCTCGTAATAGATTGAGTACACCCAGGTCCGATGATTCGTTGATAAAATTTATTTTATGAAAAGAAACACTTCAGAATTCTGTAAGTTTCCAAAAGAAATAGCTGTACATCTCTGAACACTATCACAGAGTATAACCAACAGTTACTTTTCAGACTAAAAGCGTTAACCACGACGTAATGCAAAGCGCATTTAAAGAGCGAAGCTAACCCGGAGATATCCAAGTACTCTGAGTTCACTTTTACATATAGAACACCTTCAGAGAGAAACAGGCTTGGCAACAGAAAAGACTTTTAGCAAAAGCATTAGAGCAGTAGCAAGAGAAGTTTATATGTAAGATTAGGAATTATGTGAATCAAAATTATGATATAAAACTATGTGTAAATGAAAATCATAATTATAACTAATAATCATAATTATAATCCTCAATTCCCCTCTCCCTATTCTAAAATTCGTAATAAAATTTCGGGGAAAGTGCAGAATCACCCACTGCTTGGCGCGTTTTTAAGAATTGCACATACTCAGTATCCACGTACACATCGACCTATTTTCACTTAAAACAACATTCCAGAATTGCACAAAAATGGCATTGTGCGCTCCCTTAACTTTATCCATCTTCCAAAACAAATATACGTATTATATATATCAACTAGCAGCATCGCTGCCAGCCTTCGTCTGGCTTTTAAATGTACCGGAAAAATGGCTGAAGGGAACACCAAACGTTAAATTTAAAAACCGCATAGAATTTTACTCTGTATATATAATACATTTTTATTTATTTATTTATTTATTTGTTTTTGATAAAGTTGTTCTGCAGAGTAAAATTCTGCGCGGAATGTTTTGTTTTTTTGATGTTCTTTCATGTTTTTTTTTTTTTTTTTCTTATTTCACTATTTTAAGATATTGAAAAGTTTTGCATGATTTTGTTTCTTCAACGGAATGTTCGTTAATTTTTTATTAGGATAATTAATATTTGCATTAAGGGATATAGCTTATTTCATTGTAATTTTTTTCTCTTGAAAATATAAGATAAAATATCATTAATTATACTTTGATTTTCTAAATTTTTTGTTTTTTGTATTCTTTTATGTTATTTATTGCTCATTTCATTGTCTTTAAGATATTTAAAAGTTTTGAGTAATTTTTTTTTTTAGGAAACAAAGTTCTTAAACTCCTTTATACCATTTGAGTTCTTAAGATTTTGCAAAGGGAATTTGGTTAATTTATTTATTAGGATAATTAATATTTGTATTAAGGGATATTGCTTATTTCATTGTAATTTTGTTATACGTAATAACTTTTTTTATGAAAATGTTCTGCAGAATAAAATTCTAAGCAGTTTTTAAATTTAACGTTTGGTGTTCCCTTCAACCATTTTCCCGGTACATTTAAAAGCCAGACGAAGGCTGGCAGCGAAGCTGCTAGTTTTTTAATAAAAGTTGAAGTATACAATTATAAAGTAAAAGAAAATTATGTACTTACATTTTTTTATTCCTTTCGAAATCTGAGAAATTCGAAGAGATGAATAATAAAATTTTAAAATGGCGCAGTAATGCACAAATATTCAGTCAGGGAGCTGATTAAATCACGCATAGAATTAAAATTATTTAAATAATCATTTATAATAAAATCCTTTTTAAAACAAATGCAAAATTAAATTGATTTTTAATATTTAGAAGCTATAAATAATATTTAAAACACGCAATTTATGCATAATAAAACGCATTATTTTAAAAATAAAATGACAACAAAGTATCGGTTACCATAAATAATTTATCCAGCAACGGGTTTACCATAAGTCGTATTACTCGCCAAAAGAAAAATCGCCAAAATCCGTGCAACCGTCTACCAAAGTAGCACCAAAACTTACAATGAAATAAGCTATATCCCTTAATACAAATATTAAATATCCTAATAAAAAAATTAACCAACTTTCCGTTGAAGAAAAAAAAAATCATGCAAAACATTTCGATATCTTACAAACAGTGAAATAAGCAAAAAATAACATGAAAGAAACTCAAAAAACAAAAAATTCCGCGCACAATTTTACTCTGCAGAACAACTTTATAAAAAACATCTATAAAAATGTATTATATATATAAAAACATGACAAGGAAATATGCTAATCTCTTAAAAACAGTGACATAAGAAATACGATGAAAAATTGTTGCCAAACCCTTATTTCGTAAAGAATTAAGTGAGTGCGATTTCATCAAAAATCTATCAACAACAATAAGAAAGGAAAATTGTTGCCAAAATCTCATTTATAAATATGTGAGATGTGTACTCGGAAGCTTAATTTTTTTTTTTTTTTAAATACAAAATATTATTATTTTTTCAAAATTCTTTTTTTAAAAGCTGTCGCAAGGATGAAAGTTTAACGTGTCCAGAAATCAAAGAAAAATAAACTGTACATTTTTAAACATAAACCTTTTTTAAAGAAATCCCGTTGAAAAGGTGTTGAGCTCACTTTGTTAAATAAATTCGTATTTAATCGATTTATTTTAAATTCGTAAAATAGCTAAGTGCCTACATTTCATGACGATATAAAAATGGAGTGCGTAGAGTAAAATCTCGCTTTCCTATAGCCCATTATGTCTCAAAATGACGCGATTTCGTCACAAAACATAAAATTTAAAAAATTCTAATTCGAATTTCGAAAAAACCGCTTCGAGGTGCACTGGCTCTTGTCTACAACCATGTCCATAAATTAAGGATAATTCAAAATCAGGCAAAGGAAGACTTAGAAGCAAAACAAATTTAACTTATCTGTAAAGCTTATTTATTAAACAAAAGGTAAAGAACAAAAATATGCTATATGTTTGATATTATTAAAAAAATTAGCGATTTTTTCTCCCTGGAGCAAATTACAAAAAACCCCATTAAGAGAAAACCAATATTACATGGCTGGTATGATTGTTAATACATTGTATGTCTCCCAGACGATGCAATACAGTCCGTACAACGCCTAGGCATGCTGAGTATCAAATTATCGATCTGATCTTGGGGAATATTACACCACTCAAAAAGCAATGCCCTCCGAAGTTCCGGTAAACATGTAGGAGGAGGTTGACGGGCTGCAAATCGTCGGCCAAGCATGTCCCACACGTGCTCTACTGGATTCAAGTCCGGTGAGAATGCTGGCCAGTCCATACGAGTGATATCCTCCGATTGAAGGCATTCGCTTACGATGTTTGCACGGTGAGGACGGGCGTTGTCATCCATAAACACAAATTGTGCGCCCATGGCGCCCCGAAACAAACGTACATGTTGTTCCAGAATGACGTCCCGATAGATTTGGCTTGTCATGGTTCCAATTTGAACATGCAGGTCAGTTCTGGAAGCCAGAATAATTCCACCCCAAACGAGCACTCCTGCACCACTGTAATGGTGTCGTTCATTGATGTTTTCTTGGTGGTAACGGGTACCTGGAGCTCTCCATATGAAAGTCCGGCGAGAATCAGACTGGAAGCTAAACTTTGGACTCGTCGGAAAACATCACACAAGCCCACTGTTGCGGTGTCCACAATGTATGCTCTCTACCCCAAGCTAACCGCATGCGACAGTGAGTTGCAGTAAGTGGAACGCATCTGACAGGTCTATGAGCCATATAGACCAATCTGCCCTAATCGTCTGTACACGGTCTGCCTTGAAATTGTCGTACCAGTGGCTGAAGAGAGCTGATGTGACAGGTCTGAGGCTGTGCTCCGCCTGTTTCTTTTGGCAGTAACTGCCAAATACCGGTCGTCTTTCGGTGCTGTAACGTCTACTCACATTACCATCATCTTGGAATCGTTGCCAAAGCCTGGAGATGACACTCTGGGCAATTCCAAGTTCGTCTGATACTTCCAGTTGGGTACGCCCACATTGCATACGGCCGATAATTCTACCACGTAAAAAATCCTCTAAATGCGTTTTTTGTGTCATAACTATTCGGTTATTGTACTGAAATGCTTATAAAGCGCCTGCGAACAATTTTATTTCTTTGCCTGTATTCCTTATATATCACTCTCTTACACTCTCGTCATTGTGACGTACCATCGGTGTCATTTCCTGAAATTTGCATATGATTCTTGAAGATGTGTGTAGTGATTTTACAGGTGATATATTTATTTTAGAGTTCGATTTCCGCGTGACTCCGAATTATCCTTAATTTATGGACATGAGTGTAAATGCACCTATGTACCAAATTTCGTACCCGTGGGTCTATTAGGTTACGCGCAGTGCGAACGAAATACACACACACACACGAAAAAAAAAAAAAAAAAAAAAAAAAAAAAAAAAAAAAAAAAAGGCAAATTTACAACAAAACACAAAGATGCAAAATGTTTGCAGTCTGAGAAGACTGATGACAGAATATTTAAATTTAAAAGTAGCTCATCAAGAAGAATCTACTAGGTCAAAAAAAAAAAAAAAAAAAAAAATTCAGAGCATGATTGTAACAAACACTGTTTGAAAATGTATTTACAGTGCAATATTAGCATGCAAGCATATATTTGTGAATGTATTGACCTTAGTGTTCAAAATAATTTGTGCGAACACATTCTTTCAGCAGTAATGTACAACAGAAGTGAAACAGGCTATTCTGGAGCAATCATGAAAAGAAGGAGTACAAAATTTAGAAAAACCACACATAAACTTCACTTCTGAGAAATCAACTATCATATTTTTTTAATCACTAGTGAAAATGAAATCCAAAAATTGGGCAATGAAAATAAAAATTTGCAGACTACATTAACAGACAAAATATTTCAGCAAATCATGCAACATTTAAATGCTGTTCAAAAATTATTACAGTTGTTAGAAAACTGCAACACAAATCAAAAAATATATATGCATTAAATTTGAATCTAAAAAGTAAAAAGATTATTCTACAAAAAATATTTTTCTCAACAAAAATTTGTAAAAAAATGAAAACTGAACAAACCTACACCAAATGAAACTGAAAAATTGACAGATATTTTGTTAGGACAGCCTGTCATTAGCAAAGGAAATGATCATGACAATTCAATACAGAAACATCACTAATAAGTGAACTTTATATTACTATTTTGTCTGACAAAGAAATTTAATCATAAAAGCTAATCATTACTTTTACTGTTAACTGCTCCTGTAAGTTTCTTTCTTTCTATGTTAATAATTTAGAACAAACTATGAGAGATTAAATTATTATTTCAAGTGGCTTTAGAAATTTTAAGATGTTTAAGAGCTAATTTCGTCCAGGAAATCTGTTTGCTAAATGAAAGTGTGCTATGATTAAAGAAAACATTTGTAAATAATCAAACTTTTCAAAATAACATCTGACTAATGTAATATGTTTTGTCAATCACATAATGACTAAAATTCTACTTTTTTTTTAAAAAAATTTTTGCTGTAAATATTATTTGTTGAATATTTTAAAGATAATAAAAATATATAATGAAAATTTTGTGCATGCGCTTAATGTTGTAGGTAATTTCGAATGCTTCATCCCAAAACTTTAATTCTTTATTCTGATTTGTAAGAAAAGAAAAGAAAAAAAAAAAAAAAAAAACACTTTACATTTATTAATAATAATGTGTATCCAACTTTTTATTAATTTCATAGAAGAATTTTATCTAGAATGTTGAATACTTGTAAATGCATTCACAGTCATCTACTTCCTTTTTTTTTATTAACAAAAAAGCTCATTGAGCTGTTCATTCATACAATGCTCGAAAAAGTCATCCTTATTACAAACAATGCATATTTTCCTATAGCTTTAAAATTAGTTAAATTATTTCCTTATACAAAATAGTTCCTTATGTTATCTCAAGAACGAAAACAGCCACTTCATATGGCACTGAACTGCAGTTCAGAACTAATCATTTATAAAATTTCATTATGCAATAAATCTTTTTTTTAACTGCAGTTTGATAGTGATTCTGTATAAATTGCATTCATAACCTGATAGAATAATAACTAATTGCACAGATATTTTTTTTTATATGACACAGATGCTTAAACAGTGTGATGTCCTATAAATTATTTCATGTATGTTAATATAAAAGTTGACATGTAAAAATAATATTTTTGAAACTCGGATTAAATAATCAATGATTCAGCAACCGCCAAAATGCAAAAACAAGCAGCACCAGGAGATATTTTCAGAAGGCATAATAATCTAATATAGTATGGAAAACTTGAGATTATGAAAGAAAATAAGATTAGACTATAAAACTATATGAAGAATTTCATGTTTACATCGTCAGCCATTCACGATTACTCCGCCTATAAATGACGTCATTTTCAAGTCAAACATAATTGGCCAACATCAGAAGGGTATGGCGCGGAGTCTAGCTTCTCGTCGAAAGTAACGTTTATCGAGTTCAAACTTCTGACACTACTTTTTTTCTTCATCGATTCAACATAAATTAAATCACTCATCAAACTGCGATATGGACTGCAACAGCAAGTGCCAGCAATTCGGTTAATTTTTATTACTAATTTCAATTTTTATTTGTACTTATGGACTGAATTTTCACTATGCACTAATTTAAATTTATTTTCTAATAAAATTGAATTGTTTTCGTTTTATTAATGTGTAATATGGCTTCATTCAAGACCAACTTATATTTAAAGGCCTGCCAGACTGAACGAAGTTACGGTTCCCGGTTTTCAGTAGCTTTCGTGAATTCATCACTAGGTAGCGCTCGCATTCTGCTACACTTCTGCTATACGTTCTCCATTTGTAATGTGCCTTGTTATTAACAAAAAGTGTATTTTATTAAAATGGGCCGCTGTAACTAATGGTAACATAGGATGGTACATTGTTACGTGCTATACTGTAAAGTTTTCTTCCTTTTAAAAAAATTTTTACGATTCAATTTAAATAATTATTCGCAACATATAACTGTAGGACGGATAGCATTTCCATCAGTTTCATGTAATACAGATTTAATACAAATACATAATACAAATTTCTTAAAAGCGATCATCACGTAAAATTTTAAAGCTTTAAAATTCTTTTGATGTTTCTTTCGCTCAGCTTTTGAGCTTAAACAAGCTTCTTAATATGTGTGTTCAGCTTCATATCCTTTTTTTTTTTTCGTCTTCCTGAAATAAAAAATATCATAATTTTTCTCATCAGACTGGAGATAATCTCTGTTTTCTGCATAAATGATATTTTAACCTATCATATATATATATATATGAATTTAATGCAATTAAAATTTAGGAATGAATCCACATATATATTTTATAACAAATGCTAATTCCACTAGCTTTTTTACGAAAGTTATTACTTTATAGCTCTCGTATTTGTTATCTCTGATCCAGAAACACTTGAATGCTGCCTGTACTAGCTTCAAAAATTTAAAGTGCATATCTCATTTTAATTCGTGTTATGTATCAATATGCTGTGCATGAATTTGTATCTACTTGGTTGAGTGTTTTGTGGTTACACTTGAAGTAATGGAGATTCATGTCGAATCCATATATCTCTATTAATCCATATATGTAATTAATAGAGTTAATACTTTTTGTTTTAGGGAATATGGCTTTATTTTTTAAAATATGCTGTCAATGATATTGAAATACTTGGTATTCAACACTAGCAGTCTCAAAATTTTATATTCCCTCCCTCCCAAACTAGTTACTACACTTAGGTCGAAAGTTTTGTCCCAAATTAGGTGCTTTTAGTAAATAGAGTCATAAATAACTTTCGATGCAGTTTAGTAGATGGACATCAGTAAAATTATAAGGTGTACTACAAGGAATGTAACGCTACATACTAGGTTTTCATTCTCAGTTTTTATTTTTCACTAATGTAGCACTTGTTTTGGGACAATTTTATGGACGCAAATTTAGGCGGTCCGCACGATCTTCAGCCACGCCCCGTTTTGTAAGGACTATACCGCCCGTATTTCAGAAAGATCGTGTTTATGTGATTAAAGCCGAGGGCTGTCTGCCGAACGTGAGGGATGCCTTCGTGGAAACATTTCTAAGGCAAACTTGCTCGTATAGACAAGGCAGATCATTGAATTTATATTTAATTACCCTGAAGATTTTAAGCGATTACTGATGGGAGAGTACTTACAAAATGGGGCGTGGCTTAAGGGTGTGGTAAAGCTGGATTTTTGAAACTAATTTGGTACTGATTTAAGGAGGGAATTCTCGGTAACTAAAGTTGTTCTTGATTGATAACGTAGCACCCTGAAATTTCTGGAAAAAATGCAAGCAAAATCATAAAATCTTCAGCATTAATAATCAGTACTGGAATGTAGCAACTAATTTCGGACAGATGGAGTATATGATTCGTTGTGAATTAATGTCATACATGTTATTATTATATGCTGTAGGTGATATTGAAATACTTGGTATTCATCACTAACAGGCTTAAAATTTTATATAACATTCATTGTGATTAATGTCATGTATGTCATTATTATATGCTGTCGGTGTAAAAGGTGATGGATCATGATTCTTCGCCACCAGGATTTGGCGACTGGGTCCCCTAATCCCCAGTGGCCCTTTAGAAGGGGAAGTATATGAGTTATTTTCTCCCGCCTTTCTGCATGCCCTCGTAATGTAACGGTACCACACTTGACGCGTATTCGAATGGTCCAGGTTTGAATTCCGGCGACGGCATTGCTCATTGTTCGTCTTTCCTGCTTCCAAAATAACGTAATAATTCTACAGTGGCTCCCAAACTCTTGATATTGAAATATTTGGTATTATTTGGAATATCTGTAGTGTTGCGTTTATTCTTCAGAGCTCTAAATCTGCATTAAAATGTATTTTATATTAATGAAATAGTCTTCAGTACCTAAAATCAAATCTCTTTTATAAATACTTTTTCTCTTATGTATTATCAAATTTTAGATCATCATTTATTAATTTCTTGATAACATACTTAATAGTGTCTCTAAATTATTTTGTTGCACAGGACAACTGATATTAATAAGATGAAAATTTTGCTCTGAAATAGTTCTGAAGCTACTTGCTAACTTCGTACTATATAAATAATTTAAAAGTAAAACATGTGCTCTAAATTACTCTTAAACAGGAATAGGTAGCTCTAATAAGTACAATTAAAATTAGCGTAGATGGAAGCAGGAATTAAAATCAGATTCAAGTAGCTGACGGATATATATGAAAAAAGAAAAGTGGGATAGCTTGAAATTCCATACTTTCTTTCTAAATGAAAATATTTTCATTACACTAAAGAATATTTTCACACTGGCAAGCCTTGAGTATAAGTTGGCCTTGTTTCATTATTACATTTTTTACGATTTTTTAGAACAACTTTCACTTCATTATCTCACCACCAGATGGCTGCACTATGCAAGAAGCAGTTTAGATGCAGTTTTGAAGATAGCTTGTCTAGTGTGAAATTGTAGAAAATAATAATAAATAATGATTAATTGTAAAATAAAAAATACTGTTTGAATGTAAATATTACAAGTTTATTGGTAAAGTGTTTTTTGTAATTTTCTAATTCTTTGTTTAATTATTTTAAATTCCTAATTTTTCACTCTGTGTTTTAACTTGAACTCAACTGCAACTTTGAACTGAACAGAGAGTATGTCTATCTCAAGGAGGTTAGAATAGACCTCCTTGGTCTATCTCTGAGTTGTAAAACCATGTGTTGGACTGGGCGTGTGGAGTTTGTGTCAATAAAACTCTTGCATTATTTAATTTATTTTTTGCTGATTTATTTTACTGTATCAAGATTATTATCAATGTTCAATATTGGTTTACTCACTAAAATACTTTTTCTTCGGATTCATTTGATATCTCCAGGACATAGATAATCCAGACATGCACATAGATAACACGGACACTTTCATGAGGGAAAATCTTTAGAGTTTCTAATCTTACACGATTTTTTAAAATTGTGAAATATATGCCCGACTTTACCATGCATTTTTTACTCAATTTGTTTTGCACGGTTTTCTTAGGAACGTATTTACCGTGTAAAAAAGATCTGATGTGTACACCACATGACTTCATTGTACGGAATATTAAGTTATACGCATTTTTTCTTGCATTTCATTTAAACTTATTTGATTGAATTAAATTTACTTCGCTGACAGCGCATAAACCACAATAGAATAAATGTATTTTTTAAAATTTCCTCTATTTGTTTACCATAGCGACACTCTGGCGCTATGTTCACTTAACAGTATTATATTTCGTTCATATTATAACTCAGAATGAACAAAATTTATATCATTTAAAGAATTATCTAATCGTTGCCGCATGTTCTATTCAAATAATATAATAAAGCTAGAGCGATGTATAAAAGAAATTAAGCAAAAGAAACAGTTTTTCACAGACGATTGAGTATTTCTCATTCATTTATTTCAGTTCTCACTTTGCTACAAGGCAAAAATACATAAAAACTCAAAATATCTGTATTAAAAATTAAAAATCAATCTTAAACACTTATTTCCTCGAAAAAATTCCAGAAAGGATTAAGCATGATTTAATTCGCAGTGTTTTCCTGTATTATAACTTTCGAAATTGTTTCAATAGCGTTTAAAACAGATCAGTTGAAAAGCAGAAAAAGTGATATATTGATTTAATATGCTTGTAATTAATGTAATTGATATGGTATGTATGATTATAAGTACATTAATTATATGCACTATATAGATAATTATATGACATAATTTAATTATTATTAATATAAAAATACAGGATGTAATATTATTAGACTAAACATAATATATTTGTCACATAATTTTTACCTATCCACATAAAGGTGTTGTAACAGCCAGATGATATAACCATAAGAACAGTAAGGGGTGCTCCTGGAGCCATTTTCGGAGCTGGCTACGCACGTCCCAAACCATTAACATAGACCAGAAATAGTCAAAGGCTTAAATTCATTACATCTCTGAATGTAATAAGCGCAAAATTCCAAAAATTACACCAATGAATGCAATAATTCCACGAAAGGGCTGCTCAATAGGCTTCAGTGTATAAAATTTTAGTAATTAACATGAATGAAACTACAGCATGTAAATCTCCAAAATTTGGAGAACCTTTTGCGTTTGCAGAACAAGAGGATGAAAAAAAAAATCGTGTTATAGCAAAAATTGTTATAATATAAATTAAGAATATAGAATTCTAAACTATTATTAAATGTATTGAGTTTTATTGTATGTGCAACAAACTAAAATAAGTTTTGATTAAAAATTACCAATAAAACACAAAAATGATGTATTTCTGTGACTAAAACCTGCCAATCTATTTTTCAGTTAATAAACTCACATCCAGGTGGAAACACCCAGGTGTGGGAACCGTAATCTGAACATTACATAAAATTAGATAACTAAGTAATAAATTCCGTTTAATGCTATTAAGGGTGTTTGCATTGGTGGACAACTTAAAACATCAAGTGAATGCTTCACAAATGTTCATTAATAAAATGCAGAACAATTTATCACATCAGAATTAACTATCCGTACCATGCGGGTAAGTATAATTGAAGTCAGAAATTTAAAGTTAATAAAAGATATTTAAACTGAATGTATCAGACTTCTAATTAATAAATCTTGCAAATTCTGCGTGTCTCTTTCATAATTAATTCCCTTCCATGAGTAATACGTAATATTTCGATGATTACCATTAATGAAATTAAGCATTTAGTTCCGATAACTTAAAATACGTCTGTGATAATTTATAACAAACCTCTAAAGGATATGAATCTTGCTTACGCACTGCAACAACCGGCAAATGGCTGAAATCAAATTTTCCACTTCGGCTTGGGTTAGCTATTTCGACATAGAGTAATAGGCGTTAATTCAAAAGCAACTGCACCTACAACAAAATGTTCCAATATTATGCTTATTATGTTAAACATTTTGTCGAATGTTTTGTCTACCAGTTTCTTCTTCCAAGGTTGCTGTTAAAAATTTTTAAATAAGCATTGCTCGTAGCTCGAGTCCATTAAAGACTCCATTCTTAAAAGAAAATACTTTGCCAATTCAAGGCAAAGTATTGACTTGAAATATATTGTTGATCGATCTGTAGTAAACCCGCCAGCGGCAGAGTGGTAAAGATCACTGACGCTGGGATTTCGGTCCAACGTTCGAATACCGCGAACGGGCTTGCTGCATGGTCGTTTTCGTGTTTTTTACCATGTGTGAAGTTTATACGAGCCACTCTCCCTTAGAAAGTCCTCCACGAAGGCATCCCTCCCTTTATTTAGCAGCATCTAGGTTGAACATTTTGTCTCAAATTAGTTGCTACATTTCAAGTAGGTGGAGTCATTAGTAACTTTCGATTCTGTTAGTAAATTAACAGCAGTATACAATAAATATATATTATATATTGTAATACAATAACTAGTTACGGTGTTATATTCATTGTAACAAATATACAATGAATATAACACCGTAACTAGATTTCCATTCTCAGTTTTTACTTTCCACAAATGTAGCAGTTTTTTCGAAGCAAATTTACAGGGTTCAGGTGCTATTAAAAGCCACGCCCCATTTCGTAAGGACTGCCCCCAGTATATTCGAAAGTGGCTCGCATACACGAGACAGATCACTGAATCAAGGCCTGCCAGACTGAACGAAATTCCAGTTACCAGTTTTCAGTGGCTTTCATGAAATTCATCACTAGATGGCGCTCTCGTTCTGCTACACTTTTACTATACGTTCTCTATTTGTAATGTGGCTCGTTATTAACGAAAAGTGTATTTTATTAAAACGTGCCGCTGTAACTAATAGTAACATAGAATGGTATATTGTTGCGTGCTATACGGCAAAGTTTTGTTCCTTTTAAAAAATTGGTTACGATTCAATTTACATAATTATTCACAACATATAACAGTAGGACGGATAGCATTTCCATCAGTTTCATGTAACATTTGAAGTAGGTGGAGTCATAAATAACTTTCGATACAGTTTAGTAGATGGACAACAGTAAAATTATAAGGTGTACTACAAGGAATGTAATGATTGCATACTAGGTTTTCATTCTCAGTTTTTACTTTACACAGATGTAGCACTTATTTTGAGACAATTTTATCGACGCAAAGTTAGGCGATCCGCACGCTCTTCAGCCACGTCCAATTTTGTAAGGACTACACCGCCCGTATTTCAGAAAGATCGTGTTTATGTGATTAAAGCGAAGCCTCGAGCTCTGTCTGCCTAAAGTGAGGGATGCCTTCGTGGAAAAATTTCTGAGGCTAACTTGCTCATATAGACAAGACAGATCATTGAATTTATATTTAATTACGCTGAAGATTTTAAGCGATTCCTGATAGCAGAGTACTTACAAAATGGGGCGTGGCTTAAGGGTGTGCTGGATTTTTGAAACTAATTTGCTACTGGTTTAAGGAGGGAATGCTCGGTAAGTAAAATTGTTGTTGATTGATAACGTAGCACCCTGAAATTTCTGGAAAAAGTGCGAACAAAATCATAAAATCTTCAGCATTAATAATCAGTACTGGAATGTAGCAACTAATTTCGGACAGATAGAGTATATGATTCGTTGTGAATTAATGTCATACATGTTATTATTATATGCTGTAGGTGATATTGAAATACTTGGTATTCATCACTAACAGGCTTAAAATTTTATATAACATTCATTGTGATTAATGTCATGTATGTCATTATTATATGCTGTCGGTGTAAAAGGTGATGGATCATGATTCTTCGCCACCAGGATTTGGCGACTCGGTCCCCTAATCCCCAGTGGCCCTTTAGAAGGGGAAGTATATGAGGTATTTTCTCCCGCCTTTCTGCATGCCCTCGTAATGTAACGGTACCACACTTGACGCGTATTCGAATGGTCCAGGTTTGAATTCCGGCGGCGGCATTGCTCATTGTTCGTCTTTCCTGCTTCCAAAATAACGTAATAATTCTACAGTGGCTCCCAAACTCTTGATATTGAAATATTTGGTATTATTTGGAATATCTGTAGTGTTGCGTTTATTCTTCAGAGCTCTAAATCTGCATTAAAATGTATTTTATATTAATGAAATAGTCTTCAGTACCTAAAATCAAATCTCTTTTATAAATACTTTTTCTCTTATGTATTATCAAATTTTAGATCATCATTTATTAATTTCTTGATAACATACTTAATAGTGTCTCTAAATTATTTTGTTGCACAGGACAACTGATATTAATAAGATGAAAATTTTGCTCTGAAATAGTTCTGAAGCTACTTGCTAACTTCGTACTATATAAATAATTTAAAAGTAAAACATGTGCTCTAAATTACTCTTAAACAGGAATAGGTAGCTCTAATAAGTACAATTAAAATTAGCGTAGATGGAAGCAGGAATTAAAATCAGATTCAAGTAGCTGACGGATATATATGAAAAAAGAAAAGTGGGATAGCTTGAAATTCCATACTTTCTTTCTAAATGAAAATATTTTCATTACACTAAAGAATATTTTCACACTGGCAAGCCTTGAGTATAAGTTGGCCTTGTTTCATTATTACATTTTTTACGATTTTTTAGAACAACTTTCACTTCATTATCTCACCACCAGATGGCTGCACTATGCAAGAAGCAGTTTAGATGCAGTTTTGAAGATAGCTTGTCTAGTGTGAAATTGTAGAAAATAATAATAAATAATGATTAATTGTAAAATAAAAAATACTGTTTGAATGTAAATATTACAAGTTTATTGGTAAAGTGTTTTTTGTAATTTTCTAATTCTTTGTTTAATTATTTTAAATTCCTAATTTTTCACTCTGTGTTTTAACTTGAACTCAACTGCAACTTTGAACTGAACAGAGAGTATGTCTATCTCAAGGAGGTTAGAATAGACCTCCTTGGTCTATCTCTGAGTTGTAAAACCATGTGTTGGACTGGGCGTGTGGAGTTTGTGTCAATAAAACTCTTGCATTATTTAATTTATTTTTTGCTGATTTATTTTACTGTATCAAGATTATTATCAATGTTCAATATTGGTTTACTCACTAAAATACTTTTTCTTCGGATTCATTTGATATCTCCAGGACATAGATAATCCAGACATGCACATAGATAACACGGACACTTTCATGAGGGAAAATCTTTAGAGTTTCTAATCTTACACGATTTTTTAAAATTGTGAAATATATGCCCGACTTTACCATGCATTTTTTACTCAATTTGTTTTGCACGGTTTTCTTAGGAACGTATTTACCGTGTAAAAAAGATCTGATGTGTACACCACATGACTTCATTGTACGGAATATTAAGTTATACGCATTTTTTCTTGCATTTCATTTAAACTTATTTGATTGAATTAAATTTACTTCGCTGACAGCGCATAAACCACAATAGAATAAATGTATTTTTTAAAATTTCCTCTATTTGTTTACCATAGCGACACTCTGGCGCTATGTTCACTTAACAGTATTATATTTCGTTCATATTATAACTCAGAATGAACAAAATTTATATCATTTAAAGAATTATCTAATCGTTGCCGCATGTTCTATTCAAATAATATAATAAAGCTAGAGCGATGTATAAAAGAAATTAAGCAAAAGAAACAGTTTTTCACAGACGATTGAGTATTTCTCATTCATTTATTTCAGTTCTCACTTTGCTACAAGGCAAAAATACATAAAAACTCAAAATATCTGTATTAAAAATTAAAAATCAATCTTAAACACTTATTTCCTCGAAAAAATTCCAGAAAGGATTAAGCATGATTTAATTCGCAGTGTTTTCCTGTATTATAACTTTCGAAATTGTTTCAATAGCGTTTAAAACAGATCAGTTGAAAAGCAGAAAAAGTGATATATTGATTTAATATGCTTGTAATTAATGTAATTGATATGGTATGTATGATTATAAGTACATTAATTATATGCACTATATAGATAATTATATGACATAATTTAATTATTATTAATATAAAAATACAGGATGTAATATTATTAGACTAAACATAATATATTTGTCACATAATTTTTACCTATCCACATAAAGGTGTTGTAACAGCCAGATGATATAACCATAAGAACAGTAAGGGGTGCTCCTGGAGCCATTTTCGGAGCTGGCTACGCACGTCCCAAACCATTAACATAGACCAGAAATAGTCAAAGGCTTAAATTCATTACATCTCTGAATGTAATAAGCGCAAAATTCCAAAAATTACACCAATGAATGCAATAATTCCACGAAAGGGCTGCTCAATAGGCTTCAGTGTATAAAATTTTAGTAATTAACATGAATGAAACTACAGCATGTAAATCTCCAAAATTTGGAGAACCTTTTGCGTTTGCAGAACAAGAGGATGAAAAAAAAAATCGTGTTATAGCAAAAATTGTTATAATATAAATTAAGAATATAGAATTCTAAACTATTATTAAATGTATTGAGTTTTATTGTATGTGCAACAAACTAAAATAAGTTTTGATTAAAAATTACCAATAAAACACAAAAATGATGTATTTCTGTGACTAAAACCTGCCAATCTATTTTTCAGTTAATAAACTCACATCCAGGTGGAAACACCCAGGTGTGGGAACCGTAATCTGAACATTACATAAAATTAGATAACTAAGTAATAAATTCCGTTTAATGCTATTAAGGGTGTTTGCATTGGTGGACAACTTAAAACATCAAGTGAATGCTTCACAAATGTTCATTAATAAAATGCAGAACAATTTATCACATCAGAATTAACTATCCGTACCATGCGGGTAAGTATAATTGAAGTCAGAAATTTAAAGTTAATAAAAGATATTTAAACTGAATGTATCAGACTTCTAATTAATAAATCTTGCAAATTCTGCGTGTCTCTTTCATAATTAATTCCCTTCCATGAGTAATACGTAATATTTCGATGATTACCATTAATGAAATTAAGCATTTAGTTCCGATAACTTAAAATACGTCTGTGATAATTTATAACAAACCTCTAAAGGATATGAATCTTGCTTACGCACTGCAACAACCGGCAAATGGCTGAAATCAAATTTTCCACTTCGGCTTGGGTTAGCTATTTCGACATAGAGTAATAGGCGTTAATTCAAAAGCAACTGCACCTACAACAAAATGTTCCAATATTATGCTTATTATGTTAAACATTTTGTCGAATGTTTTGTCTACCAGTTTCTTCTTCCAAGGTTGCTGTTAAAAATTTTTAAATAAGCATTGCTCGTAGCTCGAGTCCATTAAAGACTCCATTCTTAAAAGAAAATACTTTGCCAATTCAAGGCAAAGTATTGACTTGAAATATATTGTTGATCGATCTGTAGTAAACCCGCCAGCGGCAGAGTGGTAAAGATCACTGACGCTGGGATTTCGGTCCAACGTTCGAATACCGCGAACGGGCTTGCTGCATGGTCGTTTTCGTGTTTTTTACCATGTGTGAAGTTTATACGAGCCACTCTCCCTTAGAAAGTCCTCCACGAAGGCATCCCTCCCTTTATTTAGCAGCATCTAGGTTGAACATTTTGTCTCAAATTAGTTGCTACATTTCAAGTAGGTGGAGTCATTAGTAACTTTCGATTCTGTTAGTAAATTAACAGCAGTATACAATAAATATATATTATATATTGTAATACAATAACTAGTTACGGTGTTATATTCATTGTAACAAATATACAATGAATATAACACCGTAACTAGATTTCCATTCTCAGTTTTTACTTTCCACAAATGTAGCAGTTTTTTCGAAGCAAATTTACAGGGTTCAGGTGCTATTAAAAGCCACGCCCCATTTCGTAAGGACTGCCCCCAGTATATTCGAAAGTGGCTCGCATACACGAGACAGATCACTGAATCAAGGCCTGCCAGACTGAACGAAATTCCAGTTACCAGTTTTCAGTGGCTTTCATGAAATTCATCACTAGATGGCGCTCTCGTTCTGCTACACTTTTACTATACGTTCTCTATTTGTAATGTGGCTCGTTATTAACGAAAAGTGTATTTTATTAAAACGTGCCGCTGTAACTAATAGTAACATAGAATGGTATATTGTTGCGTGCTATACGGCAAAGTTTTGTTCCTTTTAAAAAATTGGTTACGATTCAATTTACATAATTATTCACAACATATAACAGTAGGACGGATAGCATTTCCATCAGTTTCATGTAACATTTGAAGTAGGTGGAGTCATAAATAACTTTCGATACAGTTTAGTAGATGGACAACAGTAAAATTATAAGGTGTACTACAAGGAATGTAATGATTGCATACTAGGTTTTCATTCTCAGTTTTTACTTTACACAGATGTAGCACTTATTTTGAGACAATTTTATCGACGCAAAGTTAGGCGATCCGCACGCTCTTCAGCCACGTCCAATTTTGTAAGGACTACACCGCCCGTATTTCAGAAAGATCGTGTTTATGTGATTAAAGCGAAGCCTCGAGCTCTGTCTGCCTAAAGTGAGGGATGCCTTCGTGGAAAAATTTCTGAGGCTAACTTGCTCATATAGACAAGACAGATCATTGAATTTATATTTAATTACGCTGAAGATTTTAAGCGATTCCTGATAGCAGAGTACTTACAAAATGGGGCGTGGCTTAAGGGTGTGCTGGATTTTTGAAACTAATTTGCTACTGGTTTAAGGAGGGAATGCTCGGTAAGTAAAATTGTTGTTGATTGATAACGTAGCACCCTGAAATTTCTGGAAAAAGTGCGAACAAAATCATAAAATCTTCAGCATTAATAATCAGTACTGGAATGTAGCAACTAATTTCGGACAGATAGAGTATATGATTCGTTGTGAATTAATGTCATACATGTTATTATTATATGCTGTAGGTGATATTGAAATACTTGGTATTCATCACTAACAGGCTTAAAATTTTATATAACATTCATTGTGATTAATGTCATGTATGTCATTATTATATGCTGTCGGTGTAAAAGGTGATGGATCATGATTCTTCGCCACCAGGATTTGGCGACTCGGTCCCCTAATCCCCAGTGGCCCTTTAGAAGGGGAAGTATATGAGGTATTTTCTCCCGCCTTTCTGCATGCCCTCGTAATGTAACGGTACCACACTTGACGCGTATTCGAATGGTCCAGGTTTGAATTCCGGCGGCGGCATTGCTCATTGTTCGTCTTTCCTGCTTCCAAAATAACGTAATAATTCTACAGTGGCTCCCAAACTCTTGATATTGAAATATTTGGTATTATTTGGAATATCTGTAGTGTTGCGTTTATTCTTCAGAGCTCTAAATCTGCATTAAAATGTATTTTATATTAATGAAATAGTCTTCAGTACCTAAAATCAAATCTCTTTTATAAATACTTTTTCTCTTATGTATTATCAAATTTTAGATCATCATTTATTAATTTCTTGATAACATACTTAATAGTGTCTCTAAATTATTTTGTTGCACAGGACAACTGATATTAATAAGATGAAAATTTTGCTCTGAAATAGTTCTGAAGCTACTTGCTAACTTCGTACTATATAAATAATTTAAAAGTAAAACATGTGCTCTAAATTACTCTTAAACAGGAATAGGTAGCTCTAATAAGTACAATTAAAATTAGCGTAGATGGAAGCAGGAATTAAAATCAGATTCAAGTAGCTGACGGATATATATGAAAAAAGAAAAGTGGGATAGCTTGAAATTCCATACTTTCTTTCTAAATGAAAATATTTTCATTACACTAAAGAATATTTTCACACTGGCAAGCCTTGAGTATAAGTTGGCCTTGTTTCATTATTACATTTTTTACGATTTTTTAGAACAACTTTCACTTCATTATCTCACCACCAGATGGCTGCACTATGCAAGAAGCAGTTTAGATGCAGTTTTGAAGATAGCTTGTCTAGTGTGAAATTGTAGAAAATAATAATAAATAATGATTAATTGTAAAATAAAAAATACTGTTTGAATGTAAATATTACAAGTTTATTGGTAAAGTGTTTTTTGTAATTTTCTAATTCTTTGTTTAATTATTTTAAATTCCTAATTTTTCACTCTGTGTTTTAACTTGAACTCAACTGCAACTTTGAACTGAACAGAGAGTATGTCTATCTCAAGGAGGTTAGAATAGACCTCCTTGGTCTATCTCTGAGTTGTAAAACCATGTGTTGGACTGGGCGTGTGGAGTTTGTGTCAATAAAACTCTTGCATTATTTAATTTATTTTTTGCTGATTTATTTTACTGTATCAAGATTATTATCAATGTTCAATATTGGTTTACTCACTAAAATACTTTTTCTTCGGATTCATTTGATATCTCCAGGACATAGATAATCCAGACATGCACATAGATAACACGGACACTTTCATGAGGGAAAATCTTTAGAGTTTCTAATCTTACACGATTTTTTAAAATTGTGAAATATATGCCCGACTTTACCATGCATTTTTTACTCAATTTGTTTTGCACGGTTTTCTTAGGAACGTATTTACCGTGTAAAAAAGATCTGATGTGTACACCACATGACTTCATTGTACGGAATATTAAGTTATACGCATTTTTTCTTGCATTTCATTTAAACTTATTTGATTGAATTAAATTTACTTCGCTGACAGCGCATAAACCACAATAGAATAAATGTATTTTTTAAAATTTCCTCTATTTGTTTACCATAGCGACACTCTGGCGCTATGTTCACTTAACAGTATTATATTTCGTTCATATTATAACTCAGAATGAACAAAATTTATATCATTTAAAGAATTATCTAATCGTTGCCGCATGTTCTATTCAAATAATATAATAAAGCTAGAGCGATGTATAAAAGAAATTAAGCAAAAGAAACAGTTTTTCACAGACGATTGAGTATTTCTCATTCATTTATTTCAGTTCTCACTTTGCTACAAGGCAAAAATACATAAAAACTCAAAATATCTGTATTAAAAATTAAAAATCAATCTTAAACACTTATTTCCTCGAAAAAATTCCAGAAAGGATTAAGCATGATTTAATTCGCAGTGTTTTCCTGTATTATAACTTTCGAAATTGTTTCAATAGCGTTTAAAACAGATCAGTTGAAAAGCAGAAAAAGTGATATATTGATTTAATATGCTTGTAATTAATGTAATTGATATGGTATGTATGATTATAAGTACATTAATTATATGCACTATATAGATAATTATATGACATAATTTAATTATTATTAATATAAAAATACAGGATGTAATATTATTAGACTAAACATAATATATTTGTCACATAATTTTTACCTATCCACATAAAGGTGTTGTAACAGCCAGATGATATAACCATAAGAACAGTAAGGGGTGCTCCTGGAGCCATTTTCGGAGCTGGCTACGCACGTCCCAAACCATTAACATAGACCAGAAATAGTCAAAGGCTTAAATTCATTACATCTCTGAATGTAATAAGCGCAAAATTCCAAAAATTACACCAATGAATGCAATAATTCCACGAAAGGGCTGCTCAATAGGCTTCAGTGTATAAAATTTTAGTAATTAACATGAATGAAACTACAGCATGTAAATCTCCAAAATTTGGAGAACCTTTTGCGTTTGCAGAACAAGAGGATGAAAAAAAAAATCGTGTTATAGCAAAAATTGTTATAATATAAATTAAGAATATAGAATTCTAAACTATTATTAAATGTATTGAGTTTTATTGTATGTGCAACAAACTAAAATAAGTTTTGATTAAAAATTACCAATAAAACACAAAAATGATGTATTTCTGTGACTAAAACCTGCCAATCTATTTTTCAGTTAATAAACTCACATCCAGGTGGAAACACCCAGGTGTGGGAACCGTAATCTGAACATTACATAAAATTAGATAACTAAGTAATAAATTCCGTTTAATGCTATTAAGGGTGTTTGCATTGGTGGACAACTTAAAACATCAAGTGAATGCTTCACAAATGTTCATTAATAAAATGCAGAACAATTTATCACATCAGAATTAACTATCCGTACCATGCGGGTAAGTATAATTGAAGTCAGAAATTTAAAGTTAATAAAAGATATTTAAACTGAATGTATCAGACTTCTAATTAATAAATCTTGCAAATTCTGCGTGTCTCTTTCATAATTAATTCCCTTCCATGAGTAATACGTAATATTTCGATGATTACCATTAATGAAATTAAGCATTTAGTTCCGATAACTTAAAATACGTCTGTGATAATTTATAACAAACCTCTAAAGGATATGAATCTTGCTTACGCACTGCAACAACCGGCAAATGGCTGAAATCAAATTTTCCACTTCGGCTTGGGTTAGCTATTTCGACATAGAGTAATAGGCGTTAATTCAAAAGCAACTGCACCTACAACAAAATGTTCCAATATTATGCTTATTATGTTAAACATTTTGTCGAATGTTTTGTCTACCAGTTTCTTCTTCCAAGGTTGCTGTTAAAAATTTTTAAATAAGCATTGCTCGTAGCTCGAGTCCATTAAAGACTCCATTCTTAAAAGAAAATACTTTGCCAATTCAAGGCAAAGTATTGACTTGAAATATATTGTTGATCGATCTGTAGTAAACCCGCCAGCGGCAGAGTGGTAAAGATCACTGACGCTGGGATTTCGGTCCAACGTTCGAATACCGCGAACGGGCTTGCTGCATGGTCGTTTTCGTGTTTTTCACCATGTGTGAAGTTTATACGAGCCACTCTCCCTTAGAAAGTCCTCCACGAAGGCATCCCTCCCTTTATTTAGCAGCATCTAGGTTGAACATTTTGTCTCAAATTAGTTGCTACATTTCAAGTAGGTGGAGTCATTAGTAACTTTCGATTCTGTTAGTAAATTAACAGCAGTATACAATAAATATATATTATATATTGTAATACAATAACTAGTTACGGTGTTATATTCATTGTAACAAATATACAATGAATATAACACCGTAACTAGATTTCCATTCTCAGTTTTTACTTTCCACAAATGTAGCAGTTTTTTCGAAGCAAATTTACAGGGTTCAGGTGCTATTAAAAGCCACGCCCCATTTCGTAAGGACTGCCCCCAGTATATTCGAAAGTGGCTCGCATACACGAGACAGATCACTGAATCAAGGCCTGCCAGACTGAACGAAATTCCAGTTACCAGTTTTCAGTGGCTTTCATGAAATTCATCACTAGATGGCGCTCTCGTTCTGCTACACTTTTACTATACGTTCTCTATTTGTAATGTGGCTCGTTATTAACGAAAAGTGTATTTTATTAAAACGTGCCGCTGTAACTAATAGTAACATAGAATGGTATATTGTTGCGTGCTATACGGCAAAGTTTTGTTCCTTTTAAAAAATTGGTTACGATTCAATTTACATAATTATTCACAACATATAACAGTAGGACGGATAGCATTTCCATCAGTTTCATGTAACATTTGAAGTAGGTGGAGTCATAAATAACTTTCGATACAGTTTAGTAGATGGACAACAGTAAAATTATAAGGTGTACTACAAGGAATGTAATGATTGCATACTAGGTTTTCATTCTCAGTTTTTACTTTACACAGATGTAGCACTTATTTTGAGACAATTTTATCGACGCAAAGTTAGGCGATCCGCACGCTCTTCAGCCACGTCCAATTTTGTAAGGACTACACCGCCCGTATTTCAGAAAGATCGTGTTTATGTGATTAAAGCGAAGCCTCGAGCTCTGTCTGCCTAAAGTGAGGGATGCCTTCGTGGAAAAATTTCTGAGGCTAACTTGCTCATATAGACAAGACAGATCATTGAATTTATATTTAATTACGCTGAAGATTTTAAGCGATTCCTGATAGCAGAGTACTTACAAAATGGGGCGTGGCTTAAGGGTGTGCTGGATTTTTGAAACTAATTTGCTACTGGTTTAAGGAGGGAATGCTCGGTAAGTAAAATTGTTGTTGATTGATAACGTAGCACCCTGAAATTTCTGGAAAAAGTGCGAACAAAATCATAAAATCTTCAGCATTAATAATCAGTACTGGAATGTAGCAACTAATTTCGGACAGATAGAGTATATGATTCGTTGTGAATTAATGTCATACATGTTATTATTATATGCTGTAGGTGATATTGAAATACTTGGTATTCATCACTAACAGGCTTAAAATTTTATATAACATTCATTGTGATTAATGTCATGTATGTCATTATTATATGCTATCGGTGTATATGATTCATTGTGATTAATGCCATACATGTTATCATTACGTGATATTGAAACATTTCGTATTCATCACTAAGAGGCTTGAAATTTTATATAAAATTCATTGTGATTAATGTCATGTATGTCATTGTTATATACTGTCGGTGATATTGAAATGCTTGGTATTATTTCGAATATCCGTAGTGTTGCGTTTACTCTTCAGAGCTCTAAATCTGCATTATTTAAAATTTTATTTTTTAATATTTCCTAAAAAGTATTTTATATTAATTAAAATATCAATTGCAACTAATATTAATACGATGAAAAATTTGCGCTGAAATAGTTTATGATCTGGAGCTACCTACTAACTTCATACTCTATAAATGATTTTAAATTAAAACATGTGCTCTAAATTACATTTAAATTAGAATAGGTAACTCTAATAAGTACAATTAAGAATAGATTATATATCTAGATGCAAGCAGGAATTAAAATCAGAATCAAGTATCCGACGGTTGCATATGAAAAAAGAAAAATGGGATAACTTGAAATTTCATGCTTTCTTTTTAAATAAAAATATTTTTAATAAAAACAAATGTATAATTTCTGACTACTACAGATTAATCGTTTTTTAAATTTTGCATATAACAAAACAATTATTTGTCTCGGGTACCATTCTGCTCATTGTTAACATCGCAAACCGTAGCGGAATAGTAGTGCCATCTTGCGGTCAGTTGAAATTTCACGGAGGCTACCAAAAACACAAAAGAATATTTTCACACTGGCAGGCCTTGAGTATAAGTTGGCCTTGACTGAACGCGAGTACTAATGGAAGAGTTCTTGCAAAATGAGACGTGCCTTAAGGGTGTTAGAACCCTGGATTTTATAAACTAATTTGGTACAGATTTAAAGAGGGAATGTTTGGCAAGTAAATATGATTGATTGATAACGTAGGACCCTAAAATTTCTGAGAAATGTTCAAACGAAATCATAAAACCTTCGGTATCAATAATCAGTACAAGAGTATTCAAATGTAGGAACTAATTTGGGACAGAGGGAGAATGTGTATTTTCCTCTATTATACTCAAAATGTTTTGTTTCTTCATATGTTAGAAATGTTTATTGACCGACTATGCTCATGGTACATAAAATGAGACTCTTTAATCGCCTTCACCTGCACTTGTTTCGCAAAACTGCTATCATGGAATGCTTTTTTTACATGCTTCTACAACATCGCACATTGCACAAATAAAATATAATGCTTAGAAATAATTTCAAAATTAATAAACTTTGAAGATTTTAGTTCTTACTACTTCTCTTTCATGGATACTCTTTCTGGTGCTACTTTGGTAGACGGTTGCACGGATGTTTGGCGATTTACGTTGGCGCGGTTTTTACAATCGTCAGCCATCTTGAAAAACGCTGTTTTTCTATAACCAATCAGAGAGCTGATTACATCATACCTAGAATTAAAATTATTTAAATAATCATACATAATAAAATCATTTTTAAAAAAAAATGCAAAATTAAACTGTAATTTAATATTTAACAGCCATAAATAATGTTTAAAACATTAGATTAAATTTGTAGATATTAAAACTATAAAAAATATCATTATATAAAAAATATCATTGATGCAGACTTTTAAAGTAAGGTGACGTCATTGATTAAGCCATTAATAATATTTAAAACACAGAATTTATGCATATTAAAACGCATTATTTTTTAAATAAAATGGCAACAAAGTATCAGTTACCATAAATAACTTATCCAGCAGTCGTATTACTCGCCAAAAGAAAAATCGACAAAAAATCGCCAAAATCCGTGCAACCGTCTAACAAAGTAGCACCCTCTTTCTAATGAAACTCTCTATCGCTGATATTGTCTGAACAATTTTTCGCGTCTGCACAATAGTCGCATTAATTTATTCGCATTCTTTATTTTAAAAGTAGAGTAAGCCTCATTTCTTTATAATTGTCATCTTTCAAGGGATCCTTTTATTCCATTGCTTCTAACTATCCATGCCTAAAATTGAGAGCGCTGCTTTAGATCACTGTTTAGATACTGTTGTTGTATCTCTCAATAGAATTCTAAAAGGTAAAAAGAAATCTCTTACCTTTTCTTTCACCCGGGAGCCGAGCTTGTTCCATTCTAATTCTTATTCGATGAAATATCTAAATAATTCCAAGCTTTTGCATAAAAACTGACACTTCTGTATAAATAAAGATATTATATTTAGATACAGTTATATACAATTATTAGATTACATGAAATTACGCGCTCTCCAGCTAACAGTCATTCAAGTTCGGGTTCAGAGTTCTTACTACGTTCTTCCGTAGGATTATTCTCGAGTTTAGATGTAATGGTGCTGATAGTTCAGAGTTTAGATGTGGAGGCGCTGATAGTTCGGAGTTTAGATGTAACATCTCCTCCCACCATTGAGATCCGACGATGCGGAGGAACTCAATACACACAGGTCCAGTCGATGAGGAAGCCGAACAACTCGTCCAGCTCTGGTCATCACTCGAGGACTTGAGGCAGGTTCTGGAATACTAGCAGCCTGATCAGCCTGACCAGTTGCATGGTCGTTTCTATCTCGAGGTGCTCTGTCGGGGAACGGAGGGCCAACGGATTCGGAAGTAGAGATCTCCAACGGGAAAAGCCGGGGCACTGGACGAAGCAGAATTCCATTTCTTGTCTTGACCCTCGCTAGTCTAACTATTCCGTCTTTACTGGGGAAAAGCTCGACTATCTTGGCTAAAGGCCAATGTATGCGTCGTCTCTGGCTGTCTTCCAATAGAACGACATCGCCTACTTGCAACTGTTGAAATTTTCCCTTCTTTATTGCCTGTTGTCTCAACTGACCAAGATATTCATTACGAAATCTGTTTCGTAGATCATGTCTTATTCTCTGTCGGTATTTGGCTCGACGGTTTAGTTCTTTGGAATCTACGTAGTCCATATCAGGAACTCCAGATGACGGCAATTCTTGCAGAAACATCATAGGGGTCAGTGGTGATGGATCTTGATTATCCTCTGATACATATGTGATAGGTCGCGAATTAATCACTTGTTCACAGTACAATAATATAGTGTATAATTCTTCATAATTTAAGGACGTTCGACCTAACACTCTTCTTAAATTTTCTTTCACCGTTCGCACAAGCCTCTCCCACCAACCTCCCCACCAGGCGGCGGTCGGAGGGTTGAACTTCCATCGTATCCTTTGGATAGAAGCAGCTGAACATATGGCGTTCCTATTAACTTTCTTAAGAACACTGTTAGTCCCTACAAAATTAGTTCCGTTGTCGGAATATATCACATAAGGTCTACCTCTTCTGGCAATGAATCTACGTAAAGATTGGATGAAAGTTTCTGTAGATAGAGAAGTAACTAGTTCGAGGTGAATGGCTCTATAAATGGCACATGTATACAAGACTATCCACGCTTTAGACCCGGAGATAGAGAGGACCCGCTAGATCTACACCGACGACTTCAAAAGTCGCCCCTTCTCTGACTCGATCTTCGGGTGGAAATCCTGGCTCGACTTCCACTCTTTGTGAAACAAATCTTTTACATCTTACACATTTTCTGATAATATTTCGAATACTTTTTCTGGATTTTAATATCCAAAAGTTTTCTCTAAGATTTGTCATCAAAGTGCTGACACCAGCATGCTGGAGTTCTAGATGTTTCTCGTAAATTAGTCTCTCAACAAGAATATGTTTTGAAGGTAAAATGATAGGATATCGGAAATTTTCATCATCTTGACGCTGTAGGACGTTCGTTTTGGCTCTTAAAATTCCATTTCGGTCTACGATTGGTCTCAGCGCACGAATAGCGGGATCGTTTATGCCTGTAAATGATTCTTTCTGTACCAATCTACAAAGTGCCTTTTCAGCATTCTCCAATTCATCAACTGAGACATCAGGAGTGAGGTTTTTATCTTTGTTTATAAGTTCCTCATCAGGCTTTTCTTCTACATGGGGCCACTCGTCTTCTGGTAAGTAAAGCCACGATGGGCCCTCCCACCATGCCGATTTCTGTAACTGCTCAATAGTACATCCTCTCGATGGGAGATCCGCTGGGTTTAAACTTCCAGGTACATGCCTCCAGTCAGATATTCTGGTAAGCGATCTTATTTCTTGTACTCGATTGTTAACAAACGTACCCCATGCTTGATCCCTTCTTATCCACCCCAAAGCTGTAGAAGAATCACTCCAGAACACTGTTCTACAATTCTTAAGTTTCAAATCTGATAGAATTGTTTTGGCAAGCCTGGCACCTATCAGACAGGAAAGAAGTTCAAGCCGTGGAATCGTAAGTTCTTTAATAGGGGCTATTCGACTTCTCGCGCTTACTAACTGAATCTTTACACCTTCGATGGTTTCAGCTCTTAAAAATGCACATGTGGCATAGGCTCTTTTACTAGCATCCGAAAAAACGTGGAGCACTACGGTATCTTCGTTTTCGTAATCAATATTTAACCAACGAGGAATTTCAATCTGAGATAGCAGAGACAATTGGTACAACCAAGTCCCAAACTGCTCACTTAGGGGAAGAGGAAGATCTTCATCCCACTTAATCTTTTCGTTCCATGTTTCTTGCAAAATTAGCTTAGGAATTACAGTTATCGGTGCAGTAAAGCCAATGGGATCAAAAATTTTCTGGGTAATTGACAAAACTTTTCTTTTGGTAATAGGTTCCCTCAAGTTAAATGTTTCTTCGATCTTGCAACTCAAACTATCTTTTTCTAAATCCCATACTAATCCTAATACTGGGACAACTTTCGTCTTGCTCTCTATCTCATCGATCATGTCAATGCGAAAATTTGATCGCCAACATCTCAAATTGAAATGCCCTGAAGCCAAAATCAATCTTGCTTCTTGAACGAAATTTTCAGCTTCATCTACGTGATTTAAGCTAATTAACGAATTATCGAGGTAAAATGAATCTTTCAAAATATTAGAAGTTTCTACAAATTTTTCTGGGACTGTAGTCAAAAGGTGACTAAGTGTAGCGGCTAGCAGAAACGGACTTGATGTGAGTCCAAAAACAACTCGGTTATGTCTGTAAATTTTAAACTTATGTTGATTATCGAACCATAGAAACCTTAAAAAATCTCTATCCTTTTCTGCTATTTTGATTTGACAAAAGGCCTTTTCGATGTCAGATGACACTCCTATGCGATATTTTCGAAAACGATTCAATATACGTGGAATAATTTCTATTAAATTTGGTCCTTTACTCAAACAATCATTGAGAGAGGGTGAATTCTTAGAACGTGCAGATGCATTGAAAACAGGCCGTATCTTTGTAGTTTCACTAGACTCTTTTATTACAGGTCTGTGTGACAAGTAGTGCACTCCTTCCTCCTTTTCCTCAGTTACTACCTCAATAATGTCCTTCGCTTCCCACTCATCAAATATTTCTTCGTAATCTTTTCTTCTGCGTGTGTTAATTAGTTTACTTTCGGTTTTGACGAGGTGTCTTTCTGCCGTAGTACGGTTACTGGATAAGACGGATTTATCTAAAATAAAGGGTAATGTTACTTCATATCTCCCTGAGCTATCTCGTTTTACACTTTTTAAGAAATGTTTTCGAGTTTCTTCTTCCAAGACACTTTTCGTTTTGTTTTCCTCACTTGAAATCCCCAAGGTGTCTAAACGCCAAAGATTGGACAAATTTGTATCGGAAACATGTAAGGATAAAGAAAGAACGGACAGGGAACTCGACGTATTCGCATTCTCTTTAATCTTGCCCATTAAAGTCCAGCCTAACTTGGTCTCAAAGGCTACGTAATCCCCCGCAAAATGTTCAATTCTTTCAGTGAACAATTGTGCTGCGGTGTCCGCTCCTAACAGCATATGAATCTCTTCCGGATTTTCTTCAAACAGACAGAGATTTCCATTCACATGATTGTCGTTGATAAGGATTCCCCTTTTTTCCATCACTTTAATTAATTTTTCGTCTTTGATCTTAGGTAGTGACGAACAAATTTTCCTCTGGTCTAGTGCTTCGATTTTACACCTGTACTTTCCATCCAAACTAGTTAAATCTATTTGATAACGATTATGATCTTCCGAAACTTCTACACCCCCAAATAACCCATGTTTAATTCTTTCAGTTCCTATCTTTTCTAATTTCAACGTTTTAGCAGCATATTGACTTATGTACGTGTTCTGACTTCCGGTGTCTATTAGCAATCTTAAATAACCCTTTAAGGTTTTCCCAGCTACCCCTACGACCAAAGTTTGTAAATAAACTTCAGAACGGTTGCTTTGATTCGAAAGTACTTTATTCTCAACTTCCTGGACAGTTTTGATCGTTCCCTTTTTACTCTCGGAATTAATTCTGTTGCACATAATCGTAGAATGCTTAGAGTGACAATGGGTGCAAAAAATGTTAGAATCACAAAATTTGCTGATGTGACCCTTATTTTGTAAACACCTAAAACAAGTGCCATTTTTGCGTAGTATTTCAACCTTTTCGTCATTAGTTAGTTTCTGGGCAATAGGACATTTATGGCTTGAATGGGAAAAATCTCCGCAAAAAACACATGCCTTAATCAATTTTTCTTTAATACCCGTGGACACTAAATCAGAAGCAGAAGAAGCTTTCGTTTCTAATTTATTGCTCTTTCCATCGCTGAAATGACGAGTGTTTATTTTCTGGACTGCATACGCCGACTGACGGCGCCCACTATTCGCTGTCGAATGCTCTGAATTCTTATTTATGACTTCCGCCCTTTCGCGTGAATCTAAACATTGAGCTATAATCAAGCACAGGCTTTTAATATTACAATATGCACTTCCATTACTCATTCTGTTAATCTCAAGCAAAATATCTTGGGGAAGTGATTTCAGAATTATTGGACATAACACACTTGATAAATTCTCGAGAGACTGACCCAAATTTTCTAAACATCTTAATTCGATAGAAATATTATCATAAAATTTTCTAAAGGCGCGAACATCATTCGAGATTTTCAACGGTTTAGTGTTCAAAATGTTATTTATGTGAGTGTAAATGAGCACATCTGTTTTCGCAAATCTTTCTTTTAGAAGATCAATTGCGGAATCGTAATTAGCAGCAGTAATCGGTAATCCTTCGACTGTATTTAAAGCAGAACCACCTAAATGAGCTTTCAAATAATTAAATTTGTCTATTTTATCTAATGAATCATTTTTATGAATGGCAGACTCGAAACTGTTCCAAAAGGTTAGCCAGTTGTTTATATCTCCGTAGAATTTCATTAAAGTTAACTTAGGTAATTTAATTCGAACAGACTCGTTATGTTTTGGTTCTCTTTGACTATCAGTACTGAACTGGTTATTAACTACCGTTTCAGTAGATTTGCGTTTTAATTCGTCGATTCTTTTGGAGGTACGGAAACTGCATTTAACGACCTTTTGACGATATTCTTCAGATTTTTGGAATTCAGCATCAAATTCTTCGACTTTAAAAAGAGGTTCTAATTCTGTATCGACACTTTTAAGCGATTCGAAATTATTCTTTAATATTTCTAAATTTTCTTCCAAATCATGGATTTTCGGATCAATTTCCGAAAGCTGCGATTCCAAATCTTTAAGCGATTTCGTTACTGATGTTCGGAGAGCTGCGCGCTTCTTTTTTAATTTATTTAAAATCTCTTCAGACATGTTCTTAACAGTTCAAAAATTCAAAATGTAATCAATAATTGTATTCTTAATCTTTATTGTTTAATTTAAATTCTTATTCTTAGCTCGGGCGTCCCGGCAGGGATGCCAAAATTTGTTGTTGTATCTCTCAATAGAATTCTAAAAGGTAAAAAGAAATCTCTTACCTTTTCTTTCACCCGGGAACCGAGCTTGTTCCATTCTAATTCTTATTCGATGAAATATCTAAATAATTCCAAGCTTTTGCATAAAAACTGACACTTCTGTATAAATAAAGATATTATATTTAGATACAGTTATATACAATTATTAGATTACATGAAATTACGCGCTCTCCAGCTAACAGTCATTCAAGTTCGGGTTCAGAGTTCTTACTACGTTCTTCCGTAGGATTATTCTCGAGTTTAGATGTAATGGTGCTGATAGTTCAGAGTTTAGATGTGGAGGCGCTGATAGTTCGGAGTTTAGATGTAACAGATACCTTTGTTATGGATTTTGTGTTTAGTTAGCTATTTTTAGTAGAATTATAATTAAAATTATTTTATATCCCCGTGCAGTGGAGCACGAGACAAAGCTACGCTGGAAAAGTAAAAATGCAGGAACACGTACGTTTAAAATTTAACAAATACGTACAGTGAAGTACGTTCAACGCAAAAACGCTTAAAACGAACTATCGGTTAACAAGAAATAATACAACGGTCCCGACAAACCACCTATATATTTTCATGCATTTATTTATTTTTTTTTTTTATTTTTTTTTTTTTTATTTTTTTTTTTTTTTATTTTTAACGCGAAACGAAAATCGCTTAACACGAAAGGATTTCTCTTCTGGGAATGAACAAAATACGGAAAACACCAGCCGCGCAGGCGAGATTGAAGATGTGTGTGAAACGAAAGAGAGCTGGTTTCACATGTTTTGTTGAAAGAGGCTAACTTCGCTTTGAAATACCTTCGGAATAACCTGTGACACGAGCCAATTTTGTTTATTTTAAGCTACTTTTACCCTTCCCCCTTACAAAAGCCACACAAAAAAAAATCTCATCTCTCTTTAGTTGGCTTTGGAATTCGGTGACGAGTACATCGCAGTGTGTGTAAAAATCCGTGAGTTTGGTTAACTCCAAAAGGAATGGAGAAGGAGGGTATTGTACCTCTCATCATACAGCGAGGATAAGTCTGGCAACAGCTGCAGGAAGAAAAACTTGGCAGTGCTGGAATGGCAACGGCAGATGATATTCTATAGATTTTAATATTTTGATTTTGAATTGATGTTTCCTTTGCGATACTATTGCGTTAAAACATTTGAGTTTTGGGTGAATAAAATGAATTCGCTGCCCCGTTGCGGATATTAATAATATATCTTTAGAAAATTAGCTGCGTTGGAAAGGATGAAACCTGTGTGTTTGAATTTGTTATTTTTCCTTCTAAAATTGCGTCAAGTTCAGAATATTATGCCAGGCTTATTCAGGCTGGTGGAAATAAGTTCAAATTTTGTTATTGTGTTTATAGTGTATAACTTGCAAATATATGAATAGAATTATATTAAATAAGCATTTAAAATTCTGGAATGGTGTTTAAAATTTTAGATGTAGAATATTCACATTGCTATGTCGGAGACAGTGGCAGTCAGGTGTAAAGTAAAATTGTTTTTGCTCCATGAGGTATTGAAACTGAGCCGACACTTTACGAAATGTTTGAGAAAGTTTCTGTGTTATTTTACTGTTCCTATTGTGTCATCAGAAGAATTCGTTGCAGTAGATGATGATAATTTGTTATACAGCCCAAATTATGACCGACAAAGACATTTTGTAGCGTATTCAAAATTAAAAAATATCATTGATGCAGATTCCGACGACAAAAATGGAATGATAAACAGCTCGTGTGTTCCCACGCCATCAGAAATGAGGAATGGGTCTGGGTCATAATCCCGACAAGCCAGAATCCCGACTGTCCAAAACCCCGACACGGTCGAAATCCCGACAGGGTCAGAATCCCGAGTGTCCAGAATCCCGACAGGGTCGAAATCCCGACTGTCCAAAATCCCGACAAGTTAATATCTAAATACAAACACTCAATTTAGCTTAATAAAATACAATTTTTAACTAACTATTACATATTACTAATTAAAAGTTTAAATCAAAAAATCATAAAAATTATGTCATTACTTAAAATAATTTTTAACAAATTGAAATGACCGTTAAAATTTGAAATGAAGATTTATAAAATTCTTTTTATTAAGAAAAAGAAAACATCACTTACACATGCAAACGACATATTTACAGTGACACATTGTGAGCGATAGCACGAAGATATTCCATCACAGGTCGATTATCACGATCGTCTACAACAGTCATAATTCTCCTTTCTCTGTCATCATCTATCTTCCTACGTTTTGGTTGCTGTTTTCCTCGAAGAATGCATTCAACTTGGTACTCCACATGCTCCTGTTCTTTTTGAAATCCTTCTATGATGTTATAAACGCCAACATGGGCCGTCCAATTAAGGTCTCCCATCTTCTGTGCCAATCCTCGACAGCATTTTGAGTGCGCGGAGCATTTATTGCTGCCTTTTCTAGATCACTAATGATTCTAGATGGCCTCAATTCAATATTAATTTCTTCAGCGAAATAAATTAAATCTTGGAATAATCTTTTGTAATTTTCTTCAGATTTGCTAGTCATCAAAGTATATACTAGTTGCAGCTGTGGAAGTATGTTAAGGGGTCATTAGGCCTTATTGGGATTTCGCCCGTGTCGGTATTTTGACCCTGTCGGGATATTGGACAATCGGGATTTCGACCCTGTCGGGATTTTGGCTTGTTGGGATTCCGTCTGTCGGGATTCTGGCTTGTCGGGATTTCGGCTGTCGGGATTATGTCCGGATACCATGAGGAATATCAAGAGAAGTGTGTGCAATTATTTAGACGTACTTTCCAATGGTGAAATGAGTAACAAAACATGAACGACATCGAACAATTTGTTGACAATTTGACGTTGAAAAAAATAATGCAAAGAAAAATATCAGATTATTTTTCAAAAACTCAATAAATGCTTTTTTGTTTTGCAAAGAACTTTAAAATTTTGTATTAACTTAAGTTCTTGTGGATGTGTTTGTTTATTGATTTTTATTAAATACATTCATATATACGTATCTGTATAAATAAAATGTACTCTAATAAGCTTCATTTTGTTGAATATGTGATTTAGTTTACTTTTTTTTTTTTTTTTTTTTTTTTTTTTTTTTTACAGTGTCCTCTAACACGAAAACACTTTTCAGTCCCTTCAGTTTTGTGTTAAACGATTTTCACTGTGTCTCGTAATTTATATTTAAATTGAATAAATGTAATTCACTACTATGCTAGCTGTAACTGTAATTCTAATCTCTTGCTTTCTAGAAATCTCGAGAAAACAGAAATTCTCAGAACATTAAAGCTTTAAAAAGCACCCCTTCCCTTGAGAAACATCTCAGCTCAGTTTCTGTTATCATTGCTGTTCGGATTAGCTTTCTCTGCGCTTTGGATTGGGTTCTATTTAACGTTTTAGTACTGTAAAATATGGCTACGGATTATATAGGGTGGCCCAGAAGTCACTTTACATTTTGAAAATTAAATAACTTTTTCTTAAATGACTGTATTTAATTAATTCTTTTTTATTTTTTGCTTATTCACATGTCCATTCAAATGGAAATGAGCTTCATCTCCCATGATCAACTTGTGAATAAACTCATTGTCATTTCTTGCAGTTCTCTGAAACCTGACAGCATAATTTACTCGTTTCTGAAAGTCTGCTGGTTTTAAAGATTGCACTAATTGAACCTTGAAAACGCGTCACTAAGTTCCTTATTGCAGGCCTACTAGGGGGATGTCGAACATTAAAATGGCGCATATCTTTGCGTTGCAACAATTGACCGTCCATTTTCAAAGTAAAATTCAATTATCTTCACTCGTTGTTCTGTTGTAAACTTATCCATGCCAAAAATTTCCAGGGATTATATTTTTTAATTCTGAAAAGAGAAAAAGAAATATATTAATAGAAAAAAAGTTATTTAATTTTCAAAATGTAAAGTGACTTCTGGGCCACCCTATATTGCGTGATATTGTACAAATAGACTTCAGGAAAAATACAGCGTTTTGTTATATTTCTTGTGATAAGAATAAATTTTATTAACTTCTTATAGGACTTGTAACCCGTACACACGCAATACGATTTCTGTGGGGAACAAGTTTCAGCCATGTTCTATAAAATAAGATAAAGCGCTGATCAGGCACCTAGCCAGGAGGGTTCCCTTGGCGCCCGAACAGCCCGCGCTTGAGCACTACTTATGCTTCAGAAATAAAGAACTGCGAAATTATTTTCAGAAGAAGAGCCTTTAATTTTTAAAATATTGGTTTTCAGCTTCCTAAGAAATTCATGTCATTAACCAAGACTATACCGAGAGACCACGATTTCAGGAAAATTTGTAATGTAAATACAATCTAGTTTCCTTAGAAAATCTGTCATAAAGGCATTCCTTCCCACATGCAGATAAACTTCGTGTGCTTCGGCGTACTCGTATAAACAAACAATAATATGCATATACGAAATGCTAATTACAATGTTATAAAGTTTAACGTTTTGTAAGATCATATTCGAGATGAAGCCATGCCCACGACTCAACTAAATAACTTTTTTGAAAGAAAATAATTTTGCTGAAAAATGGAAAAATTAAATCATTAGATTCTATCAAGATAAAAAGAAAAACATGAAACTGAAGAAACATGAAGATGGAAACTTCGACGTGTGAAATAAAAGTGTTTATTTTATAGATATTTGTCTTAGGTGGAAAAAGGAACAAATTCTAAGAAAAACCTGTATTCACCACAGCTGTAAGGGAAAATGCAAAGATGGGAGCGTCAAGGTTTGATTGAGAGTAAAAATTCGGTCAGTCCTATGAAACATTTCAGTCCAGAAAAGATGTGTGATCCATGCAGGGAGATAAATTTGCTTGCGAGCAGAACGGGGGATCGAACCGTCATTTTTTGTATCGCCTGGTTTCTGCTGTACTCAAACCTACTCCTCGATTTCGGCAAAACGCATGAGCATCGTGAAAGCCTACCTTCAGTTTTTCAGCGGTCCCTTTTGCTTCTTTAATTTCCCCTATGTGGGAAATGATATCACTTAGGAAATTATTGATTTTTTCGTCTTTCAACTATGATAGTGCTTCAATAATTCCTTCGGGAGAGGGCTTTTGAGTTTTCTTTGTTGCTGTTGAGAACTTTCTGTTAGTTTGTAGGGTTTATATTTATTTTAACTAACATTCATTTTAAGTTTAAACTACCTTTCCTGTCTAGCCTTACTTTCCCCTGGAACTGCCAATGCCAAAGTATGTAAATTTTAGTAGAACGCGCAAGGATTCAAATTATCAGCGGAAGTATTCTGAGTTAAATAGAAAGGAAACGAGTTCGAGGTGTGCTGTTCTTACTTCACGAGCGCGGAGGTAGTTGGCCAGAAATTGAAGAACCCCGCGTTTCGGCCTGAGTGCTTGCCTGGAAGAATTGTTAATCGTTCAAGTGATCTTCAAGTTTGCTGAATTAGCAGCGGTATTGTAAAACGCGGTGAGGTTAGTTACTTTTAGAGAGCCTCGTAGTTAGAGTCTTGTCTTTAGTTTCTTTTCAGGTTATTATTTTTATTTTACCGCCGAGTTGGCGTAGTTTGTGAGCGTCAAGAGCACGCACTTGTAATTTATTACGTTGAATAAAAAGGGACTTAAACCCTTAACAAGACTCTGTCTTTTATCCAGTTTCAACAGTCACCTCTTGGTTGCGTGCAAGTTGGAGGCGCGCAACGCTACAAGTTTTTCTTTTCGAGTTCATCTGTGATTTTCAGTACGGGAACTGCAGGGCGTTAAGGAGTCAGGTACCTTTTGAACGGTAAAATATGTCAAAAAATTATTCAAATTTCAAGTGATGTATCTCCAAAACTAATAGCCCCATAAAAATGGAATTTCTAACACATATAGTAGTATCCTTAGTTATTTGTTTAAGATTACTAAATAAGCCATGTGCATTAGTAAAACTTTTAAATAAATATTTTAATATAGAGCCCTTTTTTATTGCTAATATTTGGACATTCACTGCGCGCAGCATTGCAACTATATAAAGCATAAGAGGAACCCATTTTTTTTTTTTTTTTTTTTCATATGGTAGAAAAATAATGTATCTTGAAAATGGCGAAGATTTAATTTATATAAATGTTCCTTTCCCACAAAAATAATTTTTTTAAAAACAAAATTGAAATTTTTATCGAATTGCTTACGCAGAAATTAGCTACAATTTTAAACGCTTTTTTATAAGAACCATTTTGGTTCGTCATATTAAGCATATCTAGTATATACACATACATGTAAAATTTGGTGCACTTTAGATTAGCCGTTTCAGAGAAATGCTGCGCTCATGATGGTCAGAAACAAAGTCAGAAACGCGCAGTAAGTAAAATCATAGTTTCGAGAAAATTGACTTTAAAGATAAAAGCATGTTTTTATCAAACAAATATGCATTATTTAAGAAAACTAAGGGTTCATATTAAATCAAATACATGATATAATTATTTATATATGATACTCAAGTATAAAAACATCTAAAAACAAAATTAGTTCACACAACTCGTGAAAATATGAAACGGAAACTTTAACTCAATGACCAAAAAATTTACAATTTTTCCACAAATTCACTTTTTTTTTTTTCAGGTTAGTCACTTGGAGATTAATTTTTTTTCATACTGAGTGGTATTTGCATAAAATTACTTAAAATTCTCTAAACTTATACAATACAGGTTGTAAAAATGGACAATATAAGTTATTGTCCAAAAACAACAAAAAAAAAAAAGTAAAGCGTACGTATTTAAAATGCACCAGGTGAATGTGTTTTGCCTTCATGCAACAATACGTTCTCCGCAATAGCCTTTTGTTTATTTCTCTTTTTCTTTCGCATTTATTCGTTGCTCGTCTAATACACGTGCTCGACTACACGGACCAACTGACAGCCCAAGTTCCGTCATAACTTTTAATCTTCCCTGATTATCTTCATTGTAGATTATTGTGGCCTCACTCGTTGCTATTTCAGCAATTCTTCTTTCTGAACCAAGAGTCTTGGGACACAATTTCCAAATCAAATTATTTAAAGATTTATTGCAGTTTTGTGTCTTTCCGCCAAGACATCTTCGCAACAGTGTCGGTTGCGATAAATTATTAAATATTGGTTTAATAACATCCATAATACAAAAAAGAAGTGTTGGTTTATGTCCGAATTCACTGACAGTTCCATTAGCTACAGCTTTCTGGTATTTACACCAAGTATTGGGACCTATTGGAAAAAACGTATGCAACAGTTCAACATCAGTTGACCGTATGTGAAAATAGATTGCCCATATAGCATTACGCATTTCCGCCAAAGAAGTTTTGTGTTCTCGAATTACATTACCATAGTAAACAGTAAATTTGTCAATTTGTGTATCAGTTAAGCGACTTTTTCCTCCAATAAATCTGAATGTGACCAACACATTCGATTTTAGAAACGGACACATCAGAACCATAGGGCTGGGCCTCCGTTATAGATTGAAAAGTCTTGGAATCTCCATCGCCTGTGTATCCAGTATACTTAACATCATGCTTCGTTTCTGACCGCTGGAAAATTCGAACCATACCGACGACCTCCGTTTCACGCGCAGAACCACTGTGATTCATAAGACACTCCGCCTCATGTTTCATTTGCCAGTTATCATACTCTGGTGTACCTTTCGTGGAATTCCATGTATCACATGCCTCACAAAAAGATGAAAGAACGTCTGTGTCGAGAACCTTACCACTTTTGTCTCCAATAACTGTACACACACCTATTCGTGATGTGTGACCCCTGGTTTTCCATGAACCATCGCCGCTAACCACAACATTTGAAGAACCCGTTAGCTGAACGTCTTCGCAAGCAGCATTTTTCAGGGATTGTTGGGCCACATTACTTGAGCACGACATAAACTTCTTTACTGTAGCATTGTATGCTTTTTTCGATACTGGGTGTGGAAGCTCTATGATACCACAAAATAGTTTCATTGCTGAGTAGCCCATTCGAATTGTTCGCATTGCATAAGCATAACGTACGTTAATATCAGCACAGTTGTTTCTTCTTACCAATCATTTTTGTACTTTTAAATGCACACAGTTCTATACAATTTACAGAATTTAAAGAATATTTAGAACTTAGTCCACACACAACTTCTTCTTTGATAGTGACATCATTGAAACATGTTTTGCAGCATAATTCCTTTTCGAAAAAGGAAATCATTACTCTCAAGTACAAGATCTTAAAACCTTTAAAATCATCATTAGTTTCATTTTCCAACTGCTTATTAGAAAGTTTTATTTCCTTTGCAGCAGCATTCCTTTGCTGTGCTCTTCGAAAGAAACGGACCCAGAGTGAAGTTTGCACTAAAGGCGCACCAAATCGTTACATGCGAAGAGTGTAACGTAATTTGTAGGAACTGATGTGGGTTTGTAGCAGTCCAATACTGCAATTGTGAGAGTTAGCCGCACTTTCCATGTAAAAGTGTGGGCCCGCGTCGGTCCGCGGAATTTTCCATGATCATTCATCCTGGAGCTCAACTCGCGCATGAAACCACAACGCAAAAGTTTGTCGACTATTCAGATCAGCTGGTAAGAGTTGCTGCACTAGCGACAGTTCATAGGGATAGTAGCGTAAGACCTATTGAAGAAACTTATGACACATGGAACGAGGTTGGTCAACAGATGCTGCAATACGCCCAACACCAGTGCTGCCGATGGTTTGCGATCTGTCTTCCTCCACTTTCGTCGCTCCATCATCCAATACCTCTGCTGCATGCAATACACTTTTCATCCCCTTCCGGCCCACCAGCGGCCGAGTGGTCAGTGCTGAACTGATAAGTCGCTGAACACTGGTAGTTCGGTCCGAGGTTTGAATCCCGCGGACGTGCTGGCTGCATGGGCGTTTTCGTGGTTTTCCCCATATGTAACGTGTATACGAGCCAGTTTCCCTTAGAAAGTCCTCCACGAAGGCATCCCTCCCCTTAGGCAGATAGCCCTCGTGTGCTTTGCCATAACTCAACAAACACACTTCATCCCCTTCCTGGCTGAATCCCCAATTTTCCCGTTGCTTCAAATTTCCTAATTATATTTGTTAGTCCTTGAATAGTGGGTGGACCTTTTCGTAGCCGCTTCAAAGACAGAAATTTTGCAATGCTTCGGTAGCAGTGTCTCTATTTTGGTAAAAGAATTTCTACAGAAAAGCACGTTCCTGGAAAGTCAACGTCATCCTCCTTGACTCATGGACCTTGACTTAGAAACGAGTATAACTGCGTTTCGCCTCTCGCATACCTATAGGGCTGCTGTGCGCGCACAGGATTACTATGGTTCGACATCTGTATATGCCAATAGTTTACATTGCACCACGCTATCTAGCGGTGGTTTTGAAACGCAGTGTTTTTTTTTTCCTCTATAAAATTCCCATCATTTCATTCTGCTATTACCCACTTTTCATGCAAATCTGCTGCATAGTTTTTGCTACAGAGCGCCCGCAAACTTCAGGTTTAATTATGGATACCCTATATATAAATGAGTTTGAACTTTGCCGCCATGCGCGAAGATAAGCCGTGAGTTTGCTCTTGCGTTTATATACCATGATTGCACGCATTCGAAACAGAATTTTTCGATATAAGCTTTGATTCGAAGAAGCAATGGATTTTAAAATCAAATATAATCCAATCTAATATTTATTATATATTATTACCAAATTGTTGACAAACCAGTTTTTTCGTGCTCAAATGGGTATAAATATTTGAAAATTCAGGTAAAGGTATTCAGGTATTTCCTCGTTTTTATTTGTCTAAATAAAACCGCGTTGCCTTTCTGAGGCAAAGCGGTGGTTTAGAATGTAGATCAACAGCTTTGTTGCTGAGTTGTCTTCCGAATTCTGTTCTTCGCGGTGCATATCGAAGGCAAAACAGCGTTGAAGATTACTGTGTGCGAAGACAATTAAATTTTAAATTGACGGAAACTGTAACAAAATTAAAAAATCCTAATCAAAACAATTTTTTTTCAAAAAATATGGGTAAACTAGCTTGGTATTTCAGTTGACATACAATTATCAATTTGAGAGTTTAGGAAGTTTTTACGAAAAATTATGTTAGGTTAGATGCAAAAGCCAGCTAGTTGCAGTTGTAAATTGGAATTTCTAATAGATTGTGCTATATTGACTTTGCCGGCTAATTTCGGCATTATAATTACCAACTGCCAATCGTTTTTAAAATGATAATTGATAATGCCAAGAATCATCAGTAGGATTCAGGTTCTCTACATTAAAACTGCATATGAAGCCAGACCTTAAATAAATATTTAGACAAAATTTAGTTCTCAACATCACTTCCAATAATAAGTGTTCTCCGAAACTTTATCCAATGCAGGTAATGTGCCATATGGCAAAAAATAACTTTCCTTTCTGAAAGCATTTTATTCTTGGAGAAAGACGTAGCTCTATTTTAAAAAAAAAATCAAAATATTAGGGACAAGATTTAAGTAATTGTGCTAAAAATGGATGTATATATGAAATGAATTAAACCAATATGGTTCGGATTATTTAATAGTAACAAATTAATATTAATAATCTAACATTTTTAGTGATGATTTAAAAATAAACATAATTACAAGATTCTAGGACCAACACAAAGAAACTTCTGTATTTTCTCGATTCCAATATTAATAAAAGAAGACAAATTTTTTTTTGTTTTCTCCGAGATACAATGCAACTCAAATTTGAAAGCAAAATTCATTGAAGTGGGCGTGCCTGAATTTTACAAATATTTACCAGCCAGGTTTGAAAATACTTGAAAATTCGCATATGAAATTATTTCCATGTTTGGTAGCACTTATCGGTGCGAGCAGTTATTTTCAGTCATGAAAGGTAATAAGTCTCCTATTAGAAACCGTATTAATGATGCTCACCTTGGGTCAGCGTTGAAAGTTATCACTGCAGACAAAATTTCTCCCGAAATAGGAAAGATAATAGCAAAGAAGAGATGTCAAGTATCAGGACGTAAACATTAAATTTTTCTTGTTCTTTTCTATATATATATATATATATATATATATGTTTATTATTGTTTCGAAATAAATCTACATTTCTATGAATATTGATTTTTTTTTTTTTTTTTTTTTTTTTTTCGGCCCGTCTAAAATTCAACCTTGTTTGTTTGGCCCAAGTGTACCTATGAGTTTGACATGCCTGCTGTAGGTGATTGGTCCCAATCATTATTTTTCATTTTATTATGAAAATTCTTTAAAAATGCATGCTTGCAAAAATTTTATTTTTTCTGTGTAAATTATTATTAGTACTTTACCTGGAATTTACAGTTAATGTTTATTATTTTTGTATAAATTATTACTATCATTTTCTTCCTGTTTAATTATTTTTGTATTTAAGAATAAATTTATTGAAAAAGCTGGAAATATTGTACTGCTATTTGCTTCAAATGCTGATTTTCTTTCCAAACAAACTTCATGAATTAATTTTACTAAAACATCAAATCAATATCAAGAATCTGTTGTTTTGTTTTTTTAACAGTAAAAATATTACTTTAAAAAAAAGAAAAAAATATTTTCACTTATTTAAGAATAGTCACAATAGTCAATTCAATGGTATAAGCTTTGGATAAGTAATAAAAGATTAATCTTTTGAGAAAATGCTCTTATGAATTCCAAGAAGGAAAAAAATGTAGTGAAATATCCTTAAAACAACAGTCAACAGTCTAGACAGTTTTCTCTCCTGTTGATGTTCTGTTCTGTTTTTAACCTTAAAACAACAGTCTGGACAGTTTTGTCTCCCGTTGATGTTATGTTCTTTTTTTTAATTACGGTATCCATGAAAGGAATTTACAGTTAATGAAAGTGAATAGCACACGTAATTCATAACATGGACTATAATAATTTAATGAATAGTATTTGTTATTATTATTCACTCTTTATTACTATCATTTGAATGGAATTTTGATCATTAAATTCATGCTATTCCTCTGGTAGAAATTCCTGGATAAGGTATGAATGTTTATAATTTTGTTGTATTTGAAGTCTTGGGCACTTAAAATTTGTCAATGTGAAACTGCTTTTGAGATAATAGTCGTAAATAGAAATGACAGCATATGTTGAAATTAAACTCTTTTTGGTGCCTTAATATGCATGTCTGCCAGTGAGTGAAGAACTGTCATAATCTGTCAGCAAATGAAAAATCATTAAAAGTAATTACATCTGACAATAGATGTGGATGAAACTTACATCTATGACATCTCTCAGCAGAGCAGAGTTTAATTTGAATTACTCATATAATGTAAATATACCGGTTTGCAGAATTATCTACAAAAATTCCTGAAAGTTAGTGTTTACTATGTACTGTAGTCTCTCGAATGTAACCCCCCCTTTTTTTTCAGAAAAAGCATATGAAATTCAGGGGTGCAGCTGGCTTATACATGCAAATGATTAGAAATAGATACATACAAACAGCTGGCAACTCAGCAAAATGTATTTAATGATTGAGCATAAAATACATTGTTGGGTGAACGTTTCATATTATTGTACTAGTTGTGGTTGCTGGCGATAGTGACCAGTTGTGGGATACTAGTACTAGTGATAATTGATACTGGTAGTGCAGCCAACTACTGTAGTGATCGACAGTGACATAAGCACAGAAACATGTTCCTTTTGATTGAAAATTTAAAAAAAAAAATAATAATAATGTATGGTAAGCACTGTTTTCCGCTTAAATGCTTTCACACCTGCAAAATTGAAAAATATTATATACAGACTTTCTGTCATTTATCCTTAAGATTTTTTTATAATTAGGCATATTTAGAATATTTCTCCTAAGAGAAATTATATATAAAATTTGAAGAAGGTTAACCATATATAGATATAATAATACCCCTCATTCTGTAACAAAATTCCCTCCATCATATTTAATGTATGGAAAATTACCTTATGATTCCTTAATTCAAAATCAAGAATTGTATCCGTCAATAGAAGAAGCCAGAAAAATAGCTCAAAAGAGATCTGATGATTATCATAATGTAAATAAAGAAAGATATGATATTCATTTTAAACATAGTAATTTTAAAATTGGTGAGTTAGTAATGTATGAAGAATTTCAATACCCTAATACACGTAAATTATCTTCTCCATTCTCAGGACCTTATAAAATTTTAAAACAATATTCTGAAGTTACTTATGAAATAGATAAACCTAATCCTTTAACTAAAAAGAAATCAGAAATTGTTCATTCAACTAGATTAAGACCTTTTAATCCAGCAAGTGAGTTTAAGTTAACTGTCCGAAATAGTAGAATTCCTATCTCTGTTCAAAATTAAAATTAATTTTTAAAAAAAAATTCTCTTTTAAACATTTTCCTGATTATGACCTTTAATACCTGATTTAGACTTAAACCCTAACTATGACAAGTTATTTTCAGCATCTCCCCTTAGACCATTACCTTCTAGAACATTCGCACCTATTACATAACCTCCTCATATAAATGCTGCGTCATAAGTTTTTCTACATTTTTCTAGAAGCTACTCTGTTACATAACCTTTCATATAAATGCTGCGTCATAAGTTCTCCTAGACAGATGCCTTCTCGCCTTCGTCCTGCTAACGCTTCCGCTATGCTCCTCTTTATTTGTTAGAACATTATGATGTATTAAAGTTTAAAGTCAGTCGTATTTAATAGTTCAATTACTGAATAAGTTATTTGATTAACTTCATCTGGAAAAAGTCATCTGCTATAAATTAAAATAAAGATATGCTTGCTGTTAAAAGTGAAAAGTCCTGAGTCGTCATTTTTCTCCGTGTTTCAATCACCCCAGCTTCGTTAACCATCTGCCAGAACGTGTAATGGAATAGCCTCACCATTCGCCCACGATGTGTTGGAATAACTGAAAAGATTACATATATATATGCATGTGCATGTTTATAGTATACAGAGTACTACAGAATAATGCAGAAATATTCCAAAGTACTTTGCAGAGAAATATGTGCCAACCAAGTATTGGTCTTTCCAAAAGATCATTTTCTTTTTTTACCTTCTTCCGTTGCCTCTCGGCTTATAAGAAGGGCAGATAAAAGAGCATTCTTTTGAACCAGTAAAACTTTGTGGTGAGCTGGAAAAGCCATCACACAAAATAACGAAAACAAGCAGAGCGAGTGCGGGAAATTAATCGAGCTGGAAAACAACGCGCGAAAGGTGTAGACACATCCACACATTCGCAAATTTAGCTTCTCTCATTGGCCACAGCTTAACAGCACTCCCGTATTTTATGCCCTTATGACTATTCCTCTAGGCTCTTTATGCCGCCGTCTGAACGCAGCTTTAAAGTATTTCATACCCTGAGGCGTGAAATTTATGCCAAATTTCATTAATTGTAATGGATGGCGAGTGGTGAGGGCCAATCTCTTGGCAACCCAGTACCAGGTTTTTCTCAGTGGGTCAGAGATCTGGAGAATATGTTGGCCAGGGCACAGGCGAACGCCCTTTGTATCGTAGAAGATGAAGACAGGACGGGTAACGTGTATTCGTGCATTATTTTGTTGAAAGATGACGTCGCTGAGGATCGTCATCCCACTGTAGGTGCGTCATGTCTGTCATTCAGCATCAAAGAACGCAACAAAAATGGTCGCCTTGCTGACAGTCCTTGGTGCTGCGAAAGTCGTCGCATAGTTCGTGAGGACTCTTGTCCTGCACACTAGCCAAGTTCCTGAATTAGGTACATGACGTGACTGTGGGATCCCACAAGTCCGATAAAAAATCATACATGTCCTCTCGGAAATTAATGGCCTACATCTCTGTGATCCTGTATGGCCTTCAATATTACCAACCCAGACCTATCGATTCTACATTTGCCTGAATAACATAGTTTTCAATAACATATCGGTTGATCTTTACAATATGGTAACTGGTAGTTTGGCGACATTTTGGAGGCGATAAAGGTTACTACCTGGGACTTTGGTAATAATGTGAGCAGTACTCAGTTCCGATTACGCATTATTTTGTGTGAGGGAAATGAGAGATCATGGGATATGTCATGTGATATTAATGGACGAATTACGGTTCTTTAATCGGAAAAGGGGGGAAATCGGGAAAAAATCTAGAAATTTTGTATTTGGCTTTATTCTGTGTTGTGTGAAACAGTGTTCGTGAATTTTTGGATCCCATGACCGCGACTAAAGTGAATTCGAAATGGGTATTTATGTATGTATTAATTTAATGTATGTGCTCATTTATATTTTAAGTAGTATTTTTGAATTTAATTATATTTTAATTAAGTGATAGTTATTTTGTGAATTTTATATTTGTAGGAATTTGGTATACGTTTTAGTTGAAGTAAACGTGCATAATGTAATAGATGATTTAGAGGTAAAAGTTTTTGGATATTTTATTTATTTTATATGTGGAAATGTTCATTACTTTTTCGCGATCAAGTAATTTCATATATGTTCTTTTTACCGGGTTTAAAGATTGAGAAAATTGTCATGTATTTTCGTGAAATTTTTCTAATTTATGAGAAAAAAGCAGTGTACATGGATATAGTGAAGGGTGTGCGCAATGCCATTTTTGTGCAATTCTGGGATTTTTTTTTAAGTAAAAATAAGTCGGCGTGTACATAGTTTAGTGATATTTTAATTAAATGGTAGTTATTTTGTGAATTTTATGTTTGTAGGAATTTCGTATACGTTTAAGTTGAAGTAAACGTGCATGGAAATAATTTAAATATTTGATACTAAGTATTTGTAATGCTTGCGGTATGAATTCGTTGGTGACGTGTATAATGTAAGATGATTTAGAGGTAAAAGTTTTTGGATATTTTATTTATTTTATATGTGGAAATGTTTATATTTGGAAAGGGTAAATACTTTTTCGCGATCAGGTAATTTCATATATGTTCTTTTTACCGGGTTTAAAGATTAAGAAAATTGTCATGTATTTTCGTGAAATTTTTCTAATTTATGAGAAAAAAGCAGTGTACATGGATATAGTGAAGAGTGTGCGCAATGCCATTTTTGTGCAATTCTGGGATGTTTTTTTAAGTAAAAATAAGTCGGCGTGTACATGGTTTATGTGTATGTGTTATTTTGAAAAACGCGTAAGGAGTATGGTATTGTGCACTTTTTCCCAATTTTGCAGTGAATATTTGTCATGATTAAGCAGTTTTGTTAGATAAAATTTCTAGCATAAGTGTAATTCGGCTAGTAGATTGTTGGAAGAAGTGTTCAGTAGATAAAAAGAAAAGAAACATGTCTTTACTTCGTGAAGACAAAATGGCGGAGGGAAAAAAAAATAGAGGGTCGCTGTAGGAGAGTTGGTCGCCAAATTTTCGCCAAAAAAACGCCAAGTTACCATAATGTAAAGATCAACTAACATATCTCATTCTCAGGACGTGTACAAAAAATATATACTTTGCACGCTTCTTGATTTGATTAGTTTATGTTAGACAAACATAATTTATAACCTAACTGCTAATTTGGCATACATAACTAATAATTTTTACATGGTGCTATGGACATGACGGATATGGTGCTATCTAACGTTTTTACTAAAAATTGAAGTCGGAAAGGTAACAGCGGCGATGTGGCACAATTTCAGAATTGAAACTCTGGTAAAATATTAATATCTATGTTTTGTTAAAAAAGAGAGATGATAAATTCCTTGTTTAACATCAATGATTTCCACTGCTAGTGGGAATAAAACAACAGCGACGAAAGCTTAAGTTGGAAGACGTGGGGGCGGTGCCCTGAGTGTGAACCCAGTGAGGTTGCTTTTCAAAATTTGATTTAGGGAGCGACCTTCCTTTTGTTTTGAGGCTCAAGCGTACAAAATTTTATCAGGATCAGAATAAAACTGTAAATTTTTATGAATTACACTCAAACAAACAAACGGACACTCTTCTTTATACAAGCAGATGGCTTTTAATGAGGCTGTCTTATACAGTACGGCAGAAAGTCCCTTTGAGTGCATAAGATGGCAAGATATTTAAGATTTGAACTAACCATCCTCATCACTGATATTGCAATAGGTGCTCCTCACTTGAATTTCAACGTGATTGCCGTATTATTAGTCCAAAGGGATTTGAATCCCGAAGGACTATTAGTTTCGTTTTGGCATTTTGCGTCGGACTCATAAATGTCGGTTCACTTTTCAAACTGTTGCCATAAAATGTTAGAGTCCTGCATTATATTTGAAGAAATTAAATAATGAAAATCTGCGTAAATGTATGTATATTTCTCACATTGTCATAAAATAACGGTACATAGAGTCATCGAATTTTGAATAACGTAATCCTCCAACGAATACGAGCATGTGGAAGACCAAATTTGAAATTTGAAATTTGTTTTATGATCGATTTCCTATTTTTTAAAACTTTGACGAATTTTTGATTAACAAACTCAAGGATTTCAAAGCGAGCAATGGCAACGTTGTGCAGAAAAAAACATTTTTATCTCCAGCGCGTGAGTCTCTGTATCGGAAATTCTAAAAATATGCTCGTTTTAAAACTATTTTGCGATATTGCTGTTGCACTGGATCTTATGGTTTAAGTGCGAGGAACATGATATTTAATAAAGAAAGGTAACACACAAAATGTTAAAAAACGCCCCTTTGGACGTAATTTAAAATCTGAAACATTTCAGATTTTTTTTTTTTTTTTTTTTTTGTTTTATATATTTGTTCGAGAAGGAGAATAAAGTCTGCAAGTAGACCAATTCATTGCCTCGCCTTTCTGTGCTCGGTTAAAAACAATGTCAGTGACTCTAAGTGATTGGACTTCACTTTGCAGGAGCGCTTAGTGACAAGTGTGTGTATCCATGAACAGAAGCACAACAACGGAAATATGACAGAGGTGATGGATCTCTTTCGTAAACGGTTCGGTAAGGAGCCACCAGTTCGTCAGATTTTGGTCACGCGGAAGAAGATATCTTTCCGCTTAGCAAATGTTTTGGATTCATCAGCGCCTTATTCTTGGCCGCCTCGAAACCCTGACCTTAGGCACCTACAGGCCTACAGGAAGTGCCCTATAAGAGATCAACAAATCAGACTACAGGAAGAAGGGATACGTGCACAATGATGCTGTGTGTTAAAGTGTGCTAGAAACCTTCCCGATTGTGACAGTGCAGCTGCTAAAACGAAGGAGTAAGAGGATATTCTAGCGCTTCAACCTATGCAGGGATGATGATAGTGCGCATATACGGACGTTTTGAACAAATTACTTTTAAAACGTTAAAGTTGCAATGAAATATTTGAAAGTCTAAAGAGTCTTTCTGGCCACCCTGTATTATTTCCTAGATATATTAGTAGTTAGTAATAAGTGTAATGAATATGCTTTTATTTTCTTTTAAAATCGCTTAGTTGATCAATTAATGGCAAAGTAAATTTGAAAAATTAAATATCTTAGACTTTGCTGAATCATTGCCGCGTGGAAGATACAAATATTTTAATTTGAACAGTCGCAACATATTTCTTTTAATTCGCTGCATTTGTTGATTAGATTCCAAAAGCAAATATTTTGCGAATGACAACAGAATTCTTTTATACCTCTGATTTGTTTTCCTTATTAAATTTGAAACCCAAATATCTTACGATTTGCAGATTGACAACACATGCAGCAAAGCTTTATCAATAACTGAATACGTACAATTTTACCATATTGTGTTATGGATATTGTTTCGTATTACGTCAGTTATGTTCACATGAAATTTCATAATGACCTGTTTCTTACTTCTTGGAAAAATCGTCCAATTCTCTTAATTTTGCGCACACTTTCAGATCCCCAAACGTTCTGAACTCCTTAAATTTCGCATATTTTTCAAAAGACTTTTTCAAAAAAAAGCAAATTTTATTGTTCTCTTTAATTATTAAAAATTCTGAGCTGATAGGTATCAATATCAGCATTCCCCCCCCCTTTTTTTTAAATTCAACATTTTCAGAGATATAATTATCTAAACTTTGCGAAGACCTTTTTCTTTTTGACAGAGCAAAATTGACGGCTACAACCGGTTTCACCCTCCTTTTGTTGCTGGGCTCCGAAGGTGTAGGACGGTCTTCTGGCCGTTCTCACCTCAGATGACGCTTGTATGCCATTTTGTTTTTTCGTTCTTTTTTTACTGTCATATCCATATTGTGTGTAAAGTAATGTATTTCGTCGAGTAAAGAAATTGGTACTGAAGATTCAACTAAAATTATCTAGATGCTGACTCTTGCAGTAAATTAACGAGGTTCTACGACTCTTCAAAAATATATTGGAATTGAATTATCGTCGAAAGGACTTCGTGTGCACGTGTTCCACTTACCTGATGATTCCCCCAGCCCGGAGGTCGACGTAGAGAACTCTGCGAAGCTACTGGCTAAGATCTGTACCTAGGCAGTCTCGGCCACGGGGGTATAAAATTTATGAACTTGGTGGTTCTGAAGGCTCTGGGAAAGGTCACTTATTGGCCGGCCTCGGAGTCTGGCACGTCCTAGCGCGGCGTGGTACTAGTAGCCCGGGGTTTTCCCCCGGGTTCTCTGGGTAATGTCCCGCTGCGACGGGCTCGCCCAAGCGACTGGTAGGAGCATTAGACGACCGGTGCTGCCTGGTGTCTTATCCAGGTGGTGAGCTGCTCCCTTGGAGGGTAATAGTGGAGGTTGAACCTCCACGACGTGCCCAAAGGCGGAGTAGACCTGTAGTGTGATTTAGTTCACGGGGCAGGGAAGCCTAAAATTATTATTATTATTATTACCTGATGATCTCCCCCGGGGGTCGACGTAGAGAACTCTGCGAAGCTACTGGATAGGATCTGTACCTAGGCAGTCTCGGCTACGGGGGTATAAAATTTATGAACTTGGTGGTTCTGAAGGCTCTAGGAAAGGTCACTTATTGGCCGGCCTCGGAGTCTGGCATGTCCTAGCGCGGCGTTGTACTAGTAGCTCGGGGGTTATCCCCCGGGTTCGCTGGGTAATGTCCCGCTGCGACGGGCTCGCCCAAGCGACTGGTAGGAGCAACTTGACGACCGGTGCTGCCTGGTGTCGTATCCGGGTGGTGCGCCGCTCCCTTGGAGGGTAATAGTGGAGATTGAACCTCCACGAAGTGCCCAAAGGGTGAGTGGACCTGTTATGTGATTAAGTTCCACGAGGCAGGGAAGCCAATATTGTTGTTGTTGTTACCTGATGATACGAATATTCGCCTCGTGTTTCTTCAAAAATATATTGGAATAATCAGTCAACTCAATTTCCTCCGTTATAAAATTTGATTTTTTTATCATAAAACTTTGTTTAAAGACGATGCACTGAGATTTACTTTGATTGGAATATTACGCATTTCTTCTACGAAAGGTTAGGTTTCAAAATGGTAGGACTGTTTTTTTCTCCCGCTGTATCACGGATAATAATCTTCTGTCTGGCGATATTTACTTAATTTATGCTGGTATTAATTCAGCATTTTATGATGTCAAGTTATAATAAATATTACTTAGTTCACATTATTTGGAGTGTCATCCTTTGGGATTCAGTTACTTTAATTTTATATTCCTTTCAGATCACACATTTCATTCTGCACGTTATCAAGTATTTCTGGCTTATTGCGCCCAGCACCATATTTTTATTACACTCAATCCCATCATATTTCTATCTACAGTTAACAACCTACGCGTAATCTAACATTTCATTTCTGAAAATGAAACGCGCATGCGAGGAAAATACTCACATCAAAATTACAACTGAACTCTTCAACGCTAAAATAATCCTTGTTAATAAAGTTAATTCTCGTTCCATCAAACATCATTTGATATTTGGGCTAATATCAGTCTGCTCAAGACGTACTGGAATAGAAAAATGTAACAGAACACCGAGGAAAGAAATACGATAATCCATATTTCAATCTCCGCATTTAAATCTTAAACAATAAGATACTATGAAAAATAAAGTGTTTAAAAGGTTTTTCTTCATGCCAGACCTTTTCAGAGCATAGTTCAAATACATTAGGAAGTATCTAATACTACGAACTATAATAGTATTCAGTACAGCTCATTGTTTAATTTCTAATGCATATAAAACCTTTAAACTCTAATTAGTTGATTTAGTGTAATCCTAAAAGCAATGCTTTTCGTTTATTATTAAAATCATTTAAGATATTGTTACGAATTTTGTAATTAGATAAGTAATTTTAGTAGAATTATATGTAAAATTGTTGTATTTTCTGTGTAATGTAGAGCGAGACAAATTCTAAGAGAAAGCCATGCCGGAAAATTAAGAGTACAGGGGCAAGGGCATTTAACATTGAGTAAATGGGTATCTCAGTAATTTGGCGAGATAAAGCCAAGCTGACAACGGTTTTGGAGACTTACTGTGTCGCCAAATTTAGCGAACCTTTGGCGACATATTTGTCCAGTCCCTGTATCACCGTAATATATCTTGAAACTGAATGAATGTAATTGACCACTACGTTAACTGTAAACTTAATTCCACCCTTGTATTGCTTTCCGGTAATTTCGAGAGTCAGAAAGTACCAGAAATATCTAGGTGGTCGGTCAAAAACCATAAAAGTCCGAAGAGAGAGCATCTGAGTTAAGTTGCATAGTACAGTCAAAAGTCGTTAATCCGGACTCGTCGGGACTTCGGCGATTCCGGATTATCGATTTTTCGGGATTATAGATCATCAGTTTAAATCCGGTAAGATTGCACGCAGAAATTATAAAATTAAAGATATGAAACCGTAATTTATGAAATAAAGAACAATTATGATCTAAAGGGTAACATAATTAAAAAAAAAAAAAAAAAAAAAAAAAAGCTTAATATTTATTTGTTTACTTTATTATACATTTCTTTCAATGTACGTTGTTTAAGTTGCTCCGTTTTATGTGATAATACTTTCCCTTTAATTCTATAGGAAGACATAATTTCTTGTTCAGTTACAAAGTTCCGCTGTTCAAGTCCTATAATTGCTGTGTCGAGAATACCGACTAATTTGTCAATCGAAATGTTTTCGTTTTTAATAACCTCTGTGTCACTTTCTTCACTATCGGAAGCGAATTATAATGATGAGGAATTTGATTTAAATCACATCAAAGATGGAGTACATCGAGATGAAATACTACATTTAGTAAGGAATTATAAGCCAAATAAAATAAAAACATCCACCCTGAAGATAAGGATAATGCTGATAGATGAACTTCCAATTCATTGCGCGCCGCGGCGTTCCCCCTTCCCGCCGCAGAGCAGTGTGAAATTGATAAACAGATTTCGGAATGGTTAGCAAAACAAAGGATATGCCTTTATCCATTTTTTGCAGCAATTCCACTTTTTGTTTAATGGACTTCGAAACATACTTTCGCTTTGTAGATGCTTTACATATTAGTAAATATATATCGGAAATTCTATTTGACATAATCAAAAGTTCAAGCTTACTTTTATAAAATTGCTCTAACAGTCTGCAAAAAATAATAAGCCGGATCCAATTCGAAGATTAAGTAACAACTCATTCTGCAACATTAACTGAATTAGATAATTTTAGCTTAGCTTATACCGTCCGTCATACATTAAACGCGCATGCGTAAACGTATTATGCGCATGCGCACACGCGTATTCGCAGCCGTGAAGGTCTTACGCGCATGGGTCAACGCGACGCATGCACAGAAAGTTTGTAGCTTTGAGGTCCGGATTATAGATCATTCCGGATTATGGGTGTCCGAATTAACGACTTTTGACTGTAATTATTGTTGCGAGTTGTTTAGATTCGCGTGAACTGAGATATGCGAGTTAGCTTTCTCTTAAATTTGCTTTGTATTGCATTGTGTTTAACGTTCTTAGTAGTTTGAAATGTAGCTACTGATTATACTGTAAGTACTTTTATGCTTCAATAGAATAAAGTAAAGTTAAATTTAATTTTAACTAATTCTCTTGCGCCATTGCTGCAAGGAATGAAATTTGAATTTAACAAACATTCGCTAATTTGTAAAAATTTAAATGAAATTTAATGCAAACAAATGAATGATTAATTATTGTTCCGAACTAATCTGCAATATCATTTAAATTCTGAGAGCATATGTAAATCAAGTGCAAGTATCAAAATCCATGTATAAATATAAAATTAAAATTCCAGACACAAATAGAATGATTGAAGAGTTAATTTTGGGGGCATCCCCCCCTGTCATTCACTTATGCATTTTTTAAGAAAAATTTTTAGGATTAAATAATTTTTGGAATTTTAATTAAATATAAATATATAATAAATATAAAATTAAAATTCCAAACACGAACAGAATGATTGAAGAGTTAGGTTTGGAGGCAACTTTCCCTTGATAAGTCTGTCATTCACATATGCATTTTTTAAGGAAATTTTTAGGATTTAATAATTTTTGGAATTTTAATTAAATATAAAAATATAATAAATATAAAATTAAAATTCCAAACGTGAACAGAATGATTGAAGAGTTAGGTTTGGAGGCAACTTCCCCTTGATAAGTCTGTCATTCACTTATGCATTTAAAAAAAAAAATTAAGATTATATAATTTTTGGAATTTTAATTAAATATAAAAATATAATAAATATATAATTAAAATTCCAAACACGAACAGAATGATTGAAGCAACTTCCCCTTGATAAGTCTGTCATTCACTTATGCATTTAAAAAAAAAAAAAATTTTGGATTAAATAATTTTTGGAATTTTAATTTTATATTTATACATGGATTTTGATACTTGCACTTGATTTACATATGCTCTCAGAATTTAAATGATATTGTAGATTATAACAATAATTAATCATTCATTTTTTTGCATTAAATTTCATTTAAATTCAATTTTTACGAATAGAGAATGTTTGTTAAATGTAAATGCTTGTATGAATATTTAGGGAGAGAATTCCAGAGTTCTGAAACCTTTCTTTTGATAAAAAATAAATTTTATTAACCTATTATCGGACTTGTGCATTCAATCTATTTCGAACCTGTGGGCAAGCAACAATATATAAAAAATTACACTAAATGGACCCCTGGAAATTACTCTATCTTGATTCATTAAAGTCATTATCTATTTCTTGGTTTTTTTATAAAAGCTAATTTAAGCTGTCCACGCAAATGGTTAGTCACTTCGAAAAAGCAGGGTAAATAAAATTATAATATTTCAAAAATAAATACTAAGTCTTAATATTTAATTATTTAGATTAAATTAGCATGCATATTCTTTTTATCGTGTAAACAAAAATTTTTAAAAATGCCTTTATTAAGATTATTACATAAAATTAAAGGTAAATAAAATTACTATATTCTAAAAATACACTTAAGCAAGCTTCACAAAAAATGTATCAACATTTAATTCTTTTGGTGTAAATTAATATGCATAATCTTTTTTATATTATAAACAAAAAATGCCTTTATTAAGGATTTTACATAAAATTACTAAAAGAAAATTATTTGAAGTTTTAATTCTGATTCAAGTTTCTATTCCAAAGTTGAAAATCAGCTTAATTTAGTATCTTCTAGGATTTCATTTACATATCTTAAAACTTTTTGACGCTTCTTTTAAAACTCTTTCTTTTAAACTTTTAAAACTTTTGACTAAAACTATAATAATTATAATAATATTTCTCTATAAATTTTGGATACACTGAAAATGAAGTAAACAAGAAATAGCTCCATCAAGAAATTTATTTATTATGGTTTAACACAGAGTAGCCAAATTTAAATAATGACGGTTGATCTTTACATTATGGTAACTTGGCGTTTTTTTGGCGAAAATTTGGCGACCAACTCTCCTACAGCAACCCTCTATTTTTTTTTTCCCGCCGCCATTTTGTCTTCACGAAGTAAAGACATGTTTCTTTTCTTTTTATCTACTGAACACTTCTTCCAACAATCTACTAGCCGAATTACACTTATGCTAGAAATTTTATCTAACAAAACTGCTTAATCATGACAAATATTCACTGCAAAATTGGGAAAAAGTGCACAATACCATACTCCTTACGCGTTTTTCAAAATAACACATACACATAAACCATGTACACGCCGACTTATTTTTACTTAAAAAAACATCCCAGAATTGCACAAAAATGGCATTGCGCACACTCTTCACTATATCCATGTACACTGCTTTTTTCTCATAAATTAGAAAAATTTCACGAAAATACATGACAATTTTCTCAATCTTTAAACCCCGTAAAAAGAACATATATGAAATTACCTGATCGCGAAAAAGTATTTACCCTTTCCAAATATGAACATTTCCACATATAAAATAAATAAAATATCCAAAAATTTTTACCTCTAAATCATCTATTAAATTATACACGTCACCAACGAATTCATACCGCAAGCATTACAAATACTTAGTATCAAATATTTAAATTATTTCCATGCACGTTTACTTCAACTTAAACGTATACCAAATTCCTACAAACATAAAATTCACAAAATAACTATCATTTAATTAAAATATCACTAAACCATGTACACGCCGACTTATTTTTACTTAAAAAAAAATCCCAGAATTGCACAAAAATGGCATTGCGCACACCCTTCACTATATCCATGTACACTGCTTTTTTCTCATAAATTAGAAAAATTTCACGAAAATACATGACAATTTTCTCAATCTTTAAACCCCGTAAAAAGAACATATATGAAATTACCTGATCGCGAAAAAGTATTTACCCTTTCCAAATATGAACATTTCCACATATAAAATAAATAAAATATCCAAAAATTTTTACCTCTAAATCATCTATTAAATTATACACGTCACCAACGAATTCATACCGCAAGCATTACAAATACTTAGTATCAAATATTTAAATTATTTCCATGCACGTTTACTTCAACTTAAACGTATACCAAATTCCTACAAACATAAAATTCACAAAATAACTATCATTTAATTAAAATATCACTAAACCATGTACACGCCGACTTATTTTTACTTAAAAAAAAATCCCAGAATTGCACAAAAATGGCATTGCGCACACCCTTCACTATATCCATGTACACTGCTTTTTTCTCATAAATTAGAAAAATTTCACGAAAATACATGACAATTTTCTCAATCTTTAAACCCCGTAAAAAGAACATATATGAAATTACCTGATCGCGAAAAAGTATTTACCCTTTCCAAATATGAACATTTCCACATATAAAATAAATAAAATATCCAAAAATTTTTACCTCTAAATCATCTATTAAATTATACACGTCACCAACGAATTCATACCGCAAGCATTACAAATACTTAGTATCAAATATTTAAATTATTTCCATGCACGTTTACTTCAACTTAAACGTATACCAAATTCCTACAAACATAAAATTCACAAAATAACTATCATTTAATTAAAATATCACTAAACCATGTACACGCCGACTTATTTTTACTTAAAAAAAAATCCCAGAATTGCACAAAAATGGCATTGCGCACACCCTTCACTATATCCATGTACACTGCTTTTTTCTCATAAATTAGAAAAATTTCACGAAAATACATGACAATTTTCTCAATCTTTAAACCCGGTTAAAAGAACATATATGAAATTACTTGATCGCGAAAAAGTAATGAACATTTCCACATATAAAATAAATAAAATATCCAAAAACTTTTACCTCTAAATCATCTATTACATTATACACGTCACCAACGAATTCATACTGGAACCATTACAAATACTTATTGTCAGATATTTAAATTATTTCCATGCACGTTTACTTCAACTAAAACGTATACCAAATTCCTACAAACGTAAAATTCACAAAATAACTATCATTTAATTAAAATATAATTAAATTCAAAAACACTACTTAAAATATAAATGAGCACATACATTAAATTAATACAGACATAAATACCCATTTCGAATTCACTTTAGTTACGGCCATGGGATCCAAAAATTCACGAACACTGTTTCACACAACACAGAATAAAGCCAAATACAAAATTTCCAGATTTTTTCCCGATTTCCCCCCTTTTCCGATTAAAGAACCGTAATTCGTCCATTAATATCACATGACATATCCCATGATCTCTCATTTCCCTCACACAAAATAATGCGTAATCGGAACTGAGTATTGCTCACATTATTACCAAAGTGCCAGGTAGTAACCTTTATCGCCTCCAAAATGTCGCCAAACTACCAGTTACCATATTGTAAAGATCAACCATAATGACAAATTATTACCCTATGGTGGATAGCCTAATGAAAAGACCTAGGTCAATTCTTCATAACGCAAAGTGGTAAAAATATATACGTACATAGTTTGACAAAGACTTTGTTTATGTTTGAGTTTGTTCGTGAGCAAAGCAGGATGATAGATTTTCCTGTTTATTTTATATTCTTCATTATTTTTATTTATTTAATCGGATAACTTATTGTGATTATGATACTGGGGACTTAGTGCCTGGTAGAGCAGGCTAAGGACTCTACTTTTGTGTTAAAATTGCGTATTTAATATTTATATATTTAATATTACGTCCACGGCATGCGCTCCCAACAAGCACGTGACTACTAAAATTTTCTCAGTAACCTTACGTTTCAAGTAGAAAGAAATTATTCACTAAGAAATTTCTCTAAAGAATTATCTAAGGCTGAAAATTATTGTTACTAAAGACGCAAATTAGAATGAACTGGTGAAAATTCTTTAAAATTGTACACTAGAAGTGAATATGAGATAAGGGGTAACATTAAATATTGAAATAGAATTTGCGAGTTACATTACAATTACATTTACTGATACAAGATGGCAACACCGTATACAGAGGATCTTTTTTGACTCTTCCGAGGAAAGCTTTTGCTGCAATTGAGCCGTATACGGCAACAATTTATTGGTGCAGCAATTCTCGTATGAAATATACCGAAAGAAACTCATTTTCTTAAACCGTTGGTATGTTTGTTCTCTGATTTTCTGTTTTTACTTTTTTCCCTAAAGAATGTTCCTGGCTTATTTATTTATTTTTATGTTTTGAAATAAATTTAATTTTATATGATCTAATTCTATATGATTATGATCTATGATCTGTTCTCTAAAATTTATCCTTTCTGGAATTACGGTTTTTAAGAAAGCGGAGTGATTTTGTCCTTCACTGTTAAACCATTAGAGGTAATTTTGTTTAATAATAATTCCATTAATTTAATTTTGTTTATTAATAATTTGATAATTCATGAAATGTTTTGAAGCATAGCAAAAACTGATAGAATAGATAGGAAAATTTCGGTAATTTGAAATTAATAGTTAAATTTCTGAAAATTTCGCTGCGTTCAGTTTTGCTGGCAATTTCACCAAACTTTGGGAGCGCAAAAACTTTTAAAAGTGACGCATGATGACTTTGCCTTTCAAGACGTATGAAGCGTATATACAAATAACCAGTTAATAAAGAACTCATTTCATTAAATACACAGTTTCCACCGACCTTTATTTTCGCAATCGTTGCTCGAGTTACATTTACAGTTACGTTACTGCAAAACTACTTTCTAGTGCGTTTGGGCTTCAACAGATGGTGCCACATTATGGATATTGTGTCAATGTACTCCCATGAATTCCCATTTCATTTGACTGGACTGCTCTATACGCCTGTCATATGTTAGGCTCCTACTTCCTGTCATTTCTTTCTTTTGAATTCCAATTACCGGACTTCCTAGGTCATACGCCTCTTGGCCTTAAATAATATCTCGGCAATACCTACGCATACTAGACAGTTTATTCAAGGTCAACTTATACTCGAGGCCTGCCAGTGTGAAAATATTCTTTTGTGTTTTTCAAGGCCAACTTATACTCAAGGCCTGCCAGTGTGAAAATATTCTTTTTTGCTTTCTCTAGCCTCCGTGAAATTTGTACTGACCGCAAGAGGGCGCTACTATTCCGCTACGATTTGCGACGTTAACAATGAGCAGAATGTTTCTCCAGACAAACAATTGTCTTGTTATATGGAAAATTTAGAAACGATTAATCTGTATTAGTCAGAAATTATACATTTCTTTTTATTAAAAATATTTTTATTTAGAAAGAAAACATAAAATTTCACGTTCTCGTATTTTACTTTTTTCATATATAACCGTCGGATACTTGATTCTGATTTTAATTTCTGCTTGCATCTAGATATACGCTATTCTTAATTGTACTTATTAGAGTTACCTATTCTAATTTAAGTGTAATTTAGAGCACATGATTTACTTTAAAATTATTTATAGAGTATTAAGTTAGCAGGTAGCTTCAGAACATAAACTATTTCAGCGCAAATTTTTCATCGTATTAATATCAGTTGCAATTAATATCAGTTGTTATTCGTATTAATATCAGTTGCAATATTAGTGCAACAAAATAATTTGGAGTCACTATTAAATATGCAATTAAGAAATGATGAAAGTAAATTTGTTAATACATAAGAGAAAAAGTAATTCTAAAAGAAATTTGGTTTTAGGTACAGAAATTTTTTCCCTTTTTTAATTAATATAATATACTTTATTTTAGGAAATATTAAAAAATAAAATTTTAAATAATGCAGATTTAGAGTTCTGAAGAGTAAACGCAACGCAACAGATATTCGAAATATCTGTTCTTCCAAGCATTTCAATATCACTGACAGTATATAATAATGACATACATGACATTAATCACAATGAATCTTATATAAAATTTTAAGCCTGTTAGTGATGAATACCAAGTATTTCAATATCACCTACAGCATATAATAAAAACATGTATGGCATTAATGACAATGAATCATAACTCTCTCTGTCTAAAATTAATTGCTACATTTGAGTACTGATTATTGATACTGAAGATTTTCAGAAATTTCAGGGTGCTACGTTATCAATCAAAAACAACTTTACTTACCAAGCATTCCCTCCTTAAATTAGTACCAAATTAGTTTCAAAAATCCAGCTTTGGCACACCCTTAAGCCACGCCCCATTTTGTAAAGGACTCTTCCATGTTTAATCCCTTAAAATCTTCAAGGTTATTAAATGTAAATTCAATTATCTGCCTTGTCTTTACAAGCCAAATCGTCTTAGAATTTCTTCCACGATATCATCCTTCACCTTAGGCAAACAGCCCTCGAGGCTCTGCCTTAATCACATAAACACGATCTCTCTGACTGAAATGCGGGCGGTATAGTCCTTACAAAATGGGGCGTGGCTTACGAGCATACGAACCCTTTTGCTGGATAAAATGTTTCCAAAATAAGCGCTACATCTTTAGAAAGTAAAAACTGACAATGAAAACCAAGTATGCAAGCGTTACATTCCTTGTAGTACACCTTATAATTTTACTGATGTCCATCTACTAAACTGCATCGAAAGTTATTTATAACTCCACCTACTTGAAATATAGCACCTAATTCGCTACACCTAACGATGTGTAGCAACTAGTTTGAGACGAAGGGAAAAAAACAATTTTGAGACTGCTAATTTCAATATCATTGACAGAATATTTTAAAAAATAAAACCATATTCCCTAAAACAAAATGTATTACCTCTGTTAATTACATATATCTATGGATTCGACATGAATCTCTATTACTTCAATTGCAACCACAAAACACTCAATCAGGTAGACAGAAATTCATGCACAGCATCACACTAATTAAAATGAGATATGCGCTTTAAAATTTTGAAGCTAGTACAGACAGCATTCAAATGTTTCTGGATCAAAGATAACAAATATGGGAGCTAAAAAGTAATAAATTTCGTAAAAAAGCTAAAGCAATGAGAATTTCTTATAAAATATATACGTGGATGCATCTTAAATTTTAATTGCATTAAATTAATATATACATATATATGAAAGGTTAAAATATCCTTTATGCAGAAAAGATAGGTTATCTCCAGAATGATAAAAAAAGATTTATGATTTTTTTATTTCAGGAAGACGAAATTTTACGTGATGATTGCTTTTGTTTAAGAAATCATGTATTATGTAAATGTATTAAATCTGTATTGCATGAAAGAAATGGAAATGCTATCCGTTCAGCAGTTATATGTGTCGAATAATTAGTTAACTACAATCGTAAAATTTAAGGAAGAAAACTTTGCCGTATAGCAAGCAAGACTATTCCATTCTATGTTACTATTAGTTACAGCGACACGTTGTAATAAAATACACTTTTTATCAATAACGAGCCATATTACAAATAGAGAACGTATAGCAAAAAATATAGCAGAATACGAGCGCCATCTAGTGATAAATTTCACGAAAGCCACTGACAACTGGGAACCGGAATTTCGTTCACTCTGGCAGGCCTTGAGTATAAGTTGGTCTTGATTCAGTGATCTGTCTCGTGTATGCGAGCCACTTTCGGATATACTGAGGGTAGTCTATACGAAATGGGGCGTGGCTTTTAATAGCGCCTGAACCCTGTAAATTTGCTTCGGAAACACTGCTCCAAAATAACTGCTACATTTGTGGAAAGTAAAAACTGAGAATGGAAATCTAGTTACGGTGTTAGATTCATTGCATAATTTTACTGCTGTCGATTTACTAACTGAATCGAAAGTTATTAATGACTCCACCTACTTGAAATGTAGCAACTAATTTGAGACGAAATGTTCAACCTAAATGCCACAACTAATTTGGGACGCAGGAAGAATATCATATACCATTATCAGGAGTTCTAATTATTGAGAGCCAATACTTCAGAACTTGATGTTGCAGCTGTAATGGATTGGAGTATTTAATTGCGGCAAAGCACACGTGGGCTATGTGCCTAAAGGGAGGGGTGCCTTCGTGGAGGACTTTCTAACTGGCTTGTATACCCGTCACACATGGCGAAAACAACCATGCAGCCAGCCCGTTCACGGTATTCGAACTTCAGACCGTAATACCACCGTTCAGCGTCTTTACCGCACGATCGCCGGTGGGATTACTACATAGCGACAAACAACATATTTCAAGGTCACCACTTTGCCTCAAAGTGGCAAAGTTGTTTCTTTTAACAGAGGAATATGCACTAATTATTGGTCACACGTGTTTATAAAAAAAAATTTTTCACCTCAGTCTTGCAAGAAGAAACTGGTAGGTAAAGATTCGGCAAAATGTTTATCATAAGCATAATTATTGGACCATTTTGTTTTAGATGCAGTTGCTTTTGAATTAACGCCGAAATAGCTAATCCAAGCGGAAGTGCACAGTTTGATTTCACATAAAGCTCTAATGCTCTAAATTTCTTGTTGCACTGCGTAAGCAACATTCAAACATGGACATTATAAGAAATAGACTAACCGAAGTGGCTTTTCTCCCTCTTTTGAAGTATTCCGGACTGTCACCTTGATCGCATCCGGAGGAGTAGGGACGACTTGCAGAAACTCACAGTGGTTGGCTATTGCAGTGGGTATAATTGTCAAGAAAAAGTTGGTTGTAGCGCCTCATTTCACAAATTAGAATTTTTAGATATTTTTATTTTTGAAACTGAGATAGATTTTTAAAATTTAGCATATTTATCAAGCATAATTAACGTTCCAAACAATTATAAAGCAATTATAAAAACAATTATATTAATTAATTTTTCCAAACAATTATAAAGTGTTAATAGCATTAAATGGAATTTCAGGCCTAGCTATTTTTTTAGCTTTTCCTATGCTGTAAGGAAATTTGTAACTATTTCTTTTAGAAAATAATATTTTAAATCTGAACTAGATTGTGCTAACATTTTATAGTGATTCTTTTTTATTTATTTAATTCTAATTCTGCATAAGATTTTTTTTGTACTTTTTCGTTTCGCCGGCGCAAGTCTCGCCAAACAGACTTTGTTGGCGACAGCATACAGTATACACGTAAAAAATGTTAACAAATGTTAGTTCTAAGAATTTTTTATTTTGAAGGCATAAACATTTTAATATGGTTTAAAATTTTGTAAAAAGCCAATAAATAAAGCAGTTAATTTTTAAAAAAACATTAGGAATTTACTATGCTTTCATGGTTCAACATCCCGATTCGCCGGTTCTTATCACGTGACCCCAAGTGATCTCATCTCACGTAAACTACGCTACAAAAATCCAATTCTCTCAGAAATTATCTACATTAATTTCAAGTTAACTCTTAATTTGGAATGCAAGTTTAATTGCAAGAATTATTTCAATTTGTACGAATAGCTTACTCAGAAATTATGTAAAACCGCAGCGCTTTACTTCGCTAGTGCATTCTCATTAGAATAGACGAATTTAACCCTTGATTTTGCCTTTTCTATATTTTCTCCTTCCAGTGAGAGGTGTAATTGCATCCTAATTGACTTAATTACCGCGAATGGCCTTAGAGCATAAAATTGAACTATCTGGTAAAAATTCTATGTAATTGTATGCCAGTGTTGAAAGAATAGATAATAATAGACTGATAAGAAATGGCTGCGACTTCTTTTGAAAATGAAGCCTAGAAGGTTAACAGCGAAGACATTCTGTTTAGCATCAGTTGTACCATTATTGGTGACTTTATTGTTTGCGCCGGCAAAACGGAAAAGTACCGATTTTTTTATTTACTGTGAATTTAATTTATTACCCCAAAGGGTTGGCATTCCAGAAAGGCTATTAGTTTCGAAACGGCATTTTGCTCTGTTTCATTATAAATGTCCGTTTCACATTGCAAATTGTTGCCACCTAATATTACCGCCTTGTATTATATTTAAAGAAATTTAATAATAAATAATCTGCATGAATACATGTATGTTTCTCGCATTGCGAAAAACGAACTGTCGTTTCATTTAGAGCCATCAAATTTTGAACAACGTAATCCTCCACCCGAACGGCCGAATTTGTTTTAATCCATTTCATATTTTGTAAAACTTTAATGAATTGTTGATTAAGAAACTCAACCAGTTCAAAGCGAGCAATGGCAACACTGTGCGGAAAATAACATTTTTATCTCCAGCGCGGAAATTCTAAAGATATGCTGTTTTCAAATATTTTGTGATACTGCTGTTGAATTGAATTTTGTGTTGTTTACGTGTGAAGAACATGATATTCAATAAACAGAGGCAACACACAAAGCGAACAAAAACGTCCCTGAGAGCGTAACATAAAATCTGAGTGCTTCCAGATTTTATTTATATATTTATTTTCATTACACCGTGAAAAGTTTATGTTCCAAATTTTATGAATTATTAAAATAAATAATCATCATATGATGTTAATAATTAATAATCATATGATCAAATAAATGATCGTCTTGTAATGTTATAATAATTTTATAAACCACTGCCTGAAAATACTCATAAAATTTAAATATATATACATAGCAGATCTTGTTTAATTTTGCTTTATTTGTTTCAAAGCTTTGGCTTTTATAATCTCATCGCTATACAACGTATCACGTTTAATAATTAAATAAGACTTATGTGATATTACGCCATAGGATAATGATTAATAAGACTTATGTGATACAAACGCCATAGGATTCAGTGGTTAAAGTAAACCAGATCGTTCCTACTCTTTCTTGCCGACATGTCGGTGACGCGCGACCCGCCCACTGGGTTAGTCTATCTCTTATGCATTCACATCCTTTAGACGTTTGTTATAAATTATCACAGACGTATTTTAAGTTATAGAAGCTAAATACTTAATTTCATAAATGGCAATCATCCATATATTACGTATTACTTAAGTAAGGGAATTAATTATGAAAGGGAAACGCAGTATTTGTAAAATACATTCAGTTTAAATATCTTTTATTAACTTTAAATTTCTGACTTAAATTATATGTACCCGCATGGTATGGATAGTTAATTCTGATGTGATAAATCGTTCTGCATTTTATTAATGAACATTTGTGAAAACTTCACTTGACGTTTTAAGTTGTCCATCATCATAAAACAAAAGGGAAAACCCTTTTGGGTTATGATGCAAAGTGTTAATAGCATTAAATGGAATTTATTACTTAGTTATCTAATTTTATGTAATGTTCAGATTACGGTTCTCACACCTGGGTGTTTCCACGTAGATATGAGTTTATTAACTGCAAAATAGATTGGCAGGTTTTAGTCACAAAAATACATCATTTTTGTGTTTTATTGGAAGTTTTTAATCAAAACTTATTTTAATTTGTTGCGCATACGATAAAACTCAATACATTTAATATTAGTTTATAATTCTATGTTCTTAATTTATATTATAACAATTTTTGCTATAACACGATTTTTTTTTTTTTTTTTTTTTTTCATCCTCTTGTTCTACAAACGCAAAAGATTCTCCAAATTTTGGAGATATACATCCTATAGTTTCCATTCAAGCTAATTACTAACATGTTATACACTGAAGCCTATTGAGCAGCCGTAAAGCGTTACTTACTTCACTGTCTTCCGCAATCTTTCGTGGAATTAATGCATTCATTGGCGTGATTTTTGGAATTTTGCGCTTATTACATTCAGAAATGTAATGAATTTAAGCCATTGACTATTTCTGGTGTATGTTAATGGTTTATGACGTGTGTAGCCAGCTCCGAATATGGCCCCAGGAGAGCTCGTTACTGTTCTTATGGTTATATCATCTGCCTGTTACAACACCTTTATGTGGATAGGTAACAATTATGTGACAAATATATTATATTTAGTCTAATAATATTACATCATGTATTTTTTATATTAATAATAATAAAATTATGTCATATAATTATCTATACAGTGCATATAATTAATGTACTTACAATCATATATACCATATCAATTACATTAATTAAAATCCATATATCACTTAATCTATTTTTCAACTCGTTTTAAACGCTATTGAAACAATTTCGAAAGTTATAATACAGGAAAACACGGGAGGAAAAAATAATTGCGAATTAAATCATGCTTAATCCTTTCTGGAATTTTTTCGAGGAAATAAGTGTTTAAGATTGACTTCATTTTTAATAATTAGTAATTTTTAATACACATATTTTGAGTTTTTATGTATTTTTGCCTTGTCGCGAAGTGAGAACTGAATTAAATGAATGAGAAATACTCAATCGTCTGTGAAAAACTGTTTGTTTCTTTTTTTGCTTAATTTCTTTTATACATCGTTCTAGCTTTATTATAGTATTTGAATAGAACATGTGGCAACGATTAGATAATTCTCTAAATGATATAAATTTTGTGCATTCTGAGTTATAATATGAACGAAATATAATACTGTTAAGTCAATCTAGCGGCAGAGTGTCGTTATGGTAAACAAATAGAGTGAATTTTAAAGAATACATTTATTCTATTATGCGCTGTTGGTGAAGAAGATTTAATTCAATCCAATAAGTTTAAATGAAATGCAAGAAAAAATGCGTATAATTTAATATTCCCTACAAGTAAGTCATGTGGTGTACACGTCAGATGTTTTTTACACGGTAGATACGTTCCTAAGAAAACCATGCAAAACAAATTGAGTGAAAAACGCATGGTAAAGTCGGGCATATATTTCACAATTTTAAAAAATCGTGTAAGATGAAAAACGCTAAAGATTCCCCCCCCCCCAAAAAAAGTGTCCGGGTTATCTATGTGCATGTCCGGATTATCTATGTCTTGGAGATATCAAATGCCCGTATCTGGAGAAAAAGTATTTCAGTGATTAAAACAATATTGAACATTGATAATAATCCTGAACATTGAGTAAAATAAATCAGCAAAAACTAAATTAAATAATGAAAGAGTTTTATTGACACAAACTGCACACACCCAGTCCAACACATAGTTTACAGAGACAGACATACTCTCTCTTCAGTTCAAAGTTGCAGTTGAGTTCAAGTTAAAACACAGAGTGAAAAATTAGGAATTTAAAATAATTAAACAAACAATTAGAAAATTACAAAAAACACTTTACCAATAAATTTGTAATATTTACAGTCAAACAGTATTTTTTACTTTACAATTAATCATTACTTTATAATTTATTATTATTTCACACTAGCAAACAAGCCATCTTTGCAACTGCAAATAAACTGCTTCCTGCATAGTTCTGGCATCTGGTGGTTAGATAATGAAGTGAAAGTTGGGTAAAAGCGCAGAATAGGCTGCATCAACAAAGTTCAGTAGGCGGAGCTGTGTGACGTCCATAAATGGGTGGGACTAAGCTTGTGACGTCACAATGTCCATGGAGGTAGTACCTTACTTCCCTACCTCCATGGTAGTCTCCATGGACCTTATAAGAAATAGACTAACCCAAATGGGTTTTCTCCCTCGTCTGAGGCGTTCCCGGCTGTCACCTTGATCACATCCGGAGGAGCAGGGACGACTTGCAGAAATTTAACAGTGGTTGCCTATTGCACTGTATAATTGTCAAGAAAAAGCTGGTTGTAGCGCCTCATTTCAAGAATTAGAATTTCTACATATTTTTATTTTTGAAATTGAGATTGATTTTTAAAAAGTTAGCATACTTATCAAGCATAATTAACGTTCCAAAGAATTATAAAGCTACTGCATGCTTTCAGGGCTGGATATTTTTTTTTAGCTTTTCCTATTCTGTAAGGAAATTTGTAACTACTTCTTTTAGAAAATGATATTTTAAATCTGAACTAATAGAAAATTTCAAACAAGCAATTTTCTCTTGCAATTTTTCTAAAATTGCAAGAGATTTTCTAAAATTCCCTCCCTTTAGGCAGATAGCCTAAAGGGAGGGATGCCTTTGTGGAGGACTTTCTAAGGGGAACTGGCTCGTATACACGTTACACATGGGGAAAACCACGAAAACGCGCATGCAGCCAGCCCGTTCGCGAAATTCGAACCTCAGACCGAACTACCAGTGTTCAGCGTCTTTACGCTCGGCCGCTGGTGGGCTCCTAACAGAAACAGAGGGACCGTTTTACTTAATATACAACCAGTATCTTCCAATAAAATTGCCTTTTGAGGCTAGAACTTTGTAAATGCATTCAGGAAAATGGACACCAAAAATTTCCCTATTACCATTTAGCTACAACAGAAACGAGTAGAAAAGAGAACAGAAAAGAGAAAAAATGAAAGAAAAAAAAAAAGTTAATGAAAAGTGAAATGAAAATTTATACATTTTTATCAGATATTGAGAAAGTTACATGGTATGAGAAAAACATGGCACAATATAACATATTATATTAAAAATTACACATCGCGACTTTCAAAACAGAGTACATAATATTATCTAGTTCCGTAAACCTAGCTTTGATAGATGGTACCACATCACGGTGACTTTTACATGGACCTTATAAGAAATAGACTAACCCAAATGGGTTTTCTCCCTTGTCTGAGGCGTTCTCGGCTGTCACCTTGATCACATCCGGAGTAGGGACGAACTGCAGAAATTTAGCATTGGTTGCTATTGCAGCGTGTATAATTGTCAAGAAAAAACTAGTTGTAGGGTCTCATTTCACAAATTAGAATTTCAACATAGTTTCATTTTTTAAATTGAGATTGATTTTTAAAAAATTTAGGATATTTATCAAGCATAATTAACGTTCCAAATAATTATAAACCTATTGCATGCTTTCAGGACTGGATATTTTTTTAGCTTTTCCTATGCTGTGTGGAAATTTGCAACTACTTCTTTTAGAAGATAATATTTTAAATATGAACTAACAGAAAATTTAAAACAGGCAGTTTTCTCTTGCAATTTTTATGCTTTTTATTGGCGTAAATATGTAAAAAATACTAAAATATTTAAAAAATAATTTTTGAAAGTTTTGTTTAAAATTCTAAATTGAGCTGCTTTTTTAAAATTACAGATAAGTATTATAGCACAATTTCTATAAAGGATTTTTATTTCAATTATATTTTATAATACATCATAGTGATAACACGTTTTACTCCTTAAAAATTTTTATACATTTAATTCTTATATTAAAATTGTATTTAACCGTAATAATTAACTTTGCTTGCATTTTATAGTGATTAATTTTTTTAAATTTATTTTTAGTTCTGCATAAGATTTTTTTTATTTACTGTTGATTTAATTTATTAGCCCAAAGGGGGGTAGCCTAGAAAGGCTTTTAGTTTCGAAGCGGCATTTTGCACTGTTTTACTATAAATGTCCGTGTCTTCTTGCAAATTGTTGTTACCAAATATTATCGCCCTGTATTACATTTAAAGAGATTAAATAATGAAGCATCTGCATGAATACATGTATGTTTCTCGCACTGTGACAAAAACGACAGTATCTAGAGCCATCAAATTTTGAATAACGTAATCCTCCACCCGAACATAGGCATCTGGACAGCGGAATTTCGAATTTGTTTTAATCTATTTCATATTTTGTAAAACTTTAACGAATTTTTGATTAACAAACTCAACGCGTTGAGAGCGAGCAACGTACGGAAAATAACAGTTTTATCTCCAGTCCGGAAATTCTAAAGATATGCTGTTTTCAAATGTACGTGGTAATTTGTGCTTAGAGTTTTTACCCTTTTACCAAAGTAAAGATATTTGTACAAGAATTACGCGTGAAAAAAATGCGCGAAATGCAGTAAAAAGTTCTTTAATGAGATATATTAAATCCTATTTGGAAAAAACTGTGGCTTTCATAATCTCATCACTATACAACGTATCACATTTAATAATTAAAAAGAGTTATGTGATACAAACGTGTTAAATTAAACCATTAATTTCAGTGTTAAATTAAACCAGGTCGTCCCTACTCTTTCTTGCTCACATGTCGGTGACGCGCGCCCCGCCCACTGGGTTAGTCTATCTCTTATAAGGTACATGGTAGTCTCGCATTTACACTACGCATTCTATTTTCTCTTAAAAATAACAATAATAAATTGCTTATTATTGTAAAATAATACCAAATCCTTTACTTTTAATTTACATTTATAACAGTTAAGCTTAGGAGTTACTGATAATAAGTATAATAATTTGTTTATATTTAAAATTACCATGATACAGTAAGCGAATTCTACCAGTTATTAAAATGAAAAACAGCGTCGCTGTCTCTAATACTTGTAGAGCATCAATATTTTCAAAGATTTTTACTAATGCATTTATACAAATAAAAAAAAATTTTTTTAATTTAAATTCATATTGTGGAACATTTCAGTTTTATCATTTTTACAAATTACCTTCTTGCTATGTAACGACATAATTCCTTACATACCAATAATTAGACAATTTTCATTATTTTCTAAAAATTTTAAACTTTAATAAAAAAAGAAGAATATTTTTTATTGCATATGAACATCATTACACAGCTTTCATATCAGTTTCTAAAATTCCTAAATCACGTCATATTCTGTGTAGGCATACTAGAATTCTACGCATTAATAAATAAAAAAATCTAATTTCTCAGAATGAAAGAAAATAATATAATAAAATAAATACTTGGAACACTAAGCAATGCTTCACATACGCACTCACACACATATTATCAATGAACTCATATTATCAAGAGCAATTATGATACCAAACACTACGTATTAAAATATGAGGTAAACGTTACTTCAAGGATTAAAGTTTACAGTTTTGCTACTGTTGAGTAGATCGTCGGACTATCGATATATATCGTAATTCGGTAAGCGTTATAAACATATCAAAACCAAAAAATTAAAAATACAATTTAAATGAAAAATTGTGTCTTAAATATAATTCACAATTAAAACAACAATACAATTTTAAAATACACAAACGATATGTTAAACATTGCACATAAATAAAGTTACATTACTGCTTGGCATTACGCACAACCTCGTTTTCCCTTTTACACAACCATCAGTATTCGCTCGAAAAACATCAAAGAATTCCACAAACTCGGTCTCCATGTGCTCATTTATCTATTTTCACTAAAAGAAAAATCAGAGAATTTCTCAAACTCGGCATTGCGCACCACATTGGCTTTGCCCATGTACACACCGATCTATTTCCACTTAAAAAAACATCCCAGAATTGCACAAACTCGGCATCGCGCACAATCTCGGCATTGCGCACCACATTGGCTTTGCCCATGTGCACATCGATCTATTTTCACTCAAAAAAACATCCCAGAGTTGCACAAACTCGGCACTGCGCACTACATTGGCTTTGCCCATGTGCACATCGATCTATTTTCACTTAAAAAAACATCCCAGAATTGCACAAACTCGGCATTGCGCCCCACATTGGCTTTGCCCATGTGCACATCGATCTATTTCGAACGATAATTCGCTTTATTCCATTGGATAGCTTTGATGGTCGGCCAGGTCTTCTTTTATCCTGAATCATATGATTATTTTTATATCGTTTAATGATATTGAAAACTGTTGAATGACTGAAGTTAACTGAGTAATTGCTAGTTTTTTATAAATATGGCTAAAAATTATTGTGAAGCAGAAAATTTTTTTAATTGTCTGAAAGTGACGATGAAATATTGCCCGGGAGGTTTGGTAAACGACGTCGAATTCCAAGAATAAGTACCAGTTCGGAAGAAAGCGATAACTTCTTTACTGATGGTCCGGACATTGAATCAAAGGATGATGATGTTATAGACCAAAATACTCAACCGACATCAGCTGAATGGAAATGTGAAAGAATACTGCAATCGCCTTTTCCGTTTTTATCTCAATCTAGACTTACATTTGAAGGACTTGAAAAAAGGATTGCCTTTTTTTTCCGAGAAATTTATCGATGAGAATTTTGAAGAACTTATTGTGGAACAATCAAACAAATACGCTGGATAGTTTTTTGAGAAAAGTACTTCCATGAAACTGCGTTCAAGATAGCTCTCGTGGGTTGACCAAAGATTAACCCAGATGACCGAGAGATGAGAGTGTTTATTTTTTTACTAATTTTGCAAGGAATAATAGGAAAACCTTCTTATCAGCTTTATTTCACAAAGCGAGAAAGTCTGGAGATTCCATTTTTTTATAAAACTATGTCAGAAAAAAGATTCCAACTGTTAGTAAAATTTTTACATTTTAGTGATAACAATGCTTTCGATCTAAAAGTGTGCAACAAGAAAACCTACAAAATCGATTCCATTTTGAACTATTTGAGAAACAAATTCAAGGTGTTATACGTACCAGATAAGGAAATATCTGTAGATGAGTCTCTTTTGATATGGAAAGGAAGACTGTCTTGGAAACAGTACGTTCGATCGAAAAGAAGTCGATTTGGTAAGAATTGGAGGCTCCCTTCAGCCCACCTGGACACAAGTGTTCCCATAGCTCAAAAGAAGGGGCCCCGTATCTCCACAAACGAGAGCAGCCAGTAACCCAGCCACCCCCAAACAACAAACAAAAATACTAAATCAAGACTAAATAAGCACATCTAACACAATATTACAGACTAACAAACAAAACAAAAAAAAAAAAAAAAAAAAAAAATCCATAAACACAAATTCACTTGAGCCAGTTGTTGGTGGCCGCGTAAAATGTAGACAAACTAATATTTCGTTGAACTCTACAAGAATGGTGAGATACTATTATCTTTTTATAGAAACCTATTTCCCATTAAATACAACAATAGTTTCTATTAGTCCTTTCAAAAAACATCGTTTATGACAAATTTATGTCTATGGCTAAAAGAATATCTGTGAAAATAAAAAGGGATTATTTTCCTTAAGTCTATGAACGTCTATTGACAACAGCAGATAATAGCAGATCGAAGAACAAATAGCAGATCAAACAGCAATAGAGAACAAATAGCAGATCGCATACATTTACGAGTGTTAGAGAAAAAACTTTATCGGAATGTTGGGGCATTTAATTTTTTGAATTTAATGGTTAAAAATGCTTTGTTTATTTGCGTACCACCTATTTTTCTCTTACATACCACCAGTGCTACGCATACAAATGGCTGAAAGTCGCTGTTCTAAGCGAAGAACACCAGATATGGCAGAAAGCACATGCGTCCGCCCAAGAAAATATTCCTTTCATTTCTAGCATCTCTAATTTAGAATTAAACTATGAAATACGAATACCATTTAGATTAAAAGAAGGCTGATCAGAAGACGAGGAAGTTTAGGGAAAGAATATTTTCGCCCTAAATTTGTGGATGGAAACGAAGCAGTACGTAGAGGCTGTTCGAAAACTTTTAGACTTTGTTAGAAAAAATCGTCTGCTTAGAAATATTTTTTAACTGCAACTATATTTTTGAAAGCATAAGTTATCGTCTGCTATTTGGCAGTTTTATCCTGATGAAAAATGGCGCTTTCAAGCTTTAGAAAACCGAAGACTTCGCTAACTTGTATGCTTAAAATGCCAAAATGCTCGTTTCCTCACCTTCCATTAATGCGCATTATGAAGTGTGAAGATTTCAAATGACATGTTTTCTACTTGTTTGTAAATGTATCCGACACTGTACATTTACAAATACCCATGCCTTCTCCTGGATTCGAACCCAGGTCTTTCGGGACGGCAATCAGCGACGCTAACCATTTTAACCCCTTCGCGCCGACTGTCACGTATACGTGCCAGCAACGAACACACTTATCTACCGGCTGACACGCAGGCGTGCCAGAGCATTTTCCCGTTCAGCCCCGACTGTCACGTATTTATGCCAGTGTCCTGGAACGTTTTAAAAACTATAATTTCTGCCACAAGATGGCACTGTATGTCCATATGGTTTCAGATACATGTACATTAGACTTTCTACTCGAAATGAGAGAAGCATGACTCACATACACGTGTTTTTGATTATATAAACAAACGGGGAACTAAATGTTTCCGAATGGCGTGATTTATGACGTGTCTTTAAATCGCACTTTATTCGCACGTGGTAGTTGTTTATTGTAAGTAGAAGTTTTATATGCGCTAAAGCGTTGAGTATTTCCGTTTACAGTTCAGTTTTTAGAAAATAATTAGATCTTGTTAGACGTGAATTCTTTCTGTTTTTACCGTTTCAATGTCGAAGCGTCGAAAATGTTTAACAGAGCATGAAATAGCAGAAATGATGCAAAATATTTCAGATATTGATTCTGAAATTCTGATATTGATTCTGAGAGATTAACTGAAAGACATTTTCCAAAACTTTGTTCAGAAGAGACTGATAAGAAAATGAGACGACGATGCTTCGTTTGTTCACATTCCCGGAAAAATCCTCCGAAACGGCAAATGAGTTATTACGAGTTCAAGGAATGTAACGTAGGACTGTGTGCAGATCCCTGTTTTAAAATTTTTCATACGAAAAGAGACTTTTAAGTAATATATTTAGTTTTCAGATGTATAATGTTAAAAGTCATAAAACGGTGAGTAATTAAAATAAAATGTGTAAAATATGCATTTAAATAAGAAATAAGGTAATTAAAGTATATATATAAAAATATCTATGAAGCATAAGCCGTTTAAATACTCTGTAGAGCATTATTAAACAATGCGTTGATACTTCGGAAATTTCATGGATTTAGGCTTAGTAGCAAAAATGCCCCCGGCCCTGGAGAGACGCTCGCGGAAGACACTGCCGGCCTCCGCGATAAGCGCGCGTTTTCGCTACCCGGCTCGAAGGGGATACTGGTTGGGCAGGAGGGTTTAGAAGTAGAAGAAGAAGATTAGGGCATTCCCCGTATCGAGAAATCAATCTCATTCCGGGTCCACTCCCCCTTTGGGCACGTCATGGTGGTTCAACCTCCACTATTACCCTCCAGGAGAGCAGCGCACCACCTGGGGACGCACCCCAGGCAGCACCGGTCGTCAATGCTCCTACCAATCGCTTGGGCGAGCCCGTCGCATCGGGACATTACCCAGCGACCCCGGGGGAGACCCCCGGGTTACTAGAACCACGCCGCGCTAGGACGTGCCAGACTCCGGGGCCGGCCAATAAGTGACCTTTCCCAGAGCCTTCAGAATCACCAAGTTCATAAATTTTATACCCCCGTGGCCGAGACTGCCTAGGTACAGATCCTAACCAGTAGTTTCGCAGAGTTCTCTACGCCGACCCCCGGGGGGGAGGGTTTAGAAGAAATCAGACAGTATTCTTCCCGGTATTGACAATCCTCTGCAAACGACTTGGATTAAAATGCTGCGAAGTATCTCATTATTTAGATAGGCGGATCATTTCATGTATATCATGGTCCGTGTTCTAAAACCTGTTTTTATAAATAAAAGAGTAAAATCAGTGCTTCGCCCCCCCCAAAAAAAAAGGTTAAAAAAGGAAAAAAAAGAAAAGAAAAAAAAACTTTTCTTAATTGTAATTTTTCTTTTCAGGATGATTATATATACGAAAACAATATTTGCATGAATATTTTGATTTTACCTTTCAGTCCAAAGGAATAATTTGCCCTGAAGGACTATTAATTTCGGTTAGGTTAGGTTAGGTTATTGTAATTACGGCAAAGCACACTAGGGCTATCTACCTAAGGGGGGATGCCTTCGTGTAGGACTTTCTAAGGGAAACTGGCTCGTATACACGTTACAAATGGGGAAAACCACGAAAACACCCATGCAGCCAGCCCGTTCGCGGGCTTCGAACCTCGGACCACTACCAGTGTTCAGCGACTTAACCGCTCGGCCGCTGGTGGGCCCTATTAATTTCGTTTTGGCATTTTGCGTTGGTTCGCTATAAATGTCAGTTCCCTTTTCAAATTGTTGCCAGCAAATAGTATCGCTTTGTATAGTATCGCTTCATTATTTAGAAAAATTAAATAATGAAGAATCTGCATGAATGTATGTATGTTTCTCTCACTTTGATAAAACAGACATCGAATTTTGAGTAACTTAACCCTCCTGCGAACATGGGCATCTGGAAGCCCAAATTTGGAAATTGAAATTTGTTTTAGGATCGATTTCATATTTTGTAACACTTTAACGAATTTTTGATTAAGAAACTCAACGATTTCAAAGCTAGCAGTGGCAACACTGCACGAAAAAACATTTCTATCTCCAGCGCGCTAGACTGTGTATCAGAAATTCTAGCTTTGCTCATTTTAAAATTATTTTTGCGATATTGCTGTTGAATTGAATTTTATGTGCAAAGAACATAAAATTCAATTACATACATACATAAAACATAAAATTTTATGTTGAATTGAATTTTATGTCTTTAGGTGCAAAGAACGTTATATTTAATACATAAAGGTAACACACAGAACGTTAAAGAAACGCCCTTTTGAGCGTAATGTAAAATATGAAAGCTTTCAGATTTTTTTATTTTGTATTATTTTAATGGAAGCCTTTAATTTCATTTTACCCGTTTCCAAGATATGCCACTAATTAATATGTTATCGTCTCTCCAAAATCTCCTCGAGTAGAAACAATTTGTCATAGTTTTGATGCTATAAGTCGCGACTCCTAAGAGGGTCGTGAGATCTGCAGCAGGGGTTAGCCAAAAAGTTTAGCAGTTTTTATATTTCTTTAACTTATTATAATAGTTTTACAATTACCAAATATTTTTACACAATGTATCTGTAAATAGATAAAGATAAGATAATGCAGCCAAAGAAGAAAACGAAAACGTTTCGACGCATTCTTTTTATAATATAAACGCTCATTTTCTTTGCTTTGCAGGTGACGCTGTTATTTCGTCAGTTACTTATTTAAAATTTTTACATTGTTCTATATCTTAAAATCAGAAATTAAAGTTAATGACTTAACACTGCAATAGTATATTACAGAAAAAGTGAAAAAACTGACAGTTTCACTCACGCGTGAGTCAGATTGGTGCAATAATTATGGCTTCCCACAATTTTTTTGTAAATATTATGGGGTACTGGGGGGGGTCGTGAAAAAATCTAGTGATAAAAAGGTGTCGTGTCTAAAAAAAGTTTAAAAAATAATGCTATAAAGTAAATTTGTTAATTAGAAGTCCGCATTAACTTAGCTGTAGCAGATCACTTGAAAAAAAAAAAAAAAAAAACTTCAAATTGGTGTACTTTCCGATCATAACTATTTTTAAGACAAATCTGATTACTGTGTTAGTGGTTTATGGTTGGTTCATGTGATTTGAGCAAAGCCTCGAAGGCTATCTACCGATGGGAAAGAATGCCTTCGTGGAGGACTTTCTAAGAGAAACTGGCTCTTATACACGTTACATACGTGGAAATCGATGAAAACGCCTTACAGCCAGCCCGTTCGCGGGATTCGAGCCTCGGATCGAACTAACAGTGTCCGGCGACTTTACCGCTCGGCCTATAGATGTGGTGTATTTAATTATGGCAAGATGCCTGCGTGGAGGACTTTCTAAGGGAAACTGGCTAGTATACACGTTACACATGGGGAAAACCACGAAAACATCCATGCAGCCAGCCTGTTCGCGGGATTATCCAGGATATGGAAATACAAAACACTGATGTATAAAATGTAATGAATGTGCATAAATTGAAGAGGTAAATACTCATAATATATAATGAATAAAGACTGAATAATGTGAAATAGTGAATAGTAAATAGCGACTAATTTGAAAATACAACACTGATTTTTGGTTGTTTGACTTCTAAATTAAATAGTGACTGTTTTGAATACTCTGATTGTATTGAATAGTTTGAAAAAATACTGAATAGTAATCAGTAAATAATCTGAAAAACTAATATTTTTAATTCTTAGTACGGACTAATTTGAGTACATGTCGAAAAGTAAATCCTGAATAGTTTGAAAAATAGTCAAACAGAAAGTAAAAAAAAAAAAAAAAAAAAAAAAAAAAGGAAAATTAAAATGCTTTGCATAAATATTGAGTCGTAGGAAAAATGATCTCAATAGAAACCGTGCATAGCTTGAAAAATACATTCCAAATCACCTATTAAAATAGCATAATTTTAAATACACGAAAATAAGCCTGATTTTCATGCAAACCGTTGCATTAAAACCACACGTATTTTCTCATATTTAAAAGCATATGATATAATATCCCTTTAAGCTTTTAGCTTCTAAACAGCTTTGTGAAACCTTTACTTTAGATCCGCGAACCGGAGAGGGGAAATCATGTTTATGGAGGGGGTATATAAAAGCTATCTTTTATGATAATTACATATCGGCTCTATATTCATTACTGATGCCAACGGAAGAAGAAGGGGGCTCAAACAGGAAATGTAGATTTTTGGGGGTAGGCAGTTATGTGTTTCATAACTGTAACCGTTGCGTGAAGGGACTGTTAGAACCGTAATGATGTTCAATTTCCCGCTCAAGGCTATCGAAGGCACGATTAACATGTTAAGAAAAAGATTACTTCAAAGGAGTAAGGGGTGTTTTGCGTGGGAATAGAAGTGTTCTTTTGTTAGCATTTTTAGGGAGAAATAATAAGGGGCGGTGAGAGTCACGATGTTTTTAGCAAGGGAAAGACGTAAGGTTTAGTTTATAAGCATTCGCAAATGTGGTTTATTGGGGATTTTAAGATGCATTTTGTACATAATTCTAGGATGTATGATAGGTCTTAATTTTTCATTCGTAAGCATACACCGTCTAGAACAGCGGTCGTGAATCCTTAGAAACTACACGAACCACTAACATGAATATTTGGCGGACCACTAACATTAATTTAAAAAAAAAAAAAAAAAAAAAAAAAAAAAAAAAAAACTTAAATTAGACCTTAAAAACAACATGTTAATACGCAAAAAACAATATTCAACTTTCCAATACATGTAATTCTAATTTTCATTTATTAATATAATTTTGGAGACAGTCGATGTTTAGCAGCATGTCTTTATGGAAATTTAGGCTACGCCCCTAATTATGCATAACAATTAAAACCGTATTAACACTGTTACCGTATTAATCGTAAATTATCACTGTTACACATATTTCCTCACACTGAAAAATTTTATGCAATGTACAAAAATCTTACCCTCTTGTACAGAAAGCTTCACATTTCCATATCATTGAAAAGGAACTTTACGAAAAGCAAGAAAAAACTGGCAAACGCAAAGCAATACCAATAAACTGAAAGTGTATGCCGCCATTTTTTAATTACTTTAAACATAACAATCATCGCCGTCGATCAACAGTTAGACAAATAAATAAATAAATAAATAAAAAAATCTGAAATTTTTCAGATTTTAAATTACGTCCAAAGGGGCGTTTTTTTAACGTTTTTAGTGTTACCTTTATTTATTAAATATCATGTTCTTTGCACTTAAACCATAAAATTCAGTTCAAGAGCAATATCGCAAAATAATGTTAAATTAAGCATATCTTTAGAATTTCCGATATACACAGTCTCGCGAGCTGGAGATAAAAGTATTTTTTTTCTATATAACGTTGCCATTTCTCGCTTTTAAAGCATTGAGTTTGTAAATCAAAAATTCGTTAAAGTTTTACAAAATATAAAATCTATAATAAAACAAATTCCAAATTTGGGATTTCAGATGCCCATATTCGCAGTAGGATTTCGTCATTCAAAATTCGATGGCTCTATGTACCATTGTTTTATCACAATGCGAGAAATAGACAATCATTTATGCAGATTTTTCATTATTTATTTTTTTCAAATATAATGCAGGACTCTAACATTTTGTGGCAACAGTTTGAAAAGTGAACCGACGTTTATGAGTCCGACGCAAAATGCCAAAACGAAAGCAATAGTCCTTCGGGACTGAAATCCCTTTGGACTAATAAAACTGAAACTTCCTGTGATACAAATATAAACAAGAATGCAGATGGTTCTCATAAAATACTCCCCCTTTGAAATGTCGCTAAATACGCCAGCAAACGTAGCTCAAAAGTTGCTAAATTCAGAAGGAATTTCGCTAAAAGTAGTAGCTAAAATAAAAAAAAAAAAAAAAAAAAAAAAGTATAATGAATATTCCACAATAGGTCTTGTTACTCGTCATTTTTTAAACTGAATCTTCATAAAAATATAAATAATATCCCAATTTTTCTGCGGACGATCAAAACGTTTTCACGGACCACCAGTGGTCCGTGGAACATCGGTTGGCGACCGCTGGTCTAGATTACATGCCAAGGTAATAAAGTCTTTAGGAAAATGTTATCGGGAATTTCCACATGACTTCGGGCATAAGTTTACGCTGTCTTGAAATTGGTAACTGATAGATAACAGGTCTTTGTTCTTACGTTAGTACCGATGACAACGTACAATACTTTCATCCTATGGTGTACAGCAGTTGTCTTCAAACTTTCTAGATTCACGGAACACTTAGAACCGTGAGATTTTTTTAGCGAAAAGCATACTTTTTTTTTTTTTCAATGGCAGATTGGGAACAATTACAAATGTAACCCTGTCCGTTAATCTATACAAGGCCGGATGTGGGTGGTCTCTTTATTATGGAGGCACCTAATAGGTGGGCCACCATCGCCTTTCCTATGAAGGAACGGACGGTTACAGCCATGCCTTCTCCGGGATTCGAACCCAGGCCCTTTGGCATCACAGTCGGATTCCCTGACCACTATACCAATTGGGCGGCGGGAAACGATCCTATATCTAGCAACAATAGCTCGCAGTTTTCAATGACTTTCGTCTTTCTAATCAGTTGGTCGTAAAAGCTCAAGTTCCATCCAATATTTCTCCTACATTCCAATTTAGTCGATTAAATGTGGCAAAAAATTGATCATAATTGATCACAAATCAATAACGCGAACAAATAAACAAACAGACCAACAGACCTTCTTCTTTATGTGTATAAATTTTCTAAAGCTTACAAATTTTTGGTTAACAAACTCTACGATTTAAAAGCGAGCGGTAGCAACACTTTTCGAAATGAAACATTTTTATCTCCAACGAGCGAGACTGTTGCCACTCGGAAAAATGAGTGCGAAAATGAGTGTTCTCCGAGTTTTTAATTAATATCTGGGCTGATTAAAGTCGTACTAAGATAGAAACAGTTGAAATGGCTTCCCGCGAATTTTGGGAATCGGGAACACCTTTAATTTAATTAATACAAAATAATACAGTACGCTACCATAATATTTCCATAATGGATGAATTCGCTGAAGTAAATTGCTTAATAAATTAATTCCATTTCTATTTTCCGCTGTTATACTGGACTTAGCCTGCTTCGATTGCAGGCTTTTGAAAGTTGTCGTCCAATATGGGTTCCTGGAAGTACAAAAAACAAAACAAAGGTGTCGCAGAGACAAGATATGAAAATAAGGGAAAATGTGGCACGTTGCCACTAAAGAGTGTAACATCGTGAGGTGGTGTAAAATACTTACTAAATTAGACTTAGACTCTTATTTTTATTTAATTTAATTTAATTTAATTTAATTTTTTATTTATTTATCTTTTATTATTTTTTATTTTTATTTTTAAATTATTTTTTTATTTTCTTAATAAATTATTTCATCAATCAATCAATCAGACAAATTATTGCTGGGATAGCGCGCGAAGCGCGCTATTTCCAGCTCTAGCTGAACGATACGGTTAGCATACCGGCATAGCACGAACGGACAGGATTATCTTACAGAATTATCGGATTTATACTGGATATCATATTTATTCTCATAGTTATTCGTTTTGGGAGGTTATTGACTTTCGGTTATTTTTCTTCCCAGCATTTTTAGTGTATCATTAAAGTTGAGACTATAATAGTAGTAATATACAAGATGTGAATAGATAGTATAAATAGTAAATAATTATGTATAAGTGAAAAAAATTATATTAAACAAAAACCTGAAATTCTCAGATTTTATATTTCACTCTAAGGGGCATTTTTTTATTTATAAACAAATACACGTTTCAAGAGCATTTGGGTTAATGTTCGTTTAGGCTAAAAATATTTAAAAGCAGCCTATCTTTAGAATTTTCGATAGACAGTCTCGAATGCTGGAGACAAAATGTTTTTTCTCGTACAGTGTTGCCATTGCTCGGTTACAAATCGTCGAGTTTGTTAATCAAAAATTCGTTAAAGTTTTACTAAATATGAAGAAGGTAATAAAACAAATTCGAGACTTAAAACTCGGGAGACCAGATGCCCATGCTCGAGTGGAGGATTACGTTATTCAAAATTTCATGGCTCAAGGTACTTCGGTTTTTACAATGCGAGAAAGATTCGTGCAGATTCTTCATTATTTTATTTCTTTAATTATAACGCAGGGCGATAATATTTGGTGGCAACAATTTAAAAAGTGATTTGGGGTTTGTGGTGGAGCGCCACCAAACACACTTTTGATAGTAATAAACCTTCTGAACTGCCGCCCCATTTGGGCTAACAGCAATAATTGTAACTCTAGTCTTTAAAACATACAATGGAATAGTAATATCAGTATATCTCGTCTATAAACTGTCATATTCATTTTTTTACCTGTTTTCTACCCAAAATTATTAACAGATAAAATTAATAAATAGGAAACATCAATTAAAAAATTTGTTTTTGAGGAGCTTTGAAATCGTTTAGATGCGAAAGACTAATTTTAATTTAGCTGTGCATGTTGACACGGACAGAAAATAGTTAACAAACAAAACAAACAAACAACCAAAAAAAAAAAAAAAAAAAAAAAAAAAAACACCAAACACCTGCTTCATTTTTCTGAAGTCAAAATATCAAAATAAATGTTATTGGTGACTTGCCACAACATCCAATGTTACCGGACTTTTCCTGCTGTCACCGATAGATGGCGATACCCGTACTAGTTTTTTTTCAAATTTCACGCAACTTCATTGCTTATTTTTCTCAAATATACTTCGATATTTTTTGTCTATCTTCTGTTTTTGTTTCTTTAATTGTTCTATCAGTAAGGATTATTAACAAGGACTAATTGTCATTGTCAACAATGAAAATAATTAACAATAATTGTTTTTGCTTTTTTAATTTTTCTGTCAGTAAGGATTTATTAATTAATAAAGATGAATTATTATAAGGAATAAGGATTTATTAATTGTAATTAACAATGAAAATAATTAACAGTAACTCTCTGTTTTTTAATTCTTCTGTCAGTAAGGAGTTATTAACAAGGATTAACTATTATTAATAATGAATATTTCTTAACAAGGATGAATTATTATAAGGAAAAAGAATTTATTAACAATGACTGGTTGTCATTAACAATGACGATAATTAACAATAACTGTTTTTGTTTTAATTCTTCTGTCAGTAAGGATTTATTACCAAGGATTAACTATTATTAATAACGAGTATTTATTAATAAGGATGAATTATTAAAAGAGTAAGAATTTATTAGCAAGGACTAACTGTCATTAACAACGAGGAACAATTATTATTAATAACTGGAATTAATTATATAATAAGGGATTAATAAGGAATTCACAAACATCCTAAAAGGAGTTATTATTTATTACAAGCTATTAATAATAATTAACAATGAGGATCAATTATTATTAATAACTGGGATTTATTATATAATAAGGGATTAATAAGGAATTCACAAACATCTTAAAAGTAGTTATTATTTATTAACAAGAACTAACTGCTATTAACAATGAGGATTAATTATTATTAATTACTGGGATTTATTATATAATAAGGAATTCACAAGCATCGTACTTTTCATTTAAAACGGCCAAATTAAAGGGATCCTAGAAAGGTATCCTATAACCGTAATTTAGGATAAAAGAAATCTATATTGAGTTTGTTGATATATCTTCATTCTTCTCTCTGTTTTCCACTGGAAATGTCATTGCTGGAAAGATTTTTAGACGTCGTAGTTGGTCTGGTTTGGTTTATTTAATTACGGCAAAGTACACTAGGGCTATCTACCTAAGGGGGGATGTTTTCGTGTAGGACTTTCTAAGGAAAACTGGCTCGTATACACGTTACACATGGGGAAAACCACGAAAACGCCCATGCAGCCAGCCCGTTCGCGGGATTCGAACCTCGGAACGAACTACCAGAGTTCAGCGACTTTACCGCTCGGCCGCTGGTGGGCCGCTGGTCAAAAGGACTGTCTAAGGAAAAGTAGTTGGTATTCTCGTAAAGGGAAAAATCACACAAACTCCCATTTCCGCAGCTTGTCGATCAAGATTTCAAATGGGTCGAACTACCAGTGCTTAGTTATCTTATATGCTTGACCCAAAGCTAATCGGATTGTATTATTTTCCTTACTGCAAAGCATACAGAGTCTATCGGGTTGTTTTGAAGAGAGACTTTCAAGGGATACTGGCTCGTATGCATGTTACACATGAGGAAAAACAAGAAAATTTCAGTTCACTAACATTTTAATCCAGGGTTTTGCCCCTAGTGTTCAGCAGTTTTGCCGATTGTTCGCCAACGGAACTCAAAGTGGTAACAATGCACAGCTTTGAAAAAAAAGTCCCTATAGTGACTGAGTGGTTTAGATTTTTTAATAGTGAGAATTCGACTTGCGTTTGATCGCAGGCAAACGAGTGTAAGGTTGGCTCTTCTGATGTGCAACCTGCCGGTTTCCTAAAGGAAGTCCTCCAAAAAGGCGTCCCTTTATTTGAGGCAGATAGCCTTTGCTAGCTTTGCCATATTCGAATACCGTTTACAAGAAAAGTATAGGGTGATTAATTTTTTTACGTATTGAAATATTAAAATGTAATGTGAAAATATGTAATGTGTAAAAATGTAAAATGTAACAATAATCAAAAATGTGTCACGTGTGAAAATGTAAAATGTGTAAAAATGTAGCATAATGTGCAAAAAAGTAAAAATGCAATGAAAAAATATATAATTAAAAACGTAATGAGTGAATACTGAAATATTAAAAAATGTATTGAAATATTAAAAAAATGCAATGTATTAAAAATGGAAGTGAAATATTTAAAGTGTCAGATTTTAAAAATAAAATATACAAAAATAATTTGAAAAAATAAGAAAGCTTTCAGATTTTATATCACGCCGAAAGGGACGCTATTTTAACGTTTTTGTGGTAGCTCTATTTATTAAATACCATGTTCTTCCCACTTAAACCATAAAATTCAATTCAACAGCAATATCGCAAAATAATTTTAAAATGAGCCTAGCTTTAGAATTTCCGACTCGCGCGCTAGAGATAAATATATATATATATACTTTTTTTACCGTACAGTGTTGCCAAAGCTCGCTTTGAAATCTTTGAGTTTCCTAATCAAAAATTCCTTAAATTTTTGCAAAATAAGAAATAGATAATACAGTCAAAAGTCGTTAATCCGGACAACCATAATCCGGAATAATCTATAATCCGGACCTCAAAGCTACAAACTTTCTGCGCATGCGTCAACCCATAGTGCGTTGACGCATGCGCATAATACGTTTACGCATGCGCGTTGAATGTATAACGGACGGTATAAGCTAAGCTAAAATTATGCAGATTGCGTTGTTCCTTAATCTTCGAATTGGATCCGGCTTATTATTTTTTGCAGATTGTTAGAGCAATTTCATAAAAGTAAGTTGGAACTTTCGATTATGTTCAATAGAATTTCCGATGCTGGAGCTGCCAAAGGATCTACAAAGGGAAAGCATGTTTCGATGTCCATCAAACAAAAAGTGGAATTGTTTCGAAAAATGGATAAAGGCTCCTTTGTTTCTCTAACCATTCCGAAATCTGTTTGTCAATTTCACGCTGCTCTGCGCGGGGGAGGGAACGTCGCGGCGTGCAATGAACTGGAAGTTGATCTGTCAGCACTATCCTTATCTTCAGGGCTGATGTTTTTAATTTAATCGGCTTATAATTCTTTACTAAATGTAGTATTTCATCTCGATGTACTCCGTCTTTGATATGATTTAAATCAAATTCTTCGTCATTATAAATATCACAAATACACATCAAATAGTTTTCTGGTTGCAATTTTCTAATTTCGACTATGCGTAATGTATGCTTTACGCATGCGCACGTCGAAAGAAATGTTTAATAAAGTAAGCAAATAAATATTAAGCTTTTTTTCGTAAATTTTGATACTCTTTAGATCATAATTGCTCTTTATTTCATGAATTACGGTTTCATATTTTTAATTTTATAATTTCTGCATGCCATGTTACCAGATTTAAACTGATGATCTGTAATCCGGAAAAATCGATAATCCGGAATCGTTGAAGTCACAACGAGTCCGGATTAAAGACTTTTAACTGTAAAACAAATTCCAAATTTCAAGTTCGGACTTCGACATCCCCATATTCTAGTGGAGGACAACTTATTGAAAATTGGATGTCTCTAGGCACCGTTGCTTTTTCGTAGCGTGAGAATACACATAATTCTTCATTATTTGCGGGGCTCTGATTTGGTGGCAACAGTTTGAAAAGTGAACCGACATTTATAGTGAACCAACGTTAAATGCCAAAACGAAATTAATAGGCCTTCTGAGAACGCCCTTTTGGCTAAAAATTTAATGTGTACGTATCTCCTTACGTTTCAGTATCAATTTCGGTTTGAATTAGGGAGGAATTACCAGTTTAAAATTAAGGAAAACAGAAATCATAGCTTGAAGCAGGTTAAAAAAAAAAAAAAAAATATCAGAAGGTCACATCTTCAAGTAAATAACAAGCCCACATCATCAAATGGATAATCTAGCCCAAATTGCATTTTCTGAGTAATTTTACACTTTATATTGGCACGCCCACGAAGACGTTCGTCTAGTTTCACCTAATCGACTGTTATTGAGCTACAACCTAGAAGAGGATGCTGGTGCTATACATATCAACTCACTAAAATATCGTCTATGCTTAATATATGTACACCTTTCATAAGAAGATAGAGCAGCATTTTTTTCATAAGAAGAAATAGGTATTTTAACACAAAATCGGACATTTTCTGAAATAACATACCAATTTCCTTCCACATTTCGACTCTATGACTCAAATTATAACTGAGTGCAAGTTTTGCAAAAATCACCAGAGTAGTTTTGAAAAAACTAACTCTCAAAATTTCAGCTCCTCCTTGTTAATTGTCCTCGCCAAATTATCGTTGATGCCAATGCTGCCAAAAAGGAATTACGGCAACCCTAATAATTGCAGCAAGAAAAGAAGTATAATAGTAAATAACTATCTAAGATTGATGTTTTAATTTAGATGCAAGATTAATTTCACATAATACATTATTATTATTATAATTTATATGAAAAAGGCTAAACATGACTGAACGGAAGCATAAGAGTAAATAACTATTTCAGATCATTATTAGAATTTATATAAAAATTGCTAAACATAACTGAATGGATGCCTGCATCGCTATTTCGCTACCGACTTATCGCTAAAGCATAATTTCATCTCGTTGGTTGTTCAAACGTAATTTTCTATAATGAATGATGCCTTTTCTTTGAAAATATTCTCGGTAAAGTGCAGAATGCAGAATCGCTCACTTATTTGTTTGCCGCTTTTTACAAGGGTAAAAACAATTGGATTTTTGTCAATTTTCTTTTACTTTTTAAGTGAAAATAAGTCGATGTGTACATAGATAAAGTCAAGCGTGTGCGCAGTGCCATTTTTGTGCAATTCTAGGATTTTTTTTTAATTTAATTTAATTTTTTTTAAGTGAAAATAGGTCGATGAGAACATGGATACCGAGTATGTGCAGTTCTTAAAAACTCGTCAAGCAGTGGGTGATTCTGCACTTTACCCAAAATTCTATTGCCGACTTTTCGTCATGGGCAATTCCCAAATTGTTAAATCCATAGGATATCAAAAAAGGATTTAAAATCAAAAAAAGGATTTTAAAATTAAACTAGTATTTCAATGGCGTCTTAAGAAATATTATATAAACTTAGGCAATCTGAAATCAGCACTTACGCTATGGCGCGCTGTTAAATGGGCGCGTTTGCTAGATTTGGCGCTTTTGCGCATACATTTTCACTGCAATTTTCTTACGGCCCTCAAAACAGAATAGTACCAAAATTTTTAATATGATATTAAAGTAGATGTATTTCTAAGCATGCCTACAAAAATATTAGAGATTTTTATACGAAACTTCCTAAGATATTTTAATTTTTATTAAATTTACATTTTGGCGCATTTTGAAATTTGGCCTATTCGTTATACGCGATAATAACGTCAAATATTGTTTACTCACTTTTTTTAACTTATTTGAAATTAATGAACGATGACCTTTTTTCCGCTCGTGTGCAATGAAAAAAAAAGGAAAGGAAAATAAGTTGCTATAAATTAGGAAGTTTACATTACGCATAAAAAATTATTCTTGGCAGGAACTGAAAAAAATGCACCAAAATATATTTTTTAATTTCTCCCCCAAAATTACAAAATTTAATATCTAGGGATAATTTGAGTCGTAAAGTCGAAATATGAAAAAAAAAAAAACTTATCTGTTGTTTCAGAAAAAGTCCCTTTTTCTAATTTCCTTAATATTCAATTATTATTCCTTAATATTATACATTTAATTATGTATATAGTATTTAATTATGAGATATTTTAATCATAAAATCTCACGTAAGAAGAGCGAACTGTTTGTTGAATACAAAACTGAGCAAATTTATTCTTTGAATTTTGTGTCAAGAGATGCACTTTCAGATTGGATGAAAAATTGGAAATCGAATTTTTCGAAAGAAGTTTTGATTTGAAAGTGTAATGGATTTCAAAATGAAATATAATCCAAAATAATTCTTAATACAAATCATTGCGAAATTGTTTACTACCAGTTTTTTCATCAACTTTTGTGGTATAAATATTTGAAAATGGCTTGGTTATATATGTCATCTCTTTCTTCATACAGGTCTTATTTTTAAATGAAACTGCGTTGTCTTCTTCAGGCAAAGCGGTGGTTTTGGAACATGTTTTAGGTCGTTGATATCTTTGTAGCTAAGTTGCCTTTAAGAATGCGATTTGCTACTAGATATGTTTCGGAAATTTGGTTTGAAATATGAATTACGACAATTTCATAAAAATCGGGCCCACCAGCGGCCGAGCGGTAAAGTCGCTGAACACTGGTAGTTCGGTCCGTGGTTCGAATCCCGCGAACGGGCTGGCTGCATGGGCGTTTTCGTGGTTTTCCCCATGTGTAACGTGTATACGAGCCAGTTTCCCTTTGAAAGTCCTCCACGAAGGCATCCCTCCTCTTAGGCAGATAGCCCTCGAGGCTTTGCCATAATCACACACACACATAAAAATCGATCAATGTGATTCGAAAATATATTTCCTTCTACTGGTTCATTTCAAATCAAAAACCGTAAAGAGATTTCATCAAATTTTTATTAAAGACTGTAAAATTCATACAGAACCGAAAACAATTTTCCCTACACGAAATACTTGGTAAAAAAATAATAAAACATTGCATGGTGCCAAAATAACAATAAAAAAAACCATAGAATTATGTATATTGAATTATGTACATAGAATTACTTACATTGAATTATGTGCACAGAATAATTTACATTGAAATTTAGAAAAAAAAAAAAATGGTCTAAAACCAATACATGCTCATCCAAAATTCAAAATCAAGTATAAATAAAGAGCAAAACTAGTAATCATTTAAACAAACTAAAAAACTGGGAGGTCCCCAACTATGTCAAACTAAACTTTTAATATCAAGAAAACGAAAAACTTTACTTAGAGATTTCTATAAATATAAAAGTTAAATCTGAGCTTTTATTTTTCGAGATTGTTCTACTATGAATTTTCTCTTTAAATGGATTAGTTTTGATACTGTGTTAAACCTTTTATACACACTTGCAATTATTCTATTATAGAAGAATTGCATTCCTATTATTCCAATTTCCTAATTAATTTAGATGCTTTAAGTTTATTCTACTTTACGCCTGCAGCTATAGCGCAGGACGTGTTTAAAAAAAGTGTTTTATTCGAATTTTTAGCCTATTTGTACATTTCTTTATACACATATATATATATTCTTTATTTATTTTCATATATATATATATTATATTATTTACTAAAGAAATGTTGATTATATTATCTCCTAAGATTAATTTTAGTAGAATTATCTAAAAAGAGTGAATCCATATTTAGTAAGTTTAATTCCGAAAATTATTTTAAAGTAACTTGAATGTAAATTGTTAAAAATGTTTAACGGGAACTTGAATTAAATCATGAATAACCAAATTACAATTGCAAAATTAAAAGCAAGTAATTAAATTAAATGCAACTAATCATTGCCATTGATCGGAAATTAGTTGACTTTTCAAGGGGAACAAACCAACTCCCGTTCAATGAACAATAAAATAAGAAATAAATACGAAGGTGTTTCGTCCTTTACTCAAGTAAACTCAAGTAATAATTACTCAACTAATTTCCGATCAATGGCAATGATTACTTGCTTTTAATTTTAATTTAATTACTTGCTTTTAATTTAATTTCTTTTTACAATTGAAATTTTGTTACATTTCAATTGTAAAAAGTCCCCTTTAAACATTATTAACAATTTACGTTCAAGTTACTTTAAAACAATTTTCGGAATTAAACTTACTAACTATGGATTCACTCTTTTAAGAAAATTCTATTAAAATTAATCTTAGGAGATAATATAATCAATATTTCTTTAGTAAATAAATTATTATTAACTTACTTTGCAGCAATTGCGCAAGTAGTAGAACAACTCGATTTCGAACTAAGTGAATTTAAGATCATACAACATATATATATATATATGTATATTCGCTCATAAAAGTAGAACAGATTATTTGTTACTTGAATGGATAATCTTGTCCACATCATGCTTCGGCGAAAGTGAAGCCTTATCAGACAAAACCGAACAAAAGACATTTGAACTGAATAATAAATGAGGGAAGCCTGTCCACTTATTTCCCTTGATGGAGGCCTATTAGAAATCTCATTACAGAACAATCCGTGAGCCCGAAACAATTAGTTATTTAGCTGCTAAGTCCCGGATATGAGACTTCACCGACTGTGAAAGTAAATTTGCAGAGGGGTCACAGGTTAATGAGAACACGGGATGCCGAAATATTCGACGCCCGCCCACTGAACCTCCTTTTTTCTTTCTCGTTTACCAGGTGTACGTGCCGTACAATAAATAATTTTAACTGTGGTTTTACCTGTGAACGAGTTCTAATGAGATTTGAATTTGACATATGAATATCGATTCTAGAGCTTTTTGTTTTCCTTTGCCTCTTCCCCCTTCAAAGTGGACTGTAAATGTGTTAGAGGAAACGAAGCTCGTTTTTTCGATTTCGAAATTAAAAATTTTACACTCCATGCCTTGTTATTACGAAGCGGGAAAGAAGAGAAAATTTTGAATTTAATATTACGTAAATTACGACATTGAATAAGTATCCACAATAATTTCAATAGAATCTAACAAATCTCTACATATAATAAAAGATAGAGTTTGTCTGTGTGTATGTAAGTGTCTGTGTGTATATCTGTGTGTGTATCTGTGCGTAAGCTACGAAATTTGGTACATAGGATGCATCTAGACAAGAGCCTCGAAGCGATTTTTTCGAAATTCGAATTCGAATTTTTTTTTAATTTTATGTTTTGTGACGAAATCGCGTCATTTTGAGACATAATGGGCTATAGGAAAGCGAAATTTTACTCTACGCACTCCATTTTCACATCGTCATGAAATGTAGGCACTTAGCTATTTCACGAACTTAAAATAAATTTCGTGTTTCAATAAATCGATTAAATACGAATTTATTTAACAAAGTGAGCTTAACATCTTTTCAACGGGATTTTTTTCTAAAAAAGTTTATGTTTAAAAATGTACAGTGTATTTTTCTTTGATTTCTGGACACGTTAAACTTTCATCCTTGCGACAGCTTTTAAAAAAAGAATTTTGAAAAAATAATAATATTTTGTATTTAAAAAAAAAAAAAATTAAGCTTCCGAGTACACATCTCACATATTTATAAATGAGATTTTGGCAACAATTTTCCTTTCTTATTGTTGTTGATAGATTTTTGATGAAATCGCATCATTTTGAATAGTTTCATTCCTTTAGAAATATGGGTTTGGCAACAATTTTTCATCGTATTTCTTATGTCACTGTTTTTAAGAGATTGGCATATTTCATTGTCATTTTTTATATATATAAAATACATTTTTATTGATGTTTTTTATAAAGTTGTTCTGCAGAGTAAAATTGTGCGCGGAATTTTTTGTTTTTTTGAGTTTCTTTCATGTTATTTTTTACTATTTCATTATTTGTAAGATATTGAAAAGTTTTGCATGATTTTTTTTCTTCAACGGAAAGTTGGTTAATTTTTTTATTAGGATAATTAATATTTGTATTAAGGGATATAGCTTATTTCATTGTAATTTTTTTCTCTTGAAAATATAAGATAAAATATCATTAATTATACTTTGTTTTTCAGAATTATTTGTTTTTTGTATTCTTTTATGTTATTTATTGCTCATTTCACTATTTTTAAGATATTGAAAAGTTTTGAGTGATTTTTTTAGGAAACAAAGTTCTTAACCTCCTTTATACCATTTGATTTCTTAAGATTTTGCACAGGGAAGTTGATTTATTAGGATAATTAGTATTTGTATTAAGGGATATTGCTTATTTCATTGTAATTTTGTTATACGTAATAACTTTTTTTATGAAGTTTTTCTGCAGAGTAAAATTCTACTTAGTTTTTTAATTTAACGTTTGGTGTTCCCTTCAGCCATTTTCCCGGTACATTTAAAAGCCAGACGAAGGCTGGCAGCGAAGCTGCTAGCCTTCGTCTGGCTTTTAAATGTGGCTTTTAAATGGCAGCGAAGCTGCTAGTCTACATATAGAGAAGAGAGGTCTCTGTGTTTATCCTCTAATAACTCAGTTACTACTATAGCTATCGTAGCCAAACTTCTTTTCTGGGTCCTAAAAAAGGTCGACGTCCACTTCCCCCCCCAAAAAAAAGTAGCTAAAACCAGAGATATTAATTAAAAACTCAGACAAACGATCATTTTCGCACTCATTTTTCCCAGTAGCAACAGTCTGGCAAGCTGGAGATGAGAATCTGCTTTATTTCGAAAGTTGTTGCCACTGCTCGCTTTCAAATCCTAGAGTTTGTTAATAAAATATTTCTAAGTTTTACGATTAAATAAAAATAGCATTGCCGAATATTAAATATATTATTCCCGAATCCCAAAATTCGCGGGAAGCCATTTCGACTGTTTCTATCTTCGTACGACTTTAATCAGCCCAAATATTAATTAAAAAACTCGGAAAACACTCATTTTCGCACTAATTTTTCCGAGTGGTAACAGTCTTGTGCGTTGGAGATAAAAATGCTTTATTTCGCAAAGTGTTGCCACTGCTCGCTTTTAAATCGTAGAGTTCGTTAATCAAAAATTTGTAAATTTTACAAAATTTATATATATGAAGAAGAAGGTCTGTTGGTGTGTTTGTTTATTTGTTCGAGTTATGGATTTGTGATCAATTATGATCAATTTTTTGCCACATTTAATCGACTAAATTTGAATGTAGGTGAAATATTGGATGGAACTTGAGCTTTTACAACCAACTGATTAGAAAGACGAAAATCATTGAAAACTGCGAGCTATTGTTTCTGATATAACGATAGAGAATTAGTTTATTTTTTTATCGAAATTTTTTATGTGAGTTCCATATTGCATTTATATGACTATGAATGTATAAAATGTATGAGTATGAATCGTATTTTTTGCATCGTTATTAGGGAAGGATTACAGTGGTATGGTTCTCTCTGCTCTTAGATACATTACTCTCCATCTAACTTAAGGGGCCCACCGGCGGCAGAGTGGTAAAGTCGCTGAACACTGGTAGTTCGGTCCGAGGTTCGAATCCCGCGAACGGACTGGCTGCATGGTGTTTTCGTGGTTTTCCCCATGTGTAACGTGTATACGAGCCAGTTTCCCTTAGAAAGTCCTCCACGAAGGCATCCCTTCCCTCAGGCCTAGTGTGCTTTGCCGTAATCTTAATAAACCAAACCAAACATCTAACTTAACTGGCATACTTCCGCTAGTTTAATATAAATTTAACTAACATTTGCAGGGCATTCGTCATCTCAACATTTGTAAGAAATTATGTTTTACCATTTTCTTCTTCAGAAGTTTTATCATGCTATACTCAAGGATTTGTTTCAGAACAACTAACAAACATATATTTTGTTCTGTCATTGGTGCTGCAGGGCTTCGACTTTTTCAGATTTGTTGGCGGAAACGTATTTTCTTTAGATATTTTGGCTCGAAAATGCAAGGTTGTCTAGAATTCCGCTTCGTTATTTGGGAATCCTGATAAATCCAGTCGACGCTTTTAAAACTTGGAATAGGTGTTGGCCACATGGCACCCTTCAATCAAAGCCAAGCCACTTTAGGGATTTTAATCCCTTATTTAGCAGCATATCACTACCAACTGGCAATTTCTATACTCTATTTCAAATTTATACGGTAATTTTATCTTACATTTGGCGAGTTTACTTCCGTTGAAAAAATCCATTCTACAGTATTTTGATAAGATTAACCGAGTTATTACTCATAATAACTGATGTTTTTTCCATGTTTTTGTGGGTGGAACTTTGGCAGTTTGATAGTGATATCCGAATCATAGCATTATCCGCCATTATGTTATATTCGGCGAGTTTATTTCCGTTTAAAAATTCATTCCGCAGTATTTTGATAGGATTAATCGAATTATTAATAATCGATGTATTTTGCATGTTTTTGTGGGCGGGACTTTGGCAGTTTGATAGCGATATCCGAATTATACCATCACAACCAGAGGTATACTCTGGCTGTCTTAAATTTTAATTGGATTGGATTGGATTATTTAATTATGGCAAAGCACACGAGGGCTATCTGCCTAAAGGGAGAGATGCCTTCGTGGAGGACTTTCTAAGGGAAACTGTCTCGTATACACGTTACACATGGGGAAAACCACGAAAACGACCATGCAGCCAGCCCGTTCGCGGGATTCGAACCTCGGACCGAACTACCAGTGCTCAGCTTTTTTACCGCTCGGCAGCTGGTGGGCCCTTAAATTTTAAAAGAACATCCGAAAGCTTTCAGATTTTTGTATTTACTACAAAAGAGGCGTTTTTTTAACGTTTTGTGTGTTGTATTTATTAACTACTATCATAAAATTCAATTCAACAACAATATCACAAAATATTTTCAAAGAGCATATTTTTAGAAATTCCGATGCACAGTTTCGCGCGCTGGAGATAATTTCTCCCCCCCCCCGTACTTTATTGTCACTGCTCGCTTTGAAATCAGTTTCTTAACCGAAAATTCGTTAAAGTTTTACAAAATATGAAATCGATAATAAAACAAATTCAAAATTTGTGCTTCCAGAGTTCGGAACTATTTAATTTCTTGAAAGATAATACAGGGCGATAATATTTGGTGGCAACAGTTTGAAACAGCGTTTTAAAGTTTTCAACGCAAAATGCAAAAACGAAAATAATAGTCCTTGAAGACAAATTGCCCCTTTGGACTAATAATTTAGTAATGGAATGGTATATTTAGTAATAGAATAGTAATTTAGTAATAGCAATATTTTAGTAATAGAAAAAAGTTTTAAGTTGCAGCTTTGATAACTATTAATGGAATGAAGTATACTTCGCAGCGTTTCCTCTCCCCCCCCCCCGGTGTTCTTTTAGGTTCACATTTACTCTACTTCTACGTTAACGATATATCGAATTCAGCTTTCTCCATTTAACCTCTAACTAAAATTTTCCAGCATTAAATGTTTGCGGATTGCGTTTTCGAGTGACGTCACACCCAATGTAAGCTGACAACAACCATTTCTAATATTAAATCCGTCAGCTTCCATTATCAAGGCGACGACGTGACGTAAAGCATAGGAACAGCGATTGCAGATACCCCAGAAATAAACCCTTTGGTTCCACTTGTCTTGAAGCTCGCCCGATGACAGCTAAATGCCACACGCCCCCTGCCGGCATATTGCTTAGTTATTTTTCCCTCATCTAAACTCGACTATTTCCTCATTTTTGAAAGTCAGGAAGTAAACAAGCTACTGGACTTCGAGACGCCTCCGTTTCCGATTGGCCCGTTTTTTTTCCTGTAAACACGGTTGCATTTTATTATAGTTTGATTGATGCTATACAGATTTTGGAACACATAATTTAGGAGATAAATTAAACCTTGCTGCACGGCACCGACATGTACCCTCATTCTATTAACAAATTTGTTTTATCTTTTTCTTTTTTTAGTCCAAAGGGGTAATTTGCCCTGAAGGACTATTAATTTCGTTTCGGTATTTTGCGTCGATTCATTATAACCTTTGCTACACTTTTCAAATTGTTGCCACCAAATATTATCACCTTGTATTATATTTAAAGAAATTAAATAATGGAAAGTCAGCATAAATATTTCTCGCATTGTGATAAAACAACGGTGCCTAGAGACATCTAATTTTGAATGATGTAATTCTCCTGCGAGTATGGGCATCTGGAAGCCCAAATTTGAAATTTGGAATTTCTTTTATTATGGATTTTATATTTTGTAACACTTCAACGAAATTTTGATTAACAAACTGAATGATTTCGAAGCGAGCAATGGCAACACTGGAGGGAAAAAAAAAAATATTTTTAACTCCAGCGCGTGAGATTGTGTATCGGAAATTCTAAAACTATTCTTATTTAAAAATTATTTTGCGATTTTGTTGTTGAACTAAATTTTATTGCTGAAAACGTAGAACACGATTTTTAATAAATAAAGGTAACACACAAAACGTTAAAAAAAAAACGCCCCTTTGGACGTAATTTAAAATCTGAAACCTTTCATTTTTTTTTAGTCCAAAGGGATTTGAATCCCGAAGGACTATTAGTTTCGTTTTGGCATTTTGCGTCGGAATCATAAATGTCGGTTCACTTTTCAAACTGTTGCCACAAAATGTTAGAGTCCTGCATTATATTTGAAGAAATTAAATAATGAAAAATCTGCATAAATGTATGTATATTTCTCGTATTGTGATAAAACAATGGTACATAGAGTCATCGAATTTTGAATAACGTAATCCTCCAACGAATATGAGCATGTGGAAGACCAAATTTGAAATTTGAAATTTGTTTTATGATCGATTTCCTATTTTTTAAAACTTTAACGAATTTTTGATTAACAAACTCAAGGATTTCAAAGCGAGCAATGGCAACGTTGTGCAGAAAAAACATTTTTATCTCCAGCGCGTGAGTCTCTGTATCGGAAATTCTAAAGATATGCTCGTTTTAAAACTATTTTGCGATATTGCTGTTGCACTGGATCTTATGGTTTAAGTGCGAGGAAAATGATATTTAATAAAGAAAGGTAACATACAAAATGTTAAAAAACGCCCCTTTGGACGTAATTTAAAATCTGAAACATTTCAGATTTTATATATATAAATATATATATATATAAGAACGTTCTACCGTGGATATAACTCGAGTTCAATAATTTAAAATTTTTAATTATAGCAGTACATCGTTTAATAGTACAGTAACGTGATCAAATATTTACGACTACTTTTATAATTTAGAATGTTCTGTCATATTCTTATGCCCTTCGAAATAAATGTTAGTACCTCTATCATTATATAGGGTGTTTATAAAGTCCCGGACCCATTTTGATGTTTAATAACTCCTAAAATAATAAAAATAGATTAAAATTAATAACATAAATGGTTCGATAGACTCAAAAAGTTTCATGACTCTTGTCAATGAACTTCCACGTGTGGCCCCTTCGTCACACGGAGAATATCAAGTCGATATTCAATTTCATGCCAGATACAGGAAAGCATGTCAGCATCCACAGAGGCTATTGCGGCTGTTATTCTGGCTTTTAGGTCATTAATATTCGACACTCTCCTCCTGTAAATATTTTAATTTATTATTATATTTAATTAATTATTTAAATTTATTATTATATTAGATTATTTTAATTTAATATTATATTAGATTAAATAATAAATTAATTAGTATTATAATTAATTTATTATTTAATCTCCTCCTTTACAAATCCCCAAAGGAAAAAGTCCATAACATTGCAATAGTTGCCAAAAACAAAAGAGAGAAAAATGCAATTAGTAAGCAGACGATATTTAGAAAAGTACAGACATTTAGACTGGGAAATGAAATTGTCTGAAATTAATAACACGCGCAGACGATATTTACAAAAGTAAAGATACTCAAACTTGAAAAGGAAAATATATAAGTTATTCCATCCATAAATGCCATAAGTTTGTTTATATCTTCATTATTTTATGAGTTATTAAAGATCAAAATGGGTCCGGGACTTTATAAACATCCTGTATTTTAAAATATAACTAATTGTAATTCATTTAATTTTACATTTGGTTAAATAAATAAGTTGATAGATAGGTTTATTATGGCAAAGCAACTAAGGGTTATTTGCTTAAAAGGGAGAGGTCGCTTCGTAAAAGACTTTCTAAGGAAAGCCTACCAAATACTCCTTTGTAACCAGTGCTTCGAATCCAGGTGTAACTACCAGTATTCAGCGGTGTTACCACTCGGCCGCTGGTGGCCGAACGGTAATATTAAAAAAAATTACAGTAATAGAAGATTTATGAATTTACATTAATAGAAATAATACTCGTACAAGAAAACTTACATTAAATTAATAGAAACAAATTTACATTAAATTAAGCTAAGCGAAGAAAATTTACGTGTGTTTTTACGAATTCAAGGCTGTTAGAGTTTGGATGAGTTTGATGATATTAAATAAATATTTAGATAGACCGTCTGGTAGCAAAGTGGCAAGCGCGTCCCGGGTCATCACTGGTCCCGGGTTCGATCCCGGGGTTGGGCACGGTTGACTTCGATATCATCTCTTAAGTGGGTCGGTAAAATGTGTACCAAGTTCGCTCGGAGACTAAATTCTGGAGGTCCTGCGACAGGCTGCCCACTTGCCTACGGCATATGCTAATGCACTCCGGGGCCCAAGGGTCAAGAAAGCAGAAAAAATGCACTGCAGGCGGTGGCCAAATGGGACCTTGTGCCACTGAGTTTTTAGCTTTTTTTTTTTTTTTTTTAATTTTAAATAAATATTGGTGCTCACGTTAATGAAATGAATTAGCTGGACAATTGTTGCATAGCTGCTCTATATTTGGATGCACCACTGTCATAGGAAATCAGCCTATATGCTGTCAGGTCGTAAATTTACAACCCCTTTTTTCACGGGGGCAGCTGAAAAGGAGGGATAATCTTGCTTGGGATCTTGAGAAAATGTGTGGGGTCGTTTAAACACTAACTTCTCTACATTCGGTTTTATATTGAGGAAAATACAAATTGAATACTTAGAATGAATGGAATTTTGTACAACGAAAATGTGTTATTGAACGATAAACTGTAAGAGAAATAACATCTTTTTTTAAAGCCATAGGTGTAGAAAGACAGATATTTGTTACACGAATGAATTTGTAGTAAATATTGAGTTTTTCATTTCGAATGCTGTGTTCCATGTATGCGAAGTAGCTGAGTATGTGAGATAATAGTCATAACCGAATGGCTTTCAACCTTTTCACGGCTAAGGACTGTTTCTCAATTACATTGTGGTCGCTGCTTTTTGGTTAATTTTCTAATGACATATAAAGAATAACTGTTTTTATTTGAGACTTATGAATAAAATAACGCAAACTAGACTGCAGAAAATTCTTCAGAATGAAGTTAAATAATACTGAGAAAGATATTCTTGACGCACTTTTCGGTTTTATATGTAGTAGTTAATATGGAATCATTAAATTATATATATCTATGTATAGGTATATATAAACGGAACAAAATATAGTACAAAGTATAAAATATCAAAGGAAAATATCTTTATTATACTATGTTCATTACCATACGTATATTTACGTAATATCAATATAAATGGTTAATTAGGTTTCGTACATATAGCATTATTTTTTATATTTTGTATGATATTCAGTACTGTATACGTATCTGAAGTTTAATTTTACTTGTTCTCCTTTTGGGTTACAACATTAAGTGAGAAAGAATTGTTAGGGCCATCACAGGTATTAAATTATATACAATCAATTAAGATCTGACTTTTCCTTTCTTTTAATAATGATATATATCTATATACTATTTTATAAGTATACGTAAAATATAGCAGTTTTTTAAGCTACTTATTTATATATCTATTGTCCGGTCTGGTTTGTTTGATTATAGCAAAGCATTCGACGGCTATTTGCCTAAGGGTAAGGATGCCTCGTGGAGAATTTTCTAAGAAAAACTGACTCGTATGCACGTTACATATGGGGGGGGGGGGGTGATTATGGCAAAGCCTCGAGGGCTCTCTGCCTAAGAGGAGGCATGCCTTCGTGGAGGACTTTCTAAGGGAAACTGGCTCGTATACACGTTACACATGGGGAAAACCACGAAAACGCCCACGCAGCCAGCCCGTTCGCGGGATTCGAACCTCGGACCGAACTACCAGTTTTCAGCGATTTTACCGCTCGGCCGCTGGTGGGCCGTTACATACGGGGAAAACCACGAAAACTCCAATACAGCCATCCCCGTTCACCGGGATTCGAAACCCGGATCGACCTATCAGGGTTCAACGACTTTATCGCTCAGCCGCTAGTGAGCCACACACATATACATTAAACCATATTTACATGTCGTTTATAAAGTAAACGTATTAATATAGAAAGCGTATTAATCATAAAGAGTTCGAAAATATTCTACGGAATTACTTCGCTTCCTAGACTTTTTGTAAGCTTCACCATATTTCTTAAAGTGAATCTCAATGCTAGTTCTATTTCTAAGCCGTTTATGTACCTTATTTTTTTATGCTTTGAATTGTATTTAGAGAATTATTTTACCTGATATAGCTGAAAATGCAGTTTTTTTTTTTGGACCGGTATCTATAATGAGCTTTCCGTGTATCAATAGAATTAACTCAACTTCGATTAATCGTAAAAATACTTTATACATCTAAAACGTGTTATTAGTCCAAAGGGATTTGAATCCCGAAGGACTATTAGTTTCGTTTTGGCATTTTGCGTGGGACTCATAAATGTCGGTTCACTTTTCAAACTGTTGCCACAAAATGTTACAGTCCTGCATTATATTTGAAGAAATTAAATAATGAAAAATCTGCATAAATGTATGTATATTTCTCGTATTGTGATAAAACAACGGTACATAGAGTCATCGAATTTTGAATAACGTAATCCTCCAACGAATATGAGCATGTGGAATTGAAATTTGTTTTATGATCGATTTCCTATTTTTTAAAACTTTGACGAATTTTTGATTAACAAACTCAAGGATTTCAAAGCGAGCAATGGCAACGTTGTGCAGAAAAAACATTTTTATCTCCAGCGCGTGAGTCTCTGTATCGGAAATTCTAAAGATATGCTCGTTTTAAAACTATTTTGCGATATTGCGTTGCACTGGATCTTATGGTTTAAGTGCGAGGAACATGATATTTAATAAAGAAAGGTAACACACAAAATGTTAAAAAACGCCCCTTTGGACGTAATTTAAAATCTGAAACATTTCAGATTTTTTTTTTTTTTTCTTCTTCTAAAAAAAGTATATTCCTTTAAATTAATTCCTAGCATTTGGTGCCCGAAGAACTGTTTCCCATTCTTTTACCACCGCCTTTATTGAATGTGGGAAATTTTGGAGAAAAAATCAACTCTAAAATTGTAAATTTTGCATCATAATAAATAGTTTTATAATCGTTTTAATTTGATATAAAACTGCGGAATGTTTAAAGGCTTTGTGGGACTGTCATGTTTTCTACGCAAGGGAAATTTTACAATGAAAGAAGCTACTCTAATTTCATTTCGGTCAGTGGGACATCAACCATTTCCTGCCCATTGACCTTCAGAACATTTGGTCAGGCTGAAACGAACACCCACGTCTACAGTTTGTTCCTCTTCATTCAACATTCATCTCACCCTTACTCTCCGAATCTGAAGGTGGTAGAAAAGACAGACAGAACATAAGAACAGGAAGAAAAAAAAAAAGTGTCACCAAGTCTTTTGTCACTCGACACTCAACGCTGCTTCCTGCTGGACTAAGATCCGATGTCCGGCGTTTCCTCCAGATGTCCACCACACCGGAAGTGACGCCTTTGTCGCCCACTGCCGGAAGAAACTCGAGTCCGGTGGAGTAGTTGAACGACCGATAAGGTAAGATGTAACGGTCAGTTTATGGAAGGAGCAAGAAGCATTCCCTTTCTCTTGTCATCCGGAGGAAACACGCATGCGTAAAGAAGAACTGAAGATAAATATGGGAAATGATGGCGAACGATTTCTGCAATCGACGAAAGGGGAAAACGGAATATGAGAATCCCTGTTCTCTTGTCCGTACAGAAAAGAAAAATCGTAAGGAGTCAAAATACTTTTCTTAAGATGTTCCTATCACAAAATATTAACATATTTACAAAAAATCTGATGTGTACACCACATGACTTCCTTGTACGGAATATTAAATCATACGCATTTTTTCTTGCATTTCATTTAAACTTATTCGATTGAATTAAATCTACTTCGCCGACAGCGCATAAACCACAATAGAATAAAGGCATTCTTTAAAATTCACTCTAGTATTTGTTTACCATAGCGACACTCTACTCTGGCGCTAGATTCACTTAACAGTATTATATTTCGTTGATATTATAACTCATAATGCACAAAATGTATATCATTTAAAGAATAGAATTCTCTAATCGTCGCCACATGTTCTATTCAAATACTATAATAAAGCTAGAATGATGTGTAAAAGAAATGAAGCAAACAAAACAAAAACGAAACAGTTTTTCACAGCCGATTGAGTATTTCTCATTCAATAAATTCAGTTCTCACTTCGCGAGAAGGTAAAAATACATAAAAACTTAAAATATCTATATTAAAAATTACGAAGTAAATCTTAAACACTTATTTCCTCGAAAAAATTCCAGAAAGGATTAAGCATGATTTAATTGGCAATAAAAAATGAAGGCGTTACCTTTGTTGTTGCGAAGCTAAGTTTCTCTAGATTGGCAAGAAATCCACTAGTCTGCTGTTTCAAATGTAAACAATTAATGGCCGCCATAGGAAAAAAAAAAAAAAAAAAGACTTAGCGGCACTTAAACAACTTCAAAATTTTTGATAATTCTAAAAATATTGCATACAGATTTACTAAAGGCATGAAAACCTTAACCGGAAGACAAAAACAACATAATTCAATCATTTTTAAAGCAAAAAATGTACAATTTACAAACATATAAGAGTAAAGAAACTGAGATCACTGAGCCGGGTAACAGAGTGGATATATATATAAATATATTTATATACGTTTGGTGCGGCCGATTGCAACCAAAATACGAGGTGCACATCTACATGTTATAGCAGTCCTATATACAAAATTTCAACGTTCTGAGGCTACTCGTTTTTGTGTTATGCGAGATACGTACGTACGTACATACGTTCGTACAGACGCCACGAAAAATTCTCTTCAGAATTTATTTTAAAGCAGTATTATAATTTTTTTGGAGGAAGCGAGTCTTTTGTTCTGCCCTTACGTACAGATATCACGCAAAAACATCGTTAAATTGCATTCGATAGCTGTCAAAATGGATATTTTCGTTGAAATATGCTGCCTGAAACTTTTCGCGATTACAATACTTCCTTTCTCCTTCGTACAAGGAAATAAAAAGAACTAAAATCTAAGCCTTAAACATCTAATAGGGTGGGGGACCGGAATGTAATGTCGCTTTCTCACATTAAATTCGAACGAGTAAATTTTTAACAAGTTTTTGTTTTTAATCAATAATATAATCACACTCGTTATCAACAACCTTTTGCCATCTAATGTGCAGATTTTCAATCCCGGACCGATCAAAATCAATTGGTTTTTGAGTAAAATATCTCGAGAGGACATTTTGGACATCATCCACATTTTCAAATTTTTTTGCTACTAAGAAAGTGTTGTAGGGATCCGAATAAATGGAAATCGAATGCTGCGATATCGGCCAAATATGGTGGGTGAGTATGGCAGTACCTCCCACCCCAATTCATTCATTTTTTCCAGTGTTCGTCTTGCAGAGTGCGGTCTTGCATCGTCGTGTTGCAGAATGACGCCTTTTCTGTTGACAATTCATATTTTTCGATTAAAGATTGGTTCCCTCCATCCAATTGTTCACAATAAAGTCTGCATTAAGGGGACAGTGGACGATGCTTTTAGCAAAAATCGATCAATAAATTGGAAAACAAAAATTTCATATAATAATATTCTTCGTTTTTAACTCTATCGTCTACAAAAAACCGCTTTTATGTAAAATTATTTTTAAAGAAGTTATAAGCGTTTGAATAGGCTTGTTTACCTTTTTTGTGACATTTAAAGGGACATTTAAATGACAATAAAAAGGTAAACAAACATTTGAGAAACATTATTTTAATTTCCTCGACAATATTTTCACTGTTAGTAAGATATAAATGTGTAAGGTTATGAAGATTGCAATTTATGCAAGTTCGTTTCACGGATTAGTTACCCAGACATTATAAATACCCAACAGATGTCATATCATTAGTCCAAAGGGATTTGAATCCCGAAGGACTATTAGTTTCGTTTTGGCATTTTGCGTCGGACTCATAAATGTCGGTTCACTTTTCAAAAATAACTTTTCACAAATAATTTTGTGGTAAAGCTCTTGAATTGAATTTTATGGCTTAAGTGCGAAGAACATGATATTTAATAATTAAAGGTAACACACAAACCGTTAAGAAAACGCCTCTTTGGACTTAATTAAAAATTTGAAGTCCTTTAAGATTTTTTATTAGTCCAAAGGGATTTGAATCCCGAAGGACTATTAGTTTCGTTTTGGCATTTTGCGTCGGTCTCATAAATGTCGGTTCACTTTTCAAACTGTTGCCACAAAATGTTAGTGTCCTGCACTATATTTGAAGAAATTAAATAATGAAAAATCTGCATAAATGTATGTATATTTCTCGTATTGTGATAAAACAACGGTACATAGAGTCATCGAATTTTGAATAACGTAATCCTCCAACGAATATGAGCATGTGGAAGACCAAATTTGAAATTTGAAATTTGTTTTATGATCGATTTCCTATTTTTTAAAACTTTGACGAATTTTTGATTAACAAACTCAAGGATTTCAAAGCGAGCAATGGCAACGTTGTGCAGAAAAAACATTTTTATCTCCAGCGCGTGAGTCTCTGTATCGGAAATTCCAAAGATAGGCTCGTTTTAAAACTATTTTGCGATATTGCTGTTGCACTGGATCTTATGGTTTAAGTGCGAGGAACATGATATTTAATAAAGAAAGGTAACACACAAAATGTTAAAAAACGCCCCTTTGGACGTAATTTAAAATCTGAAACATTTCAGATTTTGTTTATTTTTTATTTTTTATTTTTTTTAAAGTGTAGTATTGCTAAAAATATGAAGCTTAAATCTCATTTAATGATGAAAAACAAATCAATAGTAAATGTTTTATCCAAAATATTGCCAGTGTACGAATGACTAGGCAGTAATCAGCTTTTAGCATGATCCATATCTGAAAAAATACGAAACACTAACGAGAGTTCACATAGCGACATTTGGAGGAAGAACTGCCCGAAGGACACATTTGTATTGAAAACAGACTCGAAATAGCTGTTATCACAGCAATTAGTGACTTCAATTTTCAGTATTAGTGACTTTAGTGACTTTAGGTATGGAACATAAAGATATAAATTCATGTTCAAGATCTATTGGGTGTTTCGGTGTATTTAATTATGGCAAAGCACACTAGGGCTATCTGCCTAAGGGAAGGGATGCCTTTGTGAAGGACTTTCTAAGGAAAACTGGCTCGTATACACGTTATACACGGGGAAAACCACGAAAACACCCATGCAGCCAGCCCGTTCGCGGGATTCGAACCTCGGACCGAACTACCAGTGTTCAGCGACTTTACCGCTCGGCCGCTGGTGGGCCAATGTCTATTGGAAAGAGGCAAGATAAACGTCGTATACATCAAAGCAAAAAGAGGGGTTCGACTGGATACAAGAAAAGAAGAATTAGGAAAAAACAAACTATGTAAGGTAGGTAAACATAATGAAAATGTAAACGAGGAAGGGGAAACATGTGGTGCAGGATGTTTTTAAAGTGATTCTTAGTTTTAAAAAAATGTAGTTGGATGAATTTACTGAAAGTGTTCGAGAAAATTTCTAAAATAATATTAAGTATTTCTTACCATTCTACGATTTTATTAGTAAAAACATTATTTATGCATACGTAAAATAATGTTAAAATATTTTATATTAAATAAAATCATATATTAGGACATGTTAAGAAGTAAATGTTATAGGTAAGCGTAAAAATATTCTTAAAATGTATTTTTCTCATAATGAAACTTTCGCGATTATTGCATCTTCAAAATGCTCCATGCGCTTTATTTTATGTTCGAAATGACTGTAATTTGTAATTTAGATTCCCATTTATACATGTAACAAAAATTAGTATATATTTTTTGAATACGAATTAAGGGGATAAAAGTCCAACTAAAGTGTATTAAAGTGGGAAATTTTGTCCAAAATTCAGGTATATGTGAAAGAAATATTAATTTAAAGCTAACATTTTATGCAATTCACTGATTGATACTAAGTTGTGTTTGCAATGCATTTTTAATAAAAATAAAGCAAAAATAACAAGAAACAGAAAATATTTAAGTCGCATGGAGCATTTTGAAAAAAGTTAAAAAATTCAAAAAAAAAATTGAAAAAAAAATTAAATTGCTATGATCCAGAAATTTTTTTCAAAGATATTTGATATAATTATAATAAAATATACATTCATGCAAAATTTCATAATTCTATGACAATAATTAAAAAAAAGTATTTGAACGTCCACTGTCCAGTTTGTCCAGGTTTCCGCAATTCAAAATGAACCATTCCGCGAATACTCCATCAAGCACCCAGAAGCGCCTTTTCGGGATGTAAACCCTTTGTAACCCCTATTAAAACTGCCTTTTGAGTTTTGGATTATCATATAGGACTCACTTTTTTGTCTCCACTAATCAAACGATCAAAAAACGGTTCAGTAGGGGGTGCCGTTGAAGCAATACGTTACACGTGATGGATAGGTTGGCTTTGTTCTTTTCGGACAGATTACGGGGGGACTCAAACACCTGCTTTGCTTATTTTTCCATTCTGCTTTAATGTTCTTGGCTGGTCGACCAAGGTTGGTTAAGAGTGTTTGACATGGATTTGCTTCCACTTCTGCCCTTAGCATGTTGTTGTCGACATGAGCAGAAACGACATTACTTTCCGGTCCCCCTATTACAATTATTAGCCACACTAGCTCTTGCGGCTTTCCTTAGTTTCTTCTCTTATTACCTAAAATATAATTAGTTATGAAAAAAGTTATTAATAATAATTAGTGTATTTATCTAAATTAATTTTTAGCCCAAAGGGCCGTTAGCTTAGATGGGATATTAATTTAAATTTGGCGTTTTGCGTCGAAAACTTTAAAAGTCTGAATCACTTCTCAAATTGTTGCCACCAAATATCATCGCGCTGTATTATATTTAAAGAAATTAAATAATGAAAAATCAGCATGAAGGTATGCTATAGTTCTCGCATACTGAAAAAACACCGGTCCCTAGAACCATCAAATTTTGAATTACGTAATCCTCCACCCGATCGTGAGCACGGTGATGTACTACTTTTGAATTTCGAATATGTTTTATTATCTCTTTCATATTTTGTAAAACTTTAACGAATTTTTGATCTACCAACTGAGCGATTTCAGTGCGAGGAGTGGGAACACAATACGGGGAAAAAAATCTTTTTTATCTCCAGTGCGCGAGAGTGTCTGTCGGAAATTCTAAAAATATGCTGTTTTTTAATATTTTGAGATACCACTGTTGAATTAAATTTTATGTGATATAAGGGCGAAAAACAGGATATTTTTAGGTAACACGCAAAGTGTTTAAACAAACGCCTCTTTGTGTGTAATATAAAATCCGAAAGCTTTCAGATTTTTTTTAGCATTTTCTCTTTAATTATGTGAGAAAATTTGTTTCTTTTGGAATTCTAATTTCTTCATTATACCACTGGGCTGAAACGAGAATTCATTTTTGCAATCCGATTGGTATTCTAATGAAGTAAATCTTAAAAAAAAAAAAAAAAAAAAAAAAAAAAAAGAATTGGCTGTTTATATAGAGCTTAAAAAGAAAGATAAAATTAAGAAAGAAAAACTGAGATGATTCTGATTTTAACGTTGTACCAGAGAGTTTGTTAATGTTCTCTATAAACTCGCTGAGCTCGTGATTTACCAGTCTGCTACTGGATTCATTCCCGCTAACACATTTTTTTTTTTTTTTTTTTTGTCTTTTTAACTTTATAATTAAGCATCACACTTACGCTACACAAAATTCAAGAACAAAATCGCACAATTTTTGAAAGCCGCATACTGTTAGAATACCCCAGAGAATGTTAAATCTTGCAATAGTTTTTTTTTTAAATTTTTTATTTCTCAATCTTTTAAGTTTTTCATAATGTTCAGTTTTCTTAAAAAGATAGGTGACCTACGCAACGTTTTCTGCCGTTTTAACTTTATTATTAAACATTATTTTCTTCGCACATGCGCCACATAAAATTCAGCATCAAAAGTCCCTAAATATTTAAAAACAGGATACCTTTAGAATTTCCGATAGAGTGTTAAGGTAACTAACTACCTCTGATTAAGTCCTGTTTGCTTTCATTCAAATATACGAGGCGATTGAAGCATGATCAGATGTAATAACTGTTACAGATTTTATCGGGATGGGCAAAAAATCTTCATGGAATCAGCAAAAATTAATTTTTTATACATGTTTTTTATATATTTTAAATGGTTTTCTCCCAGATTAATTGATTTTGCCGGATTTTCATAATAACAATAGTTTAAAACTCTTCGCTTTCAAAGGCTTTCTTCTTAACTCAGTTTTATGATTACAATAGATTTATAATGTCATTTCCCAAGAGGGTAATCTGTATTAGTTTGAAGAACTTGATGTAGAAATTGAAATTTGGATTATACAGTTGATTCGTCTTTTACAGAACGAAAATTTTAGGAGCCCAAAATGTAATTTTTATCCCAATTTGGCCATTAGTCTCGAAACACGATTTTGCGATGTTTCACTCTTCATCAGAGCCTGTTGCCATTCCGAAAAAAGTAAGATATTATTCTTTCGCACTTAAATATATCTCTTAATAATAAACTTATTTTATTGAAAATTATTAAAAAAAACTTTATTCTCTTAAGAATCTTTAGTATTGATAAAAATATTTTTTTAGCCCAAACGGGATATTAGTCCCGTACGACGATTTCGCACTTCTCCCTTTTCATTCGAGTCTATTTGCATTCCGCAAAATGTAATGTTTATCTTTCAAATTTAATTAGTTTGTTATTTGTTAACAAACTTAACTATTTTAAAGCAATCGATGCAGTCCTTAAGAGCATTATTGTTCTGCTTTTTAATCGGATTGATTTAAATAAAAAGCATTTAATTCATGACATATCTAATTCAAAACTTTGAATATTTTACAGGATTACATTACGTATTTTTTACTTTTCAAATATACAAAAGATAAATGGCATTCCCATGTTAGTGTCAATGCATATTCATCTGATATCCTATAAAATGCTTTACTGTTCCAATTGGGTCATCTCTTTTGAAAATCTCCATTGATAAACCATATTAAAATTTAAAAGTGCCTTTTTGGGCAAATCTAAAACTTTCATATTTTTTATTCGGATAAAATCTGAAGCCTTTCATATTTTTTTACTGATTTAATTTTTAATTTTTAATTTAAATTTAATATTATCCTAAAGGGCACATTAATCCCGAATGGGATGTTAGTCTTGAAACTGCATTTTTTGGTTACTTACATTTAAATGACGTGTCTCTTTTCATATTGTTGCCACCAAGTATTATCGCCCTGTATTATATTTAAACAAATTAAATAACGAAGAGTCTGAATGAGTGCATGCGTGTTTCTCACACTGTGAAAAAACGAAGGTACCTAGTCATCGAATTTTCAATAACGTTGTCCTCTACCAGTAGACCGAATTACCAGTGTTCAGAGACTTTATCTTGATATCTGGAAATACATTTCCAATCAACCTTATCTTGAAATTTTTCAATGATTTTCTCTGATATTTTCTGATTTAAAGAAATAATTCTCTAATCAACTTTATCTTAAACTTTTTCAATAATTTCTTCTGATAATTTCTGATTGAAAAAAGTAGTTCTCTAATCAACTTTATCTTAAACTTTTTCAATAAATTCTTCTGATAATGTCTGATTTAAAGAAAACGCTCTCTAGTCATATTTATCTTGAAATTTTTCAAAAAAATTATTCTGATAATTTCTGATTGAAAGAAATAGCTCCGTAATCAACTTTATATCGAAATTTTTCAGTAAATTCCTCTGATATTTCCTGATGTAAAGATATGCATTTCCAGTCAACTTTATCATGAAAATTTTCAATACATTCTTCTGTTAATTTTTGAATGCATTTTGGATCAACATTATCCTCAATTTTTTCTAATATTTCCTTAGTAAAAAATTTTAGTATCCAAAAGGTACAGTTTCATAATTATCTAAAATCCCTCTTATATCCAAATTCAATGTATATATTTTAATCATTTCGTTTACTTTTATATTTTTGTCTTTTTAAATTTGAAATTGATTAACTTTTACATCTATGCGATTAGTTTTTCCTGATGTTACTTTATTTCTTTGTTTAAAATTGAGTTTTGTTTCACTTTCATGACACATTTGAAATCCCTTTTCCTTTTTCGAGATTAGTATTTCAAATATAGCTGTCAATTTTAGAACTACAAAATATTAGTGATTTTATATATTCGTTTTCTTCTAATTCCTTGTTCCATTCACTCAATAAACATTCTATTGTTAAATTATTAGTAAAATCATCAATCTAAAAAGTCTTATTCTAGCAGAACTGGACTGGTAGTAAAAAGATATATATATGTATATTTTAGCGCTTGGCAACCGTGTGGTACTACGCAGAAACCAGTGACATTTTGCTACCGAAACAGAATAGTGGTTACTGACACTGACTGCCAAACCGAAGAACGCGTGTTCGAATCCCGGAGAAAATATGGATGTTTGTAAATGTATGGTTTCTGTGCGGCATGGAGGCACTTTAAATGTACGGCGAGCCGAATGTCCTCTGGAGAGGTTACTGGTAGGGGACGAGGGGTGGTATACCCTCGGACCCGAGTGCTCTCCATCAAAATTGGGGGGCGGAACTGAGAGAAGTCATACTGTACTCCTTGCTGCAAAGAATCTCGTGGGCTTATTCTGATGTTATTGTCAGGCAAATGAGATGAGTACCAACAATAATAACTTATTTGTATTAAAATTAGCTATCATATAATTTTATGATATTATCTATCATATATCAATTTTATGGTATTCATCTTTCATCTTATAATTGATTTCCACACAATCATCATTCGCACAAATCATATTTAAATCCTTAATCTTATCATTTAATAATATAAAAATGCCCCAATTCTGCAATATTGTTATGGATTTGGTATTTACATAGCTTAAGTTACTAGAATTATAAATTAAATTGTTTTATTCCCCGTGCAGTGCAGCGCGTGACGAATGTTAAAGAAAGTTAAGCCGGAAAATTAAAAATGCCAGAGCACGTGCATTTAACATTTAATACATAAATACTTTTAATTGACTAGTGTATATAACTGTAACCATAATTCCACTATTTTTGCTTTCCAGAAATTGCTAGAATTCTCTCGTGCCGCTGATTTAGAAAGCTATAAAAGCCCGAGAGAGAACATCTCAACTCAGTTGTTTCAGAAAACTGTTGTTGTTTACTGTTACCGGAAAATTAAGAATACAAGAGCACGTGCATTTAGCATATAATAAATAAATATATCTTTTAATTGACTAGTGTATTTAACTGTAACCATAATTCTACTCTTTTTGCTTTGGAGAAATTGCTAGAATTCTCTCGTGTGGCCGATTTAGAAAGCTATAAAAGCCAAAGAGAGAACATCTTAACTCAGTTGTTTCAGAAAACTGTTGTTGTTTACTGTAGAGAATTCGCGACGAGATTGGATTAGCTTTCTCTACGTTTCTCTGTTTTGAATTAAGTTCTGTTAAACGTTTTTAGTAGTTTAAAAGATAACTACTGTGAGATATTGGGATATTGTACGAATATCTGAGGAAATTTAAGCATTTTGTTTTATTTGTTGTGATAATAATAAATTTTATTCATTTTTCATCGGACTTGTGCATTTAATTCGTAACAAACCCGTACGCACGAAACAATATATTCACTATGTTTCATATTTTCTCTTTGGCCAAGTTAAGGTAAATGTTACCGAAAAATAATCGCTGGTAACCAGAAATGTCAATAAGGAATGCCAACATAAAAATTATAAATTTATGTCAACCAACAGATTAGTATACCCCGATTTAATTCGATATATAAAATGTCCGTTGCTTAGATGACGTATGTAAAATGAAATGAAATAGCAAAAGCTGATGCATGTACACTTTCGACTGAGGTAATTGAGAACTAGCAGGACTTGATTTAATACCTAACACTTCGCAGAAGTTCAAGAAAAGGGATCACGTTTACTTTAGCAAGGGAAACATTTTTTCCCGTCTGAAAATTTATGTGATACGGGCAGAAATGAATGTCATCTATGTTTAGTATAATAGGCGGAAATTTTTCCGTTCGAAGGGAAGAATTATACAAAAGAAAAAATACTGAAAGCAAGCTTGTGAAAGTGCTGTGTGTTTATTCGTAAGCTGGCACTTAGAAATATATATATGGAATACTGTGAGTTTACAAAAAGAGAAAAGAAAATTTAGAAAAGGGAAAAAAGAATAAAATCGGCAGCCATCTGGATGGCTTCAAAGGAACTAATAATTCTTATGCCAGTTAGAAAAATCCGAATTTCAGTTTCATTTCTGAATGCCTTCTTAAAGCGCTTATTGTCCATCACTTCAAGCAAAATAAAAAAAAAAGAAAATGAAATGGCGAATTCTGAAGTCATTTCCTTTTTTAGTGTATCTATTTTTACAGTGAACTCCAGATTAACTGCGCACTTTCTATAAAAACATTCAAGAAAAAAAAAATTTTTGTTTGTTTGTTTTGTTTCAAGTCCTTTTGCAATTATCGTTCTTTAATGACTTTTTCTTTATTTCTAATAATGTTAATTTACTTATTGATTTGAATATTAATTATTTACATTTTGATTTGAATATTAATTTAATTTATTTAATTTAATAGAAATATTTTCCAGATTAAGCATTTTAAAAGTGTAAGTCAGAAAAGTACAATTAAAGAGTCTTTTTCTATTAATTATACTTATTTATCAGATGTTCACCTTTTCTGTGTTTCTTTAACTGCTCTCGTTTTAAGTGTGATTGTTACTGGACATTGTCTCCGGTAAATCCTGATTTAAATCTACTTTTTCAAAATTCGAATTATTCTTGACCTATACAATTCATCTGCAGTAAATCGTGAGTGGATATCGTCTGCCATAAATTGTGAATTAAATATGCTTTTTGAAATCAAATAATTCTTGATCTGCAGACATCAATTCGGGTAAATCGTGGCTTAACTCTAACTTTCAAATTAAAAAATCTCTTTATACCTGTAGACATCATTTTCGGTAAATAGTGAGTGGATATTGTCTGCCATAAATTGTGAATTAAATACCATTTTGGTACTTACGTATTATCGCAACCAGGTTGGCGCTATTTGCAAGTTTGAGTAAAAAAGTATGAATAGAAAGAAAATGTGCCTTTATTAATTACAGATACTTTTAATACAGTTTTTTTATATTATTTTGTTTTAAAATAGAAAATAGCAATTAAACCCTTCCGGTTTCGAATTTGAATAAGTTGCAGAATTATTTTTTCGGCGGAAATCTTTTGGCTATTGCTTTTAGCACTGATTGAAAACCGTATTCGCCATAACCATGTACACATGTAATAATATTTTATTTAATTTTTATACATGTAAATAATATTTTTACTTAAAAAAACATCCCAGAATTGCACAAAAATGGCATTGCGCACACTCTTGACTTTATCCATGTACACTGCTATTTTCTCATAAATTACAAAAATTTGCACGAAAATGCAGGAAAATTTTGTGAATCTCTACATGCTCTTTTTACAAAACTACGTATAACACGTAGGGTTGCCGTAAGTAGGGTCGCCAAATTTCGCAATTTATGCGAATTTTGGCCTGGTTGCGTTAATACGTGAGTACCATAATTTTTTAAATCAAATAATTCTTGATCTGTAGACATCATTTCCGGTAAATCGTGGCTTAGTTCTACTTTTCAAAGTCAAAAATCTCTTTATACCTGTAAACATCATTTGCGGTAAATCGTGAGTGGATATCGTCTGCTATAAATTGTGAATTAAATATGCCTTTTGAAATCAAATAATTCTTGATCTGTAGACATCATTTCCGGTAAACGGAGCTTAACTTCTACTTTTCAAAATCATAAAATTCTTTATACCTCTAGACATCAGTTCCGGTAAATCGTGATCCAGCTCTACTTTTCCAAATCAAATAATTCTTTAGATCTGCAGACTTCATCTCTAGCTCATCGTGAACTAAGTATTTTTTAAAAATCAAATAACACTTTAGCTTCTACCTTTTAATTTGTTATTCATATATTATCATTCAAACCAATCTTCCCAGCTTTTAATAGAAATTCTTTTCTTATTCAAATATAAAAGATAATTATTGCAAGCACGTTTGGTACTGGAAAAAGAGATATGTATCCGTTAGGCGTAAATATTTATAAAAAGATGTAGTTTTCTTTATCTCCTGAATAATTCTTGCTGCTAATATTAAATTTACGTTGTCCTGACTATGATAAAGCCTATTCAAATAGTGCCATTTCTAAGCATGGCTATGATTTTAGTTATAATAAGTCGATCTCCATTGATGTTACACAGCTGCTGCTTTATTGGATCACTTTAAACGTCACTTTAAATTTATCACTTTAAATGTCTGAATCACATTTAAGATTGTTGCCACGAAATATTATCGTCCCATACTACCTTTAAAAAAAATTAAATAATGAAGAAATTGCATGAAAGCAGGTATGTTTCTCGCACTGTGAAAAAACGACGGCATCTAAGACCATCAAATTTTGAATAACGTAGCTCTCCACGTGGAAGACGGAATTTTGAATTCCGAGTTTTAATATTTCATATTTTGTAATACTTTGAGGAATTTTTAACCAATTCAACGATGTGAAAGCAATCAGTGGCAAAGCTGTACGGATTAAAACCTCATTACCTCCAGCGTGCTAGACTGTATATCGAGAAATCTAAAGGTACAAATATTCTATGATTTTGCTATTCAGTTGAATTTTATGCGGCGAAAAACATAATATTTAATTAAACACAAAACGTTAATAATAAAGACAAAAAATAAAGAGTTTTGCTAGCCACCTTATTAAGAAAGCTGTGCATTGATATGATAAACTGAGAAAAGTCTGAAAAAAAAGGAGAAAAACAGAGCTTAAATTGCACCGGAGCCCACCGGAGTCCGGCTCCGGTACTTCTTAGTTTTTAGGATAAATCATAATTCTAGCCGGAGCGCACCGGAGCCCTAAATCAGAAGGCTCTGGCGCTTCTTTTTTGTAACTCAAAAACAATTTCAGTAGAAATTTGATCTCGAAAATTTTATTTTTTGCAATAAAATTATATTACAAATCGCTTATTAAATTTTAATTTACCTCTTTACATTTTATTTAATTTTAATTTAATTATTTAGATCTCGAAAATTTTATTTATTGCAATAAAATTATATTACAAATCGCTTATTAAATCGTAATTTACCTCTTTACATTTTATTTAATTTTAATTTAATTATTTAAGATCTCGAAAATTTTATTTTTTGCAATAAAATTATATTACAAATCGCTTATTAAATTGTAATTTATCTCTTTATATTTTATTTAATTTTAATTTAATTATTTAGATCTCGAAAATTTTATTTATTGCAATAAAATTATATTACAAATCGCTTATTAAATTTGAATTTACCTCTTTACATTTTATTTAATTTTAATTTAATTATTTAGATCTCGAAAATTTTATTTTTTGCAATAAAATTATATTACAAATCGCTTATTAAATTTTAATTTACCTGTTTACATTTTATTTAATTTTAATTTAATTATTTAGATCTCGAAAATTTTATTTTTTTGCAGTAAAATTATATTACAAATCGCTTATTAAATTGTAATTTATCTCTTTACATTTTATTTAATTTTAATTTAATTATTTAGTTACGTTTATCTTTAATTATTTAACTATTTTAATAAAACAATTAATTAATTTTAATTACGTAATAATCGTTAATTAGATAATAATTGACAGGTAATAATTATTAAAATTAATTAAATAATAATAAACTATTTAATTTTTAAATTATTAATGATTTTTAATAGTCATTTTATTTATTTATTTACTTTTGTTCCTCTTTGCTGACGGTCTTCCATAGGGCTCCGGCACTTCTAATTTATAAATTAAGCCCTGGAGAAAAATGTATTTCCAGCACTTCATCGGGAATTTTAAACAATTACTTTTAAAATTTCTGCTATTTTCTGCTGAATATCATATGGCGTAAATGCGATGAGAATTATACTTAATAATAAAGCTAAAATGACAAAAAAGAAATGGATTAGTGAGTGCAACAACAAAATGATAGACTGCTAATTCAGCGGTAGCGTAGAAAATCCTTAACAAGCCCTTTTAGACTACCGTTAAAATCTGAAACCATTTAGCTTTTTTTTTTTTTTTTTTTTTTTTTTTTTTTTTTTTTTTCTCTTCCTTTCTTTCTTTTTTTATATAAATAGTTAAAACAGGAATTAAAATAGGAATTTATCGTAAACATTCATGATATGCTTCACATTTCTAAAAGTCTTTTAGTAAATTCTGGAAGTCTTTTTGTTAGGAATTTTTTGGAAGCAGGAAAAGTGAAAAATGAGCAACGCTTTCGCTGGAAATCGAACCACGGACCTCTGGAGTGAGTGTCCAGCGTGCAAAGCACTACACCATGAAGGCGGGAGAAATACCTTATATTCCTTTTGAAGGGCGAATGGGGATTAGAGGACCCAATCGCCAAATCCTGGGTATGGAGAATCATCATCCACCACCCTTTTAGTTCGGGCGCCACTGAAGAGGTATTGGATATTTTTTGGAAGCAAGAGAAATGAAAAATGAGCAACGCCTTCGCCGGGAATCGAACCACGGACCTCTGGAGTACGCGCCCAGCGTGCAGACCACTACACCATGAAGGCACGCTAAGAAGGCGGGAGAAATACGTTATATTTGTAGTAATTTTTTCAGTCTTTTAGTAATCGCATAATAATTGCCTCTCGTTCGTTTCACGATTTTCCTATATTAAGCTTATAGGATATACAACCCTTAGTTAAAAAACTCAAGTTTTTCATCCGAAAATTCTCACCTGGAAAATGACCTTCAAGTTACCTTCTCACCTTTAAGTGACAGTTAATCAATCCATTGCGATAAGTGGAAATTTGTTATTCTAAATTAAGTATAGAGGAAGAAGTTTCATACTATAAAATTAAGTAATTAATTCTATATTAACTGGGGGGGCAGAGAAAACGTAAAAGAAAAGTAAATCGCAATTAGAGGACATTTTTCTTAAAATTAATATTATTTAAATTCTGTTCAGGATTTAGAATTAAATTTTTTCGATGTCTTTCGGTTTTATCGCAACCATTTTGTCATTTCGATCAGTAATTTTAATTCTAAGTTTTGGTATTAAAAAAATTCTCATAAATCTGCTTGCGTAAACTTTGTATTTAATCCTATTGTTCTCAAGAGATGGCGCTACGTGTCCGTACGACTGACATTTTGTCATTGCACTAGCGGTTTGCGCTGCCAGGCATGAAAAATAATTACAAGAAAGAACAAATATATAATGATTTTAATAAGGCAATTTGACAGGAACTCTGATTAATTAAGAATAATAATTGTGTTTAACACTTTACTTGCTAACTACGCTTATTACGTTAATAACAGCTTTTATTACTTTTAAAGCACATAATTTGCTAATCCATAACAAGCGCTTTAAATTTGGAAGGAAACTAAATGTCGTACGATTTGCCGAATGGCAACACACTGGCACGTAGAAAAAATATTTTATTTCAGGAAACGATATTTCTTTTTAATCTTAAGCTTAATAATTAAATTTGAAAAGCAAATAGCTGACCCTTTGCTTATTACCTTTAAATCGCTGAGTGTGTGTGTGTATGTGATTATGGCAAAGCCTCGAGGGCTATCTGCCTAAGAGGAGGGATGCCTTCGTGGAGGACTTTCTAAGGGAAACTGGCTCGTATACACATTACACATGGGGAAAACCACGAAAACGCCCATGCAGCCAGCCCGTTCGCGGGATTCGAACCTCGGACCGAACTACCAGTGTTCAGCGACTTTACCGCTCGGCCGCTGGTGGGCCTATTAAATCGTTGAGAATGTTAACTGAAATTTCATTACATTGCCACGAAACATAACATAAATGAGGAAAATGTTGCAAATTCCGGCGTCGATATGCGCATGACCGGGTGGCGGATTATATGTGTTCAATATTTGGTCGAAGTCCGCCATTTGCCCTTAATGCTAGGAATATACACTATACATACTGACTGCTACGAATTTAGTATATGTGTAAATAATTGTAGTGAAACTATACGTAAAACTGTGGTATCATTTGTATTATGTAACATAAAAGCGAAGCTTTGCTAGAAAAATAAGATTACAGGAGCAAGTCTATTTAACAACGAAGTAAATGGTTATCTTGCTAAACTGGCGAGATATCACACAGCTCTCAATGATTTTGGAGACTGATTTTTGTCGCCAAACTTGGCGGAAAATTACCAAAAGTCGCCAAACTCTGACCCGGTTGCTGTATTACTGTAAATGGTACTTTGATTGAATAACTGTAATTGATCCCTATATGTAACTGTAACCGCATCCGACCCTTATCATTATATATTTCTTAACTTTAAGCATATATGCCTTCCAGTAATTTTAAGAAATTGAAGGTACTAGAGATTTCTTGACGGCTAGTGGAGTACTGTATAACTCTGCAAGGCAAACTGGCTCGAATAAAGATAGCATACTGGGAAAACTACGAAAACGCCCATGTAGCCGGCCGGTTCGCCTAGAATCCAACAAAGGTCAAACTACCAGTGCTCGGCGAATAATTAGTAATAATAGTGGTAGGCGATAGGTCGAGTAGGTCCTTTCAATGTGTTAGAATACACGTGAAATCCTGTCACGGCCCAATAAAATACGTTATCCTTATCCTGCCTTGAAATGGAAAAATTCTGCTTGGAGTTCTTGGGAAGTTTTATCATATGCGAATCACAATACCTTTATTTAACATCCAAGTACTCTCGCGAATAGCCGATTCTCTGAATGTTGCTATTCGGCAAAGCATAATATCTTTAATTTGTATTTCAAGTTTAATCATGCTGTTATTGATTAAAAATTGAACGTTCTAAAAATAATAAATGTATTTCTTAATAATTTGAAAAATTATTTTGCTTATTTAACGATGTATCTAACAGATCTAATTTAAAATACATTATAATAACTTTTACAAACATTTGCGACTTTGTTATAGGAAATCAAAAATATTCCTAATGCCAAACGTTATGTAACTGGTACAGAAGAATCTTCTTATTCTTTTTTTTTATATGGTTCCACTTTTTCTTTTCGTTGACTTCTGTTCTTGTTCGAAAGTACTGTAATCCCTTGTACGAAAGTACTGTATGGTAAAGTACTGTAATCGCGAAATACTGTTACTTCCTTGTACGTGTTCCGAATACTGTTACTTCCTTGTACGAAAGTACTGTAACCCCTTGTATGAAAGTACTGTATGGTAAAGTACTGTAATCGCGAAATACTGTTACTTCCTTGTACGTGTTCCGAATACTGTTACTTCCTTGTACGAAAGTACTGCAGTCCCTTGTACGAAAGTAATTTGTGGTAAAGTACTGTAATCGCGAAATACTGTTACTTCCTTGTACGTGTTCCGAATGCTGTTACTTCCTTGTACAAAAGTACTGTAATCCCTTGTACGAAAGTACTGTATGGTAAAGTACTGTAATCGCGAAATACTGTTATTTCCTTGTACGTGTTCCGAATACTGTTACTTCCTTGTATGAAAGTACTGTAAAGTACTGAAATCGTGAAAAATTTCGATTAACAGATTTCAATGGAAATATCCATTTTGTCCATTTTCCGAATCCATTTGGAAGATTTTTTTTTGCGTGACAGCTACACACAGAGTACAGACAGAGTACAAGACTCTTTTTCCCAAAAAGGATTGTAAAATGGATTTTTTCCGTAACTTCTGTTCGTAAGTATATACCTATGTGTCTCGCATAACTCAGAAAGGATTAGCCATAGAAAGCTCGAATTTTGTATATGTAACTGCTATAACATCTAGTTGTGCATCTTCCTTTTTTGTTGCAATCGGCTGTACAAAAAAGTATAGACATAGATATTTAAAAAAGCCTAATACTTGCTGAAGCTGCTAAGTAATAAATTAAGAATTTATTTATTAGAAGAGTTTTTGTATTATCTCCTAGAAAAAGAAAACATATTACCCACCCCCCTTAACCCGCGTAACAATCTTTCCTGCCCTTTATTTTCGAAATCGTTGGTCATAGTCATGTACTTCCAATTACATAAGTGTTTTCAATGACGAAAATATTCATGTTTTGGCAATGCCGAATATATTAAAAAAAAAAAAATAAAATAAAAAAATTATAATAATTTTGCACAAATAACGAAATCTAACTTTTAATGCGACCTCCCTGTTTGAGAAGGTTTTACACTCGTTATGATAAAATTAAATTAGAAATTTGACTCCCGTACGACAAAAATTTACCGCTATATTTAATTTCAAATCTTGAAATTTTTTATGTCATTTTCAACTTGTTTTGAGGGATTAAAAATAAGGTACTTGTAATACGAGGAAATAAGTTAACATGAAGTTCAGCAGAAAACGTGTATAACTGAATAGGCCTTGCAAGGAAGTCAGGTGACGTCCACCATCAGATTACCTTTTCTTTATGCGAGTAATGCTTAGATCTTCTGCGACTTAACTCTTCTAGACCTGTGACTTCCAGAGAATCAAGTGCTGTTTTTTCTTATATTAAGAAATGTTTTACAGAGTAGTGTGAAATTCTTCAGCTTTAACTCATGCATAATTTTTGTCATAAAATAAAAGGATGGTGCATCTGCTTTTAAGCTAATCCAAAATGCTTGGCGGGGACAATAAAACACACAAAACATGCACTTCTGTATGAGTATTATACACTAATGTCAGCGCAAAAAAGAAAAAAAATTATCTGCAATAGTCTGACTTTTATTAGCTTTCTAAGTCTACAGTTAGATTTGGTTTAATTATTAAACGGGTATCAGAAACCCCTATACCGACAATGTTAAATTGGCCATTTTGGATGTACCTTTTCTCAAAATCTGCTGTAGGTACAAGCTTGAAATTTTTTCTGTAATTAAAGTGTACCTATCTGATTATACTGAAATGAGCTTTTGAACCATTTTGAATTTTAGAGTAAATTACAGAATATTTTGTTAGGCATAGTAAAATTTAGCACTTTTCTCAAACAAAAAAATTATATAAAAAAAAAAAAATTTTTTTTCTAAGTTTATTACAAAAAGCTCATTTCAGTAAATATTAGGGAACCTAATAAATAAGCGATAAAAAGTTTAGCTACCTGTGAGCAGTAGTTCCTGAGAAAAGGTACATCGAATATAAAAAAATCACGTTTGGAGAAAAACGCGTTTTTATGTAAAAATCCTCATTGATCAAAGCAGTTGATGAGAAATTAAAACTAGATTTTTTTACGGTTCTAATTTTCATAGAGATTAAAGAATGGTATTTTTAGAAAGATAAAGGTGTAGAGAATTTGAAAATGCAAAAATCCGAAATCACAATTTTTTGAAGATTTGGGGGTTTTCAGATTTAGAAAAAAGAATTTTTAAAACAAATAATCGAAAAATATTTACGATCTCAGATCTTTGCATGAATGAAGCTAATACTATATTTAAAAGGAGAGAAAGAGATGTTTAAACTCTGCGATGATTTTGGAAATGATCTAAGAGATCGTTTCCTAAATTAAAAATCAATACTCTTCCAAAATTCTGCATAAAGGTGAGTTACAATAAAATCTTTCACAACAAATATTCGTTCTAAAACGAAGTACTAAAATGACGTTCATTCTTCTAAAATGACTTCTGCTTGATTTTAATTGCGCCTTTGGAGCTTTTAATTCTTTCATTTATGCAAATCCAATAAACTACATTTTTCATATTTCTATTCCGAATTCAATACTGATAACCTTTATAAAGGGTTAAAGATTTTTTTTCCTTTTAGTTTCAATAATGTCTAAAACATCTATATTGGTTAACATAAGATGTGAAATTAACAGCCAATATTGTAGCAGAATTATAAATAGAATGACATTAATGATTTCGAGAGTAGCCTAAACTTAACGAAAACTAACTTCACAAAGAAACTGCTCAGCTCTTCGTGCCTTATCGTGACATCCCCTTAGGAGCTGTGGGAAGGGGGACTGTACTTTCCAATTTCGCGGGAACAGGAAGAATTTTGAAAAACGCTGAAAGAGAAACCGCGGAAACAGAACTAATTCAGACTGATATTTCTCAAGGCTGTGACGTAATCACATAAGCGAAACCATACCGAAGGTACCTGAAGAGCTATCAAATTTTGAATAACGTAGTCCTCCACCCGAACACGGGCAACTGGATGCGTGAATTTTGAATTTCGAATTCGTTTTTTTTTCCTCTAATTCATATTTCGTAAAACTTTAACGAATTTTTAATTAAAATTCTCAACGGCAAGATTGTATGCAATAAAACATTTTCATCTCCAGCGCACGAGACTGTCTATCTGAAATGCTAAAGATATGCTGTTTTTAAATATTTTGTGGTATTGCGGTTGAAATTATTTTAATTTTACGTTAAGTGCGAAGCGCATGATGGTTTAAGTGCAAAGAATATGATATTTAATAAATAAGGATAACACAAAATGTTTAAAAAACGCCCCTTTGGACGTAATTTAAAATCTGAAACCTTTTAGACTTCTCTTTTGTACTTTCATTACGATTTAAAACTAATTATCGATAGTTAATATAATGTTCATCGATAGTTAATATAATATTAATGTTAAATAAAATGTTGATGTCACAAGTTTAGATTAAAAAGCCCTTAATATTTTTTTTTATTTTGTTTTTAGTCCAAAGGGGCTTTGTCCCTGAAGGACTATTGTTTTCGTTTTGCGATTTTGCGTCGGAGCCATATAAACGGCGTATCACTTTTCAAATCGTTGGCACCAAATACTATCACCCCGTATTAGTTAGTATATTTGAAGAAATTAAATAATGAAGAATCTGCGTAAATGTATGTATGTGTCTCGCATTGTGATAAAACAACGCTGCCTAGAGCCATCCAATTTTGAATGATGTAATGCTACTGCGAATATGGGCATCTGAAAGACCAAATTTGAAATTTGGAATTTGTTTTATCATCAATTTCGTATTTTGTAAAACTTTAAGGAATTTTTGATTAACAAATTCAAGAATTTCAAAGCGAGCCAAGGCAAGGTTGTACAGAAAAAACATTTTTATCTCCAGCACGTGAGTCTCTGTATTCTAAAGTCTTCTGTAAATTCTAAAGATAGGCTCATTTTAAAATTATTTTGCGACATTGCTGTGGAACTGAATTTTATGGTTTAAATGCAAAGAACATGATATTTAATAAATAAAGGTAACACACAAAATGTTAAAAAAAACGCCTCTTTGGACGTAATTTAAAATCTGAAACATTTCGGATTTTTTTCCTTATTTATTATTTATTTTAAAACTTTGATAAGTTTTTAATTAACAAACTTGACCATTTGAAAGTTTTTGATTAACAAATTTGACCATTTGAAAGTTTTTGATTAACAAACTTGACCATTTGAAAGTTTTTGATTAACAAACTTGACCATTTAAAAGTTTTTGATTAACAAACTTGACCATTTGAAAGTTTTTGATTAACAAACTTGACCATTTGAAAGTTTTTGATTAACAAACTTGACCATTTAAAAGTTTTTGATTAACAAACTTGACCATTTGATAGCGAGTGGCAAAGCCGTGGAATAAAATATTTTTATCTCCAGCGCGCGAGACTGTCTGTAGTAAATTCTAAAGAAATGCTATTTATAAATATTTTGTGATTTTTTACTGTTGATTTTTTACTGTGATTTTTACTGAACTCCGTCTCGCAAAGCCCTAGTGGGCCACGACCGGCAATGCCATTTTTCTGCTTTCTTGACCTTGGGCCCCGGGGTGTATCAGCATATGCCCTGGGCAAAGTGGTCAGCTCGTCCCAGACCCCCATCCCGGCATAAACCCTTTTTAGGCGACTGTTAAAATCTGAAAGCTTTCGGGGGTAGTTAATATTTCTCTTATGTATATTTTGATAAAGATTCAATAAGTGAAATTTAAAATTTACTTCATTTTAGTTTACTTATATATTTTTGTTTTGTTAAAAAAATCTTTTAAAATCTTTTTAAAAAATATTCTTGTCCCTCAGCTACTTTCATATTCACCATTCGATGTATATTTTGATATGTATGTTTGATGTATATTCAATGAAAATATAATTCATTTTAATTTGCTTAGATATTTGGGTTTTCTTAATGTTTTTAAAATTTTTTTTAAAAATATTCTTGTTCGTGAGCTACTTTCATATTGACTCCTTCGATGTATATTTTCATATGTATGTTTTGATGTATGTTCGATGTATACTTTATGTGTATAGTTTGATAAAGATTCAATAAGTGGAATTTAAAAGTTATTTCATTTTAATTTTGTTATATATTTGTGTTTTGGTAAAAAATGTTTTTTAAACTTTGTTAAAAAATATTCTTGCCCCTCAGCAACTCTCTATTTGCCATTCGGGTGTCATGGAATTTGGGTTCCAGACCACTGATTTAAATTAAATTACTGATTTGTAATCAAATAGTTAAAACATTTTAATTTAAAACATTAAATGTACTATAGTATGTGTTATAACTGGAGTAGCACGTAAGTTTCACGGTTAGAAAAAGAATAAAAAACAAAACTTTCGTTTTCGAGAAAGCTAATTTTTAAACTACCATCTTACTTGCAATCAAGTCACAAAAATTATTCACTAATTAAAATCAAATTGCGCACAAATCAGTAAAATTTGCGCTCACAGAACGCTCACGATCATCATTAACTCCGCCTCTTTCACAGCAACCAATAGCTTTGCAATGCGAAAAACACGTCAACTCACGCAATTTAGGACCAAACAAGTAACCATCGTAATATATATTTACCACAGAAGCTTGAATTACCGAACAGATGCAGATCGGCAGAGCCAATAAATTACTTCCTTAAAAATAGCGGCATTTAGAGACGATCATCTGGCAGCGCAAAACCATGGGGGGTCATAGTTCGAGATGGGGCAAACCCTAAGGTCTCGAGAAGTTGCTGCTATAATTTTTTTAAACCCCTTGGTGTGTAAACAAGTCCTCTTTCAGAAAGCAGTTTGTTTTCTCAGCACCTAACCAGATCTAGGTACGAAATCACAAGCCACAATAGAAGACATATTTGGTCACAAAGCAGGCGTTTTAGTAACAGTTAAAGCTTGCCTTTATAGCAGTAATTTTCGGCTAATAAAAAAAAAAAAGTTCATGTTTATACGTTTCATAATGACATGCATAGTAAATAACTGCATTTATTGAAGTATTTTAATGCTAAGAATATAAGATTTCTTTAAAGACTGTAATCATCGTTTTACAGGAATACTGCACAAAACCCCGCCAGTTCTCAGAGTGTTGCCATTCACGAAGAAAAAAAGGTTTTAATTAGTTATTCAGACTTAGTTTATTTGAAATCTGCTTAAATCTTTATTCTCTTTTTCATAATACATTAAAATAATTATATATATTTAATTATGTCAAATAATATATTTTTCAGCTGTTGCCACAGTGTAATTAATAAACATGTGTCAATTTTTTTAATTAACTTCTTTCATTGCTTTGTTTTTCAAAGGTGCTTAAAATTGGAAAGAAATGGCAGCTTTTTAAATTTTTAAAAAATTAAATTAAAATTAAAAATTCGATCATATGTGAACATCTAATCAAATGATAAAATTTTAATCAATTATTAAATGCATCTTTCGATTAATTGGTGCAGACTTCTTGTTATTTTATGTAATACACATATATGTAATATACATACAGTGAGAAAGATAGAGAGAAAGATTTCTGAGAAAATTTTATTTTAGCTGAAACGATAAACTGGTATTAAATTAGAAAGAATGACTTAGCTTTAGCTCTCTCTCTCTCTTTCTCTCCCCCCCTTTTTTTTTTTCATTTTCTTTTTAAATGTTATTGAAATCAACACATTTTTTTATGTTCCATTCTTAATAAAGTGGTATACATTTTATAATGAAAAATAAATTACCTTTTGCATTTATATGGCATACAAAGAAGTGATTGTTTAATTAAGACACAATAACACGCCGAACAAATACTAATCCAGAAGTCAAACAACAAAAATCAGCGTTATATTTTCAAATTTTCACAGGACTAGTTTCGATGGTTTTACCGAACCACCATTGTTTGAATATACCAAAGCACACAAATACTATCTGCGCAAGAGAAGAGAAGTCTTTGTGGGTGATTTTCTAAGGGAAACTGACTCGTATTCAAATTAGACTAACGAAGACCAGGAAAACATCGAACGGAATCAGCTCGTTTGCTGAAGTCTATTGCAAAGTAAACTGTAAAATGCCTCCTGAGGAAACAAATTTTGCCCATAGGTTGTGAGAAGGATTCTTCTTGTACACTTTGAGAAGGTAACACTCAAATTATTTGAATTAATGCAGGATTTCAAATTATTTGAATTAATGCAGGATTTCAAATTATTTGAATTAATGCAGGATTTTAAATTATTTGAATTAATGCAGGATTTCAAATTATTTGAATTAATGCAGGATTTCAAATTATTTTAATTAATGCAGGTATAAACATATGCCATAAAACGCATATTTATATCCATATAAATAACAGTATATTGTTATATAAATTAGTGTGTTTACACAAAAAAAATTATATAGTGTGGATTTTACATATAGTTGGAGTATACTTATAAACTGTTTACTGGATAGTTAAGACACAATAACAATCGTGTCTTAACAATTTACAATTTTGTGTTATCATTACACATTTTTGTGTTATCATTAATTACAGAAAACAGTTTTACAGAGAGAAAGAGGTCAAAGAATTCAAATTACAATATAGTAGTTCCCCCCCCCCAATAAAGAACTTTATAAATATTTCAGGACATTGTTATAATGCACATTTATAAAACTGAAGATAAAAGTAAGATTTTATGTGATATCGACTAGCAATAATATCTGCTCACTGTGGATAACATTTTATCGCAAAATTTAATTCAATATCAAAAAGGGTTAGATTTTATTATTTGAAAATGCAGAATATAGTATTTGTGTGCAGATAATATTTGTACGCTTTGATATATTCAACCAAACAAACACTTCTTAGTATGCCATACAAATGGTAATATAATTTATTTTTCATTATAACATGTATACCACTTTATTAAGAATGGAACATAAACAAAAAGTGTTGATTAGAAAAACATTGAAAAAAAAAAGAAGAAAGAGAGACAGATAAAGCTAAGTGATTCCTTCGAATTTAATACCAGTTAATCGCTCAAGCTAAATAAAATTTTCTCAGAAATCTTCCTCTCTATGTATGTGAGTGTATTTCTGCTACATAAAATAGCAAGGAAGCTGCACCACTTAATCGAAAAATGCACTTAATAAGTAATTAAAATTTTATCATTCGATTAAATTGTTTATATTTAATCGAATTTTTAATTTTGATTTTTAAAAAATTTAAAAAGCTGTCGTTTCTTTTCCGTTTAAGCAACTTTGAAAAACAAAGCAATGAAAGTTAATTAAAACAAATTCACAGATTTTTATTATTTACACTGTGGCAACAGCTAAAAAATTTATTATTTGACATAAATACTATTATGTTAAATAATAACATTATAAATTAAACATATATTATTATTTTAACTTGAAATAAATAAGTTATAGTGATAAATATTATCTGATAAATATTTAATTCAGTTATCCCTAATTAAATAGCACAGCCATGAAAACAGTTAAATAATACAAGTTCGCAAGATTCACAATAACACGAGTTCGCAAGATTCACAATAACACGAGTTCGTTCCGGATAGGGGAAAAATAGGTCAACTTTCCCGTATCACTGAATACAGTCTAGAATTAAATCCCACCCCGAAACACCAGTTCTCCCGTTGCTAGTTCTAAGCAATGCTTCTCCAAACTTTCCCATGCTTCGAGTTTAATTGACCACTGTCCACTCCTCGGTGATGGCTATTCGACTGCGGTCAATTACGCATAGAGAGAGCAAGGGCGTTTGGAAGCCTAAGCGTAGGGGGGGGAGGCTGGCTCCAAAAGGGTTCCTCTTCATTCTCCGACATTAACTCGCCCTCGACCGGTGGTCAAGAGGTCAAATGACCACAGCGACAGATGCAGGGCATAAGTGAGCCTTGTGTCCTCTAAATTGTGCATTACAGAGCGGAATGCTTTAAACCATAGGGGGGGGAGTAGATAAATTGAGAATCTGGTTCGAGGGTTCTGGAAAACTGAGGGTATCGAATTTGTGCGTCTAACTTGCCAGAAATGATGGATACGGTATTTTGAAGATGATATGTATGGGATTACCATCGGGACTGTTTCAATTTGATGATGTGGTCCTTGTGTCCCGTGCAGATTGTCATTTAGATCCGGTTATGTGGTAAAATTTTAAAAGTACGGAATATAGATGAAGTTTTATAAATGTTATAATGCGTATATATAAAACTGAAGGTAAATTTAAGATCTTATGAGTTGTCGAGTAGCAATAATATCTACCTATCGTGGACAAGATTTTTATTAAAATGAAAGCAGTAACACCTCTTGGATTTCCTAAGAAGTTTTATAAATGTCTATTACGCTCCCTGTTGCCAGTCTAAATAATAGATCTAAGTACTTAGTACTTTTAAAGCTGTCTAGGTCAGCAGAAGGCTGACCACTCAAATCTGTTTAACATTTTATGTACCATTGACATAACTTTCACATGTAGATTCTATATGAGCGGCTCTCAAACTTTTTTGCTCCACGCAACTTTCCACCATTGATAGCCTATCATTCCCCGCCCCCTCCATTCTAAGATTCGAAAAATACATACACATTTATTTCAAATTAGATTGTTTTTTAATGTGTTGTATGAATGAAGCAAGAAAAAGTATGAAAAATGCTGATATATACCTAAACTTGGTAGGAAATATATGTAGACATAATTTATTTACTAATGGATTATTTAGTACAGGTGACAGGTGAGAGCAGGTCCGGACACCCGGAGGGCTTACATAGACTAATCGGGTATCGTCCGGATCCCGCAACTATCTGAAGCTACACTCCGAAAACAATACAAGGGCAAAGTACATGGCCATACAAGGGCCAAATATAGATTTTTCTGCATGCGAAATTAAACATTTTCCTGGCTACATCGCATGTTAACACATTGCTACACATATTCGCTACAATATACATTTCATAATATGCATTGCGTTGATCATAGCAATGTACTTAAGGCATATTTACAACTCAATGCTATACTTAATACACTATGTATTCTTTGCAACATATTACGCTAAACATTATTCTTGACAATTGAACATAGATTCTGAACAATGTAATTGTTTAAATAAGAAATAAATGGATTATATAGTGCATAACCTCGTTATATAACACAGACTTAAATAAATAACTTTATACAACAGATAAATAAATTAAGAGCTCTTAAATAAAGAGCAAAATTGCACATTACTAACAAATTACACATTTTTACACACAGAAATACTCGTTGTTTACTTTGTTCTGTACTTATAATATACAAAATGCAGATTTAAGGACACAGTACAGCACATATTACTTTTGATTAAATAACATGTTAAAAGTTAACTGTGGCATAAATTTTGTGGTATTCTTAAAACATATCAAAAATAACTTTGTAATTAAACATTCTACTGGTTACATTGAACCTTAATATACTGCTATATATAAAACACACAATACACTAAAATTTTTATAATACATATTACATTGAACACTGCACTATATTTAGGACTCCTTACAAAACTCATTTCTACACTTAATGCACTGTGTGGATTATTTAGTACGATGGTTCTCAATCTTTTGACTAGCATGTACCATCTAAACAAAAATTTAAAACGTTTAATACCACCACTACAAAATACTACTCTGGCCCACCAGCCGCCGAGCAGTAAAGTCGCTGAACACTGGTAGTTCGGTCCGAGGTTCGAATCCCGCGAACAGGCTGGCTGCATGGGCGTTTTCGTGGTTTTCCCTAAATGTAACGTGTATACTAGCCAGTTTGCCTTAGAAAGTTCTCCACGAAGGCATCACTCCCCTTAGGCAGATAGCACTAGTGGGCTTTGCCGTAATCTCAATAAACCAAACCAACAAAATACTATTACCACTACACTTGAACAAAGCTCAGATCGTATAAATTTCCGAGCGTTAGAGAAAGAACTCAATCAGGAGTTTGGGGTCTTAATTTTTGAATTTAATAATTAAATATACTTCGCTTCTTTGCGTACCACTAGTGGTACGCGTCCCACCTGTTGAGAACCCCTGATTTAGTATATTATTTCTTTTGATAAAGAAGTTAGAATTCTGTTGAAATGAAGTAACTTATAATTGAATCTTGAATAAATTTAATTTTCTTTGAATAATTTTTTAACATCAAAAATAAATTCTAAAGGAATGAAAATAGAAACTTTTAAAAAGGTATATCATTAAAATTGAAATTATAATCAATAAACCAAGTAATTATCGTCATTGACCGGAAATTAGTTGACGTTTCAATGGGAACAAACCAACTTTCGATCAACTAACAATAATTAGGAAATGGACGATAATTACTTGGTTTATTAATTACAATTTCATTTTTAATTATAAATTTATAAAATTTTTCCTTTTCAATTTATTTAAGATTCATTTTTTATGTTTCCATTTTAAAATTTATTCAAGATCCCATTTTTAAATATTCTTATTAAGTTACTTCATTTCAACAGAATTCTAATTACCTTTATCAAAGGAGAAAAGCTATTAAATAATCCATTAGCAAATAAATGATTATTTTGTTTGTATGACTTCTCCTAGCGTTCATTCGTTTTGATAACTGCTTTCATCATTGTAGAGAAAATTGTTCTTTATATGCTCGTTTTTGATGCCGAAAGCAAATTTTATAATTTCTTTGCAGCTTTTTCGCAAGTATTAGGCAATTTATTACGATTAATTGCATTGTTTACTTGTATATATATATATATTAAAATTAATAGTAGGAGATAATATAATCAATATTTGTTTAGTAAATAAATTATTAAAAATATGTCAAATGTTGTATGATCTTAAATTCACTTAGTGCAAAATCGAGTTATTCTACTACTTGCGCAATAGCTGCAAAGTAAGTTAATAATAATTTATTTACTAAAGAAATATTGATTATATTATCTCCTAATATTAATTTTAGTAGAATTATCTTAAAAGAGTGAATCCATAGTTAGTAAGTTCAATTCCGAAAATTGTTTTAAAGTAACTTGAATGTAAATTGTTAAAAATGTTTAACGGGGACTTGAATTAAATCATGAATAACAAAATATCAATTGTAAAAAGAAATTAAATTAAAAGCAACTAATCATTGCCATTGATTGGAAATTAGTTGACTTTTCAAGGGGAACAAACCAACTCCCGTTTAACGAACAATAATTAAGAAATAAATACGAAGGTGTTTCGTCCTTTACTCAAGTAATAAGGCGATGTCAAACTGGCAATTTAAGTTAGGCCAAATATTTCCGTGAATTGAAGGGGTCAAGAACCAATGCATATACATATATATAATAAAAAGTAAAAAAATCTGAAACCTTTCAGATTTTACATTACACCCAAAGGGCCGTTTCTTTAACGTTTTACGTGTTGCCTTTATTTATTAAATATCCTGTTTTTCGCAAGTAAACTTTAAAATTCAATTAGGCAGTGACATCACAAAATATTTAAAATCATGTTATGTCTCCTTAATTCACGTTTATACTCTTTTGAATTTTTTCTTAGGCACAATTGTTATTACATAGATTTCAATTTTTATAGTTGATAATTAGGCACAATTGTTACGTTGAATAGATTGGACATATACAGAATTACATTCATTCGTTTTGATAACTGCTTTCATCATTGTCGGAGAAAATTGTTCTTTATCTGCTCGTTTTGGATTCCGAAAGGAAATTATTTTATTTAAAATGCATGACTTCTCCAAGCGTTCATTCGCTTTGATAACTGCTTTCATCATTGTAAGAGAAAATTGTTCTTTATATGCTCTTTCAGATACCGAAAGCAAATTTTATTGCAATATGAAAGCAAATTTTAGTGCAACATTTAAGCAAATTTTATTGCTTCTAGTTGCGTTTATTCGTTGAGATATCTGCTTTCATCATTATCAAACAAAATTGTTATTTATCTGCTCGTCTTAGATTCCCAATGTAAATTTTATTGCAAATTGCATAGCTTCTAATTGCGTTCATTCAGGTGAGCTAATTACTTTTATAAAGGAGAAAATTGTTCTTTATACGCTCGTTTTAGATTCCGAAAGCGCATTTTATTGCGAATTCCATGGCTTCTAGTTGCTTTCATTCATTGACATATCTGCTTTCATCGTTATCGGAAAAAATTATTCTTTATCTGCTCGTTTTGGATTCCGAAAGCAAATTATTTTATTGTAAAATGCATGACTTCTCCTAGCATTCATTCCTTTTGATAACTGCTTTCATCATTGTAAGAGAAAATTGTTCTTTATATGCTCGTATCAGATGCCGAAAGCAAATTTTACTGCAATATTTAAGCAAATTTTATTGCTTCTAGTTGCGTTTATTCGTTGAGATATCTGCTTTCATCATTATCAAACAAAATTGTTATTTATCTGCTCGTCTTAGATTCCCAATGCAAATTTTATTGCAAATTGCATAGCTTCTAATTGCGTTCATTCCGGTGAGCTAACTGCTTTTATAAAGGAGAAAATTGTTCTTTATACGCTCGCTTCAGATTCCGAAAGAGCATTTTATTGCGAATTCCATGGCTTCTAGTTGCTTTCATTCATTGACATATCTGCTTTCATCGTTATCGGAGAAAATTATTCTTTATCTGCTCGTTTTGGATTCTAAAGCAAATTATTTTATTGTAAAATGCATTACTTCTCCTAGCATTCATTCCTTTTGATAACTGCTTTCATCATTGTAAGAGAAAATTGTTCTTTATATGCTCGTATCAGATGCCGAAAACAAATTGTATTGCAATATTTAAGAAAATTTTATTGCAATATTTAAACAAATTTTATTGCTTCTAGCTGCGTTTATTCGTTGACATATCTGCTTTCATCATTATGAAAGAAAATTGTTATTTATCTGTTCATCTTAGATTCCCAATGCGAATTGCATAGCTTCTAATTGCGTTCATTCGTTGAGGTAACTGCTTTTATCATTATAAAGGAGAAAATTGTTCTTTATATGCTCGGTTTAGATTCCGAAAGCAGATTTTATTACGAATTCCATGGTTCCTAGTTGCTTTCATTCATTGTGATATCTGCTTTCATCGCTATCGGAGAAAACTGTTTTCGATTCCGAATGGAAATTTTATTACTATCTGCATAGCTTCTCCTTACGTATATCTGTTCTGATAACTGCTTTTATTGGAGAAAATTGTTCTTTTTATGCTCATTTTAGATTCCGAAATCAAATTTTACTGGAAATTGCGTGGCTTCTAGTTGTGCTTATTCGTTGAGATATCTGCTTTTATCATTATCGGAGAAAATGTTTCTTTATCTGCTCGTTTTAGATTCTGAATGCAAATTTTATCACAAACTGCAAAGCTTTTCAATGCGTACATTCGTTCTGATGTCTGCTTTTATCGAAGAAAATTGCTGTATTTTAGATTCCGAAAGCAAATTTTATTGTAAATTGCAGGGCTTCTAATTGCTTTCACTCGTCAAGATAACTGCTTTCATCATCATCGGTGAAAATTGTGCTTCATATGCTTATTTTATAGATTCCGAATGCAATTTGTTTTAAAAAGTGCATTGCTTCTCATTACGTTCATTCGTTTTGCTAACTGCTTTCATCCTTATCGGAGACAATTGTTCTCTTTTTGCTCGTTTTAGAATCCGAATAGAAATTTTACTGCAAACTGCATATCTTCTCATTCGGTGCTAAAATTATATTTTGAAGAACTGCGTTGTTAATTTAAACATCAACATTCTCAGGGCAAAAAGATAGAATTATCATTTTGTGTACAGCCCCCTAAGAGTTCCGCAGCCTCCAAACCCTCACTGTTACAAGGGCAGGTCTAATTGTTACAAACCGGACGAGGCGCCATTGTGAGAGATCATCGAGCGTAATGACTGACCACTAAGTTACCGCAACCCTTTTCTGCTATGAGAAGATCTAGTCAATTGGAAAGTGAACTCTTCCGGCCGCTTGACATTTCAGGGGAGCTGATGAAGGGGGGAGGAACATAACTCTGCCAACTGACCGCTCCTGTCAATGTTCGAAGGGGTGGAAAGAGAATGGACATTTGTCAAAGTAGGGAGAACTCCACTCCATTCCAAATTTGAATGTTTCCCGGGGTTGGGATGTAACAAAGATGCGAAACTAACTAAATGACTTTTACTTTAAAGAGTAAAATTTGGCGTATCGCAACAACCATTAAACATCCAGAATAAGCTGTTTTTCTATCATAAAATATGATGATGATGAATTAAGAATTAATGATGAATTAAGATTAAGAATGATTTAAGATTAAGCATGATTTAAGATTAAGAATGATTTAAGATTAAGAATGATTAAGATCAAGACTAATTAAGATTAAGGTTAAGAATGATGAATTAAGATTAATTAATGATGAATTAATGAATTAATGATGATCAGATACGAGAAATATAATGCAAAATGTTGAGGTGTGAGTTAAAAAATGTGTTATATTTTGGAATTTAAAATGATATATGAATTAATCAGATACCTTTGCTCTCTGAAAAAGAAAGATTTTCACTAGATTCTTGCAAAATTTAGCCTTTTAATCAATGACACTTTTCCACCTAAAAAGAAGAACAATGTAAAGTACTGTTTTATTTAAAGTTTACGGGCTTCTATTGGCTCAGTTAAATTTAAACTTAGACATGCATAAATTGCGGCTTCTTGATCTTTTAAATGAGGATCGCGTCATAACAAGCAACAGTTAAAAAACATTAAGAGAAATAAATTCATAATAATCATTAACAGTAATAATTACAAGTAACTGATAATTAATATGGTAATAAAAAATCTTTCATAGTTTTCAAGTACTAATAATAAATAAATAAATAACCATTCAAAGAAATAATTTTAAAGAAAAAAATCTCCAAAAGTTTTCAGATTTTATATTACTCTCAAAGGGGCCTTTCTTTAAAACTTTCTGTGTTTTACCTTTATTTATTAAATATCATGTTTTTCGCACTTAAAGAGCAGATCTTTAGAATTTCTGATACACAGTCTCAGGCGCTGGAGATTTTTTTTTACAGTGTTGCCATTACTCGCTTTGAAATCGTTGACTTTGTTAATCAAAAATTCGTTAAAGTTTTACAAAATGTTAAATAGATAATAAAACAAATTCCAAATCCGAAATTTGGACTTCCTGATGCCTATATTCGAGTGGAGAACAACGCTATTCAAAATTGGGTGTCACTAGGTGCCGTTGTATATTCAGAGTGCAAGAAACATACATATACTCAGGCAGAGTCTTTATTACTTCATTTCTTTTAATATAATGCAGGGCTTTAATATATTGGGTGGCAACAATTTGTAAAGTGAAACGCCGTTCATAGTGAACCAACGTAAAATGACAAAACGAAATTAATAGCCCTTCTGGGCAAAATTGCCCCTTTGGGCTAAAAGTAATATGATAATAACAGTAACAAATTTATGAATAATAGTAATAAATTAGTACTAGATTAGAATAATTAGTTAATAATCAATTTTAAAAAATGATTTTATTTACTATTAAAAAATAGCAAGTGATTTAATTTTTACTTATTTGTAGGAAGAAAGTATTTTAATCGCAAAAAATTTCGTGCATCGTATTTTAACGGAAATATCCATTTTGAACATTCTCGAATCCCTTTGCACGATTTTTTTGCGGGTTGTCTGTATGAAAGGACAGAATAAAGGACTCTTCCTCCTCAAAAGGATCGTTAAATAGATTTAATGTGATTAAGACACAATAACACGCCGAATAAATACTAATTCAGAAGTCAAACAACAAAAATCAGCGTTATACCTACAAAATTTTCACAGGACTAGTTTCGATGGTTTTACCGAACCATCATCTTCAGCTGCAAAACCGCAAATGAACAAGATAGGAAATAATGATTAGATAAGATAAGAAAGCCTGGACAAGAATAAGCAAGTGGCGCCATCTGTTGGCGAAACCAGAACTAAAACATAATTTCTCTAAAAGCCGAAGGCAAATTTGGATTGGAATTAGGATCGTTGGAATTAGGATCGTTAGAACAGAAAGATTTTTATGAATGTGAAATGCCTCTAGAAAATCCAGTTCTCCAATGGAAGATGTTTTTTTGAATAATTTTGGCAGCAGAAAAATTGAAAGTGTGATTTTCGGACCAACAATGTTGAGCAACAGAAGACCTCTGTGTTTCCTTTTTTCTAACATATGCCTCATGTTCTTTGACGCGAAATTTTAAGGCTCTCTTAGTTTGGCCAATGTAAATTAAACCACACTGGCAAGGAATCCTATAAATACCCCAGGAATTCATATCCGGAATGGGGTCCTTGAGTATAGAAGTTGGAATTTTATTGATGGGAGAAAAAACAACCCGAAAGTTAAATTTCTGCAAAATATGTGCAACTTTATAGCTAATTGATGGAAAGAAGGGAATGACAACAGAATTTTTATAATCTCCTAAAATAAGAGTGTGGCTTTTAGTGTGTTGAGATGAGAATTTTTTAATTGCTTGATTAATAATGTTGGGTGAAAAGCCCCTGTCAATAGCTATTGCTTTTAAATAATTTAGTTCTTCATCAAGGGCTAGTTTGGAGGAGCAAACTTGAAGAGCACGGAAAACATAGGAATAAAATGAAGCTAACTTTTGTTTAGTCGGATGACATGATTTAAAGTGTGGTGGAAGGCAAACCGATGAAGGTTTACGGTAAACTGTAGTACTGAAGTTGAATGTGTTACATGTGACCAGAATGTCGAGAAACGGAAGAGAATTGCAAGTCTCAAGTTCAAAAGTGAACTGAATAGCAGGATCAATAGAATTCATTGTTGAAAGAACTTTATTTAAATCATCTTTATTACCTTCAAACAGGGTAAAAGTATCGTCTACGTAGCGGAACCATGCCGGGAAGTTTCAAACAATTTTGATTCATAACAATGCATGTAGATATCAGCCAGGATGGGACTGAGGGGGCTTCCCATGGCTAATCCCTCAGTTTGCTTGTAATATTTATTTTGGAAAACAAAATGTGTTTGTTTCAAACAGAGTTGAGTGAGAGAAATTAGCTCATCAATTTCGATGCAAGAGAAATGAAATTCGCGAAGTCTGGTTTCTAGACATCTTAATGCACCCTCCACTGGGACATTGGTGAATAATGATTTTACATCAAAAGAAACCATGAGTAAATTACTAGGAGAAATGTTTTTAACCTTTTTTACAAACTCTATTGAATTTTTTATGGTGTAAATGTTATTGTCTAATAGAGTGGAAAATCTAGAAACTAAATATTTAGCTAAAGGATACGAGGCAGTACCTAAATTTGATACAATAGGGCGGAAAGGAATACCACTTTTATGAATTTTGGGAAGAGCATATAATCTGGCACAATTCGCAACAGATGGGATAAGCGAATGTTTTAAGTTGCTTGAAATGATTTGCGAAGATTTGATCGCAGTTTTTATTTTGGATAAGTCCGAAGGTGAAGGATCTTTAGGGATCGGATTATATGGTCCTTCGTTTAAGAGTTTAGTGACACCATCGATGTAAGTGTTCTTATCCATGACGACTATCTGGCCACCTTTGTCGGCCTTTGAAATGATAATATCCGGGTTAGAATGAATTTCGCGCATTGTAGCTCTTTCTCTCGCAGTTAGATTTGGTTTCAAAGGTTTATTATTGAATTTCACATTAGGAGCGATAAGATGCCTAATCATTTCTTTCTGTGAATCTGAAACTTTACTGAACTTCAAAGCTTTTTCGATAGGAGCCAAAATCTTTGGAATCGAGGGTTTACAGGTTTGTGAGAAGTTAAAATTATATTTTAGAATTCTCTCTTGTTCTTCTGAAAGACTAACATTAGAAATATTAACTATTGGCTTGATGTTTACAATGGGAAGATTTTTTGAACTACTTGAACTGGAAGACTGTAAAAGAAGTTTTTCGAATTTAACTGCAAGGGTGTTTTTATGACGGTTAACTGCATTCTCCGTTCTAGACCAAGACTTTTGCTCAAGGCCAGTGAATTTTGGATATGATTTAGCGAGTTCCAGATGAAGCTTATAGAGTTCATGTTCAACTTTGGACAATTGTTGACGTGTATCCCTTATCACGGACCGAAGTAAGGCAAGCTTGCAATTTAACAGAATTCTTGAAACGCGACTCGAAAGTTTTTGATTAGTTTTGATTTGAATAAAATTGGGGATCAATTTTTTACATTTACATTTAAGTAAAAAGTCAAGATGATTCAGGAATTTTTGCCGTTTCAGGCGTAATTTAGTGAAACGATTAACGGATGAAGGCATGATAAACAATGCAGAAAATCAAACTAAATTAACTGAGCAATAATAAAGTACACACAAAACAGCAGAAAAATCCCTCACTGAAATGAATAGAAAACAAAACGTTTGTAAGCAAAATGCATGAAATCAGACAAGCAAAGCACAATATCCAAATGTACAAAACATAAACATAACTTGAAAATTTCAAAAATGTACTCATCGAAACTCCTACAATCACAAAATGGCGGCCACACCACGTGCAAAAAAGAAAGCAAAATGTAAGCCTGTTTGGGGCTTCTATAATTAAGACACAATAACACGCCGAATAAATACTAATTCAGAAGTCAAACAACAAAAATCAGCGTTATACCTACAAAATTTTCACAGGACTAGTTTCGATGGTTTTACCGAACCATCATCTTCAGCTGCAAAACCGCAAATGAACAAGATAGGAAATAGCTATTGACAGGGGCTTTTCACCCAACATTATTAATCAAGCAGTTAAAAAATTCTCATCTCAACACACTAAAAGCCACACTCTTATTTTAGGAGATTATAAAAATTCTGTTGTCATTCCCTTCTTTCCATCAATTAGCTATAAAGTTGCACATATTTTGCAGAAATTTAACTTTCGGGTTGTTTTTTCTCCCATCAATAAAATTCCAACTTCTATACTCAAGGACCCCATTCCGGATATGAATTCCTGGGGTATTTATAGGATTCCTTGCCAGTGTGGTTTAATTTACATTGGCCAAACTAAGAGAGCCTTAAAATTTCGCGTCAAAGAACATGAGGCATATGTTAGAAAAAAGGAAACACAGAGGTCTTCTGTTGCTCAACATTGTTGGTCCGAAAATCACACTTTCAATTTTTCTGCTGCCAAAATTATTCAAAAAAACATCTTCCATTGGAGAACTGGATTTTCTAGAGGCATTTCACATTCATAAAAATCTTTCTGTTCTAACGATCCTAATTCCAACGATCCTAATTCCAATCCAAATTTGCCTTCGGCTTTTAGAGAAATTATGTTTTAGTTCTGGTTTCGCCAACAGATGGCGCCACTTGCTTATTCTTGTCCAGGCTTTCTTATCTTATCTAATCATTATTTCCTATGTTGTTCATTTGCGGTTTTGCAGCTGAAGATGATGGTTCGGTAAAACCATCGAAACTAGTCCTGTGAAAATTTTGTAGGTATAACGCTGATTTTTGTTGTTTGACTTCTGAATTAGATTTAATGTGGATTTAAAAAGGATTTTTTTCGTGAGATCTATACGTATGATGTATGTTTGTATCTCGCATAACTTTAAAAAAAAAAAAAAAGATTAGCCGTAGAATGTTTGAAATTTTGTATATGAGACTGCTTGTGCACTTCCCCTTTTTATTGCATCTGCTTGTGCACCTCCCTTTTTATTGCAATCGCCAGTCATTAAACGTATATTATATGTATACCCAACCTCTTACTTGGCTTAAAAGTACTTACCATACCCTTATTTTCGCAAATGTTCTACCAATCACTGAAGTGTTTTAAATGACGAAACTATTCATGTTTCGACAATGTCAAATTTAATAAAAAATTATTATTCGACAAATAACAAAATTTAGCTTTTAATGGGGTCTCCTGAGTCCTATACTTATATTTGAGAAAGTTTTACATTCATCATGAAAAAATAAAATTATAAGAAATTTGACTCTCGTACTGCAAAAATTGACCAGGACATTTAATTTCCAAATTTACAATTTTTGATGCCATTTTCCACTTGTTTTCATGGATCGGTTATTTAAGTTAAAATAATTCGAGAACATAAGTTTCTATGAAGTGCGGTAAAAAAACAGATTAAATTTAACTGCCCATAGAAGGGAGTCATGCAGTGCCATACCCGTATAATTCTAATTTTTATCGTCCCATAATATGATCACTAATATGGCCCTAATAAGGTCACCATTTCAGGTTAACTAAAAAACTCTGTTTCAATAATGGAAAGCTAAAATAAAGTATCGAATTACGCAAGTTACCTTATAGTAAGGCTCTTTTTCGTACTGTATTCATCTAGATAAGGTTAGGCCCACCAGCGGCCTAGCGGTAAAGTCGCTGAACACTGGTAGTTCGGTCCAAGTTTCGAATCCCGCGAACGGGCTGGCTGCATGGGTGTTTTCGTGGTTTTCGCCATGTGTGACGGGTATACAAGCCAGTTAGAAAGTCCTCCACGAAGGCACCCCTCCCTTTAGGCACACAGCCCACGTGTGCTTTGCCATAATTAAATACACGCACACTAGATACGGTTATTGAATACGTAAGAGTAAGATCGCTGTTTCCGTAAGGAAAAATGCCTTCGTGGAAGACTTTCTAAGAGAAACTGGCTCGTACTGACCTACACAAGGGAAATAAATCCCCATGTGTAACGAGTAACACATTTATCAGCGAGAAAAAGAGGACTTGAAGCATTTAATCTTCGGAAAATTTGGTGGTACTTTTCCGTTTTGCCAGCGCAGGCGATAAAGTCGCCAGTAATGGTACAATTCATGCTAAACAGAATATCCTCGCTGGTAACCTTTTACACCTCACTTTCAAAACAAGTCGCAGCCATTTCTTATCAGATTGTTGTTTCTTTCAATACTGGCATACAATTACATAGAATTTTACTAGATAGGTCAATTTTATGCTCTAAGGCCATTCGCGGTAATTAAGTCAATTAGGATGTAATCACACCGTTCACCCGAAGGCGAAAATATAGAAAAGGCAAAGGGTTAAATTCATCAATTCTAATGAGAATGCACAAGCGAAGTAAAGCACTGCTGTTTTACATAATTTCTGAGTAAGCTATTCGTACGAACTGAAATAATTTTTTGATTTAAGCTTGCATTCCAAATTAAGATTTAACTTGAAATTAATGTAGATAATTACTAATTGAATTAGATATTTGTAGCGTAGTTTACGTGAGATCAGATCACTTGGGGTCACGTGATATGAACCGACGAATCAGGATGTTGAACCATGAAAGCATAGTAAATTCTTAAATTAACGCTTTTTTTACAAATTTAGTGTCTTCATTTATTGGCCTTTTTACAAAATTTAAAACGATATTAAAATGTTTATGCCTTCAAAATAAAAAATTCTTAGAACTAACATTCGTTAAAATTTTTTATTTGTGTACATTGTATGTTGTCGCCAATAAAGTCGGCTTGGCGCGATTTGCGCTGGCGAAACGAAAAAGTACCAATTTGCTTATGAGTATACAATCATATTGAAAGAGACTACTTTGAACAAAGCTTAAATTACGTCGAGTCCACTAAAGCCGGCTCCAGTTCTTTTCAGTTTATGTCAAATATCGTGATTTTATATTGTAATCTAAAATCGTAATCAGTCGTAATTTTAGATTCCAAGGAAGCCTCTAAATAAGGGGGGTTCCCTGGAAAGCAAATTTTTCAAAGGAATGGGAAGCAAATGTTCTAAAGAATTCACTGAAGGAACTAATAGCCACATGCTAAAGGCTTTTCCTCCAGGAAGTTTTGTTTTGTTTTGGTTTATTTGTTTATAACAAAGCACTCGAAGGCTATCTGCCTAAGGGAGGGGTGTCTTTGTGGAGGACTTATATTATAGTGGATATATTATATTATAGTGTATATTATATTATAGTGCCTATATTATATTATAGTATATATTATATTATAGTGCCTAAGGGAGGGGTGTCTTTGTGGAGGACTTATATTATAGTGGATATATTATATTATAGTGGATATTATATTATAGTGCCTATATTATATTATAGTATATATTATATTATAGTGCCTATATTATATTATAGTATATATTATATTATAGTGCCAATATTATATTATAGTATATATTATATTATAGTGCCTAAGGAAGGGGTGTCTTTGTGGAGGACTTATAAATAAAACTGTCTCGTATGCAAGCTGCACATGGCGAAAACGCCCATGCAGCCAGTCCGTTCGTGGGATTCGAACCTCGGGCTGAACTACCAATGTTCAGCCACTTTATCTTACTACCTCTGGTGGGCTTCAATAAGGAAGTGCAATGAATTATAAAAAGCAGATAAATTTTCCCCTCGCGAAGGTACCAGGAGGGATAACCGTGGCCATGCACATCCAATGGTAGTGACCTCTAGCGGAAAAGAACACGTGCAGACTTTTTGAAACGATATAACCAGACACGGGAGATGAAAATTGAGTTCAGTTCTCTACGCGTCTACCGCGTTTTCATAAGTCGAGTATTTTAATTTATTATTTAACTATTTATCATTAATTTAATAATTTATTACATTTTTATTTATCGCTTTACATTTAGTTGAATGTCAGTTTTTATATTTTATTAATTATTTTAGTTAATTTACTTTTGTTGCCTTTTTCTCGATATGGCTCCGGGAATTTTAATTTTACGAATTAAGCTCTGATTTTGAGCAATCCTACGGCAATTTGAACAATTCTAAATTTAACTTGTACTATTTATTTGCATTTAAAAAATTTCTTCCGGCATGCCGTCTCATCAATGAACGCATGAACCGTTTTACCATATTTGATCGGTGTTCTGAAATTCGATGTGTTTTTTGTCATTTCTTGAAACAATGTTTAATACTGTATATTCAAGGCTTAAATTCAGCCGGGCTCGGTTTAGTTGTTTCTTAGATTTTAAGTGAAATTCTAATTCCAGCCCGAAGTCCAAATAAGACAAGGTACTTTATTTTATTATTTAATTATTTATCATTAATTTAATAATTTATTACACTTTTATTTATTTAATTTATTACACTTTTATTTTGCATTTTATTGAATTTCAATTTTTATTATCGTATTAATTATTTTATTAGTCCAAAGGTCGTTAGCCCAGAAGGACTAATAAAGAGGATCAGAAGGGGTATTAATTTCGTTTTGACATTTTCCGTTGGCTCACTATAAATGTCAGTTCACTTTTCAAACTGTTGCCACCAAATGTTAGAGTCCTGTGTAATATTTAAAGAAATTAAATAATGAAAAATCTGCAAAAATGCATATGTGTTTCTTGTGTTCACTGTGTTAAAACAACGGTACCTAGAGCCATCAAATTTTGAATAAGGTAATCTTCCACCGAATGTGGGCATCTGGAATTTCTAATTTGGAATTTTATATTTGTTTTATTATCGCTTGCATATTTTGCAACACTTTAACGAATTTTTGATTAACAAACTCAGCGATTTCAAAGCGAGCAATGGCAACACTGTACCAAAAATTAACCTTTTTATCTCCAGAGCGCGAGACTGTGTATCGGAAATTCTAAAGATAGGCTCATTTTAAAGTTATCTTGCGATATTGCTGTTGAATTTTATGGTTTAAGTGCGAAGAGCACGATATGTAATAAATAAAAGCAGTAAACAAAACGTTATAAACATACCCCTTTGGGCGTAATGTAAAATCTGAAAGCATATTTTTTTTTTAAATTTTATTAATTATTTTATTTATTTACTTTTGTTGCTTTTTCTTGACGGCCTTGTATAGGGCTTCGGCAGTTTTAATTTTAGGAATTAAGCCTTGATTTTGAATACTCCTAAGATTTAGTAAGTTTAACGTGTAAAATTTATTTGTCTTTAAAAGATTTCACAATGACTCTCGTATGTCTAGAATGCAAAAAATGCCTGTTTCAACTGGATATTCGTAGCGTGTATCTTCATTTTAGTTTACATTATTGATATAAGTAACGTTCTTCGAAAAAAAAATTTAAAGCCTCCAGCATGTGACCTTAAAACTGAAAATTTATGTAAAATATAATATTACTTGAAAACGAATTTAGTATTCTCACTACGATCTTCTTTTGAATTAAATATAAAATGGGCGAAATTTTAACAACGTATTTTTCGTTAGAACGTTGCATTTACAAAATGCGTAGACATAAAAAAATAGTAAAATAAAAAATGTGCAAATTCAAGTGGCTATTAAATTGAGAACAGTTTTCTCACGAAATTTCTCACGCTTTAGAGGCATTGTTAGATATCGCTAAAAAATCCCCAACTTAATCCAAGACAATGGAATTTAAAAATATATTCCTCCTCCCCTCAAATAATCGACCAATAAATATTTTTTAAATTCTGCTGAAAAATACATCCAACCCCCTTCAATGTCACTTATTAATAGTCAATAGCTTTTCATATGACATAAATGTAACAGTTTTTTGGGGACCGAAACGGGAACAATGGGTATTATTTTGAGCCTCGTGACCATATGGAAAACAGCTTTGAACAAAAGAAACGCAGTTTTTTACTTTTGTGTGTGGCAGCCGTTTGAGTTTCCCTCCTTTTTATGAAACTAGGTGTATTACAGACACTCATAACCGAGAGTTTTAGATTTCAAAACGTTTCTTATAATCTTCACTAAGAGGGGGGAGGATTGTGCGAACATTGTCGTTTTCTTTTTTTTTTTTAAGAATTTTTCTTTTTGAGGTATATTTTTAGCCATGAAGAGGAGATTCGGATATTATATAGATGTATATTAAGCCTCTTTGAACTGTATTAATCCTATTGCAGACGTTTTTTAAAAGTGTTCTGAATCATAGATTTAGAATTTGTAATGAATATCAGATTCAGAATGAAAAAAAAAAAAAAAAGTCTGATATGGACACTACGACTTGCACGGCCTATTAAATTATATAATTTATTTTTCTGCACTTTATTTAAACTTATTTCCTCAAATTATTCTAACTTAATTAGTCGATCCCTCAACGAAAGTTACAAATCACAGAAAAATCTGCAAATATCCTGCCCAATGTTTGTCGCCGACAATCAAACTTCTTGTATTTTTATTTTTTCATAACCAGTATTAAAACCTTCAAAAATATAAATAAAGGAGGTGGTGTATTTAATTATGGCAAAGCCCACTAGAGCTATCTGCCTAAGGGATGCCTTCGTGGAGCACTTTCTAAGGGAAACTGTCTCATATACACTTTACACATGGGGAAAACCACGGAAACACCCATGCAGCCAGCCCGTCCGCGGGATTCGAACCTGGGACCGAACTACCAGTGTTCAGCGACTTTACCACTCGGCCGCTGGTGGGCTATAAATAAAGGAAACGGGACATCACATTTAAAGTTATATTTCGTTATTTGCCCAATGTTATTAATATATATGTTTTTAATTGACATTGTCAAAACACAAGTGTTCTCGTCATTTAAAACACTTCCGTATTTGGAAACGTATGACACATCTGCAAATTACTTTGCAATATCATTAAATTCGGAAAGCATATGTAAATTAAATTCAAGTATCTAAAATCATGATAAAATATTTAATAATCCAAACATTAATCCTAAAAATTTTTAGTCCAAAGGGCCTTTGTCCCTGAAGGACTATTGTTTTCGTTTTGCGAGTTTGCGTTGAAAAACTTTAAAAAGCTGCATTACTTTTCAAATTGTAGCCACCAAATGTTAGAGTCCTACATTATATTTGAAGAAATTAAATAATGAAGAATCTGCATAAATGTATATAAGTTTCTCACATAGTGATAAAACAATGGTACGTAAAACCATCCAATTTTGAATGACGTAATCCTACTGCGAATATGGGCATCTGAAAGCCCAAATTTGAAATTTGGAATTTGCTTTATTATCGATTTCATATTTTGTAAAACTTTAACGAATTTTTCATTATCAAACTCAAAGATTTAAATCATATTTAAAGAAATTAAATAATGAAGAATCTGCATAAATGTATGTATGTTTCTCGCATGGTGAGAAAACAACGCTGCACAGAGCATTTAAATTTCGAATAACGTAATCTTCCACCGAATACGGGCATCTGGAAGCTTTATTTGGAATTTTAAATTTGTTTTATTATCGATTTCATATTTTGTATCCTTTCAAATAACAACACTGTACGAGTGAAAAACTTTTTTATCTCCAGCGCGCGAGACTGTGTATCGGAAATTCTAAAGATATGCCCATTTAAGAATTATTTTGCCATATTACTGTTGAATTGAATTTTATGGTTTAAGTGCGAAGAACAAGATAAATAAAGGTAACACACAAAACGTTAAAAAAAAGTCCCTTTGGACATAATATAAATTCTGAAGGCTTTCAGAATTTTTTTTTTATTGTGTAGTTGTTTTAAATATCTTAGCAGCAATAATTTCTGCCTCTATATACGAATTATTGAGGTAACTGACTAATTCTCCGTGCAAAGATTTCACAGCCTAGGCAGCTACCTTTCCCACGAAACAGTTACAGTTGCCGTTAAAGGAACCCAGAACCCCTGTCGTATATCTTCAGCAAGTTAAGAACTACAACAAACATATACATGTATTATAGTATTTCGTGGAGAAAGATGCAGTAAAGTTTGTTTGACTTTTCAATGGTATTTTACGACCTTGGAAAGCAGCAATAGATAGAAGAAAAGTTGTATTTTTCTCCCCCATTCAGGTGTTAGTAAGATCCAAAATGTAAACATTGCCTTTCCCCTTTCGGGGTGTGAATTGAGGACAGCTCAATGGTGCAAACTAAAAGTGGGTGACTCTGAATTCTCAACTATTTACTCAGATCTGCAAAAGACAGACACATAAATAAAGCAGACAGATATCTTGTTTTGCACCCGCTAATACAATAGATGACGCTTAATGCAACCGCGGTTAAAGTTATCATTGGGATTTTTTATTAAATTGCACGTTCGTGATTTGAAACATTGAAAATGCTTTTCTTATCATGATTAAAAATTTGATTACTAGGATTAAAGTATTACAGAATATATTTAAATAAGCCAAATAAGGTCAAATAAAGTGAAATAAAGTAAAGCTGCCAAATAAGGTCAAAGTCAATTATAAAATTTAGCAAGTGATAGGTAAATGTCGCCAAATAAGGGCAATTATCAAATAGCTTATCAAATAGCTTCGCTTCGACTATAGTCAACCGTTTAAAATTATTTAAAAAAAATCTGATGTGTACACCATATGACTTCCTTGTACGGAATATTAAATTATACGCATTTTTTCCTTGCATTTCGTTTAAACTTATTGGATTTAATTAAATCTACTTCGTCGATAGCGCATAAACCGCAATAGAGTAAATGCACTCTTTAGAATTTACTATATTTGTTTACCATAGCGACATTATGGAACTAGGTTCACTTAACAGTAATATATTTCGTTCATATTATAACTCATAATACAAAAAATTTATATCATTTAAAGAATTGTCTAATCGTTGCCACATGTTCTATTCAAATACTATAATAAAGCTAGAACGATGTATAAAAGAAATTAAGCAAACAAAACAAAAAAGAAACAGTTTTTCACAGACGATTGAGTATTTCTCTTTCAATTAATTCAGTTCTCACTTCGCGACAAGGCAAAAATACATAAAAACTCAAAATATCTGTATTAAAAATTACTAATTATTAAAAATTAAATTACTAATTATTAAAAATTAAATTATTAATAATTAAGTAAATCTTAAACACTTATTTCCTCGAAAAAATTCCAGAAAGGATTAAACATGATTTAATTCGCAATAATAAATGAAGGCGTTATCTTTGTTGTTGCGAAGCTACGTTTCTCTAGATTGGCAACAAATCCACTACTCTGCTGTTTCAAATGTAAACAAGCAATAGCCGCCATCAAAAAAAATTATTAAGCTTAGTGGCACTTCAACAACTTTAAAATTGTTGATAATTTTAAAAATATTGCATACAAATTTACTAAAGGCATGAAAACCTTAACCGGGAGACAAGAACAACATAATTCAATCTTTTTTAAAGCAAAAAATGGACAATTTACAAACATTTAAAAGTAAAGAAACTGAGATCACTGAGCCGGGTAACAGAGTGGATATATATATAAATATATTTATATACGTTTGGCGCCGCCGATTGTAACCAAAATACGAGGTGCACATCTACATGTTATAGTAGTCCTATATACAAAATTTCAACGTTCTGAGGCTACTCGTTTTTGAGTTATGCGAGATACGTACGTACGTTCGTACAGACGCCACGAAAAATTCTCTTCAGAATTCATTTTAAAGCAGTTTTATAATTTTTTTTGGAGGAAAACTTTTTGTGAAAACTGAAACTTTTCGCGATTACAATACTTCCTTTTTACTTCGTACAAGGAAGCAAAAAGCAACATTAGTTTGGAGTCGATTTTCAATAAGTATGGATTTGAGGGCAATCAAACGCAGGTCCGTCGTTTTCAGAAGCAGAAAAATTTCTGTAGAAATTCACCCCCCCCTCCTCATGATGCAGTAATCGTCGACATCGAGCTGATATATAATCCAGTACATAATCGATGTTAATTGAACAATAACCAGACTTATGGAAAGTATTCCGTAACGAAGGAATTCCGTACGTCTTATGGGACGTATTCGTAATGAAGACAAGTCTTTTGAGACATATTCATAACGAAGACAAGACTTATGAGACATATTCGTAACGAAGACAAGTCTTGTGGGAGATATTTATAACGAAGACAAGTCTTATGGGACATATTCGTAACGAAAACGAATGTCTTATAGTGCAAATTCGTAAATAAAAAAGTCTCACGGGAAATATTCGTAATGAAGACAAGTACTATGGGCATGTTCATAACGAAGACATCTTATGGGACATATTCCTAACAAATGAAAGTCTTATGGGACATATACGTAACGAAGACAAGTCTTATGGGACATATTCATAACGAAGACAAGTCTTATGGGAGGTATTCGTAACGAAGACAAATATTGGTAACGAAGACTTTGTGGGACATATTCATAACGAAGATATCCTATGAGACATGCAACGAAGACAAGACTTATTAATAAAGAATATATTAATAAAGAAGATAAGTCTTATGGGACATATTCGTAACGAAAACGAATGTCTTATAGTGCAAATTCGTAAAAAAAGTCTCACGGGAAATATTCGTAATGAAGACAAGTGTTATGGGCATATACATAACGAAGACATGTTATGGGACATATTCCTAACAAAGGCAAGTCTTATGGGACATATTCAAGAACACTGAGGATGTAATCATGAGAAAAAGAATTTGACTACAGGTCAATATTTTTAGGATGGACAGCTGGAATGGAATGGACACCAGCAATGAAATTGAAATCGGTTGTTGTTGAGTTGCAATGTCGAACTTGTGCCGCCAGGAAAACTGTCTTTTGAACGCAGTGCAGATTTTGTGCAGCATTCAGTTTCCAAGATTAACTAAACGAGATTTTGTGATCTTTAATAAAAAGTAATTTTTAAATGCATAAGAAATTAGCCTTCACTAAATTTATTATTGTAAGCAATTTTAAGAAATGAAAATTTTGTGACACAATCTGAGCAGGATTTCGAAAATGCGTCTCAGTTATATGCATGGTTATATACTAGATAAATACATGCAAACATTTGCAGTAAATCAAATTTGTAACAGAAACTTAAATTATGCCATTTGCATACTTATATGCAATTTACATACTCATATGCCATTTTTGCATACTTATATGCCATTTGCATACTTATATGCCATTGCATACTTATATGCCATATGCCATTTTTGCTTTTGCATACTTATATGCCATTTGCATACTTATATGCCACTTGCATACTTATATGCCATATGCCATTTTTGCTTTTGCATACTTATATGCCATTTGCATACTTATATGCCACTTGCATACTTATATGCCATTGCATACTTATATGCCATATGCCATTTTTGCATATTTATATGCCATTTACATACTTATATGCCAGTGATGTTGGACGACTGTTGCACCCCTTAATTCAGCGATCCAATTCGTCGTAGAGGTTCTGGATAGGGTTCAGGGCTGGGCTGTGGGCAGGCTAATTCATTCGGCTTTGAGCTTACCATGAATTTGCACCAAGGATCACAGTTCATACCAGGAGAAACACCTCAAAACAATAATTCCAACAACTGGTGGTGATAATACAAAATAAATTAAAAACACGTTTAAAATTCATCACATTCAATTAGAATAAATCACATGCAAAAAAAAAAAAAAAAAAAAAAAAAAACACCACAGTGGCTTACTACAAGAAACAGAAGGGTAAAAGTATACCAAATCTCATTTTTTAGCCAATGGTGGACATTAGCCGTTATAGGCATCCGCCACTATTAAGCCCGAAAGCGGTGGTCACTTCAAGGAGGCATCTAATAGATGGGCTACTTTTGCCTCTTACGAAAGGACAGTTAATTTACATCCATGCCTTCTCGGAGGTTCGAATCCTGGCCGTTCGATATGGAAGTTAGGGTCATTAACCACTTTTCCGTCTGGGCGGCGCTGAAACTAAAAATGAAATAGAAAATTTAAATATTTCTCTATATCTAAATTTCTCTGTATCCCCATTAGGGAGTTGGGACAAAGAAAGGAAGTAAAACAACCTGCTTCTGCACCGGCAAAGGCACAAATTAAAGTTTAAAATTTAAAAATAATCTGAATAAAGCAATAAAAGCAACCTGTGTCTCTAACAGTTCAATTCCTATCTATATACTACACCTTGCTGTCAATTCAGAGAGCCAAAGACTCGTTTGTATTGACCCTGATATCTTTTACGAAATCCCAATTACCCTTTCATTCTAAAAGAATATATTTAGCAGAAGAAAAGTAAAACGTTCTCGACTCTAATCGAAATTAATGAGCCGCGCTGATGATCCGAACGATAATGATCACTCAAGCGATAGAAATATCGTCTGAGGAAAGAATCATAGAATAAAAACAAGAACAAATGATGTTCCGGCGGTCTGGTTCCCTTCTGCGTGCACAGTCCAATTACTGCTGTCACAAAAGATTCATTAATTCGAACAGCTTCAGAGGATTTCGGATGGCAGCAAGAGATCTTCTCGCGATATTAGGGGGCGGAGCAAACCTTTTTCAAAAGAAGATTATAAACTAGTCTTCGCTAATAATTGTGTGTTGAGATAATTTCAATGTTCTGTGCTTCAACTGAGTGGCGAACATTTGGTACAGACGATCTATCAATGTTACTCCGAGTTAATCGTTTGCGGGAACGATGGCGGGCTGTTTATTCCTGCCGTGGGAAAACGATTGCTACAAAGATGTTTTTAATACTTAAAACTAGTATTTTCGAAGAAATAGGTGTTTTCTATTTTTTAAGCGACATGGCAATAACTGGTTTTTTACCTATTGATACAAATTTACCTTCTAATCCATGATTTTTAAATATACGCGGTAATACCAGCGTTAAAATTGCGCCGGTACTTTTAGTGTGGGGATAAATTCTAATTCTAGCGTGAACGCAATGGAGCCCTAAATAAAAAGGCTTCGGCACTTCTTTTATGTAACTGAACAAAATTTTAGTAGAAATTTGATCCTGAAAATTTTATTTTTAGGAATAAAATTATATTAAAAATCGCTTATTAAATTTTAATTTATCTCTTTGCATTTGATTTAATTTTAATCATTTAATTATTTTAATCTTTAATTATTCAATTATTTTAATAAATAATAGTAAATTAATTATGAATAAAATAATATTTATCAATTAAATAATAATTAATAAACATTAATTGTTAACATCAATTAAATTAAATAACCATGGCAGTTAAATAATTATTAATTCAATTCAATTTTTAAATTATTAGTAATTTTAATAGTCATTTTATTAATTTATTTACTCTTGTTCCTTTTTCCTGACGGTCTTCCATAGGGCTCGGACACTTCTACTTTTAGAAATTAAGCTCTGGTTTAATACATTACTGTAATTGCCAGAGCTTTACGGAGTAATGTTCTTACTTTTTAACGTAGGTTGACGACGTAGGTAGAAAAGGGAGAAGAAGCCAAAGTTGAAAAATATTGTTTGATGAGGAAATCCTATTCCGGAAAATGCACCAGGTAGCTGCTGTCTAGTTCTTTCTTTCGTTTTATTCCCTTGTAAAAAGTAAAGAAAGCATTGTAATCTCGAATTAATAATATTCTTACGGCTTTTACTAGGTATTTTAATCTTAACTTTTAAAATTGATATAATATATGTAAGAAAAATAAAGAATATGTAAAAGATTAAATTAGCAGCTTAAATTAATTTCCCTTCTCTATTCTAAAAACAGCAACAGCTACTTGCACTGCGTCATTTCAAGAAAAATCTATGTCATGTGACTCTTAACGTAATTCTGGTGATGTTAATTGAACTAAAACTCAAGCAGCCAATAATAATTTTACAGCAATATTAACTATCCAATCAAAATGCTTTGAGAACCAAAACTAACTCAGTTTGACTTAAGATTTCATCCTGAACATTAAACACTTTCTTTCTACGCTTTGCCTTAGCTGTACTGCAGTCTGTCTGCTTCTTCTTTTTTGCTGCAGATCTATCAAAAATGTAAGCCTTTTGGAACATGCACATTTAATGTGCCGACTTGTGTGTAGCCGCAACATGTTGCTGAAAATAAAACTGAAGATTTAATCTGCTTTCGCCTTCAATTTCCTAGTCATTATGGATCAACACATCTACGCCATAAAAATTCCCGCTGCTCGTCATTACTTCTAAGTTTGTTTTAATTACATCTATATATAAATAATTTAATTAATTGTAATAAATTTTGTTTTTTGTACGCTTCATTCTTGAAAATAATTGTTCACAAATATAGGTTCTGCCAAAAGCTGAAGGCATTAATAAAGCATGATTGTGAAAGTTACGATATTTATCTTGGGGTAGGTAATCTTTATAAAACTCCAGTAAAGAAATATTTTCCAATTTTTCTTTCAGTTGAATGTCTCATTGCATTTAACATATCATGACATGCTAAGATTTTTTATTTAAATTTTTATTTTAAAATAAATGCAGACGAATCGATCCTATATGAATCAAACTCAAACATTTATTTTTTTAATAAAAATGTGTAAATTTAAATACTTTCATAATTTGCGATTGGACCGCATTTTAAAGACTTTTGGGCCGCTCTTTAGACGCCCATGGTTTAGATATTGTGTTATGCATCTTATACAAGGGTCGCAATTATTCATACAGTACAAAGGTCTTTAATCCGGACGTCCATAATTCGGAATGATCTATAAACCGGACCTCAAAGCTACAAACGTTCTGCGCATGCGTAGCGTTTACGCATGCGCATCAGACTTTTACGCATGCACATAATACATTTACGCATACACATAATACATTTACGCATGCGCGTTTAATGTATAACGGACGGTATAAGCTAGGCTAAAATTATCTATTTCAGTTAATGTTGCAGATTGCGTTGTTCCTTAATCTTCTAATTGAATCCGGCTTATTATTTTTTGTAGACTGTTAGAGCAATTTTATAGAAAGTAAGCTTGAACTTTCGATTATGTCAAAAAGTGTTTCCGATTCTGGAGCTGCCAAAGGATCTACAAAGCGAAAGCATGTTTCGATGTCCATCAAACAAAAAGTGGAATTGCTGCAAAAAATGGATAAAGATACGAAGAAGGTGACAGAGAGGTTAGTGAAAACGAAAAAATTTCGATTGACAAGTTAGTCGGTATTCTCGGCACAGCAATTACAGGACTTGAACAGCGGAACTTTATTGAACAAGAAATTATGTCTGCTTATAGAATTAAAGAGAAAGTATTAGCACATAAAACGAAGCAACTTAAACAACTTACATTGAAAGAAATGTTTAATAAAGTAAACAAATAAATATTAAGCTTTTTTTTTTTTTTTTTTTTTTTTTAAATTTTGATATCCTTTAGATCATAATTGCGCTTTATTTCATATATTACGGTTTCATATTTTTAATTTTATAATTTCTGCATGCCATCTCACCAGATTTAAATTGATGATCTATAATCCGGAAAAAACCCTAATCCGGAGTCGCCGAAATCCCGATGAGTCCGGATTAAAGACTTTGTACTGTATTGCTGAGGAATTGCCTTGCTTTGACTCCAATTTACTTTTAACTTTAAATGCTTTATGTTTATACGCCTTACTCGGCTTAAAAGTCCTCATTCGGCCTTTATTTTGGCAATCGTTGGTCATAATCGTATACTTGCTATTACAGAAATGATTTAAATGATGAAAATATTCACATTTTGGCAATGTAAAATACTAAAAAGTTATTTCTGGATAACCTTGGGATCTCCTGATTGCAGTTCTTATATTTAGTTAAGTTACTCGTTACAAAATAAATAAATAAATAAATACGAATACAAGAAATTGGACTCCCATACGACAAAAATTTATCGGGATATTTCATTTCACATTTGCAATTTTTGATGTCATTTTCAACTTGAAGAATCGCCTAATTAAGGTAGAATACCTGGAGGAAATAAGTTTAACTGAAGGGTAGCAAAATATGTGTGTAATTTAGTAAGTTGTACAAGGAAGTCATATGGTAGCTTCAACAGATTTTTTTTTCTTCAGTGACCTCGGAGTAATACGCCACAGAAACAAAATAGTATGCAGGCATTTTAATAATAAGCATCTAATTAATAAAAATAATGATGCTTATATATTTATTTACCAAGTAATATCAATCATAGTTACATTTTCCAAAATTTTAAAAAACCTGATACATACTATTTCTCGAAAGAGTACCATAAAGAAAATATTACCTTATTGCTTTAATGATAGGTGACGCGTATACAATTGAATGTTTGGGGAAAATAATAATAAAGACAAATAATTTTAACCAAAATAAAATTTATTCTATAGAAACAATAGTCGAGACATGGCATAATACACCAGAGAAATGCAAGAAATTACAAGTTAATGCAGACATTATATGAAAAGATGATGAAAATAATGTATGAAATATTAAATCTCTCCATAGCAAACTTTCATTTTACAATTAGCCTTACACATTTATCAGTGAAAATATAATACAGACTCTTTGAATTAAGCATTTTACAACAGTCATATATAAAAAACGTAAAATAATATTTTAAATGATGAGAAATTCTTCATTAATTTCAACTACAGAGCATTCCATTTAAAGTTTTTGTCCATTGCTCTATACACTTTTGGGAATTCTTGAACCACTAGAGAAGAATTAATATAGCGAGTGCAAAAATGAAAGCCAAAACGACCTCCGAATCTTAAAGGCCCACCAGCGGACGAGCGGTAAAGTCGCTGAACACTGGTAGTTCGGTCCGAGGTTCGAATCCCGCGAACGGGGTGGCTGCATGGGCGTTTTCGTGGTTTTCCCCATGTGTAACGTGTATACGAGCCAGTTTCCCTTAGAATGTCCTCCACGAAGGCATCCCTGCCCTTAGGCAGATAGCCCTAGTGTGTTTTGCCATAATTAAATAAACCAAACCAACCGAATCTTAAAGAATCTAATACTAAAGAAAACGCGCACAGCGGGAAAAGGGGAAAAACTCAACTACACAAAACTCGCATACTGGGGGGGGGGATAAGTCATTTAGATATAATTCGAATTCCGAGGGGGAACAACATTACGCCCAAAGAGCCCCCCCCTTTATTTTTATTTTTTTTTTCTCATTTGCCCACACATGCATGCTTCGAGAGCATCTAGTCTAAAAATATTTAAAAACATCATATCTTTAGAATCTCCTTAAGACAGTCTCGCGAGGGAGATATTTTTTTTTACCGGTACGGTGTTGCCATTGCTCTTTTTGAAATCATTGAGTTTGTTAATCAAATATTCCTTAAAGTTTTTGCAATATATGAAATACGAAATAAAACGAATTCCAAATTCCAAATTTGAGTTTTTAGATGCCCAGTTTCGAGTAGAGGACTAGGTTATTCAAAATTGTATGTCTCTAGCTACCGTTGTTTTTTTTTTCCCCCCACAGCACGAGAAACATACGTACATCCATGCAGATTCTTCATTATTTAATTTCTTTAGTATAATGCAGGCTCTAATATTTGGTGGCAACAATTTGCAAAATGAAACGCTGTTTTATAGTGGACATTAGATTAAATGAAGTGATCAAGTCTAAACGTAATGCCCCAAGGTATTAAAAAACAAGACCTATGTAAGTTTTTGTCATTTTTGGCTGTTACTAAAAGTGTTCGATTATTTTTGTGAGAATATTTTTTCTCATTAAGCAAAAGATATTGATTTTGGAATTTAATTTTCATCTTTTCAAAAATGTATTTACTATAAAAAAGGTTGAATATATTCAAAATAAAAGCCTTTCTTTTTGTTTTAATTTATTTTAGTTTTTATGTTCATTAAAGATTTAAAAAAATTCAAAGTTTCCGATCATTTTTGTGAGCCACCGTATTTGCTTTCTGAATTTTTACTCAGGTTGCTTACTTTTGCTTCAGAAGTTTATTCTAGAAATCTTGTTCAATGCTTCCAAATTCAACTGTGATCTTTCTTATAAGAAACAGCAGCAAACTAATCAGCAAACGTTTTGGAAATACTGAAACTTAGAATTTCTTTATTACAATACCTTATTGCTTCTTTAACTGCAAATCCTACCTTATAGTTGGAAGTGGGTCCAAACAGAAAATACCCTACGTGCCAAAACATCTAAAACCCTTTCACAATATTCTACCAAGGTCACGCATAAAAGGCCCCTTACAAGATGTCCTATTATAGCATAAAGAGTAAGCTGAAGAACTTAAATATGACCTTTCTTTGACCTTTACTAAAATTGGGGTCAGGGTTCAACCCCTTTTCTCCTTTCGGTTCCTTTGGTTATTTAAAGGGTTTGTTTACATTTTTCTTTAGGGGATAGAGTCTTTTTGGAGAAAAGAACGGTTCCGTTAGAAGCTAGTGGAGGAAATATATCGTCTGCGACCTCCCCCCTTTCCCGTCCGACCGAAATGGCAAACTGGGTAGTTGAGGATCAATTTGTTGCGGTAAATATAGGTATTTGTCGTATACTTACTGCGTTTAGCGAATGCTATGTAAAAGAGGAGACTTATGAAATTCAAGGTCAAAACATTTGCGGCCTTTTTTTCCTTAAGCAATTTGGCATCATTAAGGAACCTTCATGCAGGTGAAAGACTTTTATTTATGTATTAAAATAATTGAAATTTATAAAATAATAGCTCCAGTGGATCGGGGTTTTGAATTGAATTTTAGAGAGAGAGATTTATAATGTTGATAAAAATAAATCCATTCTTATTAAATTTTATTCAAAGAACTTGAACCTGAACGAAATTTTATGCCCACCTTTTTATGAAAGGACATATGTTAAAAATTTTGGAATTTTTTATTCAGGAATTTTATGTTACTATTTCATTTTTTAATTATTTTGTATGAGTTTTTACTTTATCGTATGATTCTACGAACTTTTGAACTTTCTACGGCCTATCTAGCTACTGAATACTTCTGAAGGACTTTGAATTCATGCCATTCACAGCTTCAAACTGTCTTCGCGCCATTTTCATGATGTCTCACTGCTGCTTATCCTGCACTCTTACTAGCTATATTGCACTCACCATCTGCATTTGCCATACAACTCACTGCACCTGCCTGCATGCTTCAATTTAATGCCATTGCTTATCACTGCACAATTTTTATGATGAACGCCTACTTTCGTAAATATTAAGATATGCCTGTTCACGCAGCTGAATTTTCTTCGCCCACGGGTGTTGGTACTTCCCTAGTACCATTTATTTGAAAATATCTTTGCCCAGTGCACTTTAATGCGATCTACTGACAAAAACTCTTTAGCAGTTAATGACCAGAGAAATGTAAGTCATAAATCAAATAAGTCTGTGATTAGTGCCACACGAGCACTTCATTTGTTCAAAGTTTACTTATTCTGCGAACGGCGGCAAAGGAGCCTCCGTCGCTAGTAATCTCTGAGTTCTAGCACAGCATGTGCACAAGTACTTCCATGTTATTGGATACAACTTACTCGATTCCTCAAGCATTTAAAACTCAAGTATAATATATTGGTAAAGGCCGTTAATGGTCGATTGCCTCTTACAAAGTGATAGGACATAGACATAGACATAGCTGTGATTAGTGCCATATGACAATGAGCGTATTTTAATCTGTAAAATCTTTCCTTTCCGCTTTTTGCTTTGGTGTCGTATTTATGTGTTATAAAATTTAAAAAAAAAAAATTTTTTTAAAGTTTAAATCAAAACTTGTTTTTCCTATCCCTAAACTTTCTCGAGCTAATGTGGCTCCCTCTAGTGTGTATCATGATAATCAATTATGCAATTTTCCTATTTCTGCTGACTACTTAGATATTTTTCTGATGTGGAGGTACATGGTTTTGAACCATAGGCACTCAGTAACTTATAATCATTGGCATTGACATTAGCGGGCTGGTAGCATTTAACACAGGGATGCGCAAACTCTTTCGGTCGGGGGCCAAAAATTGAAAAAAAAAAAAAAAAAAGGTTTAGCAGGCTAAGATAAATTTTTCTAAAATTTTGAAAGAGTATTACAATTTAAATATGTTAACGAGATGAAAAATTTTGATTTCATTTGTAGGGTTTATATTTATTTTAACTAACATTTATTTTAAGTTTAAACTATCTTTCCTGTCAAGCCTTACTTTCCCCTGGAATTGCCAATGCCAGAATATGTAAATTTGAGTAGAACGCGCAAGGATTCAAATTATCAGCGGAAGTATTCTGATTTAAATAGAAGGAAACAAGTTCGGTGTGTGAGATTCTCTTACTTAGCGAGCGCGGAGGTAGTTAGCGAGAATTGAAGAACCCCGCGTTGCGGCCTATGTGCTTGGCGGGAAGTAGTGGTCATCGTTCCAGTGAGCTTCAAGTCTGCTGAATTAGCAGCGGTATTGTAAAACGCGGTGAGTTAGTTATTTTAGAGAGCCTCGTAGTTAGAATCTTGTCTTTATTTTTCTTTTCAGGTTATTATTTTTATTTGACTGCCAAGTTGGCATCGTCTGTAAGCGTCAAGAGAACGCAATTGTAAATTATTACGTTGAATAAAAAGGGACTTAAACCCTTCAAAAGGCTCTATCTTTTATACAAGTTTTCACAGTCACCTCTTGGTTGCGTGCAAGTTGTAGGCGCGCAACGTTATACATTTTTAAAATTTCCTTATATTGAGGTTCGAAGTGAGATATACAGATGCTAAGGAACGAGGTTAAATGGTCATCTATCAGTCTACTTCTGAAATAATTCTTTCTAAAGTTCATAACTATGAACCTTAGAAAGAATTATTCTTAGAAGACAGTTTTTCACATATATAAGATGAAGCAAACATAGCACTGATTTTCTGGGCGCGAGATATTAAATTTGGAAATCTTACTTTCGATAATGATTTGTAAAACTCTAAGTTTGGCATATTTAGAAACAACTGCTTGAGATGATAGTTAGATTGCAAATCTGACCTAACTGCTTAACAATTTATGTTGAAAGGCATGGAAAAAATATTCGATTCTGAATAAAATAGAATTGAATAGATTGAAATCTGGATAATGTTTATCTTCTTGAAAAAAATTTGACGGCCTGATAATTTTTTTACAAATACTTTCTAGATCTTGTTTTCTTTCATGTTCGGACATCGCTTCGTAATTGGAATTCTTATGCTTAGATGTGAAATGACCGGAAATGTTATATTCTTAAGACTGCTAATGCTTCATTGCAGATGAGACACACTGGTTTATCTTTTATAACTGTAAAACAATATTTCCAGGTCCATTCATCATTAAAAGCACGGCACTCTGAATCAACTTTACATTTTTAGTAGCCATTTTGGAGTTGAAATAATTTACGAATAACCCGAACAAGCACTAGCTACGCTATAACTTTTAATAATTTCACCACTATTCACAATGATGCTATTGTCCGCAATCTTTCCATACGCAATCAATAATATTAGAACTCGCGCAAAAAGAAAAAGCCGCAGGTTGGAGCTTAAAATGCGCAGTCTACCGCATGTGAGTTCGAATTCACCTATGTCGGATTCTCGTATGTCTGCTCCCCGAAAAAGAGATAACGCTTGTTGGTGCCAATCTACAGCTACAACTAGCAAAGAACTTCCGATTTAAACACTTTACCGATTGAAAACTGTCTGTGCTTGCTATTTCCGTCGATTTATGTTTTGTAGAATAAAAATAGAGAAAGTAAGAAGGTCATCAGTCCTTTGAAAAAAGGGATGAAATAAAATAATATTTAAACGAAGTAGAAAAGGAGATGGATATATAATATATAAATACATATTTCTTTTAATTTGCCTCATATCGGCAAATTAAAATTATATCCGCGGACCGGAGTTGGCCCGTGGGCCGTAGCTTGTCCATCCCTGATTTAACAAATGAGTTTTTCTCTCGTTGGCTTTTTGAAATATTAAAAGTTGTCGCAATGTGTCAGTCTGGCTCTGCTTTTAGTAGCTTAACGAAATTCTACTCCGAAAGTAAGCGCTATAATCCTTAAACACTAGCAGTTCGTTTCGCGTTCGAATTCCCTAAAAAATATCTATCTCATCATGTAATGGTATTATTGTACAGTACAGTATTGTACAACAGTCTCTCGGGGATCTTCTGGAGAAGGTTATTTCTGTGTTTTACATTTGCTTAATTTGTTTAACATTTCTGTGTTTTACATTTGCTTTATTTGTTTTATATTTGCTTTACTTGTTTTACATTTCTGTGTTTTACATTTGCTTTATTTGTTTTACATTTCTGTGTTTTACATTTGCTTTATTAGTTTTGCATTTGTGTGTTTTACATTTGCTTTATTTGTTTTACATTTCTGTGTTTTACATTTGCTTTATTTGTTTTACATTTGCTTTACTTGTTTTACATTTCTGTGTTTTACATTTGCTTTCTTTGTTTTCCATTTCTGTGCTTTACATTTGCTTTATTTGTTTTCCATTTCTGTGTTTTGCATTTGCTTTATTTGTTTTACATTTGCTTCATTTGTTTTACATTTCTGTGTTTTTTATTTGCTTTATTTGTTTTACAGTTGCTGTGTTTTACATTTGCTTTATTTGTTTTACATTTGCTTTATTTGTTTTACATTTTCTTTATTTGTTTTACATTTCTGCGCTTTTTACATTTGCTCCTGGTCATACAGGGATTTATTGAAACGAGAGAACTGATAGGCCTGCTAGCAATGCATCTAGAAAAAGATATCAATGTTGGAGTAAATATTCCAAAATTGTATTTAAAAAAAATATTCAAATCTAAAATGATTGAACAATGCAATTATGATTATATCGCTTCTGATAAGGGGGATATTGAAAGAAAGCTCTTTCCAGCTATCTTTGAATTACCGAAAAATAAGAATTTATTGCTCAATTTTAACACGACGCAATTTCTTTCTGGGCATGGCAAGTTTAATATTCATCTTGAACGGTTTATGCTGACATCTTCCAATTTGCTTTATTGTGATCTCGGCGTTCAGCGAAGTGTTTTCCGCCTACTTTTCGATTGCCCATTCCTTAGTTATGTAAGAAATTTACTGAAAAGTAGCCTAGTATTAATTATAATTTAATTGGGTCACCGAAATGTCATAATTTTGTTTCTTTATCCTCGGCTTACTATGCTTTTTAATGAGTTTATCAATGTTTATTTTAAATGTTGTAAATGAATTTCTTTGTGTATTATTGTTATTTTTTCTGTCTTCCTTTTAGTCAAAGATGTTTGAATTAATTGTATTATTCATGAATCTTTTTTTACGTACGTTTTTCTAAGCCTCATGTAATACTTTATGGTGCACGAAATATATTTTTTTTCCCTTCAGTAAAAAAATAGATTAAGATAGAATGAATATTGTTCAGGTTTTAAAGAGTATATGCCCTCCAATGGTTAATGGACGTAAAATTCCTCATTAATAAATTAAATAAAAACCTTATAAAATGACGGGGATTTTAAAATGAGTGGTTAAAAAAGTTGAAGAAAAAGAAATTATTAATTTATATTAGATAGAAAAGAGCGCAAACATTCAATAATATTTTAATTGTATTTTAGGATAAAATCAAGTAAAAATTTAAAAATAATTTCATAAATAAATCTATGTATTTTCTATATTTTCCAAACAGATCTACTGTAGAGCATAGTATAGCTTATTCTTAGAATACTGTAGAGCATATACTTAGAATACTGTAGAGCAGTATTCTAAGTAATTTCTTCATCGAGTTTTTACGCTTTTTCATTTCGTTTTATTTTTTAATTATCGCATTAATTTAAAAATTACCTGCACAGACATTAAAACTCATTTACTTACAATTGCACACACTGACTTGGAGTAAAAATAATTTTTTGTAAGATATCCTGAATTAGCTTTCTTAAAATACAATAAAATATCATAAATTAGCTTTCTTAAAATATAATAAAACATCCTAAATTAACTTTCCTAAAATGCAATAAAATACCTTAAATTAGCTTTCCTAAAATACATTAAAATATCATAAATTAGCTTTCCTGAAGTACAATAAAATATCTTGAATTAGCTTTCCGAAAATACAATAAAATATCGTGAAGCAGCTTTCCTAAATTGCAATAAAGTATCCTGAATTAGCTTTCTTAAAATACAATAAAATACCATAAATTATCTTTCGTAAAATACAATAAAATATCTTAAATACGATTTCCGAAAATACAATAAAGTATCCTGAGTTAGCTTTCCTAAAATACATTAAAATATCCTAAATTAGCTGTAATAAAATGCTGAATTAGCTTTCCTAAAATACAATAAAACATCCTGAATTAACTTTCCTAAAATGCAATAAAATATCTTAAATTAGCTTTTCTAAAATACATTAAAATATCATAAATTAGTTTTCCTGAAGTACAATAAAATATCTTAAATAAGCTTTCCGAAAATATAGTAAAGTTAGCTTTCCGAAAATAAATTAAAATATTCTGCATTAGCTTTCCTAAAATGCAATAAAATACCCTGGCTTAGCCTTCTTAAAATACAATAAAATATCTTAAATTAGCCTTCCTAAAATACAATAAAATATCATAAATTAGCTTTCCTAAGCTACAAAAAAATGTCTTAAGCGTTCCGAAAATATAATAAAATAACCTAAGTTAGCTTTCCGAAAATAAATTAAAATACCCTGAATTAGCTTTCCTAAAATGCAAAAAAGAATCCTAAATTAATTTTCCTAAAATACAATAAAATATCTTAAATTACCGCGTTTGCTCGCGTAATAAGTCGCACTCCCGTTTTGAAGCAGAAAAATTCTCAAACATGTCCAGTATTGTGTAGTAGATTTCCCGGCATAATAGTCGCTCTTACACTTTCACAATAAAAAACTGGCAAAAAAGTGCGACTATTACGCAAGTATAATTGACAGCTTTCCTAAAGTAGAAGAACCCCATTTAATGACAAATTAACCATGCGCGCATTAAAGTTTAAGGACTCTTCTATGAAACTGGCACTGGTAGCACAAAATGCAATTTTTCAACTATTCATAAATTAAGAATTTATTCTTTTTATTACTTTATAACTACGACAAACTCAAATCAACCCTTCTTAATCAGAAGTAAATTTACTTCGATATTCATCTTCATCAATTACTTCGATATTCATCTTCATCGATAAGCGTCTAAATTCTGCCCTTTCAGAAGATCTTTGCTCCCTCATGGGCAATTACTGCTGACCACAGTCCAGAAAAGAATGATTATGACCCGCAATCATTTAACCCAGACTTCCCATGGGTCCCCAAAACTCATTCGGGACGAGGCGCGTATATTTTGTGTCCAGAAATTCCCAATTTGCCAGAGAAAAACAGCTTCTAAAACAGTTAGCCTAGCCCCAAGAAGATTAGAACCCTAGGCGAGAAAGGATGACATAGAGAATGCCAGGACCTCCAGTAAAAAGCTCGTTTTCGGGGAAATACTCCCCTGAGGGTTAGGGGCGACCTTTTTCCTTCTTCCTTCCCCTTTAGATTATAACAAGCAGGAGCTAAATGAGGTTTTGGAAGAGTGGTGATCTGTGGGAAGTTCTTTTTTGCTGTTGGACGGTTGGCATACCATTAAATAAGGACCTCTTGAAACAAAAACACTATTCCGCAGCATGTCGTTGTTTATTTAGAAGAACTTGTGATATTGAGTTCACAAAATATGCAATAAAAAGTTATGTTATATGCTTTTTTACCTCAAAATATTTTTGTGAGTTGTTTCAAATATTCAAATCATTCATGTGGAACATAAATTTCAATATGTGTGAAAATATATTAATTCACTTGAAAACTTTAATCGAATGGCAGTAAATTGTTTCAAATTCTTCGAAACAGAAGTTTAATAATTACCGCGTTTATTCGCGTAACGTATTATTATACAACAATATAACGTATAATATAACGTATAATAATGTATAATATAAATTAAACGTATTATTATAAAAATATGTTCAGAAGTGATTCTTTGGGGTGTTTTGATGTCACCGCCAATCATGTTGGATTAGCTTAAGGGCAGATGGATTTTCCTTTCGATTTTATATTAATATAAAAAAGAATAGCATTTGATTCTCAGAATTAATACAGAAAATCATTGGTCCACAAGTGTTAAAATGGCAGAAGACCTCAGTATTTCGCTTGAAGGGAAAATAATTTTTCAAATTTGAACTATTAAAAACTCTCTGTTGAATCAAATGTAAAATAATTATATTTTGTTTCAAATTCAAAAGCAAATACAATAACATTGCAACCAGCCAATTTGACAAAATGGAATTATATTATACTTTTCCCCCTTCCTTTTCCTCTTCAGTACATATACTGAATAACTGGTATTTTCAGTGAGCATATATGATGGACACTTGCACAGATAGTAAAACATAAATTGTTCTAGTACTTTAGTAAATTACGCCTGAGAAGCACATTCAATGTCATCTTCAACAATTTTGAAGTGCATCCCTGAAAAAAATAAATAAATAAATAAATAAAAGAAGAACAAAGTAACTTACAGTTCCGTAAATAACGATGCAAAGAATTTATCTTTATTATTCTATCTTAGTTGTTCTTATGTATATGTTACCGTGAAAGACCGAAATTGGAGAATGTCGACTTTCACCGGAGAATGTTAACATTCACCAAATACGTGGGTGAAAGATCGAATATTGCACTACATTCTTGTATATTCGGACGCTCACCGGTGTATGTCGACAATCACAGATATGCTCTGGTGTAAGTCGAAAAGAGAGGTCACAAAGTGCCATAATAGTTTAAGTTGTTGCCATAAATAAGATTTGATTCACATAATTTAGTAAGTTTTTTATTACTGTTATTTTATTTTCTCATTTAGAACGTACTGTATAATTAAGTAAGTTTTTAACTTCTATTATTTTCCTTTCTCATTTTGAATGTATTGTGTGTTTTAGGTTCTCATGTTCTTAAGTTCTTATTTCAAGTTTCAAGTGCGTTTATTCGCGACTGAATTACGGAGAAGAAAATATAATATTGTTATATGTTCAACATTCACCATTAGTACATGGTGAATGTCGACATTGACCGGTGTAAGTCAGAAGTAAGAGTATTTGGAAAATATTTCGGACATACACCAAGAGACTATGTGAATGTTGACATTCACCGGTGAAAGTCGACATTCTCCAGATTTCGTTCTTACACCGTAAGATATATATTTCGCATAACAGAATACACATATATACTTTTAAAGACGCGAATGGATGAAAGGGTATATTTGTGCTCTCCTCCGACGAAAATTACTTGTATTTAGTAATTAAAAAACATCGTGAAAGCTATGGTTTTTTTCAAAATCTAAAGCTACGATAGGTAAGGTAATATTGTCAACAAGAAAGAAAAAAGTCCAAGTTGGCTTCAAAAGGAAAAATAGTCACAAATGTATATCTAAGGAAAAAGCGGAATGTTTCGAATGTTGCAAAAGTAAGAACTTTAATACTAAAAGGAAATCCGCCAATCAAAGGAGAGTTGCAAAATACTTAAAATATTCAAAGTCAACTGTAAACAAAGTGATAAATGCCGATTTGAATCTTAAAAAGAAGGGAAAAAAATACTGTGCATCGTTTTCTCCAAGACATATTTGACAAATAGTGATCAGACATAATGACAGACAAACAGTGATTAGACAAATAAACAAATAGTGATCAGACAAATAGTGATTTAGTGACAAATAGTGATCAAACATAGTGACCGGCAAATAGACAAATAGTGATCAGACAAATAGTGATTTAGTGACAAATAGTGATCAGACATAGTGACAGGCAAACAGTGATTAGACAAATAGACAAATAGTGATTGTAGTATTTAAATGATTGGTGTGTGTATTGTATTGGTGTATTTTATTAAGGCAAAGCACACTAGGGCTATCTGCCTAAGGGGAGGGATGCCTTCGTGGAGGACTTTCTAAGGGAAACTGGCTCGTATACACGTTACACATGGGGAAAACCACGAAAACACCCATGCAGCCAGCCCGTTCGCGGGATTCGAACCTCGGACCGAACTACCAGTGTTCAGCGACTTTACCGCTCGGCCGCTGGTGGGCCCATTTAAATGATTGTGATTGTGATAATAAATGATTGATCTATTTATTATTATGTAAGGGGGGATCTTAAAACATGCTTCAAAGCGTCTAAAGAAAATTTTCTCAAATGGATTTATTATAGCTGCTAGTTTTTCATGCAGCGGCATGTTATAAATAAACCGAGTGGAGAAAAGTTTTAAGATGAATTCCCCATATTATCAGGAACATATTTTATACCCAATTTTCAAATATGAAATAACTTCTCTCTATCCACATTACATCAATCAATAGAACTGTATCAAGGCGAAGCAAGCAGCCACCGGTCAAAATCCACTGTTAAGGGGGTTCATACACCTTAAACCCCTTATGATCTTCGAATATGTGACTGTTGCAAGAATTGGGATATTTTATTTGTTTTTAAAGCAATTATTTCTAACTTTTTACAGCTGACTACATGGTATACCTGCTTTGGAAACTAGTAACCAGAAAGTTTGTGTTGCCACAAATATTTTTGTAATTTAATCCGATTTGTGACAAAATGTTTCGTCACGTTTGCATCTTGTGCGCATGATATTTTAAAAATGACTAATGGTACATACTTGAAATTTGATGGAATTCTTTATATGGACACTATTTTCTAACTAAACCAAAAATCTGATGAATATTTTAAAATTAAAAAATTTTATGCTAGAAAATATTACAGATTTTTTTAATAAAATACATTTTATAAACTCAACTCCAAATAAAATAAAAATTTAACATGAAATTAATTCTTAGAAATTTTGGTTCACAGCAGTTTCCAAATATTATAAAAGCTCTCTATTAAATATGGAATTTAATTATGCAATAGACCGTTTTAAACTGTTCGCGCAAGGTGGAAACATGACGAAAAATTTTGTCACAAATCGAATTAAATTATAAAAATATTTGTGGCAACACAAACTTTCTGATTATGGTTTCAGAAAGCAGCTATATTATGTACTCAGCTTAAAACGTTGGAAGTAAATGCTTTTAAAATAAATCAGTTATCCCAATTCTTGCAACAGTCACATATTCGAAAATCTTACAGGTTTTAAGGTGTACGAGTCCCCTTAATTTCCTGAACGAAATGGAACAAGAAATAGGTATCAAGGTCATAACGTTCACTCACATCACTACTAAATCTCGGGAAGTATCACCAATAAGTTTTAAAAAATGGATTGTCCAAACGTTGAGGCGAAACCTTCCTTGGACTTCGGAAAGATGTTTAAGAGGAGTGGGATAAAAAAACTTGTTCGTATATTACAAAAGGCTTAGTGCATCAAAGTTATAAGGTATTTCTCCTTCCTTCTTAGCGCGTCTTCGTGGTGTGGTGGTCTGTACGCTGGGCGCGTATTCCACATTTCCGTGGTTCGGTTTCCAGGAGAGACGTTGCTCATTTTTCATCACTCCTACTTCCAAAAAATACCTAATGTCTCTACAGTGGCGCCCGAACTAAAAGGTGGTGGATGAGGATTCTCCACACTCAGGATTTGACGAGTGGGTTCCCTAAAAATTCCAGTCGCTCTGTAAAAGGGGGGAGTATATAAGATATTTCTCCCACCTTTTTAGCGTGCCTTCGTGGTGTGGTGGTCTGCACGCTGGGTGCGTATTCCAGGATTCCGTGGTTCGATTCCCGGCGAAACTGTTGCTCATTTTTCATCACTCCTGCTCCCCAAAAAACACCTAATGTATCTACAAAGTATCTTTATTTATCTTTGTAAATTAAGGGATTTTTCTAGACATTGAGTGCCCGCGTACTTTCCTAAGATTGCTGCCCCCAAATTAAAAAAATCTGATGTGTACACCACATGACTTCCTTCTACGGAATATTAAATTATACGCATTTTTTCTTGCATTTCATTTAAACTTATTGGATTGAATTAAACCTACTTCGCCGACAGCGCATATACCACAATAGAATAGATGCAATCTTTAAAATTCACTCTAGTATTTGTTTACCATAGCGACACTCTGGCGCTAGATTCACTTAACAGTATTATATTTCATTCATATTATAACTCAGAATGCACAAAATTTATATCATTTAAAGAATAGAATTATCTAATCGTTGCCACATGTTCTATATAAATACTATAATAAAGCTAGAATGATATATAAGAGAAATTAAGCAAACAAAACAAAAAAGAAACAGTTTTTCACAGACAATTGAGTATTTCTCATTCAATTAATTCAGTTTTCACTTCGCGAGAAGGAAAAAATACATAAAAACTCATATCTATATTAAAAATTACGAAGTAAATTTTAATATAGAAAGTTATAAATTTTAATATAGATATTCCAGAAAGGATTAAGCATGATTTAATTGGAAATAATAAATGAAGGCGTTATCTTTGTTGTTGCGAAGCTAAGTTTCTCTAGATTGGCAACAAACCCACTAGTCTGCTGTTTCAAATGTAAACAATCAATGGCCGCCGTCAAAAAAAAAAAAAAAAAGGCTTAGCGGCAATTAAATAGCTTTTAAATTGTTGATAATTTCTAAAAATATTGCATACAGATTTACTAAAGGCATTAAAACCTTAACTGGACGATAAGAACAACATAACTCAATCATTTTTAAATAAGAGAAAAGAAAGTGAGATCACAGAGCCGGGTAACAGAGTGGATGTATATATAAATACATTTATATACGTTTGGTGCTGCCGATTGCAACCAAAATACGAGGTGCACATCTACATGTTATAGCAGTCCTATATACAAAATTTCAACGTTCTGACGATAGTCGTTTTCGAGTTATGCGAGATACGTACACGTACGTGCAGAGGCCACAAAAAATTCTCTTCAGAATTCATTTTAAAGCAGTTTTATAATTTTTTTGGAGGAAAAGAGTATTTTATTCTTTAATTACGTACAGATATCACGCAAAAACATCGTTAAATTGCATTCGATAGCGGTCAAAATGGATATTTTCGTTGAAATATGCTGCCTGAAACTTTTCGCGATTACAATACTTCCTTTTTACTTCGTACAAGGAAGTAAAAAGAAGGTTCAATAATCAATACAATTTTTATTTCATACTCACTAAGTATTTGTATATGAGAAGTACTTAAAATTAATTTAAAATATTTAGACGTGGTAACGCGAGAGTCTGGCCGCTGCTGATGTTCCCCACCAACGTACTTCTATGCGCTGCACCCCCCGATAGGAACGACCCTGATTACGGTACAAAGATGGTGAAGAATAATGGTTATCAAATGGAACATTTAAAACCCAAAAATGTTTAGTAACATATTTATGCAAATACATTAAAAGTCACCTAAAATATGTAGGAAAAGTCTCTGTAAAAATTCAAATAACAAAACATTAAAAATCGCTCACAATACTTCACTAGTGTTTATTAACTATAAAATGCAAAGCTACATTTAGTTTATAAGGTATTTCTCCCGCCTTCTTAGCATGCCTTCGTGGTGTAGTGGTCAGTACACTCGGCACGTATTCGAGAGTCCCGGCGAGAGCATTGCTCATTTCTTCAGTTCCTGGCATCGAAAAATTTTAAATGACTCTACAGTGGCGCCCGAACTAAAAAAAAGGTGGTACATGTTATAGATTAATTTTAAGATTAACATACGTTCGTGATATGGCGAAAGAGAAGCACGTGCAGTGCTTTGGGGTTTGCACCATTTGGCGTGCAGTGCTAAACAGTTTTCTAATGGAAAATGAATTGAATTTAGATAACAGTGTTACAAATTATACAGTGGGTCCACTTTTTTGAGTTAAAGAAAAGTATAAGATAATACTTCTCGGAACGAAGAAAAGTACTTAAAACATGCTTTTATAAAACATCCGTTCGAGTACTACAAAAATTCAGAAAGCCTGCAGATGAAGGAAACGGAACAACGTATCGATATACCAACAGACTCGACTTTAAATTCTAAATTTAAGCAAAAATAGCTCCTAAATATTTGACTGCAGATTTATGCAGAATAATTAGAGATTTCTCACACTAATATACACATTTTAATGCCATTCGGGACAACGTATATAAATGAAAAATCTTTCTCAACGTATGTGGGAAGAAAAACAAAATATTACCTTTTATTTATTAAATATCACGTTCTTCGCACTTAAACCATAAAATTCAGTTCAAGAGCAATATCGCAAAGTAATTTTAAAATGAGCTTATCTTTAGAATTTCCGACAGACAGTTTGACGTGCTGGAAAAAAAAATAATAATAAAAAAAAAAAAAAAAAATATTTTTTTTCTATGAAACGTTGCCATTGCTCGCTTTAAAATCCTTGAGTTTGCTAATAAAAAATTCGTTAACGTTTTACAAAATATGAAATTTATAATAAAACAAATTCGAAATTTTCAGATTTGGGCTTCCCAGATGCCCATATTCGCAGTAGGATTACGTCATTCACAATTGGGTGGCTCTAGGTACCGTTGTGTTATCACACTGCCAGAAACATACGTATATTTAAGCAGATTCCTCATTATTTAATTTCTTCAAATATAATGCAGGTCAATAATATTTGGTGGCAACAGTTTGAAAAGTGAAACGGACATTCAGTGTGATTCGACGCAAAATCGCAAAACGAAAACGATAGTCCCTCAGGGACAAAGGATTATGCATTTAATTAATACAAAGGATTATGCATTTAATTAATACAATACTATGATGCATTTAATTAATACAAAGTTCCTTTGTATTAATTAAATGCATAATAGGAGAGGTGACTGCAAATAGCATCATTAAAATAATGCAAACATAGATAACACCTGGTGCATGAGTTAGTACAATTAACCCGTGAGCGAGAGCATTGGATCCAATGGATTAAACAAACCTTTCTCAAGGTAAACAAATCCTTCTCTCAAACTATTTCACGCAAGTTGTTAAGGTCCAGTGTAGTCGTGTTTGAGGTCGACCTCTTTATGTTTTCGAAGTTTGTTCGTTGGAGCTTTGATTCGGAGTCTTTATTTTGATCGGATCGGGTCTTTTACACCCAGCGCCAGAGCTTAAATTGCGCCAAATCCCACCGGAGTCCAGTTCCGATACTTCTTAGTTTTGGGGTTAAATTCTAATTCCAACAGAGTCACGGGAGCCTTCTTATGTGTAATTGAACAATTATTTTAGCAGACATTTGGTCTCAAAAATTTTATTTTAGCAATAAAATTAATATTGAACATCGCTTATTAAAATTTAATTTATTTCTTTAAATTTTATTTAATTTTAATTATTCAATTACTTTAATTTTCAATTATTTTAGTAAATAGTAATAAATTAATTTTAAATTAATTAAATAAAAAAAGAATAATAATTTTGAATTAATATAAATTAATTTGAATAATTAAATAATAATTTTGAAATAATTAATTAAATAAATAATGATTAATAAAAATGAATTATTTAATTTGATGATCATTAACGATCTAATTTTAAAATTATTAATGATTTTAATAGTCATTTTATTTATTTATTTACTCTAGCTCCTCTTTCCTGACGGTCTTCCATTGGCTCCTATATTTCTACTTTTAGAAATTAACCCCTGCCCAGTGCACCCATTCGTATTACTATTACGTAGTTGATTTGTGGTAGTATAGAAAGAGGCAAGCATGTCGCGTAATTTACGAGTATCTTAGAACGAAGAAATTTTGCAAAAGTTATATCAACTGTCGAAGAATGTATCGAAGAAAATAAGGATGCAAGTGATCACGAATTTTTAGTTCGCATGATACTAATTCAGAAACTGAGATAAATTCTGAATACGAGAGTGAGAATGACATAAAATGCGTTATTGGGGGGGGGGATGTGAAACCTTTCAGATTTTATATTACGTCCAAAGGGGCTTTTTTTAACGTTTTGTGTGTTACCTTTATTTATTAAATATCATGTTCTTCGCACTTAAATCATAAAATTGAATTCAACAGCAATATCGCAAAATTTTTTAAAGAGCATATCTTTAGAATTTCCGAAACACAGTATTGCGCGTTGGAAATAAAAAAAAAATGTTTTTTTTTTCCCCTACAGTGTTGCCATTGCTCGCCTTGAAATCGTTGAATTTCTTAATCAAAAATTCGTTACCGTTTTACAAAATCTGAAATAGATATTGAAACAAATTCCAAATTCCTAATTTCGGCTTCCAGACTCCCAAATTCGGGTGGAGACGTACGTTATTCAAAATTGGATGGTTTTAGGCACCGTTGTTTTATCACAATGCAGGAAACATATGTAGATTTATGCAGATTCTTCATTATTTAATTTCTTTAAATATAATACAGGGCTCCAACATTTGGTGACAACAATTTAAAAAGTGATTCGCCGTTTACAGTGAATCGAGGCAAAATGCCGAAACGAAATTAATAGCCTTTCTCGGCTAACGCCCTTTAACAAGAGGAAAAAAAAAAAAAAAAAAAATGCAGCGGAAAAGCACAGAAAACAAGACCGCTCTGTGTCGAATGAGAAAAATACTTGCAATACACGACAACACTTTAATTTCTGTGTTTAGATTTCTAATAAAAAATCGATACAGAGCAAATGGACACTATTTTTTTCCTATGCTAATATATAATATAATATTTTAATCCTTTAAGAAATTTTAATTCATAAAAACATTTGGAGAAATAAAAATTTTTAATGTGCATATTGTTTAACTTCGATCATAAAATTTATAATTGGCATTAGATGCGACACTTTTTCTAAAGATTTACCATTTTTCTTCAAAAAAACAGGAACCGGATCTTTTGGATCCAGTGCGCACACTCGTGTAAGTCATGTCAGCGCGCGTGCCTTCGAGTTAATGAATGAATTAAAATATATGTTACGATTTTTTAATAAAAATGTAATATTTTTTTAATTGTCTTTACATAAAATGCCTATAGCATATTGATCTATTTTAAATATTAAATTAGATATATTTTTCTAAGGATGGGATGGGGATTTCCCGAAAAAAATCCTTACAGTTCTATGGGTTCTGTGATTGGACAATATTTGAAGATCACTGGCGTAAGCCGGTGTAGTTGTGAAGTCAAATAAAAATTTTGTTAATACACCTCGATTTACACGGAAGATAGGTTGCGCACAAAACCGTGTAAATCGAAATCTTGGATTTTGTTATGTAAAACAGTGTAAAAGGAAAAAACACTAAATGTTCCAGCTGCTACACTTTTTCTAAATGTCCTTATTGTGGCTTCATTCATGGAGTAAAATTTAGGAACATCTGTTATTACGTATATGTTATTATCTATTTCGTAGGCTATCTAATATTTTAATTTTTGTTTCTAACAAAATAACTTTTCTTTGTAGTCTCTCTCTCTCTCTCTCTCTCTTTTTTTTTTTTTTTTTTTCAAATCTTTTAGCATTATAAAACCTTAAAAATTTACGTAAATTACAAAAATGCCACAAAAACTAAATGTTGAAAACTTACCAGTAAACACTCAAATATGCAGATAAAAATGATGTAAGCTTTGCTGCTAAAATAGTGATACTGTACTGGTTCACATGAACTAAATAGCTTTACTATGAAATACACATACATACTACGGGGATTTCCCTTTTAAAACACGGGGAATCCTCATCTTCGTTGTTCCCACAAGTGTTACAAAAGGTATGAAATTCAAAAACGACTTATATATATATGTATTTGTGTATGTGAAGACGTATTGGCTCAGACTCCAAATGAATCTTTATTTTTACAACTCCGTTTCATCAAATAACGTCATTCCCCGTTTTAAATCAAAAATAATCTTTATTTCGTTTTTAGAAAATGTAAACAACTCTTTAGAACAATATCATTCGTAATCTTTTGTTGCCATTCCAAGAACAACAAAAATCGAATAATCTTTTTGTTGCCATTCTGAAAACAACAAAAAACAAATAAAACGATATTAATCAGTATTTAAAGTTTCTGTATTCTGTTTCTGTTCAAGCCACAACAGTACTCCCTGCCCAGTAGTAATCTTTTGTTGGCATTCCAAGTACAACAACAAATTGAATAATCTTTTTGTTGCCATTCTCAAAGCAACAAAAATTGAATAATCTTTTGGTTGCCATTATGAAAACAACAAAAAACAAATAAAACGGTATTAATCAGTATTTAAAGTTTCTGTATAAGTTCAAGCCACAACAGTACTCCCTTCTCAGTAATAATCTTTTGTTGCCCTTCCAAGAACAACAAAAATTGAATAATCTTTTTGTTGCCATTCTCAAAACAACAAAAACCAAATAAAACGGTATTAATCAGTATTTTAAAGTTTCTGTATAAGTTCAAGCCACAACAGTACTCCCTTCCCAGTAGTAATCTTTTGTTGCCATTCCAAGAACAACAAAAATTGAATAATCTTTTGGTTGCCATTCTCAAAACAACAAAAAATAAACAAAACTATATTAATCAGTATTTTAAAGTTTCTGTATAAGTTCAAGCCACAACAGTACTCCCTTCCCAGTAGTAATCTTTTGTTGCCATTCCAAGAACAACAAAAATTGAATAATCTTTTTGTTGCCATTCTCAAAACAACAAAAACCAAATAAAACGATATTAATCAGTATTTAAAGTTTCTGTATAAGTTCAAGCCACAACAGTACTCCCTTCCCAGTAGTAATCTTTTGTTGCCATTCCAAGAACAACAAAAATTGAATAATCTTTTGGTTGCCATTCTCAAAACAACAAAAAATAAACAAAACTATATTAATCAGTATTTTAAAGTTCCTGTATAAGTTCAAACTACAACAGTACTCCCTTCCCAGTAGTAATCTTTTGTTGCCATTCTCAAAACAACAAAAATTGAATAATCTTTTTGTTGCCATTCTGAAAACAAAACCAAAAAAAAAAAAAAAACAAATAAAACGATATTAATCAGTATTTAAAGTTTCTGTATAAGTTCAAGCCACAACAGACGAATATACTTTTTTACCAAGTTTTTGAAATCCGTTAATTTTTAAATCGTGTAAAATCGAAATCGTGTAAAACGAGTACCGTGTAAATCGAGGGATAGGTTTATAAGTTTAGTTTGGGTTTAGTGGACGACTTCTTTCGCTTTAACTATCATCAGTACATTTAAGGTAATAAGATCACCAGTGCATTTAAGGTAATCAGTACATGTAAGGTAAGTACTCAGGCTTTTTCAACAGATCTTTTGAAGCAGAAGGATAAAATGACTCCTGCCTCTTGCCGACTCACTCGAATAAACCGCTGATGAGGGACAGCAGCGATTATCGGGGGAGGAACCGACGGGGATGGCGAAGGGAGAAGTTCACAGAAAGCCATGGTGTCAACTACATTACCAGGTTTGCGGCTTTCTCCCTTATCTACTGTAGCCACTGCTTGTGTCTATTGAACTCCACCCCCAATCCCCTTTCAGAGAAGGGGTGAGAGAAGATAGAGGCGGAAGGGAAAAGCACAGAGGGGATAAGCTTCCTCAGAATCTAATACCCAAACATGATGCGCCATTTTGGTTTTACTTTGCACCCGCTTTGTAGATCGAAGTATGGACTTTGAAGATTCGCATGCATAATACATTTTCAATTGAAGAATTTGAGAATGAGATTAACTTATGTTTTTAAATTATCTGAGTACACACAGATACAGATAAATAAATAAATAAATAAAAAAGAATGTGAAAGCTTTCAGATTCAGATTTTACATTATGCTTAAGGAGCGTTTTTTTAACGTTTTGTGTGTTACTTTTATTTATTAAATATCATGAGGGGATAAGCTTCCTCAGAATCTAATACCCAAACATGATGCGCCATTTTGGTTTTACTTTGCACCCGCTTTGTAGATCGAAGTATGGACTTTGAAGATTCGCATGCATAATACATTTTCAATTGAAGAATTTGAGAATGAGATTAACTTATGTTTTTAAATTATCTGAGTACACACAGATACAGATAAATAAATAAATAAATAAAAAAGAATGTGAAAGCTTTCAGATTCAGATTTTACATTATGCTTAAAGGAGCGTTTTTTTAACGTTTTGTGTGTTACTTTTATTTATTAAATATTATGAGGGGATAAGCTTCCTCAGAATCTAATACCCAAACATGATGCGCCATTTTGGTTTTACCCGCTTTTGGCACCCGCTTTGTAGATCGAAATATGGACTTTGAAGATTCGCATGCATAATACATTTTCAATTGAAGAATTTGAGAATGAGATTAACTTATGTTTTTAAATTATCTGAGTACACACAGATACAGATAAATAAATAAATAAATAAAAAGAATGTGAAAGCTTTCAGATTCAGATTTTACATTATGCTTAAGGAGCGTTTTTTTAACGTTTTGTGTGTTACTTTTATTTATTAAATATCATGAGGGGATAAGCTTCCTCAGAATCTAATACCCAAACATGATGCGCCATTTTGGTTTTACTTTGCACCCGCTTTGTAGATCGAAGTATGGACTTTGAAGATTCGCATGCATAATACATTTTCAATTGAAGAATTTGAGAATGAGATTAACTTATGTTTTTAAATTATCTGAGTACACACAGATACAGATAAATGAATAAATAAAAAAAAAAAAGAATGTGAAAGCTTTCAGATTCAGATTTTACATTATGCTTAAAGGAGCGTTTTTTTAACGTTTTTGTGTGTTACTTTTATTTATTAAATATCATGTTCTTCGCACTTAAACCGAAAAAAATTAATTCAACAGCAATATCACAAAATGTTTAAAAATAACGTTCCTTTAGAATTTCCGATACACAGTCTCGCAAGGTGGAGATAAAAATTTTTTTTTTCTTAAATTCAAAATTCCAGCTTCAAAATGCCCATGTTCGGTTGGAGGACTACGTTATTCGAAATTTGTTGGCTCTACGTACTGTTATTTTTTCACAACGCGAGAAACAATCATGCATTCGGTTTGGTGGCAACAGTTTGAAAAGTGAACCAACACAGAACGTGAAATGACGCAAAATGCCGTTCCGAGACTAATGCCAGTCGGCTGTTTGAGATAATAAAAATAAAATATAGCCAAAGGTAAAAAATCTGAAAGATTTCAGATTTTACATTACATCCAAAGAAGCGGTTTTTTTTTTTTTTTTTTTTTTTTTTTTTTTTTTATAGCGTTTTGTATGCTGCTTTTATTTATTACATATATTCTTCGCACTTAAACGATAAAATTTATTTCAACAGCAATATCGCAAAATAATTTTAAAAATGCGATAAGGTAGCAGATCTATCATGTAGCATAATTTTTTAATTTGTGTAGCATAATTTTCGAACTAAATACTATGTCTTTGTGGAAAGTAGACTTACGCCACTTTCAAAGTAATTGTATTCGTAATTTCATTAATTACGTAAATTTGTACTGTCAAAATGGTGAAAATATTAAAGGATGTTTGGGGGAAGGTTTAGTAGATAAAAGACTCATAGCAGATTGCATTCACTGTTATTCTTAACTAAATAACTTTTGTCAAAAATAGACTTTCACCAGTTTCAAAGAAAACAGTTGATATTATAAGGTATTTGTGGTATAGTGGTCAGTACACTCGGGGCGTATTCGAGAGGTCTGTGGTTCCAGTCCAGGCAAGGGCATTGCTCATTTTTCATCTTTCCTGCTTCGAAAAATTTATTAATAATAATAATGTCTCCACAACAAGGCTATTGGGTCCCCTCGCTCTTTAAAGTTGGAAGTAGGTATTTTTCTTGCATTTTTGCATGCCTTGCTGTTGTAGTGGTCAGCAAAATTGACGCGTATTCGAGAGGTCCATGGTTCGAGTCCGGGGAGGGCAATGCTCATTTTTCCTCTCTCTTGCTTTCAAAAAATGCCTAATATCTCTACAATATATAATTAGAATTGAAGTGGAAAAAATAAAGTATGTCACAAATAGTACAAAGTAAAAAAAATAAATATAAATATCATGACGCTTTCTATTATAAACATAATTTTATACGGAATTCGATAATAAAATCTCTGGTAAAATGTTTTCTAACTAGATTAGAACGTAACTCCACCTCTTCGTTTCTTCCGCAGTCACAGCTACCAAACTTGATTTTTGTCCATCATTATCAATTATCGTTAATTGATGCTTCGTTGATTAGAAACATCAATGAACGTTGAATCTGCTGGAATGATTAATTGAGTTTCGAAACATCAGAAAGAACTTGTGATTAATGGTTTTTTCTAATTGCAGCTTTGCTGAAAAAAATCATCTTCCGATTCCTGAGTGAAGTCAAAAAGGGCGTAAAAAGTCGATTTGGATGGTAATTTAATCAAATAATCCTTGTAGGGAAAGTTTCATTCAGATTGATAACCTGAGTTTGCTATTTAATTCTAATGTATTAATTCATCTGTAATTTAATTAATAATTCCATAATAATAAGAAGTCCAATTCCTTACGAAAATTTCCTAGCTTTGCACAAATATTTGCATCAAAGTGTTGAAGGCTGCTGACTATATAAGGTTAAAGGCAATTAATACTGCTAAATTACAAGTTTGAATGTTATAGTGAAACAGTTATAAGGGCGAAGGAGTTGTATTAAATTAATGTTGGTTCCACAACATAGTCCAGCTCAGTGTATGGGAATTAAGCGAAGCGAGCAAAAATGGCAGTGCCTAACGAGTAAAACAAGAATATAAGAACTCACAACATCCGGTGTATACTCAACAGGAAAGTAAAAATTCTTGAAATGTAAGCCCTTTAATTGTCTCCATCTTCATCCCAGAGTATCCTTAAAAGAGAAGTGATCGTGCTATATTAAAGTATTACATTTTTGCAGGGTTTAATTTCTAAAATTAGAAGTGCCGGAGCCCTATGGAAGACCGTCAGGAAAGAGAAACAAGAGTAAATAAATGAATAAACATGACTATTAAAATCATTAATAATTAAAAAACTAAATAGTTAATTATTATCAAATTAATTAATAATTATTTAATTAATGTTTATTAATTATTATTCAACATCAACCAACTATTAATTATTAAATATTAATCTATTATTTAATTAATAATAAATGATTTATTAGTTATTAAAATAATTAAATAATTAAAGTAGTTACATAACTAAAATTAAAATTATATAAAATGTAAAGAGATAAATTAAAATTTAATAAGCGATTTTTAATAGAATCAGGAAAGTAAAAATTCTTGAAATGTAAACCCTTTAATTGTCTCTATCCCTAACAGAGAAGTGATCATGCTATATTAAAGGATTACTTTTTGGCAGGGTTTAATTTCTAAAATTAGAAGTGCCGGAGCCCTATGGAAGACCGTCAGGAAAGAGGAACAAGCGTAAATAAATAAACATGGCTATTAAAATCATTAATAATTTAAAAATTAAATTGATTTATTAGTTATTAAAATAATTAAAGTAGTTACATAACTAAAATTAAAATTAAATAAAATATAAAGAGATAAATTAAAATTTAATGAGCGATTTTTAATAGAATCAGGAAAGTAAAAAGTCTTGAAATGTAAGCCCTTTAATTGTCTCTATCCTTAAAAGAGAAGTGATCATGCTATTTTAAAGTATTGCGTCTTGGCAGGGTTTAATTTCTAAAATTAGAAGTGTCGGAGCCCTATGGAAGACCGTCAGGAAAGAGAAACAAGAGTAAATAAATAAATAAACATGACTATTAAAATCATTAATAATTTAAAAATTAATAGTTAATTATTATCAAATTACTGAATAACTATTCAATTAACGTTTATTAATTATTATTTAACATCAATCAACTATTAATTATTAAATATTAATCTATTATTATTTAATTAATAATAAATTATTTATTAGTTATTAAAATAATTAAATAATTAAAGATTGAAGTAGTTACATAACTAAAATTAAATAAAATGTAAAGAGATAAATTAAAATTTAATAAGCGATTTTTAATAGAATCAGGAAAGTAAAAATTCTTGAAATGTAAGCCCTTTAATTGTCTCTATCCTTAAGAGAGAAGTGATCATGCTATATTAAAATATTACGTTTTGGCAGGGTTTAATTTCTAAAATTAGAAGTGCCGGAGCCCTATGGAAGACCGTCAGGAAAGAGGAACAAGCGTAAATAAATAAATAAACATGTCTATTAAAATCATTAATAATTTAAAAATTAAATAGTTAATTATTATCAGATTAATAATTATTTAATTAATGCTTATTACTTATTATTTAATATCAATTAACTATTAATTATTACATATTAATCCATTATTATTTAATTAATAATAAATGAATGATTAGTTATTAAAATAATTAAATAATTAAAGATTAAAGTAGTTACATAACTAAAATTAAAATTAAATAAAATGTAAAGGGGTAAATTAAAATTTAATACAAGCGATTTTTAATAGAATTTTATGGCTAAAATTAAAATTTTCCAGATAAAATTTCTACTGAAATTGCTGTTCAGTTACATAAAAGAAGTGCCGAAACTTTCTTATTTTAAAGCACTGATGCACACCGGCTAGAATTAGGATTTACCCCGAAAACTAAGAAGTACCGGAGCCAGGCTTCGGTGTGCTCTAGCGCAATTTAAGTTTGGTTTATGTGATTACGGTAATACCTTGAGAGCTGTCTGCCTGAGGGGAGGAATGCCTTTATGCCTTCTAAGGGAAACTGGCTTGTATACACGTTACACATGGGGAACAATACAAAAACACCCATGAAGCCAGCCTATTTGCGGGGTTCGAACCTCGGATCAAACTACCAGTGTTCAGCGACTTTACCGCTCGGCCACTGACTTTACCGCTAGGCCTGCATTGCGTGTTGAAAGGACAGTAATACTACAGGCAATCACAAAAATAAAATGTATGAAGTTAAAGGGTGTAAAAACTTTTATTTCCGGACTAAAATACACATGAAAAACTTTTTATGATCAGAATTATCAAAGAAAAGTCATTAATACAATGTCTGGCTTCCACAAACTCGTTTTTACGACGCGAATAGATTTCTGAAGAAGAGAAAATTCGCTCATTCAGGTGTAAGATGCTCACTTTGCATCTGACATACAACTATGGAGTTTTTATTAGTAATTCTGATTCACGGTACTACCCAACACGATAGTGGTTAGTGACTATGTCTACGGTACCGAAGAGCTCGAGTTCAAATCTCCGAGAAGGCATAGATGTTTATAAATGTATACTGTCTATGCGGCATGGGGCTCTCCAACTATATGGCGAACCGAGAGTTCTGTTGTGTGGTATGGTGGAAAAGGAAGATAATTGCGATACCCACCGACACAGCCCCCTGGGTGTTCTCCTGAAAATTGGGGTGGAACTAAACGAAATCGTACTTTTATCCATGGACCTTAAAAGAAACAGACCAACCCAAATGGGTTTTCTCCCTCGTCTGACGCGTTCCCGGATGTCACCTTCATCACATCCGGAGGAGTAGGGACGATTTGCAGAAATTTAACAGTAGTCGCCTATTGCAGCGTGTATAATTGTCAAGAAAAAGCTGGTTGTAGCGCCTCATTTTACAAATCAGAATTTCTCCATATTCTTATTTTGCAAATGAGATTGATTTTTAAAAATGTAACATATTTATCAAGCATAATTTGCGTTCCAAATAATTGTAAAGCTATTGCGTGCTTTCAGGGCTGGATATTTTTTTAGCTTTTCCTATGTTGTAAGGAAATTTGTAACTACTTCTTTTAGGAAATAATATTTTAAATCTGAACTAATAGAAAATTTAAAACAGGCTGTTTTCTCTTGCAATTTTTATGCTTTTTATTGATGTAAATAAGTAAAAAGTACTAAAATATTTAAAAACGAATTTTTGAAAGTTTTGTTTAAAATTCTAAATTGTGCTGTTTTTTTAAAATTATAGATGAGTATTATAGCACAATTTCTATAAAGGAATTTTATTTCAATTATATTTCAGAATACATCATAATGATAAACACTTTTGACTCCTTAATTTTTATACATTTTAAAATCGTATTTAACCGTAATAATTAATTTTCCTTGCATTTTATAGTGATTATTTTTAAATTTATTTTTAGTTCTGCATAAGTTTTTTTTTAATTTACTGTTAATTTAATTTATTAGCTCGAAGCGGCATTTTGCGCTGTTTCACTATAAATGTCCGTGTTTCCTTGCAGCATGTTGTTACCAAATATTATCGCCCTGTATTATATTTAAAGAAATTAAATAATGAAGAATCTACACGAATACATGTATGTTTATCACACTGTGACAAAAACGACGGTATCTAGAGCCATCAAATGTTGAATAATGTAATCCTTCACCCGAACATGGGCATCTAGACGGCCGAATTTCGAATTTGTTTTAATCTATTTCATATTTTGTAAAACTTTAACGCATTTTTGATTAACAAACTCGACGAGTTCAAGCGAGCAATGGTAACACTCAATGGTACAATAACAAGCAATGGTATGGAAAATAACATTTTTATCTCCAGTACGGAAATTCTAATGATATGCTTTTTTCAAATGTATGCGGTTTACGGGTGAAGAACATAATACTCAATAAATATAGGTAACGCAAAAAACGTTGAAAAATAGTTCCTTTTGGGCGTAATATAAAATCTAAGTGCTTCTAGATTTTATTTTATCTTTTTTTTTCCCTTCATTACACGCAGAAAATTGTATGCTAAATTTTATGCGATTTATAAATTACTAAAATTAATAATCCACTTTAATGTTTATAATTTAATGATGATATAATCAAATAAATGACTGTATTGTAATATTATTATAGTTTGGAAAATCACTGTTCATTAAATTTAAAAAAAAAAAAATGAGATCTTTTTTAATTTTACTTTATTTATTTCAAAGGGTCACGTACTATCAATCTTATTTAATTTTACTTTATTTTTACGCAAAATTAAGTTTATAAATTTTGTGCTTAGAGTTTTTACCATTTTACCAAAGTAAAGATATTTGTACAAGAATTACGCGTGAAAAAAATGTGCGAAATGCAATAAAAAGTGCTTTAATGAGATATATTAAATCCTATTTGAAAAATACTGTGACTTTCATAATCTCATCACTATACAACGTATCATATTTAATAATTAAAAACAGTTATGTGATACAAACGCCATAGGTTTCAGTTGTTAAAGTAAACCAGATCATCCCTACTCTTTCTTCCGAACATGTCGGTGACGCGCGCCCCGCCCACTGAGTTAATACCGTTCATGACTTTTATCTATATGATGTCGAAGGCAGTTGCCAGCGACAGACGTAATGGTACAAAAATATGATTACGATTAAATTCGATTATTTATTAATTCAGCGTTCGTAAAAAATCCGGAAAAGTCTCTAGTTTGTGCTGCCATCTGTTGACGGAGTTCTGAATGAATTCCCTGAGGAAAAATCTGTCAATTTAAAAAAAAATGTAAGTAAAAATATTCTTCAGTTCGGAACCTTTTGGCTAAAGCATACCATCTAAACAAGAAGTGAAAACTTTACAATGATTATTTTCCAATTTCTCAATATTAAAAATTAATTATTAATTTTTAGCATTAAAAAAATATTTCAAAAAACTTCTTCCAGAAAACTTTGGATTGTAGTCTTTTAAATTATTTTCAGATATTCAACTATGCGATCCTCGCAGAAGATCAATATTTACGTCCTTTTGCTACATTCATGCTTAACACAGGTGATAATCACCCAACTTAAGCAGTCAAAGACCTCCCATGTGACCATGGACTGAGTGCATTTCACCTTTTTGGATCATCTAGTGCCGTCGACAAGGAATGTACATACTTGTATATATTTATAGCCTAATTAATTTACTGTATCATATTTATATCATGTATGAACACCTACTTTTTATTTAATACTCATTTTCATGTGCATTTTACTGTCATCTGGGCACTCCTACGTATGATGAACTCTGACTGCTAAGCTCCGCCCACTGCTCATGATTGGATATAACAACACTTTCACAATTTTTCGTGGTATTCTCTTACCAGGACTATTACTATTATGAGAAAAACAAGTGCTCATAATTCTACAGGGGTCATAAATGTTTTCTGCCCTAGGAAATGGCAAGGATTCTCGGCCGTCATGTGACATGATCAACTACTCGATTTTTATTCTCCATGTAAATACTTTTTCATATTTTATCAAGACTCTCAATTTTTGGTACTCTCATCTGGAACTATTTTTTTTTCCTTACTTGAAATTATCTTTGTCTGTGAACTCATCTAGCATTTGAATTATTTATTACATCACCGGCAAAGACAACTGATAAAAAGCCTGCAAATTCAAGGCCGGCTAGGCCCAGTATAACAGCGGTAAATGGACTGAATGGAATATTTCACCATTTGCACAACCTAAAAGGCTATATGTATTAAATACACACTCGTTAAAAATTTTTAGATTAAAAGGTGGTTACCGTTTTAATGATCAATATTTTAATTCAAAAATTTAGTGTAAAATTTGGGCCTGTTTAGGACAGATCACTCTCTTTATGTCTGGTCTTGTTTCACTTAGTTTTAATCGTAAAAATTAGGATCCACTTTTAATTTTGTTCTGTATTTATTTTTGAAATATGAGAGGAAATAAGATCCTTGTTCACACAAGCAGGTTGTGCAAAAAGGCAATAAAATACCTTTAAATCATTTTTCTCGGTTCAGCCAAAAGTTAACAAATGTGTTGTTTTTGAAATCTTCAGTTAGAATTCGATCACAGGAAATTTCTGTCAATTGTCCTTATTCACAAGATAAAATTTCAGATATATTTGAACAAAATGGGTTTCCAACCCAATTTTCTTTTTCATAATCCTCGGGAAAATACATGTTGAAATTATTTATTAATGAAAAGCAATGACTTTTAATGTGGGATACTAATTCCTCTTTTATTTCGAATTAATTTCGCATAGGAAAACTTTCTAAAAGTGGTAAAACTCTTATGATATTATTATTCAATTTTTTTATTATTAGCTGGAGTTTTTTATAATCGTATTTATATTATTTCTAATGGTAAACAAATTAGCACTTGTAATCCTAAATTTAATTCATTTAAATTTTTCAAAATATCAGCTAAATATGCTGAACGCACCAACCATAATTTACTAACTAAACAATTTTGCAATTCAAATTTTGAATCACACAGGAAAACTTGAATTTGAAGTTCAAAAAAGACAATTTAAAACGAGTTCCTGGAGTGTTTCTGTCGGAGGGATTTTAATTGAAAACTATTATAGTCTTCTAAACATTTCTCGCCAAAACGCCCGATGGAGCTTCGAAGTCTAGTCTCTGCAAGGAGGTTAGAATACATGGAGATGGCGTCTCTGCTTATTGCAGTATGAAGAAAGTGAAGCCAGGGGGAAGGCAATAAGCCACGAAACGCATGGAGGTAGGAAAGGGAGGAGGGGCCAACCCACGCTAAAAGGGAAGCACTGCTTTGAAGCTTGGGTCACCAGAGGGGGTGTTCTTTGTTTACATTCAGAAGCTTGCTTGACAAGATTCTGATAGTATTTCGACACACGACAGTTCCATAGAAATCGAAAAAGGGACACTCTCGCATGAAAGAAACATTCATAGTGTGATGGATAATAGCAATTTGTATAGTTTAGTGACATTTACGCAAAAATCACATCTTGGTTATTTTTCGATAACTAACAACAGCGATTTTGATTATGAATTTGTTTTATAAAATTCTAAGCTGTTGCACTACAAAAATATAGATTTTAAGAAAAATGTTATGCTTAAAGAATGAAAAATACCTTACGGTACATTTAAAATTGTATACGTCTTTCGATACCCTTGATAGAGTATTCGCTACTTTTATTTTATTTTCCAAACATCAAAATGTTTTAAATAAAACAAATTTTTTCACATCCATATATTATTGTAACATGTACCTTTTAAAATTTTTTAGAGGAGAGGCTTTACTGCTGCTCATTTTAAACCCATCGTTTTAATTTTATGTATCTGAAAAATAATCACTTTCGGCTTACACGTTTTATAAATATAAAATTATGCATGTTAAAATATTTGTAATTAGGCACATAGGTCAGATTAAGTTTTTATTAAATAGAGTAACGCATGCAAGGATGCTTAAAGAGAGAGATGCCATCCTGGAGGAATTTTGAAGAAAAACTGACCTTTGAGTGGGTATTAAAAATAATACTTATAATTTTCATTCAAATTATATTCATATATATATTTTATCTAAAACTTTCGGGTGTATGCTAAATTAGTGTAAATTACTTTACACGAAAAATATAGTGAATGCACAGAAATTAAAGATTTGCACATGCCGGAAAATGCTAAATAGGAAATATGTATGGGTATTTATGCATGTGCTTGCAAAAAGCATGTATCTGCCTTTGACAAAATACTTAAATATTCATTAAATTATTTATAAATGTATTTGAAATGAAGAATTTATTCACTTTTAAACAACTGTGAAAGTACTGTGAAGAAATCTAATTATTAAATGTATCTAATTTATAATGATTATAAATGTTATCTAAATATATAATAACCTTAATATTGAATTGTAAACATAAATTGAAATCCTGTTGACAAATACGTTATAAAACTATTTAAGCAAGAATTGTTCGTATTGGAAAGCAATCTGTTAAAAGGTATTGTAAATCAAATGCTATGAGATGCGCACTTAAGAATGTAATAAAGAGTTTTGGAATATGTATTGTTGAAATGAAGGGTAAAAAAAAAAAAATCTGATAAGTATAATTAAAAGAATTATTCCCCTTACATTTTATAATAACTCAGTTACAAGTTTTAAATAATACTTTAAAAAAAAAAAAAAAAAAAAACTTATTTTATTCTCTTTCAGAAATGTTTAGAGAAAGTCAAGTACTATTTAATACCTATTTAATTATTAGGAATTTAATTCCTAATAATTCTCTAATTTAAAATGAACTGAATAGAGCATTAATGTCATATTTAAGAAAGTATTTTAGGAAGAAGCTCTATAAATAGAAAAGAAATAATGCATAATTTTAATATTAATAATACAATAAACTTTGATCTTAATTTTTGTACCTTAACCGAATAAAACCGAATTACCTTAATTTTTTTTTTCTAATGTAATTAACCAAAACTTGTGAAAATATTTCATTCAAATTAAACCATTCTGAGAAAACTGTCCTGTGAAAAGTATAGCATTTAATTCCGTTCAGAATGAAATGTTGTTTAAAAATATGTTGTTTTCACATACTTAGGACTCTGAAGTGTTGTAGAAAAAGAAAATATATACATTTATATGTATATTTACGACGTAATTACAAAATATTTACATCCGAACGCGTCAAATCCCATAGAACTCAATGGTAAATGACCCAATGTTTTGGTCACCACGTAGGGATCGCCGGTGCTTCAGAGCAGGGTACGGGAGAAACCTGTTCAGGGCGACTCCATCTTACTTCCTACCTCCATGGTTAGAATACATGGAGATGGCGACTCTGCTATTGCAGTACGAAGAAAGTGAAGCCAGGGGGAAGGAAATAGGCCACGCCACGTGAGGGCAAGAAAACGATTACCTTACTAAGCGAAGTGAGATAAAACGCCAGCTGGTTTCAAGTTCTCAGTGTGTTTTCTGATTTTGTATGTGTAGATCTGAAAGGCCTAAAAGGCACTGAATTGTTACAGCGAAATAATATCGACATTTCCGACTTCATGTCCATGTAAAAGAATGTTTTAGAACGTGCGTAAACAAGTAGAACAATCAAAACCTGTGTTTCACATCCCACTTCAAGAAAGAGTCTGAGTATTTTCTTTGTGTATTTTCTTTGTACACGAAGAAACATATATAGTTCTCAGATTTACCTTTTCATAATAGTAATAAAAGTGATATTCGTAATTAACTTATATGTGATAGCAAAACGATAAGTAAACAAGGGGAGGGGGAGGGGCTAGCTCTCCATGGAAAAGAAAACAGTTTACTTTAATGTCTGATCATAATTACATTACATGTCTTACCTTTTACCATGTTTGCTTGCTTAAATGCTAATTGCTTATGCTTAGTGTTTAACTATATTTTATTTTGTGCTCAAGTAAATACATAATAACTGGATTTGATTTTTAGTCACATTTGTTGTGTGAGTTTTAAAATAACAACGTAAAGTTTACGTATTTCTATCATTGTTTATTCAAATTAAGTTTGGTTGATCTTTACAATATTGTAACTGGTAGTTTTGCGACATTTTGGAGGCGATAAAGGTTACTACCTGGGACTTTGGTAATAATGTGAGCAGTACAGTTCTGTGTACACAATACTTTTAATGCTAGCATACATTAATTAGATGTAGAAATTATTGCAATTACATAATGTAGAAATAAAATGAAATGGGGAGAAAAGGAAAGAGGACGTGAAGAATCTGCGATCCTTTATGACTACCAGGTACAAAATTGGGTGTGGTTAGAGCACGTCAATCTTTCTAAGCCACGACTACTTAGGGCATGCTTTCCCCCCTTTTTTGGCTTCACTTGGACTGCGTGGAGGGCATCTCCATGAGTTCTAATCTCCTTGAGTATCTGGTTTTCTGGAAAAATTTGAAGAATATCCTTAGCGTCTGTTCTCTGAGCAGCGGCGAGATGACAGGCATTAGCTTGGGAATCCCATCCATTTGCATCCGCCACTATCCGTATCCGTATCCTAGACACTAGCGATCAGACCTAATGAGGTCTTTTCCCAGTCAGTTTCGTACCCTAAAAAGAGAAAATATTCCAGAAGCAGTTCGCTTCTATTGGAGAAAGTGGCGCAGGAAAGAAATGTGCTGAATATCCAGAGTTAGAGTTAACATCTGCGCATGGGTGTCGCCATCTATTGGGAGTGTCAGTAAACCTCGAAATAAAATACTTCTGAGCTTAATTTTCATCTTCTGCGAAATTAAGGGTAATCTTCACTGCTTCAAATGCGATTGCTAATTTTTCTGTGCTGGATTTAGAGTTCTCTTCCTGCGATATTGTTCATGTCTTGAATAAATTGGAACACTTTAGGATCTTGAAATATAGAAATATTATAGAAATATAAAACTACTATAGAAAACTGTGTCTTATATACTTGCCAGGAGATCTTTCCATCATACGTGGATAGCTTCAGAGAGCACGAGCAGGGCATGGGTAAAAATTTAAAACTATCTGAATTGCTCCCTGCCGTCGCTACGAATTTCTTTAGAGTATCAACTTCTTTGGCGACTCTTTTTTCAATTTCTCCAACTATGTTTTCAGCCGTGTCAATTCTGTCTTCCACAGCTTCAAATTTGTTTTCTTTTCATTGGTGATTTCTCTTTTCATTTCCGCTTGGCCCACATTTATTTCTCTTTAACAGCTTTCCTTTCGTCGTTAACGGCTTTCATTTCTTATTTAGCTGATTCTTGACGGGCTTACAGGACCAGGTTTCATCTCTGCTTTAGCTGAATAGACGGTCCCTTCTGTCTTTTCTTGGAAGGCAGCAAATGCACTCATCAACTGTCTCAATTGTTTTTCCATCGCTTGTGTGACTGGCATTCAAATCCCACTTCTGACACCAAAACGTGTTGCGAGCGTACGGGTTCGTAATGAATGGAAAAGTCCGATAAAAATTTTTAAAAATTTATTCTAATCACAAGAAATATAACAAAACGCTTTATTATTCCTCAAAGATATTAGTACAAATTCACAATATCAAGCAATATAATCAGTAGCTATCTTTTAAGCTACTAAAACGTTAAATAGAACACAATGCAGAAAGCTAATCCGATCGAAATTTACAGCAGCTAAGTAAACAACAACAGCTCACAAAAACTCAGGTGAGATGTTCTCTCCCTGGTTGTTATAGCTTTTTAAATCGGCCGCACGAGACAATTCTAGCAATTTCTCGAAAGCAAAGAGTAGAATTACCGTTAGGGTTAACACACTAGTCAATCTCATTTATTTGAATTAAATATAAATTAAAAGAGATATTTATTTATTAAATGTTAAATGCACGTGCTCTTGTCTTTTTAATTTTCCGGGGTAGCTTTCTCTTAAAATTAGTCACACGCTGCACAGCACGGGGAAATAAAGCAATTTTAATTATAATTTCACTGAGATTAATTATTTAAATGCAAAATTCGTAACAATATAGATAAGATGAAAGAAATATAATTTATTTATTAATATATAACGAAAGGGAAGCTTACTCTGTTTGGTGAATGCAAAACTGACAAAATTCTTTTTTAACTCAAGTTATTCTTTTTCGCTTTGGATGAAATTGAATTTTTGGGCATAAGTTTTGTTTCAAGGAATTAAAAGAATTTTATAATCAAATATAATCGAAGAAATTGCTGACCACCAACTTTTTCGTACTATCTCGTGCTTTTAAGAATTGAATATTATTTTACGTTGTGCTTTAACCTCTAATCGCTTGTATAATTTGAATACACCTGCTTTGGTTCTTTGAAAAAAAGCGGTGGTTTGGAAAATATATTATTTCACTATTTGCTTTTTGGTTTAGTTGTTTTAGAATGCTATTGGCTGCGAAATGTATTCGCGTTTAGTTTTGGAGCTTTGATTTGCAACATGGGCAATTAATTTTAAAATGACTGAAATTGAAACAAAAACCATTTTCCCAAAGAAATATGCTTAAACCAGCACGACTTTTCAATTGACAATCAATAAGCAATTTGAGAGTTCGAAAACTTTAACGAAAAATGAAGTTAGGCCAGATAAAATACCGAGTTACATTTTATTTTGGAATTTATATAGCGGCATTTAGCATTAAATAAATTCCTGAATGAAACAGTACTCGGGTTTATGTCTAGCCTAACTTCATTTTTTTTCGTAAAAGCTTCCAAAACTCTCAAATTGCTAGTTGTACGTGAATCGAAAAAACATACTGGTTTAATTATATATTTTTGAGGAAAGAGATATCCAGATAAGAGTTTCTAAATTTTGTTAAAATTTCCCCGAATTTTGAAAGTGAATTGCTGTCCCTAACAATACAAGTCAAATTTCCAAAACATTTTGGGAACGCACTTGGCAACTAAATGAATTCTAGACATCTTTAGAGAGAAAGGAAACAACAATCTAACACAGCGGTTTTCAACCTTTCTGCCAAAGGCGTACCATCTAATAAAAATTGAAAAGCACTTACTACCACGACTACATTTTAAAATGATTATTTTTCAATTTCTCAATAGCAATATATATATACATATATTGCATAACGTATTGGTTATTTGTATTAAATATGCACACATAAATATATTAGATTAAAAATTGATTATAGTTTTAAGTATCAAAATTTAAATTATGTTACTTTTATTCCAAAATTCAGTGTGAGATTTGGGCCAGTTTAAGAGAGCTCATTTCTGGTTCTATTTCACTTACATTTAACCATAAATTAGGATCCACTTTTAATTTTGTTCTGCATTTATTTTTGAAATATAATACGGAAGAACAGCCTCGTTCACATGAATAGGTTGTGCAAAAAGGTAATAAATATTTAATACCTTTATTTAAAATACCTTTACATTTTGGGGGGGAAGGGGGGTTGTTGAGCCAAACGTTATCAAGTGTGTTATTGTTGAAAACTTCAGTTAGAGTTCGATCACAAGAGATTTCTGTCAACCGTTCTTTTTCTTCACGAGAGAAAATTTCAGATACTTTGGGACAAAATGGATTTCTAATCTAATTTATTTTTTCATAATCCTCGAGGAAATACATGTTAAAATTATTTATCAATGAAACACAATGATTGTTAATATCAGATACTAATTTTTCTTTTATTTTCAAATTATTTTTGGTTAGTAAACTTTCTACAAGTAGTAAAAAGCTTAAAATATTATTATCCGATTCTTTAATTATTAGCTCGAGGATTTTTATTAGTGCATTTATTTTATCTCTAAAGGTAAACAAATTACGCTCTGCCTTGTAATCCTAAATTTAATTTTTTTAATGTTCGAAAAACATCGGCTAAATATGCTAAACGTGCAAGCCATAATTTCCTAAATAAACATTTTAATAATTCAAATTTTTTAGTCACAGAAGAAAATTTGACAGTATCACCGACAGCATATAATAATGACATACATGACATTAATAACAATGAATCTTAAATAGAATTTTAAGTCTGTTAGTGATGAATACCAAGTACAGTCAAAAGTCGTTAATTCGGACACCCATAATCCGGAATGATCTATAATCCGGACCTCAAAGCTAAAAACTTTCTGCGCATGCGTGACGTTCAAGCATGCGCATAGGCGTTTGCGCGTGCGCGTAAGACCTTTACGGCTGCGAATATACATGTGCGCATGCGCATAATACGTTTACGCATGCGCGTTTAATGTAAAACGGACGGTATAAGCTAAAACTATCTAATTATTTATTTCAGTTAATGTTGCATATTGCGTTGTTCCTTAATCTTCGAATTGGATCCGGTTTATTATTTTTTGCAGACTGTTAGAGCAATTTTATAAAAGTAAGTTTGAACTTCCGATTATGTCAAATAGAATTTCCGATATATATTTACTAATACGTAAAGGATATACAAAGCGAAAGTATTTTTCGAAATCCATTAAACAGAAAGTGGAATTGCTGCAAAAAATGGATAAAGGCATATATCCTTTGATTATCTAAACATTTCGAAATATGTTTATCAATTTCACGCTGCTCTGCGGGGGGAGGGAAACAACACGGCACGCAATGAATTGGAAGTTGATCTGTCAGCACTATCCTTATCTTCAGAGCAGATGTTTTTATTTTATTTGGCTTATAATTCTTTACTCAATGTAGTATTTCATCTCGATGTATTCTGTCTTTGATATGATTTAAATCAAGCTCCTTGTCATTATAATTCGCTTCCGATAGTGAAGAAAGTGACTCAGAGGTTATTGAAAACGAAAAAATTTCGATTGACAAATTAGTCGGTACTCTCGACACAGCAATTAGAAAACTAAGTATTATCACATAAAATGGAGCAAATTAAACAACTTACATTGAAAGAAATATTTAATAAAGTAAACAAATAAATATTTAGCTTTTTCTTTTTGTAAATTTTGATACCCTTTAGATCATAATTGCTCTTTATTTGATATTTTTAATTTTATAATTTCTGCATGTCATCTTACCAGATTTAAACTGATGATCTATAATCCGGAATCGCCGAAGTCCCGACGAGTCCGGATTAACGACTTTTGACTGTATTTCAAAATAACCTACAGCATATAATAATAAAATGCATGACATAAATCACAATGAATCGTATCCTCCCTCTGTCCCAAATTTGTTGCTACATTAGAATACTGATTATTGATACTGAAGACTTTATGATTTTCTTTGCACATTTTCCAGAAATTTCAGGGTGCTACGTTATCAATCAACAACTTTACTTAGCATTTCCTCCTTAAATCAGTACGAAATTAGTTTCAAAAATCCAGCTTTCGCACATCCCTAAGCCACGCCCATTTTGTAAGGGCTCTTCTATAGTCCTTAAAAGCTTCAGGCTAATTAAATGCAAATTCAATGATCTGCCTTGTCTATACGAGCTAGTGCCTTAGAAATTCTTCCACGATAGCATCCCTCACCTTAGGCAGACAGCTGTCGAGGCTTTGCGTTAATCACATAAACACGATCTTTCTGAAATACGGGTGGTATAGTCCTTACAGAATAGGGTGTGGCTTAAGAGCGTGAGAACCCTCTAAACTTGCGGCGATAAAATTGTCCCAAAATAAGTGCTGAATTTGTGGAAAGTAAAAACTGAGAATTGAAACCTAGTATGCAGCGTTACATTCCTTGTAGTACACCTTATAATTTTATTGATGTCCATCTGCTAAACTGCATCAAAAATTATTTATGATTCAACCTACTTGAAATGCAGCACCTAATTTGGGACAAAACGTTCGACCTAAGTGTAGCAACTTGTTTGGGACGGAGAGAATATAAAATTTTGAGACTGCTAGTTTTGAATACCAAGTATTTCAATATCATTGACAGCATATTTTAAAAAATAAACCATATATGTATATATATATATATAATTACACACACATATGTATATATGTGGATTCAACATCAATCTGTATTAATTCAAGTGCAACCACAAAACACTCAACCAGGTAGACACAAATTCTTGCACAACATATAGATACATCACACTAATTAAAATAAGGTATGCTCTTTAAATTTTTGAAGTTAGTACAGACAGCATTCAAATGTTTCTGGATCAAAGATAACAAATACGTGAGCTAAAAAGTAATAAATTTCGTAAAAAAACTAACGCTATGATAAACTTAACAGTATGATAAAAAAAATTGTGATATATTTATTTCAGGAAGACGAAAAAATGACATGAAGCTGAACACAAGTACACACACACATTAAGAAGCTTCTAAAGAGTTTTAAAGCTTTAAAATTTTACATGATGATGGCTTTTTTTTTAAGAAATTTTGTATTATGTATTTGTATTAAATCTGTATTCCATGAAACTGATGGAAATGCTATCCGTCCAACAGTTATATGTTGCGAATAGTTGTTTAAAAATAATCGTAAAAATTTTTTTAAAAGGAAGAAAACTTTACAGTATAAGCACGCATGTTACTATTGGTTACAGCAGCACGTTCTAATAAAATTTTTGTTAGTAACGAGCCACATTACAGATAGAGAACGTATAGCAAAAGTGTAGCAGAATGCGAGCGCCACCTAGTGATGAATTTCACGAAACTGGGAACCGGAATTTCGTTCAGTCTGGGCGGCCTTGAGTATAAGTTGGCCTTGGTAACAGCAAATCATTAAAAAGAACTGTTTCAGTTCACTGCGCAAATGGTTCCGATCTGATCCCTTAAAAATGCGGTTGTGGTTATCCCTAGTTGGGAACATCTACTCTAGATTTAGAATTTCTAATGCTATATTTCAAACATCAAATTTTATTGCATTGTTTAGATGTATCGGTGCATCAAAAAACTGTATTATTGTGATTATTGTGATTTCCATTGAAAGATGATTCGAAATTTCTTTTCTATTAATTGCTTTTAACGCTGATAAAACAATATTCACCTTTCTCTCTTTGCGTTTTTAACATTATAAGAAAAAAATCTTATTTCATTTTCCACCGCTTTCTATATAAGTCGATCCCATAAAATATTTCGAAAACATGGGGTTACTCTTAAAATATCACATTGCCATTCTTGTAAAACGCGCCACAATTGGTTGCGTTATCTTTGAAATTGTTCGAAGTATCAATTTTCAATCTATATTACCCCTAGTGTATTTTTTTTTGTGTGTGTGTGCATTCACGGCGGTTTGTTAATTAGTGTGCAGAATAGACTACCAGGACGCATTTTTTTTCTCCTTAAACGCAATTTCTGTTTGTATTAAATTTCCAAATTATTAAAAAATACATTTTCCACAGGAAAGAAGAGCGTGTAATTTACATGCTATTAATTCTATTGAATATGTATACACATATTACATGGGCTGTTATATATGTTTCTGGTATGAAATTTTATTCAAACGCTAATTTGTCTTTTCTTTCTTGTTAAATTTGTTCAATGAATTTTTATTTAAATGGCTTCTATTCGCACCGATGTTACTGAAAGTAGATCAAAAATGCTACAATACATGCATTGTTGTAGATGTTTCCATTTTCAGCTTTTTTTTGAAGGACTTTTTGATGTAATTTTTGATAGTTTCTCTTTATATTTATTTACTCTTAAAAAGGAAATGCAGAAACAAACGAAGGTTCTAAAGTCGAAATTATTTCCAGCTGATTTTGAATTTTAATTAATAGGAAAAAAAAAGTACTTATGTATTATTCTTATGACCATGAAAGTAAACTCCTTTGGAGCCATGAAGGTTGGCAGAGATACCACCAACGTACTGCTAGTCTTTCCTGCGAAACCTTAAAGAAACTGAAACAATCAATAATCTCTGCGATTTGCAGGTTAGGTTAGGTATAAGTGCAGGGGCCACTTATTATTTACCCTGAGTAAGTAGGCAGTTAACACAAATAAATTAAATTTAAATGGTTGCTATTTCCGCAGCTGTTTACGAAAGTGTATCTTGCATAAAAGATATGTGCAACTCTGTGAGTTTGCTTTCGCACAGTTTTTGTCGACCATTCTGGTAAAACACATTCGCGTTTGTAAAATTGTTGAAAGTTTACCAGAGTTTACTTTCCAGCCTCGAGACCTCAATTAAAGTTATTTCTGCTTTTATGCTCTTGTTCCTGTTTTATACTGTTTATTATTACTGTTTATTTATTGTTTTATTGTTTAGGAACTTTTTCCCAAAGTTCTTTTGCTTTCCGTTCTTTCAGTTGTGTCCTGTCTTTCAGTTCAGTCCTGTTCTGTGTTGCTCATTTGCTTATGACGGCTATATGGCTAATAAATGGCTATAAAGCTATGTGGCCTATATAGCTATATGGCTCAATATTATGGCTAATAATCATAACGCATCGTAATATATGCAGGAAAATCAGAAAAGACAAAAATTTCTTGTTAAAGGCGAATGCTACTGGTATTAAATTACGAGACTTTGAAATGTATATTGCAATAAACTTGCTATTTCCCAAAATGGCATCTAAATTACATACCTGATCGGTGCTGCTTTACATATATACGCAGTTACATGTGAAGCTATGTTTTTAATTTTAATCAAACAATAATATATTTGTTAATGTTGTAATATCTTGTTATTTAATAAATAAGTATAATTATTTTTGAAGTGGCAACGCCATATTTGTATCAAACTGTTACTCAGCAACCAGAGATATTGTGATATTGTTAAATAAAGATTACGATTCTGAAGATTTTACAGCTAGGAGTAGGATGAAAATTTTACCACTTAAGAATTGTATAAAATTTGTCTATCACCGTGAACTAGAAATAAAATTTATGTTCTACTAAGAAGATTGTCTGTTTTGTAAATTACTGCAAAATACATTACAGTCTTAATAAATTGGAGGTTCCACCGAGATACTGGAAATTAGGAGTGAAATTATCAATTTGATGGTGCTGGTCTCCTAATCCCAGAAATTTGCTGAATTTTTTAGCACAAGTTTGCTAATACCAATTGCTGAGTTTTTTTATTTCAAGGAGAAATGGATGTAAGAAGTCTGCCGTTTTAAAGCCAGATTTGAAGCAGATCATTCAAAGGTTATCTTCTGTGCTTCCATAACTTGCGTCCGAGCAAAAAATCTGTCAAAACAGGATACTGCTGATCTCTGAAGATAAGAATAACTTTTGGTTTCTTTAAAAAGCTTTTATTGAATTTTAATAGATTGTTTCAGAATTAGAGTTTATCGTGTAAAATTTTGTTTAAAATAACTGACCCCAAAATTATTCAGCTTAAATTTATAATTGATATTCGTGGTAAAGAAGTATTTTGAAATTATTATTTATACTTTACTTTTATTTGTATTGAAATTTTATGTTGATAAATGATATGTGTAAGCCATCCCGGCATTTATAAAAAAAAAAAAGAACTGCTAGCTGAGTTTTTGAATTTGTTGCCAAGTAGGCGCGTGAAAATAAGTAATAATGTCAAACTGATGTAGAGTGAATTGATTATACTGCAGAATTGGCAAAGTTCTCGCCATCCAGGCGCGTGGTAGATAGTAACGTCATCCCGACGTATTACAGATTGTATATTCTAAAAGTTGTATTGCCAAACTGGCAAAAATTGTTTTCGTTATCGCCAACCAGGCGTGGAGATATATAGTAAAATCGTCAAACTGACGTTGGTAAAATTCCATTGTATTGCCTAACTGGCAAAGGTGTTTATATAGTTATAGCTAACGAGGCTTGTGAATAGTCAGTTAAAACATCAACCCGACGTAGTATTATTAAATTATTTTGTGCCAACCTGGCAAAGTTGTTTAAATAATTCCAATTGGTTAGTGTGAATTTCGTATTCGAGAAATTAAATCTCGCCAGAAATGATATATTTTTAATACAAGTAAGAGCTTTTAGATTGAATTTCAAAAGGAAGCCTATCAAAAGTAACTTGTGTCAACATGTCATTCTTAGCTAGGAGTAAAAAACAGGATTTAAAAGTACTAGCAGAAGAGTTAGGTTTAACCGTGAAAACTGAATTTAAGATTGCTCAGTTGCATAAACTGATTACTGAAAGTCCCGATTATGATGAGGAGTTTACTCGAGAGCTTCTGGCTGCAATTAGAGAAGAAAGGGAACGAAAAGAAGAATGCGAAAGAGGAGAAAGAGAAAGAGAAAAGGAACGCGAAAGAGAAGAAAGAGAAAGAAGAGAAGAACGCGAAAGAGAAGAAAGAGAAAAGGAACGCGAAAGGGAAGAAAGAGAAAAAGAACGCGAAAGAGAAAGAAGAGAAGAATGCGAAAGAGAAGAAAGAGAAAAGGAACGCGAAAGAGAAGAAAGAGAAAGGGAACGCGAAAGAGAAGAAAGAGAAAAGGAACGCGAAAGAGAAAGGGAACGCGAAAGAGAAGAAAGAAAAGAAGAGCTTGAAAGAGAAGAGCGAAATAGAGCCTTTGAGCTACAGAAACTTCAGCTGGAAGCAATGGCTGCCACAGCACAGCCGGCAGAAACTATGCAGTTACCTGAGCAGCCTTTAAAAATCAGAATTCACGATGTCATGCCACGTTTCAACCCTAAAGAAGATGAAATAAGTTTATTCCTGGTGTTATTTGAGCGTCAAGCTAAAATAATGAATATACCTGCTGAAAATCAAGTGACTCAACTTATTTCATTACTGCCTCCCGACATTGTTCAGCTTATTGCTAGAGAACCAGAAGAGGAAGCGAAAAAGTATGAATATGTAAAAACTTTACTGTTACAACGATTTAAATTGACTGCGGAAAAATTTCGACAACTATTTAATAAACACCAAAAATCTACTGAAAGTACTTGGTATGATTTCTACTATGAATTAAAAAATTATTTAGAAGGATGGCTTAACGGATTAAACATTAAAACTTTTGAACAGCTAAAAGATCTCATGCTGGTTGATCAAATAAAAAAGCGTACTTCTCCTGATTTCAAAGAACATTTTATGGATCAATGGACAACCATCATTTCACCTACTGAAATGGTTAAGAAAATTGAAGATTTTGAAGATGTGAGAAAAACAATAAAACCGAAATTTTCTACCAATCAGACTGAGAAATTTAACAAAGGATCATTTAAACTGCGTTATGATAATTTTGTGAAAAAAATAGAGCATCCGCCTCATTTTAAGCATTCTGATAGATGGGATGATTCAAAATACAAGAAAGATCATCAGCAAAGGAATCAGTTCCAAAACAAAAACCAAGAAAATTTATATGACAAAAGATATCGACCACGTTGTTTCGAGTGTGGATCATATGAACATTTTAAGCCTCAGTGTCCTCGCTTAAAACCAAATGAAAAGGTAAATTGCGTATCTTCAAATGATGATTTGTTAGAGACATATACAATTAACGGTTTAGTGAATGGGTACGAAATGCCTATTCTTCGAGACACAGGAGCAACTGTTGATGTTATTTCTCGAAAATACGTAGATAAAGCAAAAATGACTGGAGATCATGTCTGGGTACAATATCTTTTAAATGACCATTTAGTGTGTCTACCGTTAGCGGAAGTTGAAATTAATTGCGAACTTGGTCATATAAAGACAAAGGCAGCTGTTGTTACAAATGATCCCGGAAGATATGTATTGGGTAACAAAACTGCACAATTGTTCAAAAATAAATCATTCTTAAATTTAGAAAAAATAAATGCGGTTATGACACGATCTCAAGTAAAAAGATCTCATGAAGATGACCGAAGCAGAGAAATTGAAATGGAGAAACTAGAAGAAGTGAAGTTTATTGAAACTAATGACGATATTTTACCGCAAGCTGATGAGGAAGACAAGGAAATTAAGAAAGTGATTAATGTTAATTCAAAGGAATTAATTGAATCTCAGCATCAAAGCAGAGATCTAGCGTCATTACTTAACGAAGCTAAAAATGAAAATTTCAGCAAGACAAATGATTTCGGATTGTAAAGTAAAAGAAAACGGATTGTTGGTGAAAAGGAAAATAGATAAAAACGGAAATGAAAGGGAATTAATTGTTATTCCTGAAAAATATAGGAATCAAATAAAGTCATTATGTCATGATAGCACATCTGGACATTTAGGCGTCGTGAAAACTAAAGATAGATTAACAAGATACTTTTACTGGCCTAATTGCTATAAAGAAATAGAAGAGTATGTTAAAACTTGCGATCCATGTCAAAGAGTGGGAAAATCTAATGATAAAGCCAAAGCACCTTTGACTTTAGTACCAATTATTGCAGAAGTATTTTCAAAAATTAACTTTGACGCATGCGGTCCTTTACCAACAACACCGAATGGCAATAGATATTTAATTACAGCTATTTGTTTAGCTTCAAAATATCTGGATGCTGTACCTGTTCCTAATATTGGCACAACGTCAGTAATTGAAGCCATGTTACAAATATTTAGTAGAATGGGTTTCCCGAAAGAAATACAAACTGATTAAGGTACCTCCTTTATGAGCAATCTAGCCATAGAATTTGTAGAAAAATTTGGAATAAAAGTGACTAGAAGCTCAGTACACCATCCGCAGAGCAACCCTGTTGAAAGATTTCACCGAACAATCAAACGAATTTTAAAAGTTTTATGTATCGAAGCAGCCCCTGAGTGGGAGAAGCAAGTTCCCGCAGCTCTATTTGCTTTAAGAACAATAACGCACAAGAGTACGGGATTTACACCTGCAGAATTAGTATATGGTCGAAATCTTAGAACACCTGTAACATTATTATATGAACAATGGATGAATCCTAAAGACGAAGGAAATAATGTTGTTGAATACGTTTTTCAATTGATAAATCGGTTAAAAAGATGCAAAGAGCTGACTACAGATAAAATGCTGGAAATGCAAACCAAAAGAAAGGTGTGGTACGATCGTAAAGCTATAAAAAGAGAATTCTCTGAAGGGGATTTCGTATTAGTTGTATCAACGAATAAACCAAACAGACTAGCAGTTGAATGGAAAGGTCCTGGGAAGGTTGAGAAGAAATTATCCGAAACTAATTATGTTGTGAGTTTCGAAGAAAAAAATGACTTTAACCAAGTCTACCATGTTAACATGCTAAAACCCTATCATAGACGAGCAGAATCGGTTAACCTTATGATTACAGAAGATCAATCTGAAATTGATGATATGGAGGAAAATTTCCCAACAATTGACTCTGAACCAACATTGTTCGATTTTTGAGGACATCAAAGAAAACAGCTCCTTAAGTGATAAGCTAAATGAACAACAGATTCAAGAATTGCATGATATGCTGCTGAAGTTTTCAAAAATCTTTTCTAATAAACCTCGAAAAACTCATTTAATAACGCATGATATTCAATTGACAGAAAACACCCCAATCCACTGTAAACCATACAGAATGTCTCCTAGACAAACGGATATATTAAAAACAGAAATTGATAAAATGCTTCAGCATAAAATAATTGAAATAGGAGATTCAGATTACACTTCTCCTATGATTTTACTAGAAGTAGCAGGGAGGGATCCAAGACCTTGTATCGACTATAGAAAATTGAATAAATTGACTAAAACACAATTCTTCCCCTTGCCTAACATCGAACAACGAGTAGAAACGGTAGCAGGCGCAAAATATATAACTCTTTTGGATTTAACAAAGGGATACTGGCAAATACCTTTAACACCTAATGCTCAAAGATTAGCCACTTTTGTTACAAGTTTTGGCACATTTAGACCTCTACGGATGCCTTTCGGACTTAAAAATGCACCATTTTCATTTAGTAAAATGATGGCCGAAATCCTTCACGGTTGTGAAAACTTTGCTGTTCCATATTTAGATGACGTGGCAATCTTTTCAAACACCTGGGAAGAACATCTAAGTCACCTGAAAGCCGTTTTGTCCAAAATAAAGGACGCTGGTTTAACTATTAAACCAATAAAATGTAAATTTGCTCAAGATAGAGTAAAATATCTAGGACATATTGTAGGTCGTGGTATAAGAATGCCAAGTGAAGTGAAAGTAAAAGCTATTCTTGATTTTCCAGTGCCATCCACAAAAAGTCAAGTCAGAGCATTTTTAGGATTAGCGGGATAGTATAATCATTACATTCCCATGTTCTCATCTATCGCAGCACCTTTAACAGAAACTTTGAAAGGAAACTTAAAGAGAAAATAAATTGGACAGAAGAGTGGACAAAAGCATTTGAAGAGCTAAAAAAGAAACTGTCTCAAAGGCCTATACTACATGCACCTGATTTCAATAAGGAGTTTATTTTGCAAACTGATGCGTCAAACTCTGGTATGGGTGTCATTTTAGCTCAAAAAGATGAACGAGACAATGAACATCCAGTATTATACCTCAGTAAGAAGTTTAGAGAAACTGAAAAAAAGTACTGCACCACAGAAAAGGAATGCGCCGCCATAATATTTGCTGTAAAGAAACTTCAATGATATTTAGACGGGCGTACTAAATTCCTCATCATGACCGATCATAATGCCTTAGTTTGGCTCAAAAATAATGTGAGTCTAAATCCACGACTTATGAGATGGGCACTGGTACTACAACCTTACAATTACACGATCGTTCATCGAAGTGGTAAAAACCATAAAAATGTAGACGCATTAAGTCGTACTCCCTGGCCTGATTAAATAATTTGTTTCTCTATGTAGATAAAAAAATATTTTGTTCCTTCCTCTCTTCCTCAGTGTATCTTATTATGTTATATCTTGTATTTAAATTCTGTATTGTGCTAATATTGTTGTTTTGAGGAGGAAAAAAAAAAAAAAACGTAAACTTTAATTTATAAAAATATAAATTAAAGTTTATCTGGAGGGGGGAGAGGTTGTAATATCTTGTTATTTAATAAATAAGTATAATTATTTTTGAAGTGGCAACGCCATATTTGTATCAAACCGTTACTCAGCAACGAGAGATATTGTGATATTGTTAAATAAAGATTACGATTCTGAAGATTTTACAGCTAGGAGTAGGATGAAAATTTTGCCACTTAAGAATTGTATAAAATTTGTCTATCACCGTGAACTAGAAATAAAATTTATGTTCTACTAAGAAGATTGTCTGTTTTGTAAATTACTGCAAAATACATTACAATGTTTTGCTACTTTTATATTAACGTTATTATATTATAATAATATCCTATTATAATAGTTTTATTCTCCAAAAAGAAATGAAGAAAGGAAAGCAAGTTTGGAAACAGAAAGCTTTCGGAGTGGAATTTTAATTTGTTTTAAGAGTAAACAATCAATTTCACGAAATGATAGATGGAGAGATAAGTTTATTAGGTTTCACATTACCAGTAATTTTACTTGTGGTATACAAGTAGACATGCGGAGGGTTAGTTATACAGATTCAATATTCAGTGTTCTATTACACATTCGGGAATTCAAAATCTTCAAATAACGCCATCTGTTACAGTTCACACTTGTTATAACAACTTTTATTGTCTCACAAAATTAAACATACAAACTATAGACGTAAATACTTTTGAGTTGATTAAGAATTGAACATTCGATCCTCAAATCCTGGAATTAAAAGAGTCTTGAAAATAATTCTCTTTTTAAGAACATATCTTGCATTCTTACACATCTGCTGATATTGACTTTTTATCGTCTTCATGTTACAAAAATATTTAGATTTTAAAGGCATAGGTCAGCGTATTATTGAATTTGATAGATTGCTGCATAGCTTTCTTCAAATGCTACGAATTTTGTGCATATGTAAATAAATTTAGTGAAATTCTATTTGAAATTGTAGCATTTTTTGAATAATGTAACATGAAATGCTTGAAAGAGACGATGCTATACCGCAAAAATAAATTACAGGGGTAAGTCTATTTAACATTGAGTAAATGGCTAAACTGATCTCGTCAAGCTTGTTATGGTTTGGATATTAATTTTGTTGCCAAATTTGGCAAGAACTCGGAAACAGTCACCATACTTGAAGACTATGTGACGACATTTTTCTTAAATCCCTGTATAACTGCAATGGGTATTGTAATTGATTAACTGTAATTGATAATCTATGTACTTTAATTGTAGCCGAGATAGTATTCCTTTCCTTGATAGGAATGTATCTGAAAAGGCACTTGAAACCAGCAAATCCAACTTGGTGTCATTTCCCCTGCAACCGTGACAGCTCTCGTGATCAGGGAAAGGTTATATTTCAGGCCCCTTTGTTAAGTAATGAATGACAAGGAGGAGGTATTTGTCTCCATGAGATGTCAAAGGCGATGCATTCAAAATGCACTACCACATTGTAACATTGCAACTTTCCTCGGTTACATTTCTTCGGCACTTTTCGACTCGCGCAAGCATTCAAAGATTAACACTATTTCTGCCCTTTAGACTTTTTATTACACCAGCAGAAGCGCTCTCGAACTTACCAGGATACCACTTCGAAATCATAAAGACTGCATATAAAGTCTTCATTATTCCGAAGTGGTACCCTGTTGGACTGCTATGTGATTCTTTAACAACATTCGGGGTGTTGGAAGTATAAGCTGATACTGGAATGTGTTTCTAAATTCGGGTTTAAGGCACCATTACGAATATGGAGTATGTCCTAGACAGCCCAATATTCGTTTGTCATATGAGCATAGATCTTAACCCCTTCCTGTAGTCGACGCAGAGTTTCTGGTAAGAGTCTATGTAGCTACTGGCTAGGATCTCTACCTAGGCAGTCTTGGCTACGAGGGATAAAATTCATGAGTCAGGCAGTTCTCGACGATTTGTGGGGAAGGGTTTATCCTGACCTATCACGGGTCCGGTGGCGTTAAGTCCTCGTTAACTAGGGTATCAGTAGCTGAATAGTACCTGGACCATTGAGCAACCAGTCCATGCTGTCTTCAGTATTTTTGCAAAGCCCGGAAGGAGGGGCAGCGCACGTAGTACTAGTGGGTAGTATCATAACGACCAGCCGAAAAAACTTCAGTCAATCATCCTACCCCGCAGTGGTCTCTGTTCACTGGGATGGTGGACTTAGCTAATCAGTTAGACCCACTTCCTATTTGAAGTCAACTTTGAACTTCATGTCTTCATCTTCCAACTGGACATTCCTAACTTCTTCGTTACTCCATGGTTTTGGGTCCGATGAGATTAAATTCGTAACCTAAAGTAGCACAGGATTAAGCATTTCGTATTTTGCATCGATCAAGAAACAATATAGGCAGCATTTCTGGTAAGAGTCTACTAGATAGAGAGTCGGTATTTAGGTTCAAAATGCTTCCCATGTTGATAGTTATGCCACATTCTTGGAGTCTCTATATCCGTCTGGCTATTTGGCCTACAGGATTCTTGAAATTTAATCTCCAGGTTAACGCAGCTTATTCTATGCGGAGCAGAAATATGGGTCCGTGACACTTAGCAGAAAACCACTTAACTGACGGGACACTTAACCGACAGGACATTTAGCCGACACGAACACTTAGCTGACACTGACAGTTAGCCGACAAGACATGTAGCGGACAAGGACACTTAGCCAACAGGACAGTTAGCCGACACAGACAGTTAGCCGACACGAACAGTTAGCCGACAGGACATTTAGACGACAAGGACACTTAGCGGACAGGACATTTGGCCGACACAGAGAGTTAGCTGTCAGGACATTAAGCTACGGGACACTTAACTGTCAAGACATTTAGTCAACAGGATACTAAGCCGACAGTGACGTTTAACTGGCGTTAACCCAATAATTGTCTAAACTTATTATCAATTACAAAATTTCTCGACTTCTCCATAAGTTCAATATTTAAGTTATTTTTTCACCTATCACTAAAATTCATTTTTCGATTCTTATAGATCTCATATGTGCTTTTGATTATTCTGTTAATTTACCATTGTTTGATATGTATCGTGCTGTTTGCTATATATTGGCCAAAATGAAAAAGCGCTGAAATTTCTCGTCAGGGAATATAAATTAAATTTCGAAAGGAAAAAATAATTTTCTAAGTACGGCGACCACTTAATTACATTTAGGATCTTCAAAAATTATCCGTAAAGCTTCTTCATTAAATCAACTGTGTTTTTTGAACACTTTCACATCATTAATAACTTTTCTTGTTTACTTAACGATATTAATTTTCCAATCTCTCTCTTCCAAATTTCTAATACCTTTACGTTTCATAATTATTTTCCACAATGCATCATGTTACATTCTTTTCTTTATAAAATCGTTTCGCTCCTCCCACAAATAAAATTTCCTTTCTCTGTCATGAAAAATCTAAATAATGCAATAAAAATTATTGTTATTCTTGAATTGTACTTTTTATAGAAACATATGGTGGGGTAGGGTTAGTTTCCAAATATATATTATTTTGTTATTAGAAACAATTAAAAAAAAAGTGCATCAAGGCAAGCAAAGGTATAAATTATTGACCTCTATAACGTCCTGTTCATGCCACCGTACTTGAGATAAAAATTCTGTAAAACATTTTATCGACGACGCCTGTAATACTTACGCCTCTAAATACTTAGGTTAATGTTTATAGCACTAAATTGGTGGATTATGTTCAATTTAGACATGAAATATTCTTTAAGGTTTTATTTCATTCATAACTGAATTCTATTCTCAAAAACTAAATTTTTCACTCTTTATATATCGAAAACGTTGCTGATATGAAATTTCGGACGTTCGAAAATCTCCGAAGAGAAATCGGAGGAATCTGCTGAAGGAGGAGCATCAAGCAGGGCGGAGCAAAGCGAGACATCCGGAAAAGCACATAGACCTTATAAGAGATAGACTAACCCAGTAGGCAGGGCGCGGGTCACCGACATGTCGGCAAGAGAGTAAGGACGATCTGGTTTTACTTTAACACTGAAACGTATGACGTTTGTATCACATAACTCTTTTTAATTACTAAAGGTGACACGTTGTATAATGATGAGATTATGAAAGGCCACAGCTTTTTCCATATAGGATTTAATACATCTCATTAAAGCACTTTTTACTGCATTTCGCCCATTTTTTCACATGTAATTCTTGTACAAACATCTTTACTTTGGTAAAACGGTAAAAACTCTAAGCACAAAATTTATGAACTTAATTTTGCGTAAAAACAAAGTAAAATTAAATAAGATTGATAATACGCGATGCTTTGAAATAAATAACGTAACATTAAAAAGATCTGATAATTTTTTTTTTTTTTAAATTTAATGGCCATTTTCACGCAATGATTTTCCAAACTATATTAACATTACAAAACGATCATATTTATTTGATTATATGATCATTAAATTATTAACATTAAAGTGGATTAGTTATTTTAATAATTCATAAAATTCGGAGCATAAAATTTTTTGAGCGTAATGAGGGAAAAAAAAGATAAAATAAAATCTAGAAGCACTCAAATTTTATATTACTCCCAAAAGAACCTTTTTTTAAAGTTTTGTGTGTTACCTATATTTGTTGAATATCATATTCTTCGCCCGTAAACCACATACATTTGAAAACAGCGTATCTTTAGAGTTTCCGCACAAGAGATAAAACTGTTATTTTCTGTACAGTGCTCGCTCTGAATTCGTTGAGTTTGTTAATAAAAAATTCGTTAAAGTTTTACAAAATACGAAATACATTAAAATAAATTCGAAATTCGGCCGTCCAGCTGCCCATGTTCGGGTGGAGGATTACATTATTCAAAATTTGATGGCTCTGGATACCGTTGTTTTTGTCACAGTGCGAGAAACATACATGTATTCATGCAGATGCTTCATTATTTAATTTCTTTAAATATAAAACAGGGGCATAATATTTGGTAACAACAATTTGCCAGGAGACATGGTCATTTATAATAAAACAGTGCAAAATGCGGTTTCGCAACTAACAGCCTTTCTAGTCTACTGCCACTTTTGGCTAGTAAATTAAATTAACAGTGAATAAAAAAACATCTTATGCAGAACTAACAATAAATTAAAAAAATTTGCAAGGAGACATGTACATTTATAGTGAAACAGTGCAAAATGCCACTTCGAGCTAATAAATTAAATTAACAAAAAATTTAAAAATCTTATGCAGAACTAAAAATAAATTAAAAAAATAATCACTATAAAATACAATCAATAATAATTACTACGGTTAAATACAATTTTAATATTAGATCTAAATGTATAAAAATTTTTAAGGAGTCAAAAGTGTTTATCACCATGGTGTATTCTGAAATATAATTGAAATAAAATTCCTTTATAGAAATTGTACTATAATATTCATCTATAATTTTAAAAAAGCAGCACAATTTAGAACTTTAAACACAACTTTCAAAAATTCGTTTTTAAATATTTTAGTATTTTTTACTTATTTACAGCAATAAAAAGCATAAAAATTGCAAGAGAAAACTGCCTGTTTTAAATTTTCTGTTAGTTCATATTTAAAATATTATTTTCTAAAAGAAGTAGTTGCAAATTTCCACACAGCATAGGAAAAGCTAAAAAAATATCCAGTCCTGAAAGCATGCAATAGGTTTATAATTATTTGGAACGTTAATTATGCTTGATAAATATGCTAAATTTTTAAAAATCAATCTCAATTTCAAAAATGAAACTATGTAGAAATTCTAATTTGTGAAATGAGGCGCTACAACTAGTTTTTTCTTGACAATTATACACGCTGCAATAGCAACCAATGCTAAATTTCTGCAATTCGTCCCTACTCCTCTGGATGTGATCAAGGTGACAGCCGGGAACGCCTCAGATAAGGGAGAAAACCCAATTTGAGTTAGTCCAAGGCCAACTTCTACTCAAGGCCTGCCAGACTGAACGAAATTCCGGTTCCCAGTTTTTCAGTGGCTTTCGTGAAATTTATCACTAGGTGGCGCTCGCATTCTGCTACACGTTCTCTATTTGTAATGTGGCTCGTTATTGACAAAAAGTTCCGCTGTAACCAATAGTAACGTAGAATGGTATATTGTTGTGTGCTATACGGCAAAGTTTTCTTCCTTTTAAAAAAATTTTACGATTGTATTTAAATAATTATTCGCAACATATAACTGTTGGAAGCATTTCCATCTGTTTCATGCAATACAGATTTAATACAAATACAAAATTTCTTAAACAAAAGCAATCATCACGTAAAATTTTAAAGCTTTAAAATTCTTTTCTTACGTTTTTTCGTTGCTTTTGAATATAAATAAGCTTCTTAATATGTGTAAGTACGTGTGTTCAGCTTCATGTTATGTTTTCGACTTCCTGAAATAAAATTATCATAATATTATTTTTATCATTCTGGAGATAATCTCTGTTTTCTGCATAAATGATATTTTAACCTTTCATATATATATATATATATATATATTAGTTTAATGCAATTAAAATTTAAGAATGCATCCACGTATCTATTTTATAAGAAATGCTAATTGCGTTAGCTTTTTTACGAAATTTATCACTTTTTAGCTCCCATATTCGTTATCTTTGATCCAGAAACATTTGAATGCTGTCTGCACTATCTTCAGAATTTTAAAGCGCAAATCTCATTTTAATTAGTGTGATGCTGTACATAAATTTCTGTCTACCTGGTTGAGTGTTTTGTGGTTGAACTTGAAGTAATAGGGATTCATGTCGAATCCATAGGTATATGTAATACTTTTTGTATACATACTTTTTGTTTTAGGGAATATGGTTTTATTTTTTTAAATATGCTGTTAATGATATTAAAATTAGCAGTCTCAAAATTGTTTTTTCCCTTCGCCCCAAACTAGTTGCTACACTTCGGTTGAAAGTTTTGTCTCAAATGCTGCTACATTTCAAGTAGGTGGACTCATAAAAAACTTTCGATGCAGTTTAGTACATGGACATCAGTAAAATTATAAGGTGTACTACAAGGACTGTATTGCTTGCATACTAGGTTTTCATTCTCAGTTTTTACTTTCCACAAATGTAGCACTTATTTTAGGACAATTTAATTTTATCCACGCAAATTTAGAGGGTTCGCACGCTCTTAAGCCACGCCCCATTTTGAAAGGCCCTATTTCAGAAAGATCGTGTTTATGTGATTATGACCTCGAGGGCTGTCTGCCTATGCTGAGGGATGCCATTGTGGAAGAAATTCTAAGGCGAACTGGCTGGTATAGACAAGACAGATAATTGAATTGACATTTAATTAGCCTGAAGATTTTAAGCGATTACTTATGGAAGAGTATTTATGAAATGGGGCGTGGCTTAAGGGTGTGCCAAAGCTGGATTTTTGAAATTAATTTGATACTGATTTAAGGAGGAAATGCTTGGTATGTAAAGTTGATGTTGATTGATTACGTACCACCCTGAAATTTCTGGAAAATGTGCAAACAAAATCATAAAATTTTCAGTATCAATAATCAGTACCCAAATGTAGCAACTAATTTGGGACAAAGGGAGTATATGATTCGTTGTGATTAATATCATACATGTTATTATTATATGCTGTAGGTGATATTGAAATGCTTGGTATTATTTCGAATATCAATAGTGTTACGTTTTCTCTTTAGAGCTCTAAATCTGCATTATTTAAAATTTTATTTTTTAATATTTCCGAAAAATGTATTTTATATTAATTAAAACACAGCAAAATTTTCAGTACCTAAAGCAAATTTCTTTTAGAAATACTTTTTCTCTTATGTATTAACAAATTTACTTTCATCATTTTTTAATTACATATTTAATAGTGGCTCCAAATTATTTTGTTGCAAAGCACAACTGATATTAATACGATGAAAAATTTGCGCTGAAATAGTTTATGTTCTGAAGCTACCTGCTAACTTCATACTCTATAAAATCTCTTGTAAGGTCCATGGAAAAGTAACCGTGATGTGGTACCATCTATCAAAGCTAGATTTACGTAACTAGATAATATTATGTACTCTGTTTTGAAAGTCGCGATGTGTAATTTTCAATATAATATGTTATATTGTGTCATGTTTTTCTCATAATATGTAACTTTCTCAATATCTGATAAAAATGTATAAATTTTCATTTCACTTTTCATTAACTTTTTTTTTTTTCTTTCATTTTTTCTCTTTCTCATTTCTGTTGTAGCTAAATGGTAATAGGGAAATTTTTGGTGTCCATTTTCCTGAATGCATTTACAAAGTTCTAGCTTCAAAAGGCAATTTTATTGGAAGAGACTGGTTGTATATTAAGTAAAACGGTCCCTCTATTTCTGTTAGGAGCCCACCAGCGGCCGAGCGTAAAGACGCTGAACACTGGTAGTTCGGTCTGAGGTTCGAATTTCGCGAACGGGCTGGCTGCATGGGCGTTTTCGTGGTTTTTCCCATGTGTAATGTGTATACGAGCCAGTTCCCCTTAGAAAGTCCTCCACAAAGGCATCCCTCCCTTTAGGCAGATAGCCCTCGTGTGCTGTGCCATAATTAAATAATCCAATACAATCCTATTTCTGTTAGGCCCAGCAGCGGCTGAATGGTAAAGTCACTGAACACTGGCAGTTCGTTCCGAATTTTGATTCCCGCAAACGGGCAGGTTGCATGGGTGTTTTCCCCATGTCTAATATGTATACGAGCCAGTTTTCCTTAGAAAGTTCTCCACGAAGGTAACCCTCCTGTTAGGCAGATAGCTCTCTGGCTATGTCGTAATTACATAAACCAAATCTACTTCTGGCCGCAGGTCGTGAGGTACGAATTCCCGTGCCGGAGTACTATCCCATAATAATAAATATGCGATGCCTAACCTGTAATTGTAGTAACCTGTAATAAATATGCAATGCCTAACATGTAATAAATATGCAATGCCAAACCTGCAATTGTATAGGGTGTAAATAGTATTTTAGATAAAAAAGTAGTTCCAGTGGGGCGAGGAGTAGGGCGAATCGCTCTACTTCCCGACAAGGAAAGGAAATTTCATTAGTGGGAGGAGCGAAACGACTTTATACGGAAATGAATGTAGTGTGATGTGTTGAGCAAAGTAGTAATGAAATGTGAAAGTATAAGAAATTTAAAACCATTAGGAAGAGCGAGACTCATTATTGGCTTAATTAAGTGTCCGTGTTGGCTAAATGTCCTGTCAGCTAAGTGTCCATGTTGGCTAAGTGTCCCTGTCGGCTAAATGTCTTGTCGACTAACTGCTGTCGGTTAAGTGTCCCGTTGGCTAAGTGATTGTCGGCTAAGTGTCCGCGACTGAAACATTTGTATATATATTCACTAATAAAAATCTTATTCATTACATTAATACTAATAAACATACATCAACAACAAAACATACATCAACGAATCGCATCTCTCTCGCTATGTGATGGTAAATATATGACTTATTAGATGTGTGTGTTTATATATATATATGAATGAAAAAATGAACATTGCCAAAAAGTTTATTTGAAGTTACTTCTAATTCATATAAGGATTATGTAATTGTCAGCAACTGTAGTCATCAATTCTTTGCACATTATCATGGATATGGAATACACATTTTGAAAAATAATTTAAGTGCATTTTGTGCATTAAGCTAGTCATTAAAATTCACCCACTTATACACAACCTTTGCATTTGTACTTGGGAATTTAAATAAAAAATTTGAGCAAGTAGCCTTTATGAAATATTTAACATTTCAGGGATAAAAGAAGAATTTTTGACTCATCACGAAACGAATATCAGTAAATGCCATTATATCATGTGCATAAAAGTATTTAAATCAATATATGGATACGAAAATAACTATTTCCAATAATAAAATCAAATGTATGCAACAGATCACCACAAAGAATAGGATTTCTCTTTGCACTTTTTTCTCTTTAGCTTTTAGAATCGCCAAAATCGAGATAAAAATGATTTACTTAATAGCCATTACCTTTCTATTATTTTCGATAACTAACAATAAAGTTTAAAACAAAAACAGTGTGAGCGACACAAAATACAACACGGAAAAGAAATCTTCACATGAAAGGAAAGGACACTTTCGCCAGTCTGAGCGATAACTGATTTTTGTTTGGCTTTCAGCCTGTTTACCAAGTAAAGATGGTAATCCGATTTCCCGAAAGCTCACTTCCCAGAATTGTTCCTTCTAAGGATATGTTTCGACAACAAATATCGTATATGATAGCAGCCTTAGTGAAAAGGTTGAGAACAGCTGGCTTAGGTTGATGGCTGGTACTGTCATGCGCGTTTACGCTTTAACAGTAGATGCACACGCCTGCCGCTGATTTTCGGTAGTTTGCGCAAGAAAGAGATTAAACGTCATTGCACAAAATTTCAAAGCAGGTCGGATTCAGCAATTATGAAGGCCTAACTTGGCCTGCTGACTCGCTATTTCCCACTCCTGTTTCCCTTACTGAACGCAATGCCACCGTTTGGTCTGCCGAGGGATAACACTACTAGTTCACTGAACACTAGTAGTTCGATCCGTTACTTCGAGTCCTGGCGAACGGGCTGACTTCAAGGACGTGGTCTTCACCATGTGTAACGCGACAGTTTCCCTTAATAAGTTCTCCACGAGACATCGCTTCGTTTCCGCATAGTAAAAAAATGTTGCAACGCGCTGTAAATAATAATAATAAAACCACCACCGGTTCCCACTGTGTGCTGTACTTTAATCTACTCAAGTACGACGCTAAATAGCAACTCGCAATTTTTTTTTTTTTTTTTTTTTTGAATCAGCTAATTTTAAATGAATCAACAAAGGATACTGTGATAGTATTGTTATATTCTGGCATGCAGCGGAGCATTTCTATCCCTGTTCTTCCAGATTCCAGAGTGAATCCAGAATAGGGTCTGACGTCTGAGCAAGTCCGTGAATGGTATTGCCAAGAATGGACGCAGCTGTAGAAGGGCCTGTAATCAGGAACTGTTTAGCGGGCCATGTGGCTTAAAGCAGCGACTTTAATGTCATGAAGGGGCGTGGCTTGACAACGCCCAAAGTGAAAAGATTTATGCACCTAAATCAAAAAATTATGCACATAAATCAAAATTACATGAGATATTTAGAAATTGCTATGTACACTATTTACATGGTGAATATATTTTCTTTTAAGAACAGTCGTGAAATGACTGTTGCTTTTCAGGCTGCTGAGGGCCATAGATTGCCTGTCTGAGCGATGGGTAAGGTCCAGTACGTCAAAAATCACAATAAAGGAATAAACAGTCTTGAAATTATTTGGTAGTTAGCTGCGGTGCATTAATTAACAAAAGAAAAATGAATTAATTAAATCCAACGACTATAGGAGGCTATTTGCAAACTCATTGGCTAGTCTGATTCGTTTGAAGTAGATAGGCGTGGAATGGGCGTAGAAACTTGTCTACCTTCATGATTAGGTAGGAAGCTTGCTGATTTCATTAAAAGTCTATCCAAGAAATTTTCATTAGTGTTGTTGACGAAATCTTGAATTGGTTCAAGGTTCGGGTAGAAATTAAAGTTTTTTTTCGGACTTAATACGGTGCACCAGTAATTGTGCCAAGAAACTTATTTCGACTAACTGAATTTTCTAAACATGCTTATCTGTGGCATTGGCCCATGTAGGCGACGCACAGGTCAGAATCCATGGACCTTATAAGACTAACCGAGTGGGCGGGGCGCGCGTTACCGACATGTCAGCAATAAAGAGTAGGCACCATAAGGTTTACTTTAACACTGAAACCTATAGCGTTTGTATCACGTAACTCTTTTTAATTACTAAATGTGATACGTTGTATAGTGATGAGATTATGAAAGCCACAGTTTTTTCCAAATAGGATTAATATGTCTCATTAAAGCACTTTTTACTGCATTTCGTGCATTTTTTTCCCGCGTAATTCTTGTACAAACGTCTTTATTTTGGTAAAACGGTAAAAGCTCTAAGCACAAAATTTATGAACTTAATTTTGCGTAAAAATAAAGCAAAATTAAATAAGATTGATAGTACGCGATGATTTGAAATAAAAAAAAATTTAAAATTAAACAAGATCTGGTAATTTATTCTAAATTTAATGAGCATTTTCAGGCAGGGATTTTCAAAACTATAATAACATTACAAAACGATCAAAAAAAAATTTTTTTTTTTTGATTACTATGTTCTTTTTCCTTCTCTTCCTCTAAATTATATATATATATATATATATATAATTACTTTAATTGCAAATATTTAACGAAAGACAAGCAAGCTTACACCGCTTTCAGTACAAACTTTGATCCGGGAAATAAAAATGGATTTCAAAATGAAATATAAGTAACTGGTGGATCATAGATTAGTATTAAGAAACTGCTGACCACCACTTTTTTCGCCCGACTTGTGGTATAAAAGTTTGAAAAGATATGCAGTAGTTATCTAGTGATATTCTATTTCTCGTCATATTCTATGTCCCTCCTTTAAGTTATATTCATTATTTCTATCTCAAATTAACTGCGTTGCATCTTAGAGGCAACGTGGTGTATTTAAAATTAATCGTTGATGTGCTCTATTTCAGAGTAACCGCGTTGCTTCTTAGAGGCAAAGCGGTGGTTTTTAAACTTGACCGTTCTTTGCTGTGTACATAGGTTTTGTTCAGAATGATGTTGGCTGCTGAATGTGGCCGCGATATATTTTGAAACTTTAATTTGTAATGTCTGTAAAGGCAATTCTGGTTATTTGAAATTTAACAAAATTCAAAAGTCTTAATCTAAACCTTTTTTTCTGAAAAAAAAAAAAAGAATTAATTTCGATACCAAACCGAGTCACGATTCCTTCAGGAATTAATTTAAAGCTAAATGCTAAATAGAATGATTTATGAAAGTGCCCATTTAAATGCCAGTAGATATTATTATTATTCATTTTTTTCAAATATAATTTAGGATTTGTGATATAACTTTCTCTGAATACTGTGCCGGCAAATTTCCGCAGTTTAATTAAGAACTGCCAATTACTATTAAAATTATGATTGATAATGCCAAGAATCCCCCCCCAATGGATTAGAATTCTCTATACGAAGATTATCAATACACAAAGCAAAAATATTTACTTAAAATTTATATCTCGACAACACTTTCAACAGTAAGTGTTCTCCAAGCCTTTATTCCTGTAGAAGTAATGTCCTTCACTACTCATACTCCTGCGATTTTTACAAAATTTTGGCAGTTTGCCATAATTTGAGTCGTAGAATCGAAATATGGAAGGCAATTGGCATGTCATTTGAAAAAAGCCAGATTTTGTGTCAAAATACCTATGTTAGAATGATTCTATATATAAATCTAATATCTATCCTAAGTCGCGCTTTCCAGACATATAAAACTTTAAGTTGAACTTCGTCCATCGGTCCAGTAAAGCGGGAGGTATCGAACTTTCTCATTTTTAGTCCAAAGAGCTTTGTCCCTGACTGACTGTTGTTTTTCTTTTGCGATTTTGTGTCGAAACACTATAAACGGCGTATCACTTTTCAAATTGTTGCCACCAAATGTTAGAGTCTTGCATTTTATTTGAAAATATTAAATAATGAACAATCTGCATAAATGTATGTGTTTCCCACATTGTTTTAAAACAACGGTACCCAGAACCATCCAATTTTGAATAAGGTAATCCCTCCTGCGAATATGGCCATATAAATTTGGAATTTGTTTTATTATCGATTTCATTTTTGACGATGATTTTTCATTTTTTGATTTTGAGTGACGTCTAAGAATTATTTATTCTAAAACGGATTACAAATATCAAAGTGGATATTTTCGCCACGTCTGGCGTAAGTACACGTAGGTATCCCCGCATAATTCCAAGATGATTACCTGTAGAACTTTGGAATTGTGTATGTGAAGGTGCTATAAAATCTAGTTGTGTACCTCCCTTTTCTTATTGCAATCAGCAGTGCCGCTCCAGCTTTACTCGTCTTAAATGCCCTTATCCGTCCTTTACTTTCACAATCGTTGCGCGTAGTCATACAGTTCCAAAAGAAATTTTTTAAATATCGAAAATTTTCACGTTTCTGTAATGTAAAATTTGAGAAAAAAAAATTAATTTTGGATATATAATGAAATTTAGCTTTTAATGCGGTCACTCGTGGTAGAAAAATAAAAATATAATAATAATAATTGTACTATGACAAATATTGACCGGGATATTTAATTTGAAAATTTGCAAGTGTTGATGTCATTTTCAACTTGCCTTGAGTCGGTTAATTCAATTAGAATACTACGACGAAGGAAATTTAGGTAAAGTTCAGCAAAAAATGTGTATAATTTAATAGGCGTAGAAAGAAATCAGCTGGTGTGCACATTAGATTTTTTTGATTTTGTTTTCTTGTGTATCTAATTTTCCCTTTTTTCTGCAGCGTATTATTCTTAAAAAAATTTGTTAAAAAATATTGGTTTTAAAATGCATAAAATTATGTTAGTCTATTTTCCCGTTATGTTATGTAATGTTATATAATGTTATATAATGTAGCTGTCCATTAATAAAAAATTAATTATCTGTTTTATTAAAATCATTTTTGTAATCAATTGATTTTATTTATTTATTTTTCTTTTTTTGCCAATGAGATCATTTCTGTAATCAATAAGATCTTGTTTATTGAGTTTGAGTTACGAGTTGAGTTTGAGTTACGAGTCCCGGTGAACGGGCTGACTGCACATTCTTTTACATAGTTTTCCCCATGTGTAACTACGAGGTAGTTTTCCTTTATAAGACCATCATGGGGTTAGTTAGTTAGTTAGTTAGTTCTAAGCATTGGCCCCCAGCCCACCTGCCATATGGCTATGAGAGCAGAGGCCTAGCCACAAAGTATAACAAACAACCAAAATAATAATAATAATAATAATAATAACGTAAACCAGACACATACATTCCAAACACTCTCGGTGAAATAATATATAAAAGTCTAGTTTCTATTTCTGTGTTTTTTCCTAAGCTTAAAATCTTCATAAGTTTTACTTTCAATTAGTTATTATTATTCAAATCTTCTTTATATTATCAAAATTCATCTTAAATTTATTAGTTACTTCAATTATTTCTGTTTTCATTATGATTTTCTGCTTTTTATATCTCGATACCAATATTCTTCTTATTCTCATTCACAGTTTGCATAGTATCTCTTGCAAATTTTCTAAACAATTTATAGTTACTAAATAACTCCTCAAACTTCGCAAATTTATATTTTTCTCTCACACTTTCAGTCAGGCAACATTCCTCGGCTAAATACATTGAATTGCGAAATTTATTATAAACTTTACATACATCATTTCCCTGGAGGTGGAACCTTTTCAAGTAAACAGGGAACCTTCCATGTGCAGCGGGAATTTGATTGACATCTGCATCTCCTAAAATTCCCCCTTTTTTTTTTTTTGCTAATTTTTAAACATTTTAAATAGTTTTTATTTCTTTCAGAGCGATCCCATAAATTTTTCCAGTCTCTAATAAGCTTGTTAGATATTATAGTACATGTCTTCTTTTTCGAATCTTGAATAATGACCTTTTCGGTCACAACACCAGAGAGGCTTCTTTCGCTAGAGCATCCGCTCTCTCATTCCCATAATGACCAGCGTGAGGTTTGATTCAATGTAAACTCAAAACATGCTTCTTTCGTAGTTCTAAATATGAGAACATTATTTTCCTTAACAATATTATTCTTTTGAAAGGGGCGGGAGAGCGCCATAAATGCAGATAAGGCATCTGAGTATAAATTATTGTAATACCCGACGGATAATTTCTTGATCCAGAAAAGTCATTTTAATTGCCAACAATTCTACTTGATAAACTGAATTTCTTGGTTTTAAAGTAAACGTTTTGTAATCAATTTCAATACCGAGGAAAAATACAAAGAAGGCACAGCCGATGCTCTCCGCAAACCCTAATCCATCTGCATAAATTTAAATTTCTCCAACTGAAATATAGTCTTTATCGTATGATATACCGTAATATTCGGTAGGATGGCTTAAATTGAAATCATGTAATGGGGGATCATCCCTCTTCCATCCTTCATGGGGTACCATCTCTCTTCCGTGTAGTGATTTGGTTTGGTTTGGTAAATTATGACAAAGCAGCCTAGGGCTCTCTGCGTAAAATGGGGGATGCCTTTGTTAAGGACTAGAAAACTGGCTCCTATACATGTTACAAGTGCGGTAACCCAAGAAAACGCTGTGGGGCCAGCCCGTTCTTCTGAAATCATACCCGTATCTGAAATATCAGTGTTCAGCGATTTTAACGTTCAGCCTCTGCTGAACTTCGGCCCCGTTGGGAATCTCTGCTCTAAATTTACATTTTATAATTGGATATTTCAAACATTAAATTTTATTTCACGGCTTTAATAAACATCGGTGCATCAAAATTCTGTATTATTGCAATTTTCATTGAAAAAAATTATTTTTTTTTCTCTATCCATTCCTTTTAATCCTGATAAAATTATTTCCTCCACTTTCTTTCATTGCTTTTATTAACTTTACTCAATGTTTTTTGGAAAAAGGGAATATTTTTTAACCATCGCTTTTAGAAACAATAAACCTCATAAAAATATATCCCCCACCAAATTCCATTTCGGAATGACCCAGCGCTGCAAAGTATACTAATTTCTACCAAGAAAAGTAAATCCCAGAGAAATGAAAAGAAAACCGCAGGAAGTCCTAAGAAAATAGCCGATAATACTAAAAAATTCAAATCCTCTCCTTCAAATTTTGAAGTAGTAGTTAACAAACACAGAAAAGTTTTTTCTAATTTAACAGAAGCTATCTCGCAAGAATATTTTAATACTCAGCTTCTGACTAATCCAAAAGATCTCTCACTCAAATTAGGAAACGAAATCGCCGATAAATTAAACACCAGCGATAGAAATGAGTTCAAAGTTACAAGAAGAAATTCAACAAAATCAGTTTATTTTAGCAAGCATTCAGAACACCCCGAAGCTCGCAAATTCTAAAACAGATGATAAAACAATAAATCAGAAAGATTGGCAAACTCCAAAGAAAACCGCAAAAAATTCCGAGTCTATCCCACAAGCAGCTATTCCACAAAATAACAGATTTGAAACTCTTAACTAAAATAACGAAGATATGGAATTTACAGATGAAACGCAGATGACTACAACACAGAATAAAGCAGAAAATAAAACGAAAATTTCCCCATTAGTCATTCCAGAAATTGACAAAATCCTCAGAGAGATATGTAAAAACGAATTTGAAGTTACAATCAAAGCCAGACAGATTTTCCTTTACACTACCACCGAAGCCGATTATAAAGCTACAATTGATAAATTCAAGAAAGCACAGATTAGTTTTCATACGTACCAAATTTCCTCAACCCCTTCAATTAAAGTTATACTTCAGAATATTACATGATCCTACACAGAGCAAGCAATTCACGCAGTCTTGGAAAGCATAAACTTCCCTATAATTAAAGTAAAGCAATTCACGAAGAAAGCAGAAGACCAAATTATCCATTTACCTATATTTTTCCTGGAACTAAAAAGAAATTCTGCAGGAGAGAAAATTCATCAATTAAACAATATGTTCGGATTCAATATCACAATAGAAAAATATCAGTCCAGAAAACGTTCAATTCAATCTTTCAATTGCCAGGAGTTCGGGCACACCCAAAATAACTACTTTAAAAAGGTCAGGTGCTGTAATTGCGGACAAAATCACATATCCAATACCTGTTAATTAAAACCAGATGAAAAATCAACTTGCATTTACTGTCACGAAAATCACGTTTCTTCTTATTGTGGTTGTAAGGTATACAGAAAAAGATTCAATCATTTAGAGAAGATAGAAAAACCACAAGAAATTCCCACTAAAGATGACTTCCCCGAATTGATTCAAGTTTCAGGCCAAACTAATCAAGACATGCCTAAAAACCTTTACGGTGACAAAGTTAAGCAGAAAAAACCGCAGGAAAATTTAGCAGAAATCATTAACATTTTCAAAGATCAACCTTTTTTCTCATGAAATCAATAACCACAATAGTTCAGAGAATTAAATCAGCTAAATCAATTATGCAGAAACTTTGCCTAGCTTTTCAAGCCATTGAGATGATTCTGAACTTTGCAGATAAAGATTAATTCGCAGCTTCTCTCAAAACTCAGCTTCTCTCGCAGCTTCTCTCGTGGAGCCACGTTTACTTCTCTTCTAGAGCCTCTGCACTAGGTGCAAAAAGTACGTTCCATCTTACTGGATTCAACTCATCATTAAATACACCCTACTTATAATATATTGGTAAAGGCCGCACTAGGCCGATTGCCTCTTAATTGTGTTATGACATAGACATAGACATAGACATTCGATTTCGGACGAATTCTCACTCCCCGAACAGACTGTTCTACGTCTAGTGCCCTATTGGGATACTTAGAGAGCCGGCAATGTCGCGTGCTCTACAGCAACAGAAAAGAAAAGTATCAAAAGAAAAATAGAGTGCAACTATGCTCCGCCTACTTCTGTTACATGCCTCAATTTATTACCCCCCATGGACCTTATAAGAGTTAGACTAACCCAGTCGGCGGGGCGCGCGTCACCGACATGTCGACAAGAAAGAGTAGGGACGATCTGGTTTACTTTAACACGGAAACCTATGGCGTTTGTATCACATAACTCTTTTTAATTATTAAATGTGATGAGATAATGAAAGCCACAGTTTTTTTTTCAAATAGAATTTAATATATCTCATTAAAGCAGTTTTTACTGCATTTCGGGCATTTTTTTCACGCGTAATTCTAGTACAAAAATCTTTACTGTGGTAAAATGGTAAAAACTCTAAACACAAAATTTATGAACTTAATTTTGCGTACAAATAAAGTAAACTTGAATAAGATTGATAGTACGTGATGCTTTGAAATAAATTAGGTAAAATTAAACAAGATCTGATAATTTTTTTAAAAAATTTAATGAACATTTTCAGGCAGTGATTTTCGAAACTATCATAACATTACGAAACGATCATATTTATTTGATTATATGATCATTAAATTATTAACATTAAAGTGGATTAGATATTTTAATAATTCAAAAATTTTGGAGCATAAAATTTTCTGAGCGTAATGAAAGGGAAAGAAAAAAAAATAAAATAAAATCTAGAAGCACTCAGATTTTATATTACGCCCAAAAGGAACATTGTTTAATTTTTGTGCGTTACCTGTCTTTATTGAATATCATGTTCTTCGCCCGTAAACCACATACATTTGAAAACAGCGTATCTTTAGAATTTCCACACTGGAGAAAAAACTCTTATTTTCCGTAAAGTGGTTGCTCTGAACTCGTTGAGTTTGTTAATCAAAAATTCGTTAAAGTTTTAAAAAATATGAAATAGATTAAAACAAATTCGAAATTCGGCCGTCCAGATGCCCATGTTCGGGTGGAGGATTACATTATTCAAAATTTGATGGCTCTAGATACTGTCGTTTTTGCATGAATACATGCGAGAAACATACATGTATTCATGCAGATTCTTCATTAGTTAATTTCTTTACATGTAATACAGGGCGATAATATGTGGTAACAACAGTTTGCAATGAGACACGGAAATTTATAGTAAAACAGCGCAAAATGCCGCTTCGAAACTAACAGCTTTCTAGGCTACCGCCGCTTTGGGCTAATAAATTAAATTAACAGTAAATAAAAAAAATCTTATGCAGAACTAAAAATAAATTTGAAAAAATAGTCGCTATAAAATACAAGCAAAATTTACGGTTAAATACAATTTTAATATTAGAATTAAATGTAAAGCATTTTTAAGGAGTCAAAAGTGTTTATCTCTATGATGTATCATGAAATATAATTGAAATAAAATTCCTTTATAGAAATTATGCTATGATACTCATCTATAATTTTAAAAAAGCAGCACAATTTAGAATTTTAAACAAAACTTTCAAAAATTCTATTTTAGTATTTTTTATTTATTTACACCAATAAAAAGCATTAAAATTGCAAGAGAAAATTGCTTGTTTGAAATTTTCTATTAGTTCAGATTTAAAATATTATTTTCTAAAAGAAGTAGTTACAAATATCCTTACAGCATAGGAAATGCTAAAAAAATATCCAGTCCTGAAAGCCTGCAATAGCTTTATAATTATTTGGAACGTTAATTGTGCTTGATAAATATGCTAAATTTTAAAAAATCAATCTCAATTTCAAAAACGAAAATATGGAGAAATTCTAATTTGTGAAATGAGGCGCTACAACCGGCTTTTTCTTGACAATTATACACGCTGCAATAGGCAATCAATGGAAATTTCTGGAAGTCGTCCCTACCCATCCGGATGTGATGAAGGTGACAGCCGGCAACGCCTCAGACAAGCGAGAAAACCCGTTTGGGTTAGTCTATTTCTTATAAGGTCCATGGAAAAGTCACCGTGATGTGGTACCATCTATCAAAGCTAGATTTACGTAACCAGATAATATTATGTACTCTGTTTTGAAAGTCGCGATGTGTAATTTTCAATATAATATGTTATATTGTGCCACGTATTACACATCGCGACTTTCAAAACAGAGTACATAATATTATCTGGTTACATAAATCTAGCTTTGATAGATGGTACCACATCACGGTGACTTTTCCATGGACCTTATAAGAAATAGACTAACCCAAACGGGATTTCTCCCTTGTCTGAGGCGTTGCCGGCTGTCACTTTGAACACATCCGGAGGAGTAGGGACGACTTGCAGAAATTTAACAGTGGTTGTCTATTGCAGCATGTATAATTGTCAAGAAAAATCTGGTTGTAGCGCCTCATTTCACAAATTAGAATTTCTACATATTTTTATTTTTGAAATTGAGATTGATTTTAAGAAATTTAGCATATTTGTCAAGCATAATTAACTTTCCAAATAATTATTGCATGCTTTCAGGAAATTTGTAACTACCTCTTTTAGAAAATAATATTTTAAATCTGAACTAGAAGAAAATTTTAAACAAGCAATTTTCTCTTGCAATTTTTATGCTTTTTATTGGTGTAAATAAGTAAAAAATACTAAAATATTTAAAAACGAGTTTTTGAAAGTTTTGTTTAAAATTCTAAATTGTGCTGCTTTTTTAAAATTATAAATGAGTATTATAGCACAATTTCTATAAAAAAATTTTATTTCAATTATATTTCATAATACATCATAGTGATAAACACCTTTGACTCCTTAAAAATTTTTATACATTTAATTCTAATATTAAAAACGTATTTAAGCCTAATAATTAATTTTGCTTGTATTTTATAGTGATTACTTTTTTAATTTATTTTTAGTTCTGCATAAGATTTTTTTTATTTACTGTTAATTTAATTTATTAGCTTAAAGCAGCGGTAGCCTAGAAAGGCTGTTAGTTTCGAAGCTTCATTTTGCGCTGTTTTACTATAAATGTCCGTGTCTCCTTGCAAATTGTTGTTACCAAATATATGTAAAGAAATTAAATAATGAAGAATCTGCATGAATACATGTATGTTTCTCGCACTGTGACAAAAACGACAGTATCTAGAGCAAGGAGGTTAGAATACATGGAGATGGCGTCCCTGCTATTGGAGTACAAAGAAAGTGAAGCAGGGGGAAGAAAATAAGGCACGCCACGTGAGGGCAAGAAAACGATTACCTCACTAAGGGAAGTGAGGTAAAACGCCAGCTGGTTTCAAGTTCTCAGTGTGTTTTCTGATTTTGTATGCGTAGATGTGAAAGGCCTAAAAGGCAAAGAATTGTTGCAGCGAAATAATGTCTACATTTCTGACTTCATGTCCATGTAAAAGAATGTTTTAAAACGTGCATAAACAAGTAGAATAATCGAAATGTGTGTTTCAATGGCCTTCAAGAAAGAGTTTGAGTATTTTCTTTGTGTAAAGTACACGAAGAAACATATATAGTTCTCATATTTACCTTTTCATAGTAATAATAAAACTGATATTCGTAATTAACTTATATGAGATGGCAAAACGATAAGTAAACAAGTGGAGGGGGCGTGGCTAGCTCTCCATGGAAAAGAAAACAGTTTACTTTAATGTCTGATCATAATTACATTACAGGTTATGTGTTTAACTACATTTTAATTTGTGCTCAAGTAAATATATAATAACTGGATTTGGTTTTTAGTCAAATTTGTTGTATGAATTTTAAAATAACAACGTAAAATTTACATATTTCTATCATTGTTTATTCAAATTAAGTTTTTTCGAAACATAAGTAATATTTATAACATGAAAAATTTGAGAATTATATATACTTAGAAAAAGTAAATTATAATAAAGTACATAGTTAGTACATAGTTGAGTACATAGTTACTGTTCTGTGTTCACAATACTTTTAATGCTAGCATTCATTAATTACAGCATGCAATTACATAATGTAGAAATTATTGCGATTACGTAAATTAGAAATTATATTAATTACATAATGTAGAAATAAAATGAAATGGAGAGAAAGGTAAAGGAAAGAGGACCTGAAGAATCTGCGATCCTTTACGACTACCAGAAACAAAATTGGGTGTGGTTAGAGCACGTCAATCTTTCTAAGCCACGACTACTAAGGGCATGCTTTCCCCCTTTTTAGCTTCACTTGGACTGCGTGCAGGGCATCTCCATGTATTCTAACCTCCTTGATCTAGAGCTATCAAATTTTGAATAATGTAATCCTCCACACTAACTTGGGCATCTGGACGGCCGAATTTCGAATTTCTTTCAATCTATTTAATATTTTGTAAAACTTTAACGAATTCTTGATTAACAAACTCAACGAGTTCAGAGCGATCACTGTACGGAAAACAACAGTTTTATCTCCAGTGCGGAAATTCTAAACATATGCTGTTTTCAAATGTATGTGGTTTACGGGCGAAGAACGTGATATTCAATAAATATAGAAACTTTAAAAAAAAAAAAATACTCAATAAGCACACAAAACTTAAAAAAAAGGTTCCCTTTGGGCGTAATATAAAATCTGAGTACTTCTAAATTGTCTTTTTTTTTTTTTTTCTCTTCATTACGCTCAGAAAATTTTATGCTCCGAATTATATGAATTATTAAAATAACTAATCCACTTTAATGTTAATAATTTACTGACTATAATCAAATAAATATGATAGTTTTGAATGTTATTATAGTTTGGAAAATCACTGCCTGAAAATGTTCATTAAATTAAAAAAAGAAAATTGTCACATCTTGTTTAATTTTACCTTATTTATTTCAAAGTATCATAGTACCAATCTTATTTAATTTTACTTTATTTTTACGCAAAATTAAGTTCATAAATTTTGGGCTTAGAGTTTTTACCAAAGTAAAGATGTTTGTACAAGAACTGCGCGTGAGAAAAATGCGCGAAATGCAGTAAAAAGTCCTTTAATGAGATATATTAAATCCTATTTGGAAAAAACTGTGGCTTTGATAATCTCATCACTATACAACGTATAATATTTAATAATTAAAAAGAGTTATGTGATACAAATGTCTTAGGTTTCAATGTTACAGTAAACTAGATCGTCCCTACTCTTTCTTGCCGACATGTCGGTGACGCACGACCCGCCCACTGGGTTAGTCTATATCTTATAAGGTCCATCGATTAAATGGGTTAGTTACCTTATACGAAATAGACTAACCCAAATGGGTTTTCTGCCTCGTCTGAGGCGTTCCCGGCTATCACCTTCATCACAGTCGGAAGAGTAGGGTCGACTTGCAGAAATTTAACAGCCGTTGCCTATTGCAGCGTGGATAATTGTCAAGAAAAAGCTGGTTGTAGCTCCTCATTTCACAAATTAGAATTTCTACATATTTTTATTTTTGAAATTGAGATTGATTTTTAAAAATTTAGCATGTTTATCAAGCATAATTAACATTACAAATAATTATAAAGCTATTGCATGCTTTCAGGGCTGAATATTTTTTTAGCTTTTCTTTGCTGTCAGGAAATTTGTAACTATTTCTTTTAGAAAATTATACTTTAAATCTGAAATAATAGAAAATTTCAAAAAAGCAATTTTCTCTTGCAATTTTTATGCTTTTTATTGGTGTAAATAAGTAAAAAATACTAAAATATTTAAAAACGAATTTTTGAAAGTTTTGTTTAAAATTCTAAATTGTGCTGGTTTTTTAAAATTATTGATGAGTATTATTGCTCAATTTCTGTAAAGGAATTTTATTCCATAATACATCATAGTGATAAACACTTTTGACTCCTTAAAAATTTTTATACATTTAATTCTGGTATTAAAATTGTATTTAACCGTAATAATTAATTTTTTTGTATTTTATAGTGATTATTTTTTTAAATTTATTTTTGGTTCTGCATAAGTTTTTTTTAAATTTTTTTTATTTACTCTTAATTTAATTTATTAGCCCAAAGAGGCAGTAGCCTAGAAAGGCTGTTAGTTTAGAAGCGGAATTTTGCGCTGTTTCACTATAAATGTCCGCGTCTCCTTGAAAATAATTGTTACCGCCCTGCATTATATTTAAAGAAATTAAATAATGAAGAATCTGCATGAATATATGTGTGTTTCTCGCACTGTGACATAAACGAAGGTATATAGAGCCATCAAATTTTAAATAATGTAATTCTCCACTCGATCATGGGCATCTGGACGGCCGAATTTCGAATTTGTTTTAATCTATTTCATATTTTGTAAAACTGTAACGAATTTCTGATTAACAAGCTCAACGAGTTCAAAGCGAGCAATGGTAACACTGTAGGGAATATAACAGTTTTATCTCCAGTCGGGAAATTCTAAAGATATGCTGGTTTCAAATGTATATGTGGTTTACGGGCGAAAAATATGAAATGCAATTAATATAGGTAAACCACAAAACGTTAAAAATGGTTCCTTTTGGGCGTAATATAAAATCTGAGTGCTTCTAGATTTTATTTTACCTTCCGCACATTACACTCAGAATTACCGAATTACACTCAGAAAATTTTATGCTGCGAATTTTATAAATTTCTAAAATAAATATTCAACTTTAATGTTAATAAGTTAATGATGATACAATCAAATAAATGATTGTTTTTTAATGTTATTATAGTTTTGAAAATCACTGCTGAATTAAAGAAAATTATCAGATCTTGTTTAATTTTACCTTATTTATTTCAAAGCATCAAGTACTATCAATCTTATTTAATTTTACGTTTCTTATACGAAAAATTAAGTTCATAAATTTTGTGCCTAGAATTTTTACGGTTTTGCCAAAGTAAAGATGTTTGTACAAGGATTACGCTTGAAAAAAATGCGCGAAATGCAGTAAAAACTGCTTTAATGAGATACATTAAATCCTATTTTGAAAAAACTGTGGCTTTCATAATCTCATCACTATACAACGTATCACATTTAATAATTAAAAAGAGTTATGTGATACAAACGCCATCGGTTTCAGTGTTAAGGTAAATCAGATCGTCCCTACTCTTTCTTGCCGACGTGTGGGTGATGAGCGCCCCGCCCTGGGTTAGGCTATCTCTTATAAGGTCCATGGAATCAAAATAATTACATGAAATATTCAGAAATTGATATGCACACTATTTACATGGTGAAAAAATTTTCTTTTAATAACAGTCCTGAAATGGCTGTTAATTTTTCAGGCTGCTGGGGGCCGGAGATTGGCTGGCTGAGTGATGGGTAAGGTCCAGTATGTCAAAAATCACAATAAAGGAATAAACATTCTCGAAATTATTTGGTAGGCATTTGCGGTGCATTAACTAACAAAAGAAAAAACAATTAATTAAATCCGACGATCATAGGAGGCTATCTGCACGCTCAATTGGCTGGTATGATTTGTTTGTAAAAGATGGGCGAAGAATGGGCTAAAATATTTAAAAATGAATTTTTGAAAGTTTTGTTTCAAATTCTAAATTGTGCTGCTTTTTTAAAATTATAGATGAGTATAATTGCACAATTTCTATAAAGGAATTTTATTTCGTAAATAATGAAGAATTTCATGAAGAATCTGCATGAATACATGTATGTTTCTTGCACTGGGACAAACACGACAGTATCTAGAGCCATCAAATTTTGAATAATGTAATCCTCCACCCGAACTTGGGCATCTGGACGGCCGAATTTCGAATTTGTTTCAATCTATTTCATATTTTGTAATACTTTAACGAATTCTTGATGAACAAACTCAACGAGTTCAGAGCGAGCACTGTACGGAAAACAACAGTTTTATCTCCAGTGCGAAAATTCTGAAGATATGCTGTTTTCAAATGTATGTGGCTTACGGGCGAAGAACATGATATTCAATAAATAAACTTTAAAGAAATATTCAATAAACACCCAAACTTTAAAAAAAATTTTTTTCCCTTTGGGCGTAATATAAAATCTGAATGCTTCTAGATTTTATTTTATCCTTCTTTTCCTCTTCATTACGCTCAGAAAATTTTATGCTCCGAATTTTATGAATTATTAAAATAACTAATCCCCTTTAATGTTAATAATTTAATGACCATAATGAAATAAATATGATCGTTTTGAGTGATATTATAGTTTGGAAAATCACTGCCTGAAAATGTTCAATAAATTAAAAAAAGAAAATTGTCAGATCTTGTTTAATTTTACCTTATTTATTTCAAAGTATCATGTAATACCAATCTTATTTAATTTTACTTTATTTTTACGCAAAATTAAGTTCATAAATTTTGTGCTTAAGAGTTTTTACCAAAGTAAAGATGTTTGTACAAGAATTGCGCGTGAGAAAAATGCGCGAAATGCAGTAAAATGTGGTTTAATGAGATATATTAAATCCTATTTGGAAAAAACTGTCTTTAATAATCTCATCACTATAAAACGCATAACATTTAATAATTAAAAAGAGTTATGTGATACAAACGTAATAGGTTTCAATGTCGTCTCTACTCTTTCTTGCCGACATGTTGGTGACGCACGCCCCGCCCACTGGGTTAGTCTATCCCTTATAAGGTCCATGGATTAAATGGTTTAGTTACCTTATAAGAAATAGACTAACCCAAATGCCTCGTCTGAGGCGTTCCCGGCTGTCACCTTGATCACAGCCGGAGGAGTAGGGTCGACTTGCAGAAATTTAACAGCGTAGATAATTGTCAAGAAAAAGCTGGTTGTAGCTCCTCATTTCACAAATTAGAATTTCTACATATTTTTATTTTTGAAATTGAGACTGATTTTTAAAAATTTAGCATATTTATCAAGCAAAGCTATTGCATGCTTTCAGGACTGGATATTTTTTTAGCTTTTCCTATGCTGTCAGGAAATTTGCAACTATTTCTTTTAGAAAATAATATTTTGAATCTGAAATAATAGAAAATTTCAAAAAAGCAATTTTCTCTTGCAATTTTTATGCTTTTTATTGGTGTAAATAAGTCAAAAATACTAAAATATTTAAAAACGAATTTTTGAAAGTTTTGTTTAAAATTCTAAATTGTGCTGCTTTTTTAAAATTATAGATGAGTATTATTGCACAATTTCTATAAAGCAATTTTATTTCGTAATACATCATAGTGATAAACACTTCTGACTCTTTAAAAATTTTTATACATTTAATTCTAATATTAAAAATGTATTTAACCGTAAATTTTGCTTGTATTTTATAGCGACTATTTTTTCAAATTTATTTTTAGTTCTGCATAAGATTTTTTTTATTTACTGTTAATTTAATTTATTAGCCCAAAGCGGCAGTAGCCTAGAAAGGCTGTTAGTTTCGAAGCTTCATTTTGTGCTGTTTTACTATAAATGTCCGTGTCTCCTTGAAAATTGTTGTTACCAAATATTATCGCCCTGTATTATATGTAAAGAAATTAAATAATGAAGAATCTGCATGAATACATGTATGTTTCTTGCTTTGGGACAAGATTTTTAAAAATTTAGCATATTTATCAAGCATAATTAACATTCCAAATAATTATAATGATATTGCATGCATTCAGGGCTGGATATTTTTTTAGCTTTTCCTATGCTGTCAAGAAATTTGTAAATAATTCTTTCAAAAAGTAATATTTTAAATTTGAAATAATAGAAAATTTCAAAAAAGCAATTTTCTCTTGTAATTTTTATGCTTTTTATAAAAATTATACTTAATAGTAAATAATTATTTTTACTTATTTATAAATAAGTAAAAATTACTAAAATATTTAAAAATGAATTTTTGAAAATTTTGTTTAAAATTCTAAATTGTGCTGCTTTTTTAAAATTATAGATGAATATTACTGCACAATTTCTATAAAATATTTTATTTCGTAATACATCAAAGTCATAAACACTTTTGACTCCTTAAAAATTTTTATACATTTAATTCTGATATTAAAATTGTATATAACCGTAATAATTATTATCTTTTTTTTTTTTTTTGTATTTTATAGTGATTATTTTTTTAAAATTTATTTTAGCTCTGCATAAGTTTTATTAGCCCAATGTGGCGGTAGCCTAGAAAGGCTGTTAGTTTCGAAGCGGCATTTTGCGCTGTTTCACTGTAAATGTCCGTATCTCCTTGAAAATAGTTGTTACCAAATGTTATCGCCCTGCATTATATTTAAAGAAATTTAATGATGAAGAATTTGCATGAATATATGTGTGTTTCTCGCACTGTGACAAAAACGACAGTATGTAGAGCCATCAAATTTTGAATAATGTGAACTTGGGCATCGGGACGGCCGAATTTCGAATTTGTTTCAATCTATTTCATATTTTGTAAAACTTTAACGAATTCTTGATTAACAAACTCAACGAGTTCAGAGCGAGCACTGTATGGAAAACAACAGTTTTATCTCCAGTGCAGAAATTCTAAAGATATGCTGTTTTCAAATGTATGTGGTTTACGAGCGAAGAACATGATATTCAATAAATAAAGAAACTTAAAAAAAATATTCAATAAACACACAAAACTTTAAAAAAAAAAAAAAAGGTTCCCTTTGGGCGTAATATAAAATCTGAGTGCTTCTAGATTTTATTTTATCCTTTTTTTTCCCCTTCATTACGCTCAGAAGCTTTTATGCTGTTTCCCTATAAATCTCCGTGTCTCCTTGAAAATAGTTGTTACCAAATGTTATCGCCCTGCATTATATTTAAAGAAATTTAATAATGAAGAATCTGCATGAATATATGTGTGTTTCTCGCACTGTGACATAAGCGACGGTATGTAGAGCCATCAAATTTGAGATAATGTAATTCTCTACTCGATCATGGGCATCTGGACGGCCGAATTTCGAATTTGTTTTAATCTATTTCATATTTTGTAAAACTTAAACGAATTTCTGATTAACAAGCTCAACGAGTTCAAAGCGAGCAATGCTAACACTGTACGAGAAAATAACAGTTTTATCTCCAGGGCGGAAATTCTAAAGACATGCTTGTTTGGAATGTATATGTGTTTTACGGGCGAAGAATATGATATTCAATAAATATAGGTAAACCACAAAACGTTTAAAAAAAAAAAAAAAAAAAAGGTATCCTTTGGGCGTAATATAAAATCTGAGAGCTTACCTTCCCCACATTACACACAGAAAATTTTATGCTGCGAATTTTATAAATTTCTAAAATAAATATTCCACTTTAATGTTAATAAGTTAATAATGATATAAATCAAATAAATGATTTTTTTGTACTGTTATTATAGTTCTGAAATTCACTGCTAAATTTAAAAAAAAATTATCAGATCTTGTTTAATTTTACCTTATTTATTTCAAAGCATCAAGTACTATCAATCTTATTTAATTTTACGTTACTTATACGCAAAATTAAGTTCTTAAATTTTGTGCCTAGAGTTTTTACGTGTTTGCCAAAGTAAAGATGTTTGTACAAGAATTACGCTTGAAAAAAATGCGCGAAATGCAGTAAAAATTGCTTTAATGAGATGCATTAAATCCTGTTTGAAAAAAAAAACTGTGGCTTTCATAATCTCATCACTATACAATGTATCACATTTAATAATTAAAAAAGAGTTATGTGATAAAAACGTCATACGTTTCAGTGTTAAAGTAAACCAGATCGTCCCTACACTTTCTTGCTTACATTTCGGTGACGCGCGCCCCGCCCACTGGGTTAGTCTATCTCTTACAAGGTCCACGCTCTCTAGGCATTGAATTCGTACTGAGACAAAGTGTGAGAAATTTTTCGCATACACATTCGCGTTTTGAGCGCTTCACTAAGGAATATTTATCACAAGGCGCATTGTGGAGAAAACTGATAGAACAGGAAAGTACTGTCTAATGCAGAAGAATGCCTGTATAAAACGCATAAGTATCCAAGTATCCAAAGCGGCAGTTATTATCCGTCTTTTCTGTAAAACGCATTTTTATTAAGATTGAAGTGATCAACTGTCCTAGAAGTTCTTAATCGTTCCATAAATCAGACCGTTTTTACTTCTCTGATTTCTTTAATAGAAATGAAAATATGGACGCGGACTTTCTGGATCTTCTTGTAACAGTTCTATACCATGGTTTAAATCTTCGGGAGGACGCTTGAGTTTTTCATTTGAGTTTTCACCGTGTGAAATCTATCGAGTTTTGACAGAATTTTCTTTTTTCGGTGTAGGGCTGGAAACTAATACCTTCAGACATTCGTATATTACCCAACTGCTTAGTGAAGTGGGAGTCAATTTACAGAAATGGGAGAAACCTTGCTTTGGCGGAAAGTACATCTTCTTTTTTGGTTGCTGCCATTGTGATTCCGTAAAAAAGCAACTAAAGATGCCATTACGACGATATCGAAGACCTTACAGACAACTAAACGATTTCGAGCGTGGTCGCATTGTAGGGTTTGAGTGAAGCTGGGTGGTCATATCGAGCAATAGACGGCCACCTGCAGCGTACAGAGACTGCTGTGCAAAGATGTTGGCAGCAATGGTTGTTTCAAGGAAATTGCCGCCGAAATGAGGGCTTTGGAAGGCCAAGGAACGCAAATGCGAGGCAAGATAGGATGATTGTTCCCCAGGCCCGGACCGCCCCAACGGTATCATTGTCGACAATTCAACAGACTGCAGCCACGTCTATACCTCCCGTGGTAGCGTACACCATCTCACATTACTCTCAGAGAGGCCTTTAAGACAAATATTTAACGAAACCCTTTGATCCCACAACATCGGCGGAGTCATCTGAAATGGTGTCGTAGCCAATCATCGCGGCTGCCGACAGACTGGCATCGTATAGTGTTCAGCTATCAATCCCGCTTCACTCTTGAAGCAGATGGAAGGACGGGGCCAACACTCCCAATCAGCCTTCGTTTACAAAAGCATACAGCCATAACCCCTGGTGTGATGGTGTGCGGAGCTATTTCTTATGATAGCAGGTCATCTTTAGTCATCCTTCGTATACCTTTAACAGCTCAACAATATGTCGATACCATCTTGCGGCCGGCTGCATTACCCTTCATATATGTTACTATTATATTTTTATTTTACTGCTTATAATTATTTTTGAAATTTTTGACATTAAAATAGTCAAGTGGAACGAAACCGAAACGTTCGGTCAAAAAAAAAAAAAAAAAAAAAATCTATTTGTACGATTTTTAATGTTTTAAATTATTACACCTTGACGAGTGAATTTAAAATAATATAACTAACTATTTGCATTAACATATAAATAATTATTCCTCATTTCAGTTTAAAATATATTATAAAACATTTTATTGTAATCAAACATTTCACTTCGTTCTAAAATTTAACATTTCGTTATCTTGCATTGTTAAAGTACATTTAAAAGGTTTTTTGGATTACTATGTTCTTTTTCCTTCTCGTCCTCTAATTACTTTAATTACAAATATTTAGCGAAAGACCAGCAAGCTTACACCGCTTTCAGTACAAACCTTGATCCGGGAAATAAAAATGGATTTCAAAGTGAAATATAAGTAGCTGATGGATGATAGATTAGTATTAAAAAACTGCTGACCACCACTTTTTTCGCCCGACTTGTGGTATAAAAGTTTGAAAAGATATGCAGTAGTTATCTAGTCATGTATCTTGTGATATTCTATTTCTCGTCATATTCTAAGTCCATTCTCTAAGTCATATTCATTATTTCTATTTCAAAATAACTGCGTTGCTTCTTAGAGGCAACGTGGTGTTTTTTAAAATTAATCGTTGATGTGCTCTATTTCAGAGTAACTGCGTTGCTTCTTAGAGTCAAAGCGGTGGTTTTTAAACTTAATCGTTCTTTGTTGTGTACCTAGGTTTTGTTTAGAATGATGTTGGCTACTGAATGTGGCCGCGATATATTTTGAAACTTTAATTTGTAATGTCTGTAAACGCAATTCTGTTAATTTGAAATTTAACAAAATTCAAAAGTCTTAATCTACACCTTTTTTTCTGAAAAAAAAAAAAAAAAAAGTTCGATACCAAACCGAGTCACGATTCCTTCAGCTAATGCTAATTAATTTAAAGCTAAATGCTAAATAGAATGAGTTATGAAAGTGCCCATTTAAATGCCAGTAGATATTATTATTATTATTATTCATTTTTTCCAAATAGAATTTAGGATTTGTGATATAACTTTGTCTGAATACTGTGCCGGCAAATTTCCGCATTTTAATTAAGAACTGCCAATTACTATTAAAATTATGATTGATAATGCCAAGAATCTCCCCCTCCCCAAATGGACTAAAATTCTCTGTATGAAGATTATCAATACACAAAGCAAAAATATTTACTTAAAATTTATATCTCGACAACACTTTCAACAGTAAGTGTTCTCCAAGCCTTTATTCCTGTAGAAGTAATGTCCTTCACTACTCATACTCCTGCGATTTTTACAAAATTTTGGCAGTTTGCCATAATTTGAGTCGTAGAATCGAAATATGGAAGGCAATTGGCATGTCATTTGAAAAAAGCCAGATTTTGTGTCAAAATACCTATGTTAGAATGATTCTATATATAAATCTAATATCTATCCTAAGTCGCGCTTTCCAGACATATAAAACTTTAAGTTGAACTTCGTCCATCGGTCCAGTAAAGCGGGAGGTATCGAACTTTCTCATTTTTAGTCCAAAGGGGCTTTGTCCCTGACTGACTGTTGTTTTTCTTTTGCGATTTTGTGTCGAAACACTATAAACGGCGTATCACTTTTCAAATTGTTGCCACCAAATGTTAGAGTCCTGCATTTTATTTGAAAATGTTAAATAATGAACAATCTGCATAAATGTATGTGTTTCCCACATTGTTATAAAACAACGGTACCCAGAACCATCGAATTTTGAATAACGTAATCCCTCTTGCGAATATGGGCATATAAATTTGGAGTTTGTTTTATTATCGATTTCATTTTTGACGATGATTTTTCATTTTTTGATTTTGAGTGACGTCTAAGAATTATTTATTCTAAAACGGATTACAAATATCAAAGTGGATATTTTCGCGACGTCTGGCGTAAGTACACGTAGGCATCCCCGCATAATTCCAAGATGATTACCTGTAGAACTTTGGAATTGTGTATGTGAAGGTGCTATAAAATCTAGTTGTGTACCTCCCTTTTCTTATTGCAATTAGCAGTGCCGATCCAGCTTTATTCGTCTTAAATGCCCTTATCCGTCCTTTACTTTCACAATCGTTGCGCGTAGTCCTACAGTTCCAAAAGAAATTTCTTAAATATCAAAAATTTTCACGTTTCTGTAATGTAAAATTTGAAAAAAAAAATTAATATTGGATATATAATGAAATTTAACTTTTAATGCGGTTATTCGTGGTAGAAAAATAAAAATACAAGAATAATAATTGTCCTATGACAAATATTGACCGGGATATTTAATTTAAAAATTTGCAGTTTTTGATGTCATTTTCAAGTTGCCTTGAGTCGGTTAATTCAGTTAGAATACTACGACGAAGGAAATTTAAGTAAAGTTCAGCAAAAAATATGTATAATTTAATAGGCGTACAAAGAAATCAGCTGGTGTGCACATTAGATTTTTTTGATTTTGTTTCTTGAGTATCTAATTTTAACTTTTTTCTGCAGCACATTATGCTTAAAAAAATTTGTTAAATAAATATTGGTTTTAAAATGCATAAAATTATGTTAGTGTATTTTCCCGTTATGTTTATTTCTTTGATTTGTTTCATATTATACAATGTAGCTGTCCATTAATAAAAAATTATATATCTGTTTTATTAAAATCATTTTTGTAATCAATTGATTTTATTTATTTATTTTTCTCTTTTGCCAATGAGATCATTTCTGTAATCAATGAGATTTTGTTTATTGAGGTTGATCTTGATCTTTGAATTACGAGTCCCGGTGAACGGGCTGACTGCATATTCTTTTACATAGTTTTCCCCATGTGTGACTACGAGGTAGTTTTCTTTTATAAAACCTTCATGGGGTTAGTTAGTTAGTTAGTTCTAAGCATTGGCCCCCAGCCCACCTGCCATATGGCTATGAGGGCACAGGCCTAGCCACAAAATATAACAAACAACAACAACAACAACAAAAAAAAAAAATTAATAATAATAATAATAATAATAACGTAAACTAAGCTTAAAATCTTTATAAGTTTTACTTTCAATTAGTTATTATTATTCAAATCTTCTTTATATTATCAAAATTCATCTTAAATTAGTTACTTCTATTATTTCTGTTTTCTTTATGATTTTCTGCTTTGTTATATCTCGATACCAATATTCTTCTTATTCTCATTCACAGTTTGCATAGTATCTCTTGCAAATTTTCTAAACAATTTATAGTTACTAAATAACTCCTCAAACTTCGCAAATTTATATTTTTCTCTCACACTTCCAGTCAGGCAACATTCCTCGGCTAAATACATTGAATTGCGAAATTTATTACAAACTTTACATACATCATTTCCCTGGAGGTGGAACCTTTTCAAGTAAACAGGGAACCTTCCAAGTGCAGCGGGAATTTGATTGACATCTGCATCTCTTAAAATTCCCATTTTTTTTTCGAATTTTTAAACATTTTAAATAGTTTTTATTTCTTTCAAAGCGATCACATAAATTTTTCCAGTCTCTAATAAGCTTGTTAGATATTATAGTACATGTCTTCTTTTTCGAATCTTGAATAAAACCTTTTCGGTCCCAACCCCAAAGAGGCTTCTTTCGCTAGAGCATCCGCTCTCTCATTCCCATAATGACCAGCGTGAGGTTTGATTCAATGTAAACTCAAAACATGCTTCTTTCGTAGTTCTAAATATGAGAACATTATTTTCCTTAACAATATTATTCTTTTGAAAGGGACTGGAGAGCGCCATAAATGCAGATAAGGCATCTGAGTATAAATTATTGTAATACCCGACGGATAATTTCTTGATCCAGAAAAGTCATTTTAATTGCCAACAATTCTGCTTGATAAACTGAATTTCTTGGTTTTAAAGTAAACGTTTTGTAATCAATTTCAATACCGAGGAAAAATACAACGAAGGCACAGCCGATGCTCTCCACAATCCCTGATCCATCTGCATAAATTTAAATTTCTCCAACTGAAATATTTATCGTATGGTTGGTTGTGTGATTATGGCAAAGCCTCGAGGGCTATCTGCCTAAGAGGAGGGATGCCTTCGTGGAGGACTTTCTAAGGGAAATTGGCTCGTATACACGTTACACATGGGGAAAACCACGAAAACGCCCATGCAGCCAGCACGTTCGCGGGATTCGAACCTCGGACCGAACTACCAGTGTTCAGCGACTTTACCGCTCGGCCGCTGGTGAGTCCTTTATCGTATGATAAACCGTAATATTCGGTAGGATGGCTTAAACTCAAATCATGTAATGGGGGGATCATCCCTCTTCCTCCCTCTTCCATCCTTCATGGGTACCATCCCTCTTCCGTGTAGTCATTTGGTTTGGTTTGGTAAATTACGACAAAGCAGCCTAGGGTTCTCTGCGTAAAATGGGGGACGCCTTTGTTAAGGACTAGAAAACTGGCTCCTATACATGTTACAAGTGCGGTAACCCAAGAAAACGCTGTGGGGCCAGCCCGTTCTTCTGAAATCATACCCGTATCTGAAATATCAGTGTTCAGCGATTTTAACGTTCAGCCTCTGCTGGACTTCGGCCCCGTTGGAAATCTCTGCTATAAATTTACAATTTATAATTGGATATTTCAAACATTAAATTTTATTTCATGGCTTTAATAAACATCGGTGCATCAAAATTCTGTATTATTGCGATTTTCATTAATTTTTTTTTTCTTTTTTTTTTTTTTTTTTTTCTATCCATTGCTTTTAATCCTGATAAAATTATTTCCTCCACTTTCTTTCATTGCTTTTATTAACTTTACTCAAAGTTTTTTTTGGAAAAGGGGGATGTTTTTAAACACCGCTTTTAGAAACATAAACCTCAGAAAAATATATACCTCACCAAATTCTCTTGGGGGATCTCTTGGGACTCTTGGGACCTAGGGGTCAAGAAGGAATTAAATAGACTAAATAATAAAATTAGAAGCAAGATTCGAAAACATCGAGACGAGGCTTGGAACTATGAAATAGAGAGCTTTAATGAATCAGGAAATGCTTTCTGGTTTCTTGCGAGAAATCTTAGACGCAAGCCGCCCTGGAACAAACCAATTTGTAACAACAGCAGAATAGCGTTCTCTTACAAAGATAAGGCCTCCCTCATGGCTGAGCATTTAGAAGAACAGTTCGTACCGAATCAAGATCCTTGTGATCCACTTTTCTCTTATAATACACGGCAGTTCATCAAAGACTGGTTGGAAGGATCCGGGGCCAAAAACCGCACTGAATATACATCACCTACTGAGGTTAGAAATATTATCAAAAAGATAGAAAACCGAAAATCCCCTGGTTATGATGAAATTTCGAATGTAGCAATTAAAAATACGCCTATTAACACTGTCACAAAGTACGTCAGCATTCTTAATGCCTGCCTGGAAAATAACTACTTTCCGGACAAATGGAAAAATGCGAAAGTCATTCTTCTGCCAAAGCCGGGAAAAGAGGTCACCAAACCGGAGGGATATCGACCGATTAGTCTACTGCCAGGACTAGGAAAAATTTTCAAACGGGTCATTTACAAAAGAATTGAACCGTATATGGTTAAGCTGCCACTGGAACAGTTTGGCTTCCGTAAAAATCTCTCCACGACTAAACAACTTGTTCGTCTCTGCGAATTCATTGGATATGTTCTGTTCAGACATCAAAGTGTTGCCTTACTCATACTAGACGTGGCGAAAGCTTTCGACCTCGTCTGGCATGAGGGGTTCATTCTTAAGCTCATTACGCTTGACTTCAGTAGAGATTTAATTTTAGCGATCAACTCCTTCATACGAAACCGCAAGTTCTTTGTAAATTTTGGTAATGAACACTCAGATGCAAAATATCTCATGGTAGCTGGAGTAGCTGGAGCAGCACAAGGATCTATTCTTGGCCCAAATTTATATCTGTTTTACGTTTCCGACTTCCCCAACACTAGTACAGGTCTCAATACTTAGCTCGGACGAAATAGACTAACCCAAATGGGTTTTCTCCCTCGTCTGAGGCTTTCCCGGCTGACACCTTCATCACATCCGGAGTAGGGACGACTTGCAGAAATTTAACAGTGGTTGCCTATTCCAGCGTGTATAATTGTTAAGAAAAAGCTGGTTGTAGCGCCTCATTTCACAAATTACGATTTCTACATATTTTTACTTTTGAAATTGAGATTGATTTTTAAAAATTTAGCATATTTATCAAGCATAATTAACGTTCCAAATAATTATAAAGCTATTGCATGCTTTTAGGGCTGGATAATTTTTTAGATTTTCCTATGCTGTAAGGAAATTTGTAACTACTTCTTTTAGAAAATAATATTTTAAATCTGAACTAATAGAAAATTTCAAACAAGCAATTATCTCTTGCAGTTTTTATACTTTTTATTGGTTTAAACAAGTAAAAAATACTAAATTATTAAAAAACGGATTTTTGAAAGATTTGTTTAAAATTCTAAATTGTGCTGCTTTTTAAAATTATAGGTGAGTATCATAGCACAATTTCTATAATAGAATTTTAATTCAATTATATTTCATAATACTTCATAGGGAGAAACACTTTTGACATCTTAATTTTTATACATTTAATTCTAATATTAAAATTGTATTTAACCGTAATAATTAATTTTGCTTGTATTTTATAGTGATTATTTTTTTAATTTATTTTTAGTTCTGCATAAGATTTTTAAATTTATTGTTAATTTAATTTATTAGCTCTAAGTGGCATTTTGCGCTGTTTCACTATAAATGTACATGTCTCCTTGCAAATTGTTGTTACCAAATATTATCGCACTGTATTATATTTAACGAAATTAAATAATGAGGAAGCTGCATGAACACATGCATGTTTCTCGCACTGTAACAAAAACGATGGTATCTAGAGCCATCAAATTTTGAATCATGTAATCCTCCACCCGAACATGGGCATTTGGACGGCCGGATTTCGAATTTGTTTCAATCTATTTCATATTTTGTAAAACTTTAACAAATTTTTGATTAACAAACTCAATGAGTTCAAAGCAAGCAATCGTAACACTGTACGGAAAATAACATTTTTATCTCCAGTGCGGAAATTCTAAAGCTATGCTATTTTCAAATGTATGTGGTTTACGGGCGAAGAACATGATATTCAATAAATATAGGTTACACACAAATTAACACACAAAACGTTAAAAAAAAGTTCCTTTTGGGCGTAATATAAAATCTGAGTGCGTCTAGATTTTATTTCATCTTTTTTTTTCCCCTGCATTACACTCAGAAAATTTTATGCTCCGAATTTTATAAATTACTAAAATAAATATTCCACTTTAATGTTAATAAGTCAATGATGATATAATCAAGTAAATGATTGTTTTGTAATGTTATTATAGTTTTGGAAATGACTGGCTGAAAATGGTCATTAATTTTTAAAAAGAAATAATCATATCTTGTTTAATTTTACCTTATTTATTTCAAAGCATCACGTACTATCGCAGCCTTTTTAAAAGCCTGTTTGGAAGCTTCGTCCCTACTCTTTCTTATTTAATTTCCCGTTATTTGTACGCAAAATTAAGTTAATAAATTTTGTGCCTAGAGTTTTTACCGTTTTACCAAAGTAAAGATGTTTGTACAAGAATTACGCGTGAAAAGAACGCGCGAAAAGCAGTAAAAAGTGCTTTAAATATATTAAATCTTATTTGAAAAAACTGTGGCTTTCATAATCTCATCACTATACAACGTATCACATTTCATAATTAAAAAGAGTTATGTGATACAAACGCCATAGGTTTCATTGTTAAAGTAAATCAGATCGTCCCTAGTCTTTCTTGCGGACATGTCGGTGACGCGCGCCCCGCCCACTGGGTTAGTCTATCTCTTATAAGGTCCATGCGGATGCTATGCTGACGACACAGCCTTTGCCGTGAAGTCGCATAGTCAGGAGCATGCATTAGTAAAACTTCAAGGGAAAATTCCAGCCATTGAGGAATGGTGTACAAAATGGAGAATTGCAATTAACGGCCAAAAATCACAGCTGATTATCATTGGCAAAAAACACTCAAGAATCCCCATTGACAAGAAAATTAAAATCTTTGACGAAGAAGTTCAGTTAGTTAAGAAAGCTACTTACCTTGGGGTGGTTTTAAATCACAGATTGACCTGGAAAGATCATATCCACACTATTAAATGTAAGACCTCTTACACCATCCAAAATCTTCTTCCACTAATTGGTAAAAATTCCAGATTAGATCTAAGAAGAAAGAGACATATTTACACATTTACACGGCTATAATCAGACCAATTTTCAGTTACGCTTCTCCCGCCTGAGCTACCTACACTCAGAGCGACATAAACAAATTACAAGTCACGCAGAACAAGTTACTTAGAATTATTACAAATGCGCACTTCTTTGTATCAAATGAGACATTGCACAGGGACTTAATATCGAAAGAGAAGAGTTGAAGCATTACTTCACAAGGCTAATAAGAAGTTTTTTGAAAAGGCGAGAAAATGTTCTCATATGCAACATTTCAAAGTGTTTGACTATCACATCTTTGCAGAGGACTCACGTATCAGACCACTCACGGCCTTCCTCACCCGAGATTCAAATCAACACTAGGTAACTTTATCACGAGTGCAACGTCGCTGTATATATGTATATAAACCTTATGTATTTGTATGTAATTTTATGTATTTATTTTCGATGTATAATCTCATATATTTGTTCTAATCTAATAAATTGTAATGTAATTTGTGTAACTTTTATTATACCACACACTTATCACGAACAACTGAACACGTCAGATTTTCACCTTGCCATCGCCTCTCCTGGTCTTCGGCTGCGTCTGTATGATTCTCTACACTTGTGACGTCCCACTACCAAGCCTCCTTTCACTTGTCATTGCCACCTACCGTCATGTGCCCTCCGGGCCAAAGTGTCAAGAGCCGGAAACGTTGCCTCAAAACAGCAATATTCCGGCAATATGGATGATGATGATGATGATGATTCCATTTCCGACGCCTTCTCACTCCCCGGACAGAGCAAGGAACGCAAGGAGGTTAGAATACATGGAGATGGCGTCCCTGCTATTGGAGTACAAAGAAAGTGAAGCAGGGGGAAGGAAACAAGCCACGCCACGTGAGGGCAAGAAAACGATTACCTCACTAAGGGAAGTGAGGTAAAACGCCAGCTGGTTTCAAGTTCTGTGTGTTTTCTGATTTTGTATGCGTAGATGTGAAAGGCCTAAAAGGCACAGAATTGTTGCAGCGAAATAATGTCTACATTTCTGACTTCATGTCCATGTAAAAAAATGTTTTAAAACGTGCAAAAACAAGTAGAATAATCGAAATGTGTGTTTCAATGGCCTTCAAGAAAGAGTTTGAGTATTTTCTTTGTGTAAAGTACACGAAGAAACATATATAGTTCTCATATTTACCTTTTCATAGTAATAATAAAACTGATATTCGTAATTAACTTATATGAGATGGCAAAACGATAAGTAAACAAGTGGAGGGGCGTGGCTAGCTCTCCATGGAAAAGAAAATAGTTTACTTTAATGTCTGATCATAATTACATTACAGGTTTTACCTTTTATGTGTTTAATTACATTTTAATTTGTGCTCAAGTAAATATATAATAACTGGATTTGATTTTTAGTCAAATTTGTTGTGTGAGTTTTAAAATAACAACGTAAAATTTACATATTTCTATCATTGTATATTCAAATTAAGTTTTTTCGAAACATAAGTAATATTTATAACATGAAAAATTTGAGAATTATATATACTTAGAAAAAGTAAATTATAATCAAGTACATAGTTAGTACATAGTTGAGTACATAGTTACTGTTCTGTGTTCACAATACTTTTAATGCTAGCATTAATTAATTACAGCATGCAATTACATAATGTAGAAATTATTGCGATTACATAAAGTAGAAATTATATTAATTACATAATGTAGAAATAAAATGAAATGGCGAGAAAGGTAAAGGAAAGAGAACCTGAAGAATCTGCGATCCTTTACGACTACCAGAAACAAAATTGGGTGTGGTTAGAGCACGTCAATCTCTCTAAGCCACGACTACTAAGGGCATTCTTTCCCCCTTTTTTTGGCTTCACTTGGACTGCGTGCAGGGCATCTCCATGTATTCTAACCTCCTTGGTTCTACGTCTTGTGCCCAGAGTGCAACTATGCTCCGCCCACTTCTGTTATATGCCTCTATTATTACACCCGCGAAATTGTGTTAGCTTCAAGACACGCAGGAAGAAGAACGCTAAAGCCGTAGCACCTACGAGGACAAAGTAATGTCAAAGGTTTTATGCTAAATTGCTTTTACGTTAAGAAAGTTATGCTTCAGATATGTTAAATCGCTAGTTTGCCCAAGTTATGCCACTGTTACATACTGCCACATTGGATGTCATTCAACACTTCAAGTGCACAGGTTTATTCCAATATTCGGAATTTTTTTTTTTTTTTTTTTTTTTTTTTTCACTTTTAGGATTCCTACTAACGACAGTTATTAGATAGGTAAAGACTTCAGGGTCGTATACCTATTAAATAAGCGAGTACCTATGACCCCCCAAAAAAGAGTGCGGTTATCGGTGTTAGCTATATTTGCCATATCAGCTATATTTGCCTTATATATCATGCCTTACTGTTCACTTCCGGAGTATCTATTTATCTCTGGTCCGTAGTTTTGCAAATGTTTTCACAGGAAACATTCGCCATCTGTTGGCTCGCTATCTTGTCTTTCTTTCCGCCGTCTGCTCTCGTCATTGCCCACAGTGCTTGCTTTGCTAATTAGTGCGCAGGATAGATTAGTAAGACTTATTTTTTTCTGTTTAAACATGATTGCTGGTTGCACTAAATTTATATATTATTAAAAACATATTGAAACAGATTTGTCATCCCAGAATACAGTGTTTAATTTACATGCCAGTTAATTGCAATTGCTAAGTTCAACATAATCGTATATGGGCTGCTATGTAGATTTCTGTTCCAAATTTTATTCAAATGGTGAAAAGATTTTGCCCCCCAAAAAGGTGTTAAACCTAATGAGATATCAGTCTCGAAACGGTATTATATTTAAACAAATTAAAAAATGAAGAATCTATGCATGATTATATATATGTATCTCCCATTGTGAGAAAAAGACGGTACATGCAGTCATAGAACGTTGAATTAAGAAGTCCTACACCAGACATGTGAACCTGAAAGCTCGAATTTTGAATTTTGAATTTGTTTTATTATCTATTTCATATTTTGTAAAACTTTAAGAAATTTTTCATTAAGAGACTCATTTGTAAGCTAACAATGGCCACACTATACGGATGAAACATTTTTATTTCCATCGTGAGAGACTATGTATCGAAAATTTTAAATATATGCTGTTTTTAAATATCAGGTAATTTTCCTGTTTAATTGAATATTTTGTGGCGTAAATACGAAAAATCTTGGTATTTAATAAATAAAGATAAAACACAGAACGTTGATAATAACAAGAAATCATCTTAGCAAGAAAACTGAATATTGATATGATAAACTGATAAAAGACAGAAAAAAAAATATAAAAATCTATGGCAACGCTTAACACTGCATCCGGAATCCTAAATTTTCTTTAATTAAAAAAAAATTTATAATTTTGTTGTTGAATTGCATGTGGCGTAAGTGTAAAGAAAATGATGCTTAATAATGAATCTAAAATTGCAAAACAAATGCGTTAGCAAGAGTGAGTGCAACAGCAGACTAAATAGACTGCGAGCTTAGCAAGATCCTAAAAAACCTTAACAAACCCTTTTGGATGACCATTAAAATCTGAAACATTTCAGAATTTTATATAAATACTGACAAGAACATTTTTTATGTTTTACTATTTTTCTGCTTAGATTAGCTTACGTTTAAAAAATTTCAGAAACAAACATGAGTTTTAAAATTAAATAACGTTTTAATTTTGTTTAGTAGCAGCTGCATGAGTTAATAATGCAGTACTTCAGCCGTATTTATCATTAAATACAGCTTTTTGAGGTAAAAATAGAATTGCAGATTACAAAAATTTTTATGCTTTCAGTATAAGAATATTTCATGCAATCATGATCAAAAGTAACGCAATCTTAATCTAATACTGGAGAATAATTTTAAATTTAATGTTCTCTGTAGAATCACACAGAATCCTACAGGAAAATTATATTATCGAAGAGGTCGATATTATTAACGAATATAGTCGGCACACTCTCGATTCTTCGAAAGTTCCTAAACATGCAATATTCGAAATTCGAGTGTTTTTACTTTTTTAGAAATTGGAATCGTTCGAAAACGCCTTAAGTAAATGCTTCATACCCCACCCCTACATAAAGGTGGAATATTTCTAACTTGCGAAACTGAAATTCTGTGCTGCATTCAGTAGCTGAGTTGACTTTCAGAACCGCTTTTTCTTTACCTGTGTGTTTCAGAAAAAGAGTTATCGGTATTTTGTTGAATCTGGGGTACGACACACCCCGTAGTATGATGAAATTTGGTTGAATATGGGGTACGACACACCCCGTAGTATGATGAAATTTTGTTGAATCTGGGGTACGACACACCCCACACGCCTGTCCGCGTAAGTGTTTTTCTGACTGAATGTTTAGTTCAGAAATTTATTTCTTGAGTGTAAAAGTAATTATTTCTACTCGCAAGTGATTTTAAAGTACTTGACATTAAATTCTTTAAAATTTCTAACCGCATTATGATAAAAAGAATGACTCCCTATGAATTGGAGATGCAACGCCTGTGAGATTTATTAGAAATATTTGAAAGCTATGAAGATTGCATTTTGGAAACTGAAGATGAAACTAAGAATATTTTCTACACTGTTTTGGTTTTGAAAAAGATAAAACATTAATTCCTGAAGTTCCTAAAAAAGGAAAAACTGTTCTTATGCTTTCAACATTATATAACGATCATACTATAGATGAAACTATTGAAGAAAATAAAACGTCAGGAATTATATGTTTTTATAATATGACTAAAGGAGCAGTGGATATGGGGGATAAAATGTGAGCCAATTAATTCAATTGCTAGAATAACAAGGAGGTGGCCAATGGTAATTTTCTTTCCTGCACTGAATGTTGCTGTAATAAATGCTTGAATTATATTACATTCAAATCCATCAACCAGAAACAGAAGTCTGTTTGTGAAGGACTTATAGCATTACAATTAATGAAAAAAGTATTGAACAAAGATCAGAGATTAATACTTTACCAAGAAACTGACGTACTGCATGCATAACAAAAGCAGAAGTTTCGACGAAGAATTAAAACGAATACATGAAATTCGAAACAACTAAGTATGAAAGATGTGAAAAATTGCCCTCGCGCCAAGGACAGAGAACGTGAATGCAATGCTTAAAATGTGAATACATTCTATGCCAAGAACACATGAATGTATTTCGTTCAAAGTGTAAAGAAGTATAAGCATTGTGTTAGAGATGCAATGAAACTTAGAGGCCTGATGTTTATTTTTTATTATTTTCATTTATCTTAATTTTAACTCTAAGATTACTTTGGAAAATTTTTGAAACCCAATTATTATTCACGTATTTATAATATACGCGATCAAGAAAAACAGCTTTAAAACTAATTAAAACTATTTTTATTGTAATTTAAATATTGGGGTATGTGATACCCCACGCACCCACTCTAGTAACCTTTCTTGGTGCGACTTCCGCCGGGTTAATTATTAAAATTCGAAATTACCTTTCCACCATACAGCCGTATATTTAAAACCAAAATCTCAAGATTTAAAGGATACTTTTAAATTTTAGTTTCAAGCAAAGAGTTTTAATAAGCAAAATATAAAATTCCCCTTTCCTATAAAATGCAAAGTTTGGTACTACTAGTACGAGGACTAGAGCCAGAAATACATCTGGGCGTAGACGAGACGAAAAATGTGTTTAACCTAGAAACATTACGAAGAAGCTCTTTTCCTTTTCGGAATTTTTCTTTATCCCGTTTTCTTTTCTCGAACCCGCTTAGTTTTTTTTTATTTAAGTCAACATCGTGACATCGGTAACTTCTAAAAAGAATATAAAAGGAGAGTGTCGTTAAACGATAGGAACCGATCGTCCGTTGTCGTGTTCTATGCGAGCTGCGAGCGAGATGACAACTGTATCTCAACCATCGACACAAGACTGGAGACAGGAGAGTAAACCCGTCCGGAGGGCATATTTCATAAATGCACATCTGCGTAGCCACCGAGGGAGTGGCTTCTAGGATGGACCAATGGGCATCCAGTAATATTTCTGTCATGATCTCTCGCGTGCTTTAAGATTTAAACAAGATGGTTGAAAATATTCTGCCACGCAATTTTCTGTACAAAATAATTAAAGCATCGTCGATTTCTTCTGAAAATTTTCATTGCGAAGTTAGATCAAATATAAGCAATTGTGAAGATTTCGCTACCTGGCTGAAAGAATTTGAAATATATACAAACAAAAAGAATGCAAGCATTGAAACAAGAAAACACTAGATTCATTGTAAAACTTCCAGCCTTTCTCAGCTCAATTAAAACAAAACTATACACTTGAATTCTCTTAATCAGCAGGTGTTAGTAAATCCATAATATTCGAGGCTAATTGTAACTTGAGTCATTTAACTTGAGTCGATAATATGCCGTGAACATCAATCCAAATATTAATGCGTGATAAAAATCGCGAAAGGGAAATGCCAGCGATTAATTAAACTCATAAAACGAAAGCACTCAGAGATTTTGTACTATTGTATTATTTATAACTACGAAACAAATACAAATTAAAACATAACATACGCTCACGTGCATGAAGAATTAGCGTCACAAGAGCAGTAGAAGCTCATTGGTCCATTTTTGGACGCCCCTCCCTCAGTGGCTACGCTGATGTGCACTTGTGAAATATGCGTCCGGAGGGGGTAGGTTAAAAAATTACAGTTCTAACTAAGGCGGATATCGCGTACGCGTACACAGCGCAGTGGAACGAAATTTGCTTTCTGCGCAATGTTTGAAGCTTGAGAATTGGCGCAGAACACGTCTTACAAGAGAGAGGGGAAACGAAGAGGGTTCGTTGCACGCAGGGCTGTAAGTTATATTATGAGCGCTCTGTTTTGGGCAAAATGTAGTAAAAATATTTATTATAATATTATTTTCGATGAAGCTTTTTGATAATGCAAGGCAGACTTTTGAGCTTATGTAAAGATTCCGCCACCGGGGCCTTGTAGGCCTAAGCAGAAACTCGGCATTGGTGGCAGTTGTTTTTCATTTTCTCTTGAATTACTTCCATATTTTCTTCGCCCACTTCCATGTTTCTTGAACTGATTTGACGTCATCATTTCTTGGCCATGGACCTTATAAGAAACAAACTAACCCAAACGAGTTTTCTCCCTCGTATGAGGCGTTGCCGGCTGTCAACTTCATCATATCCGGAGGAGTAGGGAGGACTTGCAGAAATTTAACATTGGTTGCCTATTGCAGCGTGTATAGTTGTCAAGAAAAAGCTGGTTGTAGCGCCTCATTTTTGAAACTGAGATTGATTTTTAAAAATTTAGCATATTTATCAAGCATAATTAACGTTCCAAATAATTATAAAACTATTGCATGCTTTCAGGACTGGATATTTTCTTAGCTTTTCCTATGCTGTCAGGAAATTTGTAACTACTTCTTTTAGAAAAAAATATTTTAAATCTGAACTAATAGAAAATTTCAAACGATCAATTTTTATGCTTTTTATTCGTGTAAATAAGTAAAAAATACTAAAATATTTACAAACGATTTTTGAAAGTTTTGTTTAAAATTCTAAATTGTGCTGCTTTTTTAAAATTATAGATATAGCACAATTTCTATAAAGGAATTTTATTTCAATTATACAGTCAAAAGTCGTTAATCCGGACTCGTCGGGACTTTGGCGATTCCGGATTATCGATTTTTGCAGATTATAGATCATCAGTTTAAATCTCGTAAGATGGCATGCAGAAATTCTAAAATTAAAAATATGAAACCGTAATTTATGAAATAAAGAACAATTATGATCTAAAGGGTATCAAAATTTACAACAAAAAAAAAGCTTAATATTTATTTGTTTACTTTATTAAACATTTCTTTCAATGTAAGTTGTTTAAGTTGCTTCGTTTTATGTGATAATACTTTCTCTTTAATTCTATAAACAGACATAATTTCTTGTTCAGTTACAAAGTTCCGCTGTTCAAGTCCCGTAATTGCTGTGCCGAGAATACGGACTTGTCAATCGAAATTTTTTCGTTTTCACTAACCTCTCTGTCACCTTCTTCATATCTTTATCCATATTTTTGCAGCAATTCCACTTTTTGTTTGATGGACATCGAAACATACTTTCGTTTTGTAGATCCTTTGGGAGCTCCAGCATCGGAAATTCTATTTGACATAATGGATAGTTCAAGTTTACTTTTATAGTATTGCTCTTACAGTCTGCAAAAAATAATAAGCCGGATCCAATTCGAAAATTAAGGAACAACGCAATCATCAACATTAACTGAACTAGATAATTAGATAATTTTAGCTTATACCGTCTGTTATACATTAAACGCGCACGCGAAAACGTTTTCTGCGCTTGCGCACACGCATATGCGCAGTCGTAAAAGTCTTACGCGCACTGGTAAACGCCTATGCGCATGTGTCAACGCGGCGCACGCGCAGAAAGTTTTTAGCTTTGAGGTCCGGATTATAGATCATTTCGGATAGTGGGTGTCCGAATTAACGACTTTTGACTGTATTTCATAATACAACATAGTGATTAATTTCATTTCATTTGATTGGTCGGCGAAGCCTGCAGGTAGGTGTGCAGTGTCACGTGATGAGGAGAAGTCATCTGAGAGGATCTTGCATACTTCTTGAATTGCTAAAGCAAACTACAAGAAAAGTAAGCTTTGTACAATATGTATATTATTTAAAAATTTTATGAAGTTTCAGGAAAGTACGTTAATAACTACAGTTTCCATATTAAGTAGTAAAGTTCTGGTTTAGCATATGATCTGCAAAGGGTGGAAGGTAGCGGTCTTCGTTAAGTAACTCATAATGAAACGTACCAAAATAGTTCAGACTTTCGTAGTTCATGGATTTAGAGAAGAACCGCTCGTTAGCCTTTCTCAAGAATCCGTCTATATACTCAATTTTTAAGTCAGAGTGAAGTTGATCATTTCTCACATAAAAGTGCGCATCTGTCATTATTCTGGACTACACAATTTGTAGCTTACGTATATCCTTTTCTGTTCCAGTCGCCCAGGCAGGAGAAGCATATGTTAGGATAGGTCGGAGGGTAGACGTATAAATCATTCTTCTTAACCAGATCTAATCCGAAATGTCTGCCAATGACTGGGTGTAGGTAGTTCATGACGCAGAGTGCCTTTTTTCTAACATAATTAACATGATCACTCCATGTGAGATGTTCATTCAGTAGAACTCCGAGATATTTTGCCTGTTTCACAATAGGTACCGGCCCTCCGAAGAAGAACAGATTGTTTTTCAGAGCAGCATTTCGTTTTTTCCTTCTGATAATCAGGAGCTGAGATTTTTGTGGATTAATGGCTACCTTCCAGCAGCGGCTCGAATCTTCGATCAAAGGAATCCGTTCTTGCAGTTTCCAAATAGCAGGATTAATGTTAGCTTATTTGACAGATAAAGCTGTGTCATCAGCGTAACCCGCTATGCACTGTTTGGAAGCTTGGGGAAGTCTGCCACATAATATCAATACAAAATTGGCCCAACCGTTGAACCTTGAGGGACTTCGAGGGGGGGAATTCACCCGAAGTGGCCTTTCCAGTTGCAACGTGAAAAGTTCGATCCCATAGAAAGGAGTGCAGAAGCAGAATAAGTTCTCGGTCGAATTGCAGGTCAATCAGTTTACAGATGAGCCCCTCATGCCAGACCAGGTGAAAAGCTTCTTCTCTCTGCTGAGGAAACCACCTTATATATCTCCTTGTGTTTACTTGCGCTGAACTCCCAGGAGGGGATGATTCTTTCACTCATATATAACAAAGGGTCCATCTCTTGACCCTGATGAAAAGACTTCTTTTACCTCTTTGTCCCCTGGCTGGATCTTCGAAGCTGCAACCGGAATCATCAACAAAGGCACAGTATTTCACCATTGACAAAAATTACTGCACTCTGAAATCACTCATCCTAGACAAAGAAACTTTACCCCAACCTTATCACAACATATAATAATAATCCGATAACATAGTTGATATGGAAGTATTAATTTGCGTCTGAGATTTAGATAGGTTTTTATATAATTTATATACACCATGGCATTACATAATTTATATATACCATGCCTTCCTGGAATTTCATGACGTATTCTAGAGCGCCTTTGAGATGCTTCCCATCTGCCATTTGCATGGCGTTGTATATCTTAGAATTCCGGATGCCGCCGATGAAGTACTCCAGGGCGAAGATTTTCCCTGTTATCGTTGCGCGGTCCAAAAAGGGGAGATGAGACAACCTTTCAACATTCGTGGATACTTCTTAGAAATTTCCCACGGTCTTCTGCTGGTGATATTTTAAGTGAAGGCTGCTACAGTCTTTTACACACTTTTCGCCAAAGCTCAGCTCCATCGCGCGTGATTGAAGTTGGATGTCTAGCTTTGGTTTTCGGGCAGACTTTGAATGATATCCGCTTCGTGTTCTCTGAGAGAATCGCATCCACTTGCAGTCACGACTATAAAGATAATGAGTTACCTATACTTTCCAGTAGGTCTTCCATTATATGTGGATAAATTTAGAAAGGGACGGAAAGACATGAAGCTGCAGCTATGGATTTCTAGACTGTCAACGTCATTGCCGTCAGCAGTAGAAACTCTCTAATCGATTTCTTGTTCAAAAGCATAAACTCGATTTTCCTTTTGTTATTTGACAGCAGAAACATATTCTCCGATTTTGTTTTCGACATCAGAAACGCTTCCTGAAGGCTTCTTGTTAGGACAAAGGAAGTCTTAGTTTAATTTCTGCAATTCTATTTTCAACCATGTCTATTCTTCGAATTTGCTTTCTGTTTCGGCAGCAAATTTTCTTTTTTACTTAAAGTACCTCCATGTTTTCTTGGGCCACTTCCATCTTTCAAGAACTGATTTGAAGGCGCCTTCCATTATTTCCTGTTCTTCCGTCATCTCTTCCTAAGCGAGTTTCACCTGTTAATTGGCCGATTCTTAGCTCGCTTTTAGATCTTCTTTAAATGCAGCAAACTTAATTATGACGCAATAACGCGCCGAACAAACAACAAAAATCAGCGTTTGAGCGTACGAGCTCCCAACAGACTGAATGCACTCATAACCCATGGTAGCTTGATATCGGGATTCATCGGGAAATTTGGCGATAAAAATCAGTCACGAAAATAATCGCCAGCTTGGCGATACATACATACAGTTACACAGAGATAGCATTAAAAATGTCGTGCGATTTCTTGCCAGGTTTGGCTAGAAACCTTAGTCGTCAAAACAGGTCGCCAGCTTGCCAATACCTCACACATTCTACAAAATACGCAACGGTATATTTGCGTTTAAGTTATCGAACATTAAATTAATTGCTTGGATCCTGAATCTTACGCTTGCTTTTTGCCGAAACCGGCTGTTCGTCTCGAAAGCGATTCTGCGTAATCCACAGTATAGTGTTTACATATTTCTAAAACGATTTCAATACAGATTGATGAAAAGCAATTACTTATAAATAAAGGATTTTAGTACCACCTTATTATTTCAGATAAGAAATATAGTCCGCTATATTTAAATTTATTCTTCTTCCAAAAGTCGCGTGTAAACAAGTTGTGGATTAAAAGATACTTTTTTAAGCTTTCGGAAGAGAAATCTTCCTTTTGCATGATTTAGGAACGCTGTGTAAAAGCTTAATAGAATAACATTAAGCATTTTAAGAGGAAAATAAGCCACATTATCAATCGGAAAGGGCAAAACCGTCAATCATTACTTCTACTTGGAAAAAAGAATCCAAACCAATACTCGGAAACTATGAATGTTGTTCCTAAAGCTTCTAAAGTTAAATAGCTGTTAACAGAAGAAATTTAGTTCCCGTAGTCATCAATTCGAAAGCGTTTAAATACATGTGTAGCTGCAATAACTAAAATAATATACCAGGATTTGTTGAATAGTATACGGTAGATACTGGCTTTATTAGTTTAACAAAAGACTGAAATTTGAATGTCTTTTGCATCTCTTATGTATTGATGTATTTAGAATTTTTAATTTATTATAACGATCCATAACATCCTATAAGAAAAGTTATTATAGGTAAGGTTTATGAAGCGAATGCTTATTGAAATGTAAAGTGTTAACTGAATACTCAAATCTTGGAAAAGAATCAGGATTCAGAAGGTCGTCAACATTTAAAACTGAACGGGGTACTATATATATAATGTTATATTTGGCGGTACACTAATATGTATTAAAAAATACCTTAAATCAGAACTTAAAAAACAACATATTAATACGAAAAAAAAAAAAAAACTTTTCCAATACATGTAATTCTAATTTTCATCTGTTAATATAATTTTCGCAACATTTGGTGTTCAGCAGCATGCCTTTGTGGAAATTCAGGCTAAGCCCCTGATTATGAGCAACAATAAAAATGCTATTAACATCTCACTTAAATAATGGTTATACCTTTCACATTGAAAAATTATATGAAAAGTACAAAAATCTTGTTCAGAAAGCTTCACATTTCCATATCACTGAAAAGGAATTTCATGAAAAGCAAAAACAAACCGGCAAACGCAAAGCAATATCAATAAACTGAAAGTGTCATGCCGCCGCCATCGATCAACAGTTAGACAAAGAAAAGCGGAAACTTTACGCAGTTGTTAAATTTATAGTAATTTACAGGAAGAAAACCTATTTTATAGTAAAGTAATTCAAATAATAAATAGTCACCACGCTTCAATTTAAGAAACTATTTTGCTTTAGTTCAGGAAATGAATGACATTTGAATGAATTTTTGTACTTTTTAATGCTTTAAAATGTTTTAGAATTTTGAGGGGTGGAGTGCATTTTAGATTACGGATGCATTCAATTCATTTTGGATTACAGATGCGTGAATATACATTCAATATAAAAATATTTGATATGATATTGAGCAAAATGATATCATCTTATGCGAAAATTTACTGAACTGAGACTAGTTAAATAATGGTTATAGCGGATGCTCTCTATATTATGATCCTTACTGCCATAGCAAGTTGTGAAAAGCAAGTTGTATGTGAAAAGCAAGTTGTATGTGAAAAGCAAGTTGTAAGGAAAGCAAGTTGTATGTGAGGGCGATAAGGGTAATTTTTTTTTATTATGAAATATTCAAATCATTGAATACTTCAGTTCACGTTTTTTAATCCAATCAAATCATTGGAAGTCTAAAGAAAATTGAAACTAATTTTAATGGCACTATCAATAATTTTAATAGTTAGTCAAGGTAACTGTTCTGTAAGACAGTGGATTCAAACCTTTTTTTTTTCACGTATCCCTCACTGAGACTTAAATCATTTCGCTTTCCGCTCTATGAGGCAGTTTATTATTGTAAATTACACCTAACTTCCTACTGACCCTCCATACGTAAAATTCCTTCTAACATTAAAACCCACTGGCAATTCTTCAGTATTATCGTAATATATATTTACACTGCTTTTAATTTTTAATGCAATAAAGTTAATAAACTGTAAGGAACAAATTCAGAAATTTATAAGTATTTTTTTTTTTTTTTTTTTTCCGAGCGTTATTCCGAAAAAGTTTAATTTCGAGGATGTTTTAAAGGGATTTTCATTTATAGACTCTGATATCCATTTTGCCTTCTCAGTTTGAGTAAACATTGCTTGAAAGACGCTTCGAGGACTTTTTAAGTGGAATATTATGCTCGCTTCGTTTATAAACTCTCTCGAATATCTTTGACAAGAATTTGTAAACTGTCTCGAATATTTTGGTCTCATTTTTGTTCAATGAATAATCGTCAGAAATGTAACTTTGCGATTACGCTAAGGATAGTTTTGTCACTTATCAAACGCTCCGGAGTTTTGGTAATCCTCAACTTAGTTTATTTAATCTTGAGAGGGTGAAATCTTGAAATCCCGTACTTGCATAGCCATGCAAGTAACACAACGAAAAAAATCTGTTCTCAAAATCCATTTTACAATCCGTTTTGGAAAAAAGAGTCCTTTATTGTCTTCATACGTTACAGATGTCTCCCATAAGCATCGTTTAAGCGGGATGTAGGAAGTAAATGTAGGATCCTTCAATATTTCTTTGGGTTTGTATGAGGAATTAGAGAAGAGAGCAACATAATTGAACTGATTATTCACTAAATGCTGAAAATATGGTTTCCGTATCCGATATGATGGGACATAGAGGGAAGGAAATGGCAAAATATGGTGCATACGAAATGGAATAACGTGACATGCGTGGTCGAAATTTGTTACGCTTTATTACGCTGCTTTTAAAAGCATTTCGGTTAGTAATTTTCACATCGTAAAAAGTCAAACTTTCTAAGCAGTACGAAATTTAAATTTCCAGTATATTTTGGTTTTGGTCAGCATCTGTTGTTTTCTTGAGGGCTGGTGTGCAAAATTGAAGACAAAATCACCAACAACATCACTCTGTTCCGACATCATGTTCGCAAACTCGACGAGGCTGTTTACCTAGGAGTTACGTTAAACCTCTCATTCGCCTTGTCAACACACATCAGACGAGCTCGTAGCAACTCCTGGAGAGTTGCCATGAGACTATACCGCTTCCTTAAAGATCAACTGCTGACGCTAAATCACAAATAGTATATTTCCGTTATACGGCCTTTCCGTTATACGGCCCACATTTACATATGCCTCTCCAACATGGAGAAATGCCAGCGAAAAGGATATCCAGTCTTTGCAGATAATACAGAATAAGATTCTCAGGATTATCACTCGAGCCCCGTACAACATACTAAATACAAATCTTCACGATGATCTCAAAGTTGAGCTCATCTTCGAGTTTCTCCCCAGACTAAACTTAAAATTTTATAACAAGGCCATCAGAAATACGTCAACCTGGCTTTCGAACATTTTTACATATGAAAACTCGAAGAGGACAGAAAATAACTCGAAGAGGACAGAAATATCAGGCCCTATGCAGCATTTCTTCAGGAATGACAGAAAACCAGATAGCGTTTCTCCCAGCCCGCATTATAGAAGTATATCATTCAAATTAACTGTATTGAAAAGCATACTCAGGACTTTACTACTTTTGACGTTTGCGTAGTAGGATTCAAATGACTATTTTCTCGCTCCTGATTGGACTTCATCTCATCACACTCTCACCGGCAGTGAGTCTGCAGAGACAACGCGTCTCATTTTATTAATCTCAAGTGTTCACATGTTTGTGGTGAAACAATTATGAAGAGCCGTTATGTGTGAGGCTCCTAGAGGGATTCCGTGATAAGCTCTGGTAAGAGCAGGATAAATTCCTGCTGAATCCCAGAATACGCAACTAAAGCATCAAAGCATTATTGCTTTCTACCATAACTGATAAGATTTTCACGTATTCATGACGATGCCATCATGTTCCGCAAAGAGTATTAGTACCACAGGATAAAAACCGCTTTTCCAATGTGTGGCTCGTATGTCATTTGGCTATGTCGTTACATATGGCTTGAGTGTCGCCTTTTTAATTCTTTTGGAGGCCACTAAAGTTTCCATAATGATCGTTCACTAGTAACGACTTTTGAAATAATCATCAGCTTTCAACACTCCTGCAATTTAAAATGATTGGGTAGAAATGTGAAATTTAAACTGTTACTAAAATATATTTGCTGTCAAATTATATTGAAGACGAAACTCTCGTTCTCGTTCTCGCGATTTCTAATTTTGTTAAATTTTGGTGCTTTTACAAACTAGACGGTCACAATTTTTAAAGAATATTTTTTGATTTTTTTATTCAACTCATACATTTAATAGTAATAAAGCAATTTTCGTTTTCCCCCTTCTTTTATTAAATTTTATATAAGCCCCTTAATGTCTGAAAGATTTGCATAACCACCGCTTTCACGTGAAATACCCATGGTGGAGAAGCGTACCACTTAAGAGTTGCTAAAAAAGATGGCAGTAAACAAGGGCCGCTGCCAAAGAAAAGTAATTATGAAATGTATATATGATACCATGGCCGAATTCCGATTTGAAGAAGACCACTGGGGCACTTTTAATGGAGCAATGGCAAAGTTCGTGGGTTAACACGTGAAGACAGGATATGTTTCCTCACCACATGCGATTGCAGGCTGCGATAAAAACAGCAGGTTGTTAGAAGCATATTGTATTTAGTTTCAATACCATAACAGTCTCTGTTTATGGGCATTGCCATACAAAATTCTGTTTTTAATTTCATTTAAATGGTAAGCATACTTTTTAAAGACATTTTTCTGATATTTGCCTATTTATATTAATTTATGTTAAAAATAATTTTAAAATCGAAAACTAAATGTTAGATATTCAATTTGGTGTCTGTAGAAACTGTATTTAACACCTAAAAATGGATATTTGAACAAATTTTCAAGTCTTTGAAGAGATTTTAAATACTTCCTAATATTATGATATTTTGCTATGAATGTGATTCTACGTTGACAAAAAGATTTGAAGAATTGAAAGAAAATTCCACAAGAGAAATGCTTTATGAATGGAACTTTAATTTCGATAAAGATTAAAAGAATTATTTTCACAAACTGGTAGATGTAGAGATAAGATTTATTTGTCACGGAAAACCAAGGAATTGTAGTATATGTTTTTATATTTTTAAGCCTTTTTTGTCTTTTCTTGTAACCGTTCCTTTATGAACACAAATGCAGGCTAGTTCTAAACTATTTATTCGCAGAGCACAGGAACAGTTACAAAGAAAATACAGCAAACATACAAACGCAGAAACGAAGCACCTAACTAACATTTAGAATTATCATTCACAATTAAAGTTAGAATTACGGAAATATAATAATGGAGAACATATCCTCATTACACATTAGCCTCATTACACATTATCATTCACATTAGCCGGCTGTCGACTGTGTGTAAATTGTTCTCGCCGCCCCTACATAGTGTTCGATAAAAGAGTTCAGCTGCAGTCAAACAGTCACTAGCCCAGGCATACATATGGGGAATGAGTTCACGGACCTTAGAACCTTAGGACCTTAGACCTTAGAACTTCACGGACGACTCACTACATATATAATGTTATACTTGGCCGACCACTAATATGAATTTAATAAAAAAGGTAAATACATTTATACAATAATAATGAACAAACTACACATATTTCGTTCACATTGAGAAACTACATGAAAAGAACAAAATTCTTAGCCCCTTGTACAGAAAGCTTTACTTTTCCATATCATATTTCATATGAAAAGGAACTTCATGATAAGCAAGAACAAATCGCTAAATCCAAAGGAATATCAATAAACTGATAGTGTTATGCCGAGAAATTTTAATTATTGCAAACATAATAACCATCGTTTACTCAGCAGTGGTGCCATCGATCAACAGTTAGACAAAACAAAAACGTAAGCTTCCAGTGATACAATTTTAAACAAGAATGCAGATGGTTCTCATAAAAATCCAACAAGTTGCCTCTTAACAAGGAAAAAAATTGTGTTATTAACGACTACAATAGCATATATTTGTAATGCAAAAAGAAAGTGAATTCTAGTTCGCACTAATATTGATAGCATCAACATTTCCATGGAACCAACTCTCACTTTCAAATGTCTCTAAATACATCTGCAAAAGTAGCTAAAAAGTTGTTAATTTCAGAAGGAATTTCGCTAAAAGTAGTAGCTAAAATTTAAAAAGAAAGTACAATCCATATTCCATAATAGTTAATCGTCATTTTTTAAACTGAATCTTCATAAAAACATAAATAATGCTCCAATTTTTCCGCGGACCAGCAAAATGTTATCAAAAGTAGCAAGGAAGTCGCACAAGGAAAACGTTTTAAAAATCTTGCCACAAGAGAATTGATTGAAAGAAGAACTAATCCTTGGAACACGTGGCAAAAATCCCGTTGTCTGCGGGAAAAAAAAAAAAAAAAAAAAAAAAAAAAAAATGCTTAATTCTCAATTTTGCGAGGTATTGTAAATTGGTTGGTTTGCGTATGGCTACAGGGCTTTGATTGGGAATTGTTTTGAATGAGTATGGTTACAGTGTAATTACCCTGGTAATCCCAGATTGCATCATTAACATAATTTATTTCTATTTTTAGGATAGATTGTTCGTCGTTCGTTATAACATATTCCACAAGCTGGAAAATCCTCGTGGGAGTTTCATAAGGTATCTTCTGTCCTCTTTCCACTTCATGCGAACGATATCACGCAATTAAATACTATTCTAGCTAAGTACAGAGACGAGACTGCAGTCCTAAAAATAAATGCGTCACGCCGTTCAATCACACAGACACTACAAGAACATATACATTCACTGGTGTCCAGGATCATCAAATGAGAAATAAAAATTAATGTAGAAAATTATGAAGGAGTTATATTCACCAGAAAAAGAAATATCAGTATCAGCATCAATATGTAAAATATTATTATCCCATGGACCGAGCAAGGGAAATACCTGCCTGCACATTACATTATGTTCTATAAGTTCTCTTGATAATATTATGTTCATTACGCTCTCTTGATAATATGTTCTATAAGTATAATTATGTTGCATAAAATTATGTTGATAATATACTCATGTATAAGAGCATGTTGCAGCCCATCCTCACGTACGCTTGCGCCGTCTGAAGTTTTTCTTAGTGACACATAGTTTAATGCAATACAATAATTACAATAACAATAACAATAATTACAGACTCTTCAGAATGTCCCATTGAGTCAAATTACCGAAAGCAATTAGTTAATTAGAAACACTGCCATTCACGACGAACTAAGTGTTGAACTCTTAAGTGCATTCACAGCTGGAATAGCTAAAGAATTCGTTATTAAAATTAGTCTTACCGAGAATGAATGTATTCCATTCATTATATTACGGTTGCTCTCAATATAAAACGCAGTACGTAGTATTTTTATTATTCATTGATTTTATTCTAATTTCACAATTTTTTTCCTTTTCGTTTACTGTCTTTGAGCCAACTTATTAAAAAGTGTATGACTCTTTTATGAGTTCCGTCCCCAACCAATGCTTGTTGTCCTTGTTGCGAGCAACTAAGAAGAATTATCTCCTCTTTCCAGCCTCTCATAAACTTCTTTTTCTGCGCATGACTGATAGCCGCGCCTCCTTGAATACATCCTCTACAAATTTCCTTTTCTACTCTAGCGCTGGACGTCTTACGAGATGTTGAACTCCGCCACGTTCCCTCGTGTTTTTCTCTCTCCTATTTGCCCCACCATTCCTTAATTGTACTCGCATTTTAAGTACTGTCCATATGAAATGCTATATGTGATCTACCAAACTTCACTCTGGAGGTGTATCTGCCGACTGGGTGTCTTCATGGCTTGGGAAATAGCTTTTGTCTTTTTCCTTTCTTCCACACCATGACGTTAGCGACAGTTGTAGGTTATGTTTTTCTGCCAAAGCAGTTCTATACAGGATGGGAGAGCCGCCCAAGAACCTGACTATATGACTTCGCTTACCCAAGTCATTCTGTTGAAATCTTTGAAACGTTTTACTACAGTATTGTTTAAGAACGTAATTTATAATTCGATTTCAGGTTATAAGTTTTTCTAGTTTCTGGGAACAATGTAGGTCAGGGATAACTAAATGCTTTCGATTAGTCTGCCAGTAACGTTACGGTTTATTACTTTCAGGTGCCCAATGTGCGTCTCGTTACATTTATCTTTAAAAATTATCTTTAAATAACTGCTTTGATGTCAAGCTACGGAATTTTTTTTGTTATTATATTTCGTGTATAGTTATTAACTTCAGCGAATGTAAATTGTATAAACATAATTTTAAAAATATTTCAGTTTAATATAAATATAATATTGAGTGTCCTAAAGTGTACACTCTTTATAGTAAGTTAAAAAAAATAAAGGTAACTAATTCGAGATTCTTATAATTTTTATTAGTGTGAAAATTTAGATTTTCAAATCAAAATATATTATTTGCATTTAAAATTCAAAATATATTATTTGCAAATAAAAATATATTATTCGCACATTATAACATTTACGTTTTCACTTATAAAAGGAGTATCTACTTTAAGAAGCTTCACTTCACATATAACGATACGAATATTGTATTTAGATAGCTAATTTTAGTAGAATTAATAATTAAAATTGTTGTATTTACCCGTACAATGCAGCGCGAGACAAATTTTAAGAGAAATCTTTGCCGCAAAAGTAAAAATACAGGAGCACGTGCATTTAACATTGAGTAAATGGGTATCTAGGTAGTTTATATTTAAGTTGAATAGTGTAATTGAACACTATGTTAGCTGTAGGCGTAATTCCGTCCCCTTACTGGTTTCCAGAAACCTCGAGAAGCAGAAAATGCTAGAGCTATCTCGCGATCGGTTCACAACTATAAAAAGCCAAAGAGCGAGAACATCTCTGCTCTCCCACTTGTTTAGTTAACCGCTCTTGTGATTGTTGCGAATTCAGTGGGAGATCGGATTAGCTTTCTCTTTAAGGGGACTCATACACCTTAAACCCCCTCATGAACTTCGAATATGTGACTGTTGCAGGAATTGAGATATTTTATTTATTTTAAAAGCAATTACTTCCAACTTTTCACAGCTGACTATATAATATAGCTGCTTTGGAAACTAGTAACCAGAAAGTTTGTGTTGCCACAAATATTTTTGTAATTTAATCCTCTTTGTGACAAAATATTTCGCCATGTTTCCATCTTGCGCGCATGTTATTTTAAAAATGGCTAATGGTACATACTTGAAATTTAATGGAATTCTTTATATGGGCACTACTTTCTAACTGAACCAACAATCTGATGAATATTTTAATATTGAAAAATTTTACGGACGAAAACATTAAAAATTTTTTTAATAAAATACATATTATAAACTTAACTCCAAATAAAATAAAAATTTAACATGAAATTTTTAGAATTTTAGGTTCACGGTAGTTTTCAAATGTTATAAAAGCTATATATTAAATATGGAGTTAAATTATGCAACAGAATGTTTTAAACTGTGCACGCAAGTTGGAAACATGACGAAAAATGTTGTCACAAAGCGGATTAAATTATAAAAATATTTATGACAACACAAACTTTCTGATTACTATTTCAGAAAGCAGCTATATTATGTAAGTCAGCTGTAAAAAGTTGGTAGTAATTGCTTTTAAAATAAATAAATTATCCCAATTCTTGCGACAGTCACCTACTCGAACATCTTATGGGTTTTAAGGTGTATGAGTCCCCTTAAATGCGCTGGGCATTGCGTTGTATTGAACGTTTTTAGAAGTTTGGAGTACATTAGTGATTATATTGCGTGATACTATGAACACTTGTACGAATATCTCTGACGAAAATTCCAGCGTTCTGTTATATGTCATTTGATAAGAATGGATTTTATTAACCATTTATCGGATTTGTGTATTCTGTCTATTTAGAACACAACACGCAACAGTACTTTTTACTTTCCAAAATATATTAATTTAATATTATAAACAAAACTACACTACTGTATTCAAAAACTACATGTGTTTAAACCCATTTAGTTAGATACCTGTTGCTGAACCTTATTAGCCATATCATTTGCATTTCGGTCATAACTACGTAACATACATTCGGTCGCTCCCTCCGGTCTTATATAGTTTTCCCTCGGCCGAAGAGAGACTTCAGGTATCTTCCATTTCTCGAAATTTCTAGAAGGCATATGCGGTTACAGTTACGGATAATGACAGGTTACAGTTACACTTACATATGCATTAAAGCCTATTAGATTTATGTAAGAACGTGCGAAATTTTCGCCACATCTGCACAACGTTTGGGGACTTTGGCAATTTAAAGTCGCCAGCTTGGCGATATCTAGTCAATTTGGCAAGATAGTCATTTACCATCATCTTTTCCAAGCAAAACTTCGCTTATCTAGAAGCCGTTCATGTCACATTGTACAGGTGTACTGTAGTGGATGTTTCTCCTTTCATACACTTGGGATTAAAGATGATCGGGAAAACTGTTTAATTTAAACTGTTTGTAAAATGCATTTGATCACAAACTCAATTCAAAACCTAATTTCCAGATTTCCAAATTCTAATTTTAAGTTTTATTTGTTAAATTTCCTTTTAAAAAATATCGGAAAATTTACCGATTACGCTCTCATATTTTAAGGGATGATTTTAAATGTTAACTTCAAATAATAACCATTAAGATTGAACAATTTCTTCTTTTTGTCTTCGTTAATTAAATTTGAATGATTGTATTGCACCAGTTTTTATGTAAGCATAAAAATTTAATAATAAATTTTTTGTTAAAATTGCTTTGTAATCGCATTAGAAAAATTGCTCTTTCTGTCTATCGCCAAGCACTAAGAGCGGTTGCTGCAATACTAATAGAAATGGTCACGTGATCCATCCATACGTCACCAGTAATCCAGTATTTCTCCATCTTCCTGATGACCCCCACTTATAGGCCTAGTGTAAATAACAGAAGGAAGGATATTCTTGATTTTTCATCACTACAGTTAATATCCCCATTGCTCTCTCTGTTCACAATAAGCTTTCGTTAGATCATGTCCCGACTGTTGCATATCTGGGCATCCAGCGAAACACGGATCTTCCTACAGGTAAAATCACGGACTGGAACTTGTTTCATAATATTGCTACCACTACCAAACTTAATATTGGCACCTTACGAACTGAAACCGATATTTGACGAGGCAATAAGTACCCTCACAGCCTTTCTGACGAAATCAAGGGTGGAAGTTATTCATACTGTTGATTGTAACCTCTAAAAATATAAACTCCCAGCCCACATCAGAGAAATTATCAGGACTCGAAACAGACTGAGAAAGGAATTTAACAGGACATGGGACCCCTTGCTCTAAACCTGAATCAACAGACTCAGCACAAAAATCAAGCAGCTTATTCAAAAGTATAAAACTGACACCTGGGATGACATGATTTCCAATATTAATTTGGACCCTAACTCAATAGGAAAATCTTAAAAAATTTGAAGAAAACTGGCAGTCAAAACCGTCTCATCAAAGATGCTCCAGGACTGGTTTATTCAAACGGATGAGAAAGCGGAGCTTTTGCCAAGCAAGTATCAGAACAATTTCGGCTCAACGCTCAGCTGTCCAATCCGGAGTCTGAAAAATGTATCACCGAATTTGTTTAAAAATGGATTATGTCGCCTGCACCATGCAGAATCCCTAAATTTACTACTCCGCTGGAAATTTAGAATATTATCAGAACATTCAATCCCCAAAAAGCCCCAGGAATAGATACCATTAACAAGAAAATGCTGAGATACTTGCAAGAAAAAATTATCAGTAAGCTTACTAGCATTCTAAATGCTTGCCTGAAAAACTCCAACTTTCCAAAAGCATGAAAGTATGCCTTTATTTTCCTCATTCAGAAACCAGGGAAGCCTCATGACAACCCCAGAATTTACCAGCCCATCAGCCTGCTGTCTGTTCTTAGTAAAATTTTAGAGAGAAATATTTATTAACGTATCAAAGATTATCTCAGTGTAATTACTTCAAATCAGCATGGTTTCCGCAAGAGTCTTTCCACCACTGCTCAGCTTATGAGAATCACAGAATTTATCGGCAGTGTCTTGCACAACAAAATGAGTACCACCATCTTGATGCTAGACGTGGCCAAAGCTTTTGACCGAGTCTGGCACACAAGACTTATCTACAAACTCATCCAGATGGACTTCCCGAGAGAAATTCTTATGTCCCGTTCATTCCTACCAAATCGTACATTCTCAGTTCGTCAAGGGAATGACGTGTCTGGTTCAAGAAACATTCTCAGTGGCGTCTCGCAAGGAATTGTTATTGGGCCAGTTTTGTATATTCTATACATAAATGATTTATTCTGATGCACTCTCGGCTGTACAAGCTTGGCAAATTCGGAACCAAGCAATATACTTCTTTTGGATATAAAAAACATTTATAACAAAATAAGAGAGAAAAATGGTATATATTTTCATTGGGTCAAGGCAGATATTGGTGTTATCGGGAATGAGAGGGCGGATATGCTAGCTAAAGAGGCTGCCCTGATAGAGGGTGATATTTATGACACTATTAATGATTCCAGAAGAATTACCTTGAGAAAAATGAAAGCAAGTATAACTGAGAAATGGGCTCGAGAATGGAATGGTTCAAATAAAAATAAGGGTTACTTGAGGATTTTGACCATCAAAAGAAAAATGGATCTATTTAATAATATAGATACTATTCAAGTTATCACGGATCATGGTAGATTCCCAGCCTATTTAAAACGTTTTAATCTCCATCGCAATGATCAATGTTTGGCTTGTGGGAAGTACGGAAATGCAGCTCATTTTAGGGAAGAATGTAAACTGACCGAGAGTGTGAGGACAAGATTTGGAAAAATAAATGAACAGAATGTAATTGAAAAAAGAAAATTCTTGAGTAGCTATGCAACAGAAATTATGAGGATTGTGAATGAAAACAAGACTATCATAGGAATAGGACATTAAATATTTTAGTTTTTCTTTCGTTTATGAGTTTATGTGCTGGGTGAGTGAGTTATGTGTCGTCTTAATATTTTTCGTTTTCTAACCGATTATGCTTATGGTTTTCTTTATTTTGTATTGTATGAGTGTATTTTTAAAGATACACAATCTGTGTTATCTGTTTGATCTGTATTTTAATCTTTTCACTTTTTTTGTTAGTAGATGGCAGATAGTAGATAATAATTAATGTGTCATTCAACACGTTTTACAGGCATTTCTAACATTATACAACAGCGAAACAAAGCGAACAAGAGCGAAAGAAACAAACAAGAAAATAAAATAAAAACTAAGTTATAAACCAAAGTACAATTAGTTTAATATTAAAAATTACAAAAACACGCCCTTACTGTCTTGAGTTTATCTTTTGTATCAGACTGTGCAAACTGTGTTTCATTTCTATCAGACTGCGCAAATTGTGTTTCATTCGTATCAGAATATGCAAACTGTATTTCATTTCTATCGGATTGCGCGAACTGTGTTTCATTGTTATCGGACTATGCACCCTGTGTTTCATTTCTATCAGACTGTGCAAATTGTGTTTCATTTCTATCAGACTGTGCAAACTGTGTTTCATTTCTATAAGAATGTCTAAACTATGTTTCATTTCTATCAGACTGTGCAAATTGTGTTTCATTTCTATCAGACTGTGCAAACTGTGTTTCATTTCTATAAGAATGTCTAAACTATGTTTCATTTCTATCAGACTGTGCAAATTGTGTTTCATTTCTATCAGACTGTGCAAACTGTGTTTCATTTCTATAAGAATGTCTAAACTGTGTTTCATTTCTATCGGATTGCGCAAACTGTGTTTCATTTTTATCGGACTATGCACACTGTTTTTCATTTCTATCAGACTGTGCAAACTGTGTTTCATTTCTATCAGACTGTGCAAACTGGGTATCATTTCTATCAGACTGCGCAAACTGTGTTTAATTTCTATCAGACTGCTCAAACTGTCTTTCATTTTTATCGGACTATGCAAACTATGTTACATTTCTATCAGATTGTGTAAACTGTGTTTCTGTGCAAACTATGTTTCATTTTTATCAGACTGCGCAAACTGTGTTTCATTTTTATCAGACTGCGCAAACTGTGTTTCATTTCTATCAGACTGTGCAAAGTGTGTTTCATTTCTATCAGACTGTGCAAACTTTGTTTCATTTGTATCAAACTGTGTTTTTGTTTATTCATCTATCTAAAACATAATTTGCATCGCATTTCTCCACGACATACCGCCGAATGCAGAATGTGCTGTAAAATTCCTTATGTGAAACAGTATCCGGACTAAAATGGAAAAATGTTATTAGAATAGATGAATCTTGGGTGTTTTTAAATGACTGTAATAAAAAGAGGTCGATATATTATTATCAAATGGGAGAAAAAATATCTTCAAACATGGTTCATTGAATCTAAAGAAAGTTTTTCACAGGGATTTATGAGTGTTGCTGATTTTTCCTATAACGGTAAATAAAAAATAAAAAGAGAGGAGAAAAATGTTAAGCTCAGTTCCATATATTACAAGAATCATATTTTATACCCAATTTTCCAACATGAAAGATTGACTTTTCAGCTTTTGGACGTTTAGATTGAGCAGATGTCGATTTACAACCTTTCTTACTCTTTGAAAAGCTGCTCAGGAGGAATGGGATAAAATACCTCCTCCGATATCCCTTCTAATATCCCTACTAATCTCCTAATGTATCATTAATGACTTTTCAGCTTTTGGACGTTTAGAAAGGAGATTGAGCAGACGTCGATTTACAACCTTTCTTACTCTTTGGAAACCTGCTCAGGAGGAATGTGATAAAATACCTCCTCCGATATTATAAAAGTCTTTATTGTCTTGGAAATTACAGGGTAGAAAGATAGTGTATAAGGTATTTCTCACGCCTTCTTAGCATGCCTTTCTGGTGCAGTGGTCAGCATGCTCGAAGCGTATTCGAGAGGTCCGAGGTTCGAGTTCCAGCGAGGGGGACATTGCTCATTTTTCATCTCTCTTTCTTCGAAATAACCTAATGCCTCTACAAGTGAAGAATAAGAGTTATCAAATGGAACATTTATAACACAAAATTTTAGTTAAAATTTTTCTGTAAATACAATGAAAATCGTCAACGTGTAACAACTATTTTGTGTTTTTATTAAAGAAATTTGAACGAATGGTGTTCTGGGGGGAGGGTATACTCCAACTGCGCGAATCAAAATTTATTCCGTCGCCTGCCAGGGAATTTAATGGCCGCATAAAGCTAAAGGTTTACCTCAGAAGAAGCTCAGTACACTACAAGGGATCTTCGAACTTTCTGAAGAAGATCTCTCCCTTTCAGAAAGCTGAAGGTTACAATTTAACTTTGCAGTAGTTGAAACCTGAATATCAACTAAGTTGGCGAGGCTATCAACGGCCTGAAATACGGACGAATGTAGTAATAGCTTAGAGAAAGTATAGCTAAAAGGCTAACACGCGCTAGTCAGAATCTCTAGCTCTCTAACGCAGTCAGTAAAACTTCGACTTAAATACCGCTCTTACTGATTTGCATTAACCGCGATTCTAAAACACATTCTGGTAGGAAGTTGTAAGCTGAAATTAGGAGGGACAGGAAAGTAGCTTTAAGTAAGATAACTGTTAAAATCTTAGGATAAACCTTACATCTTACCGAAGCCAGTAGCAGCCAAGAGGGAAACTGTTAATCTAACAAGCAGGTTAATTACTTGAGCAACAGTAATAAATGCAAGAGCTAGCAAAGAAAATAAAGGTACAAAACTTTCACAGGACTAGTTTCGATGGTTTTACCGAACCACCATCCTCAGCTGCAAAACCGCAAATTAACAAGATAGGAAATAATGATTAGATAAGATAAGAAAGGCCAAGAATAAGCAGTGGCGCCATCTGTTGATGAAACCAGAACTAAAACATAATTCCTTTAAAGGCCGAAGGCAAAGATGGATTGCAATTAGGATCGTTAACTAGAACAGAAAGATTTTTTTTAATGTGAAATGCCTCTAGAAAATCCAGTTCTTCAATGGAAGATGTTTTTTGAATAATTTTGGCAGCAGAAAAATTGAAAGTATGATTTTCGGACCAACAATGTTGAGCAACAGAAGACTTCGGTGTTTCCTTTTTTCTAACATATGCCTCATGTTCCTTGACGCGAAATTTTCTGAGTTAGCATTTGTTCGGCGTATTATTGTGTCTTAAAATAAAAGGTATTAGTAAACACACATAATAGCATTGATACCTAGTACTATTACCTAGATACCTGATATTTCGAGTTTTTTGTCCCTATGATACCGATGCTGATAACGGGGCACAATTTGGGAAACTTAATGCCCGTGCTGCATTGAAATTGCCTATTCATACGCGTTGATACTTATGTTCCAAATCTGATGCAGCTGCTTTTCGAAAGTTCCTGTTTCATGTTTGAAGCATTTCGTGATCGGCATACCATAAGATGGCAGTTTGAAACAAGACACCCTCCTTCGCACCCCTCTTCCAAGCCCCTTTGAAGCAACAAACCCATCACTCAAAATGTCGGGGCAGAGGATTTTGCCAATTACAACATTTTCTTGGCCACAGAGCTGTGTTCTAGCTTAAGTAGGTGCAAGAAAGACCGCGTCTCAGTTCTGACTGCGACCGTGACGATCCATCAAGTGCTGTAGGGGGTGGAGACACCCCTGTGGTGGTTGGTACATTGTGCTACGGCGCGTGGGATGCTGAGACGAGCGTGAGTTGAATTTTAAGCGTCGCGGTTTTATTAGACTATTATCAAGAAGTTTTATTTTTAAGAGGCATGGGGGTTGGTTTGGACATTTTGACGGATTTGAGCGTTACAGCCCAGAGATACAAGAAAATAACGTTTTTGATTCCCTCCTTCCCTTCTTTTCTGTTGTTTTCTATCACACTCCTTCTTTCTTCCCCCCACGGTTTGTGTAACCATTACTGTCAATGCTTATTTCCCAGCTGCGCCTTCAAGTTATGTTAGTTATTATCTTTAATATTAAAAAAATAAGAAATAAATAAAAAAAATCTTTTGCTCTTCTTTCTCGGTTTTACTACAAAATTTTTTAGATATGAAATAAGCAGTTTTTCCTCTAAAAGAATAAAAGAATATAAGAAAAAAAATATAGGAATTTCAAATAACCGCAGCTTTTTCTTTAGCCATTCATTCTAGATCGATGTAAATTGTAATTTAAAAAATGAAACTTTCTTAAAAAAAACTGAAATTTTTTATATTTTGTATTACTCCCAAAGGGGCGTTTTTTTTAAAGTTTTGTGCGTTACCTTTACTTATTAAATATCATCTTCTACGCACTTAAAGCATAAAATTCAATTCAACAGCAATATCACAAAATAATTTAAAAAGAGTATATGTTTAGATTTCTGATACACAGTCTCACGCCCTGGAGATAATCCCCCCCCGGTCCGGTATTGCCATTGCTCGCTTTGAAATAGGTGAATTTATTAATCAAAAAGTCGCTGACGTTTTACAAAGTATTAAATGGGTAATAAAGCAGGTTCTAAATTTGGGCTTCCAGATGCCCATATTCAAGTGGAGGACTAGGTTATTCAAAATCTGATTTTGTAGGTATCGTTGTTTTTTCACAGTGCGAAAAATATACATATATTCATGCAAATTCTTCATTGTTTAATTTCTTTAAATATTACCCAAGGCTCTAATATTTGGTGGCAACAATTTGAAAAGAAAAACGCCGTTTATAGTGAACCAAGGTGAAATGACAGGAGAAAATGAATAGCTCTTCTGGAAGAATTACCCCCCTGAAGCCAAATTTAAAAAGCGCAGTAAATATAGCTAAAGTTCGAATAATTGGTCATCTAATTCAACCTTGAGCGACTAGACAAGCTAAAGCTGAGAATCCCCATATTCTGGAAAAACTAGCCATAAAACCATAAATGATCGTCCGATAGTACAAAGCAGGAGAGGGTGACATTGCAATGCCATCGATGGAACTGGATACGATATTGAGGGCATTATGGTGAAATAGAATAGATGGTGTCATTCACTTGGGCTTATCTGTAGCAGAAATAGACTTACAAAAATTGTTAAGAAATTCCTAGCAGGATTGTGTATTAGAATTAAGTAAAATGGAATGTTTTTTCAATTGAATACAAGTATTCGATTATTAATATAATTCCGTTTCATATTTCTGGGACGGAATTATTAGCCCAAAGAGGCAATTTGCCCAGCAGGGCTATTAATTTCGTTTAGGCATTTTGCGTTGGCTCACTATAAAAGGCGTTTCACTTTTCACATTGCTACCACCAAATATTAGAGCCCTGCATTATATTTTTAAAAATTAAACAATCAACGATCTGCATGAATACGTGTACGTTTCTCTCATAGTGAAAAACAACGGTACCTAGAGACATCAAATGCAGCACATTGTCTTAAACATCACCATCCACATATCAGCTGTGAAGGCTGGACTGTTATCTTGCTTATAGCTTTTATATGAATTAAAAACTAATTTATTTATTTATTGCAAAAATAATAGAATTAATACTAAAAAAACTCTTAATCGGAGGCCTTACGGTTTAAAGCAGCACATTGTCTTAAACATCACCATCCACATATCAGCTGCGAAGGCTGGACTGTTCGCTTGCTTATAGCTTTTATATGAATTAAAAACTAATTTATTTATTTATTGCAAAAATATTAAAATTAATAATAAAAAAAACCCTTAATCGGAGGCCTTACAGTTTAAAGCAGCACATTCTCTTAAACATCATCATCCACATATTAGCTGCGAAGGCTGGACTGTTCGCTTGCTTATAGCTTTTATAGGAATTAAAAACTAATTTATTTATTTATTGCAAAAATATTAAAATTAATAATAAAAAAAACCCTTAATCGGAGGCCTTACAGTTTAAAGCAGCACATTGTCTTAAACATCACCATCCACATATCAGCTGCGAAGGCTGGACTGTTCGCTTGCTTATAGCTTTTATATGAATTAAAAACTAATTTATTTATTTATTGCAAAAATATTAAAATTAATAATAAAAAAACCCTTAATCGGAGGCCTTACAGTTTAAAGCAGCACATTGTCTTAAACATCACCATCCACATATCAGCTGCGAAGGCTGGACTGTTCGCTTGCTTATAGCTATTATATGAATTAAAAACTAATTTATTTATTTATTGCAAAAATATTAAAATTAATAATAAAAAAAAACCCTTAATCGGAGGCCTTACAGTTTAAAGCAGCACATTGTCTTAAACATCACCATCCACATATCAGCTGCGAAGGCTGGACTGTTCGCTTGCTTATAGCTTTTATATGAATAAAAACTATTTTACTTATTGCAAAAATATAATATTAATAATAAAAAACCTTTAATCGGTGGCCTTACGGTTTAATGCAGCACATTGTCTTAAACATCACCATCCACATATCAGCTGTGAAGGCTGGACAGTTCGCTTGTATATGAAGCTCAGTAAGCTTTTATATGAATAAAAACTAATTTATTTATTGCAAAAATATTAAAATTAATTAACAAAACCTTAATCGGAGGCGTTACGGTTTAATGAAGCACATTGTCTTAAATATCACCATCCACATATCAGCTGTGAAGGCTGGACAGTTCGCTTGTATATGAAGCTCAGTAAGCTTTTATATGAATAAAATTAACTTATTTATTGCAAAAATATTAAAATTAATAATAAAAAAAAACCCCTTAATCGGAGGCCTTACGGTTTAAAGCAGCACATTGTCTTAAACGTCACCATCCACATATCAGCTGCGAAGGCTGGACTGTTCGCTTGCTTATAGCTTTTATATGAATAAAAACTAATTTATTTATTGCAAAAATATTAAAATTAATAATAAAAAAAAAACCCTTAATCGGAGGCCTTACGGTTTAAAGCAGCACATTGTCTTAAACATCACCATCCACATATCAGCTGCGAAGGCTGGACTGTTCGCTTGCTTATAGCTTTTATAGGAATTAAAAACTAATTTATTTATTTATTGCAAAAATATTAAAATTAATAATAAAAAAATCCCTTAATCGGAGGCCTTACAGTTTAAAGCAGCACATTCGCTTGCTTATAGCTTTTATATGAATTAAAAACTAATTTATTTATTTATTGCAAAAATATTAAAATTAATAATAAAAAAAACCCTTAATCGGAGGCCTTACGGTTTAAAGCAGCACATTGTCTTAAACATCACCATCCACATATCAGCTGCGAAGGCTGGACTGTTCGCTTGCTTATAGCTTTTATATGAATAAAAACTAATTTATTTATTGCAAAAATATTAAAATTAATAATAAAAAACCCTTAATCGGTGGCCTTACGGTTTAATGCAGCACATTGTCTTAAGCATCACCATTGATATATCAGCTGTGAAGGCTGGACAGTTCGCTTGTATATGAAGCTCAGTAAGCTTTTATATGAATAAAACTAATTTATTTATTGCAAAAATATTAAAATTAATAATAAAAAAAAACCCTTAATCGGAGGCCTTACGGTTTAAAGCAGCACATTGTCTTAAACGTCACCATCCACATATCAGCTGCGAAGGCTGGACTGTTCGCTTGCTTATAGCTTTTATATGAATTAAAAACTAATTTATTTATTTATTGCAAAAATATTAAAATTAATAATAAAAAAAACCCTTAATGGGAGGCCTTACGGTTTAAAGCAGCACATTGTCTTAAACATCACCATCCACATATCAGCTGCGAAGGCTGGACTGTTCGCTTGCTTATAGCTTTTATAGGAATTAAAAACTAATTTATTTATTTATTGCAAAAATATTAAAATTAATAATAAAAAAATCCCTTAATCGGAGGCCTTACAGTTTAAAGCAGCACATTCGCTTGCTTATAGCTTTTATATGAATTAAAAACTAATTTATTTATTTATTGCAAAAATATTAAAATTAATAATAAAAAAAACCCTTAATGGGAGGCCTTAAGGTTTAAAGCAGCACATTGTCTTAAACATCACCATCCACATATCAGCTGCGAAGGCTGGACTGTTCGCTTGCTTATAGATTTTATATGAATAAAAACTAATTTATTTATTGCAAAAATATTAAAATTAATAATAAAAAAAAACCCTTAATCGGAGGCCTTAAGGTTTAAAGCAGCACATTGTCTTAAACGTCACCATCCACATATCAGCTGCGAAGGCTGGACTGTTCGCTTGCTTATAGCTTTTATATGAATTAAAAACTAATTTATTTGTTTATTGCAAAAATATTAAAATTAATAATAAAAAACCCTTAATCGGTGGCCTTACGGATTAATGCAGCACATTGTCTTAAACATCACCATTCATATATCAGCTGTGAAGGCTGGACAGTTCGCTTGTATATGAAGCTCAGTAAGCTTTTATATGAATAAAAACTAATTTATTTATTGCAAAAATATTAAAATTAATTAAAAAAAACCTTAATGGGAGGCGTTACGGTTTAATGAAGCACATTGTCTTAAATATCACCATCCATATATCAGCTGTGAAGGCTGGACAGTTCGCTTGTATATGAAGCTCAGTAAGCTTCTATATGAATAAAACTAATTTATTTATTGCAAAAATATTAAAATTTAGAATAAAAAAAAACCCTTAATCGGAGGCCTTACGGTTTAAAGCAGCACATTGTCTTAAACATCACCATCCACATATCAGCTGCGAAGGCTGGACTGTTCGCTTGCTTATAGCTTTTATATGAATAAAAACTAATTTATTTATTGCAAAAATATTAAAATTAATAATAAAAAAACCCTTAATCGGAGGCCTTACGGTTTAAAGCAGCACATTGTCTTAAACATCACCATCCACATATCAGCTGCGAAGGCTGGACTGTTCGCTTGCTTATAGCTTTTATATGAATTAAAAACTAATTTATTTATTTATTGCAAAAATATTAAAATTAATAATAAAAAAAAACCCTTAATCGGAGGCCTTACGGTTTAAAGCAGCATATTGTCTTAAACATCACCATCCACATATCAGCTGCGAAGGCTGGACTGTTCGCTTGCTTATAGCTTTTATAGGAATTAAAAACTATTTTATTTATTTATTGCAAAAATATTAAAATTAATAATAAAAAAAACCCTTAATCGGAGGCCTTACAGTTTAAAGCAGCACATTGTCTTAAACATCACCATCCACATGTCAGCTGCGAAGGCTGGACTGTTCGCTTGCTTATAGCTTTTATAGGAATTAAAAACTAATTTATTTATTTATTGCAAAAATATTAAAATTAATAATAAAAAAAACCCTTAATCGGAGGCCTTACAGTTTAAAGCAGCACATTGTCTTAAACATCACCATCCACATGTCAGCTGCGAAGGCTGGACTGTTCGCTTGCTTATAGCTTTTATATGAATAAAAACTAATTTATTTATTGCAAAAATATTAAAATTAATAATAAAAAAAACCCTTAATCGGAGGCCTTACGGTTTAAAGCAGCACATTGTCTTGAACATCACCATCCGCATATCAGCTGCGAAGGCTGGACTGTTCGCTTGCTTATAGCTTTTATATGAATTAAAAACTAATTTATTTATTTATTGCAAAAATATTAAAATTAATAGTAAAAAACCCTTAATCGGAGGCCATACGGTTTAAAGCAGCACATTGTCTTAAACATCACCATCCACATATCAGCTGCGAAGGCTGGACTGTTCGCTTGTTTATAGCTTTTATATGAATTAAAAACTAATTTATTTATTTATTGCAAAAATATTAAAATTAATAATAAAAAAAACCCTTAATCGGAGGCCTTACGGTTTAAAGCAGCACATTGTCTTGAACGTCACCATCCACATATCAGCTGCGAAGGCTGGACTGTTCGCTTGCTTATAGCTTTTATATGAATAAAAACTAATTTTTTTATTGCAAAAATATTAAAATTAATAATAAAAAACCCTTAATCCGTGGCCTTACGGTTTAAAGCAGCACATTGTCTTAAACATCACCATCCACATATCAGCTGCGAAGGCTGGACTGTTCGCTTGCTTATAGCTTTTATATGAATAAAAACTAATTTATTTATTGCAAAAATATTAAAATTAATAATAAAAAAACCCTTAATCGGAGGCCTTACGGTTTAAAGCAGCACATTGTCTTAAACATCACCATCCACATATCAGCTGCGAAGGCTGGACTGTTCGCTTGCTTATAGCTTTTATATGAATAAAAACTAATTTATTTATTGCAAAAATATTAAAATTAATAATAAAAAACCCTTAATCGGTGGCCTTACGGTTTAATGCAGCACATTGTCTTAAACATCACCATTCATATATCAGCTGTGAAGGCTGGACAGTTCGCTTGTATATGAAGCTCAGTAAGCTTTTATATGAATAAAACTAATTTATTTATTGCAAAAATATTAAAATTAATAATAAAAAAAAACCCTTAATCGGAGGCCTTACGGTTTAAAGCAGCAGATTGTCTTAAACGTCACCATCCACATATCAGCTGCGAAGGCTGGACTGTTCGCTTGCTTATAGCTTTTATATGAATTAAAAACTAATTTATTTATTTATTGCAAAAATATTAAAATTAATAATAAAAAAAACCCTTAATGGGAGGCCTTAAGGTTTAAAGCAGCACATTGTCTTAAACATCACCATCCACATATCAGCTGCGAAGGCTGGACTGTTCGCTTGCTTATAGATTTTATATGAATAAAAACTAATTTATTTATTGCAAAAATATTAAAATTAATAATAAAAAACCCTTAATCGGTGGCCTTACGGATTAATGCAGCACATTGTCTTAAACATCACCATTCATATATCAGCTGTGAAGGCTGGACAGTTCGCTTGTATATGAAGCTCAGTAAGCTTTTATATGAATAAAAACTAATTTATTTATTGCAAAAATATTAAAATTAATTTAAAAAAACCTTAATGGGAGGCGTTACGGTTTAATGAAGCACATTGTCTTAAATATCACCATCCATATATCAGCTGTGAAGGCTGGACAGTTCGCTTGTATATGAAGCTCAGTAAGCTTTTATATGAATAAAAACTAATTTATTTATTGCAAAAATATTAAAATTAATTAAAAAAAACCTTAATGGGAAGCGTTACGGTTTAATGAAGCACATTGTCTTAAATATCACCATCCATATATCAGCTGTGAAGGCTGGACAGTTCGCTTGTATATGAAGCTCAGTAAGCTTCTATATGAATAAAACTAATTTATTTATTGCAAAAATATTAAAATTAATAATAAAAAAAAACCCTTAATCGGAGGCCTTACGGTTTAAAGCAGCACATTGTCTTAAACGTCACCATCCACATATCAGCTGCGAAGGCTGGACTGTTCGCTTGCTTATAGCTTTTATATGAATTAAAAACTAATTTATTTATTTATTGCAAAAATATTAAAATTAATAATAAAAAAAACCCTTAATGGGAGGCCTTACGGTTTAAAGCAGCACATTGTCTTAAACATCACCATCCACATATCAGCTGCGAAGGCTGGACTGTTCGCTTGCTTATAGCTTTTATATGAATAAAAACTAATTTATTTATTGCAAAAATATTAAAATTAATAATAAAAAAAACCCTTAATCGGAGGCCTTACGGTTTAAAGCAGCACATTGTCTTGAACATCACCATCCACATATCAGCTGCGAAGGCTGGACTGTTCGCTTGCTTATAGCTTTTATATGAATTAAAAACTAATTTATTTATTTATTGCAAAAATATTAAAATTAATAGTAAAAAACCCTTAATCGGAGGCCATACGGTTTAAAGAAGCACATTGTCTTAAACATCACCATCCACATATCAGCTGCGAAGGCTGGACTGTTCGCTTGCTTATAGCTTTTATATGAATTAAAAACTAATTTATTTATTTATTGCAAAAATATTAAAATTAATAATAAAAAAAACCCTTAATCGGAGGCCTTACGGTTTAAAGCAGCACATTGTCTTAAACATCACCATCCACATATCAGCTGCGAAGGCTGGACTGTTCGCTTGCTTATAGCTTTTATATGAATAAAAACTAATTTATTTATTGCAAAAATATTAAAATTAATAATAAAAAACCCTTAATCGGTGGCCCTACGGTTTAATGCAGCACATTGTCTTAAACATCACCATCCACATATCAGCTGTGAAGGCTGGACAGTTCGCTTGTATATGAAGCTCAGTAAGCTTTTATATGAATAAAAACTTATTTATTTATTGCAAAAATATTAAAATTAATAATAAAAAGAAACCCTTAATCGGAGGCCTTACGGTTTAAAGCAGCACATTGTCTTAAACATCACCATCCACATATCAGCTGCGAAGGCTGGACTGTTCGCTTGCTTATAGCTTTTATATGAATAAAAACTAATTTATTTATTGCAAAAATATTAAAATTAATAATAAAAAAACACTTAATCGGAGGCCTTACGGTTTAAAGCAGCACATTGTCTTAAACATCACCATCCACATATCAGCTGCGAAGGCTGGACTGTTCGCTTGCTTATAGCTTTTATATGAATAAAAACTAATTTATTTATTGCAAAAATATTAAAATTAATAATAAAAAAAACCCTTAATCGGAGGCCTTACGGTTTAAAGCAGCACATTGTCTTGAACATCACCATCCACATATCAGCTGCGAAGGCTGGACTGTTCGCTTGCTTATAGCTTTTATATGAATTAAAATCTAATTTATTTATTTATTGCAAAAATATTAAAATTAATAGTAAAAAACCCTTAATCGGAGGCCATACGGTTTAAAGCAGCACATTGTCTTAAACATCACCATCCACATATCAGCTGCGAAGGCTGGACTGTTCGCTTGCTTATATCTTTTATATGAATAAAAACTAATTTATTTATTGCAAAAATATTAAAATTAATAATAAAAAACCCTTAATCGGAGGCGTTACGGTTTAATGAAGCACATTGTCTTAAACATCACCATCCACATATCAGCTGTGAAGGCTGGACAGTTCGCTTGCTTATGGCTTTTATATGAATAACGCTCTTCAATCGATCTGAAGGTTACCAAAAATGGCGGAATGCGTCACTACGTTATTGGGAGCGAATTTCCAGGCTGCTGAACCCCCTCCAGTTATCCCTTCCTTCATGGAATGGAGAGGTGTTCGGGGAAGTGTGTCTTTGTGTTTGGTGTCAGGTGAGGGCATAGATTACAAAACGGGTGCTGCTGGAGGATCGGAAGTGAGGGTTCCTTTTCAGTGTAGAATTTCGGTTGTGGTGACAAATATACCAAATACTTCCCCCTCTCCCCCCCTAAAAACGTATTCGCTTTGCCCTTAGCTGAGGAAGACTGAACCTAAATCAGTAATAGGCTTATATACACTATTACTGTTCGGTTTACAACATTTTCAGGCTATTTTCTGCACAGTGTTTACTTATTCAGGTATGTTTTCAAGGTATTTACATCAAATCGTGTGAATCTGTCTTACACAGAATAATGGGAAAATACCAGACTTAAAATTTAAGCTATGTTTATTCGCGATGATTGGAATTATGTAAGAGCGCAGCCTTAATTACATTCAAATGTATATTTTAAGTTAAAACCTATCGATTATGTGGGCTATGAGGTATAAATCCCTCTTGTTTAGAAGGGAAAAAAAAATCTGCGACCTGTTTTTTTACCCCCTTTCTTTCTGTCTTGAAAAAAGATTTGTTTCTGATCGTATCTGACTCATTTTTTTTTTCCTTTGGTGTATTATAGCAAAGCACACACCTGTGTGAGGAGGGATGCCTTCGTGGAGGATTCTCTAAGGGAACCTGGCTGGTATACTCGTTGCACATGGGGAAAACCACGAACACGCCTATGCAGCCAGGCCGTTCGATAACTCACGAAATTGACAGCGTTTTATTTAAAAATCTACGCAAATTGAATGCTCATTTTCTTCGTAAATTAAAATTTTGCACTGGCTTGCTTCTTTTCCAAGTAGACGATCACGATGGTTTTAAAGAGAAGCAACAACACATTTTGAGGGAACTTAACACAGGGCCTCTCTTTTTCAAAAAGCAAACGGGCAGGAAAAGACTATTAAAATACGCTGTCCTCTAATTATCTTCCTGAAGAACTTCCTGTTCTGTGCCTCTAAAACCACCAATAACTCTCATCGTCTACGTCTCATCATAGATAAGAGAAGAACCGCTGAAGAGTGGTAATTTGATACAGGTTGAAATCTGTGTCAACAGTTTCACTGTGCGTCAGTTCATCCTTTTCTGTTCCCCAAATGAACCTCACAGGGAATGATTCGGTAATTTTATTTCCAACTGAATCCGATCTGAAATAATCCCTACCTTAGTTGCAACACATGTAAAGTTCGCACTCCTTTTATAGATATGAGTAACGTCCATACGAACTAGTTCCCTCAGATAGTCCTCCACGAAGGCATTCCTTCCCTTAAGCAGCTAGCCCTCGAGACTTTGTAGTAATCCCAAAAACCAAACCGAGCTTTTTATGAATAAACGAAGGTCTCAACACTGTAAGTTTTTTAATGTGGTTCAATTTTTATGTATAAACACTATATTGCATATTACCTAGGTCTGAGTTTTATTTTATGCTATTTTATCACCTCATTTGCAGGCTACCTGGGATGGCGGTTAATGAAATACCAGGTTCGAATCGCGGAGAGGTAAATGTATATGGGGTTATGAAATACAGGTAGACCACGAGTTAAACATAGCTAACCACTTTATTATGAAATTAATAAGATGACTGAAATTACGAGTAGATGCTAAAATGACATATATCCGATGATGGATGAAAGTGACATAAGCATTGATTAACGCCACAAAGATTCATAAGTCCATCGGCTCGTGTAATAATGAGTAATTCTCACACACTCTCAGTATCTACAAGTCCTACAAGCTCATGCCTTGAGGTCACAAGTCTCAAGCTCAGGCCTTGACAGAATACGTCTATTCTCATTCACGGCTAGCTGTAGACATCGTCCGCTTGGACGCGGAACCTAAGCTTCGCTGGAACACTTCTTGTTCACAGCATGTTCAAAGCTCGTCTGCTTCTCTGTGCTATGCTGGGCTGGCATCAGATGACGTCACAACTCTGGGTAGAAGCAGAATCAAAGGGCGTCGAAAAATATGCCTTCCACATGTATAGTGTCTGTGCAGCATGGGGGCACTCAAAAAGTCCTCTGGGTCACATGTTCGGTGCCCAAGGCTCTTGCCAGCAACAGGCGCAATCTTGGCTCCCTGCCAAGATGATGTTCTGATCTCAGACAAGCGAGATTAGTCACTACAACAACAGAACCTCGTTTTAATCTCTTCCATGGTAGAGACTGGATTGTTTAGATTACGACTAAGGGAAGCGAGATTAGTCACTACTGATCACTTACTGATCTCAGACAAGCGAGATTAATCACTACAACAACAGAACCTCGTTTTAATCTCTTCCATGAGATAAATGAAACTGGATTGCTTAGATTACGACTAAGGGAAAGGATGCCTGAGATCTTTTTAAGCAAATCTGGCTTGTATTCCAGTTACATAAAAAACATCGAAATATCCCATGCAGCCATCATGGGGATTTGGACCCTCGTTGGAAATACTAGTGCACCAATTTTACAACTCGGCCTCCAGTGGACCAAATTTCCAGGGGAAGCAAGAAAATGGCAGGCTGTTTTGGTCTCTAACAGAAGTTACTCTTTACTATTAACATGGATAAAATTCGTGAAACTGAAAACAGGATTAAATACATGAAATTGAAAACACGGATGAAGTAAATTAATTATACTGCGATAAAGTAAATTGGAAACATGGATAAGGTACATGATAGTGAAAACAGGATAAAGTACATGAAACTTAAAACGTGGACAACGTACCTGAAACTGAAAACATGGATAAAGTGCATGAAGCAGGAAATGTGGATAGAGTATCTGAAACTGAAAACAGGATAAAGTACATGAAACTGAGAACATGGATAAATTAAACTGATTAAACTGCGATAAAGTAAATTGAAAATATGGATAACGTATATGAAATTAAAAACATAGATACAGTACATGTAACTGAAAACAGGATAAAGTACATGAAACTAAAACACGAATGACGCACACGAATCTGGAAGCAGAATAAAGTACATGAAACCGAAAACGTGGATAAAGTACATAAAAACCGAAAACATACATACAATACATTAAACTGGGATCCGTGCCTCATGCCCTGTTGCCACCAGATCTGAGTAAAAAAGAGACAAATTGGCTTCGATGGCATATGCATATGTAACTCATTACTGTAACTACATATTGGGCTTGGAGAGAAAAAAGACAAACAGAACAGTGTACGGAATTTTTGAACATACATAAAAGGAATCCCATTAGTGTAACCACATATTGGCCTGGAGGGAAAAAAGTGACTTCCAGAATTTTCGAAAATAACCGGTACATAGAACTCATTACAATAATTACGTATTGTCCTGGAGAGAGCCAATGCCAATGCCGTGCCAATGCCAATGATTATAAGTTACGGAGTGCCTATGATTCAAAACCATGTACCTCCACATCATAAAAATATCTAAGTAGTGAGCAGAAATAGGAAAATTGCATAATTGGTTATCATGATGCACACTAGAGGGAGCTATATTAGCTCGAGAAAGTTTAGGGATATGAAAAATCAAGTTTTGATTTTTTTTTTTGGAGGTTTTATGATTTAAAATTTTTAGTCCAAAGGGATTTGAATCCCGAAGGACTATTAGTTTCGTTTTGGCATTTTGCGTCGGACGGATAAATGTCGGTTCACTTTTCAAACTGTTGCCATAAAATGTTAGAGTCCTGCATTATATTTGAAGAAATTAAATAATGAAAATCTGCGTAAATGTATATATATTTCTCACATTGTCATAAAATAACGGTACATAGAGTCATCGAATTTTGAATAACGTAATCCTCCAACGAATATGAGCATGTGGAAGACCAAATTTGAAATTTGAAATTTGTTTTATGATCGATTTCCTATTTTTTAAAACTTTGACGAATTTTTGATTAACAAACTCAAGGATTTCAAAGCGAGCAATGGCAACGTTGTGCAGAAAAAACATTTTTATCTCCAGCGCGTGAGTCTCTGTATCGGAAATTCTAAAGATATGCTCGTTTTAAAACTATTTTGCGATATTGCTGTTGCACTGGATCTTATGGTTTAAGTGCGAGGAACGTGATATTTAATAAAGAAAGGTAACACACAAAATATTAAAAAACGCCCCTTTGGACGTAATTTAAAATCTGAAACATTTCAGATTTTTTTTTTTTTAATTTTTTTATTTTTTAATTTTATATATTTTTGGTAATTTTTTCAAGACAAACTGAACTAACTCTGTGCGGAATACCTGTGCTGATGAATTCAATGTAAATATTATAAATATTCTTTGTCAGTATATTCTATTCTATTCTCTGTAAATATTCTTTAGGAAAAAGAACGAACTTATAAACCTGTCTATATTTAGTACAATACGATTAAGTCAAATATATATTTGGCTTTTGTTAAAGAATATTCTTTGATATCGCCAAGAGATGGCGCTAGAAGTCCATCTATTGGCTTACTTAACGCTTCTTTTGAACACGTGACTTGAAAAATATTTTGAATTTAAGGAGTTAGTCTTCTCGAAAGTAGAGTTCGACCTGCATTACGGAGTACAATTCAATTATTAGATTCCTTTGATGAAACTATTTAGTTCTTGCTTTTTAAGCGCTGACACTCGATTTAGGCATTTTAGCCCACATTGTATAAATGTATAATATTAAGTTTTAATTAAGATTATGTAAAACCCTCCATACCATGCATCTCATTTTTTGATTACCAATTTGATTCGAACTTGATCTAGAATTTCGTTTCAGCTTTATTTTCTGAAAACGCATTTAATTATAATACGCAAGATTATTGCTTATTTCTAAAGCAGCTGATTTAACATTTGATAACCATTAATATTAATAATAACTACTACCTTTCTATCTTATCAATAAATTATTATTGTTGCGTGTGTACGGGTTCGTAATACATTGAATGCACAAGTCCGATAAAATGTTAATACAGTTCATTCTTATCAAAACAAATGTAACAGAATGCTGGAATTTTCCGTAGAGATATTCGTACAAGTGTTCAATACATCACGCAATATAAACAGTACCTATCCTATACTTTAAACTGCTAAAAATGTTACAATGTGCAAAGCGTTATCTAAAGAAAAAGCTAACTCCGATTTAACTCAGTTTCGCAGAGAACCAAAATCGCAATAACATTAACTAAACAACTGAGTTGAGATGTCTTTCTCCGGCTTTAAACTTAAACTTAAACTTAAAACTCCTCTACGAAGGTAACCCTCTCTTAAGGCAGATAGCCCTCGAGTGCTTTACCGTAATCTAATAAACCAAACCAAACCGGCCTTAAATAGTTTTTAACCGGCTGCAAAATGAGGATGTAATTACGGTTGCAGCTAACTTAGTGGTCAATTACATTTATTCATTTTCATTACAAATTACCGACATATCCATTTATTCAATGTTAAATGCACGTGCTCCTGTATTTTTTCTTTTGCGGCATAGCTTTCTCTTAAAATTTGTTACGCGCTGCATTGCATGGGAAAATAAAACAATTTTAATTGTAATTCTACTAAAATTAGCTATTTAAATACAAAATTCGTAACACTAGTAATCTTATCAATAATTAATAATTAACATACAAAATAAAAAAACATACAAAATAATTAACTATTAAAATACAAAATTAAAAAAATCTGAAGGATTAATTTAGGTCTGAAGGGTTATTCTGAAAAATCTGAAGTGTGATTTTAAATTACGTCCAAAGGGGCGTTTTTTTAACACTTGTGTGTTACCTTTATTTATTAAATATCATATCCTTAGCACTTAAACCATAAAATTCAGTTCAACAGCAATATCGCAAAATAATTTTAAATGAGCATATCTTTAGAATTTCGGATAACAGTCTCGCGCGCTGGAGATAATTTTTTTTTTTTTTTTTTTCGTTACAGTGTTGCCATTGCTGGCTTTGAAATTGTTGACTTTCTTAATCAAAAATTCGTTAAGGTGTTGCAAAATATGAAATCGATAATAAAACAAATTCCAAGTTAGGGCTTCCAGATGGCCATTCCTTTGGGCTAAAAATATTAAAAAACAGCATATCTTTAGAATTTCCGATAAACCTCGCGCGCTGGAGATTAAAATGTTTTATTCCCTGCAGTGTTGCCGCTACTCGCATTAAAATCGTTGTGTATGCTAATAAAAAATTCATTAAATAAAAAATTCGTACACAATATGAAATAGACAATAAAACAAATTTCATAATAAAGTTCCCATGTGCCCATATTCGGATGGAGGACTACGTTATTCAGAATTTTATATCCAAATACGATACAGGGCGATAATATTTACCATTTTAAGACTAGTGCTCCTTCTGGGTTTACGCGCCTTTGCCAAGGTAATTAAATAAATAAATAAAAGTCTGAAAGTTTTCAGATTTTAAATTACGTCCAAAGGGGCGTTTTTTTTAACATTTTGTATATTACCTTTATTTATTAAGTATCGTGTTCTTTGGACTTAAACCATAAAATTCAGTTCAAGAGCAATTTCGCAATATAATTTTTAAATGTCATATCTTTAGAATTTCCGATAAACAGTCTCGCGCGCTGGAGATAGGAATTTTTTTTTTTTTTTTTTTTTTTTTTTTTTTTTTTTTTTTCCCGGTACGGTGTTCCCATTTCTTGCATTGAAATCCTTGAGTTTTGTTAATCAAAAATTCGTTAAAGTTTTAGAAAATATGAAATCGATAATAAAAAAATTTCCACATTTCAAATTTGGGCTTCCAGATGCCAATATTTGCAGGAGGATTATGTGATTCAAAATTCGATGGTTCTAGGTACCGTCGTTTTATCACAATGCGAGAAACATGCATACATTTATGCAGATCCTTCATTATTTAATTTCTTTAAATATATTACAGGGCGGTAATATTTGGTGGCAACAATTTGAAAAATTAAACAAGGCATGTAGTTAATGAACGCAAAATGCCAAATAGAAATTAATAGTCCTTCTGGGTAAATTGCTTCTTTGAACTATAAATAACTATTAACTACAAATTAAATTACAAAGCAACTGCTTTAATATTTAATATTTGATTTTTCAATATGTTCTTTATATAACAGACTTGATTCTGGCGCCATTTATTGCGTTAAAAAGAAAAAGTACTGTAGCAGATCGTAACATGCTGTCTATAAAATTTATTTTATTCCCAACCCCGTTTCCAAAAAGATGGGATTATTTTTCTCCCTATTTATTTCGCTTATAATTCAACAACCACAAACTTAACAAACAACTGAACCAGAACCGTCTTCCCACTGCGATCAATGTCAAGTTCTTTGTTACATCAGTCAAGTTCATCACGGCGGCCCTCAGTTACTTACTATTGTGCGTTTCTTTTTTTTTTTTTTTTTTCTCCACAAAGTGCAAAGAAGAGTTAAATGGAGTAAAATGGACTGACCTAGAAGTCAGCCACATTAGAAAGGACCTCCCCCCCTTTTCCCTCTTGTCTGAGAGAGGAAGTGATGGCAGCTATAAGAAGATTATCTTAAATTCAAGATCTCTTCAGTAACTTAGTATTTTATTTTACTTTCTGTTTGTTTGCCCACAAGTGTTTCCCTCCTTAGTTTGCTCTTTTTTTTTTAGTCCAAAGGGGCAATTTGTCCTGAAGGACTATTAATTTCGTTTTGGGATTTTACGTGGAAAACTTTAAAAGGCTGTATCATTTTCAAATCGTTGCCACTATATATAATTGTCCTGTAATATATTTAAAGAAATTAAATAATGAAGAATCTGCATAAATGCCTGTATGTTTCTCGCACTGTGATAAAACAACGCTGCCTAGAGATATTAAAATTTGAATAACGTAATCTTCCACAGAATATGGCGATTTGGAAGCCCTAATTTGAATTTGAAATTTGTTTTATTACCAATTTCATATTTTGTAACACTTCAACGAATTTTTCATTAAAAAACTAAACAATTTCAAAGCGAGCAATGGCAACACAAAAATTTTTCTTTTTATTTCCATCGCGCGAGACCCTGTATCGGAAATTTTAAAGATATGCTTATTTTAAAATTAATTTGGGATATTGCTGTACAACTGAATTTTATAGTTTGAGTACGTAGAACAGAACATTTAATAAATATAGAATAAAACTTTAAAAAAAAACGCCTCTTTGGGCGTAATTTATAATCTGAACACTTTCAGATTTTTTATTTATTTATTCATTTTTATGGAATGCGATAAAACCTTCTGTTCTAGGCATGTAATACAGAGCAGTGATCTCACACTTGCAGTTCTTTTGCGGCAATTTTGTGTGGTCGGTATCGCGAATACGGGTGCGCAAAAGCTTCAAGATTTTAGTTATTGTAAATCAGAGTTTATATTACTTTAATTACCTATAAAAACGAACATTATTAACGCACTAGAAATCTATAAATAGACCTGATTAACTTAAGGCGTGATATAAATCTTATTTAAAGATCTGAAAATACAAATTTTATTAACTTTGGTTCGTACTTTTCATAAAAAAAATAAGCGCACTACAAATTTTTGCCCAACAATAATTACTTTGTTTGGGAACACATTTGTACATGAACAGCCTTTCAAATGTTACAATGTAATAATTACTGACAATGTAATGATATACAAGCATACAAGCTTTACATACAAGCAATTTTCAATGAAATTATTTAACATGTAATTATTGGCGTGTTATTACAATGTAGTAATTTTATACATTGTACACTGCAGTAAAATATACAATGTAAATACATTACAATGTGACACATTACATTGTACATTACAATCCATTTAGTGAACATTTTGAAATTCATTAAATCATTGAAATATTTTGAGCATAACATCAATAATTTCGAACATAAATATTCATAATTTTGAAATTGCATTTGATCACTGAAATTTGTTGAAATATGTACTAATTCATGTATCATTTAGAAATTCATTGAATCACTGAAGTATTTTGAAAGTTCATAATTTGGAGCATTAATAATTTTCAACATGAATATTCATAATTTTGAAATTGCATTTGATTACTGAAATTTGTTTAAATGTGTACTAATTCATGTATCATTTTGAAATTCATTGAATCCTTGAAATATTTTGAAAGTTCATAATTTTGACCATTAATAATTTTGAACATGAATATTCATAATTTTGAAATTGTATTTGATCACTGAAATTTGTTGAAATGTGTACTAATTCATGTTTCATTTTGAAATTCATTGAATCATTGAAGTATTTTGAACATTCATAATTTTGAACATAACATCAATAATTTTGAACATGAATATTCATAATTTTGAAATTACATTTGATCACCGAAATTTGTTGAAATGTGTACTAATTCATGTATCATTTTAAAATTCATTGAATCATTGAAATATTTTGAAAGTTCATAATTTTGAACATGAATATTCATAATTTTGAAATTGCATTTGATTACTGAAATTTGTTTAAATGTGTACTAATTCATGTTTCATTTTGAAAGTCATTGAATCATTGAAATATTTTGAAAGTTCATAATTTTGAATATTAATAATTTTGAACATGAACATTCATAATTTTGAAATTGCATTTGATCACTGAAATTTGTTTAAATGTGTACTAATTCATGTATCATTTTGAAATTCAATGAATCATTGAAATATTTTGAAAGTTCATAATTTTGACCATTAATAATTTTGAACATGAATATTCATAATTTTGAAATTGCATTTGATCACTGAAATTTGTTGAAATGTGTACTAATTCATGTATCATTTTGAAATTCATTGAATCATTGAAATATTTTGAAAGTTCATAATTTTGAACAATAATAATTTTGAACATGAATATTCATAATTTTGAAATTGCATTTGATCACTGAAATTTGTTGAAATGTGTACTAATTCATGTATCATTTTGAAATTCATTGAATCATTGAAATATTTTGAAAGTTCATAATTTTGAACATTAATAATTTTGAACATGAATTTTTCATAATTTTGAAATTGCATTTGATCACTGAAATTTGTTGAAATGTGTACTAATTCATGTTTCATTTTGAAATTCATTGAATCATTGAAATATTTTGAACATTCATAATTTTGAACATAACATCAATAATTTTGAACATGAATATTCATAATTTTGAAATTGCATTTGATCACCGAAATTTGTTGAAATGTGTGCTAATTCATGTTTCATTTTGAAAGTCATTGAATCATTGAAATATTTTGAAAGTTCATAATTTTGAACAATAATAATTTTGAACATGAATTTTTCATAATTTTGAAATTTCATTTGATCACTGAAATTTGTTGAAATGTGTACTAATTCATGTTTCATTTTGAAATTCATTGAATCATTGAAATATTTTGAACATTCATAATTTTGAACATAACATCAATAATTTTCAACATGAATATTCATAATTTTGAAATTGCATTTGATCACCGAAATTTGTTGAAATGTGTACTAATTCATGTATCATTTTAAAATTCATTGAATCATTGAAATATTTTGAATATTAATAATTTTGAACATGAACATTCATAATTTTGAAATTGCATTTGATCACTGAAATTTGTTTAAATGTGTACTAATTCATGTATCATTTTGAAATCATTGAATCATTGAAATATTTTGAAAGTTTATAATTTTGAAAGTTTATAATTTTGAGCATTAATAATTTTGAACATGAATTTTTCATAATTTTGAAATTGCATTTGATCACTGAAATTTGTTGAAATGTGTACTAATTCATGTTTCATTTTGAAAGTCATTGAATCATTGAAATATTTTGAAAGTTCATAATTTTGAATATTAATAATTTTGAACATGAACATTCATTATTTTGAAATTGCCTTTGATCACTGAAATTTGTTGAAATGTGTACTAATGCATTGCAACGTAATAATTCTAATAAGCAATTGACAATGTAATAAATATTGATATGCAAACAATTGAGAATGTCATAATTATTTACATATAAGCATATGTATTTTTTTAATGCATTAAAGGAAAATTTAATAAATAAGATAATAAAACTAGATTATCATTATATACTCTGAAGTTTTGTAACAGTTGAAAAAATTTCTCTTTCATAATTTGTTTATTTTTAATTTAAATTAAAACAAGTTGTTGAATGAGTAATTAAATATGTTGGAGTTATTTGAAAAAAAAATGTCAGTTTGAAACTTCAAAATTTAGCTGTCAATATATTTGAATTACAAAATATCCTAAAAATAGCATCCGGATACCAAACTTCAGATTTCAGATAGAAAATAAACACTCATTTAATTTTTTTTCCTTCTATATTATTATTATTGTTTATGTGCGGTGTTATACACTATGAATTTTTTGTAATCTCAGCAGGACTCTTAATGAACCTTCAGAAGCCCTAATAAATTCTCATTACTTGATTCTGTCTGTTTCTTTTGGTTTTTAGCGGGTCGGGTTTATGCATGCGACCATGTGTTCCTATGTGATAATCGCCAGCTATCGTGTTCCGGTCCCCCCATATACATTTCTGATCAACAGATCTGAAACGCACTATACTGTCGCTGCAATTACAAAGACGAGTGATGGTAACGACCATAACGGTAAAAAAATTTTTACACCAATTTTATTGGTTTAAAATTTTTCTGACCGTTGTGTTCATATTTGTGTAAAAAATTGTTTCGGAACTTACTTATTATCGAATGAAATACCGATTAACTGAATCCTTTCCTGGCAAATATTTCCCTAAGACAAATATCAAGGAAAATGGTCAATGTTTCTCAGAACATAAATAAACGTCTGGATGGAATATGAAAATTCGAAAGCGATCATCTCATCTCATATAAATGCAAAATCACTCGGAAACATGGTCATAGGGTTCATTGGGTCCACCAGCGAAAGAACGGTAAAGTCGCTGAACACTGTTAGTTCGGTCCTTGGTTCGAATCCCGCGAACGGGCTGGCTGCATGAAGTTTTCGTGGTTTTCCCTATGTGTAACGTGTATACGAGCCAGTTTCCCTTAGAAAGTCCTCCACGAAGGCATCCCTCCCCTTAGGCAGATAGCCCTAGTGTGCTTTGCCGTATTTAAACACACCACCACCATAGGGTTCATTAATTGAGCTTAGTTTTGTAATTATTATTTACTCTATTACTCAAACCTTGAATATAAGTCTGTTTTGAGTATTTTTTAGTTATTTGATGAATAGCATAAACAAGTGAGCAATAGGTTGGTAGTATTTAATTATGGCAAAGCACATGGGGGCTATTTGCCTAAGGGAAGATGCCCTCGTGGAGGACTTTCTAAGGGCAACTGACTCATATACAAGTTACACATGGGGAAAACCACTAATCACCCATGCAGCCAGCCCTTTCGCCGAGATTCGAATCCCTGAAATTTTCTTTTTTTTTTCAGCGCCCGAGGGACAATTGAAAATTCCTTCCCCCCCATCCTTTTGACAAGAACTGAAAACATTTAATTATAAAATTTCGTAATATTAGATTGGCTTCTCCTGGATGTTAGACAAAGGGGTCATGTTAAACCCTTATAACTCCCCTAATAACTACACCCTTAACAAGTTAAGCGTAACTAAGCCCATAACTAATTAGATGTAATTAACACCTGCGTAGTTGGGGAGAACAAAGAAGGAGATATGTTCTCCCATACTTCCCCCCCCCCCAGGCTAGGCCACTGAATTCAATGCATACAATAATTAAATTGCGTAAAAATGTATGCAGCCCATATCCATTTATTGAGACAACTGTAACTTTTCTCATAGTACGAACTATGCAATGTGTGACAGATGCACCAGTACTACGTACTCAACACTATGTACCATGAAATGAATTCATAAACTGTATGCTGTACTATGAACTCCACTATGAATGAGAACTTATAAACTGTGAATCGTGTAACAAAAAAACCAAACAAACAACGAAGCGCATACCATAAACACTCCCCTCCCCCGCCAACAAAGCTCCAACCCGAAACACAAAAGAAATATGTATATATATCTGTAAATAACTTATTGTAATTATTGTATCTATTCATCTAACTGCAAAATACCTGTGTAAAGTATATCTGAGACAATATTGTCTGCAATGCAAATTACGCACCATTAATATATAACTGTGTATTATGAATGCTGCAATGTAAACTAATTACCGAGCATGGTGTTAGCGTGCCCGGTCAGGGTACACTTCTATAGATGGTTAGTGCAGTGGGGCAATACCAGTTTTACCCGTGGCGATGTTTTGGTGCCCCCTGTACTTCTTTCTGTTTGTCTGTCTGATGATAAGACAAGCAAAATGCCTACGTTTATTATCAAACTACTCAACGTATAAAATAAATTAAAAACCATAATTTCGTTTTATTTAATAACCAAGATGGGCTATAATTCTCGAAACAGCATTTTGCGTCGAATCGCTTTTCGACATCATTCGGGCTTCCAGGTGAACATGTTCGGGTCGAGGACTCCGTTATACAGAATTTGATGGCCCTACGTACCGTCGTTTTTTTCACAGTGCGGGAAACATACATACATTCATGCAGATTCTTCACTACTTAATTTCATTAAAAGTAATACAGGGCGGTAATATTTTAAGACAAGAATCTGAAAAATGATTGAGCCACTTAAAGTGATAAAATCCCGTTTTGAGACATAGTCCATTCGGGCTAAAAATCAATACCATTAAAATCGTGTATCATAAATTAAGTTTTATCCTAATTTATTATAATATATTATATAAATATTGTACTACTTTGCTTGTTTTCTGTGCTACTATTTTATTAGAGAAAAGCATTTGAAAAGTAATCTTTCATATAGCCTTCTATTAATTAAGACACAATAACACGCCGAACAAATACTAATTCAGAAGTCAAACAACAAAAATCAGCGTTATATTTTCAAATTTGAAATAATATGAAATTCAAATTTGAGAGCGTCATTTGAAATTTGAGCGCGTAAAATTTGAAAATATAACGCTGATTTTTGTTGTTGGACTTCTGAATTAGCCTTCTATTGTCATATAAATAAACGTATCTAATATATTTCATATATTCTTTCATTAAAATTTGTTTATCTTTTGCGTAAGGAAACAGTATCTTGCAAATAATAAATATTTCATATATCTTGACTGCTAAATTTGTGTTCACTCTAGTATTATTATGATAATATACTGGTGAATCGGCTGTACACTTAAACCATTCGATCCTTCAGACGATCGCGGCAATGACAATGGATTGCGCCACTGAAAATCATAAATCCCTCCCATCAGGGCCCCTTGACCTACTTCGGAAGACTGACCCCAGGGTCGAGATAGATCACAGAAAACGGTGATTTCTTGTTCCATACAAAACGTTCGCTTCCACCTTCTTTTTTTGAATACTTCTGGGATTAACAAGAGAAGATTGTTTCCTGCCATTCTAGAAATCTGGAAAAGATTTTTTTTTTGCTGTGCCATCTTCGTTTCCATACGTTGTTTGATACAAAACAAGTAAGAAAAGAATTGGTTTAACAAACGTTTTCGTGTATCGGGTTTTTCCAGCATAAAATACCCATTCATAAATGAAATGATTTTTGGAGGGAATCTTCAAGTGTATGTTAAAGGAAGAAACCTTTTAAATACTTCAGAGCTCCAGCTTTCAGATACATATTCAGCATTTTCATTATCTAGATCGCTTGCGCCTCTTTCGCAAGAAACTTTCGTCTTATTCTTATTCACAACACTTACGTTAAATTAGCCTTCTACTGAATGCCCGGTTTAAATTAGAAAAAAAAAAAAAAAAAAGGGTACTATTCCGTTTTGAGGACCGTAAAAATTTGCAGCGAAAATGTATGCGCAAAAGCGCCAAATCTAGCATACGCGCCCATTCAACAGAGCGCCAAATCTAGCGTACACGCTGATTTCAGATTGCGTAAGTTTATATAGTTCTATATTTCTTAAGATGCCATTGAAATATTAGTTTAATTTTTAAATCCATTTTTAATATCCTATGGATTTAACAATTTGGGAATTGCCCATGACGAAAAGTCGGCAATAGAATTTTGGGTAAAGTGCAGAATCCCCCATTGTTTGACGCGTTTTTAAGAATTGCACATACTCGGTATCCTTGTGCACATCGACCTATTTTCACTTTAAAAAAAAATCCCAGAATTGCACAAAAATGGCACTGCGCACACTCTTGGCTTTATCTATGTACACATCGACCTATTTTCACTTAAAAAGTAAAAGAAAATTGACAAAAATCCAGTTGTTTTTACCTTTGTAAAAAGCGGCAAACAAATAAGTGAGCGATTCTGCACTTCACCGAGAATATTTTCAAAGAAAAGGCATCATTCATTATAGAAAATTACGTTTGAATAACCAACGAGATGAAATTATGCTTTAGCGATAAGTCGGTAGCGAAATAGCGATGCAGGCATCCATTCAGTTGTGTTTAGAAATTTTTATATAAATTATAATAATGATCTGAAATAGTTATTTACTCTTATGCTTCCATTCAGTCATGTTTAGTATTTTTCATATAAATTATAATATTAAAAAAGTATTATATAAAATTAACCTTTCATCTAAATTAAAACATCAATCTTAAATAGTTATTGACTATTATACTTCCTTTTTTGCCGCAATTATTAGGGTTGCCGCAATTATTTTTGGCAGCATTGGCATCAACAATAGTTTGGCGATTTTTTACGGCCCTCGAAACCGAATAGTACCAAAAAAAGTAACGGCGTATTGGTCTAGATTTTAATAAAAAGTCACATAGACCGGAAAGTGTTTTATGACGTTGAGTGCTGTATGGAAAGCTCTGGGTTCGAATCCCAGAGAAGGCCATGGATGTAAATTTTCTGTCCCTTCATAGGAGGCATTCGCGGCCCACCTATTAAGTGCCTCCATAATAAAGTGATCATCGCTTTCGTCCTTAGCGGGTGCATCATCTAATGCGTTTGTGTGTTTAATTGACGGCTAGCGCTAGCCAATTGAAAACAACAACAACAAAAGATATTTTGATAAAAAAACATAGCTGAAGCCTAAGCCGGTGAAACCGTGCTCTCGTACCAGAAGGCAGGATTTTGGTGTAGCGAAATATTTAGAATTTACAGAAACACCGAGTGGCAAAAATTAGGGATGGCAAATTTCTCAGAATTTAACTCCTTAAATTACCTCAGCAGAAGACATTAGATGCTGCAAATTTTTTAGAATTTAAGAAGGCAAGCTGATGCAGATTTGCTCAAATTCGTTCCAACCTTTTTATTTCCTTGTACGAATTAAAAAGGAACTATTGTAATCGCGAACAGTTTTAGGCAGCATATTTCAAAGAAAATATCCATTTTGACCGCTATCGAATGCAATTTAACGATGGTGTGGTATCTGTACGTAAGGACAGAATAAAATACTCTTTTCCTCCAAAAAAAATTATAAAACTGCTTTAAAATGAATTCTAAAGAGAATTTTTGGTGGCGTCTGTACGAACGTATCTCGCATAACTCAAAAACGAGTAGCCTCAGAACGTTGAAATTTTGTATATAGGACTGGTAATACATGTAGATGCGCACCTTGTATTTTGGTTGCAATCGGCTATACAAAACGTATATAATTATATTTATATATATATATCCACTCTGTTACCCGGCTCAGTGATCTCAGTTTCTTTACTCTTACATGTTTGTAAATTGTATATTTTTTGCTTTAAAAATGATTGAATTATGTTGTTCTTATCTTCCGGTTAAGGTTTTTATACCTTTAGTAAATCTATATGCAATATTTTTAGAATTATCAACAATTTTAAAGTTATTTAAGTGCAGCTAAGCCTAATATTTTTTTTGATGGCGGCCATTGCTTGTTTACATTTGAAACAGCAGGATAGTGAATTTGTTGCCAAACTAGAGAAACTTAACTTCACAACAACAAAGATAACGCCTTCATTTATTATTTAAATCATGCTTAATTCTTTCTGGAATTTTTTCGAGGAAATAAGTGTTTAAGATTTACTTCGTAATTTTTAATACAGATATTTTGTGCTTTTATGTATTTTTGCCTTGTCGCGAAGTGAGAACTGAATTAATTGAATGAGAAATACTCAATCGTCTGTGAATATCTGTTTCTTTTTTGTTTTGTTTTCTTAATTTCTTTTATACATCGTTCTAGCTTTATTATAGTACTTGAATAGAACATGCGGAATAGAACATTACTTGAATATAATTCTTTAAATGATATAAATTTCGTGCATTCTGAGTTATAATATAATATGAACGAAATATAATACTGTTAATAGCGCCAGAGTGTCGCTATGGTACACAAATAGAGTGAATTTTAAAGAATGCATTTATTCTATTGTGGTTTATGCGTTGTCGGCAAAGTAGATTTAATTCAATCCAATAAGTGTAAATGAAATGCAAGAAAAAATGCGTATAATTTAATATTCCGTACAAGGAAGTCATGTGGTGTACACATCAGATTTTTTTAATTAAATTTTAGCTTGAGCACTGGCGTGTGTCTCTTCCGATAACTCAAATGTTCTACTCTCCTTTCCCCCCCCCCCCCGAAAGGGACGTCGGTCAGTAGGATATTAGTCTCGAAACAGCATTTTACTTCGCAACAGCATTGCCTCACATAATTTCTACACTAAATGTGATAATCACGAAAATGAAGCTGTACGTAGCATAGGAGATTATGACTATACAGTCATTCAACTCTGCAAAAGACCAAGAACGATACACCATAACGAGTTATGGTAATCGATGTACATAGTGAATTTAATGTTTTTTCTACTTTTCATTGTTTACTCGTATTTATATTTACTTAATTATTGCTTAATTACTGCAAAGCGATATGGACTTTGCGCCCCCGGAGGCAGGACTTTGATTTGTCTTATGTGTATAAAACTTCAACGTTTGGTCAGTGCAATTATGCTCCGCCACTACTGTTATATGCCTCAACTATTATCCCCACGGTATTTTGTTGCTCCAAGACACGGAGGAAGGAGGACACACAGACGTAGTACCTACGAGGAGAAAGTTATGCCAAAGTTTTTATGCTATAGATGTGTTCAAATTCTTTTACGATGTGAAAGTTATGCTTCAGATGTTAAATCGCTATTTTACAAGTTATGCCACTGTTACATACTGCCACATTGGATGTCATTCAACACTTCAAGTGTACAGGTTTATTCCAATACTTGAATTTTTTTTTTTTTTTTTTTTTTTTTTTTTTTTCACTTTTAGGATTCCTATTAAGGACAGTTATAGATAGGTAAAGACTTCAGGGTCGTATATCTATTGAATAAGCGGGGACCTAAGACCTAAGACCTAGGTATTTTGCATAATGAAACTCGAAAGGCATACGAAACGAACGTGCGCCAAGGTATATATTAGAGAGAGAAAGTTCGTGAGCAATGCAGTATTTGACTTTCCCTTTAGCTAGGTGTTAGTACTTTCTCTTTTCAGGTACGGTGTCGAAGTATGTTCCTGTTTCATTTTTCTTATTGCCTAAAATAGGTAAGCCTGATATTTAGGACTGATGATGATTCTATGTAAGTTATTCTTTTCAATACTTCAGTGTTTTAATGTCCGTGAAGATTATTACTTTTTGTTAGGTTTAAGTTAAGCAAAATTATCCTATTTTATTAAATAAAGACTTCGTAGTTAACTTTTGGACTTATGATTCTTTAATGAAAACTGTGCTTGAGGAAACGTACTCATTACGCCTTCAGTGCTAATGTACAATCCAACAAAAGATTATGAGACTGATTAAGTTAATAAGCTTGAGAAAACTGCCTTGTAGAAATGCTTCTAAGAAAACTGAAATGTTGTAAGATTCCAAGGGCATAAAGTGTTAAAACTCTTTGTTGAAAATACTAGTTACAAAGTTTATAAGAATAATTGTAACAAATAAAAATGTCTATTCTAAAAGAATCAATTTGCATAGAAAAATTAACAGATGAAAATTATTCAGTGTGGAAATTTAAAATAGAACAACTTCTAATAAAAGAAGGTTTAGATGATGTTGTATTCGAAGAAAAACCGGAAACTGTTACTGATATTTGGTTAAAGAATGATCGTAAAGCTAAAGCTTTAATATGCCGGTGAAACTGTGCTCTCGTACCAGAAGGCAGGATTTTGGTGTAGCGAAATATTTAGAATTTACAGAAACACCGAGTGGCAAAAATTAGGGATGGCAAATTTTTCAGAATTTAAGGAGAGGCCCTCAGCAGAAGACATTAGATGCTGCATATTTTTTAGAATTTAAGAAGGCAAGCTGATGCATTTCGGATTCAGAAATTATCCATGTTTTGCATAGTAAATCTGCAAAAAAAGTTTGGCAGAAGTTAAAATGTGACCATGAACGTGTAAATTTAACAAATAAGTTATTTCTTCTTAGAAAACTATATTCCATTAGGTATAATGAAAGTTCTAAAATGCAGGAACATATCAAATGAGTGCTAGAATTGGCTGAAAAGCTGCGTAGTATAGGTGAAGAAATTAAAGAAAATAACTTAATAGCAACATTACTATGTTCTTTACCAAATTCGTACAACTCCTTAATAACTGCAATAGAAAGTAAATCGGAAGCTGAATTGTCGCTAGAATATGTTAAAAACAAACTTATAGATGAGTATTGTAGACGTGTGGAAACTAAGAAAGTTCAAAAATACGATTCAGTTGCTTTAAAAAGTAAAAGCGAAAATAAATCACGATATTGTACTTATTGTAAGAGAAATAACCATACGATAAATGACTGTTTTCATTTAAAACACAACGCTAGAAATTCCGTGAAAACATATGTAAATGATAGTAAAGTAAAAAATTATTCTCAAAATTATAAAAGTAATGCATGCCAAATAGCAAATACGCAAAGTGTAGAAAACATAACAAAACTTAAAGAAAATAAGTATCTTAAAAGTATTGAAACTGAAAATTCGCAGATTCAATTTAATCAAGTTCTGAAAGTGGAAAATAAACATGAAAACACGCAAACTCAAGAATGGGTTATCGACTCAGGAGCCTCAACTCATATGACGAGTGATAAGAAATTTTTGTCTCAGTTAAATCACTCTAATAAACAAATAGTAGCCAATGGTGCTAAATTAAATTCTTATGGTATTGGTAAAGGTTATTTTAAAGTTCAAAACTTAAAGGGTCAAGTTACACGAATAAAATTAGAAAATGTATTGTATGTACCAGGTTTAGATAGTAATTTACTTTCTGTTCAATCTGTTACGAATAAAGGTTGCATTGTTACATTTGATAGTAATAAGTGTTACATAAAGTGTAACAATATGCTCGTAGCCGACGGCAACGCTCAGCAAGGTTTATATAAATTGATTGTAAACTCAATTGACGAGAAAGCATATTTAGCTAATGATATTTCATGTTCTAATACGAACAGTATACTAAAATGGCATCAAAGATTAGGCCACAGAAATATAGATGCCATAAAAACACTTGAGAAAAATAATTTGGCAGACGGCATTAAACTTGGCAAATGCACTCATAGTGTGGAATGTTCTACTTGTGTAAAAGCGAAACTAACTGAAAAACCTTATCCTAAAACTGGTTTTAGATCTAAAAATCCACTGGATTTAGTGCACACAGATGTGTGTGGGCCAATTGAAGTCAACAGCTTAGGAGGGAAAAGATATTTCGTAACTTTCATTGATGACTATTCGCGTTATACTCAAATTTATTTTATTACTTCAAAAGATGAAGTATTCGACAAACTTAAACAGTATGTTGCATCGACAACAAATAAATTTAGAAAGAAAATAAAGGTTCTCAGATCCGACAACGGTACAGAATACTGTAACGAAACTACTGCAAATTATTTACAGAAACTTATAATTTTTCATGAAACTTCATTTCCTTATTGTCCGGCACAAAACGGCGTCGCAGAAAGGAAAAATCGCTCTTTAATAGAAATGACAAAAGCTATGCTAATAAACTCTAAATTACCGAAAGGATCCTGGGCTGAAGCAGCTGCTTCTGCTGCATATCTTCAAAATAGGTTACCAACTAAAGCCACAGATAGAAAACCATACGAATTGTGGAATGGTAGAAAACCAAACTTAAGTCACTTACGAGTATTTAGCTGTAAAGCATTTTATTACGTGAACAAACAAAAACGGTGTAAATTCGACAACAAAGTTGAAGAAGGAATATTCGTAGGATACGATTTACGAAGTAAGGGATACAGGATTTATGTAGGTGGAAGGAAAATAATAGTAAGTAGAACTGTTAAATTTTCAGAAAACGCGTCTTTATCTGACAAACATGCAGAAAATAATGCTGAAGATTTAGAATTAATTCACTTCAATAACTCGCAAGAAGATGAAGAAACATCTCTTGGCGATGATTTTACAGAAGATTAAAAAAGTTCCGAAGAGTTAATTAAACGTGAAGAAAATGTAGAAAGAAGGGTTTCTAGCAGATCAACCAAAGGGGTCCCACCGGAAAGATTCTCTTATAAAGCAGAAGACGAAGAATCAATCTTACCTAAAAAATAAAGATCCAGAAAGCTTTGAAGAAATTCTAAACTTACCAAAACGTGAACAAGAAGCTTGGATCAAGGCTATGCAAGAAGAAATACATTCTCTAAAAGAAAATGAAACCTGTACACTTACAGAATTACCACCAGGAAAACATGCAGTAGGCAGCAAATGGGTGTTTAAGACAAAATATGATGAAACTGGTAAAAATATAAAATACAAAGCACCCTTAGTAGCCAAAGGATTTACTCAAAAATACGGCAATGATTATGATGAAACGTTTTCACCAGTAGTGAAACACACTATGATAAGAGTTTTCTTAGTATGGGCAGCGCATAATAATGCCAAGGTGCATCAACTAGATGTTAAAACAGCTTTTTTGTATGGCAACTTAAATGAAGAAATATGTATGGAACAACCAGAAGGATTCGTGGTTCCAGAAGAAAGACATAAAGTTTGTAAATTACAGAAGTCGATTTATGGTCTCAAACAAGCAGCTAGGTGCTGGAATGCAGAAACTGAAAATACATTGAAGAATCTTCGGTTCAGTCAAAGCAAAGCAGATCTGTGTCTTTTCACAAAAGTGGTTCGTGATAAAAGAATTAATTTAATAGTGTATGTTGATGACATCCTAATAAGTTCTACAGAAGAAGGACTAATTCTTCAAACAATTAATGATTTAAAGAAACGTTACCAAATAACGCATCTTGGTGAAGTTATCTCTTATCACAGAAAAATAAAATAAATCAACTTGTCAAGGAATTTCAACTTGAAGAAGCGAAGCCCGCTAACACACCAATGGAAACAAACTATTATAACCTAAACAAGCAAGAAAATCTCCTAACTTCAAATGATAAATTTCGCCAAGCAATTGGAAGTCTTTTGTATATATCGTCTATCACAAGACCAGATATCACAGCTTCAACTCACATACTCAGCAGAAGGTGTAATAATCCACGTCAAAAGGCCTGGAATGCTGTTAAAAGAATCATTAGACAAACGCAAAAACAAAAAACGCATAAACTTTAAGGAACTTTTCCTTTTTCAAGAGCCTGTTTCCTTAGTTACAAAAGCCAAATACCTAGGAGTGATTCTTAACCATAATCTCACGTAAACCAATCATATTAAGAAAGTTAAATATAAAGCAATTGGAATTATGTGCAGATATCTTCCAGTAATTGGAAAATTTTCTAGCCTTAGCCTAAGAACCAAGAGACATATTTATACTACTTGTATCCGACTTATTCTTTGTTATGCATCTCCAGTAAGGAATACTGCCTCTCCTAATCAATTACATCAACTTTAAATACACTCATGTCCATAAATTAAGGATAATTCGGAGTCACGCGGAAATCGAACTCTAAAATAAATATATCACCTGTAAAATCACTACACACATCCTCAAGAATCATATGCAAATTTCAGGTAGTAACCAGATGACACCGATGGTTCGTCACAATGACGAGAGTGTAAGAGAGTGATATATAAGGAATGCAAGCAAAGAAGTAAAATTGTTCGCAGGCGCTTCATAAGAATTTCAGTGCAATAACCGAATAGTTAAGACCCAAAGGACGCAATTGGATAATTTTTTACGTGGCAGAATTATCGGCCGTCTGGAATGTGGGCGTACAAAACTGAAAGTATCAAATGAACTTGGAATTGCCCAGAGTGTCATCTCCAGGCTTTGGCAACGATTCCAAGATCATGGTAGTGTGAGTAGACGTTACAGCACAGGTCGCCCCAGAGTTACAACGCCGAATGAGGACCTGTATTTGGCAGTTACTGCCAAAAGAAACAGGCGAAGCACAGCCTCAGACCTGTCTCGTCAGCTCTCTTCAGCCACTGGTACGGCAATTTAAAGGCAGACCGTGTACAGACGCTTAGGGCAGATTGGTCTATATGCTCGTAGACCCGTCAGATGGGTTCCACTTACTGCAACTCACTGTCGCATGCGGTTAGCTTGGAATATACTAGAGCATGCATTGTGGACACCGCAACAGTGGGCTTGTGTAATGTTTTCCGACGAGTCAAGGTTTAGCTTGCAATCTGATTCTCGCCGGACTTTTATATGGAGAGCTCCAGGTACCCGTTACTACCAAGAAAACATCACTGAACGACACCGTAACGGTGGTGCAGGAGTGCTCGTTTGGGTTGGAATTATTCTGAGTTCCAGAACTGACCTGCATGTTCAAATTGGAACCATGACAAGCCAAACCTATCGGGACGTCATTCTGGAACAACATGTACGTTTGTTTCGGGGCGCCATGGGCGCACAATTTGTGTTTATGGATGACAACGCCCGTCCTCACCGTGCAAACGTCGTAAGCGAATGCCTTCAATCGGAGGATATCACCCTTATGAACTGGTCAGCATTCTCACCGGACTTGAATCCAGTAGAGTACGTGTGGCCGACGAGTTGTATATATACAAAAAAAAAAAAAAAAAAAAAAAAAAACGACGCACCGAGATGTGAAGCAAATTGGACACAAATTTATATCTATACAGTTTTCGACGGAAAATCCAAAATTTTACAGTTTAGCTGCCAATGAATGAACAGTTGTCGTTACAGCGCATCTCATCTGCGCAACTGGCAGGATATTTAAGAGGAGAAATTCGATTCCAAGTCATAAATTCTTCAAGAACTTCATTCCGTGTACTCTGGTAGAGAGTAACTATGCCTCGCATACTGGTGCTCGAACGATATTCGCAGATCTCAGAATTTGAGAGAGGTTGTGTAATTGGACGCAAAGAAGCCGGTTGGTCTTATCGCCGAATAGCTCGACATTTGAGAGGAGCGATGCTACTATTAGACGATGTTGGCAGGAATTGGTGAACCATAGCCGCAGACACCGTCAAGAAGAAAGCGGTAGGCCTAGAGAAATGACAGAACGTGAAGACCGAGCAATCGTCAGAGCGGCACTCACAGCCCCAGATGCATCATTATCATCGATTGTACGTGCAATTAGTGCTTCAGTGACAGCAAGGACCATTCATAGACGGCTCACAGAAAGGAGGCTGGGGTCACGCTCCCCTTGCGCCGACTACCGTTGACCTGTGTATAACGTCAAGCCCGCTTACAATGGTGTCCGGCTCATTCGCACTGGAATGTCACTGACTGGAGTAGAATAGTTTTCCGTGATGAGTCCCGCTTTGAACTGATCCTCGATGACTACTGAAGGCGAGTTTGGAGACTTCACGGATAACGGTGTGATACCAACATGACTGTCTTCCGGCAGACAGGCCAACAACAAGGAGTGATGGTCTGAGGTGCCATTTCATTTCATAGTAGGACCCCTTTGGTTGTCATCCGTCGCAACCTTACAGCACAGGGTACCTCGACGAAATTCTAAAGCCCGTTGTGTTGCCCTTCATGTCACGCCAACCTGGGCTTACATTTCAGCAAGATAATGCCTGCCCCCACACTGAACATGTTTCTACTGCTTGCCTTAGTGCGTGCCGAACACTACCTTGGCCAACAAGGTTGTCGGATCTCTCTCTTATTGAGCACGTTTGGAGCATTATGGGCAGGGCCCTCCAACCAGCTCGAGATGTTGACGATCTAACGCGCCAATTGGACAGAATTTCGCACGATATCCCTCAGAAGGATATCCGCAACCTCTCTCAATCGATGGTAAGCAGAATAACTGCTTCCATAAGGGCCAGAGGTGGACAAACGCGTTACTGACTTTTTCACTTTGTGAAGCTGTATCACTTTAATAAATCATCCAATTTTTCTCAAACTGTAATAATTTGTTTTTCTTCACATGTACATCACTTCTATCGATTTTCGTCCCATTCGGATAACTCCTTCTTGCTGCGTCGTTTTTTTCCCTCTAAGAGCGCATGTTTATTTGTCAAATGCCAGTTATATTGCCGTTAGGCCATTAAACTCCTTGCTTCCCAATAGCGTTGAAATCTACAAGAAAAATTTGTCAGTCCTTCCCACTCCTCCAAATGTTCCGCCGTCATTGGCCGTCCACTGTTACATAAAATACACAAAGGCGAATGAGCTAGTCCAATGCGAAATAAATGACGGATCTCTAGGAACCATTAACAAGCCGCAAAGCTGTAGCACATTTAGCTTAACCCAGGGTGCACCACGAGGACGCCTGCACCCCTCTAAGAGCGCATGTTGTAGGTTATTTTTTCTGTTTCTCAGTTTTACAGTTCAGTTTTACAGTTCAGTTTCTCTTTCAAAATGTTATACGATACACAAAGAGTGACGGACGTTATACAAAGATTGTCGGCTTTAAAATCAGAATTTTAATTTACAACTGGTAGTAACAAAGAACCACCGTTTAACTTTTTCCTGACGGTTGGACACGTTTCGTCTTTAAATATTTTGTGACTTTGCTGTGGAATCGAACTTTGCGTAACATCAGAGACAAGAACGTCATATGTTTAACACAGAAAGAAAGCACACAAAACGTAAATTACGAAAAGACAAAAAAAAATAAATAAATAAATAAATAAATAAATAAATAAATAAATAAATAAATAAAAATAAATAAATAAATAAAATAAAATAAAATAAAATAAAATAAAATAAATAAAAATAAAAATAAAATAAAGAAAATGAAGAAAAAAAAATTTAAAGGCATATTATTAGCAAGAAAACTGAAACTGGATATCATGAGTTGTGGAAAGACTGAAAACTCCGAAAAATATATGCCAACACTTAATGCTGCAACTGGAATTTTAAAGGTATACTGCCCCATGCTGCTGTTAAAATTTTGGTAATTTTTACCCTTAAATTGTACATGGCGTAAGTGCGAAAAAACGACGCTAATTCGTATATCTAAAAAGACTAAAACTTAACTGTAACAGCAGATTGGTGGACTGCGAACTCTGAAGACTTATATATATTTTTTTTTAATCTTGTGCGCTTGCACGTGTTTTTTTGGAGGTTAGCAATAAATGTCCTAAACGTGTGCAAACATTGTCATTGCGCAAACTTAAAATTTTAGGTTTATTTCCGCGTGGCCGAAATCCACAGCGTTGTGATTCGACACAAACAATAATTGCAACATAAACAATAATAGCAATAATTATCTTAAAACAAATGAAGTACTATCAGATACTAAATACAAATTTAGAAACAAAAAAGACCATGGTTCTTGGATATATCTCCTGAGAAATAATTCTATTGCTTGTAAAAACCTTAGTAATTTAGAATCTCCTTGTGAATGCAATTCTTAATAATTCAAACTTTCATTCTATATCTATTTATTAGTCCAAAGGGATTTGAATCCCGAAGGACTATTAGTTTCGTTTTGGCATTTTGCGTCGGAGTCATAAATGTCGGTTCACTTTTCAAACTGTTGCCACAAAATGTTAGAGTCCTGCATTATATTTGAAGAAATTAAATAATGAAAAATCTGCATAAATGTATGTATATTTCTCGTATTGTGATAAAACAACGGTACATAGAGTCATCGAATTTTGAATAACGTAATCCTCCAACGAATATGAGCATGTGGAAGACCAAATTTGAAATTTGAAATTTGTTTTATGATCGATTTCCTATTTTTTAAAACTTTGACGAATTTTTGATTAACAAACTGAAGAATTTCAAAGCGAGCAATGGCAACGTTGTGCAGAAAAAACATTTTTATCTCCAGCGCGTGAGTCTCTGTATCGGAAATTCTAAAGATATGCTCGTTTTAAAACTATTTTGCGATATTGCTGTTGCACTGGATCTTATGGTTTAAGTGCGAGGAACATGATATTTAATAAAGAAAGGTAACACACAAAATGTTAAAAAACGCCCCTTTGGACGTAATTTAAAATCTGAAACATTTCAGATTTTTTTTTTTTAAATTTTATTTCATTTTATTTATTTTCAATAACATATCTAATTAAAATCACCTAAAATTATAAATTATAACTTATCTGAGTGGTAATTCCGGATGCTCGGAATCTTTTTAAATGAAATCATTTGTACATTGCGTTCTAAACACCTCGAAATCGAGACTGAATATGGAGACTGTGAGGTTACTGCAGGAGGTGCCATTATACATTTCTTTGGGGTTTAATATTTTCAACATAGCAGATGTCAGTGGGGCAAGTAATATTTCGTCTAAAGAGCATTTCATTTAAACTATTTCAATTCATCTTCTATTTGTTAAGCTGTTTACATAGAAACGTTTTGGGCATTTTTTTTCACAGTTTCTATTTAATACTTGTTGCATGAAATATATACTTAATTATTTTAAACCTGGATTTTTATTTCCCTGGAAAGAAGAAGCTTAAGGTTTTCAATTTTTTTTCTTCTAGTCTTAATCAAGATGGGCAGATATAGTCAAATTAATTAAATGCACACGAGTATGTTTATTAATTCAGTAACAAGCTTTGGGATCGAATATAGAATGAAGTTTCTTTCAAACCTGGAAAAATTATGCTTTTCGATCGGCCATTCGACCCACATCAGAAGACATGCGGAAGAAAACATCTTGAAGATCTTTAGTGACACGTTCGGCAGCATTCATATCTTCATCTTTTAATTGCGCAGTCTGCAATAACTCCGATCTAATGCTTTCTGAAGACACGGATTCTGGGATGTTACTCTTTCTTTCAACGCTGGTTACTAGAGTACATGCTCCAAGCACTTCAGCACTTCACCTATCTTAATAACCCTCGCCTTCTCACTTACATTGGCAACTCTCACCGGGATAACCGTCCTCGACAGGTCGACGAGTGCTGAGGCTACTGCAATTCCTTTCGGGCTATTACAATTATTTGGATACTCCATGACGCCGTACCGGAAATTTCTATTTTTGACTATGGATCCAGGAAGTAGGAGTTCTGATCTTGCTGGTACTAGGATATCGTCTTCAGCTATGATTTGATTAACCGTTAATTCCAAATAACGCTATGTTCTCAGAGACAGAATGCAAATCGTTATTTTTAAAGTCAAAGGAAAAATTATATTTCCTTAGAAAGTCCAATCCGAGTATGCAAGTATCTGTAATACCTGAAAGTATCTGTAATACATGCGGTGGTAAGCGGCACTTCCAAACGTGATGTTAACGTTTACTTTTCCGTCGATGTCGATCTTCTCACCGGACAGAGTCTGGAGGGTAGGGCAGGGCGGCGTCCAGGTAAGTTTGCTTCACAGTTGTTCAGCCAAATCTTTTCGGGTGATAGTAACGTTGGCTCCCGCGTATATGATCATATTGCACGGAACTCCATTAATATGTCTTATTATGAAAAGTCCATTACTGCCGCCTCTCACTGCAGAAATCTGAAGCGCTTTAAACTGCAGCTTTTCATTATCCTTCAAAACGCCCCCCCCCCGCGGAGATGGCCAATAATTAGTTTGCCTGCTGCTTGCTAGGAGCTGTCTTAAAATATGTGCCCTGGGTTGTTCTGCAGTTCCGTCGTATGTGTCCTTCAGCTCCCCAGTTCCAGTATTTCAAGGTCGGATTTTTGTCACTAATATTACGTCTGAAGACACTGAGTTGTCGAGTTAAATCATCTAGACGAGCAGCCATTTGATCGTCCGGCTTTTGGATTGGCAGCTCTGATTGGGTGACTGTCTCTACGAGTGGCTTGCTGGGCTGCCTCGAATTTCATGGCGTACACTAGAGCGCTTTTAAAATCTTTGACATCCGCCATTCCTGTAGCTGTCTGTATTTTAGGATCCCGGATGCCGTCTTTAAAGCATTGCAGGGACAGGATTTCCCTTGTTTCTCTCAGGCACTCTGAAAAGGCGAGGTGAGACAGCCTTTCAACATCTGTGGCGAGCTCTTGGAGTGTTTCCGTTGGCTCCTGTTGACGGGATTTTAACTGAAGACTGCTGTAATCTTTCAACATTTCTTCCCAAAGCGTAGCTTCAATGCGCCGGATAGAGTTTCAAAGTCTAATCTCTTGTTTTGGGGAAGAGTCTGCAAAATATCCTCTGCATCTGCTCTCAAAGAAGCGGTGAGATGACTGGCCTTGGCTTGGGAATCTCATCCATTCGCATTAGACACCATAGAAAGTGTTGCCTTACATACTTGTCAGGAGGTCTTCCCATCATACGTGAATAGCTTCAGAGACGGACGAGCAAGCATCGGTAAAAATTTAAAAACATCTCTATTGCCCTCTGCCGTCGCTACGAATTTCCTCAAAACATCAACTTCCTTGGCGACCGAAGGAAGCCTGTCATTAATTTGTTGTTGAACAGCCCAAATTCTCCATTTCTTCTCTGACAGGAGAAATTCTGTCAGAGAAGAAATTCAACGCATTTGTTGTTCCAGAACCAAAACTCTGTCTTGTATTTGCTCATTCAGAGAAGAAACCTTTTCTTCAATTTGTCCAACTTTATTTTCAGCCACGTCTATTTTGCCTTCCACAGCCTCAAATTTGTTTTCTATTATGCAAGTAATTTCTCTTTTCATCTCTTCTTCACCTGCTTCGATATTTTCCGTAACAGCTACTTGACCATCTGATCTTATCTGATCACTTTTTAACGGTTCCTTGGCAAACCCTCATCTCTTCTATAACTGAGGTGACGGCCCTTTTCATCTTATTTTGGAATGCAGCAAATGCAGTCATCAACTGCCTCGCTTGTTCTTCCATCTCTCTTGTAACTGGCATTCAGTATCAAACTCCTGACACCAAAAAGTGCTGTGTGCGTACGGGTTCCTAATAAATTGAATGCGCAAGTCCGATGAAAAGTTAATAAAATTTATTGTTATCATAACAAATAAAACAAAATGCTGAAATTTATTCAGAGTTATTCGTACAATATCGCAATATCTCACAGTAGTTATATTTTAAACTACTAAAATATGAATAGAACTCAAATTCAAAAACACAGGGAAAGCTAATCCAATCTCACCGCAAATTCGCTACAATCAATAACAGGTATAAGTAAACAACTGATTTGAGATGTTTTCCTCCAGCTTTTATAAGCTTTTTAATCAGCAAGAGAACATTCTGGTATTTTCTTGATTTTTCTGAATAGGAATAAGTACAATCATGCGATATATGTTTATCAAATGTTAAATGCGACGTATTCTAGTATTTTAATTTTTACGGATAGCTTTCTTGTGCTGTATTACAAGGGAATATAAAACAATTTCAATTACAAGTTCTACTAAAAATAGCTAAATAAATACAAAAACCATAACAATATACACTAAACGATAAAAATACAGATGCGAACATGCGCCAGATAAACGTGTGCTTACGTGTCCAAAATTGTTGTCATAAAACAAACAGAAACACAAGCGAATAGTATTGCATTACTTTTAAGTAATATTTGGCATTGCGTCATTTAACACATTATTTTATAGATAACATTTCGTGGTCTATAGCTTTAATTTTTAGACTTTTTTCCCTTAAATTTCAATCAGAAGTCTCCTGTTTACAATTTTTCTCCATCTTTCCTTATTGAAAAAATAAAATGTTTCTCTTTCTTTGCTAAAATATATGGCTCTATAAATATTTCGCAACTAATAAAAATGTTTAGCAGTAACGTAACATGAAAATATACATTAATTTATCCTTTAAAAATTTTGTTTATATTGCGGAACCATTTTTTATTTTAATACATTCTTCGATATAATGTAAGAAAATACTGTGATAATTCAGGACAGGGTGTTAGGCTTTAAACGTTGCACTAAGAGGCCCTTAGATTCCTCGTTAATCTGCATTTTGCTGTTTGAATCTAGTAACAAAATGCTGCACACATTTGTACACCCCTACCTCGTGAACATCAAATTGTGTAGTTTAGTGTATTACTATAAGAAATGTCAATGAAATTGACTATCCTATTATCAAAAATTCTCTCCTATTTTACGACTCAAATTTCCGCCATTTTAATTTTATTTTCATTTTTTTATTCTTCATTTTAAAAATTTATTTATTTCCTATTTATTTTACTATATTTTTATCTTTACTTATGAATTCAAAAAGAACGTCCGTCCCCTCAGCGGACGACAATATGCCTAACGCCGTCTCTGAAGTAAAACTGTCGATTCGACGGTGATCACACATAAACCTGTCTTTCTCTATCAAACCGGAAATTCTGTAAAATTTACTTCGGAAGAAAATGAAGGAAAATTGTGCAAAAAAACTTTTACATCTGAAAAAGAGAAAGGGAAATCGTACAAAAACAATGTACTTCCGAAGAAGAGAAAAAAAATCGATCAAAAACTTTTTCGCTGCTGAAGAAGAAGGACCTATGTATGCTCTGTCTCGAAACTGGTTCAGTTTTGCTTCAATTCGGTTCCAACCTAACCGCAGTTTTTTTTATTAAATTTTAACTCAGCACTGGCGTCTTTCTCGCCCTACTGAAATGTTCCATTCTCTTTTCTTATTCCAACAGGAACGTAAGTCAGTTGGGATATTAATCCCGAAACGGCATTTTGCTTCGTAACACTTAAATGGGTTGTTTCATTTTTTAAATTGGTTTTACCAAATGTTAGCGTATTACGTTTAAAGAAAATAAATCTTGTGGAATCTGCACGAACATGTACATGTTTCTCGCACTGTGAAAAAACAACAATACCTAGAGACATCAAATTTTGAATAACGTCATCCTCCACCCTAATATGGACAGCTGCCAGGCAAGTACATATTTCAGAGCGAGCTTTGACCACAGAGTGCGGAATAACGGATTTTTCTCTCCAGCGAGGGCGACTGTTTCGCGGGAATTCTAAAATATACAGTTTTGAATATGTTGTTTGCTAAAATATGTTTATTTACTAAATATGCCGTAATACTATACGAAATCTGAACCTTTTTTTTTTTTTAAATTTAATGAACATTTTCAGGCAGTGATTTTCCAAACTATAGTAACATTACAGAACGATCATATTTATTTGATTATATGATCATTAAATTATTAATATTAAAGTGGATTAGTTATTTTAATAATTCATAAAATAGGGAGCATAAAATTTTCTGAGCGTAATAAAGGGGGAAAAAAGATAAAATAAAATCTAGAAGCACACAGATTTTATATTACGCCCAAAAGGAACTTTTTTCAAAATTTTGAGTGTTACCTATGTTTATTGAATATCATGTTCTTTGCCCGTAAACCACATACATTTGAAAACAGCATATCTTTAGAATTCCCGCACTGGAGATGAACTCGTTGAGTTTGTTAATCAAAAATTCGTTAAAGTTTTACAAAATATGAAACAGATTGAAATAACTTCGAAATTCGGCCGTCCAGATGCCCATGTTTGGGTGGAGGATTACATTCATGCAGATTCTTCATTATTTAATTTCTTTACATATAATACCGGGTGAAAATATCTGGTAACAACAATTTGCAAGGAGACATGGACATTTATAGTAAAACAAAGCAAAATGCCGCTTCGAAATTAACAGCCTTTCTAGGCTACCGCCCTTTTGGGCTAATAAATTAAATGAACAGTAAATAAAAAAAAAATTTATGCAGAACTAAAAATAAATTTAGAAAATAATCACTGTAAAATAAAAGCAAAATTAATTATTACAGTTAAATACAATTTTAATATAAGAATTAAATGTATAAACATTTTTAAGGAGTCAAATGTGTTATCACTATGATGTATTATGAAATATAATTGAAATAAAATTCCTTTATAGAAATTGTATAATAATACTCACCTATAATTTTAAAAAAGCAGCACAATTTAGAATTTTACTTATTTACACCAATAAAACGCATAAAAATTGCAAGTATAAAATGCTTGTTTGAAATTTTCTGTTAGTTACTCGGGGAGGAGGGTTCGCCTTCCTTCCCTGTGCTGCGCGCCACAGAGCGGCGTGGAAGCACAGAAAAACTTTGAATGCTTATTTTTGAAATCCTATTAGTTCAGATTTAAAATATCTCCTAAAAGAAGTGGTTACAAATTTCCTTACAGCATAGAAAAAGCTAAAAAAATATCCAATCTTGAAAGCATGCAATAGCTTTATAATTAATTTGGAACGATAATGATGCTTGATAAATATGCTAAATTGTTAAAAATCAATCTCAGTTTCAAAAATAAAAATATGTAGAAATTCTAATTTGTGAAATGAGGCGCTATAACCAGCTTCTTCTTGACAATTATACACGCTGCAATAGGCAACCACTGTTAAATTACTGGAAGTCGTCCCTATTCCTCCGGATGTGATCAAGGTGACAGCCGGGAACGTCTCAGACGAGGGAGGAAACCCATTTGGGTTAGTCTATTTCTTATAACGTCCATGAATACTATATCAAATCTGAAACCTTTAAAGTATATTTTAATTGAATATTTGTCTACCAGTTTTATATTGAATATGTTTGCCATAAAAATTAAAAAACTGAAAATAATCCGGTTTCATTTTTATCGTCTATTTCTATTTTGAAAAACACTGCTTTGGCACGTTCAAGCAAAGCGGTGGCTATGAAATATGTTGTAGGGTATTTCTTTCTGTTCCTTAGTGTTACACTAAGTTTCTTTCTCAACGTGTTGCTCCCCACGGAGAGTTTCTGGTATATGATCGGAATTTTAATCTATCGAATCAGTAAAAGAAAACAATTTTGAATCTGCTGAAACTTGTTATCGTTTGACTAACATATTATTCAGTTCATCAAAAAAATCAAAACATGTCTGACATCGACGGACCATTTGAATGCAGCGAATTATTTGATCTTTCTGGAGTAGGTTCTTCCCGATTTACTTGACGATGTTCCACCAAATGTGAGGCGCAACATGTGATTCCAACATGATGGGCAGCTTGCTCATTTTGGACTAGATGTTCGTAGCTATTTGAACATATCATTTCCGAATCGATCAACTCCTGCCATGAACGCGACTAACTGCCCGTGCCGTTTATGCGAAAGGCTCATCAATCGACTATCACGCCCACTGCTTATCACGAGGAATTCTCCTCTCCTAATTTGCCATGATATGCCAACTTACACGGGATAAACACAGGATACGGCTTTCCAGCCGAGGAGCCTGAAGAAGTGCACAGCACCTGAGCCTTCCGAATCGATGATTTGGGCCTGGTAGACCGGCTCCCTGATCCCCCCCCCCCCACAGTCACCGGATTTATCGAGCCTTGATTTCTTTTCGTGGGCAGCCATCAAAAGTGTCGTGTATCACGATCTTGTTGTGTCTGAAATTGATGTCGTGGCGTGTGGGATCATCAAAGAAACTCCTGGTGTGTTTGAACATGTCCGGCAGTAAATGGTCCGTCGGTATCAGGTATGTTTGGTGTCTGATGGTGCATCTGTTGTAACATTCAAGCTACAGAAACATCATTTGTATTCATGTCCAATAAATGTTGAAAATAATCACTCACTTGTTTCTTTCCCATCTTCTGCCTCTGCTAGCACTTACACCTGACATTTCCGGGTATAGGTTCTTATGCAATTTTTAATCCTTATGATGTGCCCTACCTCCCCTAGAAGTTTGTCGCAAAATTTAAGGCAACCTCTGTATAAAAAAATGTAAACTAAAATGAAATACAACATAAAGTGAAAAAAGTACAATAAAATATCTAAATCCGTTCCAATCTAACGTTACTTTTTTTATTACTATTTTAATTTAGTACTGGCATATTTCTAGCCGGATTAAAAAGTTCCTCTTTGTCTTTTTCCCTCCGTTTTTTTTTTTTTGATTTCTTTGTTGTTTGAAAAAAAAAAAAAAAAAAAAAACTCTATTGAGCAATATTTCATTCCTATGTATGATTTTATATTCTTGAAACTTAAAATATATACTTTACATGTCAACACAATATAGGAGGATTTGGAGGCGTTTTCAAGCGAAGATCCGGGATACATACCATGTTAGTCCCTGTGAAAATTAGGCTCAGCTTAGAAGAGGTACTCACTCCACTCATTTCACGGATTTGGTGTCCTGTCAAAATAAAAGGCAATGCCACTTGAGAGAAACATTACCAACGAAAATCTTGCGCAAGCAATTCTGTGAAATTAACACAAAATTACATCTTGATTAATTAAGTCATATGATTATTAGATATTTCGAAGTGGCGTTGATTCACGATCAAATAATATTACAGTAGTTTCTCTCAAATTTGACTTTGCCGCATTGAAGAAGTCATTTTATAGATAACATTTTATTGTCTATAGGTTTCATTTCTGGAATTTGTTTTCTTAAATTTCAATCAGAAGTCTTCTGTTTACAATTTTTTCTCCATCTTTCTTTATTGAAAAATCAAATCTTCATTTTCTTTAAAAAAAAAAAAAAAAAAAAAAAAAAAAAAAAAACCATAAAGCTTTACAGTTATTTTGCAGCTAATAAAAATCCTTAGCAGTAACATTACTTCAAATTATACATTAATTTATCCTAAAACTTTATTTAATGTGCAGATTATATTTTAAATAAATTCTACGATACAGTGTCAGAAAAGACTGGGGTAATTCAGGGCAGCGTATTAGGCTTTAAAAGTTTCATTAAAGAGGCCTTAACTTCCTCGTTAATCTAGTTTTTTCTGTTTGATCTAGTAACAAAATATTACATACTCCTTCCCGTGAACACGAAGTTGTGTGGTTTAATGTATTATAATGAGTGAAATTTACTATCATATTATCGGAAATTCTTTTCTATTTTACGACCAAAATTTCCGTCTGTTTTATTTTATTTTCATTTTTTATTCTTCAATTAAAAATTTTATTTATTTATTTCCTGTTTATTTTATTATATTTTTACCTTTATTTATGAATCCTAAAGGAAAGTTAGTCCTCTTAGAGACCGCAACGGGCGACAATATGTCTATTGACGTCACTGAAGTAAAACCATGGACCTTATAAGAAATAGACTAACCCAAACGGGTTTTTATCTAACTAACCCAAACTAACTAACCCAAACCTAAAACTTTCTAGACTAACCCAAACGGGTTTATTTATTAATTTATTTTATCTTTTATTTCACAGCAAAAATATTCTAATTCCCATTTTACTTGGAATATTCTATGTTCGTCAGCGATTTTTCGTTTAATTTTACTACCACTTGGTTTGCTATAGACATACTGAATACAAAGGGCTGGAATAAACATGGTTAACGTTAAAAAGTTAACAAAAATTTATTCTTTCCACAAGAGATAAATCAAAATGCTGAAATATTTCTTCAAAAGTATTCTAACAATATCACAAAATGTCAAACGTTTAGCAAAAATCAATTCAAAACAGAGAAACTAATTCTATCACACAGCGAAATCGCTACAAATCAATCACAGCATTAAGTAAACAAACAGTTCGCTAGAACTACAGCTACTACTGAGATGAGTTGTTTGTTCTCGGCTTTTATAAGCTTTATAATTAATTTCTCGAATATACTGGAAACATCTATAAATATCTGGATTTTTGTGGATGGCAACTGCAATTACGAGATATTTATTTATTAGGTTAAATGCACGCGCTGTTCTATTTTTAACCTTCCAACGCAGCTGTCTTTTCAAAAATCGTCTGCGTTCCTTTCCTGTCATGAAAAATACAATAAAAATTATTGTTATTCTTGAATTATACTTTTTTATGGAAATATATGGCGGTGAGGGTTAGTTTAGCAAATATATTTTATTTTGTTATTAAAAACAATTTAGAAAAGGACAATTTAATCGACGCAAATTTAAACGGTTCACACGGTCTTAAGACACGCCCCATTTTGCAAGGACTATACCGCCCGTATTTCAGAAAGATCGTGTTTATGTGGTTAAGGCGAAGCCTCCAGGGCTGTCTGCCTAAAGTGAGGGATGCCTTCGAGAAAGAATTTCTAAGGGGAACTGGCTTGTATAGACAAGACATATCATTGAATTTATATTTAATTAGCCTGAAGATTTTAAGCGATTACTGATGAAAGAGTCCTTACAAAAAGGGGCGTGGCTTGAAAGTGTGAGAAAGCTGTATTTTTGAAACTAATTTGGTACTGATTTAAGGAGGGAATGCGTTGTAACTGAGTTGTAATAAGTTGTTCTTGATTGATATAACGTAGCGCCTGAAATTTCTGGAAATTGTGCAAACAAAATCATAAAATCTTCAGTATAAATAATCGGTACTCGAATGTAGCAACTAATTTGGGACAGAGGGAGTATATGATTCACTGTGAATTAATGTCATACATGTTATTATTATATGCCGTAGGTGATATTGAAATACTTGGTATTCATGACTAGCAGGCTTAAAATTTTATACAAGATTCATTGTGATTAATGTCGTGTTAATCATTATTATATGCTGTCGGTGATATTGAAATATTTGGTATTATTTTGAACATCTGTAGTGTTGCGTTTACTCTTCAGAGCTCTAAATCTGCATTATTTAAAATTTTATTTTTTAATATTTCCTAAAAATGTATTGTATATTAATGAAATAATCTTTAGCACCTAAAACCGAATCTCTTTTATAAATACTTCTTCTCTTATGTACTAACAAATTTTGGTCCATCATTTATTAATTTCTTAATTACGTACTTAATAGTGGCTCTAAATTATTTTGTTGGACAGGACAACTTATATTATTACGATGAAATTTTTTAATATTGGTAAAGCGGGACAACATTGACCGGGGGGGGGAGGAGTTCTTGATAAAAATTTGGTCTACATGGGGCAACTAAAATTTTCATAGAACGCAAAAATATTATTGCAATACATTTCTTAAATTTCAACATTACAATTTACAATTTTTTTTTTTTTTTTTTTTTTTTTTTTTACTTTAAGAAATTATGTAGAGTATTATTTTATTATTTCGCATAATACTCGTTTTAGAGAATTTTTTTAATTAAATTGCGGTCGTTGTTTAAAAGGACATGAAGCTTTTCACAATGTTAAATTATATTTCATATATGAAATGGCTTTCAAAGTGTCAACACTTAATTGGGATTTCTCTGATGTCCACATTTTATTTTACCGTAGAAAAAACGCGTTCAGTTGCAGCATTAGTTCCTGGTAAGGACAGAGCATATTCCACAATTTTTAGTGCATTATTGTAGGGAACATGGTTCGTTTCAAAATGATGAAATATTTCTAACCATTTGTTTTCTATTGTCATTTTTGCCTGATGCCCAAGTTTTAACCTTTTCCTTATCAATATATGTTTTAATAAGGGTTCCTGATTAAAAAATCATTTTAGAAAATATTGCTGTATGGGAAATTTTGAGTAATATGATCGAATGGTTTTTGCACCTTATTCCTATTAAATACTTGTTTTAATGTAACCCAATGAAATAAATGTTTAGTGTCATTGCAATGTACGTCCTCTCTTCTATCTAAGCAGTTACTATAGAACTTTTTAATGTGATCTATGCAGTTACTATAGACTAATCTATGCAGTTACTATAGAACTTTTTAATGTGATCTATGCAGTTACTATAGACTAATCTATGCAGTTACTATAGAACTTTTTAATGTGATTCACGATATCTGTACAATTTATTGCACCTTCTTCTTCTAGCTGGCTTCTACTGTTATGGAAAGTTAAAGGAAGAAAGTTATTTTCTAACTGCTCTTGACACTGAAATTTTAAATTATTAAGTTCATTTGCTATTTCGATTACCGAAATTTTGTCACCTGCAATAAGTTATATAGCATTTTGAAAAAAAGCCATTTGATTGTGTACAAACTCTAGCCAAATTTAAGACGTCTTAAGACTTTGCGTTAAATACTTTGTATTCTCCGCAGAATCTTCCCCAGTATAATTAAAATTTTTATTTACAAAGTATGTAACTGAGCTCCACCATTTAACCTTTCTCTGAATGTCGCGCATATTTTGCTTTCAAATATTTTGCTTTTAAAAAATTTTTTGAAAAGCCATCTTACTAAGGAAACTGAACATTGACATGACAAACTGAGAAAGGCTGAGGGGGGGGGAAATGTATGTAACACCTAAGGCTGCGTCAGGAACTATAAACGTATCCTGCTATGCTACATTCAAAGTTTTTGCAATTTTTACCATTGAGGGTTTGTTAAAGTTTTGCCGAGAACCTAAAATACCTTAACAAACCATTTTATGTTACCGTTCAAATCTGAAACCTTTCAGTTTTTTTTCCCCTGTCTTCTTGTATATTTCGTTATTTTTGTTGGCTTTCAACAGTTTCAATTATTCAATACGAAATCACGCTAAACTATCTATAATTAAAGGCAAAACTTGTGTTACTATGTTACATCTTTCTTTAACAAGGCTAAGCGTTAAACCGTCTGATTTATTAAATTTAAAAGATTCTAAAGGTTTTAATTTAGTTTTTCGTTGGAACTTGGCTGCTCACCTGCGGGCAACCTCCGACCTAAACTCCGCGAGAAAAATCTCCGACACCGCCATGCTATGAGTTTATTGGCGCAGTTGAAGAGTGAAAGTTGTGATGGTAAAATTATCCGAAGTAACTTCCTAGAAATATCTGCGGAGGAAATCTGAAGAAAGAGAATACGACACAGATGAAGAAATCTGAAGAAAGAGATTACGACACAGATGAAGAAATCTGAAGAAATACGAAGAAAGAGATTACGACACAGATGAAGAAATCTGAAGAAATACGAAGAAAGAGATTACGACACAGATGATGAGGAAATCCGAAGAAAGAGATTACGACACAGACGAAGAAATCTGAAGAAATAGATTACGACACAGATGAAGAAATCCGAAGAAAGAGATTACGACACAGATGAAGAAATCTGAAGAAAGAGATTACGACACTTTCTCATTTTGAATGTGCTGTGTGTTTTAAGTTTTTATGTTCTTAAGTTCTTATTCTGAGTCTCAAGTGCGTTTTCTCGCGAATGAATCTGAAGAAATAGATTACGACAATCTGAAGAAATCTGAAGAAATAGATTACGACACAGATGAAGAAATCCGAAGAAAGAGATTCCGACACAGATGAAGAAATCCGAAGAAAGAGATTACGACACAGATGAAGAAATCTGAAGAAATAGATTACGACACAGATGAAGAAATCCGAAGAAAGAGATTCCGACACAGATGAAGAAATCTGAAGAAAGAGATTACGACACAGATGAAGAAATCTGAAGAAAGAGATTACGACACAGATGAAGAAATCTGAAGAAATACGAAGAAAGAGATTACGACACAGATGAAGAAATCCGAAGAAAGAGATACGACACAGACGAAGAAATCTGAAGAAATAGATTACAACACAGATGAAGAAATCCGAAGAAAGAGATTACGACACAGATGAAGAAATCTGAAGAAAGAGATTACGACACAGATGAAGAAATCTGAAGAAATACGAAGAAAGAGATTACGACACAGATGAAGAAATCCGAAGAAAGAGATTACGACACAGACGAAGAAATCCGAAGAAAGAGATTACGACACAGATGAAAAAATCTGAAGAAAGAGATTACGACACAGATGAAGAAATCTGAAGAAATACGAAGAAAGAGATTACGACACAGATGAAGAAATCCGAAGAAAGAGATTACGACACAGACGAAGAAATCCGAAGAAAGAGATTACGACACAGATGAAAAAATATGAAGAAAGAGATTACGACACAGATGAAGAAATCTGAAGAAAGAGATTACGACACTTTCTCATTTTGAATGTGCTGTGTGTTTTAAGTTTTTATGTTCTTAAGTTCTTATTCTGAGTCTCAAGTGCGTTTTCTCGCGAATGAATCTGAAGAAATAGATTACGACAATCTGAAGAAATCTGAAGAAATAGATTACGACACAGATGAAGAAATCCGAAGAAAGAGATTCCGACACAGATGAAGAAATCCGAAGAAAGAGATTACGACACAGATGAAAAAATATGAAGAAAGAGATTACGACACAGATGAAGAAATATGAAAAAAGAGATTACGACACAGATGGAAGAAATATTTAGCAGTATGGTATCGGAATATGTTATTCGAGTATAATTATATGTCAGGCAGGAAAAAAGTAATTCAGTTCGTTCACTTTATTAAATGGTTGTTTCTTCTAGAGGTGAAGAAGAAGGATGGAAATTACTTAATATTAAATAAAAAGATACTTTAATTAACAAAATCTGAGAAAATTTGTTGATCAGAAATAAATTTAAGCCACTGAGTAAGACTTTTAATTTTTAAAAAATTGTTTGTAGTATTTAATCGTTTATATTGATTAAGAAAAATCTAAAACAAATTTAAAAGCTATACATAATTTAAATTCTTGAATCTTGAGTTTAATTTTTTCAACGCAGTTTGGCAAAAATATTTTAATAAAAGCTTAAACATTTTACAATTTCTCAGGTACTTCTTTGTTTAAGTGTAGAAAGCGCCTAGAATTAATTCAAGAATTCATCGGATACATACAGATAAACATATCAAAGACCGAAAACTAAATTATGTCTAGAAATTTAAGAGTTTTTTTTAATTCAATTTAATTTTTTCATCATTATCGTCAGATCAAGATGAGATGAATTTTAATTCGTCGTACGAAGTAAAGAAAGTACTTCAACAGAAATATTTACTTTGCCCGTTCCCGATTCCATTTCGGAGATTTTTTGAGTAACATCTGCGCATGCGCACAGAATAAAGGACTCCTTTTTTCCAAAAACGGACTGCAATTTGAACATTTTGACTACATTTTAAATCCATAAGATCTGAAAGGTATACAGAATTAATTTTTCTTGACGTCTTTATGTACGTATATATATATGTATCTCGCGTAACTCAAAAACGATTAACCCTAGAACGTTGAAATTCTGTATATGGGACTGCCATAAAATGTACTTGTGCACACCCCTTTTTATTACAATCTGTAGTAACAAACATATATATATATATATATGTTTTTTATTACAATCTGTAGTAACAAACACATATATATATGTATGTTACCGTGAAAGACCGAAATTGGAGAAAGTCGATTTTCACCGGAGAATGTCAACATTCACCAAATACGTATGTATACATAGATACTTAAAATTATTAGCTTACTTAAAACTCCTTTCCCAGGCTTTATTTTCGCAATCTTTGGTCGTAGTCATATACTTCCAATTATAGAAGTGTTTTAAATGTCGAAAATGTTCATGTTTTGACAATGTCATATTTTAAAAAAAAATCTGTAAGCTTTCATATTTTGTATTACGCCCAAAAGGGGCTCTTTTTTTAACGTTTTGTGTGTTACCCTTATTTATTAAGTATCATCTTCTTCGTATTCAAACTGCATAAAACTCAATTCAGCAGCAATATCACAAAATATATTTAAAAAAAAAAAAAAAAGCAAGGGCGTATCTTTAGGATTTTCGATATACAGTCTCGCTCGCTGGAGATAAAAAAAGTTTTTTTTTTTTTTTTTTTTTTTTTCCCGTACAGTGTTGCCATTGTTCGTTTTGAAATCGTTGAGTTTGTTATCAAAAAATTCTTTAAAGTTTTGCAAAATATGAAACATATAATAACACAAACTCGCAATTCCCACAATTCGGGCTTCCACATGACCATACTCGAGTTTAGGACTACGTTATTCAAAATTGGACAGCTCTGGGTACCGTTGCGTTTTCACAGTGAGAGAAACATTCACGCATTCGTGCAGATTTTTCATTACATTATATCTTTAACTGTAATACAGGGCGACAATATTTGGTGGCAAAATTTGAGAAGTGAACCAACGCAGAAAGTGAAACCAACGCAGAAATGCTCCTGGGTCTAATCCCCTTTTGGGGTAAAAAAAATCGGCCAGTAGCGAAATCTAACTTTTAATTCAGTGTTCGGGTTTATATTCTTATATTTAGGAACGTTTCAAAGTCATTATGAAAAAATAAAATTATAAGACTTTATTATGACAAAAAATAAGCAGGGTATTAAATTTCCGAATTTGCAATTTTTGATGCCAATTTTATTTTCTTTGAAAGATAGTTTAATTAAGTTGGAACAAATAAGCTTAAATATAATTCCGCAAAAAATATGTGTACTTTAATAGGCCGGTACAAGGATGTCATGTGGTATTCATGTCTAATTTTTGCTTCCTTGTACGAAGTAAAAAGGAAGTATTGTAATCGCGAAAAGTTTCAGGCAGCATATTTCAACGAAAATATTCATTTTGACCAGCATCGAATGCAATTTAACGATGTTTTAACGTGATATCTGTACGTAAGAACTGAATAAAAGACTCTTTTTCCTCCAAAAAATTATAAAACTACTTTAAAATGAATTCTGAAGGGAATTTTTCGTGGCGTCTGTACGAACGTATATACGTACGTATCTCGCATAACTCAAAACCGAGTAGCCTCAGAACGTTGAAATTTTGTATATAGGACTGCTATAACATGTAGATGTGCACCTCGTATTTTGGTTGCAATCGGCCGCACCAAACGTATATAAATATATTTATATATAGAGAGAGATCCACTCTGTTACCCGGCTCAGTGATCTCAGTTTCTTTACTCTTATATATTCGTAAATTGTGCATTTTTTGCTTTAAAAATGATTGAATTATGTTGTTATTATCTTCTGATTAAGGCTTTTATGCCTTTAGTAACTCTGCAAGCAATATTTGTACAATTATCAACAATTTAAAAGCTGTTTAAGTGCGGTTAAGTCTTAAGATTTAAATGACATGGCGGACATGTTTGTTTACATTTGAAACAGTAGAATAGTAGATTTGTTGCCAATCGAGAGAGACTAAGCTTCGCAACAACAAAGATAACGCCTTCATTTATTCTTGCGAATTTAATCATGCTTAATCCGTTCTGGAATTTTTTGGAGGAAATAAGTGTTTAAGATTTGCTTCGTAATTTTTAATACAGCTATTACGAGTTTTTATGTATTCTTGCCTTGTCGCGAAGTGTGAAACTTAATTAATTGAATGAGAAATACTCAATCGTCTGTGAGAAACTGTTTCTTTTTTGTCTTGTTTGCTTAATTTCTTTTATACATCGTTCTAGCTTTATTATAGTATTTGAATAGAACATGTGGCAATGATTAGATAACTCTTTAAATGATATAAATTTTGTGCATTCTGAGTTATAATATGAACGAAATATAATACTGTTAAGGGAACCTAGCGCCAGAGTGTCGCTATGGTAAACATATAGAGTGAATTTTAAAGAATGCTTTTATTCTATTGTGGCTTATGCGCTGTCGGCAAAGTAGATTTAATTCAATCTAATAAGTTAATGAAATGCAAGAAAAAATGCGTATAATGTAATATTTCGTACAAGGAAGTCATGTGGTGTACACATCAGAGTTTTTTAAATAAGCTTTCGAGACGAGTAGAAATTCCTATTGCTTTACCTATAACATTTTAAATATGATTTTTCTATGGGAATCCATGTTGAAATAAACACCAAGATAAGCAGCATTAGTTACTAAGGTAACTGAGGACCCCAAAAAGATGAAATTCTTCAATGACTGCTCAACATTTATGACTGATCAAAAAGCAGTGGTTTCAATATAGTGGTGTTTAAGCTAGTGCAGCAGTTGATGCACAGGTCTCAACTTTAGAAAACCACGCCGTTAAATTAATACTTCTTAACTGAAACTGATAATGTCCCCGGAAAAACCGTGGGCAATTTTGCAAAACTTAATATCTTAATAATAATGTTCTTAATAATGATTTTCTTCATTTATTAATCATTCGAAAATATCTCCGGGCCAGTTTTACTGTAAGCAGAGAAATGGTGAATACGTCCTCAATACTCAACTTTTGCTTTCTTTTCAGAATGTGTGTTTCCTAAATTTCTATGAAAAGACTAAAAATGAATTATTAAAAATGACCTTTTTTCATTCCAATTTAAGCCTTGTGTTGTTATTACAGACAACGTTTGTTTAATAACATTAATTAACATTTGGACATGACACTCAGCGACTCTGTTTTCAAAGTTCGAAAGCCATTTGCGAAAAATAGAAACAAATCTGAAGCTAATTCAACCATGGTATTAACAAGTTAAAAAAAAGCGTCATCTATTGATCAGATATACGCCAAATAATTCATCAAAAGCTTCCGAAGCAAGCCCTGAGGCTGTGAAGTATTACAAAAGCTCTTACCGCATCGGGTCCATTAGGCACTGCACGACGCATGCGCTCTTAGATCCTCATTATGGTACTTAATGATGCTACCGTCGCCTTTTGGTGAGGGTTCTTTTGTTCGAAAAAGGGAAGTATTCGGTGGGGGAGTTCTTTTTTTATTTATTATTTTTTTCCGTCTATGAATTTGAAGTGGGAAAGTGAAGTTGTAAAGAGTGTTGTTATGTTTGTATGCTGAATAGATGTAAGTTTTGCCGAAGTCCAATTACCGAAGATGGGTTTTTACAAGGCGTTGTTAATAGATGTTGTTGCGCTTTATACCTAATAGGATAATTGGGGAAATTTCTTCTCCTAAGGCGGCTTGAATTATTATCAGATAAACTGAGTTTGGGAACAGCTGTCAACGCTCTCAGCATTATTCTTGTTAGTCAGTGTTGCAGGCATACGGAAATGTGAAGTTGCCAAGAAAAGAAACGTAATATATACTGTAATTATTTTTCCAACTCATCTAAACTTTAAGGAAATGGAACTGGTCTCAATTATTGAGTTAAGAATGTTAAAGGAAAAGTCATTTTTAAATCTCTTAGCATTTTATTAATAATTATCTTTACATGTATAAAAGAGAACACATTTTGAAAATACGAGTAAGTCTGTAAAACTTCAGATTATGATCTAATAGTTTAAAGAAAAGTATATTATTCGAAATTTAATAAAATTCAAAACATAAATTTTGAAAAGGGTGAAAAGATTTCCCAGTTTTTCTGTTCTGTTTATAAAAAAGAGGTCTGTTATTTCCGATTCATTAAACTAAATATCTGCATAAAATTAAATTGGCAACTCAAAAAGAAATCCAATTAAAAAAAAGCTTGCCATGAGTTTGTGTATTAAAATGGTATAAACTGAAAAATAACAAATTATTAAATATATCTGTAAATGTTGGGATAAAATTACAAAAAGAAGTGATACGTATAGAAGCGCACAGCCTACACAATGCTGTAAACTAATCTAATTTTATCATAGTTCTAATAAATATCTAATAAACTTTTATCATAGTTTATTAGATCATAATAGGAGTTAGACCCGAATGGGATATTAGTTTCGAAACGGTGTATCAGTTTTCATATTGCTGCCACCAAATATTATCGATCTTTTAATAGACTATACAAAGAAGTCACGCGGAGCCTGGATCAGATTTTTTGGGGGAACTTACAGTAAATACACGAAATTAGATTTTTTATCCGTTACTTTTCAATAGCTGTTACAAATAAGCTCTTACAACTCTGTTGTTGTTGTGACTTATCTGACTTCTCTGACAATAACACCAGAATAAGCTCACGAAATTGATTGTGGCAATGAGTGCTTGATTTAAATCTTTGTTCAGTTCCGCCTCCAGTTTTGACGGAGAGCACCCCAAGGGTGCGTAATGGCAGACCGCACATTGAGTTGAACAATGTTAAGCAAATTTCGCTTACTGCGCATGCTTGATGGTGTACCTTTGGCGCGGGGAGAAATATTGGCGACTAAAAGCAACCCTACGCTAGCTTATTCGTGATCACCATGGCTGTCGAGTGTGTTCGAACGATGTTTACAACTATAATGTTGTGGAACTTTGCTTATTAGTTATTTTAACGTCCATACCGATTGCACTTGCTTATTTTTCTAATATATATTTCATTGCAATTTTTCAATAACAGTGAATTTAATATTTGTTAACATATGTTCGTAAAAATTCGTTATTTAAATGTAATTTGTTTATATGTTATAATTCAGTAATTGTAAACTGGAGTATCTCGCTTAGTTTGTTAGTATATTCGCGCTTTTATTAGTATTTCGTTAGTATTTCGTTATTTAAATGTAATTTGTTTACATGTTATAATTCAGTAATTGTAAACTGGAGTATCTCGCTTAGTTTGTTAGCGTATATTCGCGCTTTTATTTTATCATTTCAAAGAATTTAATAACTAGCATTAAGGAATTGTAAAATTTCTTCAGTGTTATTTGCAAGCACTTGTTATATTCCTCAGTGTTTCTTTATGTATCTACGAATGGAACGTATGGTAAATCCTGAATTGTTTTTATTGCTTAAAAGTATAATGAATAAATTTTCAACTAATATATCCTAAATTTCAGTCTTTTTCTGAACGAAAATTTGTACAGTTCCAAAGGAATGTGCAGAATTTCATTAGTATTATATTTTACATTTTGAATGCAAACACTGCTTCACATTACTTCGCAATAATTTCAGCTTTCTAGTTGTTTGAGCAGTACAGCAAAAAATAGTATTTTAACACAGTAATTAATTTACATTTACATTATACTCTACGAAGATTTAAACGCCAGATTTGTGTACAATCAGATGGCGGTACATCTACCATATACCGTATTTATCTTCTTTTCAAATCGCGCCAACATAGTAATTACGCCAAATTGTTTTCTGGGCATGCGCAGTATGCGACATTCGTTTAACACTGTTCAACTCAATGTGCGTTATGCCATTACGCCCCAAGGGTATGGGTACATGAGTTTCCCCATCTTCCTCTACCACTAACCTCTCGAGGGAACATTCGGTTCATCGCATATTTAGAGTGCCCCATGCCGCGCAGACACCATACATTTACATGCATCCATGCTTTCTCCGGAATTTGAACCCAAGCCCTTCGGTACGGCAGTCAGAGTCCCGATTGGGCGGCTTAATATAACAATTCTTAATATATAAATATCTCTTATATCTTTAATATCTCTTACAATTTTTAGATTTATATTTAAATAATTTTTACAGTACTTTCCATTAGAATTTCTGCAAAAATGCATTGAAAAATTTGAGAAATACACAGAAATTTATTTATTATTTTAGTAATACTTTTATTTCATTATTTAATGTTAATTTATTATTTTAGAAATTTATTATTTATTTTAGTTATAGTCTGAAATGCTACAAAAAGATGTTCTGCAAAAGAGCATAAAGTTATTATTCTCCTTTGTTCCTTTTGTAAAGTTACTATTTTCCTGTAAAATCGGCACACTACTTGGAAGATGAAAGATAATTTTTAAAAACTTGTTACTTGTTATTTTATTTAGTTATTTGTTATTTGTATTAACAATAACATATGAATTTAAGATCATACAACATCATAAATATATATATTAGATGTTGTATGATCTTAAATTCACTTAGTGCGAAATCGAAACCTTTATTTACTAAATATCTTCGCGCTTAAACCACATAAAATTCAATTCAACAGCAATATCACAACATGTTTAAAAGCAACAAAGCAGCGTGTCTTTAGAATTTCCGATACACTGTCTCGCGCTCTGGAGAGAATTTTTTTTTCCTACAGTTTTGCCATTGCTTGCTTTGAAATCGTCGAGTTTCTTAATCAAAAATTCGTTAAAGTTTTGCAAAATTTAAAATAGATAATAAAACAAATTCAAAATTCAGGCTTCGAAGTGCCCATGTACGAACAAATTCTCAATTCAAAGTTCGCGCTTGCAGGTGCCCATTTTCGGTTGGAGGACTACGTTATTCAAAACTGGATGGCTCAAGTACCGTTGTATTCATGCAGATTATTCATTCATGCGGTTTCTTTAAATATAATACATGGCGATGATATTTTGGTGATAACAGTTTGAAAAGTGAACCATTATAGAGAGTGAAACGACGTAAAATGCCGTTTTGAGACTAATAGCCAGTGGCATAAATAAGGGTGTAGAGACATTAGGTTAATTGGAAGCAGAAAAGATGAAAAATTAGCAACCGCCTTCGCCGGGAATCGAACCACGGACCTCTGGAATACCGACCCAGCGTGCTACCGTTACACCACGAAGGCACGCTAGGGAAATGGGAGAAATACCTTATATACTCCCCTTTTTTAAAGGCGACTAGGGTTTTAGGGGACCCAGTCGCCAAATCCTGGGTGCGGAGAATCATCATCCACAACCCTTTTTAGTTCGGGCGCCACTTGTAGAGTCATTAGGTTAAGTGGAAGCAGAAAAGATGAAAAATATGCAACCGCCTTCGCCGGGAATCGAACCACGGACATCTGGAATACCGGCCCAGCGTGCTACCATTACACCACGAAGGCGGAAGTGGGATAAATACCTTATAAGGGTATGCAAGGAATGCAGTCGCATAGGGGCCCGAAGGCTTAGGGGGCCCATGAATGTCCTCCTGAACTACATTTACATGTTTAGTGAACCAAAATGTTTTCTTAATAGAAAAAGGGGGGAAATCTTTACCATACATATTTTCTACAAAAATTGTATGTTCAAGTAGTTTTCTTTATGAAATTTATGATAAACATGTTTTATATTTAACAAATGTATCATTTACATTATGAAAGTTCTTATTTATGACTTGTATATTATTGTATAAGTGACGTACGTAAGCTCAGTTGATCACAGAGCGCTATATATAAGTGTAATTTCTTTTTCGTAAGTTTACCTATTATGTTGTCTGTCAGTTTGTAACAAAACCACTTAACTTACTAGCTTGCTAAATTAAGGGAAAAAAAAAAAAAAAAAAAAACTTGGATTTGCGCAGATTTTATATAGAAACTCGAAATATACTTTCATGTAAAACCTACTGATTTTATTTAAAAATCTCCGCAAATCAAAACTTTCTCCCCCTTTTTTTTAAGCACAGTAAATTTATTGGGGGGGGAGGAAAATTTTTGGCACAGAGGTCCAAGAGTCCTAGACAAAGAATCTCTAAGGAGAAGAATGAAAGCTTCCATAGACGCAATGTAAACCTGTTTCGCCTCTGCACCGCTGTACCGAAGAGCCACGGCTATGCAGTGAAACACCAGCGCAGGGTGGAATTTAAACAGCGCACTTCGAGGAGATAGTAAATTTTTTACTTTGAAATAACTCAAAATGTTTTATTTTCATACATTTCAGATAAATTGTGTAGCTAATCTTTTATCACGCTTATGCCGAATCACGCTTATGCTAGAACTTTTATGGAACAAAAAATGCTTAATCATGACAAAAATTAGGTGCGAAATTGGGAGAAAGTGCAGAATCGCAAACTGCTTGCCGCGTTTTTAAGAATTGCACATACAACGGTATCCATGCACACGTCGACCTATTTTCACTTAAAAAAACATCCCAGAATTGGACAAAAATGGCACTGTGCACACTCTTCACTTTATCCATGTACACATCGACCTATTTTCACTTAAAAAGTCAAAGAAAATTGACAAAAATCCAATTCTTACTCTTGTAAAAAGCGCCAAACAAAAGTAAAAAGCTCAATAAGTGGGCGATTCTGCACTTTAGCAGCGAAATTGTTTCTAAGTGCTTATTAGCTAAAATCCCGATTGGAATTTTCCGAAAAATATCATATAACATGTCTCATGATCTCTCATTTCTCTGAGAGAAAATAATCTGTGATTCGAACTGTGTACTTCTCAGATTATTGCTAAAGTCCTAGCTAGTAACATTTATCGCCTTACCAAAATGTCGCCAAACTACCTGTTACCATATTCCAAAGATTAGCCAAAATTTCAATTAAAAAAAGAAATATTGTTAAAAATTAAAATCTGAAAAGGTTCCGTTACTAAAAATAGCCCAGAGAACAGCAGAGATTATCGAAAACAATGGTCCAGGTGTTAACTGCGAAACATTTCACAGGATATTAGATGCAAATACATTGAGACTGACATGGGAAAAGTCTGAATCATACGTGTATTCGAAAAATGAAATAATACATAATGTAATTCTCGAAAAATATTGAATGTTTTTTATTAGATGTATCATGAATTCAATGCATTTTTATTTAAATTAATCCAATTTAAAAAAAAAAAGGGGGGGGGAGCTAAAAAATCCAAAAGCTTTCAGATTTTATATTACGCCCAAAGGGTAGTTTTTATTAATGTTTTATGTGTTATATTTATTTATTAAATATCATATTCTTCGCACTTAAAGCATAATTCAATTCAACAGTAATATCGCAAAATAATTTTTAAATTTATACCTTTAGAATTTCCCATACACAGTCTCGCGCGCTGGAGATAAAAATGTTTTTATTTTCCGTACAGTGTTGCCATTGCTCGCTTTGAAATCGTTGAGTTTTCTAATAAAAACTCCTAAATGCTTCACAAAATACGAAATAGCTAATAAAACAAATTCAAAATTCCAAAGTTGCTCTTCCAGATGCCCATATTTGGGTGGAGACGTTGTAAGGATCTTAAGTTTTACTAACGTTTATTTTATTTTAAATCTTTACTATCACTTCTTATTTTCTACTTCCGGCCAGAATTATAAGCGTTAAGGTTTTTATGCAAAGTTTGTCTGGCGAACGCCAAGTATTTAAGTTGTGGCTTTTTGCCAAGAGAGAGAGAGGAAGCAGTGAGTCGAAGCAGGCCGCTTACCTTAGAAGTTACGCAGTTGCTTGTTGCCTTCCAGGCCAGAGGTTTTAATCCTCTTGATAAATTTTAAACGTATTGTAGTGTTCACAGTTCTCTGTACTACATACGCTTCCGGTTAATATAAGGCCAATCTTCCACGTTTATTATTCTAAAGTTAAATTAGAGTTTAGTTTTATTTTTATACTTTTACGTTTTGACCCCAAGTAGCGGGTCGGTGTATTCCGAAGTACGGAAGTCATTGTAAATAGAGAAAAATAAAGGGTTTTGTATACCCTTCTTGTGTATCCTGTTTACTTCCCACAGTTTTGAACATAGCTTTAGTAAGGTCTCTGTTCCGAGTCAGGTCCTTGCATGTTCCCGAAGAAGGTTAGAAGGAACATTGAACCTGATAGTGGCGCCCAACGAAGAAGAATAACCATGGCCGAGTTTCAAGAAGAACCTGTGCTGCCTGCAGAAACGGCTCAAAATCCAGAAATGCCAGCTGCCGCCCTGGAAGGATTTGGTTACATCGTCCAGACCATGCGCGCTTCGATGAAACCAGAAGCAACATTTAATGGAAACTCACCGGTAACCAGTTTTTTGGAAAAATTGGATGACCACTTCATGCTCTACCCCGTGCACGAGTTTCAAAAAGTTACCTTAGCTACCAGCGCTTTGAGGGGCCAAGCGCTTAACTGGTTCAAATGTATAGGCAGAAGTCTCTTGGGTCTAGCAGGAAGTCCCACCTATACTTACGAAAATTTCAAGACTGCCCTACTAAAAGCCTTCCCTGTTGTAAGGGATCGTGCGAAATTAGAAACGGAACTTTTTAGTATATATCAACAAAGAATCGAAAACCTCTCAAGCTTTATTTTAAGAAAAATTCACGTCTTCAAACTCTTGTATGGAAACCGTCCGGATCCTGAAATAATTCAAGTGATTTTGCCGAGGTTACTGCCCCAAGTGCAAGACTTTATTGAATTAAGAAATCCGACTACACTGGAAAAGTTATTTGAGCTAGCAATCCAGTTTGAAAGTAGAAGAACGGCGGACGTCGAAAGAAGACACCAATATCAACAGCGAAACCAATTTGGTACGCCAAGACTACAGCAAACTCAAGCGCACGGCTACGGAGACAAAGCGAATCAGTGGGCAAGGAAACCCGAGCATTCAAAAACAGCCGGCGAACGTCGACAGTTCAATAGCAACCCAGGAAAAAAGTCTCAAGGCCAGGGGAAAAAGAAGGAAAGAACGGAAATGAAAAATAATTTAAACTAAAACGGATTTCTGCTGACGGGAGGGTGCGGAAATCCGAAGGCCAAGAAAACCCCTCTTCCTACAAGTTAAATACAGTAATGGTGAAAAATTTGACTCTTCCGAAGATTGAAGTGTTGGTGAATAATATCCCAGCCACCGCACTCCTGGATACAGGCGCGCAGTGTTCCTGTGTGGCAGAAGATTTTTTTAGGAAGTATTTTCGTAAATATCGCATATATAATTCGGATAATACGACAGTGTTAGCTGCGCAAGGAGAAAAATGTAAGTGCATAGGTAAAGTACCGTTGTATATCCGTATCAAGGACGAACAAGTAAAGGTGATGTTTTTTATAGTAAAGAATCTGCAAGCACATATAATCTTAGGGATAGATTTTCTTTCAGACGTACAAGCAACACTGGATTTTAATGAAGCGTCCCTTAAGCTGACAATGAAACCAGTTCAGGCAGAAAACGCTGAACCGCCGATGTTAAAAGTTGACCACCTCCCTAATGACGAGCAAGGAAGAATCCGACAAGTGGTAAGTGAATTTGCTTCGTTATTTAGTGATATTCCAGGATTTACTCAGGTTACTAACCATAGTATTGACACCGGAGATGCAATGCCAGTTCGCCAAAAACCATACCGGTATGATAAGAATAAGGAAAAAATTATAGAATGGCATATTACCGATATGCTACGTAAAAAGATCATAACGCCCATCTCAAGTAGTTATGCTAGCCCGGTGGTTTTATGTAAGAAAAATAATGACTATCCTTTGACGCATCCAAAAAGGTGGAGATTCGCTATTGATTACCGTAAATTAAACTCCATAACTAAATATCCGGTATATCCGTAACCGATCATTGAAGAAATTCTAAGGAACATAAAATCAACCAAATTTATGACGACTTTAGACTTAACGACTGGTTATTTTCAAATAGGGGTTAGGCCTGAGGACGTGCCTAAGACTGCTTTTATAACCAAGTCTGGCACTTATGCATTTTTGCGTATGCCGTTTGGCCTTTCAGGGGCCCCGGCAACATTTCAGCGATGCATGGACATTGTGTTAAGACCTGTTCTTGGAAAGTCCACATTTATCTATTTAGACGATATCATTATTACTAGTGATAATCTCGACCAACATGTACAGGATTTAAGACAGGTGTTTTCTTTATTAAATGAGGCCGGTCTAAAAGTTAATGTCGAAAAGTGCAAATTTGCAGCCCCTGAATTAAAATATTTAGGTTACAAAATATCTCAAAAAGGAATCGAGACAGATGGATCAAAAATAATCGCTGTACAAAAGTATCCGACTCCAAACACGGCAAAGAAGCTCTCTTCTTTTCTAGGACTTTGTTCATATTATAGGTCCTTTATAAAAAATTTTGCAACTATCGCTGAGCCATTGTTAAAATTAAAAAGGAAAAAGGTAAGATTCTCGTGGACGGCCGAAGCCAATAGTGCTTTCGAAAAATTAAAACAAGCATTAACGCAAGCCCCTGTGTTGAAATTTCCTGAAAAGGATGAGAATTTAGAAATTTCAGCGGATGCTTCGGATTATGCGGTAGGAGCGGTACTTTCGCAAAATCAGCAGCCCGTGGCATTTTTTAGGCGAACTTTAAATCAAACACAAAGAAACTATTCCGCGACCGAGAGAGAGGCACTTGCAGTTCTGTTAGCAGTGCAAAAGTTCCGAGTCTATTTTGGAAAGGCGCCGATAACAGTGTACTCTGATCATGCGGCGGTAACTAGATTGTACTCAGGAAAAAATTTATCCCCAAGGTTAATAAGATGGGCACTCAAGCTGCAAGAATATAATCTGGTAATCAAGCATACCCCCGGAAAGGAAAATATTGTAGCAGATGCCCTATCAAGAATTAAAATAGACGAACAAGGTAATACCGTAAAGGTGGCAATGCTTACAGCATGTACAATCAATTCCCGAGAAACTGTAATAACCGAACTGGGTAAGGAACTGAGTTTGGAACTGAGTTTGGAAGCATTTATGAGTATTTGAAGGATCCTGAAAATTTTAGCCACCAAGATATTGTGGCGATAAGAAATAGGGCGGCCCATTACGAACTAATAGATGGTCTATTATTTTATACAAAAACTACGAATTCCAACAACGAATTTCGACCTGTTATCCCAGCTAGTCTTAGATTAAATATCCTGCAGGAGCTCCATGACAGCCCTTTAGCTTCTCATGCTGGTATTCGAAAAACTATCCAACGCGTACGCGAGGCAGTCTACTTTCCTGAACTGCAAAAGTTAACAAGGGCGTATGTCCAGTCCTGCCCAACATGTCAAGCAGTTAATTATATTAATTTCCGCCCGGCCGGGTTTCTAAATAGTATTAAATCCGAATTTCCAAATGAAATAATTGGCATCGATTTATTGGGCCCTTTCCCAAAAAGTCAGTTAAATAAAAGTCGCTATCTCCTTGTTATGGTTGATCATTTTAGTAAATGGACCGAAATTGTTCCCTTAAAACGAGCCTCCGCGAAATTGGTTACCGATTCTATTTTAAATAAATATATTTTAAAATACGGGGCGCCCCTAAAAGTTATATCGGATAATGGTCCTCAATTTGTAAGTAATATATTTGAAGACATGTGCCAAAAACTGGGCATACGTCATTTAAAAATGGTCCCGTATCGGCCGCAATCAAATATAGCGGAACGGATCAACAGAAATATAGTGAAAATTATCCGTAGTTATGTTAAAAATTTTCATAAAAGCTGGGATAACTATGTCAATGAATTTGCTTTCGCCCTTAGGACCGCAAAACATGATACAACGGGCAAAACTCCTGCTGAGTTATTTCTAGGCAGAAAGATTATAACACCGTTAGATAAACTATTTTATGTGCAACAAAGAGCCCCAGAATTTAAAATGGGTGATATAGAAAAACTAATAAAAGAAGCAAAAAAGAATACGGAAGTAGCACAAAGAAAACAGAAATTATATTATGATTTGAAACGACGGGGAGTAACTTATAAAGTAGGGGATGAAGTTTTAAAAATTAAGCATTCACTTTCTTCAGTACCAGAAGATAAAACTGCCAAATTTTTTCCACGATTTGAAGGACCATATGTTATAGAAAAAATAACTCACGCTGTAGTAGTGTTAAAAGCCAGAAATGGTGAAACCTGCTCCGCAAACATTGATCAAATCAAACCCTACTTTGATCGTAATAAAATGCAAATATTTTCAGATCTTTTGCAGGATCCGGCACGGCAGACACCGCAGGCACAAGCTCCAGAGGTGGAAAAACGACAAGTACAAGGGCAAGCCATTAAGAGGCAGGAGCAAGTGAAAAGAAAATTTCCCCGCGGGAAAATTGAAGGTAGCAAGAAAAAGAAGCCGTTCCACCGTCCAGAAAAGAGAGTTCACGAACACCCCCAGAATGAAGAAGGGAGAAGGACGACGTATGTGAAGAGAACCAGGAGAAATGACGGCAACTATAACCCGGCTCTAAAACGGAAGATCTACTCATCCCACAGGACTCTCCGCAGCAAATGTCGCCGAACTGCGGAAGGGCCATCAACGGCGGAAGAAAAGTTACAAGGAAAATTTGAACGGCCAGCAACGAGGTCCAAGCAGGAACACGAAAGAAGGTTCCCGGTTCCGCCAAGACCAGCTGCCATCAAACGGCCAAGACCACAAGCAGAGGAGAAAAGTGGCAGATTTCAAGAAGTTTTACCTCATGCGAGGTCTACCTTTATCGCCAAAAGGGCGAGAAATGAGTTGTTACCGATTTTGGTATTATGTTTTTCAATTACTCGCGCGTAAAACTAAAGTGGATGTATAATAGCGTTGTGTAAAGACTTAAATATTGTAAAAAGTTATTGTATAAATTTTATTTAAAACATTCTAGCAAGAAAGAAGTTTTTGTCTAAAAGACTTTTTGAAATGTAGTATTTCAATGTAGAAAGAATTGGCACTTGCTTTGAAAAGAATAGAAGTTAACAATGTACTACTAATGTATGTTTTCAAATGTGTAAGATTAACAGCATGTTGATATGTTCTTATATACAATGTGAACTGTTATTTTAAATGTTAAGAAATACCGTGATATGGTAAAAGTGAAAGTAATGTTAAAATTTTTTATTCGTGTGATTGTAAAAAGACTAAATCATGTTGAATATGTGTTACAGGTTGAATGATGTAGTTAGGCTCTCTGACGCTACACTTCAGAGTTAGACACTTTCAGAATAGTACCTCAGGGTGTAGAGTTGAAATTAGGGTGTGTCACGAGGTCTTGGCATGTTGAATTTTAACACGTTAGTGTTTTGATTGTAGGAGGAAGTGTGGAACACGTAGACAGAAACACATTCGTGTTTGGTGTTCTTTTACAACACATGTCAGAGAGCACGGGGAGAAATAATTAAAATAGTCATGAATGAAATAAGAATGTTAAGAGAAGTATAATTATATATGTTACTTGCCATTTCATTGTGTAACATTTCATTAAACTAGTTTTCCTTCCAGATCTCTGGAAGGAACCAGAATTGAATAAAAGCTCCTGTTTAGATGCAGTACAGATGAAAAAAAATTGTGTATCCTGGGAGCTGCTATTGTAAAAACAAATTTCTTTCTTTTAAATTTCTAGTTTCTAGCGAAGTATATTTGTAAAAGATTGGCCTTGCGTTAGATTCTAGAGCTAAAAGTTTTCAACAAGGTCGTTTTAGACCTCAGTTTCAAACTAATTAACTCTGGCGGGAAGTATGTAAGGATCTTAAGTTTTACTAACGTTTATTTTATTTTAAATCTTTACTATCACTTCTTATTTTCTACTTCCGGCCAGAATTATAAGCGTTAAGGTTTTTATGCAAAGTTTGTCCGGCGAACGCCAAGTATTTAAGTTGTGGCTTTTTGCCAAGAGAGAGAGAGGAAGCAGTGAGTCGAAGCAGGCCGCTTACCTTAGAAGTTACGCAGTTGCTTGTTGCCTTCCAGGCCAGAGGTTTTAATCCTCTTGATAAATTTTAAACGTATTGTAGTGTTCACAGTTCTCTGTACTACATACGCTTCCGGTTAATATAAGGCCAATCTTCCACGTTTATTATTCTAAAGTTACATTAGAGTTTAGTTTTATTTTTATACTTTTACGTTAGACCCCGAGTAGCGGGTCGGTGTATTCCGAAGTACGGAAGTCATTGTAAATAGAGAAAAATAAAGAGTTTTGTATACCCTTCTTGTGTATCCTGTTTACTTCCCACAGTTTTGAACATAGCTTTAGTAAGGTCTCTGTTCCGAGTCAGGTCCTTGCATGTTCCCGAAGAAGGTTAGAAGGAACATTGAACCTGATAACGTACACAATTCAAAATTTGATGTCTCTAAGTACTGATGTTATAATGTCTCTAGGTACCGTTGTTTTGCGAGAAACATACATACATTTATGCAAATTCTTCATTATATAATTTCTTTAAATATAATACAGGGCTCTAATATTTGGTGGCAACAATTTAAAAAGTAATTAGCCGTTTGTAGTGAATCAACGCAAAATGAAAAAACGAAACTAATAGCCCTTCTCGACAATAGCCGAGAAACCAACTAATAGCCCTTTGGGCTAATAAAATTCTTAAGAATTGTATCTGTTGCTTTTAGGCTTAGTATGTTAATCCATGGTAGAGAGATTCAATTTGAAAGATAAATATTTTGCGTTTTTCAAGATGGCAAGATGCTGAAATGAAAGTGAAACAACGCAAAATTGTATTCCCAGACGTTAAGGCTAATGATTTTCAATTAACTACACAATTGTTATTATCCCAAAGGGACAATTTGCCCAGAAGGGGCAATAATTTCGTTTGATTCTCTATAAACGACGAATGACTTTTGAAATTGTTGCCACCAAATATAAGAGCCCTGCATTATAATTAAAGAAATTAAACAATGAAGCATCTCCATGAATGTATGTACTTCGCTCACATTTTGAAAAAATCTGATGTGTACTCCACATTTCCTTGTATAGAATATTAAATTATACGCATTTTTTTCTTGAATTTCATTAAAATTGATTGGATTGAATAAAATCTACTTCGTCGACAGCGCATAAACCACAATAGAATAAATGCATTCTTTAAAATTCACTATATTTGTTTACTATAACGACAGTCTGAATGCACAAAATTTATATCATTTGAAGAATTATCGTCGCCACATGTTCTATTCAAATACTATAATAAAGCTAAAACGATGTATGAAAGAAATTAAGCAAACAAAACAGAAAAGAAACAGTTTTTCACAGACGATTTAGTATTTCTCACTCAATTAATTCAGTTCTCACTTCGCGACAAGGCAAAAATACATAAAAACTCAAAATATCTGCATTAAAAATTTACGAAGTAAATCTTAAACACTTATTTCCTCGAAAAAATTCCAGAAAGAATTAAGCTTGATTTAATTCGTAATAATAAATGAAGGCGTTATTTTTGTGTCGCGAAGCTTAGTCTTTCTAGATTGGCAATAAATCTACAATTCTGCTGTTTCAAATGTAAACAAATATGTCCGCCACGTTATTTAAAACTTAACCGCACTTAAACAGCTTTTAAATTGTTGATAATTTTACAAATATTGCTTCCAGAATTACGAAAGGCATAAAACCGTAACCGGAAGATAAAAACAACATAATTCAATCATTTTTAGAGCAAAAAATGTACAATTTACAAACATATAAGAGTAAAGAAACTGAGATCACTGAGCCGGGTAACAGAGTGGATATATATATAAATATATTTATATCCGTTTGGCGAGGCCGATTGCAACCAAAATACGAGGTGCACATCTACGTGTTATAGCAGTCCTATATACAAAATTTCAACGTTCTGAGGCTACTCGTTTTTGAGTTATGCGAGATACGTACGTACGTACATACGTTCGTACAAACGCCACGAAAAATTCTCTTCAGAATTAATTTTAAAGCAGTTTTATAATTTTTTGGAGGAAAAGAGTCTTGTATTCTGTCCTTACATACAGATATCACGCAAAAACGTCGTTAAATTGCATTCGATAGCGGTTAAAATGGATATTTTCGTTGAAATATGTTGCCTGAAACTTTTCGCGATTACAATACTTCCTTTTTACTTCGTACAAGGAAGTAAAAACAACGGTACCTAAAACCGCCAAATTTTGAATTACGCAGTCCTTCACACTAACATGGACATTTGCGAGACCGAATCATGAGTTTCGAATTGGTGTTATTGTCTATTTCAGATTTTGCAAAGATTTAGCAAATTTTTGTTCAACAAACTCAACAACATCGTTAAAGCGAGCCGTGGTAATTGTATACAGACTAAAATATTTTTATCTCCAATGCTGGAACCGTTCATTGGAAATTCTAAAATATCCTTTTATAAATATTTTTAACCAAATGCTTTCGAAACTTTTTTGTGTTTAAATGAAAGAAATGTCTCTTTGAGCGTAATATGTTAAATCTGAAAGCTTTCAAATATTTTTTTTTTTACTTGAACATTTGTTTATCCTTCTTCTTCTACTTTTTAGTCCAAAGGGATTTGAATCCCGAAGGACTATTAGTTTCGTTTTGGCATTTTGCGTCGGACTCATAAATGTCGGTTCACTTTTCAAACTGTTGCCACAAAATGTTAGAGTCCTGCATTATATTTGAAGAAATTAAATAATGAAAAATCTGCATAAATGTATGTATATTTCTCGTATTGTGATAAAACAACGGTACATAGAGTCATCGAATTTTGAATAACGTAATCCTCCAACGAATATGAGCATGTGGAAGACCAAATTTGAAATTTGAAATTTGTTTTATGATCGATTTCCTATTTTTTAAAACTTTGACGAATTTTTGATTAACAAACTGAAGGATTTCAAAGCGAGCAATGGCAACGTTGTGCAGAAAAAACATTTTTATCTCCAGCGCGTGAGTCTCTGTATCGGAAATTCTAAAGATATGCTCGTTTTAAAACTATTTTGCGATATTGCTGTTGCACTGGATCTTATGGTTTAAGTGCGAGGAACATGATATTTAATAAAGAAAGGTAACACACAAAATGTTAAAAAACGCCCCTTTGGACGTAATTTAAAATCTGAAACATTTCAGTTTTTTTTTTTTTTTTTTTTTTTTTTTTTGTTTTTTTGTTTTTGTTAAACAGATTTGCTATAAAAGATTTAAACACCAGTTTTAATTCGACGTTTAACATTGAGCAACAGACTGTTTTGAAAAATATTGCTTTGGTTTATCGGAACCAAAGCGGTGACTTTTGATTATTTTGTAGATTATTGTTTTCTGTTTTTTCATTTCTGTATTCATCCATTTTCTACTCCGAAGTGTTAATAAACTGCTTTACAAAATTCCTTTCGAAATTCTTTGTGCAAGTATTAGTTTGCGAAATTTTCTGAAACTTTTGCTACTTATCCAGCTATTACCTTTATAATTTTGCAGTTTCAGAAATTTTCTGCAATTCCACTAATGTCGAATTGCAGAAATTCGACATTCATTTCTGCAATTCTACAACTTATTCTACTAACGCCGCTACATTCCTTAAAATTTTGCATTTCTTCCTGCAATAAAATTACTCCTAGCAATAAATTATCAACTCAAAACGGTATTAGTCTTGAAAAGCTTAAATGTCTTGTATCACTTTTCATATTGTCGCCTTGTATTACATTTAAAGAAGTTAAATAATAAAGAATCTGCAAGAATCTGTGTATGTTACTTGTACTGTGAGAAAACAACGAGCCCTCAAATTTTGAATAACGTAGTTCTCCACCCTAACATGACCAAATTTTTAATTTCGAATTGGCTTTATCATCAATTTCGTGTTTTTAAAACTTTAACGAATTTTGATTAATAAATTCAACGATTTCAAAGCGAACAGTGGCAATACTCTACGGAATAAAACCTTTTTATCTTCATCAGAAATTCTAAAGGAAAAAATAAATGAAAATGAATGTTTAAATGAAAAAAAAAAGTATGTTTAGGCGCAATATAATATATAAAATCTGAGAGCTTTCTAGATTCTTTTTTTTATTAAATATTTGTCTACCAGTTTTTTGTTTCACAAATTTGCTATAAAAGTTTTAAATACAGGATTTCCAACACTGACTTTTTTATGCTCCTTCTAACTGTTTTGAAAAATACTGTTTTTGTCATCTTCGACTAAAGCGGTGATTTTGAAATATGTAAAATTTTAACGAATTTTTAGTAACCAACTCAAAAGGAGCGCTGTAGGGAATAAAACTATTTTACCGCCAGCGCAGGAGACTGTCTATCAGAAATTCTAAAGATGTGCTGTTTTTAAACATTCTGAGACTTTGCTGTTGAATTGAATTTTATGTGGCCTATAAGTACCAAGAACGTAATGTTTAATAAATAACTACACCAAACGTTGAAAGTAAAAAGTAGTAAGAAAACGGAACATTTATATGATAAACTGAGCAAAGTCTGGGAAAGAAAAAAAAAAAAAAGAAAAGAAAAGACGTAAACTTCAATGCTGCTTTTAAAGTTTTTGTAATTTTGCTTTTCATTTGTACATGCCTTAAAAGCGAAGAAAATTACCCTTAATACTAAAGCTAAAAAGACAAAAAAAATTGATTAATAGGAGTGAGTGTAGCAGCACACTTGTAGACTGCGGGGTCAGCGAGGGCGTAAGAAAACCTTAACAAAACCGTTTGGGCGACCGTTAAAATCTGAAAACTTTCAAATTTTTTTTAAACATATTCTCTATTAAAGAAAATTGAGCTTATCTTCTTAAGATGCATTACATAAAGGATTCAAACATACTTCAGTCGAACTGTATTAAACATTGTTAACTAGTTAACCAAGCAAGCTAAACCCATACCAGTTACGTATTCTAAGTTGGTATGAGCCATAATTCATTTTAACTTCTTTTACGTGACTCTACTGGACGTGGAATCACGATTTTCTTTTCTCATCTATAACTACTTCGTGAAGTTTGTTATTACCATAATTATGATGATCCATGTACTTTTATTTTGAGATAGTTTCCTTTCTTCTGAAAAGAGAAGAACAAGGAGCTGATTTCTTGGATCGTATAAAGCACGTATAACATGATCGAAATTCGAGAAGAGGTGTAAGCGAAAGAAATTAAGACTTGTTACGTATTTTTCTGGATTTCATCACGAAATGATACACGTAGCTATTAAAACATCACGAACTTTAAATTTATACCCCACCCCCTCTCGATACAGACAGTGGAAAGATTAACCGCAACCTAAAATCTTCAGGTTCTAGTAACACTTGTAAGGAAAGTTATCATTAAGTTAAATACATAAAAATAAAATATAAGTATGAACATGTCACTTCTCTTTTTAAATGAAAATAATATATTATTAAGAAGTTATAAAATAAATACCATAAAATTGTATCTCAAAGCAAAAGGAATTCCATTTCTGAAAGTTTAATCATGTCTTCATGTCTTTTCCAAACTTGAGTTTTCCAAAACAGCAATACGTAATAATATTTATCTTACAAGTACCGGTTTAACATAATTGTTATTTACTCATCAAAATTTAATCTTTTGAAAATAACATAATTATTATATTACTTATCGAACACTAATATTTTAATATAATAAGGAATATAATAATTAAGGAGGGCATAATAATAAGGAATGTAATAATTATATTATTTTAATCCAAGCAATTAAAATATACCTCATCAACCACTAATTTTTTGAAAATAATATAATTATTTTATCACTCATCGAACACCAATCTTTTGAAAATAGTATATTTATTACAGTACTCATCGAACACTAATTTTTTGAAAATACTGTAATTATCATATTACTCACCAAATGCTAATATTTTGAAAATAATATAATCATTTTATTACTCATCAAACACTACTCTTTTGAAAATAATATAATTATTATATTACTCATCGAACATTTGTAGTTATATTACTCATCAAACACTAATCTTTTGAAAATAATGTAATTATTACTCATCAAACACTACTCTTTTGAAAATAATGTAATTATTTTATTACTCATCAAACACTATTTTTTAAATAATATAATTATTATATTACTCATCAAGCACTCATTTTTTGAAAATAATATGATAGTTATATTAATCATCAAACACTAATCTTTTAAAAATAATATAATTATTATATGACTCATCAAACACTAATCTTCAGAAAATAAGGTTTTAAAAGAATAAAAAAAAAAAAAAAATAAAATAAAAATAAAAATCTGAAATATTTCAGATCACGTTCTTCTCACTTAAACCATAAAACAGTTCAAAAGCAATATCGCAAAATAGTTTTAAATTGGACATATTTTTAGAATTTCCGATACAAAGTCTCGCGCGCTGGAGATAAAAATGTTTTTTCCGTACAACGTTGCCATTCCTCGCTTTGAAATCCTTCGATGTTCACTTCAAAATCACGGCTTCAAATGACTACAGAAAAAGAAAACGTCTGACTCCTTATTCCGCGAACTCATTCGGGTCGGAAGTACTTTCGTATTCGAAATTATTTTCTCCTTTTCGAGACGGCCTAGAATAACATTCTTGTGCACACCCGCATTGAACCCACCTTCTTTATAGAATTATTTACTCCTTCAAGCATTTCCGCAAACCATACATATTGTTCCACTTATCATTTGTCATTTCGGTATACCAATTGTTTACGTTCCTGTGTTAGAATAGCGCCAAAATGGATGATGTAGTTTCGATTTTAAATATCCTTAATAAATTCAAGCACTCTCGGTCTATTCAAACCAAACCATTTAATAATAAAACATTCACACGTAAACATTTAGTAATAATTCAGCAATACAGATAAGCTTTAGAATAAGAATTACAACAATTACAGGTCAGCTACGCTTTTAGCGACCGAATTCTATGAACAGCAAATCTCAAAAGCGTGTTGCCAACGCAGGGCAGCGAAAAGTGGAAATTAATTCGATAGGCGTGGAAGTTAACACCAATATTTGAAAGCCTCGGAAAAATTTTCTAATAAATGACTTCAAAAGGTAAGAACATTGCATATGCTGTCTTTCAGGTTTCTTCTTAAGAAAAGGGTGCGCGTTATATGGCGAATATACCTAAAAATTAAAAAAAATGTAATTTGAAATTATAGTTAAGCGTTATACACCAGTGCACATTGTACTCCGGAATATACAGTAATATTTTGCTTATCAAAAAAATCTTTTAATAATAAAGATTAAAAGATTAAGCTTTAATCTTTTAAGCAAAAAAATCCTTTTCTTTTAATAAGATTTTTCCTTATCAAAAAATCTTCTAATAATCAATTATCAAAAATCTTTTAACAATAATTTTAATTATTTAATAATGGATAATTATTAATTATTAATCTTTTAATAATTAATAACCAAATAATCTTTAATAATCTTATCTTTCAATAAGAGCAAGTTGTATTGAACTCAGAAGAAACTAAGAACACTTTTTTAAAGGCATAAAATTTCGAGAGAAAATATACGAAAGGCTTTATTATTAATATAAGAAAGCTTAATTATTATTAAAGTATTTATTATTAATTTATTAGTCTTTATTATTATTTACTATTACTTCGGGAATTAGAGCTTTGAAATATGGTAACATACAATGTTGCATCCTTTTACAAAAATTCTGAACAACTACATTTTTAGCCGTTTTGTTTTAGTATGAAAAATGGTTTCGTAAATGCTGCAAATTAAATATCCTTACAAGCAAATTTATCGGTGTAAAATGAATTTAAAGTTAATTAAACTAAATTTATTATTTTCTCTTATTTAAAAATTACAAAAAACATTTCAGGTTTTTTTTCCCCATTAAAGTATACATTTTTGCTGTGCTAATATAATTTCTATAAAATATTAGCTTAATTTATTATTATCTAAAAGGCAGTTATTTTCTTTTATCATATTTAAGTAAAATATATTGCGTAAGAAATGATATCAGTGAAAAGTTAAGAAAATAGTTACTAACGACAGCTGTCATCATTTTTAAAAATTCCAGTCATTATTAGTGGAATTACATGATACAAAAGTTGACTTTTTCTGAAATGACATAACGATTTTTTTTCATACTTCGATTGTACGACTCAAATTATGCTTAAGTGCCAAGTTTGGTGAAAATAGTACGAGTAGTTTTTAAACCATTAGCTGTCAAAAGTTAATGTTAAATGTTCATGTTAATTAAATTCTCCGTGTTAACTGAATTTTATATATATTTATTAATATCTTTTTTTACTTCCTTGTGCGAAGTAAAAAGGAAGTATTGTAATTGACTCCTATCGAACGCAATTGAACAATGTTTTTGCGTGATATCTGTACGTAAGGACAGAATAAAAGACTCGTTTCCTCCAAAAAAATTATAAAACTGCTTTAAAATTAATTCTGAAGAGAATTTTTCGTGGTGTCTGTACGAACGTATGTACGTACGTACGTATCTCTCATAACTCAAAAACGAGTAGCCTCAGAACGTTGAAATTTTGTATATAGGACTGCTATAACATGTAGATGTGCACCTCGTATTTTGGTTGCAAACGGCCGCACCAAACGTATATAAATATATTTATATATATATCCACACTGTTACCCGGCTCAGTATTCTCAGTTTCTTTACTCTTATATATTTGTAATTGTACATTTTTTCCTTTAAAAATGATTGAATTATGTTGTTTTTATCTTCCGGTTAAGGTTTTTATACCTTTAGTAAATCTGTATGCAATATTTTTAGAATTATCAACAATTTTAAAGTTGATTAAGTGCCCCAAAGCCTTTTTTTTTAATGGCGGCCATTGATTGTTTACATGTGAAATAGCAGACTAGTGGATTTGTTGCCAATCTAGAGAAACTTAGCTTCGCAAAACAAAGATAACGCCTTCATTTATTATTGCCAATTAAATCATGCTTAATCCTTTCTGGAATTTTTTCGAGGAAATAAGTATTTAAGATTTAGTTCGTAATTTTTAATATAGATATTTTGAGTTTTTATGTATTTTGCCTTCTCGCGAAGTGAGAACTGAATTAATTGAATGAGAAATACTCAATCGTCTGTGAAAAACTGTTTTTTTTTTTTTTTGTCTTGTTTGCTTAATTTCTTTTATACATCACCCTAGCTTTATTATGGCATTTGAATAGAACCTGTGGCAACGATTAGATAATTCTATTCTTTAAATGATATAAATTTTGTGCATTCTGAGTTATAATATGAACGAAATATAATACTGTTAAGTGAATCTAGCGTCAGAGTGTCGCTATGGTAAACAAATACTAGAGTGAATTTTAAAGAATGCATTTATTCTATTGCGGTTTATGCGCTGTCGGCGAAGTAGATTTAATTAAATCCAATAAATTTAAATGAAATGCAAGAAAAAATGCGTATAATTTAATATTCCGTACAAGGAAGCCATATGGTGTACACATCAGATTTTTTTATATCAAACTTACTAGATTCCTCGTTTTACAAATCGAAATTTAGTTTCAATCCAAATAAAATTTGCAGATATTTTCTGATTTAAAAATTTTTATTTTTTAGTGATTTTTATACATTTTTCTAAAAATGTTTTGATTTATAACCTATAAGCTTCTTACCATCGGCTTAAAGCAGATGTGCATACCTGTAAAAAATTAGAGTTTCTTATTCAAAATTATCTAAGACATATTGGAATTTACACATTTGCACGTTTTAATACTTGGCATCTTTGTTTTTTAAGCAGTAATAACGCCAAATGGTATTTATGATTTTTCTGGCACCTTCTGTTGCACAATGAAAGGGAAAGGAAAAAAAGGTTACCATAAATAAAAAATTTCTCCAAGTGAATTATTTTAGGCATAAACTGAAAAAATTCGCCGACATAATTTTTTTAATTTCTAGTTAAGTTTCTCGCCATATTTTTATATATAATTTGAGTCGTAGCGTTGAAATACTGAAAAAAATGGTATGTTATTTCAGAAAAAGTCCGATTTGTGTCAAAATGCTTTATGTTGGAACAATTCTGCATGTAAATCTCAATATATATATCCTAAATATCGCTTTTGAGACATGAAAAATTTAGTCATTCGGCCCAGTAGAACAGGAGATTTAGCCCCCACTTTTTTTGTGGGGGTGTGGAGTAGTGTTTTTTGACATTTTTAATAAATCTTCTTTTTTTTCTGAATCTCTCTGAAATTTTCTGTCATAAAGCTTTTTCTCTAAAGATGTCAATTTATTGAAATATATTTTTGTTGTGTGAGGAAGAAATATGAAACTGAGAAAACAGTTAAAAACTTGACGGAATATCAACAATCAAACCAACTAGTCTTGCCTAACTTTTATTATACAGTAAGACCCCGCTTAACGCTGTTTCGTTTAGCGCTGTTTCGGTTTAGCGCTCTTTTATTTCAACCCGGGGATTCTCCGAAATTGTGCGCAGCGCTAGGTTTCCAAATAACATATCCGAAACAGTGTAGTTGTGTTTCTTGCTTTTTAATCATTTGAAACAACATTTGTTGACATTATTGTAAGTTTAAATTTGATATATAATACTATAAAGATTAATAATACAGTGACAAATATTATGTATGATCTTTAGTTTTTATCATGGGTGATAATACGAGTAAAACACAAGAAAAGAAAGCAACCAGAAAAAGCATTTCACTGGAAACTCAAATGCAAGTGATTAGAAGATTAGATTCTGGTGAACGTCAATCTCAAATTAGTGCTGCATTTGATTTTGGCAACTTCAACAATAAGGACAATTCTTAAGAATAAAGAAAAAATACTGTCATCGGCAACTGCAACTACGTCAAGCTCTGCAACTAGAATTACCCGTTCTAGAAATAACATTATAGAGAAAATGGAAAAACGACTGTCTATATGGATTGACGACGAAATTGAACGCAATATGCCATTAAGCCAATCTATCATAATGCCTTCTTGACAAAAAGGCAGAAAATTGGAAACCCGGAATAGACTGAATGATCTGACTGAGAATTTTATTTGTTTTTAAAAGTATATGCATTTATATTGTTTTTATTTTTGTAAGAAATAAATGTTTGATTTTATTTTTATTAAAAAAAAACATTATTAAATTTAATGCCTAACCATTTTTTATCCGTCTTTCCCTAACCCCATTATTTACATGATAATCGCTTAGCGCTGTTTCGCATTACGCTCTACTTCGATGGAACGTATCCCCCGCGTTAAACGGAGTCTTACTGTACTAATAAGTTAATGATAAAATGCCTGTTTCATACATCTAAGATTCTGATCAAGGAATGAAAAGTGGTTCTTAATTCTTTTGTCTAAGATGAAATGATAATGCATAGATATGATCAACACATTATTTTTACAACAAAACAATTATCAAAAACTGGTTGCTCGTAAGTAAAGCTGCGTAGGCTAAGCGATTGAAATACACCTGCTGTGGTACTTTCACTAATTCATACATCAAATTCGGCTTCAGGGTGACGGCCGAAGTTCAAAGGCGCTTTTATGATACCCTGGCGTGTTTCTCATCCCTTTCAAGCGCCTTCTTAACACCTGCTAACGCCTCGCCCTGAAACATGCCACCGTCGTAATTAATGGAGAACATTATGCCCATAGTTTCTTCCAAAGAAAAATGGGCTATGTCAACGGCTTTGGCTATTTTGGAATTTCGTATAGGCACGTATCTTTAAATTTCTACAGCAGGTGTCTCTCAATGCTGATTTAAAATGATTCATTAAATGAATTTGCGAAATGCAGAGTCGAAAAAATTATTTAATTCAATTTACAGCTATAGAAGTTGATTTTCGAGTCTTTACCCCATTTAATTTAGTATAGTTTTCTTTCTGATTCATAGATGGCAGTAGTCACCCATGAAACCAACTTTTTCGTTGTTTCCCCCCCCCTTCTTTTGCTGAGCAATACTTGATTTCTTCTAGAAATTGTTGCGATTTGATTTTACTAGATTTCTTCTGAAACTGCTTAATTATTTTTCTAGAATCTGTTACATAATGCTTGAATTGATTTAGTAAATATTTATTTATTTAAATGCAGAATTTCTGTTTTAAATTTCCCGAAATTTATGTTAAGTTTAATTCCTGAAAATGACGATTACATTTGTTATTAAAAGCGAATACGAGTTAATTTAACTATCAGTTAACGTAGTTTATGTAATTAATAATTACAAGATAAAAATGGATGGTTCGCTAGTTTTCGAAGATTATATAATTATTCATGTTTTCAAATGCCTTAGTTTCCAAGAACTTATCTTCTACTTTCGAAATACTTTACAGTGTTAAGTTAGGGTGTGCTTAGTAAATGCAATAAGAAGCTGTGCCATGTTTTGACATGTATTTCTCATTTAACGTGGATCTGTCATTTTTGTACACCTAAATATTACAATTTAAACTTATTTACATTTCTTTACTTACATTAATTTACGGACATTAAATTTCTTTATATTAATTTCTTTATATAAATTTAGCCTATTTTTTAAGCAATTAAAATAATTTAAATTGCAGCATTTTCAATGAGCTCATTTTCAACCAGCGTTCTTTCTTGCGGTATATACTATAATAATTCAGAATAATATTTCGTGGGTATCATATGTATATTTGTTATACATAATTGGTTTGCCAATTATTATGTTGGCCAAAATTAATGCTCATATTTACGTGTTAATTGTAGCAAGTTAACGTACAAAAATATGCATACACTTTTAACGCTCTTCGTAATTCTTAAATAATGCAGAAACTACATTTCATAATAGTTGCCATGGATTAAGCATGTTATTTTTCGAATTAGACAAATTCCAAGATTTGATGGTAATATATCAAAGTTACCAAGATTTGCTGATAATATATCAAAGCTACAGTTATAAGGTATTTCTCCTGCCTTCTTGGCATGCCTTCCTGGTGTGGTGGTCTGCCCGCTGGGCGCGTATTCCAGAGGTCCGCGATTGGATTCCTGGTGAATGCGTTGCTCATTTTTCAATCTTGCATGCTTCCAAAAATACCTAATGTTTCTGCATAGTAATCAATGCATTTTGGTAAACATTTCAGTGTTACAAAATTATAGTTTTAGGTTTATGGTAATGGCCGCAGTGGCATCGTTGTTAACAGCAAGATATGTTGCCTTTCTAAGCTTTTACTTGTGCATGTAAAATACCTGTTGATATCAATAGAATAATATACACAGCAACTGAGGATTCTTGATATTATGGTATCGTTGCAGGACTTTAATTCTGTATGCTAGGTGACAGATGAGATCAGGGTCCGGAGACCCGGGTGGCTTTTACTGACTATTCAGGTATTGTCCGGATCTCGTACCATCCAAAAGAACAATATTGCCAAACAAGGGCTGATGTCGGAATACAGACGTATTGCGGATTCTTACAATACCAATGCTTATTATACAATATCTGACAATAAAAAGATACTTTTCATCAAAAAGTGGTATTACTTCTAGTAATTGTGCATTTTTACATTTTCAAGCACGTTGGACATTTGAAATATAGCATTCAATACTGAATTGTAAAAAAAGTGGTGCTATGGAGCATTAAAACAGTGGTAATACATAGTTATACGTTATACAGTAATAGTGCATTCGATATATTAATACATACAATATATATTCGATATATTAATATTGTTGCGTGCGTATGGCTTCGTAATAGATTGAATGCGCAAGCCTGAATCAGGAAACTTTAGTTACGTTCACATATAGAGGTTTGACATATGTCAGTACTATGAAAAAACTAAGAGAGAAATACCAGGTGAATTTTTTCAAATAAAAGGAAAAGTGAAGGATCTTTCCTTCACTTTTGCATTCAGATATAGAATGACTCTCGTTTCATATTTATCTCAAAAATTAAAAGGTGTTACTCTCATATCTTCAGTGCATCATTCGAAATCAGAAGACCTTGAAACTGGGAAACCAGAAAAAATAGCGTTTTACAGTTTGATCAGAGGAGGTGTAGATGGATTGGATGAAAAATGTTCTAAACCTGCGGTGCCCAAATTTGTGCTCGCCGATCGTTTTGTATGTGCTCGCCAACCCGATTAGGTAGTATGAATAAAAAATATTTAAAAAATAACCATTCATTTATATTTTTTAATTGTTAAAATACGGTAAGAATTTATAGTCATAAGAAATATCTTGCAAGACGTCATAAAATAATTGATTGCTGACTTATGAACTTGATAGCGAACGTGGAATCTTATAGCTTCATTCCGATGTTAGATGACTCAGCAAGGGAAAAGGACTTCAACGATTTGTAGAACTTCTTTCACCAGTAAAGATATTTTGGGAATTCGGAAACGAAAGTTATAAAGAAGTGGACGATAATAATTAGCTATCCGATCTGTATTTCCTCACGGATATAACAACTAAACTGAACAAACTGAAGGAAGATCTCCCGGGGGGGGGAAAACTTTTTCAATGGACTGGGACTGTAACTGATTTTCAGATAAAGTAAAATTTGTGGATAAATCAGAGGAAAGAAAAAAATTTCACCCATTTGCAGAATTTATCAAGCCATATTAATAACCACAAGGCAATTGAAACAGAGAAATACTCGAAAAACCTAAATGCACTGAAAAATGATTTTGAACTCCGCTTCTCCGATTTCCACAAAGTTCAACCAATATTATTATTCATCTCAAAACCATTTGCCGAAATTAATATTTCAGATGTATCACATAAGATTGGAAATATGTTTAACAAAAATGTCGATGTTTTGGAAATGTGCTCACAATAGGACAAAATGTGCTCGCAATAGGCAAAAAAGTGCTCGCGAGAGGCCAAACGTTGGGCACCACTGTTCTAAACATTCTACAAGCGGAAGAACAGTGAGATGGCCAATGGCCATATTCTTTAGGTTGCTTGATGTAATTGGAATTAATGCATGTGTAACACATCAATCATTAAGAGATAAAGCCAGATTGGAAAAAACTGATTTCTTGATAGCGTTGTCATCAGAATTAGTGACACCACATATGGAAGAAGTCTTCAAAAGTCAGCTGTTAAGTGAGAATCTAGCCCAGGGAAAACTGATACCCTTAAAAGGCGTAAAACATTTTCTCTTTGTCCCCCTAGACTGAGAAAAAAAACTGCCTATCTATGTATGTGTATTGAGAATACGGCAAAGCACACTAGGGGTATCTGCCTAAGGGAAGGGATGCCTTCGTGGAGGACTTTCTAAGAAAAACTGGCTCGTATACACAATTACACAGGGGAAAACCACGAAAACGCCCATGCAGCCAGCCTGTTCGCGGGATTCGAACCTCGGACCGAACTATCAGTGTTCAGCGATTTTACCGCTCGGCCGCTCGTGGGCTGCCTATCTATGTTTCAGCTGCAAAATTCCGATATGTAATGAATGTGCAAAAATCGTGTTGAAAATGCTTAAAATAATGAGTTGCAGTTTTTTTTAGTATTCTTTCTTTAAATATTATCCTTTTTTTGCCTTATTTTTATATAATCCAGTTTCTGTAGATAGAAAATGTATTAAATAGTTTAGTTTATACGCATTTTCAAGTGTAACTAGTGTTTATTTTATTTATTTAATTATGTGTTTTGTACTTTTCCATGTGTGATTTAAAAATTAATTTTTAATTGGAGTTTTAAAAAAGAATTAATTACTTCAATATAACAAGCAAAGTGTATTAATACCTATATAATAACAATAGTACATTATTTTTAAATGCATAAAATAGAGCGCGGTCTGACAGACACCTCCTTCTATGTTTACGTAACGGTTTTGGTTTTATTAGATTACGGCAAAGCACTCGAGGGCTATCTGCCTTAAGGGAGGCATGCCTTCGTGGAGGACTTTCTAAGGGAAACTGGCTCGTATACACGTTACAGATGGGGAAAACCACGAAAACGTCCATGCTGCTAGCCCGTTCGCGGGATTCGAATCTCGGACCGAACTGTCAGTGTTCAGCGACGTTACCGCTCGGCCGCTGGTGAGCCTTGTTTACGTAACGGAAAATGAACATTTGTACTTGTCTGTCTGTATTTCCTAAAGGTATGTGTTCCTAAAGGGACATTAACTGAAATGGCTTCAAAACGTATAAGTGTGTTTAAATGGGAAAAAAGCTCCCCTTGGGCTGTAATATATAGAAACTGAAAGCTTTCAGATTCTTTTTTTTTTTTTTTTTCTTTAATTAAATTTTTGTCAACCAGTTTTTTGTTGCACAAATTTGCTATAAAAATTTTAAATACCAGGTTTACATAATTTCTGAGTCCAAGCCTGGAAGGTGTTTTGAAAAATGCTGCTTTGCCATTTTTAAGCAAAGCGGCGGTTTTGAAATATGTAAAATTTTAACGAAATCTTGATAACAAAGTGAACGATTTAAAAACGAGCAGTGGCAGCTCTGTAGGGAATAAAACTGTTTTACCTTTAGCGCTCGGGACTGTCTATCGGATTTTCAAAAGATATGAGGTTTTTAAATATTTTGAGAGTTTGCTGTTGAATTGAATTTTCTGTGGCTTAAGCGCTAAGAACGTAACATTTAATAAATAAAGTAAATACACAAAATAATAAAAAGACACAAAACGCTTTGTAAAACCATCTCAGTAAGGAAACGGAACATTTATATGATGGACTGAGGAAAGACTCAAAAAAAAAAAAAAAAAAAAAAGGCTTTCAGATTTTAAATTACGTCTAAAGGGGCGTTTTTTTTAACGTTTTGTGTGTTAACTTTATTTATTAAAAATCTTTGCCCTTAAACCATAAAATTCAATTCAAGAGCAATATCGCAAAATAATTTTAAAATGAGCATACGCATACCTTTTGAATTTCCGATGCAGTTCTGCGCGCTGAAGATAAAATAATGTAATTATTATATTACTCAGCAAATATTAATCTTTTGAAAATAATATAATCATTTTATTATTCATCAAACTCTACTCTTTTGAAAATAATATAATTATTATATTACTCATCGAACATTAATTTTTTTGAAAATAAGGTAATTATGATATTACTCATCAAACACTAATCTTTTGAAAATAATGTGATTATTACTCATCAAACACTAATCTCTTCAAAATAATGTGATTATTACTCATCAAACACTAATCTTTTGAAAATAATGTGATTATTACTTATCAAACACTACTCTTTTGAAAATAATGTAATTATTTTATTACTCATCAAACACTATTTTTTAAATATTATAATTATTATATTATTCATGAAGCACTGATGTTTGAAAATAATATGATAGCTATATTACTCATCAAACACTAATCTTTTGAAAATAATATATTAAAAGAATAAAAAAATAAAAATCTGAAAGGTTTCAGATCACGTTCTTCGCAATTAAACCATAAAATTCAGTTCAAGAGCAATCTCAAAATAATTTTAAATTGAGCATATCTTTAGAATTTCCGATACAAAGTCACGCGCGCTGGAGGATTTTTTTTTTTTTTTTTTTTTTTCAGCACAACGTTGCCATTGCTCGCTTTGAAATCTTTGCGTTTGTTAATGACTTCGTGAAAGTTTTACAAAATATGAAATCAGTAATAAAACAATTCCAAATTTCAAATTTGGTGTTCCACATGCCCATATTCGTAGGAGGATTACGTCATTCAAAATTCGATGTCTCTATGTACCGTTGTTTTATCACGATGCGAGAAATATACATACATTTATGCAGATTTTTCCTTATTTAATTTCTACAAATATAATGCAGGACTCTAACTTGTGGTGGCAACAGTTTGAAAAGTGAAACGGACATTTATAATGAACAAACGCAAAATCGCAAAACGAAAACAATAGTCCTTCAGGGATAAAGCCATTTTGGACTAAAGAAGAACCCTGCATTTGGAAGATTATTGTCTTCTGATATAAAAATGAAAATTCTGCGATGACCATTTGACTATTATACAAGGGTATGTGACCATAACTCAGCAGTAAATTTTAAAATAAAAAGAATCTACATGGACTTTTTAAAAGTCCTTGTCGGATAGTTATGCACATGTCTGAAAAATAATTGGGTCGGAAGAATCGGGTTAAATGTTAATTTCAGGATTTGACCCAAGCAGAGAACTAGTCAAATAAAACCTTTAAAAATTCACTTTTCTCCCGGATCTTAGGCAGTCCGAGGAGGGGTAGAATTTAGACAGACAAATAAATGTATGAGGCACATTTTAAGAATCAAGGAGATATCTCTGGACGATTGTACCATAATTCAATCCAAATGCAAAAAATACGATCTATGTTTCTCTTTTGCAATAGCATCGGATTGAGACCGAAGGTGGAAGAAGAACCGGTCTTATGTCTCTTATCATCCCCCTCGGCTGCCGAAATGTTAAAGATTTAGTACCTTCTACCTATCTGGACATTGAAGAATGGTCTCTGCAGGTGGCCCAGCAGAGAAACGCTTGACAACGATCGAAATTTACTGCGGCGTCTAATATACCGCCTCATTCCATGTTTGAGGTATCTATGGCTTGTAAAACTTAAAAAAAAAAAATAAATAAATAAATAGATAAATGAATAAACATTATGGAAGTATTTTGAGGCAAGCGTAAGCAATTGAACCGGGAAATTGCGGAGGCTGCGAGGAATACGTAATGATCGTCTATGGCTGGACGAGGATAAAAATGATAGGAAAAATAACGAAAAAAAAAGCGAATTTAAAAGACGGAACTTCGATGTTATTCATTTGTCGCCAGTTAAAGGAATGGGGTAATATTTCATCAGGCGTTTTAATAATAGTTTTCAAGGAAATAATAAGTCAGTGCTTAGTCAATGAAAAGTTGATCGAACTGGAAATAGAGTCTTCAACAGTGTAAGAACGAGATGACAAATACGCAGTTCGCCTAAGGTAATAATTTTATTTTGGAATTTAAAAAAATCTTAATGCCCAGTCGCGGTTTTTTCTTTTAAATTATTATTTCATTACTTACACACACACGCGTGCCGAGAGAATTTGGGCTAATGTCCGTTTGGACTAAAAATATTTAAAAGCAGCATATCTTTAGAATTTCAAAATAGACAGTTTCGCGAGCTACGATTAAAATGTTTTATACCGTACAATGTTGCCACTGCTCGCTTTGAAATCGTTGAGTTTCCAGAGGCCCATATTCGGGTGAAGGACTACGTTATTCAAAATTTTATATCTAAACATAATACTGGGCGGTAATATTTTGTGAAACAGTTTGAAAAGTGAAACGGACATTTAGAGCGAACTGACACAAAATGCCGTTTCAAAAATAATAGCCCTTCTGAGCCAACGCCCCTTTGCCCCGCACCCCCAAAAACTTAAAGCTTTCTAATTTTACATTACGTCGAAAGAGGCTTTTTTTTTTTTTTTTTTTTTTTTTTTAATTTCATTTATAGAAAGTCTCGCATCCTGGAGATTAAAATGTTTTAATGGTCGTTTTGAAATCGCCGAGTTTATTAATCTAGAATTCATTAAAGTTTTACAAAATATCAAAAAGACAATAAAACACATTCCATACTAGGGCTTCCAGATTTGGTTTTGAGACTACAAAAGGCTTTTAAATTAGTCAATCAGAATTTAACGGAAGCTGCGGTTAAACAGGAAAATTCACGTGGAAAGAATTCTCATGATAAGGAAATAAAAGTGGGAGATGTGGTGTATTTATACACTCCAGTAGTTCAGCCAGGTATGGCTAGAAAACTCTCTAAGTTGAATCAGGGACCATTCAGGGTTATTGAGCAAGTGACTAAAGTCAACTATAAAATTTCTTCAATTACAAATCCTGATCGGATTCAGACGATACACGTGGACAGACTCACGAAGGTACCAGAAAGAATTACTTTTCCCACACTTCAAAAGGATGACTTAATTTTGACAGATAATGTACAGAACTCGTCACACGATTCACCTTACCATCTAAGGCCTAGAGATACACATGGTTTTGTGTCTAAAAAGTGAATTGGAATATTTTGGATTATATAATGTGATTTGTATACAATTTGGTTAAATTATTATTTGTTTTATTGGTAATTGTATTCTATGTGGCTAAATTTGTAATCAATTAGTATAGTTGTGTAGTCTTCTTGGCTTATCCTTGGTTGAGTGTTGCATTTGGATTTTACATGTTTTGGCATGTGAAGTTGCGATCAAGTTGTCTTGGTTTGAAACTTTCTAGTCTCAATAGCCGGGTTTTTTTTTTTTTTTAGGTTTTGCTGGGCTGGTCCCCGCCTTTTCTCCACTTCCTTAAGTTCAAGAAAATTTTTTTTTTTCTCTTGAAATCCCTTAGCCATGGTAGTCGGGATTTGTTTCGGTTAGAATTTGACTAGATAGTTCTCTTGCCAACACTTCGTGGTGATTGCCTTCTGTTCATATTAGTGCAACTCACTTTAATTTCTTTTGCCAAGGATTTATTAGTAGTTTAGTTTGCGCTGTACAGATGCGGTGTTTACTCGTATGCCTTCTCGTATTCATGGAGGTAGGAAGTAAGATGGAGTCGCCCTAAACAAGTTTCTCCGTACCCTGCTCTGAAGCACCGGCGATCCCTACGTGGTGACCAAAACATTGGGTCATTTACCATTGAGTTCTATGGGATTTGACGCGTTCGGGTGTAAATATTTTGTAACTACGTCGCAAATATACATATAAATGTATATATTTTCTTTTTCTACAACACTTCAGAGTCCTAACGGAATTAAATGCTATACTAAGTCTGAACGGAATTAAATGCTATACTTTTCACAGGACAGTTTTCTCAGAATGGTTTAATTTGAATGAAATATTTTCACAAGTTTTCGTTAATTACATTAGAAAAAAAAATTAAGGTAATTCGATTTTATTCGGTTAAGGTACAAAAATTAAGATCAAAGTTTATTGTATTATTAATATTAAAATTATGCATTATTTCTTTTCTATTTATAGAGCTTCTTCCTAAAATACTTTCTTAAATATGACATGATTTTTTGGCTTCTTTTAAATCGAAAAATGTAAGTCAATTTATAATTAATGCTCTATTCGATTCATTTTAAATTAGAGAATTATTATGAATTAGTGAAATACTTTAAATAAGTATTTCGCTAATTCCTAATAATTAAATAGGTATTAAATAGTATTTGACTTTCTCTGAACATTTCTGAAAGGGAATAAAATAAGTTTTTTTTTTTTTTAAGTATTATTTAAAACTTGTAACTGAGTTATTAAAAAATGTAAAGGGAATAATTCTTTTAATTATACTTATCAGATTTTTTTTTTTTTTTTTTTTTTTTACCCTTCATTTCAACAATACATATTCCAAAACTCTTTATTACGTTCTTAAGTGCGCATCTCATAGCATTTGCTTTACAATACCTTTTAACAGATTGCTTTCCAATACGAACAATTCTTGCTTAAATAGTTTTATAACGTATTTGTCAACAGGATTTCAATTTATGTTTACAATTCAATATTAAGGTTATATATTTAGATAACATTTATAATCATTATAAATTAGATACATTTAATCATTAGATTTCTTCACAGTACTATCACAGTTGTTTATAAGTGAATAAATTCTTCATTTCAAATACATTTATGAATATAATTTAAATTTAATGAATATTTAAGTATTTTGTCAAAGGCAGATACATGCTTTTTGCAAGCACATGCATAAATACCCATACATATTTCCTATTTATCATTTCCGGCATGTGCAAATCTTTAATTTCTGTGCATTCACTATATTTTTCGTGTAAAGTAATTTACACTAAGTTAGCATACACCCGAAAGTTTTACATAAAAACATATATGAATATAATTTGAATGAAAATTGTAAGTATTATTTTTAATACCCACTGAAAGGTCAGTTTTTCTTCAAAATTCCTCCACGATGGCATCTCTCTCTTTAGGCAGATAGCCCTTGCATGCGTTACTCTATTTAATAAAAACTTAATCTGACCTATGTGCCTAATTACAAATATTTTAACATACAGAATTTTATATTTACATTTAGCCATCAAGTTTCAAACTTTTCAAATCTTCTAGAAAATAAATTTTGGCAGATCTCTTTTGGCAATTTTCTTAAAATCTATATTTTTGTAGTGCAACAGCTTAGAATTTTATAAAACAAATTCATAATCGAAATCGCTGTTGTTAGTTATCGAAAAATAACCAAGATGTGATTTTTGCGTAAATGTCAGTAAACTATACAAATTGCTATTATCCATCACACTATGAATGTTTCTTTCATGCGAGAGTGTCCCTTTTTTGATTTCTATGGAACTGTCGTGTGTCGAAATACTATCAGAATCTTGTCAAGCGAGCTTCTGAATGTAAACAAAGAACACCCCGTATGGTGACCCAAGCTTCAAAGCAGTGCTTCACTTTTAGCGCGGGTTAGCCCCTCCTCCCTTTCCTACCTCCATGCTCGTATTGGTGGGGTGTCAGTTCTTAGGGAGGTGAAATTATGTGTGTTAGGGAAAATTAGGATTTATACAGTAGACATTTCCTTAAACGTACTTTTGTGTTGGTAGTGACACTTCAATTGGTGATTGCAAGAACTACCTTATTCAAAATTTGATAGCTCTATATACCGTTGTTATTTCACAATGCGAGGAACATACACAGATTCAGGCAAGCTTTTCATTTTTTATTTCTTTAACTATAATACAAGGCGATAATATTTGGTGGCAACAATTTGAAAACTGAAAAGGACATTCACAATGAACCGACGCAAAATATCGTTTCGAGAATAATATCCTTTCTGGGCTAATGCCCCTTTGGGTTCAAAAAAGAATCTGAAAGCTTTCAGATTTTATATTACGCCCAAAGGGAACGATTTCTTCATTTATAAACAAGTACACGTTTTAGGGCATTTGGGCTAGTGTCCCTCTACTTTAGTCAAAATCTGTTTAAAACATCGTAGCTTTAGAATTTTCGATGGCTAATCTCTCGCACTGGATATTAAATTGTTTTATTCCGTAAAGTGTCGCCATTGCTCGCTTTGAAATTGTTGAGTTTGTTAATACAAAAGTCATAAAGTTTTACAAAGTATGAAATAAGTAATAATAAAAACATATAACGTCATTCTATGAAAATATGGAATATTTTTAGTCCGAGAAATCATGCATTAGCTGGATTCTCATTATTTAAATCAATTCGATTCCGAAGTAAGAAACGAATCGTCTTAAAAACTCCACCTATTGCTTTCAAATAACTTAATCCACAGTAGATAGATTAAGTTTGAAAGCACAGTCTGACGAATAACAATTGACTCGAATGAAAAGCGAAACTACGCAGATTAATAGCAATTATTAAACAGAAATATCTTAATTAGCTCCAGAAAATTTATGAATGCACAATATGTAATATGTGTGTTTGTGAGTATGGCAAAGCCTCGAGGGCTATCTGCCTAAGAGGAGGGATGCCTTCGTGGAGGACTTTCTAAGAGAAACTGGCTCGTATACACGTTACACATGGGGAAAACCACGAAAACACCCATGCAGCCAGCCCGTTCGCGCGATTCGAACCTCGGACCGAAGTACCAGTGTTCAGCGACTTTACCGCTCGGCCGCTGGTGGGCCCAATATGTAATATGTAAAAAGGCATTCCAATTAAATAGTAATTATAGTATAAAAATAGTGGGATTGAATTACATTTTCAGAATTTGTTTGATTTATAAGGATTGATTATAATTAAAAATGAGTTACATACACTAGCTTATTGCTTCAATTGCTCGTCCCAATACATTAATGTAAGTCCTCGATGGCAGGAGATTGGAAACCCGTGAAAGGATGGCTGCATGGGCGTTTTCGTGGCTTTCCCTATGTGTAACGTCTATAATGAGCCTACTTCCCTTCCAAAGTCCTCCACGAAGGCCTCCTTTCCTTAGGCAGATAATCCTCGGGGCTTTGCGATAATCACATAAAACCTCAATTGAAAAATCAAATTATTTCTCAAAATTGTACAAATTTTGAAGCGAAATTTTCGCGAATATTCACTTTTTATATATTACGTTTTGACGCAGCTAGAACTGTTGCCAGTTGATGTGATCCTCGAGAATGCCGCCTGGGATGCTCCCTGAATATACTGAAATTCTGACGGAATCAAAATGGCACAACAAGAAAAGGTAGTTGTTGAAATCTTATTTTGAATTCTTTGAATTCTCTGCTTGGTGTAAAAACTATTCTTCTTAATTTAGTTTTATATGGAAAATCAGAATCCTTCGAAAACTTTCTTTACCAGTTTTCGGTGAATTCAAATGATTAACTCCTATGAAAACTTTATTATTATTATTATTTATGCGTTCTGCTCTAAGGCGCCCCATGGAAGGAAGGGTTGCCTTCGTTTAGGACTTCAAAGGGAAACTGGCTAGTATTACGTTACACTTGGGAAAAACCACAAAAACGCCTATGTAGACTGCCTGTTCGCAGGATTCGAACCTCGGACCGAACTACCAGTGTTCAGGGATTATATCCTTCGGGCCGCTGGTGGCCTACTAAACCCTATAAAGTAATGTTTTATGAGAAAATTCTGTCCCTAAAAATGGCCACTAGGGGCGGATGACCCCCTCGATACTCCTTGTCCTAAGACCGCTCTGCAAATTTTGCCTTTTTTACTTCCTTGTACGAAGCACTGTAACTGCGAAAAATTTCGGTTATCATATTTTAACAGAAAGAAATGTCTGTTTTGATTCCGGAATTTATTGGGACAATTTTTTTTTTTTTTGGGCCCGATGTCTATACGTACGTACAGAATGAGGAACTTTTTTCCAAAAAAATGGTGTGTGTGTGTGTGTGTATTTAATTACGGCAAAGCACACTAGGGCTATCTGCCTAAGGGGAGGGATGCCTTCGTGGAGGACTTTCTAAGGGAAACTGGCTCGTATACACGTTACACATGGGGAAAACCCCGAAAACACCCATACAGCCAGCCCGTTCGCGGGATTCGAACCTCGGACCGAACTACCAGTGTTCAGCGACTTAACCGCTCGGCCGCTGGTGGGCTCTTTTCCAAAATGGATTATGAAATTATAAAATAGATTTAAAGTGGATTCAAAAGGGTTTTTTTTCCGTGACATCTGTACGTACTTACCTATATACGTATGTATCTCAATATCTATTAGTTGCAGAACGATGGCATTTTCTATATGAGACTGCTATAACATCTAGTTTTCACTGCAAATGACAATACTAGTAATGTAGTTATATAAAACCCTTCCTTTATATTTCAGTCGTTGGTTGCAGTGATATACTTCCAATTACAGAAATGATGAAATTATTCATGTTTTTTGTCAAATTAAAATAAATAAATAAAAAATGGACAAATACGGAAATTTCCCTTTTAAATGCGGTCTCCCTGTTCATATACTTATATTTGGAAACGTTTTATACTAGTTATGAAAAAATAAAATTGGAAGAATTTTCACTCCTATGCGAGAAAAATTGACCGGGATATTTAATTTCGAAATTTGCAATTTTTGATGTCATTTTCAACTGTTCTTGAAAGGCAGGTTAATTTAAATTACAAAAGTTCTCGGATATAAGTTTAAATGACGCACAGTAAAAAAGTTTATAAACTTTATAAACTATTTATTTCTGTGTACGGAAGTCTCGTGGTGTCCACATCAGTTCTTTTTTTAGCCCAAAGGACCTTAACACAGAAGGGCTATTAATTTCGTTTTTGCATTTCGCCTTGGTTCACTACAAACGTCGAATCACTTTTCAGTTTGTTACCACCAAATATTAACAGGTGAGAAGATAGTAACTTCGATTCTCTTCTTCTTTATATATTTTTCTTTCAGATCTTGAAGTATTTATTAGTTCAAACGGGCATTTCGTCCTGAAGGACTATTAATTTCGTTTTCGCATTTTGCGTTGATCCACTACAAGCGTTGTTTCACTTTTCAAATTGTTGCCACCGAATATTATCACCCTGCATTATATTTAAAAAAATTAAATAATGAAGAATCTGCTTAAATGTATGTATGTTTCTCGCACTGTGATAAAACAACGGTACCTAGAGCTATCGAATTTTGAATAACGTAACCCTCCCGCGAATATGGGCATCTGGAAGCTCAAAATTGAAATTTGTAATTTGTTTTATGATCGATTGCATATTTTATAAAACTTTAAAGAAATTTTGGTGACCAAACTCAAGGATTTCGGAGCGAGCCATGGCAACGTTGTACAAAAGAAAACATTTTTATCACCAGCGCGTGAGACTGTGTATCGGAAATTCAGAAGATATGCTCATTTTAAAATTCTTTTGCAATATTGCTCTTGAACTGAATTTCATAATTAAGCACAAAGAACATAATATATAATAAATAAAGGTAACGCACAAAATGTTAAAAAAACGCCCGTTTGGACGTAATTTAAAATCTGAAAGCTTTAAGATTTTTAGTCCAAGGGGGCTTCGTCCCTGAAGGATTATTGTTCCGTTTTGCATCGGAACGCTATAAACGGCATATCACTTTCAAATCGTTATCAGCAAATACTATCGCCCCGTATTATATTTGAAGAAATTAAATAATGAAAAATCTGCATAACTATATGTATGTTTCTCGCATTGTTATAAAACAACGGTACCTACAGCTATCCAATTTTGAATGATGTAATCCTACTGCGAATACGAGCATTTGAGAGTCCAAATTTGAAATTTGGAACTTGTTTTATTGTCGATTTCCTATTTTGTAAAACTTTAACGAATTTTTCATTAACAAACTCAAAGATTTAAAAGCGAGTAATGGCAACGTTGTGCAGAAAAAAAAAAAAAAAAAAAAAAAAAAAAAAAATTCTAAAGATATGCTCAATTTACAATTATTTTGCGATATTGCTCTTGAACTGAATTTTATGGTTTAGGTGCGAAGAACGTGATCTGAAACCTTTCAGATTTTTATTTTTTTATTCTTTTAATATATTATTTTCAAAATATTAGTGTTTGATGAGTAATATAATAATAATATTATTTAAAACATAGTGTTTGATGACTAATAAAATAATTACATTATTTTCAAAAGATTAATATTTGGTGAGTAATATAACAATTACGATATTTTCAATAAGTAGTGGCAACCCCCGTAAGCGAGCAATGGCAGCACTCTATTTGTGGGGGGGGAGAGACCTTTTTATCTCCAGCGCGCGGAACTGTGCATTGGAAATTATAAAGATATGCTCATTTTAAAAGTACTTTGCGACATTTCAGTTGAACTGAATTTTGAGGTTTAAGTGAAAAGAACATGGTGTTTAATAAATAAAGGTAACACATGAAACGTTAAAAAAACGTTCCTTTGGATGTAATTTAAAATCTAAAAAACCTTTCAGATTTTTAGTCCAAAGGGATTTGAATCCCGAAGGACTATTAGTTTCGTTTTGGCATTTTGCGTCGGACTCATAGATGTCGGTTCACTTTTCAAACTGTTGCCACAAAATGTTAGAGTCCTGCATTATATTTGAAGAAATTAAATAATGAAAAATCTGCATAAATGTATGTATATTTCTCGTATTGTGATAAAACAACGGTACATAGAGTCATCGAATTTTGAATAACGTAATCCTCCAACGAATATGAGCATGTGGAAGACCAAATTTGAAATTTGAAATTTGTTTTATAATGATTTCCTATTTTTTAAAACTTTGACGACTTTTTGATTAACAAACTCAAGGATTTCAAAGCGAGCAATGGCAACGTTGTGCAGAAAAAACATTTTTATCTCCAGCGCGTGAGTCTCTGTATCGGAAATTCTAAAGATATGCTCGTTTTAAAACTATTTTGCGATATTGCTGTTGCACTGGATCTTATGGTTTAAGTGCAAGGAACATGATATTTAATAAAGAAAGGTAACACACAAAATGTTAAAAAACGCCCCTTTGGACGCAATTTAAAATCTGAAACATTTCAGATTTTGTTTTTTAGTTAATTTTTTTTATTTTATTTTATTTTATTATTTAATTTATTTATTTATTAGTCCAAAGGAGCTTTGTCCCTGAAGGACTATTGTTTTCGTTTTGCGATTTTGCTTCGGACTCATAAACGTCGGTTCACTTTTCAAACTGTTGCCACAAAATGTTAGAGTCCTGCATTATATTTGAAGAAATTAAATAATGAAAAACGAATTTTTGATTAACAAACTCAAGGATTTCAAAGCGAGCAATGGCAACGTTGTGCAGAAAAAACATTTTTATCTCCAGCGCGTGAGTCTCTGTATCGGAAATTCGAAAGATATGCTCGTTTAAAAACTATTTTGCGATATTGCTGTTGCACTGGATCTTATGGTTTAAGTGCGAGGAACATGATATTTAATAAAGAAAGGTAACACACAAAATGTTAAAAAACGCCCCTTTGGACGTAATTTAAAATCTGAAACATTTCAGATTTTTTTTTTTTTTTTTTTATTATTATTATTTATTTATTTATTTATTTATTTATTTATTTTGGTAATTCCCCCTCTTCCTTTTTTTTATTTTCCTGCTTCCAAACTTTCACTGTGGGTAAATATTTACTATCTTACCTTCTTTCAAGACAGGTAATATGTGACTTAGGTCAAGATTATTATTATTCAGACATACACACTTAATTGTGTCATATCTTTACGCTTCTGAGCATGCAGGACAGTCTTCTGTTTACCAACGGCTCGTATGTCACAGATCCGGTCTATTATGCTGCTAGGTTTATGACCGGAAGAAAAAGGAATTTCGAACTTTCTTCAATGTTTAGACTCCCCGTCTAAATCCTTGTAACTTTAGACTTGTCTTCGATCGCACTTACTGGAACTACAGCCCATAAACAAAACACCAAATCCCCTTCAGTAGAGGAGGTATGTCTCTGGAGGTTGTTGTTCACAGGAAAAATATATTTGCTTGTCTCCTGGTCCCGCCTTTCAGAGGGGTTTGAGACTTAACCACACAAACATGTGTCTCTAAGAGCAGAAAAATACATGCATAGGGTTGCCATATGAAAGGAAAGATAATCCAGGATATTTTAGAAGAAATTAATTGTTCTTGGAAACAACCACAATACTATTCAATTCTGCTCCCTGTATGAAATATATATATATATTTATTTACTAACGAGATATTGATTATATTATCTTCTAAGATTAATTTCAGTAGAATCATCTGAAAAGAGTGAATCCATAGTTAGTAAGTTTAATTCCGAAAACTGTTTTAAAGTAACTTCAATGTAAATTGTTAAAAATGTTTAACGGGGACTTGAATTAAATTATGAATAACAAAATTTCAGTTGTAAAAAGAAATTAAATTAAAAGCAAGTAATCTTTGCCATTGATCGGAAATTAGTTGACTTGTCAAGGGGAACAAACCAACTCCCGTTCAATGAACAATAATTAAGAAATAAATACGAAGGTGTTTCGTCCTTTACTCGAGTAATAAGGCGATGCGAAACTGACAATTTAAGTTAGGCCAAATATTTCCGTGAATTGAAGGCATCAAGAACCAATGCAGAGCACTAAAGAACTCATTCTGATTAAGCATTTTCGCTAATTCAATTTTGAGTGAAAAGCAATTCATGCAATAAAATTGATAAATTACTTTGCAGCTATTGCGCAAGTAGTAGAATAACTCGATTTCGCACTAAGTGAATTTAAGATCATACAACACACCCACACACAAATATATATATATAAATTGCAAATATAGATGGATATATATATAAATTGCAAATATAGATGGAAATGGAAATAACCAGAAATTCATAAAACGAAATTAAAGTAAACAATAATCTGAAACCTTTCAAATTTTATATTACGCCCGAGAGGGGCGTTTTTTAACTCACAGGGGCGTTTTTTAACTCACGAGAGGGGCGTTTTTTAACTCACCCTTTACTTATTAAATATAACGTTCTTTGCACTTAAACCATAAAATTCAATTCAACAGCAATGGCACAAAATATATAAAAGAGTATATCTTTAGAATTTCGATACACAGTCTCCCGCACTGGAGATAAAAACCTTATCTTTTTTCCTATTCAGTGTTGCCGTCGCCCGCTTTGAAATCGTTAAGTTTGCTAATCGAAAATTTCTTAATGTTTTACAAAATATGAAAAAGATAATAAAACAAATTCGAAATTCGGGCTTCCAGATGCGCATGTTCAGTGGAAGATTACGTTATTCAAAATTGGATGGGTCTAGGTACCGTTGTTTTATCACAAAGCAGGAAACATCCATGCATTTATACAGATTCTTCGTTATTTTATTTCTTTAAATATAACACAGGGTGATACTATTTGGTGGCAACAATTTCAAAAGTGAACCGACATTTATAGTGAACCAACGCATTGATACATCATGGCAAAGCACACTAGGGCTATCTGCCTGGGAGAACGGATGCCTTCGTGGAGCTTTTTCTAAGGGAAACTTTCTTGCATACGTGTTGCACATGGGGAAAACCACAAAAACGCCAATGCAGCCAGCCCGTTCCCCGGGATTCGAACCTCGGACCGAATTACCAGTGATCAGCGACTTTACCGCTCAGCCGTTGGTGGACCCTGGCGAAGGAAAGGAAATGAGAGAAACAAACTTTTGATACGGAAACCGTTAATGTGCACATTACCTAGGTAAAGTGCGGAAAGCACTTGATTCCGCACTTTACCAAAGCAAATCAATTAATCTACAGATTAGCTAGATAATGTGCACATTAACGACTTTCGCACCTTAGCGGTAACAGATACATTGTTCAGTTTCTTTGATTGGCAAACCTTTTGATTTATCATAGTACACAAATGGACTAATGGACTTTTTGTCCAGTTACACTTAGTTTTTCTACGGTGAAATAATGTTTTTATGGTTTTCATCAATTGAAAAAGAATTTCATTGTATAATTTTTAAACACTCTCCTCTAAATTCAATTCGTTTTCCATTAGCTAACTGTTTAGTTTTGCTAAGCATTGCAGGTCATCTCTTTGACATACATTAAAATTAATCTATAACTAAATGCATATTTCTATTTTTAGCTAATAAACACTAGTCAACTAATATGAATGTTTTATAATTTTCTTTTTGAGTCTTTAACTCTCAGAGTTCTAAAATTCAGGGCTGAATTTCTAAAATTAGAAGTTCTGGAGCCCTATGGAAGACCGTCAGCAAACAGGAACAAGAGTAAATAAATAAATAAAGTGAATATTAAAATGATTAATAATTTAAAAATTAAATAGTTAAGTATTACCAAATTAGCTAATTACTATTTAATTAATATGTGTCGAATATTATTTAATTAATAATTATTATTTAATTAAATAAAATTATTTAATTATTATTAAAATAGTTAAACAATTAAAATTAAATTAAATGCAAAGAGATAAGTTAAAGTTTAATAAGTGATTTGTAATATAATTTTATTGCAAAAAATAAAGTTTTCGGGATCAAATTTCTACTGAAATTGTTGTTCATTTACATAAAAGAAGTGCCGGAGCCATCTCATTTAGGGCTTCAATGCGCTCCAGGTAGAATTATGATTTATCCCCAAAACTAAGAAGTACCAGATCCGGGCAACTTAAGCTCTGGTGGAATTTGATGTTTGAAGACGACTAGGTACTCTTCTGTAACCAGGACCGGATCCAGAAATGCATGTATGTATAGGTGTATGTGTTCATGTATGCACGTACATATTGTTGCGTGCGTACGTGTTTATAGTAGATTGAATATACAAGTCGGATAAAAAGTTAATAAAATTTATTCTAACCACAAGAAATATAGCAAAATGCTGGATTTTTTTTCCTCAAAGATATTCGTACAATATCACAATATCACGCAATATAATCAGTAGCTATATTTTAAACTACTTAAACATTAAGTAGAACGCAATACAAAGCACAGAAAAAGCTAATCCGATCGCACCGGGAATTTGCTACAATCAACATACAACAGTTATCTAAACAACAGCTGAGCTGACATGTTTCTGTCCGGCTTTTATAGCTTTTTAAATCAAACGCGCCAGACAGTTCCAGCAATTTCTGGAATGCAAAAAGAGTAGAATTACGGTCATAGCTAACACACTAGTCAATTACATTTATTAGAATTAAATATAAATTAAAAGAGATATTTATTTATTTAAATGTTAAATGCACGTGCTCTTGTATTTTTAATTTTCCGGCGTAGCTTCCTCTTAAAATTCATCACGCGTTGCATTGCACGGGGCAATAAAATAATTTAATTATAATTCTATTAAAATATCTAACAAAATACAAAATTTGTAATAATATGTGAGCACGAATGTATGTGTGTGTATACATATACACATATGTGCACATACATAACACATGCGCATACATTCATACATTTCTGAATTCGGTCCCAATAACAGAACAGAACCCAAATATATGTATGTATGGTTGGATGTGTGTGTTAATGTATCCAATTATATATGTACGAACGTCTGTTTGTCTGTTTACATACACACATATATGCACATACATACTCATGTGTATATATGTGTGTATGCGTCAGGAACATTGTGAGGTTCCTCAGATTGCACCTATTTTATTACATAGATGCTCCTCTATAATTAGAAGCATTGTGCAGCTCCTCACCTTGCACCTATTGCTTTAGATAGACGATCCTCTATAATTAGAACCATTGTGTAGCTCCTAACTTGCGTTTCAGTTGATGTTCATCATTTAGAGCAGTGAGAATGCGTCAGAAACATTGTGCAGCTCCTGAAATTGCACCTATTGTATTACATAAATGCGCCTCTATAATTAGAACCATTGTTCAGCTCCTCAACGTGCGCCTTATTTATTAGATAAACGCTCCTCTATAATTAGAAGCATTGTGAAGCTCCTCACCTTGCATCTATTGCGTTAGACGCTCCTATATAATTAGAACCATTGTGTAGCTCCTAACTTGCGTTTCAGTTGATGTTCATCATTTAGAGCAGTGAGAATGCGTCAGAAACTTTGTGCAGCTCCTGAAATTGCACCTATTGTATTACATAAATGCGCTTTTATAATTAGAATCCTTGTTCAGCTTCTCAACGTGCGCCTTATTTATTAGATAAACGCTCCTCTATAATTAGAAGCATTGTGAAGCTCCTCACTTTGCACCTATTGCTTTAGATAGACGCTCCTCTATAATTAGAACCATTGTGTAGCTCCTAACTTGCATTTCAGTTGATGTTCCTCATTTAGAGCAGTGAGAATGCGTCAGAAACTTTGTGCAGCTCCTGAAATTGCACCTATTGTATTACATAAATGCGCTTTTATAATTAGAACCATTGTGTAGCTCCTAACTTGCGTTTCAGTTGATGTTCATCATTTAGAGCAGTGAGAATGCGTCAGAAACATTGTGCAGCTCCTGAAATTGCACCTATTGTATTACATAAATGCGCTTTTATAATTAGAATCCTTGTTCAGCTTCTCAACGTGCGCCTTATTTATTAGATAAACGCTCCTCTATAATTAGAAGCATTGTGAAGCTCCTCACCTTGCATCTATTGCGTTAGACGCTCCTATATAATTAGAACCATTGTGTAGCTCCTAACTTGCGTTTCAGTTGATGTTCATCATTTAGAGCAGTGAGAATGCGTCAGAAACATTGTGCAGCTCCTGAAATTGCACCTATTGTATTACATAAATACGCCTCTATAATTAGAACCATTGTTCAGCTCCTCAACGTGCGCCTTATTTATTAGATAAACGCTCCTCTATAATTAGAAGCATTGTGAAGCTCCTCACCTTGCATCTATTGCGTTAGACGCTCCTATATAATTAGAACCATTGTGTAGCTCCTAACTTGCGTTTCAGTTGATGTTCATCATTTAGAGCAGTGAGAATGCGTCAGAAACTTTGTGCAGCTCCTGAAATTGCACCTATTGTATTACATAAATGCGCTTTTATAATTAGAATCCTTGTTCAGCTTCTCAACGTGCGCCTTATTTATTAGATAAACGCTCCTCTATAATTAGAAGCATTGTGAAGCTCCTCACCTTGCACCTATTGCTTTAGATAGACGCTCCTCTATAATTAGAACCATTGTGTAGCTCCTAACTTGCATTTCAGTTGATGTTCCTCATTTAGAGCAGTGAGAATGCGTCAGAAACTTTGTGCAGCTCCTGAAATTGCACCTATTGTATTACATAAATGCGCTTTTATAATTAGAACCATTGTGTAGCTCCTAACTTGCGTTTCAGTTGATGTTCATCATTTAGAGCAGTGAGAATGCGTCAGAAACTTTGTGCAGCTCCTGAAATTACACCTATTGTATTACATAAATGCGCCTCTGTAATTAGAAAAATTGTGCAGCTCCTCAACAAGGCCCTAATGTATAATATAGACGCTCCTGTGTAATTAAAAGCATCGTGTAGCACCTCAACTCCGGTCCCGGTAACAGAAGAGTACCGACGACTGTTCTACTGTAAAACCTCTTTTCCTCTTAATTTAATTCCTTACGGCGGTTTATGAATACGAACCAGTTTCCCTTAGAAAGTCCTCCACTTAGGCATCCCTTCCCTTAGGCAGATAGCCCTCAAGACATAATAACATACACCATATCGTATGGCAGTTTATTGTCTAATTGTTTTTCACCTGTTTCGAAGATCACCTAAGTATTCTTTATAATGCTTCAAGCATAAAATGCCGCCCATAAAAACGTGCTACCCGCGGTAGACTACTGCTTGATACAAAAATCACAGTTTTTTTAATACCAAATATTTGTTCATGTAAATATGAAATCGGATTTACATTACTAAAATACCATTTAAAGCAATTCTTGAAAATATTTTCGCCACCCAACATAATCAAACAATTGAGAACGAAAGAGGATATGGTGGAACCCTCCTTCGAAAGCATCTCGTTTGGCAGGGGGTGGGTCACAAGTACACTTAATCAATTGGGTAGGCTAAAGGAGTCGTCTGGCTACCTTCTTCCGGTATGTGGTTTTTGAGGATGTTAGAAAGTTCGGCGACCTTAGAGGACAAGGTCAAGCAGGTCATCTGACCGCCAACCAGCCTTTGAAAGAGGGCACGCTTATTTCTTTGAGACGTGTTATGAGGATTTTCTTCAGAAACGGAACATGTAAGCAATTAATGTGTGAAATCATTTAACACATGAATAATTAAAGAGAAACATTGCTTAAGAGATAGTAGACATTCAGAATGTGTTTTGTGTAATTATTGTCATGCAAATTAAAATTTTACGCGAGTATGCTTTTAGCATAAATATATCTAAAAAAATTCCTCTAAAGATAATTCGAAGCAGCTGCAGCTTTAATTTTCCCCTCAAATGAATTCTTCTTAATTTTAAATTTCTACATATTTTTTAATTTTTTATATATTTTTTAAAATTTTACTTTATTTTTACTGAAAAATACATCACGCGCATATTGCAGAGGAGGACTACATTATTCAAAATTTGATTTCTCTAGGTACCATTGATTTTTCACAATGCGAGGAACATACATACATTCTTCATGATTTAATGATACAGTGTTCCAATATTTGGTGACAACAGTTTGAAAAGTGGAACGCCATTTTATAGTAGACGACGCAAAGTGGGAAAACGAAATTAGTAGCCCTTCTGGACAAATTGCCCCTTTGGGCTAAAAATGTAAACATATGTAGAGATTAAGTAGTAATATCATAACTTTTAATGTACTAATCAAATACAGTCAAATAAAATACCATAAACATTTCATAATGAAAATAAAGAGGGTGTTTACACATTTCTAGAATGATTTAATAGCCATCTGAGTTAAGGTTAAAATATAATATTTTCTAAATGTTCGATCTGTTTCTCTGGACTATAAGTCTGTTTTGTGATTTTCATGATAGAAGAGCCATTTCATCAAATTTCCAAAGTTACTAACTTCCGTTCCTCTTACTTTCCAGAGTGCATCAGTCGTGGTGGGTTTGCGCTAAGAAAGAGCTCTTTCCAAGAGATCAAAGGTACAATAACCCATAAGTGAAACGTCAGGGGATTTCGCAAGAATATACAGACAGAGAAGTATAGACGTTCATTTCTGTTAAGTACAAACGTTCATTTTCCGTTACGTAAACACAGAGGAGGGGTCTCTCAGACCGCGCTCTATTTTATGCATTTTAAAAATAATGTACTATTGTTATTATATAAGCATTAATACACTTTGCTTGTTATATTGAAGTAATTGATTCTTTTTTAAAACTCCAATTAAAAATTAATTTTTAAATCACACATGGAAAAGTACAAAACACATAATCAAATAAATAAAATAAACACTACTTACTTGAAAATGCGTATAAACTAAAATATTTAATACATTTTCTATCTACAGAAACTGGATTATATAAAATAATGCAAAGAAGGATAATGTTCAAAGAATACTAAAAAAACTGCAACTCATTATTTTAAGCATTTTCTACATGATTTTTGTAAATTCTCTTGGCACATTCATTACATATCGGAATTTTACAGCTGAAACATAGATAGGCAACCCACCAGCGGCCGAGCGGTAAAATCGCTGAACACTGGTAGTTCGGTCCGAGGTTCGAATTCCGCGAACAGGCTGGCTGCATGGGCGTTTTCGTGGTTTTCCCCTGTGTAATGCATATATGAGCGAACAGGCTGGCCCTGTGTAATGTGTATTTCGTGGTTTTCCCCTGTGTAATGTGTGTATTTTCCCTGTGTAATGTCTTCCCTTAGAAAGTCTCCCACAAAGACATCGCTCCCCTTAGGCAGATAGCCCTAGTGGGATTTGCCGTATTCTCAACACACATAGATAGACAGTTTTTTTCTCAGTCTAGGGGGACAAAGAGAACATGTTTTACGCCTTTTAAGGGTATCAGTTACTCCTGGGCTAGATTCTCGCTTAACAGTTGGCTTTTGAAGCCTTGTTCCATATGCGGTTTCACTAATTCTGATGACAACTCCATCAAGAAATCAGTTTTTTCCAATCTGGCACACTCTCTTAATGACTGATGCATTAATTAACGTGCATCAATTCCAATTACATCAAGCAACCTAAAGAATATGGCCCATTGGCCATTTCACTGTTCTTCGGCTTGTAGAATGTTTAGAACAATGGTGCCCAACCTTTGGCCTCTCGCGAGAACTTTTTTGCCTATTGCGAGGACATTTTTGCCTATTGCGAGCACATTTCCAAAACATCAACATTTTTCTTAAACATATTTCCAATCTTACGTGATACATCTGAAATACCAATTTCGGCAAATGGGTTTGAGATGAAAAATAATATTGGTTTAACTTAATGGAAATCAGAGAAGTGGAGTTCAAAATCATTTTTCAGTGCATTTAGGTTTTTCGAGTATTTCTCTGTTTCAATTGCCTTGTGGTTATTAATATGGCTTGATAAATTCTGCAAATGGGTGAAATTTTTTTCTTTCCTCTCATTTATCCACAAATTTAACTTTATCTGAAATGCAGTTGCAGTCCCAGTCGATTGAAAAAGGGTTTTATTTTCTTTTCCCTGGAGATCTTCGTTCAGTCTGTTCAGTTTGGCTGTTATATCCGTCAGAAAATACAGATAGGATAACCAATTATTATCGTCCAATTCTTTATAACTTTCGTTTCCGGATTCCCAAAACTGCTTTACTGGTGAAAGAAATTCTACAAATCGTTGAAGTACTTTTCTAACATCTAACATCTATCTATCTATCTACCATCGGAATGAAGCTATAAGATTCCATGTTTGCTATCGACTTCATAAGTCAGCAATCAATTATTTTACAACGTCTTGCAAGATATCTCTTATGACTATAAATGCTTACCATATTTTAACAATTAAGAAATATATATGAATGGTTATTTTAAAAATATTTTTTGTTCATATTACTTAATCGGGCTGGCGAGCACATACAGAACGATCGGCGATGACACTTGTGCAAAAATTATGTATTGACTTGTGCTCGCGAGCACAAGGTTGGACATCGCTGACCTAGAGCCACATCCAATTTTGAATAACTCCAACCGAATATATGCGCTTGAAAGCCCGAATTTTGAATTTGCTTTATTACCTATTTCAAATTTTGTAAAACTTCTACGAATTTTTGGTTAAGAAACTTGACGATTTCAAAGCGAACTGGAAGTTGATCTGTCAGCACTATCTTCAGAGCAGATGTTTTTATTTTATTCAGCTTATAATTAATTCCTTACTAAATGTAGTATTTCATCTCGATGTATTCCGTCTTTGATATGATTTAAATCAATTGCTCGTCATTATAAATATCACAAGTACACATCAAATAGTTTTCTGGTTGCAATTTTCTAATTTCGACTATGCGTAATGTATGCTTTACGCATGCGCGCGTTAAAAGAAATGTTTAATAAAATAAACAAATAAATATTAAGCTTTTTTTTTGTAAATTTTGATACCCTTTAGATCATAATTGCTCTTTATTTCATAAATTACGATTTCATATTTTTAATGTTATAATTTCTGCATGCCATCATACTAGATTTAAACTGATGATCTACAATCCGGAAAAATCGATAATCCGGAATCGCCGAAGTCCCGACGAGTCCGGATTAAAGACTTTTGACTGTACCATGCATTTAATAACGTTTTTGAATGCTATAATAGAAATATTTCTCTTCAGAAGCAAAAAAAACGTATCCTTCAATCCACGACTTGTTTACTGTGCCAGTTTGAAAGAGGATTAAACTTTAAAATGTATCGAACGATATTTCTTACTTTAAATAATAAGTTGTTATCAGAAATTTGTATTTCCAAACATATGCTTTTCTTTCTTTCTTTTTTTTTTTTTTTTTTTTTTTAGCTCAAAGGGGCAATTTGCCGAGAAGGGTTAATCTTGTTTGGGCATTTTGCGTTGATTCACTAAAAACGGCGTTTCACGTTTCAAATTGTCTAGAGAAATCAAATTTTGAATAACGTAGTCCTCCACTGGAATATGGGCATCTGAAAGCCTAAATTTGGAATTTCTTTTATTACATATTTCATATTTTGTAAAACTTTAACGAATGGTTGATTAACAAACTCAACGATTTCAAAGCAAGCAATAGCACCACTGCACGGGAAAGAAAAAAAAAAAAAAAACTTTTATCTCCAACACGCCAGACTGTGTATGGGAAATTCTAAAGATATGCTGTTTTTAAATTATTTTGAGATATTTCTGTTGAACTGAATTTTATGGTTTCGAAGAAGGGCGAAGAACATGCTATTCAATAAATAAAGGTGTTTGAAATTAAATCAATTTCTTAACTTATTTTAATAACTTCGGTCAAATGTAAATATATTTCGCAGAAAAAAACCTTTTTAATTAACAACGGAACTATTTATTTATCATTCTAAACATATTAATAAGACCACACTGTGCGTTATCAGGCTCAAAGCATATGTAAACAAAAAATCACTGTTGCCACAAAAATCTACATTATAATGAAAATATTAAATTATAGTGTATTATTAACTGAGTTCCTGCACGTTCCTGAACAATAAATTATAGTGTATTAACTGAGTTCGTGCACGTTCCTGAACAAAAGATAACACACAAACAAATAAACAATAAACAATTAAACAAATAAAATAATCACTGTTGCCACAAAAATCTACATTATAATGAAAATATTAAATTATAGTGTATTAACTGACTTCGTGCACGTTCCTGAACAAAAGATAACACACAAACCAATAAAGGTAACACACAATAAATAAATGTAACGACTTTTCGATCTAAATGGAGCAATTAATTTGGGATGGTGAGAGTAACACAAAATGGAAATCGTAAAATATCAAGTGAGTGCTTCTCATCAATGAATCGGAAAAGGGCAGAACAATTTATTACATAAATTTTATATTATTAAATTATTTTATTTAATCAATTAAATATTTTATAATACTAAATTATTTTATTTAATCAAATCATTTTATTAAATTTATCATATTAAAACTGAATATATCCGAGAAAATTTTACATATATTTCGATTCTTTCCTAAAGAAATATATAATATTAGGTTAATTGCCTTTTATCAAAATAATCATTTAGCTCTGATAACTCTCGAATATGTCTCTGAAGATAATATTTAACTAATGAGACGGGAGCTTACAAGGGTTGCACACAGCAACAAGTCATAAATTTATACTTTCTGCTTTACTTCAAGCATTGTGCTTCGGTTGTGTAGATTATAGAACTTTGGAGAATAGACATCGATTTAAAAACGAAAATATATCTTTAAAAACATGATCAAATCTTCTATTTATTAATAAAAAAATTATTATCTAATTCTTATCCACCAGGTTGTTCTTGCTTAAAAATGATTTAGAAGCTTTAAATACTTACGGGGTCCATTTTAGGGCCCGTCCTGTATTTATTTTATGTTCATGACTTCCCTAGGGCTCACATTGGCAGAAATTACTTTGTTGGGTGCTATGCGGACGATACGGCATTAGCCGTAAAGTTCGCAAACGCACACCATGCAATCAAGAAATTACAGGAGCTTCTACCAGTGGTAGAAAAGTGGTGTACGACTTGGAGAATTGCTATTAATGCCAGCAAGTCGCAATTATTATTGATAAGGAGGAAAAATACACAGTTGACTATTAATAGCAAGCTCTTCTTATTCTCTGAAGAGATTTCTAGAGTTAGTAAGGTGAAATATTTAGGAGTAATGCTAAATGAAAGATTAAAATGGGGAGACCATATAACAGAGGTCAGAAGAAAAATTTTCACTGTTGTAAATAGTCTCATCCCTATATTGGGTAATTATTCTAGCTTAGACCTCAGGAAGAAGAGGCTAGTTTATATCACGGCAATTAGGCCATTGATGACTTATGCGTCGCCGGCCTGGTGCACGGCTACCAAGGAGGATATAAAAAGACTTCAAATCATGCAAAACAAAGTCTTAAGGCTTATCACCCATGCTCACTTTTTTGTGAGCAATGCTACACTGCACTGTGATTTAAAACTGGACACTCTAGAAGAGCACCTGAATAAGATCAACAGGAAATTCTTCACGAAAGCTCTGAACTGTGACCATATGAGAAATTTTGATATCTTTACCTACGAAATATTGAATGAGGACGCCAAACTGCGCCCACTTGCGGCCCACCTTATCAGGGACCCGAACTTTCCCACCTAGTGCCCACCTGTAAACAATGTACCCAATGTGTTTATTAGCATTCTTAATTTTGTATCTTACTCATTTATTGTACTTCACATTCTACACTCATTTTATGACTCCCACTTAGTCACGCCTTTACCGGGCTGGTTACTTGCTAGTGAGCTCTTGCGTTTCTGGTCTTCCTATTCTTTATCCGTCTTTCTCCTCCTTACTGCGGACATTATGTGAAGATAGTTCTATGTTATTGTGCCCATCCGGCATAAATTTGATTGAGCCAGATAAACTACTGATCTCAGTGGTATTCTGGCTATAAGTTATCAGTCAGTCAGTCAGAGGAAAATTGCTAAATCTCTAAGAAATAGCAGACCAAATCAAACTCATGCAATTCATCACATGGGAATCTCCTATCAATCTGAGGACGAGATTGCTAATATAATGGCTAATGAATTAGAGAAAATATTTCAACCTCACCCGCCTGAGAATAACTGCCAAGAAGAAGAAGTTAATTTTACCATTGACAGTATTAACAATTATCCTATAACAAATTTCATTCCCTTTACTTCACCAAGAGAAGTGTAAGAGAAATTATTCACAAACTCAAGCCAAGGAAAGCCAAAGGCTATGATCAGATTAGCAATGAAGCACTTAAAGCTCTTCCTAGACGTTGTATTACTAACATAGTCAATATTTTTAATGCCTGCATCCGAAATAATTATTTCCCTCAGCAATGGAAACACTCCATAATAGTCAATATCTTAAAACCAAAGAAAGATCCTAAACTCGTCACTTCCTACAGACCTATAAGTCTTTTACCTTCATTAGGAAAAGTATTTGAGAAAATCCTCTGCTCAAGGCTCACTAACCATCTCGAAAGACTCAATTTAATAGATGATCTGCAATTCGGCTTCCGCAGTGGACATTGCACAACTCATCAAATTCTCGATTTGGTGGAATTTGTTTCGCAAGCCTTTACTAAGAAAAACGGGGTGGCTGCATGCTATCTCGATTTCGAAAAGGCCTTTGATAGAGTGTGGCATGCAGGCCTCCTGCATAAATTGAATAATTTTATGCTTCCAAACAGTTTCGTAAAACTCATTAGTTCCTATCTGAAAAACAGGACTTTTCAAGTTCGCTGCGGTGACGCTTTATCTGTCAGAAAAAAAAATTCATAGCGGTGTGCCGCAAGGATCCGTTCTTTCCCCCCGGCTCTATAATGTTTATATCAATGACTTCCCACACCCATTCAACACGAAAATACTCAAATATGCTGACGACACTGTAGTACTGACTGAATCCAGAAGTCACCAGCTCGCTCTAAGTAATTTACAAATGCATCTCAATATGATCAATCACTGGTGCAAGACTTGGAAAATTAAGCTCAACGCCTCTAAATGTTGTATTGTGCTCTATCGGAGATACAAAACAAGATTAAGAGTTAATACTGATATCTACTTAGATAGAACTCTAATCCCTGTAGCTAATTCCTATAAATATTTAGGTGTTTACATAGATAAATCTCTCAACTTCAAAGATCATATTTCTTATATCTTAAACAAAGCAAATGCAGCCGACATGGCAATTTATCCTATTATCGGCAAAAAATCGATGCTCAGTCTAAAAATAAAGAAAATGCTTTACATATCTCTAATTCGACCGATCATGCTATATGCAGTGCCGGCATGGGCAATCGCCAATAAAACTGAGCGGAAAAAATTGGATATACTTCAAAATAAAATTCTACGTAGCATTGTGAATGCACCTTGGTACTTGAGAAACTCTATCATTCATAACGACCTGGATATTCCATCTGTGCATAACTTTATACTCATGATAGCTCACAACTTCGAGAAGATGAAGCATAGTCAGTATAACGCAATTAAACAAATGTTGGATTATGATCCAACCATTGAATATACTGTCAAACGCCCAAGGATAATTCATCACAATTCGTTATGGTGGTAACTTGTAAAATTTAATTTTAAAATTTACTTGAACTCTAATTGGACTCTATCCTATTATTTGTGTTGCATCTTATACTTATGTTAATCAAGAAAATTTTTTATTCAAGATTTTTATGTTACTATTTCATTTTTTAAAATTATTTTGTATGAATTTTTACTTTATCGTATGATTCTACGAACTTTTGAACTTTTTACGGCCTATCTAACTACTGCATACTTCTGAAGGACTTTGAACTCTTATGCCATTCACAGCTTCAAACTGTCTTCGCGCCATTTTCATGATGTCTCACTATTGCTTATCCTGCACTCTTACTAGCTATATTGAGCTCACCACCTGCATTTGCCATACAACTCACTGAACCTGCCTACATGCTTCAATTTAATGCCATTGCTTACCACTGCACAATTTTTATGATGAACGCCTACTTTCGTAAGTATTAAGATATGCCTGCTTACGCAGCAGAATTTTCTTCGCCCACGGGTGTTTGTACTTCCCTAGTACCATTTATTTGAAAATATCTTTGCCTAGTGCACTTTAATGCGATCTACTGGCAAAAACTCTTTAGTAGTTAATGACCAGAAAAAAGTACGTCATAAGGTTGTCAATTCATTGATGCGAGTTTTCCGCTTTTGTTTTAAAAGAAGCTGCTGTGCTATTTTTAGGCAAAGCGGTGGTTATTTGTATATGGTTTTGATCACAGTTTTATGTATTCAGCTCTGTATTTTTATTGTAGCTCTGTATTTTAACGTAATTCTAAATTATTATTATGCGTGACAACAATACACCATTTAGACTTTTCCCGACGGCCGAGTATAAATGTCCGGAACTCCATGTCCGTCCACTGGGATCTCCGTACAGTTCTTGTCGGTTGTAGGATTAGGAATTTTAGAGCTTGAACCGCGAAGAAACGTTTACGATAACCTGGAAAGGGCCCTCATTTTCTGGATCCCGTTGATGTTGTGTGGAGAAATTATCTGTATATAAAATCCACATTATACGTTTGCGAACTCCTATTTCTTTTCCACGAAACAATTTTTTGAGGGAGAAATATGCTCCCTCTGTCCCAAATTAGTTGCTACATTTGAATACTTCTGTACTGATGATTTCGTTTGAACATTTTAAAGAAATTTCAGGGTGCTATGTTATCAATCAACAACATTTACTTATCAAGCATTCTCTCCTTAAATCAATACCAAATTAGTTTCAAAAATCCATAGCACGTCCCATTTTGTAAGGACTTTTCCACCAGTAATCACAAATGACTGTCTTTTAGCTAATGAATTGTGAATTCAGTTATCTTTCTCGTTGTGAAGAATACCGCAAGAAGTTTGAAAAGAACCCCAAATAAGCCCGCAGTATTCACAAGGAAAGATGAGGACTTTTCACAACTTGCTCCTGTAACGGAAAAGGAAAAGAAAAAACTGACGGAACCGCAGTTCAGCGATAAATTGAAGACAAGAACGCGGAGCAATATTCCGAAAGAAATTAACGAAGCTATGTCATGGCTAAAAGATGAGAAAATTAGAGACTTTCTCGGCAATATTATTGAACATCTGGGGAGCATACGAAAAGCCAAATCAACGGCAGAGAAATTGTCAGCCGGTTTTAAAGTAGCAATGTATATGCTAAAATTCCCAGAAACAGAAAACTAATGATTGATTTTCACGCGAAGCGATGGATACCAAGACTTTATTTCATTTTCCAAAATTCCAAATATTTTCCACTTACAGGTGTTTCTGTATCTGTGTCCTGATCCTCGTTGATTGGTATTCGGCTCTAAAAAGGGCCCTTACCAATACATATTTATCATTCCCTGATAAGGGTATCGAATTATTAACGATATCCATCAAAAGATGGTAGAACCAAGTGCATATTCTGATGCTTGTGGCGCCATCCTTTGTCAGTGTTGATAAGCATAAGTATGATTGGATTGGATTGGATTATTTAATTATGGCAAAGCACTTGAGAGCTATCTGCCTAAAGGGAGGGATGCCTTCGTGGAGGAATTTCTAAGGGAAACCCATGCAGCCAGCCCGTTCGCCGGATTCGAACCTCAGACCGAGCTACCAGTGTTCAGCGTCTTTACCGCTCGGCCGCTGGTGGGCCCATGTTTCTGAAGGCATGTAGAAATGGCATGAAAATTTTGAGTAGATGATGCATGAATCAGATAGAGAGTAGTAGCATGAGTCAGATAAGCATAATGGATAAAAAGCAATTATTTTTGAAGAAAATGGCATGTGGATGGTGATAGACGTTGGCATAACGGGACTGCGGATGAGCGTGGCTTCGCTGTCTGAAGATCGTAGCTAAATGAACGAGAGGGGCGGTCGCTGTTTTCATAACTGACTGATAACTTATAGCCAGAATACCACTGAGATCAGTAGTTTATCTGGCTCAATCAAATTTATGCCGGATGGGACTACAATCTCAAATCCCAAACAGATCCTTTTGATCTTTGCCGCCTGGTAAAGTCCACTTGAAACAGCGGGTGTGGAAGATTGAGCGTGGCGAGGGGGAACCTCCAGAAAGTGTGGTATTCATTCTTGCTCTTAACTGTTGCGGTGTGCGCTTCAAAACTAAAGCACTTTTGCTCTGCTTATTTTTGTAGCTCATATTTAATATTTTAAAATATTCTTTTATCTGTTATTTAAAATTTTACACGTTTCTTTTCAGAGTTTACGAGTTATTTTTTTCAGGTTTGACAAGTAAATTTTTTTTCAGGTTTTCCTTTCAGATTTTGCGGTGTGCGCTTCAAGTAAAGCATTTTTTCTCTGCTTATTTTTGCAGCTCTTATTTAATATTTTACAATATTCTTTTAGCTGTTATTTAAAATTTTACAATATTCTTTTCAGAGTTTCGAGTTATTTTTTTTTTCAGGTTTGACAAGTTAATTTTTTTTTTAGGTTTCCTTTCAGATTTTACAAGTTATTATTTTTTTCAAATTTACAAGTTATTTACAATATCTTTTGCTTATCTGTGAGCTAATTTAAGATTTTACAATATTCTTTTCAGGTTTTACGAGTAAATTTTTTCAGGTTTTACTTTCAGATTTTGCAAGTTAATTTTCTGTTTATTAAGGTGCTTAACTTGATTATTATTTCAGAAGTAATAAGGCATATATATTCAGCACTGTTTTTATCCTTAATTAATTACTGGGCGTTATTAAAGTTTGATTTTTTACTTTTTGGGTAACAAACATTTCCATTAATTACCTTTTTTTCTATGTAAAAACTCTGGTTTGGGAATACTTACTTCGAGTACCAATTTTTATTTTTCATAGGTACAGAAGAAACTGAAAAGTAATTTTTTTTTTTTTTTTTTTTTTTTGTTTCTTTGCAAAACTGTTTCCTATGCTTGGGTGATTTTAAATACAGCGTTATTGATATATATTTCCGTACAATAATTTTGGTTTTTTGTTGTGAATATTATGCGCTAAGTTATACAGCTGCTATTTACAGCATATTTATATATACACACCATGATAATGACTCTGTGTATTGACGTAGTTTAAAAATCATCTAAATATTACTGTTTTTTTTTTTTGTTTCTTTGCAAAACTGTTTCTTATGCTTGGGTGATTTTAAATACAGCGTTATTGATATATATTTCCGTACAATAATTTTGGTTTTTTGTTGTGAATATTATGCGCTAAGTTATACAGCTGCTATTTACAGCATATTTATATATACACACCATGATAATGACTCTGTGTATTGACGTAATTTAAAAATCATCTAAATATTACTGTTTTTTTTTTTGTTTTTTTGTTTTGTTACTTTGCAAAACTGTTTCTTATGCTTGGGTGATTTTAAATACAGCGTTATTGATATATATTTCCGTACAATAATTTTGGGTTTTTGTTGTGAATATTTTGCGCTAAGTTATACAGCTGCTATTTACAGCATATTTATATATACACACCATGATAATGACTCTGTGTATTGACGTAATTTAAAAATCATCTAAATATTACTGTTCTTTTTTTTTTTTTTTTTTTGTTTCTTTGCAAAACTGTTTCTTATGCTTGGGTGATTTTAAATACAGCGTTATTGATATATATTTCCGTACAATAATTTTGGTTTTTTGTTGTGAATATTATGCGCTAAGTTATACAGCTGCTATTTACAGCATATTTATATATACACACCATGATAATGACTCTGTGTATTGACGTAATTTAAAAATCATCTAAATATTACTGGTTTTTTTTTTTTTTTTTTTTGTTTCTTTGCAAAACTGTTTCTTATGCTTGGGTGATTTTAAATACAGCGTTATTGATATATATTTCCGTACAATAATTTTGTTTTTTTGTTGTGAATATTATGCGCTAAGTTATACAGCTGCTATTTACAGCATATTTATATATACACACCATGATAATGACTCTGTGTATTGACGTAATTTAAAAATCATCTAAATATTACTGTTTTTTTTTTCTTTGCAAAACTGTTTTTTATGCTTGGGTGATTTTAAATACAGCGTTATTGATATATATTTGCGTACAATAATTTTGGTTTTTTGTTGTGAATATTATGTGCTAAGTTATACAGCTGCTATTTACAGCATATTTATATATACACACCATGATAATGACTCTGTGTATTGACGTAATTTAAAAATCATCTAAATATTACTGTTTTTTTTTTTTTTTTGTTTTGTTTCTTTGCAAAACTGTTTCTTATGCTTGGGTGATTTTAAATACAGCGTTATTGATATATATTTCCGTACAATAATTTTGGTTTTTTGTTGTGAATATTATGCGCTAAGTTATACAGCTGCTATTTACAGCATATTTATATATACACACCATGATAATGACTCTGTGTATTGACGTAATTTAAAAATCATCTAAATATTACTGTTTTTTTTTTGTTGTTTTTTGTTTCTTTGCAAAACTGTTTCTTATGCTTAGGTGATTTTAAATACAGCGTTATTGATATATATTTCCGTACAATAATTTTGGTTTTTTGTTGTGAATGTTATGCGCTAAGTTATACAGCTGCTATTTACAGCATATTTATATATACACACCATGATAATGACTCTGTGTATTGAAGTAATTTAAAAATCATCTAAATATTACTGTTTTTTTTTTTTTTTTTTTTGTTTCTTTGCAAAACTGTTTCTTATGCTTTGGTGATTTTAAATACAGCGTTATTGATATATATTTCCCTACAATAATTTTGGTTTTTTGTTGTGAATATTATGCGCTAAGTTATACAGCTGCTATTTACGGCATATTTATATATACACACCATGATAATGACTCTGTGTATTGACGTAATTTAAAAATCATCTAAATATTACTGTTTTTTTTTTGTTTCTTTGCAAAAGTGTTTCTTATGCTTGGGTGATTTTAAATACAGCGTTATTGATATATATTTCCGTACAATAATTTTGGTTTTTTGTTGTGAATATTATGCGCTAAGTTATACAGCTGCTATTTACAGCATATTTATATATACACACCATGATAATGACTCTGTGTATTGACGTAATTTAAAAATCATCTAAATATTACTGTTTTTTTTTCTTTGCAAAACTGTTTCTTATGCTTGGGTGATTTTAAATACAGCGTTATTGATATATATTTCCGTACAATAATTTTGGTTTTTTGTTGTGAATATTATGCGCTAAGTTATACAGCTGCTATTTACAGCATATTTATATATACACACCATGATAATGACTCTGTGTATTGACGTAATTTAAAAATCATCTAAATATTACTGTTTTTTTTGTTTTTTTTTTGTTTTGTTTCTTTGCAAAACTGTTTCTTATGCATGGGTGATTTTAAATACAGCGTTATTGATATATATTTCCGTACAATAATTTTGGTTTTTTGTTGTGAATATTATGCGCTAAGTTATACAGCTGCTATTTACAGCATATTTATATATACACACCATGATAATGACTCTGTGTATTGACGTAATTTAAAAATCATCTAAATATTACTGTTTTTTTTGTTTGTTTTTTTTCTTTTGTTTCTTTGCATAACTGTTTCTTATGCATGGGTGATTTTAAATACAGCGTTATTGATATATATTTCCGTACAATAATTTTGGTTTTTTGTTGTGAATATTATGCGCTAAGTTATACAGCTGCTATTTACAGCATATTTATATATACACACCATGATAATGACTCTGTGTATTGACGTAATTTAAAAATCATCTAAATATTACTTTTTTTTTTTTTTTTGTTTCTTTGCAAAACTGTTTCTTATGCTTTGGTGATTTTAAATACAGCGTTATTGATATATATTTCCGTACAATAATTTTGGTTTTTTGTTGTAAATATTATGCGCTAAGTTATACAGCTGCTATTTACAGCATATTTATATATACACACCATGATAATGACTCTGTGTATTGACGTAATTTAAAAATCATCTAAATATTACTGTTTTTTTTTTCTTTGCAAAACTGTTTCTTATGCTTGGGTGATTTTAAATACAGCGTTATTGATATATATTTCCGTACAATAATTTTGGTTTTTTGTTGTGAATATTATGCGCTAAGTTATACAGCTGCTATTTACAGCATATTTATATATACACACCATGATAATGACTCTGTGTATTGACGTAATTTAAAAATCATCTAAATATTACTGTTTTTTTTTTTGTTTTGTTTCTTTGCAAAACTGTTTGTTATGCATGGGTGATTTTAAATACAGCGTTATTGATATATATTTCCGTACAATAATTTTGGTTTTTTGTTGTGAATATTATGCGCTAAGTTATACAGCTGCTATTTACAGCATATTTATATATACACACCATGATAATGACTCTGTGTATTGACGTAATTTAAAAATCATCTAAATATTACTGTTTTTTTTTGTTTTGTTTCTTTGCAAAACTGTTTCTTATGCTTGGGTGATTTTAAATACAGCGTTATTGATATATAGTTCCGTACAATAATTTTGGTTTTTTGTTGTGAATATTATGCGCTAAGTTATACAGCTGCTATTTACAGCATATTTATATATACACACCATGATAATGACTCTGTGTATTGACGTAATTTAAAAATCATCTAAATATTACTGTTTTTTTTTTGTTTCTTTGCAAAACTGTTTCTTATGCTTTGGTGATTTTAAATACAGCGTTATTGATATATATTTCCGTACAATAATTTTGGTTTTTTGTTGTGAATATTATGCGCTAAGTTATACAGCTGCTATTTACAGCATATTTATATATACACACCATGATAATGACTCTGTGTATTGACGTAATTTAAAAATCATCTAAATATTACTGTTTTTTTTCTTTGCAAAACTGTTTTTTATGATTGGGTGATTTTAAATACAGCGTTATTGATATATATTTCCGTACAATAATTTTGGTTTTTTGTTGTGAATATTATGCGCTAATTTATACAGCTGCTATTTACAGCATATTTATATATACACACCATGATAATGACTCTGTGTATTGACGTAATTTAAAAATCATCTAAATATTACTGTTTTTTTTTTTTTTTCTTTGCAAAACTGTTTCTTATGCTTGGGTGATTTTAAATACAGCGTTATTGATATATATTTCCGTACAATAATTTTGGTTTTTTGTTGTGAATATTATGCGCTAAGTTATACAGCTGCTTTTTACAGCATATTTATATATACACACCATGATAATGACTCTGTGTATTGACGTAATTTAAAAATCATCTAAATATTACTGTTTTTTTTTGTTTGTTTTTTTTGTTTTGTTTCTTTGCAAAACTGTTTCTTATGCATGGGTGATTTTAAATACAGCGTTATTGATATATATTTCCGTACAATAATTTTGGTTTTTTGTTGTGAATATTATGCGCTAAGTTATACAGCTGCTATTTACAGCATATTTATATATACACACCATGATAATGACTCTGTGTATTGACGTAATTTAAAAATCATCTAAATATTACTGTTTTTTTTTTTTTTGTTTCTTTGCAAAAGTGTTTCTTATGCTTGGGTCATTTTAAATACAGCGTTATTGATATATATTTCCGTACAATAATTTTGGTTTTTTGTTGTGAATATTATGCGCTAAGTTATACAGCTGCTATTTACAGCATATTTATATATACACACCATAATAATGACTCTGTGTATTGACGTAATTTAAAAATCATCTAAATATTACTGTTTTTTTTTATTTTTTTTTTATTTCTTTGCAAAACTGTTTCTTATGCTTGGGTGATTTTAAATACAGCGTTATTGATATATATTTCCGTACAATAATTTTGGTTTTTTGTTGTGAATATTATGCGCTAAGTTATACAGCTGCTTTTTAAAGCATATTTATATATACACACCATGATAATGACTCTGTGTATTGACGTAATTTAAAAATCATCTAAATATTACTGTTTTTTTTTTCTTTGCAAAACTGTTTCTTATGCTTGGGTGATTTTAAATACAGCGTTATTGATATATATTTCCGTACAATAATTTTGGTTTTTTGTTGTGAATATTATGCGCTAAGTTATACAGCTGCTATTTACAGCATATTTATATATACACACCATGATAATGACTCTGTGTATTGACGTAATTTAAAAATCATCTAAATATTACTGTTTTTTTTTTTTTTTTTTTGTTTCTTTGCAAAACTGTTTCCTATGCTTAGGTGATTTTAAATACAGCGTTATTGATATATATTTCCGTACAATAATTTTGGTTTTTTGTTGTGAATATTATGCGCTAAGTTATACAGCTGCTTTTTACAGCATATTTATATATACACACCATGATAATGACTCTGTGTATTGACGTAATTTAAAAATCATCTAAATATTACTGTTTTTTTTTTTTTGTTTTGTTTCTTTGCAAAACTGTTTCTTATGCATGGGTGATTTTAAATACAGCGTTATTGATATATATTTCCGTACAATAATTTTGGTTTTTTGTTGTGAATATTATGCGCTAAGTTATACAGCTGCTATTTACAGCATATTTATATATACACACCATGATAATGACTCTGTGTATTGACGTAATTTAAAAATCATCTAAATATTACTGTTTTTTTTTGTTTGTTTTTTTTCTTTTGTTTCTTTGCATAACTGTTTCTTATGCATGGGTGATTTTAAATACAGCGTTATTGATATATATTTCCGTACAATAATTTTGGTTTTTTGTTGTGAATATTATGCGCTAAGTTATACAGCTGCTATTTACAGCATATTTATATATACACACCATGATAATGACTCTGTGTATTGACGTAATTTAAAAATCATCTAAATATTACTTTTTTTTTTTTTTTGTTTCTTTGCAAAACTGTTTCTTATGCTTTGGTGATTTTAAATACAGCGTTATTGATATATATTTCCGTACAATAATTTTGGTTTTTTGTTGTAAATATTATGCGCTAAGTTATACAGCTGCTATTTACAGCATATTTATATATACACACCATGATAATGACTCTGTGTATTGACGTAATTTAAAAATCATCTAAATATTACTGTTTTTTTTTTCTTTGCAAAACTGTTTCTTATGCTTGGGTGATTTTAAATACAGCGTTATTGATATATATTTCCGTACAATAATTTTGGTTTTTTGTTGTGAATATTATGCGCTAAGTTATACAGCTGCTATTTACAGCATATTTATATATACACACCATGATAATGACTCTGTGTATTGACGTAATTTAAAAATCATCTAAATATTACTGTTTTTTTTTTTGTTTTGTTTCTTTGCAAAACTGTTTGTTATGCATGGGTGATTTTAAATACAGCGTTATTGATATATATTTCCGTACAATAATTTTGGTTTTTTGTTGTGAATATTATGCGCTAAGTTATACAGCTGCTATTTACAGCATATTTATATATACACACCATGATAATGACTCTGTGTATTGACGTAATTTAAAAATCATCTAAATATTACTGTTTTTTTTTTGTTTTGTTTCTTTGCAAAACTGTTTCTTATGCTTGGGTGATTTTAAATACAGCGTTATTGATATATAGTTCCGTACAATAATTTTGGTTTTTTGTTGTGAATATTATGCGCTAAGTTATACAGCTGCTATTTACAGCATATTTATATATACACACCATGATAATGACTCTGTGTATTGACGTAATTTAAAAATCATCTAAATATTACTGTTTTTTTTTTGTTTCTTTGCAAAACTGTTTCTTATGCTTTGGTGATTTTAAATACAGCGTTATTGATATATATTTCCGTACAATAATTTTGGTTTTTTGTTGTGAATATTATGCGCTAAGTTATACAGCTGCTATTTACAGCATATTTATATATACACACCATGATAATGACTCTGTGTATTGACGTAATTTAAAAATCATCTAAATATTACTGTTTTTTTTCTTTGCAAAACTGTTTTTTATGATTGGGTGATTTTAAATACAGCGTTATTGATATATATTTCCGTACAATAATTTTGGTTTTTTGTTGTGAATATTATGCGCTAATTTATACAGCTGCTATTTACAGCATATTTATATATACACACCATGATAATGACTCTGTGTATTGACGTAATTTAAAAATCATCTAAATATTACTGTTTTTTTTTTTTCTTTGCAAAACTGTTTCTTATGCTTGGGTGATTTTAAATACAGCGTTATTGATATATATTTCCGTACAATAATTTTGGTTTTTTGTTGTGAATATTATGCGCTAAGTTATACAGCTGCTTTTTACAGCATATTTATATATACACACCATGATAATGACTCTGTGTATTGACGTAATTTAAAAATCATCTAAATATTACTGTTTTTTTTTGTTTGTTTTTTTTGTTTTGTTTCTTTGCAAAACTGTTTCTTATGCATGGGTGATTTTAAATACAGCGTTATTGATATATATTTCCGTACAATAATTTTGGTTTTTTGTTGTGAATATTATGCGCTAAGTTATACAGCTGCTATTTACAGCATATTTATATATACACACCATGATAATGACTCTGTGTATTGACGTAATTTAAAAATCATCTAAATATTACTGTTTTTTTTTTTTTTGTTTCTTTGCAAAAGTGTTTCTTATGCTTGGGTCATTTTAAATACAGCGTTATTGATATATATTTCCGTACAATAATTTTGGTTTTTTGTTGTGAATATTATGCGCTAAGTTATACAGCTGCTATTTACAGCATATTTATATATACACACCATAATAATGACTCTGTGTATTGACGTAATTTAAAAATCATCTAAATATTACTGTTTTTTTTTATTTTTTTTTTATTTCTTTGCAAAACTGTTTCTTATGCTTGGGTGATTTTAAATACAGCGTTATTGATATATATTTCCGTACAATAATTTTGGTTTTTTGTTGTGAATATTATGCGCTAAGTTATACAGCTGCTTTTTAAAGCATATTTATATATACACACCATGATAATGACTCTGTGTATTGACGTAATTTAAAAATCATCTAAATATTACTGTTTTTTTTTTCTTTGCAAAACTGTTTCTTATGCTTGGGTGATTTTAAATACAGCGTTATTGATATATATTTCCGTACAATAATTTTGGTTTTTTGTTGTGAATATTATGCGCTAAGTTATACAGCTGCTATTTACAGCATATTTATATATACACACCATGATAATGACTCTGTGTATTGACGTAATTTAAAAATCATCTAAATATTACTGTTTTTTTTTTTTTTTTTTGTTTCTTTGCAAAACTGTTTCCTATGCTTAGGTGATTTTAAATACAGCGTTATTGATATATATTTCCGTACAATAATTTTGGTTTTTTGTTGTGAATATTATGCGCTAAGTTATACAGCTGCTTTTTACAGCATATTTATATATACACACCATGATAATGACTCTGTGTATTGACGTAATTTAAAAATCATCTAAATATTACTGTTTTTTTTTGTTTGTTTTTTTTTGTTTTGTTTCTTTGCAAAACTGTTTCTTATGCATGGGGTATTTTAAATACAGCGTTATTGATATATATTTCCGTACAATAATTTTGGTTTTTTGTTGTGAATATTATGCGCTAAGTTATACAGCTGCTATTTACAGCATATTTATATATACACACCATGATAATGACTCTGTGTATTGACGTAATTTAAAAATCATCTAAATATTACTGTTTTTTTTTGTTTGTTTTTTTTGTTTCTTTGCAAAACTGTTTCTTATGCTTGGGTGATTTTAAATACAGCGTTATTGATATATATTTCCGTACAATAATTTTGGTTTTTTGTTGTGAATATTATGCGCTAAGTTATACAGCTGCTATTTACAGCATATTTATATATACACACCATGATAATGACTCTGTGTATTGACGTAATTTAAAAATCATCTAAATAGTACTGTTTTTTTTTTGTTTCTTTGCAAAAGTGTTTCTTATGCTTTGGTGATTTTAAATACAGCGTTATTGATATATATTTCCGTACAATAATTTTGGTTTTTTGTTGTGAATATTATGCGCTAAGTTATACAGCTGCTATTTACAGCATATTTATATATACACACCATAATAATGACTCTGTGTATTGACGTAATTTAAAAATCATCTAAATATTACTGTTTTTTTTTTTATTTTTTTTTTATTTCTTTGCAAAACTGTTTCTTATGCTTGGGTGATTTTAAATACAGCGTTATTGATATATATTTCCGTACAATAATTTTGGTTTTTTGTTGTGAATATTATGCGCTAAGTTATACAGCTGCTTTTTAAAGAATATTTATATATACACACCATGATAATGACTCTGTGTATTGACGTAATTTAAAAATCATCTAAATATTACTGTTTTTTTTTCTTTGCAAAACTGTTTCTTATGCTTGGGTGATTTTAAATACAGCGTTATTGATATATATTTCCGTACAATAATTTTGGTTTTTTGTTGTGAATATTATGCGCTAAGTTATACAGCTGCTATTTACAGCATATTTATATATACACACACCATGATAATGACTCTGTGTATTGACGTAATTTAAAAATCATCTAAATATTACTGTTTTTTTTTGTTTGTTTTTTTTGTTTTGTTTCTTTGCAAAACTGTTTCTTATGCATGGGTGATTTTAAATACAGCGTTATTGATATATATTTCCGTACAATAATTTTGGTTTTTTGTTGTGAATATTATGCGCTAAGTTATACAGCTGCTATTTACAGCATATTTATATATACACACCATGATAATGACTCTGTGTATTGACGTAATTTAAAAATCCTCTAAATATTACTGTTTTTTTTTGTTTCTTTGCAAAAGTGTTTCTTATGCTTGGGTGATTTTAAATACAGCGTTATTGATATATATTTCCGTACAATAATTTTGGTTTTTTGTTGTGAATATTATGCGCTAAGTTATACAGCTGCTATTTACAGCATATTTATATATACACACCATAATAATGACTCTGTGTATTGACGTAATTTAAAAATCATCTAAATATTACTGTTTTTTTTTTTTTTATTTCTTTGCAAAACTGTTTCTTATGCTTGGGTAATTTTAAATACAGCGTTATTGATATATATTTCCGTACAATAATTTTGGTTTTTTGTTGTGAATATTATGCGCTAAGTTATACAGCTGCTTTTTAAAGCATATTTATATATACACACCATGATAATGACTCTGTGTATTGACGTAATTTAAAAATCATCTAAATATTACTGGTTTTTTTTTGTTTTTTTTTGTTTCTTTGCAAAACTGTTTCTTATGCTTGGGTGATTTTAAATACAGCGTTATTGATATATATTTCCGTACAATAATTTTGGTTTTTTGTTGTGAATATTATGCGCTAAGTTATACAGCTGCTATTTACAGCATATTTATATATACACACCATGATAATGACTCTGTGTATTGACGTAATTTAAAAATCATCTAAATATTACTGTTTTTTTTTGTTTGTTTTTTTTGTTTTGTTTCTTTGCAAAACTGTTTCTTATGCATGGGTGATTTTAAATACAGCGTTATTGATATATATTTCCGTACAATAATTTTGGTTTTTTGTTGTGAATATTATGCGCTAAGTTATACAGCTGCTATTTACAGCATATTTATATATACACACCATGATAATGACTCTGTGTATTGACGTAATTTAAAAATCATCTAAATATTACTGTTTTTTTTTTGTTTCTTTGCAAAACTGTTTCTTATGCTTTGGTGATTTTAAATACAGCGTTATTGATATATATTTCCGTACAATAATTTTGGTTTTTTGTTGTGAATATTATGCGCTAAGTTATACAGCTGCTATTTACAGCATATTTATATATACACACCATGATAATGACTCTGTGTATTGACGTAATTTAAAAATCATCTAAATATTACTGTTTTTTTTTGTTTCTTTGCAAAAGTGTTTCTTATGCTTGGGTGATTTTAAATACAGCGTTATTGATATATATTTCCGTACAATAATTTTGGTTTTTTGTTGTGAATATTATGCGCTAAGTTATACAGCTGCTATTTACAGCATATTTATATATACACACCATAATAATGACTCTGTGTATTGACGTAATTTAAAAATCATCTAAATATTACTGTTTTTTTTTATTTTTTTTTTATTTCTTTGCAAAATTGTTTCTTATGCTTGGGTGATTTTAAATACAGCGTTATTGATATATATTTCCGTACAATAATTTTGGTTTTTTGTTGTGAATATTATGCGCTAAGTTATACAGCTGCTTTTTAAAGCATATTTATATATACACACCATGATAATGACTCTGTGTATTGACGTAATTTAAAAATCATCTAAATATTACTGTTTTTTTTTGTTTCTTTGCAAAACTGTTTCTTATGCTTGGGTGATTTTAAATACAGCGTTATTGATATATATTTCCGTACAATAATTTTGGTTTTTTGTTGTGAATATTATGCGCTAAGTTATACAGCTGCTATTTACAGCATATTTATATATACACACCATGATAATGACTCTGTGTATTGACGTAATTTAAAAATCATCTAAATATTACTGGTTTTTGTTTGTTTTTTTTTTGTTTCTTTGCAAAACTGTTTCTTATGCTTGGGTGATTTTAAATACAGCGTTATTGATATATATTTCCGTACAATAATTTTGTTTTTTTGTTGTGAATATTATGCGCTAAGTTATACAGCTGCTATTTACAGCATATTTATATATACACACCATGATAATGACTCTGTGTATTGACGTAATTTAAAAATCATCTAAATATTACTGTTTTTTTTTTCTTTGCAAAACTGTTTTTTATGCTTGGGTGATTTTAAATACAGCGTTATTGATATATATTTCCGTACAATAATTTTGGTTTTTTGTTGTGAATATTATGCGCTAAGTTATACAGCTGCTATTTACAGCATATTTATATATACACACCATAATAATGACTCTGTGTATTGACGTAATTTAAAAATCATCTAAATATTACTGTTTTTTTTTATTTTTTTTTTATTTCTTTGCAAAACTGTTTCTTATGCTTGGGTGATTTTAAATACAGCGTTATTGATATATATTTCCGTACAATAATTTTGGTTTTTTGTTGTGAATATTATGCGCTAAGTTATACAGCTGCTTTTTAAAGCATATTTATATATACACACCATGATAATGACTCTGTGTATTGACGTAATTTAAAAATCATCTAAATATTACTGTTTTTTTTTCTTTGCAAAACTGTTTCTTATGCTTGGGTGATTTTAAATACAGCGTTATTGATATATATTTCCGTACAATAATTTTGGTTTTTTGTTGTGAATATTATGCGCTAAGTTATACAGCTGCTATTTACAGCATATTTATATATACACACACCATGATAATGACTCTGTGTATTGACGTAATTTAAAAATCATCTAAATATTACTGTTTTTTTTTGTTTGTTTTTTTTGTTTTGTTTCTTTGCAAAACTGTTTCTTATGCATGGGTGATTTTAAATACAGCGTTATTGATATATATTTCCGTACAATAATTTTGGTTTTTTGTTGTGAATATTATGCGCTAAGTTATACAGCTGCTATTTACAGCATATTTATATATACACACCATGATAATGACTCTGTGTATTGACGTAATTTAAAAATCCTCTAAATATTACTGTTTTTTTTTGTTTCTTTGCAAAAGTGTTTCTTATGCTTGGGTGATTTTAAATACAGCGTTATTGATATATATTTCCGTACAATAATTTTGGTTTTTTGTTGTGAATATTATGCGCTAAGTTATACAGCTGCTATTTACAGCATATTTATATATACACACCATAATAATGACTCTGTGTATTGACGTAATTTAAAAATCATCTAAATATTACTGTTTTTTTTTTTTTATTTCTTTGCAAAACTGTTTCTTATGCTTGGGTAATTTTAAATACAGCGTTATTGATATATATTTCCGTACAATAATTTTGGTTTTTTGTTGTGAATATTATGCGCTAAGTTATACAGCTGCTTTTTAAAGCATATTTATATATACACACCATGATAATGACTCTGTGTATTGACGTAATTTAAAAATCATCTAAATATTACTGTTTTTTTTTCTTTGCAAAACTGTTTCTTATGCTTGGGTGATTTTAAATACAGCGTTATTGATATATATTTCCGTACAATAATTTTGGTTTTTTGTTGTGAATATTATGCGCTAAGTTATACAGCTGCTATTTACAGCATATTTATATATACACACACCATGATAATGACTCTGTGTATTGACGTAATTTAAAAATCATCTAAATATTACTGTTTTTTTTTGTTTGTTTTTTTTGTTTTGTTTCTTTGCAAAACTGTTTCTTATGCATGGGTGATTTTAAATACAGCGTTATTGATATATATTTCCGTACAATAATTTTGGTTTTTTGTTGTGAATATTATGCGCTAAGTTATACAGCTGCTATTTACAGCATATTTATATATACACACCATGATAATGACTCTGTGTATTGACGTAATTTAAAAATCCTCTAAATATTACTGTTTTTTTTTTTTGTTTTTTTTTTGTTTCTTTGCAAAACTGTTTCTTATGCTTGGGTGATTTTAAATACAGCGTTATTGATATATATTTCCGTACAATAATTTTGGTTTTTTGTTGTGAATATTATGCGCTAAGTTATACAGCTGCTATTTACAGCATATTTATATATACACACCATGATAATGACTCTGTGTATTGACGTAATTTAAAAATCATCTAAATATTACTGTTTTTTTTGTTTGTTTTTTTTGTTTTGTTTCTTTGCAAAACTGTTTCTTATGCATGGGTGATTTTAAATACAGCGTTATTGATATATATTTCCGTACAATAATTTTGGTTTTTTGTTGTGAATATTATGCGCTAAGTTATACAGCTGCTATTTACAGCATATTTATATATACACACCATGATAATGACTCTGTGTATTGACGTAATTTAAAAATCATCTAAATATTACTGTTTTTTTTTCTTTCTTTGCAAAAGTGTTTCTTATGCTTGGGTGATTTTAAATACAGCGTTATTGATATATATTTCCGTACAATAATTTTGGTTTTTTGTTGTGAATATTATGCGCTAAGTTATACAGCTGCTATTTACAGCATATTTATATATAGACACCATGATAATGACTCTGTGTATTGACGTAATTTAAAAATCATCTAAATATTACTGTTTTTTTTATTTTTTTTTATTTCTTTGCAAAATTGTTTCTTATGCTTGGGTGATTTTAAATACAGCGTTATTGATATATATTTCCGTACAATAATTTTGGTTTTTTGTTGTGAATATTATGCGCTAAGTTATACAGCTGCTTTTTAAAGCATATTTATATATACACACCATGATAATGACTCTGTGTATTGACGTAATTTAAAAATCATCTAAATATTACTGTTTTTTTTTTGTTTCTTTGCAAAACTGTTTCTTATGCTTGGGTGATTTTAAATACAGCGTTATTGATATATATTTCCGTACAATAATTTTGGTTTTTTCTTGTGAATATTATGCGCTAAGTTATACAGCTGCTATTTACAGCATATTTATATATACACACCATGATAATGACTCTGTGTATTGACGTAATTTAAAAATCATCTAAATATTACTGGTTTTTGTTTGTTTTTTTTTTTTGTTTCTTTGCAAAACTGTTTCTTATGCTTGGGTGATTTTAAATACAGCGTTATTGATATATATTTCCGTACAATAATTTTGTCTTTTTGTTGTGAATATTATGCGCTAAGTTATACAGCTGCTATTTACAGCATATTTATATATACACACCATGATAATGACTCTGTGTATTGACGTAATTTAAAAATCATCTAAATATTACTGTTTTTTTTTTTCTTTGCAAAACTGTTTTTTATGCTTGGGTGATTTTAAATACAGCGTTATTGATATATATTTCCGTACAATAATTTTGGTTTTTTGTTGTGAATATTATGCGCTAAGTTATACAGCTGCTATTTACAGCATATTTATATATACACACCATAATAATGACTCTGTGTATTGACGTAATTTAAAAATCATCTAAATATTACTGTTTTTTTTTATTTTTTTTTATTTCTTTGCAAAACTGTTTCTTATGCTTGGGTGATTTTAAATACAGCGTTATTGATATATATTTCCGTACAATAATTTTGGTTTTTTGTTGTGAATATTATGCGCTAAGTTATACAGCTGCTTTTTAAAGCATATTTATATATACACACCATGATAATGACTCTGTGTATTGACGTAATTTAAAAATCATCTAAATATTACTGTTTTTTTTTCTTTGCAAAACTGTTTCTTATGCTTGGGTGATTTTAAATACAGCGTTATTGATATATATTTCCGTACAATAATTTTGGTTTTTTGTTGTGAATATTATGCGCTAAGTTATACAGCTGCTATTTACAGCATATTTATATATACACACACCATGATAATGACTCTGTGTATTGACGTAATTTAAAAATCATCTAAATATTACTGTTTTTTTTTTGTTTGTTTTTTTTGTTTTGTTTCTTTGCAAAACTGTTTCTTATGCATGGGTGATTTTAAATACAGCGTTATTGATATATATTTCCGTACAATAATTTTGGTTTTTTGTTGTGAATATTATGCGCTAAGTTATACAGCTGCTATTTACAGCATATTTATATATACACACCATGATAATGACTCTGTGTATTGACGTAATTTAAAAATCCTCTAAATATTACTGTTTTTTTTTTTGTTTCTTTGCAAAAGTGTTTCTTATGCTTGGGTGATTTTAAATACAGCGTTATTGATATATATTTCCGTACAATAATTTTGGTTTTTTGTTGTGAATATTATGCGCTAAGTTATACAGCTGCTATTTACAGCATATTTATATATACACACCATAATAATGACTCTGTGTATTGACGTAATTTAAAAATCATCTAAAGATTACTGTTTTTTTTGTTTGTTTTTTTTTGTTTTGTTTCTTTGCAAAACTGTTTCTTATGCATGGGTGATTTTAAATACAGCGTTATTGATATATATTTCCGTACAATAATTTTGGTTTTTTGTTGTGAATATTATGCGCTAAGTTATACAGCTGCTATTTACAGCATATTTATATATACACACCATAATAATGACTCTGTGTATTGACGTAATTTAAAAATCATCTAAATATTACTGTTTTTTTTTTTTTTTATTTCTTTGCAAAACTGTTTCTTATGCTTGGGTAATTTTAAATACAGCGTTATTGATATATATTTCCGTACAATAATTTTGGTTTTTTGTTGTGAATATTATGCGCTAAGTTATACAGCTGCTTTTTAAAGCATATTTATATATACACACCATGATAATGACTCTGTGTATTGACGTAATTTAAAAATCATCTAAATATTACTGTTTTTTTTTTGTTTTTTTTTTGTTTCTTTGCAAAACTGTTTCTTATGCTTGGGTGATTTTAAATACAGCGTTATTGATATATATTTCCGTACAATAATTTTGGTTTTTTGTTGTGAATATTATGCGCTAAGTTATACAGATGCTATTTACAGCATATTTATATATACACACCATGATAATGACTCTGTGTATTGACGTAATTTAAAAATCATCTAAATATTACTGTTTTTTTTTGTTTCTTTGCAAAACTGTTTCTTATGCTTTGGTGATTTTAAATACAGCGTTATTGATATATATTTCCGTACAATAATTTTGGTTTTTTGTTGTGAATATTATGCGCTAAGTTATACAGCTGCTATTTACAGCATATTTATATATACACACCATGATAATGACTCTGTGTATTGACGTAATTTAAAAATCATCTAAATATTACTGTTTTTTTTTTTTTGTTTCTTTGCAAAAGTGTTTCTTATGCTTGGGTGATTTTAAATACAGCGTTATTGATATATATTTCCGTACAATAATTTTGGTTTTTTGTTGTGAATATTATGCGCTAAGTTATACAGCTGCTATTTACAGCATATTTATATATACACACCATAATAATGACTCTGTGTATTGACGTAATTTAAAAATCATCTAAATATTACTGTTTTTTTTTATTTTTTTTTTATTTCTTTGCAAAATTATTTCTTATGCTTGGGTGATTTTAAATACAGCGTTATTGATATATATTTCCGTACAAAAATTTTGTTTTTTTGTTGTGAATATTATGCGCTAAGTTATACAGCTGTTTTTTAAAGCATATTTATATATACACACCATGATAATGACTCTGTGTATTGACGTAATTTAAAAATCATCTAAATATAACTGTTTTTTTTTGTTTCTTTGCAAAACTGTTTCTTATGCTTGGGTGATTTTAAATACAGCGTTATTGATATATATTTCCGTACAATAATTTTGGTTTTTTGTTGTGAATATTATGCGCTAAGTTATACAGCTGCTATTTACAGCATATTTATATATACACACCATGATAATGACTCTGTGTATTGACGTAATTTAAAAATCATCTAAATATTACTGTTTTTTTTTCTTGTTTCTTTGCAAAACTGTTTCTTATGCTTTGGTGATTTTAAATACAGCGTTATTGATATATATTTCCGTACAATAATTTTGGTGTTTTGTTGTGAATATTATGCGCTAAGTTATACAGCTGCTATTTACAGCATATTTATATATACACACCATGATAATGACTCTGTGTATTGACGTAATTTAAAAATCATCTAAATATTACTGTTTTTTTTTCTTGTTTCTTTGCAAAACTGTTTCTTATGCTTTGGTGATTTTAAATACAGCGTTATTGATATATATTTCCGTACAATAATTTTGGTGTTTTGTTGTGAATATTATGCGCTAAGTTATACAGCTGCTATTTACAGCATATTTATATATACACACCATGATAATGACTCTGTGTATTGACGTAATTTAAAAATCATCTAAATATTACTGTTTTTTTTTTCTTTCTTTGCAAAAGTGTTTCTTATGCTTGGGTGATTTTAAATACAGCGTTATTGATATATATTTCCGTACAATAATTTTGGTTTTTTGTTGTGAATATTATGCGCTAAGTTATACAGCTGCTATTTACAGCATATTTATATATACACACCATGATAATGACTCTGTGTATTGACGTAATTTAAAAATCATCTAAATATTACTGTTTTTTTTTTCTTTGCAAAACTGTTTCTTATGCTTGGGTGATTTTAAATACAGCGTTATTGATATATATTTCCGTACAATAATTTTGGTTTTTTGTTGTGAATATTATGCGCTAAGTTATACAGCTGCTATTTACAGCATATTTATATATACACACCATGATAATGACTCTGTGTATTGACGTAATTTAAAAATCATCTAAATATTACTGTTTTTTTTTGTTTTTTTTTTTGTTTTGTTTCTTTGCAAAACTGTTTCTTATGCATGGGTGATTTTAAATACAGCGTTATTGATATATATTTCCGTACAATAATTTTGGTTTTTTGTTGTGAATATTATGCGCTAAGTTATACAGCTGCTATTTACAGCATATTTATATATACACACCATGATAATCACTCTGTGTATTGACGTAATTTAAAAATCATCTAAATATTACTGTTTTTTTTGTTTGTTTTTTTTCTTTTGTTTCTTTGCAAAACTGTTTCTTATGCATGGGTGATTTTAAATACAGCGTTATTGATATATATTTCCGTACAATAATTTTGTTTTTTTGTTGTGAATATTATGCGCTAAGTTATACAGCTGCTATTTACAGCATATTTATATATACACACCATGATAATGACTCTGTGTATTGACGTAATTTAAAAATCATCTAAATATTACTTTTTTTTTTTTTTGTTTCTTTGCAAAACTGTTTCTTATGCTTTGGTGATTTTAAATACAGCGTTATTGATATATATTTCCGTACAATAATTTTGGTTTTTTGTTGTAAATATTATGCGCTAAGTTATACAGCTGCTATTTACAGCATATTTATATATACACACCATGATAATGACTCTGTGTATTGACGTAATTTAAAAATCATCTAAATATTACTGTTTTTTTTTTCTTTCTTTGCAAAAGTGTTTCTTATGCTTGGGTGATTTTAAATACAGCGTTATTGATATATATTTCCGTACAATAATTTTGGTTTTTTGTTGTGAATATTATGCGCTAAGTTATACAGCTGCTTTTTAAAGCATATTTATATATACACACCATGATAATGACTCTGTGTATTGACGTAATTTAAAAATCATCTAAATATTACTTTTTTTTTTTTTTGTTTCTTTGCAAAACTGTTTCTTATGCTTTGGTGATTTTAAATACAGCGTTATTGATATATATTTCCGTACAATAATATGGTTTTTTGTTGTAAATATTATGCGCTAAGTTATACAGCTGCTATTTACAGCATATTTATATATACACACCATGATAATGACTCTGTGTATTGACGTAATTTAAAAATCATCTAAATATTACTGTTTTTTTTTCTTTCTTTGCAAAAGTGTTTCTTATGCTTGGGTGATTTTAAATACAGCGTTATTGATATATATTTCCGTACAATAATTTTGGTTTTTTGTTGTGAATATTATGCGCTAAGTTATACAGCTGCTTTTTAAAGCATATTTATATATACACACCATGATAATGACTCTGTGTATTGACGTAATTTAAAAATCATCTAAATATTACTGTTTTTTTTTTCTTTCTTTGCAAAAGTGTTTCTTATGCTTGGGTGATTTTAAATACAGCGTTATTGATATATATTTCCGTACAATAATTTTGTTTTTTTGTTGTGAATATTATGCGCTAAGTTATACAGCTGCTATTTACAGCATATTTATATATACACACCATGATAATGACTCTGTGTATTGACGTAATTTAAAAATCATCTAAATATTACTGTTTTTTTTTTGTTTCTTTGCAAAAGTGTTTCTTATGCTTGGGTGATTTTAAATACAGCGTTATTGATATATATTTCCGTACAATAATTTTGTTTTTTTGTTGTGAATATTATGCGCTAAGTTATACAGCTGCTATTTACAGCATATTTATATATACACACCATGATAATGACTCTGTGTATTGACGTAATTTAAAAATCATCTAAATATTACTGTTTTTTTTTTGTTTCTTTGCAAAAGTGTTTCTTATGCTTGGGTGATTTTAAATACAGCGTTATTGATATATATTTCCGTACAATAATTTTGGTTTTTTGTTGTGAATATTATGCGCTAAGTTATACAGCTGCTATTTACAGCATATTTATATATACACACCATAATAATGACTCTGTGTATTGACGTAATTTAAAAATCATCTAAATATTACTGTTTTTTTTTATTTTTTTTTATTTCTTTGCAAAATTGTTTCTTATGCTTGGGTGATTTTAAATACAGCGTTATTGATATATATTTCCGTACAATAATTTTGTTTTTTTGTTGTGAATATTATGCGCTAAGTTATACAGCTGCTATTTACAGCATATTTATATATACACACCATGATAATGACTCTGTGTATTGACGTAATTTAAAAATCATCTAAATATTACTGTTTTTTTTTGTTTCTTTGCAAAACTGTTTCTTATGCTTGGGTGATTTTAAATACAGCGTTATTGATATATATTTCCGTACAATAATTTTGGTTTTTTGTTGTGAATATTATGCGCTAAGTTTAACAGCTGCTATTTACAGCATATTTATATATACACACCATGATAATGACTCTGTGTATTGACGTAATTTAAAAATCATCTAAATATTACTGTTTTTTTTTCTTTCTTTGCAAAAGTGTTTCTTATGCTTGGGTGATTTTAAATACAGCGTTATTGATATATATTTCCGTACAATAATTTTGGTTTTTTGTTGTGAATATTATGCGCTAAGTTATACAGCTGCTATTTACAGCATATTTATATATAGACACCATGATAATGACTCTGTGTATTGACGTAATTTAAAAATCATCTAAATATTACTGTTTTTTTTTTGTTTCTTTGCAAAACTGTTTCTTATGCTTGGGTGATTTTAAATACAGCGTTATTGATATATATTTCCGTACAATAATTTTGGTTTTTTGTTGTGAATATTATGCGCTAAGTTATACAGCTGCTATTTACAGCATATTTATATATACACACCATGATAATGACTCTGTGTATTGACGTAATTTAAAAATCATCTAAATATTACTGTTTTTTTTTCTTGTTTCTTTGCAAAACTGTTTCTTATGCTTGGGTGATTTTAAATACAGCGTTATTGATATATATTTCCGTACAATAATTTTGTTTTTTTGTTGTGAATATTATGCGCTAAGTTATACAGCTGCTATTTACAGCATATTTATATATACACACCATGATAATGACTCTGTGTATTGACGTAATTTAAAAATCATCTAAATATTACTGTTTTTTTTTATTTCTTTGCAAAAGTGTTTCTTATGCTTGGGTGATTTTAAATACAGCGTTATTGATATATATTTCCGTACAATAATTTTGGTTTTTTGTTGTGAATATTATGCGCTAAGTTATACAGCTGCTATTTACAGCATATTTATATATACACACCATGATAATGACTCTGTGTATTGACGTAATTTAAAAATCATCTAAATATTACTGTTTTTTTTTCTTTGCAAAACTGTTTCTTATGCTTGGGTGATTTTAAATACAGCGTTATTGATATATATTTCCGTACAATAATTTTGGTTTTTTGTTGTGAATATTATGCGCTAAGTTATACAGCTGCTATTTACAGCATATTTATATATACACACCATGATAATGACTCTGTGTATTGACGTAATTTAAAAATCATCTAAATATTACTGTTTTTTTTTGTTTTTTTTTTGTTTTGTTTCTTTGCAAAACTGTTTCTTATGCATGGGTGATTTTAAATACAGCGTTATTGATATATATTTCCGTACAATAATTTTGGTTTTTTGTTGTGAATATTATGCGCTAAGTTATACAGCTGCTATTTACAGCATATTTATATATACACACCATGATAATGACTCTGTGTATTGACGTAATTTAAAAATCATCTAAATATTACTGTTTTTTTTTTGTTTCTTTGCAAAAGTGTTTCTTATGCTTGGGTGATTTTAAATACAGCGTTATTGATATATATTTCCGTACAATAATTTTGGTTTTTTGTTGTGAATATTATGCGCTAAGTTATACAGCTGCTATTTACAGCATATTTATATATACACACCATAATAATGACTCTGTGTATTGACGTAATTTAAAAATCATCTAAATATTACTGTTTTTTTTTATTTTTTTTTATTTCTTTGCAAAATTGTTTCTTATGCTTGGGTGATTTTAAATACAGCGTTATTGATATATATTTCCGTACAATAATTTTGTTTTTTTGTTGTGAATATTATGCGCTAAGTTATACAGCTGCTATTTACAGCATATTTATATATACACACCATGATAATGACTCTGTGTATTGACGTAATTTAAAAATCATCTAAATATTACTGTTTTTTTTTGTTTCTTTGCAAAACTGTTTCTTATGCTTGGGTGATTTTAAATACAGCGTTATTGATATATATTTCCGTACAATAATTTTGGTTTTTTGTTGTGAATATTATGCGCTAAGTTTAACAGCTGCTATTTACAGCATATTTATATATACACACCATGATAATGACTCTGTGTATTGACGTAATTTAAAAATCATCTAAATATTACTGTTTTTTTTTCTTTCTTTGCAAAAGTGTTTCTTATGCTTGGGTGATTTTAAATACAGCGTTATTGATATATATTTCCGTACAATAATTTTGGTTTTTTGTTGTGAATATTATGCGCTAAGTTATACAGCTGCTATTTACAGCATATTTATATATAGACACCATGATAATGACTCTGTGTATTGACGTAATTTAAAAATCATCTAAATATTACTGTTTTTTTTTTGTTTCTTTGCAAAACTGTTTCTTATGCTTGGGTGATTTTAAATACAGCGTTATTGATATATATTTCCGTACAATAATTTTGGTTTTTTGTTGTGAATATTATGCGCTAAGTTATACAGCTGCTATTTACAGCATATTTATATATACACACCATGATAATGACTCTGTGTATTGACGTAATTTAAAAATCATCTAAATATTACTGTTTTTTTTTCTTGTTTCTTTGCAAAACTGTTTCTTATGCTTGGGTGATTTTAAATACAGCGTTATTGATATATATTTCCGTACAATAATTTTGTTTTTTTGTTGTGAATATTATGCGCTAAGTTATACAGCTGCTATTTACAGCATATTTATATATACACACCATGATAATGACTCTGTGTATTGACGTAATTTAAAAATCATCTAAATATTACTGTTTTTTTTTATTTCTTTGCAAAAGTGTTTCTTATGCTTGGGTGATTTTAAATACAGCGTTATTGATATATATTTCCGTACAATAATTTTGGTTTTTTGTTGTGAATATTATGCGCTAAGTTATACAGCTGCTATTTACAGCATATTTATATATACACACCATGATAATGACTCTGTGTATTGACGTAATTTAAAAATCATCTAAATATTACTGTTTTTTTTTCTTTGCAAAACTGTTTCTTATGCTTGGGTGATTTTAAATACAGCGTTATTGATATATATTTCCGTACAATAATTTTGGTTTTTTGTTGTGAATATTATGCGCTAAGTTATACAGCTGCTATTTACAGCATATTTATATATACACACCATGATAATGACTCTGTGTATTGACGTAATTTAAAAATCATCTAAATATTACTGTTTTTTTTTGTTTTTTTTTTGTTTTGTTTCTTTGCAAAACTGTTTCTTATGCATGGGTGATTTTAAATACAGCGTTATTGATATATATTTCCGTACAATAATTTTGGTTTTTTGTTGTGAATATTATGCGCTAAGTTATACAGCTGCTATTTACAGCATATTTATATATACACACCATGATAATCACTCTGTGTATTGACGTAATTTAAAAATCATCTAAATATTACTGTTTTTTTTTGTTTGTTTTTTTTCTTTTGTTTCTTTGCAAAACTGTTTCTTATGCATGGGTGATTTTAAATACAGCGTTATTGATATATATTTCCGTACAATAATTTTGGTTTTTTGTTGTGAATATTATGCGCTAAGTTATACAGCTGCTATTTACAGCATATTTATATATACACACCATGATAATGACTCTGTGTATTGACGTAATTTAAAAATCATCTAAATATTACTTTTTTTTTTGTTTCTTTGCAAAACTGTTTCTTATGCTTTGGTGATTTTAAATACAGCGTTATTGATATATATTTCCGTACAATAATTTTGGTTTTTTGTTGTAAATATTATGCGCTAAGTTATACAGCTGCTATTTACAGCATATTTATATATACACACCATGATAATGACTCTGTGTATTGACGTAATTTAAAAATCATCTAAATATTACTGTTTTTTTTCTTTCTTTGCAAAAGTGTTTCTTATGCTTGGGTGATTTTAAATACAGCGTTATTGATATATATTTCCGTACAATAATTTTGGTTTTTTGTTGTGAATATTATGCGCTAAGTTATACAGCTGCTTTTTAAAGCATATTTATATATACACACCATGATAATGACTCTGTGTATTGACGTAATTTAAAAATCATCTAAATATTACTGTTTTTTTTTCTTGTTTCTTTGCAAAACTGTTTCTTATGCTTTGGTGATTTTAAATACAGCGTTATTGATATATATTTCCGTACAATAATTTTGGTGTTTTGTTGTGAATATTATGCGCTAAGTTATACAGCTGCTATTTACAGCATATTTATATATAGACACCATGATAATGACTCTGTGTATTGACGTAATTTAAAAATCATCTAAATATTACTGTTTTTTTTTTCTTTCTTTGCAAAAGTGTTTCTTATGCTTGGGTGATTTTAAATACAGCGTTATTGATATATATTTCCGTACAATAATTTTGGTTTTTTGTTGTGAATATTATGCGCTAAGTTATACAGCTGCTTTTTAAAGCATATTTATATATACACACCATGATAATGACTCTGTGTATTGACGTAATTTAAAAATCATCTAAATATTACTGTTTTTTTTTTTTGTTTCTTTGCAAAACTGTTTCTTATGCTTGGGTGATTTTAAATACAGCGTTATTGATATATATTTCCGTACAATAATTTTGGTTTTTTGTTGTGAATATTATGCGCTAAGTTATACAGCTGCTATTTACAGCATATTTATATATACACACCATGATAATGACTCTGTGTATTGACGTAATTTAAAAATCATCTAAATATTACTGTTTTTTTTTCTTGTTTCTTTGCAAAACTGTTTCTTATGCTTTGCTGATTTTAAATACAGCGTTATTGATATATATTTCCGTACAATAATTTTGGTGTTTTGTTGTGAATATTATGCGCTAAGTTATACAGCTGCTATTTACAGCATATTTATATATACACACCATGATAATGACTCTGTGTATTGACGTAATTTAAAAATCATCTAAATATTACTGTTTTTTTTTTCTTTCTTTGCAAAAGTGTTTCTTATGCTTGGGTGATTTTAAATACAGCGTTATTGATATATATTTCCGTACAATAATTTTGGTTTTTTGTTGTGAATATTATGCGCTAAGTTATACAGCTGCTATTTACAGCATATTTATATATACACACCATGATAATGACTCTGTGTATTGACGTAATTTAAAAATCATCTAAATATTACTGTTTTTTTTTTCTTTGCAAAACTGTTTCTTATGCTTGGGTGATTTTAAATACAGCGTTATTGATATATATTTCCGTACAATAATTTTGGTTTTTTGTTGTGAATATTATGCGCTAAGTTATACAGCTGCTATTTACAGCATATTTATATATACACACCATGATAATGACTCTGTGTATTGACGTAATTTAAAAATCATCTAAATATTACTGTTTTTTTTTGTTTTTTTTTTTTGTTTTGTTTCTTTGCAAAACTGTTTCTTATGCATGGGTGATTTTAAATACAGCGTTATTGATATATATTTCCGTACAATAATTTTGGTTTTTTGTTGTGAATATTATGCGCTAAGTTATACAGCTGCTATTTACAGCATATTTATATATACACACCATGATAATCACTCTGTGTATTGACGTAATTTAAAAATCATCTAAATATTACTGTTTTTTTTGTTTGTTTTTTTTCTTTTGTTTCTTTGCAAAACTGTTTCTTATGCATGGGTGATTTTAAATACAGCGTTATTGATATATATTTCCGTACAATAATTTTGGTTTTTTGTTGTGAATATTATGCGCTAAGTTATACAGCTGCTATTTACAGCATATTTATATATACACACCATGATAATGACTCTGTGTATTGACGTAATTTAAAAATCATCTAAATATTACTTTTTGTTTTTTTTGTTTCTTTGCAAAACTGTTTCTTATGCTTTGGTGATTTTAAATACAGCGTTATTGATATATATTTCCGTACAATAATTTTGGTTTTTTGTTGTAAATATTATGCGCTAAGTTATACAGCTGCTATTTACAGCATATTTATATATACACACCATGATAATGACTCTGTGTATTGACGTAATTTAAAAATCATCTAAATATTACTGTTTTTTTTTCTTTGCAAAACTGTTTCTTATGCTTGGGTGATTTTAAATACAGCGTTATTGATATATATTTCCGTACAATAATTTTGGTTTTTTGTTGTGAATATTATGCGCTAAGTTATACAGCTGCTATTTACAGCATATTTATATATACACACCATGATAATGACTCTGTGTATTGACGTAATTTAAAAATCATCTAAATATTACTGTTTTTTTTTCTTTGCAAAACTGTTTCTTATGCTTGGGTGATTTTAAATACAGCGTTATTGATATATATTTCCGTACAATAATTTTGGTTTTTTGTTGTGAATATTATGCGCTAAGTTATACAGCTGCTATTAACAGCATATTTATATATACACACCATGATAATGACTCTGTGTATTGACGTAATTTAAAAATCATCTAAATATTACTGTTTTTTTTTGTTTTTTTTTTGTTTTGTTTCTTTGCAAAACTGTTTCTTATGCATGGGTGATTTTAAATACAGCGTTATTGATATATATTTCCGTACAATAATTTTGGTTTTTTGTTGTGAATATTATGCGCTAAGTTATACAGCTGCTATTTACAGCATATTTATATATACACACCATGATAATCACTCTGTGTATTGACGTAATTTAAAAATCATCTAAATATTACTGTTTTTTTTTTTTTTATTTCTTTGCAAAACTGTTTCTTATGCTTGGGTAATTTTAAATACAGCGTTATTGATATATATTTCCGTACAATAATTTTGGTTTTTTGTTGTGAATATTATGCGCTAAGTTATACAGCTGCTTTTTAAAGCATATTTATATATACACACCATGATAATGACTCTGTGTATTGACGTAATTTAAAAATCATCTAAATATTACTGTTTTTTTTTTGTTTTTTTTTTGTTTCTTTGCAAAACTGTTTCTTATGCTTGGGTGATTTTAAATACAGCGTTATTGATATATATTTCCGTACAATAATTTTGGTTTTTTGTTGTGAATATTATGCGCTAAGTTATACAGATGCTATTTACAGCATATTTATATATACACACCATGATAATGACTCTGTGTATTGACGTAATTTAAAAATCATCTAAATATTACTGTTTTTTTTTTGTTTCTTTGCAAAACTGTTTCTTATGCTTTGGTGATTTTAAATACAGCGTTATTGATATATATTTCCGTACAATAATTTTGGTTTTTTGTTGTGAATATTATGCGCTAAGTTATACAGCTGCTATTTACAGCATATTTATATATACACACCATGATAATGACTCTGTGTATTGACGTAATTTAAAAATCATCTAAATATTACTGTTTTTTTTTTTTGTTTCTTTGCAAAAGTGTTTCTTATGCTTGGGTGATTTTAAATACAGCGTTATTGATATATATTTCCGTACAATAATTTTGGTTTTTTGTTGTGAATATTATGCGCTAAGTTATACAGCTGCTATTTACAGCATATTTATATATACACACCATAATAATGACTCTGTGTATTGACGTAATTTAAAAATCATCTAAATATTACTGTTTTTTTTATTTTTTTTTTATTTCTTTGCAAAATTATTTCTTATGCTTGGGTGATTTTAAATACAGCGTTATTGATATATATTTCCGTACAATAATTTTGTTTTTTTGTTGTGAATATTATGCGCTAAGTTATACAGCTGCTTTTTAAAGCATATTTATATATACACACCATGATAATGACTCTGTGTATTGACGTAATTTAAAAATCATCTAAATATTACTGTTTTTTTTTCTTGTTTCTTTGCAAAACTGTTTCTTATGCTTTGGTGATTTTAAATACAGCGTTATTGATATATATTTCCGTACAATAATTTTGGTGTTTTGTTGTGAATATTATGCGCTAAGTTATACAGCTGCTATTTACAGCATATTTATATATACACACCATGATAATGACTCTGTGTATTGACGTAATTTAAAAATCATCTAAATATTACTGTTTTTTTTTCTTGTTTCTTTGCAAAACTGTTTCTTATGCTTTGGTGATTTTAAATACAGCGTTATTGATATATATTTCCGTACAATAATTTTGGTGTTTTGTTGTGAATATTATGCGCTAAGTTATACAGCTGCTATTTACAGCATATTTATATATACACACCATGATAATGACTCTGTGTATTGACGTAATTTAAAAATCATCTAAATATTACTGTTTTTTTTTTCTTTCTTTGCAAAAGTGTTTCTTATGCTTGGGTGATTTTAAATACAGCGTTATTGATATATATTTCCGTACAATAATTTTGGTTTTTTGTTGTGAATATTATGCGCTAAGTTATACAGCTGCTATTTACAGCATATTTATATATACACACCATGATAATGACTCTGTGTATTGACGTAATTTAAAAATCATCTAAATATTACTGTTTTATTTTTCTTTGCAAAACTGTTTCTTATGCTTGGGTGATTTTAAATACAGCGTTATTGATATATATTTCCGTACAATAATTTTGGTTTTTTGTTGTGAATATTATGCGCTAAGTTATACAGCTGCTATTTACAGCATATTTATATATACACACCATGATAATGACTCTGTGTATTGACGTAATTTAAAAATCATCTAAATATTACTGTTTTTTTTTGTTTTTTTTTTGTTTTGTTTCTTTGCAAAACTGTTTCTTATGCATGGGTGATTTTAAATACAGCGTTATTGATATATATTTCCGTACAATAATTTTGGTTTTTTGTTGTGAATATTATGCGCTAAGTTATACAGCTGCTATTTACAGCATATTTATATATACACACCATGATAATCACTCTGTGTATTGACGTAATTTAAAAATCATCTAAATATTACTGTTTTTTTTGTTTGTTTTTTTTCTTTTGTTTCTTTGCAAAACTGTTTCTTATGCATGGGTGATTTTAAATACAGCGTTATTGATATATATTTCCGTACAATAATTTTGTTTTTTTGTTGTGAATATTATGCGCTAAGTTATACAGCTGCTATTTACAGCATATTTATATATACACACCATGATAATGACTCTGTGTATTGACGTAATTTAAAAATCATCTAAATATTACTTTTTTTTTGTTTCTTTGCAAAACTGTTTCTTATGCTTTGGTGATTTTAAATACAGCGTTATTGATATATATTTCCGTACAATAATTTTGGTTTTTTGTTGTAAATATTATGCGCTAAGTTATACAGCTGCTATTTACAGCATATTTATATATACACACCATGATAATGACTCTGTGTATTGACGTAATTTAAAAATCATCTAAATATTACTGTTTTTTTTTTCTTTCTTTGCAAAAGTGTTTCTTATGCTTGGGTGATTTTAAATACAGCGTTATTGATATATATTTCCGTACAATAATTTTGGTTTTTTGTTGTGAATATTATGCGCTAAGTTATACAGCTGCTTTTTAAAGCATATTTATATATACACACCATGATAATGACTCTGTGTATTGACGTAATTTAAAAATCATCTAAATATTACTGGTTTTTTTTTTTTTTTTTTTTTGTTTCTTTGCAAAACTGTTTCTTATGCTTGGGTGATTTTAAATACAGCGTTATTGATATATATTTCCGTACAATAATTTTGTTTTTTTGTTGTGAATATTATGCGCTAAGTTATACAGCTGCTATTTACAGCATATTTATATATACACACCATGATAATGACTCTGTGTATTGACGTAATTTAAAAATCATCTAAATATTACTGTTTTTTTTTGTTTCTTTGCAAAAGTGTTTCTTATGCTTGGGTGATTTTAAATACAGCGTTATTGATATATATTTCCGTACAATAATTTTGTTTTTTTGTTGTGAATATTATGCGCTAAGTTATACAGCTGCTATTTACAGCATATTTATATATACACACCATGATAATGACTCTGTGTATTGACGTAATTTAAAAATCATCTAAATATTACTGTTTTTTTTTTTGTTTCTTTGCAAAAGTGTTTCTTATGCTTGGGTGATTTTAAATACAGCGTTATTGATATATATTTCCGTACAATAATTTTGGTTTTTTGTTGTGAATATTATGCGCTAAGTTATACAGCTGCTATTTACAGCATATTTATATATACACACCATAATAATGACTCTGTGTATTGACGTAATTTAAAAATCATCTAAATATTACTGTTTTTTTTTATTTTTTTTTATTTCTTTGCAAAATTGTTTCTTATGCTTGGGTGATTTTAAATACAGCGTTATTGATATATATTTCCGTACAATAATTTTGTTTTTTTGTTGTGAATATTATGCGCTAAGTTATACAGCTGCTATTTACAGCATATTTATATATACACACCATGATAATGACTCTGTGTATTGACGTAATTTAAAAATCATCTAAATATTACTGTTTTTTTTTTTGTTTCTTTGCAAAACTGTTTCTTATGCTTGGGTGATTTTAAATACAGCGTTATTGATATATATTTCCGTACAATAATTTTGGTTTTTTGTTGTGAATATTATGCGCTAAGTTATACAGCTGCTATTTACAGCATATTTATATATACACACCATGATAATGACTCTGTGTATTGACGTAATTTAAAAATCATCTAAATATTACTGTTTTTTTTTCTTGTTTCTTTGCAAAACTGTTTCTTATGCTTTGGTGATTTTAAATACAGCGTTATTGATATATATTTCCGTACAATAATTTTGGTGTTTTGTTGTGAATATTATGCGCTAAGTTATACAGCTGCTATTTACAGCATATTTATATATACACACCATGATAATGACTCTGTGTATTGACGTAATTTAAAAATCATCTAAATATTACTGTTTTTTTTTCTTTCTTTGCAAAAGTGTTTCTTATGCTTGGGTGATTTTAAATACAGCGTTATTGATATATATTTCCGTACAATAATTTTGGTTTTTTGTTGTGAATATTATGCGCTAAGTTATACAGCTGCTATTTACAGCATATTTATATATAGACACCATGATAATGACTCTGTGTATTGACGTAATTTAAAAATCATCTAAATATTACTGTTTTTTTTTTGTTTCTTTGCAAAACTGTTTCTTATGCTTGGGTGATTTTAAATACAGCGTTATTGATATATATTTCCGTACAATAATTTTGGTTTTTTGTTGTGAATATTATGCGCTAAGTTATACAGCTGCTATTTACAGCATATTTATATATACACACCATGATAATGACTCTGTGTATTGACGTAATTTAAAAATCATCTAAATATTACTGTTTTTTTTTCTTGTTTCTTTGCAAAACTGTTTCTTATGCTTGGGTGATTTTAAATACAGCGTTATTGATATATATTTCCGTACAATAATTTTGTTTTTTTGTTGTGAATATTATGCGCTAAGTTATACAGCTGCTATTTACAGCATATTTATATATACACACCATGATAATGACTCTGTGTATTGACGTAATTTAAAAATCATCTAAATATTACTGTTTTTTTTTTCTTTGCAAAACTGTTGCTTATGCTTGGGTGATTTTAAATACAGCGTTATTGATATATATTTCCGTACAATAATTTTGGTTTTTTGTTGTGAATATTATGCGCTAAGTTATACAGCTGCTATTTACAGCATATTTATATATACACACCATGATAATGACTCTGTGTATTGACGTAATTTAAAAATCATCTAAATATTACTGTTTTTTTTTGTTTTTTTTTGTTTTGTTTCTTTGCAAAACTGTTTCTTATGCATGGGTGATTTTAAATACAGCGTTATTGATATATATTTCCGTACAATAATTTTGGTTTTTTGTTGTGAATATTATGCGCTAAGTTATACAGCTGCTATTTACAGCATATTTATATATACACACCATGATAATCACTCTGTGTATTGACGTAATTTAAAAATCATCTAAATATTACTGTTTTTTTTTGTTTGTTTTTTTTCTTTTGTTTCTTTGCAAAACTGTTTCTTATGCATGGGTGATTTTAAATACAGCGTTATTGATATATATTTCCGTACAATAATTTTGGTTTTTTGTTGTGAATATTATGCGCTAAGTTATACAGCTGCTATTTACAGCATATTTATATATACACACCATGATAATGACTCTGTGTATTGACGTAATTTAAAAATCATCTAAATATTACTTTTTTTTTGTTTCTTTGCAAAACTGTTTCTTATGCTTTGGTGATTTTAAATACAGCGTTATTGATATATATTTCCGTACAATAATTTTGGTTTTTTGTTGTAAATATTATGCGCTAAGTTATACAGCTGCTATTTACAGCATATTTATATATACACACCATGATAATGACTCTGTGTATTGACGTAATTTAAAAATCATCTAAATATTACTGTTTTTTTTTCTTTCTTTGCAAAAGTGTTTCTTATGCTTGGGTGATTTTAAATACAGCGTTATTGATATATATTTCCGTACAATAATTTTGGTTTTTTGTTGTGAATATTATGCGCTAAGTTATACAGCTGCTTTTTAAAGCATATTTATATATACACACCATGATAATGACTCTGTGTATTGACGTAATTTAAAAATCATCTAAATATTACTGTTTTTTTTTCTTGTTTCTTTGCAAAACTGTTTCTTATGCTTTGGTGATTTTAAATACAGCGTTATTGATATATATTTCCGTACAATAATTTTGGTGTTTTGTTGTGAATATTATGCGCTAAGTTATACAGCTGCTATTTACAGCATATTTATATATACACACCATGATAATGACTCTGTGTATTGACGTAATTTAAAAATCATCTAAATATTACTGTTTTTTTTTTGTTTTTTTTTGTTTTGTTTCTTTGCAAAACTGTTTCTTATGCATGGGTGATTTTAAATACAGCGTTATTGATATATATTTCCGTACAATAATTTTGGTTTTTTGTTGTGAATATTATGCGCTAAGTTATACAGCTGCTATTTACAGCATATTTATATATACACACCATGATAATCACTCTGTGTATTGACGTAATTTAAAAATCATCTAAATATTACTGTTTTTTTTGTTTGTTTTTTTTCTTTTGTTTCTTTGCAAAACTGTTTCTTATGCATGGGTGATTTTAAATACAGCGTTATTGATATATATTTCCGTACAATAATTTTGTTTTTTTGTTGTGAATATTATGCGCTAAGTTATACAGCTGCTATTTACAGCATATTTATATATACACACCATGATAATGACTCTGTGTATTGACGTAATTTAAAAATCATCTAAATATTACTTTTTTTTTTTGTTTCTTTGCAAAACTGTTTCTTATGCTTTGGTGATTTTAAATACAGCGTTATTGATATATATTTCCGTACAATAATTTTGGTTTTTTGTTGTAAATATTATGCGCTAAGTTATACAGCTGCTATTTACAGCATATTTATATATACACACCATGATAATGACTCTGTGTATTGACGTAATTTAAAAATCATCTAAATATTACTGTTTTTTTTTCTTTCTTTGCAAAAGTGTTTCTTATGCTTGGGTGATTTTAAATACAGCGTTATTGATATATATTTCCGTACAATAATTTTGGTTTTTTGTTGTGAATATTATGCGCTAAGTTATACAGCTGCTTTTTAAAGCATATTTATATATACACACCATGATAATGACTCTGTGTATTGACGTAATTTAAAAATCATCTAAATATTACTGGTTTTTTTTTTTTTTTTTTTTTTGTTTCTTTGCAAAACTGTTTCTTATGCTTGGGTGATTTTAAATACAGCGTTATTGATATATATTTCCGTACAATAATTTTGTTTTTTTGTTGTGAATATTATGCGCTAAGTTATACAGCTGCTATTTACAGCATATTTATATATACACACCATGATAATGACTCTGTGTATTGACGTAATTTAAAAATCATCTAAATATTACTGTTTTTTTTTGTTTCTTTGCAAAAGTGTTTCTTATGCTTGGGTGATTTTAAATACAGCGTTATTGATATATATTTCCGTACAATAATTTTGGTTTTTTGTTGTGAATATTATGCGCTAAGTTATACAGCTGCTATTTACAGCATATTTATATATACACACCATAATAATGACTCTGTGTATTGACGTAATTTAAAAATCATCTAAATATTACTGTTTTTTTTATTTTTTTTTATTTCTTTGCAAAATTGTTTCTTATGCTTGGGTGATTTTAAATACAGCGTTATTGATATATATTTCCGTACAATAATTTTGTTTTTTTGTTGTGAATATTATGCGCTAAGTTATACAGCTGCTATTTACAGCATATTTATATATACACACCATGATAATGACTCTGTGTATTGACGTAATTTAAAAATCATCTAAATATTACTGTTTTTTTTTTTGTTTCTTTGCAAAACTGTTTCTTATGCTTGGGTGATTTTAAATACAGCGTTATTGATATATATTTCCGTACAATAATTTTGGTTTTTTGTTGTGAATATTATGCGCTAAGTTATACAGCTGCTATTTACAGCATATTTATATATACACACCATGATAATGACTCTGTGTATTGACGTAATTTAAAAATCATCTAAATATTACTGTTTTTTTTTCTTGTTTCTTTGCAAAACTGTTTCTTATGCTTTGGTGATTTTAAATACAGCGTTATTGATATATATTTCCGTACAATAATTTTGGTGTTTTGTTGTGAATATTATGCGCTAAGTTATACAGCTGCTATTTACAGCATATTTATATATACACACCATGATAATGACTCTGTGTATTGACGTAATTTAAAAATCATCTAAATATTACTGTTTTTTTTTCTTTCTTTGCAAAAGTGTTTCTTATGCTTGGGTGATTTTAAATACAGCGTTATTGATATATATTTCCGTACAATAATTTTGGTTTTTTGTTGTGAATATTATGCGCTAAGTTATACAGCTGCTATTTACAGCATATTTATATATAGACACCATGATAATGACTCTGTGTATTGACGTAATTTAAAAATCATCTAAATATTACTGTTTTTTTTTGTTTCTTTGCAAAACTGTTTCTTATGCTTGGGTGATTTTAAATACAGCGTTATTGATATATATTTCCGTACAATAATTTTGGTTTTTTGTTGTGAATATTATGCGCTAAGTTATACAGCTGCTATTTACAGCATATTTATATATACACACCATGATAATGACTCTGTGTATTGACGTAATTTAAAAATCATCTAAATATTACTGTTTTTTTTTCTTGTTTCTTTGCAAAACTGTTTCTTATGCTTGGGTGATTTTAAATACAGCGTTATTGATATATATTTCCGTACAATAATTTTGTTTTTTTGTTGTGAATATTATGCGCTAAGTTATACAGCTGCTATTTACAGCATATTTATATATACACACCATGATAATGACTCTGTGTATTGACGTAATTTAAAAATCATCTAAATATTACTGTTTTTTTTTCTTTCTTTGCAAAAGTGTTGCTTATGCTTGGGTGATTTTAAATACAGCGTTATTGATATATATTTCCGTACAATAATTTTGGTTTTTTGTTGTGAATATTATGCGCTAAGTTATACAGCTGCTATTTACAGCATATTTATATATACACACCATGATAATGACTCTGTGTATTGACGTAATTTAAAAATCATCTAAATATTACTGTTTTTTTTTTCTTTGCAAAACTGTTTCTTATGCTTGGGTGATTTTAAATACAGCGTTATTGATATATATTTCCGTACAATAATTTTGGTTTTTTGTTGTGAATATTATGCGCTAAGTTATACAGCTGCTATTTACAGCATATTTATATATACACACCATGATAATGACTCTGTGTATTGACGTAATTTAAAAATCATCTAAATATTACTTTTTTTTTGTTTCTTTGCAAAACTGTTTCTTATGCTTTGGTGATTTTAAATACAGCGTTATTGATATATATTTCCGTACAATAATTTTGGTTTTTTGTTGTAAATATTATGCGCTAAGTTATACAGCTGCTATTTACAGCATATTTATATATACACACCATGATAATGACTCTGTGTATTGACGTAATTTAAAAATCATCTAAATATTACTGTTTTTTTTTCTTTCTTTGCAAAAGTGTTTCTTATGCTTGGGTGATTTTAAATACAGCGTTATTGATATATATTTCCGTACAATAATTTTGGTTTTTTGTTGTGAATATTATGCGCTAAGTTATACAGCTGCTTTTTAAAGCATATTTATATATACACACCATGATAATGACTCTGTGTATTGACGTAATTTAAAAATCATCTAAATATTACTGTTTTTTTTTCTTGTTTCTTTGCAAAACTGTTTCTTATGCTTTGGTGATTTTAAATACAGCGTTATTGATATATATTTCCGTACAATAATTTTGGTGTTTTGTTGTGAATATTATGCGCTAAGTTATACAGCTGCTATTTACAGCATATTTATATATACACACCATGATAATGACTCTGTGTATTGACGTAATTTAAAAATCATCTAAATATTACTGTTTTTTTTTTCTTTCTTTGCAAAAGTGTTTCTTATGCTTGGGTGATTTTAAATACAGCGTTATTGATATATATTTCCGTACAATAATTTTGGTTTTTTGTTGTGAATATTATGCGCTAAGTTATACAGCTGCTTTTTAAAGCATATTTATATATACACACCATGATAATGACTCTGTGTATTGACGTAATTTAAAAATCATCTAAATATTACTGTTTTTTTTTTGTTTCTTTGCAAAACTGTTTCTTATGCTTGGGTGATTTTAAATACAGCGTTATTGATATATATTTCCGTACAATAATTTTGGTTTTTTGTTGTGAATATTATGCGCTAAGTTATACAGCTGCTATTTACAGCATATTTATATATACACACCATGATAATGACTCTGTGTATTGACGTAATTTAAAAATCATCTAAATATTACTGTTTTTTTTTCTTGTTTCTTTGCAAAACTGTTTCTTATGCTTTGCTGATTTTAAATACAGCGTTATTGATATATATTTCCGTACAATAATTTTGGTGTTTTGTTGTGAATATTATGCGCTAAGTTATACAGCTGCTATTTACAGCATATTTATATATACACACCATGATAATGACTCTGTGTATTGACGTAATTTAAAAATCATCTAAATATTACTGTTTTTTTTTTCTTTCTTTGCAAAAGTGTTTCTTATGCTTGGGTGATTTTAAATACAGCGTTATTGATATATATTTCCGTACAATAATTTTGGTTTTTTGTTGTGAATATTATGCGCTAAGTTATACAGCTGCTATTTACAGCATATTTATATATACACACCATGATAATGACTCTGTGTATTGACGTAATTTAAAAATCATCTAAATATTACTGTTTTTTTTTTCTTTGCAAAACTGTTTCTTATGCTTGGGTGATTTTAAATACAGCGTTATTGATATATATTTCCGTACAATAATTTTGGTTTTTTGTTGTGAATATTATGCGCTAAGTTATACAGCTGCTATTTACAGCATATTTATATATACACACCATGATAATGACTCTGTGTATTGACGTAATTTAAAAATCATCTAAATATTACTGTTTTTTTTTTGTTTTTTTTTTTTTGTTTTGTTTCTTTGCAAAACTGTTTCTTATGCATGGGTGATTTTAAATACAGCGTTATTGATATATATTTCCGTACAATAATTTTGGTTTTTTGTTGTGAATATTATGCGCTAAGTTATACAGCTGCTATTTACAGCATATTTATATATACACACCATGATAATCACTCTGTGTATTGACGTAATTTAAAAATCATCTAAATATTACTGTTTTTTTTGTTTGTTTTTTTTCTTTTGTTTCTTTGCAAAACTGTTTCTTATGCATGGGTGATTTTAAATACAGCGTTATTGATATATATTTCCGTACAATAATTTTGGTTTTTTGTTGTGAATATTATGCGCTAAGTTATACAGCTGCTATTTACAGCATATTTATATATACACACCATGATAATGACTCTGTGTATTGACGTAATTTAAAAATCATCTAAATATTACTTTTTTTTTTTTGTTTCTTTGCAAAACTGTTTCTTATGCTTTGGTGATTTTAAATACAGCGTTATTGATATATATTTCCGTACAATAATTTTGGTTTTTTGTTGTAAATATTATGCGCTAAGTTATACAGCTGCTATTTACAGCATATTTATATATACACACCATGATAATGACTCTGTGTATTGACGTAATTTAAAAATCATCTAAATATTACTGTTTTTTTTTCTTTGCAAAACTGTTTCTTATGCTTGGGTGATTTTAAATACAGCGTTATTGATATATATTTCCGTACAATAATTTTGGTTTTTTGTTGTGAATATTATGCGCTAAGTTATACAGCTGCTATTTACAGCATATTTATATATACACACCATGATAATGACTCTGTGTATTGACGTAATTTAAAAATCATCTAAATATTACTGTTTTTTTTTCTTTGCAAAACTGTTTCTTATGCTTGGGTGATTTTAAATACAGCGTTATTGATATATATTTCCGTACAATAATTTTGGTTTTTTGTTGTGAATATTATGCGCTAAGTTATACAGCTGCTATTTACAGCATATTTATATATACACACCATGATAATGACTCTGTGTATTGACGTAATTTAAAAATCATCTAAATATTACTGTTTTTTTTGTTTTTTTTTTTGTTTTGTTTCTTTGCAAAACTGTTTCTTATGCATGGGTGATTTTAAATACAGCGTTATTGATATATATTTCCGTACAATAATTTTGGTTTTTTGTTGTGAATATTATGCGCTAAGTTATACAGCTGCTATTTACAGCATATTTATATATACACACCATGATAATGACTCTGTGTATTGACGTAATTTAAAAATCATCTAAATATTACTGGTTTTTGTTTGTTTTTTTTTTGTTTCTTTGCAAAACTGTTTCTTATGCTTGGGTGATTTTAAATACAGCGTTATTGATATATATTTCCGTACAATAATTTTGTTTTTTTGTTGTGAATATTATGCGCTAAGTTATACAGCTGCTATTTACAGCATATTTATATATACACACCATGATAATGACTCTGTGTATTGACGTAATTTAAAAAATCATCTAAATATTACTGTTTTTTTTTGTTTCTTTGCAAAAGTGTTTCTTATGCTTGGGTGATTTTAAATACAGCGTTATTGATATATATTTCCGTACAATAATTTTGGTTTTTTGTTGTGAATATTATGCGCTAAGTTATACAGCTGCTTTTTAAAGCATATTTCTATATACACACCATGATAATGACTCTGTGTATTGACGTAATTTAAAAATCATCTAAATATTACTGGTTTTTGTTTTTTTTTTTTTGTTTCTTTGCAAAAGTGTTTCTTATGCTTGGGTGATTTTAAATACAGCGTTATTGATATATATTTCCGTACAATAATTTTGTTTTTTTGTTGTGAATATTATGCGCTAAGTTATACAGCTGCTATTTAGAGCATATTTATATATACACACCATGATAATGACTCTGTGTATTGACGTAATTTAAAAATCATCTAAATATTACTGTTTTTTTTTTTGTTTCTTTGCAAAAGTGTTTCTTATGCTTGGGTGATTTTAAATACAGCGTTATTGATATATATTTCCGTACAATAATTTTGGTTTTTTGTTGTGAATATTATGCGCTAAGTTATACAGCTGCTATTTACAGCATATTTATATATACACACCATAATAATGACTCTGTGTATTGACGTAATTTAAAAATCATCTAAATATTACTGTTTTTTTTTAATTTTTTTTTATTTTTTTTTTATTTCTTTGCAAAATTGTTTCTTATGCTTGGGTGATTTTAAATACAGCGTTATTGATATATATTTCCGTACAATAATTTTGTTTTTTTGTTGTGAATATTATGCGCTAAGTTATACAGCTGCTATTTACAGCATATTTATATATACACACCATGATAATGACTCTGTGTATTGACGTAATTTAAAAATCATCTAAATATTACTGTTTTTTTTTTGTTTCTTTGCAAAAGTGTTTCTTATGCTTGGGTGATTTTAAATACAGCGTTATTGATATATATTTCCGTACAATAATTTTGGTTTTTTGTTGTGAATATTATGCGCTAAGTTATACAGCTGCTTTTTAAAGCATATTTCTATATACACACCATGATAATGACTCTGTGTATTGACGTAATTTAAAAATCATCTAAATATTACTGGTTTTTGTTTGTTTTTTTTTTTTGTTTCTTTGCAAAAGTGTTTCTTATGCTTGGGTGATTTTAAATACAGCGTTATTGATATATATTTCCGTACAATAATTTTGTTTTTTTGTTGTGAATATTATGCGCTAAGTTATACAGCTGCTATTTAGAGCATATTTATATATACACACCATGATAATGACTCTGTGTATTGACGTAATTTAAAAATCATCTAAATATTACTGTTTTTTTTTTTGTTTCTTTGCAAAAGTGTTTCTTATGCTTGGGTGATTTTAAATACAGCGTTATTGATATATATTTCCGTACAATAATTTTGGTTTTTTGTTGTGAATATTATGCGCTAAGTTATACAGCTGCTATTTACAGCATATTTATATATACACACCATAATAATGACTCTGTGTATTGACGTAATTTAAAAATCATCTAAATATTACTGTTTTTTTTTTAATTTTTTTTTATTTTTTTTTTTATTTCTTTGCAAAATTGTTTCTTATGCTTGGGTGATTTTAAATACAGCGTTATTGATATATATTTCTGTACAATAATTTTGTTTTTTTGTTGTGAATATTATGCGCTAAGTTATACAGCTGCTTTTTAAAGCATATTTATATATACACACCATGATAATGACTCTGTGTATTGACGTAATTTAAAAATCATCTAAATATTACTGTTTTTTTTTGTTTCTTTGCAAAACTGTTTCTTATGCTTGGGTGATTTTAAATACAGCGTTATTGATATATATTTCCGTACAATAATTTTGGTTTTTTGTTGTGAATATTATGCGCTAAGTTATACAGTTGCTATTTACAGCATATTTATATATACACACCATGATAATGACTCTGTGTATTGACGTAATTTAAAAATCATCTAAATATTACTGTTTTTTTTCTTGTTTCTTTGCAAAACTGTTTCTTATGCTTTGGTGATTTTAAATACAGCGTTATTGATATATATTTCCGTACAATAATTTTGGTGTTTTGTTGTGAATATTATGCGCTAAGTTATGCAGCTGCTATTTACAGTATATTTATATATACACACCATGATAATGACTCTGTGTATTGACGTAATTTAAAAATCATCTAAATATTACTGTTTTTTTTTCTTTCTTTGCAAAAGTGTTTCTTATGCTTGGGTGATTTTAAATACAGCGTTATTGATATATATTTCCGTACAATAATTTTGGTTTTTTGTTGTGAATATTATGCGCTAAGTTATACAGCTGCTATTTACAGCATATTTATATATAGACACCATGATAATGACTCTGTGTATTGACGTAATTTAAAAATCATCTAAATATTACTGTTTTTTTTTGTTTCTTTGCAAAACTGTTTCTTATGCTTGGGTGATTTTAAATACAGCGTTATTGATATATATTTCCGTACAATAATTTTGGTTTTTTGTTGTGAATATTATGCGCTAAGTTATACAGCTGCTATTTACAGCATATTTATATATACACACCATGATAATGACTCTGTGTATTGACGTAATTTAAAAATCATCTAAATATTACTGTTTTTTTTTCTTGTTTCTTTGCAAAACTGTTTCTTATGCTTTGGTGATTTTAAATACAGCGTTATTGATATATATTTCCGTACAATAATTTTGGTGTTTTGTTGTGAATATTATGCGCTAAGTTATACAGCTGCTATTTACAGCATATTTATATATACACACCATGATAATGACTCTGTGTATTGACGTAATTTAAAAATCATCTAAATATTACTGTTTTTTTTTCTTTCTTTGCAAAAGTGTTTCTTATGCTTGGGTGATTTTAAATACAGCGTTATTGATATATATTTCCGTACAATAATTTTGGTTTTTTGTTGTGAATATTATGCGCTAAGTTATACAGCTGCTATTTACAGCATATTTATATATACACACCATGATAATGACTCTGTGTATTGACGTAATTTAAAAATCATCTAAATATTACTGTTTTTTTTTCTTTGCAAAAGTGTTTCTTATGCTTGGGTGATTTTAAATACAGCGTTATTGATATATATTTCCGTACAATAATTTTGGTTTTTTGTTGTGAATATTATGCGCTAAGTTATACAGCTGCTATTTACAGCATATTTATATATACACACCATGATAATCACTCTGTGTATTGACGTAATTTAAAAATCATCTAAATATTACTGTTTTTTTTTGTTTGTTTTTTTTCTTTTGTTTCTTTGCAAAACTGTTTCTTATGCATGGGTGATTTTAAATACAGCGTTATTGATATATATTTCCGTACAATAATTTTGGTTTTTTGTTGTGAATATTATGCGCTAAGTTATACAGCTGCTATTTACAGCATATTTATATATACACACCATGATAATGACTCTGTGTATTGACGTAATTTAAAAATCATCTAAATATTACTTTTTTTTTTTGTTTCTTTGCAAAAGTGTTTCTTATGCTTTGGTGATTTTAAATACAGCGTTATTGATATATATTTCCGTACAATAATTTTGGTTTTTTGTTGTAAATATTATGCGCTAAGTTATACAGCTGCTATTTACAGCATATTTATGTATACACACCATGATAATGACTCTGTGTATTGACGTAATTTAAAAATCATCTAAATATTACTGTTTTTTTTTCTTTCTTTGCAAAAGTGTTTCTTATGCTTGGGTGATTTTAAATACAGCGTTATTGATATATATTTCCGTACAATAATTTTGGTTTTTTGTTGTGAATATTATGCGCTAAGTTATACAGCTGCTTTTTAAAGCATATTTATATATACACACCATGATAATGACTCTGTGTATTGACGTAATTTAAAAATCATCTAAATATTACTGTTTTTTTTTCTTGTTTCTTTGCAAAACTGTTTCTTATGCTTTGGTGATTTTAAATACAGCGTTATTGATATATATTTCCGTACAATAATTTTGGTGTTTTGTTGTGAATATTATGCGCTAAGTTATACAGCTGCTATTTACAGCATATTTATATATACACACCATGATAATGACTCTGTGTATTGACGTAATTTAAAAATCATCTAAATATTACTGTTTTTTTTTTCTTTCTTTGCAAAAGTGTTTCTTATGCTTGGGTGATTTTAAATACAGCGTTATTGATATATATTTCCGTACAATAATTTTGGTTTTTTGTTGTGAATATTATGCGCTAAGTTATACAGCTGCTTTTTAAAGCATATTTATATATACACACCATGATAATGACTCTGTGTATTGACGTAATTTAAAAATCATCTAAATATTACTGTTTTTTTTTTTTGTTTCTTTGCAAAACTGTTTCTTATGCTTGGGTGATTTTAAATACAGCGTTATTGATATATATTTCCGTACAATAATTTTGGTTTTTTGTTGTGAATATTATGCGCTAAGTTATACAGCTGCTATTTACAGCATATTTATATATACACACCATGATAATGACTCTGTGTATTGACGTAATTTAAAAATCATCTAAATATTACTGTTTTTTTTTCTTGTTTCTTTGCAAAACTGTTTCTTATGCTTTGCTGATTTTAAATACAGCGTTATTGATATATATTTCCGTACAATAATTTTGGTGTTTTGTTGTGAATATTATGCGCTAAGTTATACAGCTGCTATTTACAGCATATTTATATATACACACCATGATAATGACTCTGTGTATTGACGTAATTTAAAAATCACAGCTGCTATTTACAGCATATTTATATATACACACCATGATAATGACTCTGTGTATTGACGTAATTTAAAAATCATCTAAATATTACTGTTTTTTTTTTCTTTGCAAAACTGTTTCTTATGCTTGGGTGATTTTAAATACAGCGTTATTGATATATATTTCCGTACAATAATTTTGGTTTTTTGTTGTGAATATTATGCGCTAAGTTATACAGCTGCTATTTACAGCATATTTATATATACACACACCATGATAATGACTCTGGGTATTGACGTAATTTAAAAATCATCTAAATATTACTGTTTTTTTTTGTTTTGTTTTGTTTCTTTGCAAAACTGTTTCTTATGCATGGGTGATTTTAAATACAGCGTTATTGATATATATTTCCGTACAATAATTTTGGTTTTTTGTTGTGAATATTATGCGCTAAGTTATACAGCTGCTAATTACAGCATATTTATATATACACACCATGATAATGACTCTGTGTATTGACGTAATTTAAAAATCATCTAAATATTACTGTTTTTTTTTTTTTTTGTTTCTTTGCAAAACTGTTTCTTATGCTTTGGTGATTTTAAATACAGCGTTATTGATATATATTTCCGTACAATAATTTTGGTTTTTTGTTGTGAATATTATGCGCTAAGTTATACAGCTGCTATTTACAGCATATTTATATATACACACCATGATAATGACTCTGTGTATTGACGTAATTTAAAAATCATCTAAATATTACTGTTTTTTTTTTGTTTTATTTCTTTGCAAAACTGTTTCTTATGCTTTGGTGATTTTAAATACAGCGTTATTGATATATATTTCCGTACAATAATTTTGGTTTTTTGTTGTGAATATTATGCGCTAAGTTATACAGCTGCTATTTACAGCATATTTATATATACACACCATGATAATGACTCTGTGTATTGACGTAATTTAAAAATCATCTAAATATTACTGTTTTTTTTTGTTTGTTTTTTTTGTTTTGTTTCTTTGCAAAACTGTTTCTTATGCATGGGTGATTTTAAATACAGCGTTATTGATATATATTTCCGTACAATAATTTTGGTTTTTTGTTGTGAATATTATGCGCTAAGTTATACAGCTGCTATTTACAGCATATTTATATATACACACCATGATAATGACTAGGTGTATTGACGTAATTTAAAAATCATCTAAATATTACTGTTTTTTTTTTTTGTTTCTTTGCAAAACTGTTTCTTATGCTTTGGTGATTTTAAATACAGCGTTATTGATATATATTTCCGTACAATAATTTTGGTTTTTTGTTGTGAATATTATGCGCTAAGTTATACAGCTGCTATTTACAGCATATTTATATATACACACCATGATAATGACTCTGTGTATTGACGTAATTTAAAAATCATCTAAATATTACTGTTTTTTTTTTGTTTCTTTGCAAAACTGTTTCTTATGCTTTGGTGATTTTAAATACAGCGTTATTGATATATATTTCCGTACAATAATTTTGGTGTTTTGTTGTGAATATTATGCGCTAAGTTATACAGCTGCTATTTACAGCATATTTATATATACACACCATGATAATGACTCTGTGTATTGACGTAATTTAAAAATCATCTAAATATTACTGTTTTTTTTTGTTTCTTTGCAAAAGTGTTTCTTATGCTTGGGTGATTTTAAATACAGCGTTATTGATATATATTTCCGTACAATAATTTTGGTTTTTTGTTGTGAATATTATGCGCTAAGTTATACACCTGCTATTTACAGCATATTTATATATACACACCATAGTAATGACTCTGTGTATTGACGTAATTTAAAAATCATCTAAATATTACTGTTTTTTTTTATTTTTTTTATTTCTTTGCAAAATTGTTTCTTATGCTTGGGTGATTTTAAATACAGCGTTATTGATATATATTTCCGTACAATAATTTTGGTTTTTTGTTGTGAATATTATGCGCTAAGTTATACAGCTCCTTTTTAAAGCATATTTATATATACACACCATGATAATGACTCTGTGTATTGACGTAATTTAAAAATCATCTAAATATTACTGTTTTTTTTTTTTTTTTGTTTCTTTGCAAAACTGTTTCTTATGCTTGGGGGATTTTAAATACAGCGTTATTGATATATATTTCCGTACAATAATTTTGGTTTTTTGTTGTGAATATTATGCGCTAAGTTATACAGGTGCTATTTACAGCATATTTATATATACACACCATGATAATGACTCTGTGTATTGACGTAATTTAAAAATCATCTAAATATTACTGTTTTTTTTTTGTTTTTTTTTGTTTCTTTGCAAAACTGTTTCTTATGCTTTGGTGATTTTAAATACAGCGTTATTGATATATATTTCCGTACAATAATTTTGGTTTTTTGTTGTGAATATTATGCGCTAACTTATACAGCTGCTATTTACAGCATATTTATATATACACACCATGATAATGACTCTGTGTATTGACGTAATTTAAAAATCATCTAAATATTACTGTTTTTTTTTCTTTGCAAAACTGTTTCTTATGCTTGGGTGATTTTAAATACAGCGTTATTGATATATATTTCCGTACAATAATTTTGGTTTTTTGTTGTGAATATTATGCGCTAAGTTATACAGCTGCTATTTACAGCATATTTATATATACACACACCATGATAATGATTCTGGGTATTGACGTAATTTAAAAATCATCTAAATATTACTGTTTTTTTTTTGTTTTGTTTTGTTTCTTTGCAAAACTGTTTCTTATGCATGGGTGATTTTAAATACAGCGTTATTGATATATATTTATGTACAATAATTTTGGTTTTTTGTTGTGAATATTATGCGCTAAGTTATACAGGTGCTATTTACAGCATATTTATATATACACACCATGATAATGACTCTGTGTATTGACGTAATTTAAAAATCATCTAAATATTACTGTTTTTTTTTGTTTTTTTTTTGTTTCTTTGCAAAACTGTTTCTTATGCTTTGGTGATTTTAAATACAGCGTTATTGATATATATTTCCGTACAATAATTTTGGTTTTTTGTTGTGAATATTATGCGCTAACTTATACAGCTGCTATTTACAGCATATTTATATATACACACCATGATAATGACTCTGTGTATTGACGTAATTTAAAAATCATCTAAATATTACTGTTTTTTTTTCTTTGCAAAACTGTTTCTTATGCTTGGGTGATTTTAAATACAGCGTTATTGATATATATTTCCGTACAATAATTTTGGTTTTTTGTTGTGAATATTATGCGCTAAGTTATACAGCTGCTATTTACAGCATATTTATATATACACACACCATGATAATGATTCTGGGTATTGACGTAATTTAAAAATCATCTAAATATTACTGTTTTTTTTTGTTTTGTTTTGTTTCTTTGCAAAACTGTTTCTTATGCATGGGTGATTTTAAATACAGCGTTATTGATATATATTTCCGTACAATAATTTTGGTTTTTTGTTGTGAATATTATGCGCTAAGTTATACAGCTGCTATTTACAGCATATTTATATATACACACCATGATAATGACTCTGTGTATTGACGTAATTTAAAAATCATCTAAATATTACTGTTTTTTTTTTTGTTTTTTGTTTCTTTGCAAAACTGTTTCTTATGCTTTGGTGATTTTAAATACAGCGTTATTGATATATATTTCCATACAATAATTTTGGTTTTTTGTTGTGAATATTATGCGCTAAGTTATACAGCTGCTATTTACAGCATATTTATATATACACACCATGATAATGACTCTGTGTATTGACGTAATTTAAAAATCATCTAAATATTACTGTTTTTTTTGTTTGTTTTTTTTGTTTTGTTTCTTTGCAAAACTGTTTCTTATGCATGGGTGTTTTTAAATACAGCGTTATTGATATATATTTCCGTACAATAATTTTGGTTTTTTGTTGTGAATATTATGCGCTAAGTTATACAGCTGCTATTTACAGCATATTTATATATACACACCATGATAATGACTCTGTGTATTGACGTAATTTAAAAATCATCTAAATATTACTGTTTTTTTTTGTTTCTTTGCAAAACTGTTTCTTATGCTTTGGTGATTTTAAATACAGCGTTATTGATATATATTTCCGTACAATAATTTTAGTTTTTTGTTGTGAATATTATGCGCTAAGTTATACAGCTGCTATTTACAGCATATTTATATATACACACCATAATAATGACTCTGTGTATTGACGTAATTTAAAAATCATCTAAATATTACTGTTTTTTTTTATTTTTTTTTTTTTCTTTGCAAAATTGTTTCTTATGCTTGGGTGATTTTAAATACAGCGTTATTGATATATATTTCCGTACAATAATTTTGGTTTTTTGTTGTGAATATTATGCGCTAAGTTATACAGCTGCTTTTTAAAGCATATTTATATATACACACCATGATAATGACTCTGTGTATTGACGTAATTTAAAAATCATCTAAATATTACTGTTTTTTTTTTTGTTTCTTTGCAAAACTGTTTCTTATGCTTGGGTGATTTTAAATACAGCGTTATTGATATATATTTCCGTACAATAATTTTGGTTTTTTGTTGTGAATATTATGCGCTAAGTTATACAGCTGCTATTTACAGCATATTTATATATACACACCATGATAATGACTCTGTGTATTGACGTAATTTAAAAATCATCTAAATATTACTGTTTTTTTTTTCTTTCTTTGCAAAAGTGTTTCTTATGCTTGGGTGATTTTAAATACAGCGTTATTGATATATATTTCCGTACAATAATTTTGGTTTTTTGTTGTGAATATTATGCGCTAAGTTATACAGCTGCTATTTACAGCATATTTATATATACACACCATAGTAATGACTCTGTGTATTGACGTAATTTAAAAATCATCTAAATATTACTGTTTTTTTTATTTTTTTTTATTTCTTTGCAAAATTGTTTCTTATGCTTGGGTGATTTTAAATACAGCGTTATTGATATATATTTCCGTACAATAATTTTGGTTTTTTGTTGTGAATATTATGCGCTAAGTTATACAGCTGCTTTTTAAAGCATATTTATATATACACACCATGATAATGACTCTGTGTATTGACGTAATTTAAAAATCATCTAAATATTACTGTTTTTTTTTTTTTTTTTTTTTGTTTCTTTGCAAAACTGTTTCTTATGCTTTGGTGATTTTAAATACAGCGTTATTGATATATATTTCCGTACAATAATTTTGGTTTTTTGTTGTGAATATTATGCGCTAAGTTATACAGCTGCTATTTACAGCATATTTATATATACACACCATGATAATGACTCTGTGTATTGACGTAATTTAAAAATCATCTAAATATTACTGTTTTTTTTTTCTTTGCAAAACTGTTTCTTATGCTTGGGTGATTTTAAATACAGCGTTATTGATATATATTTCCGTACAATAATTTTGGTTTTTTGTTGTGAATATTATGCGCTAAGTTATACAGCTGCTATTTACAGCATATTTATATATACACACACCATGATAATGACTCTGGGTATTGACGTAATTTAAAAATCATCTAAATATTACTGTTTTTTTTTGTTTTGTTTTGTTTCTTTGCAAAACTGTTTCTTATGCATGGGTGATTTTAAATACAGCGTTATTGATATATATTTCCGTACAATAATTTTGGTTTTTTGTTGTGAATATTATGCGCTAAGTTATACAGCTGCTATTTACAGCATATTTATATATACACACCATGATAATGACTCTGTGTATTGACGTAATTTAAAAATCATCTAAATATTACTGTTTTTTTTTGTTTCTTTGCAAAACTGTTTCTTATGCTTTGGTGATTTTAAATACAGCGTTATTGATATATATTTCCGTACAATAATTTTGGTTTTTTGTTGTGAATATTATGCGCTAAGTTATACAGCTGCTATTTACAGCATATTTATATCTACACACCATGATAATGACTCTGTGTATTGACGTAATTTAAAAATCATCTAAATATTACTGTTTTTTTTTTGTTTTATTTCTTTGCAAAACTGTTTCTTATGCTTTGGTGATTTTAAATACAGCGTTATTGATATATATTTCCGTACAATAATTTTGGTTTTTTGTTGTGAATATTATGCGCTAAGTTATACAGCTGCTATTTACAGCATATTTATATATACACACCATGATAATGACTCTGTGTATTGACGTAATTTAAAAATCATCTAAATATTACTGTTTTTTTTGTTTGTTTTTTTTGTTTTGTTTCTTTGCAAAACTGTTTCTTATGCATGGGTGATTTTAAATACAGCGTTATTGATATATATTTCCGTACAATAATTTTGGTTTTTTGTTGTGAATATTATGCGCTAAGTTATACAGCTGCTATTTACAGCATATTTATATATACACACCATGATAATGACTAGGTGTATTGACGTAATTTAAAAATCATCTAAATATTACTGTTTTTTTTTTTTGTTTCTTTGCAAAACTGTTTCTTATGCTTTGGTGATTTTAAATACAGCGTTATTGATATAAATTTCCGTACAATAATTTTGGTTTTTTGTTGTGAATATTATGCGCTAAGTTATACAGCTGCTATTTACAGCATATTTATATATACACACCATGATAATGACTCTGTGTATTGACGTAATTTAAAAATCATCTAAATATTACTGTTTTTTTTTTGTTTCTTTGCAAAACTGTTTCTTATGCTTTGGTGATTTTAAATACAGCGTTATTGATATATATTTCCGTACAATAATTTTGGTGTTTTGTTGTGAATATTATGCGCTAAGTTATACAGCTGCTATTTACAGCATATTTATATATACACACCATGATAATGACTCTGTGTATTGACGTAATTTAAAAATCATCTAAATATTACTGTTTTTTTTTGTTTCTTTGCAAAAGTGTTTCTTATGCTTGGGTGATTTTAAATACAGCGTTATTGATATATATTTCCGTACAATAATTTTGGTTTTTTGTTGTGAATATTATGCGCTAAGTTATACAGCTGCTATTTACAGCATATTTATATATACACACCATAGTAATGACTCTGTGTATTGACGTAATTTAAAAATCATCTAAATATTACTGTTTTTTTTTTATTTTTTTTATTTCTTTGCAAAATTGTTTCTTATGCTTGGGTGATTTTAAATACAGCGTTATTGATATATATTTCCGTACAATAATTTTGGTTTTTTGTTGTGAATATTATGCGCTAAGTTATACAGCTGCTTTTTAAAGCATATTTATATATACACACCATGATAATGACTCTGTGTATTGACGTAATTTAAAAATCATCTAAATATTACTGTTTTTTTTTTTTTTTTTGTTTCTTTGCAAAACTGTTTCTTATGCTTGGGTGATTTTAAATACAGCGTTATTGATATATATTTCCGTACAATAATTTTGGTTTTTTGTTGTGAATATTATGCGCTAAGTTATACAGGTGCTATTTACAGCATATTTATATATACACACCATGATAATGACTCTGTCTATTGACGTAATTTAAAAATCATCTAAATATTACTGTTTTTTTTGTTTTTTTTTGTTTCTTTGCAAAACTGTTTCTTATGCTTTGGTGATTTTAAATACAGCGTTATTGATATATATTTCCGTACAATAATTTTGGTTTTTTCTTGTGAATATTATGCGCTAACTTATACAGCTGCTATTTACAGCATATTTATATATACACACCATGATAATGACTCTGTGTATTGACGTAATTTAAAAATCATCTAAATATTACTGTTTTTTTTTTCTTTGCAAAACTGTTTCTTATGCTTGGGTGATTTTAAATACAGCGTTATTGATATATATTTCCGTACAATAATTTTGGTTTTTTGTTGTGAATATTATGCGCTAAGTTATACAGCTGCTATTTACAGCATATTTATATATACACACACCATGATAATGATTCTGGGTATTGACGTAATTTAAAAATCATCTAAATATTACTGTTTTTTTTTGTTTTGTTTTGTTTCTTTGCAAAACTGTTTCTTATGCATGGGTGATTTTAAATACAGCGTTATTGATATATATTTCCGTACAATAATTTTGGTTTTTTGTTGTGAATATTATGCGCTAAGTTATACAGCTGCTATTTACAGCATATTTATATATACACACCATGATAATGACTCTGTGTATTGACGTAATTTAAAAATCATCTAAATATTACTGTTTTTTTTTTTTGTTTTTTGTTTCTTTGCAAAACTGTTTCTTATGCTTCGGTGATTTTAAATACAGCGTTATTGATATATATTTCCATACAATAATTTTGGTTTTTTGTTGTGAATATTATGCGCTAAGTTATACAGCTGCTATTTACAGCATATTTATATATACACACCATGATAATGACTCTGTGTATTGACGTAATTTAAAAATCATCTAAATATTACTGTTTTTTTTTGTTTTATTTCTTTGCAAAACTGTTTCTTATGCTTGGGTGATTTTAAATACAGAGTTATTGATATATATTTCCGTACAATAATTTTGGTTTTTTGTTGTGAATATTATGCGCTAAGTTATACAGCTGCTATTTACAGCATATTTATATATACACACCATGATAATGACTCTGTGTATTGACGTAATTTAAAAATCATCTAAATATTACTGTTTTTTTTTGTTTGTTTTTTTTGTTTTGTTTCTTTGCAAAACTGTTTCTTATGCATGGGTGATTTTAAATACAGCGTTATTGATATATATTTCCGTACAATAATTTTGGTTTTTTGTTGTGAATATTATGCGCTAAGTTATACAGCTGCTATTTACAGCATATTTATATATACACACCATAATAATGACTCTGTGTATTGACGTAATTTAAAAATCATCTAAATATTACTGTTTTTTTTTATTTTTTTTTTTTTATTTCTTTGCAAAATTGTTTCTTATGCTTGGGTGATTTTAAATACAGCGTTATTGATATATATTTCCGTACAATAATTTTGGTTTTTTGTTGTGAATATTATGCGCTAAGTTATACAGCTGCTTTTTAAAGCATATTTATATATACACACCATGATAATGACTCTGTGTATTGACGTAATTTAAAAATCATCTAAATATTACTGTTTTTTTTCTTTTTTTCTTTTTTTTTGTTTCTTTGCAAAAGTGTTTCTTATGCTTGGGTGATTTTAAATACAGCGTTATTGATATATATTTCCGTACAATAATTTTGGTTTTTTGTTGTGAATATTATGCGCTAAGTTATACAGCTGCTATTTACAGCATATTTATATATACACACCATAATAATGACTCTGTGTATTGACGTAATTTAAAAATCATCTAAATATTACTGTTTTTTATTTTATTTTTTTTTATTTCTTTGCAAAACTGTTTCTTATGCTTGGGTGATTTTAAATACAGCGTTATTGATATATATTTCCGTACAATAATTTTGGTTTTTTGTTGTGAATATTATGCGCTAAGTTATACAGCTGCTTTTTAAAGCATATTTATATATACACACCATGATAATGACTCTGTGTATTGACGTAATTTAAAAATCATCTAAATATAACTGTTTTTTTTTTGTTTTGTTTCTTTGCAAAACTGTTTCTTATGCTTGGGTGATTTTAAATACAGCGTTATTGATATATATTTCCGTACAATAATTTTGGTTTTTTGTTGTGAATATTATGCGCTAAGTTATACAGCTGCTATTTACAGCATATTTATATATACACACCATGATAATGACTCTGTGTATTGACGTAATTTAAAAATCATCTAAATATTACTGTTTTTTTTTGTTTTATTTCTTTGCAAAACAGTTTCTTATGCTTGGGTGATTTTAAATACAGCGTTATTGATATATATTTCCGTACAATAATTTTGGTTTTTTGTTGTGAATATTATGCGCTAAGTTATACAGCTGCTATTTACAGCATATTTATATATACACACCATGATAATGACTCTGTGTATTGACGTAATTTAAAAATCATCTAAATATTACTGTTTTTTTTTTTTTTTTGTTTCTTTGCAAAACTGTTTCTTATGCTTGGGTGATTTTAAATACAGCGTTATTGATATATATTTCCGTACAATAATTTTGGTTTTTTGTTGTGAATATTATGCGCTAAGTTATACAGCTGCTATTTACAGCATATTTATATATACACACCATGATAATGACTCTGTGTATTGACGTAATTTAAAAATCATCTAAATATTACTGTTTTTTTTTTTTTTGTTTCTTTGCAAAACTGTTTCTTATGCTTTGGTGATTTTAAATACAGCGTTATTGATATATATTTCCGTACAATAATTTTGGTTTTTTGTTGTGAATATTATGCGCTAAGTTATACAGCTGCTATTTACAGCATATTTATATATACACACCATGATAGTGACTCTGTGTATTGACGTAATTTAAAAATCATCTAAATATTACTGTTTTTTTTTTGTTTCTTTGCAAAACTGTTTCTTATGCTTTGGTGATTTTAAATACAGCGTTATTGATATATATTTCCGTACAATAATTTTGGTTTTTTGTTGTGAATATTATGCGCTAAGTTATACAGCTGCTATTTACAGCATATTTATATATACACACCATGATAATGACTCTGTGTATTGACGTAATTTAAAAATCATCTAAATATTACTGTTTTTTTTTTGTTTTATTTCTTTGCAAAACTGTTTCTTATGCTTTGGTGATTTTAAATACAGCGTTATTGATATATATTTCCGTACAATAATTTTGGTTTTTTGTTGTGGATATTATGCGCTAAGTTATACAGCTGCTATTTACAGCATATTTATATATACACACCATGATAATGACTCTGTGTATTGAAGTAATTTAAAAATCATCTAAATATTACTGTTTTTTTTTTTTTTGTTTCTTTGCAAAACTGTTTCTTATGCTTTGGTGATTTTAAATACAGCGTTATTGATATATATTTCCGTACAATAATTTTGGTTTTTTGTTATGAATATTATGCGCTAAGTTATACAGCTGCTATTTACAGCATATTTATATATACACCCCATGATAATGACTCTGTGTATTGACGTAATTTAAAAATCATCTAAATATTACTGTTTTTTTTTTGTTTCTTTGCAAAAGTGTTTCTTATGCTTGGGTGATTTTAAATACAGCGTTATTGATATATATTTCCGTACAATAATTTTGGTTTTTTGTTGTGAATATTATGCGCTAAGTTATACAGCTGCTATTTACAGCATATTTATATATACACACCATAATAATGACTCTGTGTATTGACGTAATTTAAAAATCATCTAAATATTACTGTTTTTTTTTTATTTTTTTTTTAATTCTTTGCAAAACTGTTTCTTATGCTTGGGTGATTTTAAATACAGCGTTATTGATATATATTTCCGTACAATAATTTTGGTTTTTTGTTGTGAATATTATGCGCTAAGTTATACAGCTGCTATTTACAGCATATTTATATATACACACCATGATAATGACTCTGTGTATTGACGTAATTTAAAAATCATCTAAATATTACTGTTTTTTTTTTTTTTGTTTCTTTGCAAAACTGTTTCTTATGCTTGGGTGATTTTAAATACAGCGTTATTGATATATATTTCCGTACAATAATTTTGGTTTTTTGTTGTGAATATTATGCGCTAAGTTATACAGCTGCTATTTACAGCATATTTATATATACACACCATGATAATGACTCTGTGTATTGACGTAATTTAAAAATCATCTAAATATTACTGTTTTTTTTTTGTTTTGTTTCTTTGCAAAAGTGTTTCTTATGCTTGGGTGATTTTAAATACAGCGTTATTGATATATATTTCCGTACAATAATTTTGGTTTTTTGTTGTGAATATTATGCGCTGAGTTATACAGCTGCTATTTACAGCATATTTATATATACACACCATGATAATGACTCTGTGTATTGACGTAATTTAAAAATCATCTAAATATTACTGTTTTTTTTTTTGTTTCTTTGCAAAACTGTTTCTTATGCTTGGGTGATTTTAAATACAGCGTTATTGATATATATTTCCGTACAATAATTTTGGTTTTTTGTTGTGAATATTATGCGCTAAGTTATACAGGTGCTATTTACAGCATATTTATATATACACACCATGATAATGACTCTGTGTATTGACGTAATTTAAAAATCATCTAAATATTACTCTTTTTTTTTTTTTTTTGTTTCTTTGCAAAACTGTTTCTTATGCTTGGGTGATTTTAAATACAGCGTTATTGATATATATTTCCGTACAATAAGTTTGGTTTTTTGTTGTGAATATTATGCGCTAAGTTATACAGCTGCTATTTACAGCATATTTATATATACACACCATGATAATGACTCTGTGTATTGACGTAATTTAAAAATCATCTAAATATTACAGTTTTTTTTTTTTTTTGTTTCTTTGCAAAACTGTTTCTTATGCTTTGGTGATTTTAAATACAGCGTTATTGATATATATTTCCGTACAATAATTTTGGTTTTTTGTTGTGAATATTATGCGCTAAGTTATACAGCTGCTATTTACAGCATATTTATATATACACACCATGATAGTGACTCTGTGTATTGACGTAATTTAAAAATCATCTAAATATTACTGTTTTTTTTTTGTTTCTTTGCAAAACTGTTTCTTATGCTTTGGTGATTTTAAATACAGCGTTATTGATATATATTTCCGTACAATAATTTTGGTTTTTTGTTGTGAATATTATGCGCTAAGTTATACAGCTGCTATTTACAGCATATTTATATATACACACCATGATAATGACTCTGTGTATTGACGTAATTTAAAAATCATCTAAATATTACTGTTTTTTTTTTTTGTTTTTTTTTTGTTTCTTTGCAAAACTGTTTCTTATGCTTGGGTGATTTTAAATACAGCGTTATTGATATATATTTCCGTACAATAATTTTGGTTTTTTGTTGTGAATATTATGCGCTAAGTTATACAGCTGCTTTTTAAAGCATATTTATATATACACACCATGATAATGACTCTGTGTATTGACGTAATTTAAAAATCATCTAAATATTACTGTTTTTTTTTTGTTTTTTTTTTGTTTCTTTGCAAAACTGTTTCTTATGCTTGGGTGATTTTAAATACAGCGTTATTGATATATATTTCCGTACAATAATTTTGGATTTTTGTTGTGAATATTATGCGCTAAGTTATACAGCTGCTATTTACAGCATATTTATATATACACACCATGATAATGACTCTGTGTATTGACGTAATTTAAAAATCATCTAAATATTACTGTTTTTTTTTTCTTTGCAAAACTGTTTCTTATGCTTGGGTGATTTTAAATACAGCGTTATTGATATATATTTCCGTACAATAATTTTGGTTTTTTGTTGTGAATATTATGCGCTAAGTTATACAGCTGCTATTTACAGCATATTTATATATACACACACCATGATAATGACTCTGGGTATTGACGTAATTTAAAAATCATCTAAATATTACTGTTTTTTTGTTTTGTTTTGTTTCTTTGCAAAACTGTTTCTTATGCTTTGGTGATTTTAAATACAGCGTTATTGATATATATTTCCGTACAATAATTTTGGTTTTTTGTTGTGAATATTATGCGCTAAGTTATACAGCTGCTATTTACAGCATATTTATATATACACACCATGATAATGACTCTGTGTATTGACGTAATTTAAAAATCATCTAAATATTACTGTTTTTTTTTTTGTTTTATTTCTTTGCAAAACTGTTTCTTATGCTTTGGTGATTTTAAATACAGCGTTATTGATATATATTTCCGTACAATAATTTTGGTTTTTTGTTGTGAATATTATGCGCTAAGTTATACAGCTGCTATTTACAGCATATTTATATATACACACCATGATAATGACTCTGTGTATTGACGTAATTTAAAAATCATCTAAATATAATGTTTTTTTTTGTTTGTTTTTTTTGTTTTGTTTCTTTGCAAAACTGTTTCTTATGCATGGGTGATTTTAAATACAGCGTTATTGATATATATTTCCGTACAATAATTTTGGTTTTTTGTTGTGAATATTATGCGCTAAGTTATACAGCTGCTATTTACAGCATATTTATATATACACACCATGATAATGACTAGGTGTATTGACGTAATTTAAAAATCATCTAAATATTACTGTTTTTTTTTTTTTTGTTTCTTTGCAAAACTGTTTCTTATGCTTTGGTGATTTTAAATACAGCGTTATTGATATATATTTCCGTACAATAATTTTGGTTTTTTGTTGTGAATATTATGCGCTAAGTTATACAGCTGCTATTTACAGCATATTTATATATACACACCATGATAATGACTCTGTGTATTGACGTAATTTAAAAATCATCTAAATATTACTGTTTTTTTTTGTTTCTTTGCAAAACTGTTTCTTATGCTTTGGTGATTTTAAATACAGCGTTATTGATATATATTTCCGTACAATAATTTTGGTGTTTTGTTGTGAATATTATGCGCTAAGTTATACAGCTGCTATTTACAGCATATTTATATATACACACCATGATAATGACTCTGTGTATTGACGTAATTTAAAAATCATCTAAATATTACTGTTTTTTTTTGTTTCTTTGCAAAAGTGTTTCTTATGCTTGGGTGATTTTAAATACAGCGTTATTGATATATATTTCCGTACAATAATTTTGGTTTTTTGTTGTGAATATTATGCGCTAAGTTATACAGCTGCTATTTACAGCATATTTATATATACACACCATAGTAATGACTCTGTGTATTGACGTAATTTAAAAATCATCTAAATATTACTGTTTTTTTTTTATTTTTTTTATTTCTTTGCAAAATTGTTTCTTATGCTTGGGTGATTTTAAATACAGCGTTATTGATATATATTTCCGTACAATAATTTTGGTTTTTTGTTGTGAATATTATGCGCTAAGTTATACAGCTGCTTTTTAAAGCATATTTATATATACACACCATGATAATGACTCTGTGTATTGACGTAATTTAAAAATCATCTAAATATTACTGTTTTTTTTTTTTTTTTTTTTTTTTTTTGTTTCTTTGCAAAACTGTTTCTTATGCTTGGGGGATTTTAAATACAGCGTTATTGATATATATTTCTGTACAATAATTTTGGTTTTTTGTTGTGAATATTATGCGCTAAGTTATACAGGTGCTATTTACAGCATATTTATATATACACACCATGATAATGACTCTGTGTATTGACGTAATTTAAAAATCATCTAAATATTACTGTTTTTTTTTTGTTTTTTTTTTGTTTCTTTGCAAAACTGTTTCTTATGCTTTGGTGATTTTAAATACAGCGTTATTGATATATATTTCCGTACAATAATTTTGGTTTTTTGCTGTGAATATTATGCGCTAACTTATACAGCTGCTATTTACAGCATATTTATATATACACACCATGATAATGACTCTGTGTATTGACGTAATTTAAAAATCATCTAAATATTACTGTTTTTTTTTCTTTGCAAAACTGTTTCTTATGCTTGGGTGATTTTAAATACAGCGTTATTGATATATATTTCCGTACAATAATTTTGGTTTTTTGTTGTGAATATTATGCGCTAAGTTATACAGCTGCTATTTACAGCATATTTATATATACACACACCATGATAATGATTCTGGGTATTGACGTAATTTAAAAATCATCTAAATATTACTGTTTTTTTTTTTGTTTTGTTTCTTTGCAAAACTGTTTCTTATGCATGGGTGATTTTAAATACAGCGTTATTGATATATATTTCCGTACAATAATTTTGGTTTTTTGTTGTGAATATTATGCGCTAAGTTATACAGCTGCTATTTACAGCATATTTATATATACACACCATGATAATGACTCTGTGTATTGACGTAATTTAAAAATCATCTAAATATTACTGTTTTTTTTTGTTTTTTGTTTCTTTGCAAAACTGTTTCTTATGCTTTGGTGATTTTAAATACAGCGTTATTGATATATATTTCCGTACAATAATTTTGGTTTTTTGTTGTGAATATTATGCGCTAAGTTATACAGCTGCTATTTACAGCATATTTATATATACACACCATGATAATGACTCTGTGTATTGACGTAATTTAAAAATCATCTAAATATTACTGTTTTTTTTGTTTGTTTTTTTTGTTTTGTTTCTTTGCAAAACTGTTTCTTATGCATGGGTGATTTTAAATACAGCGTTATTGATATATATTTCCGTACAATAATTTTGGTTTTTTGTTGTGAATATTATGCGCTAAGTTATACAGCTGCTATTTACAGCATATTTATATATACACACCATAATAATGACTCTGTGTATTGACGTAATTTAAAAATCATCTAAATATTACTGTTTTTTTTTTTTTTGTTTCTTTGCAAAAGTGTTTCTTATGCTTGGGTGATTTTAAATACAGCGTTATTGATATATATTTCCGTACAATAATTTTGGTTTTTTGTTGTGAATATTATGCGCTAAGTTATACAGCTGCTATTTACAGCATATTTATATATACACACCATAATAATGACTCTGTGTATTGACGTAATTTAAAAATCATCTAAATATTACTGTTTTTTTTATTTTTTTTTTTATTTCTTTGCAAAATTGTTTCTTATGCTTGGGTGATTTTAAATACAGCGTTATTGATATATATTTCCGTACAATAATTTTGGTTTTTTGTTGTGAATATTATGCGCTAAGTTATACAGCTGCTTTTTAAAGCATATTTATATATACACACCATGATAATGACTCTGTGTATTGACGTAATTTAAAAATCATCTAAATATTACTGTTTTTTTTCTTTTTTTCTTTTTTTTTTGTTTCTTTGCAAAACTGTTTCTTATGCTTGGGTGATTTTAAATACAGCGTTATTGATATATATTTCCGTACAATAATTTTGGTTTTTTGTTGTGAATATTATGCGCTAAGTTATACAGCTGCTATTTACAGCATATTTATATATACACACCATAATAATGACTCTGTGTATTGACGTAATTTAAAAATCATCTAAATATTACTGTTTTTTATTTTATTTTTTTTTATTTCTTTGCAAAACTGTTTCTTATGCTTGGGTGATTTTAAATACAGCGTTATTGATATATATTTCCGTACAATAATTTTGGTTTTTTGTTGTGAATATTATGCGCTAAGTTATACAGCTGCTATTTACAGCATATTTATATATACACACCATGATAATGACTCTGTGTATTGACGTAATTTAAAAATCATCTAAATATTACTGTTTTTTTTTTTTTGTTTCTTTGCAAAACTGTTTCTTATGCTTGGGTGATTTTAAATACAGCGTTATTGATATATATTTCCGTACAATAATTTTGGTTTTTTGTTGTGAATATTATGCGCTAAGTTATACAGCTGCTATTTACAGCATATTTATATATACACACCATGATAATGACTCTGTGTATTGATGTAATTTAAAAATCATCTAAATATTACTGTTTTTTTTTTTTTTTTGTTTCTTTGCAAAACTGTTTCTTATGCTTTGGTGATTTTAAATACAGCGTTATTGATATATATTTCCGTACAATAATTTTGGTTTTTTGTTGTGAATATTATGCGCTAAGTTATACAGCTGCTATTTACAGCATATTTATATATACACACCATGATAGTGACTCTGTGTATTGACGTAATTTAAAAATCATCTAAATATTACTGTTTTTTTTTTTTGTTTCTTTGCAAAACTGTTTCTTATGCTTTGGTGATTTTAAATACAGCGTTATTGATATATATTTCCGTACAATAATTTTGGTTTTTTGTTGTGAATATTATGCGCTAAGTTATACAGCTGCTATTTACAGCATATTTATATATACACACCATGATAATGACTCTGTGTATTGACGTAATTTAAAAATCATCTAAATATTACTGTTTTTTTTTGTTTTATTTCTTTGCAAAACTGTTTCTTATGCTTTGGTGATTTTAAATACAGCGTTATTGATATATATTTCCGTACAATAATTTTGGTTTTTTGTTGTGGATATTATGCGCTAAGTTATACAGCTGCTATTTACAGCATATTTATATATACACACCATGATAATGACTCTGTGTATTGAAGTAATTTAAAAATCATCTAAATATTACTGTTTTTTTTTTGTTTCTTTGCAAAACTGTTTCTTATGCTTTGGTGATTTTAAATACAGCGTTATTGATATATATTTCCGTACAATAATTTTGGTTTTTTGTTATGAATATTATGCGCTAAGTTATACAGCTGCTATTTACAGCATATTTATATATACACCCCATGATAATGACTCTGTGTATTGACGTAATTTAAAAATCATCTAAATATTACTGTTTTTTTTTTGTTTTTGTTTCTTTGCAAAAGTGTTTCTTATGCTTGGGTGATTTTAAATACAGCATTATTGATATATATTTCCGTACAATAATTTTGGTTTTTTGTTGTGAATATTATGCGCTAAGTTATACAGCTGCTATTTACAGCATATTTATATATACACACCATAATAATGACTCTGTGTATTGACGTAATTTAAAAATCATCTAAATATTACTGTTTTTTTTAATTTTTTTTTAATTCTTTGCAAAACTGTTTCTTATGCTTGGGTGATTTTAAATACAGCGTTATTGATATATATTTCCGTACAATAATTTTGGTTTTTTGTTGTGAATATTATGCGCTAAGTTATACAGCTGCTTTTTAAAGCATATTTATATATACACACCATGATAATGACTCTGTGTATTGACGTAATTTAAAAATCATCTAAATATTACTGTTTTTTTTTTTTTTTTTGTTTCTTTGCAAAACTGTTTCTTATGCTTGGGTGATTTTAAATACAGCGTTATTGATATATATTTCCGTACAATAATTTTGGTTTTTTGTTGTGAATATTATGCGCTAAGTTATACAGCTGCTATTTACAGCATATTTATATATACACACCATGATAATGACTCTGTGTATTGACGTAATTTAAAAATCATCTAAATATTACTGTTTTTTTTTATTTTTTTTATTTCTTTGCAAAACTGTTTCTTATGCTAGGGTGATTTTAAATACAGCGTTATTGATATATATTTCCGTACAATAATTTTGGTTTTTTGTTGTGAATATTATGCGCTAAGTTATACAGCTGCTTTTTAAAGCATATTTATATATACACACCATGATAATGACTCTGTGTATTGACGTAATTTAAAAATCATCTAAATATTACTGTTTTTTTTTTGTTTTTTTTTTGTTTCTTTGCAAAACTGTTTCTTATGCTTGGGTGATTTTAAATACAGCGTTATTGATATATATTTCCGTACAATAATTTTGGTTTTTTGTTGTGAATATTATGCGCTAAGTTATACAGCTGCTATTTACAGCATATTTATATATACACACCATGATAATGACTCTGTGTATTGACGTAATTTAAAAATCATCTAAATATTACTGTTTTTTTTTTTTTTTAATTTCTTTGCAAAACTGTTTCTTATGCTTGGGTGATTTTAAATACAGCGTTATTGATATATATTTCCGTACAATAATTTTGGTTTTTTGTTGTGAATATTATGCGCTAAGTTATACAGCTGCTATTTACAGCATATTTATATATACACACCATGATAATGACTCTGTGTATTGACGTAATTTAAAAATCATCTAAATATTACTGTTTTTTTTTGTTTTATTTCTTTGCAAAACTGTTTCTTATGCTTGGGTGATTTTAAATACAGCGTTATTGATATATATTTCCGTACAATAATTTTGGTTTTTTGTTGTGAATATTATGCGCTAAGTTATACAGCTGCTATTTACAGCATATTTATATATACACACCATGATAATGACTCTGTGTATTGACGTAATTTAAAAATCATCTAAATATTACTGTTTCTTTTTTTGTTTCTTTTTTTTTTGTTTCTTTGCAAAACTGTTTCTTATGCATGGGTGATTTTAAATACAGCGTTATTGATATATATTTCCGTACAATAATTTTGGTTTTTTGTTGTGAATATTATGCGCTAAGTTATACAGCTGCTATTTACAGCATATTTATATATACACACCATGATAATGACTGTGTGTATTGACGTAATTTAAAAATCATCTAAATATTACTGTTTTTTTTTTTGTTTCTTTGCAAAACTGTTTCTTATGCTTTGGTGATTTTAAATACAGCGTTATTGATATATATTTCCGTACAATAATTTTGGTTTTTTGTTGTGAATATTATGCGCTAAGTTATACAGCTGCTATTTACAGCATATTTATATATACACACCATGATAATGACTCTGTGTATTGACGTAATTTAAAAATCATCTAAATATTACTGTTTTTTTTTTTTGTTTCTTTGCAAAACTGTTTCTTATGCTTGGGTGATTTTAAATACAGCGTTATTGATATATATTTCCGTACAATAATTTTGGTTTTTTGTTGTGAATATTATGCGCTAAGTTATACAGCTGCTTTTTAAAGCATATTTATATATACACACCATGATAATGACTCTGTGTATTGACGTAATTTAAAAATCATCTAAATATTACTGTTTTTTTTGTTTTTTTTTTGTTTCTTTGCAAAACTGTTTCTTATGCTTGGGTGATTTTAAATACAGCGTTATTGATATATATTTCCGTACAATAATTTTGGTTTTTTGTTGTGAATATTATGCGCTAAGTTATACAGCTGCTATTTACAGCATATTTATATATACACACCATGATAATGACTCTGTGTATTGACGTAATTTAAAAATCATCTAAATATTACTGTTTTTTTTTGTTTTATTTCTTTGCAAAACTGTTTCTTATGCTTGGGTGATTTTAAATACAGCGTTATTGATATATATTTCCGTACAATAATTTTGGTTTTTTGTTGTGAATATTATGAGCTAAGTTATACAGCTGCTATTTACAGCATATTTATATATACACACCATGATAATCACTCTGTGTATTGACGTAATTTAAAAATCATCTAAATATTACTGTTTCTTTTTTTGTTTCTTTTTTTTGTTTCTTTGCAAAACTGTTTCTTATGCATGGGTGATTTTAAATACAGCGTTATTGATATATATTTCCGTACAATAATTTTGGTTTTTTGTTGTGAATATTATGCGCTAAGTTATACAGCTGCAATTTACAGCATATTTATATATACACACCATGATAATGACTGTGTGTATTGACGTAATTTAAAAATCATCTAAATATTACTGTTTTTTTTTTGTTTTGTTTCTTTGCAAAACTGTTTCTTATGCTTTGGTGATTTTAAATACAGCGTTATTGATATATATTTCCGTACAATAATTTTGGTTTTTTGTTGTGAATATTATGCGCTAAGTTATACAGCTGCTATTTACAAAATATTTATATATACACACCATGATAATGACTCTGTGTATTGACGTAATTTAAAAATCATCTAAATATTACTGTTTTTTTTTTTTTTGTTTCTTTGCAAAAGTGTTTCTTATGCTTGGGTGATTTTAAATACAGCGTTATTGATATATATTTCCGTACAATAATTTTGGTTTTTTGTTGTGAATATTATGCGCTAAGTTATACAGCTGCTATTTACAGCATATTTATATATACACACCATAATAATGACTCTGTGTATTGACGTAATTTAAAAATCATCTAAATATTACTGTTTTTTTTTTATTTTTATTTTTTTTTTCTTTCTTTGCAAAACTGTTTCTTATGCTTTGGTGATTTTAAATACAGCGTTATTGATATATATTTCCGTACAATAATTTTGGTTTTTTGTTGTGAATATTATGCGCTAAGTTATACAGCTGCTTTTTAAAGCATATTTATATATACACACCGTGTTAATGACTCTGTGTATTGACGTAATTTAAAAATCATCTAAATATTACTGTTTTTTTTTTTTTTTTGTTTCTTTGCAAAACTGTTTCTTATGCTTGGGTGATTTTAAATACAGCGTTATTGATATATATTTCCGTACAATAATTTTGGTTTTTTGTTGTGAATATTATGCGCTAAGTTATACAGCTGCTATTTACAGCATATTTATATATACACACCATGATAATGACTCTGTGTATTGACGTAATTTAAAAATCATCTAAATATTACTGTTTTTTTTTTTTTTTTGTTTCTTTGCAAAAGTGTTTCTTATGCTTGGGTGATTTTAAATACAGCGTTATTGATATATATTTCCGTACAATAATTTTGGTTTTTTGTTGTGAATATTATGCGCTGAGTTATACAGCTGCTATTTACAGCATATTTATATATACACACCATGATAATGACTCTGTGTATTGACGTAATTTAAAAATCATCTAAATATTACTGTTTTTTTTTTGTTTCTTTGCAAAACTGTTTCTTATGCTTGGGTGATTTTAAATACAGCGTTATTGATATATATTTCCGTACAATAATTTTGGTTTTTTGTTGTGAATATTATGCGCTAAGTTATACAGCTGCTATTTACAGCATATTTATATATACACACCATGATAATGACTCTGTGTATTGACGTAATTTAAAAATCATCTAAATATTACTGTTTTTTTTTGTTTGTTTCTTTGCAAAAGTGTTTCTTATGCTTGGGTGATTTTAAATACAGCGTTATTGATATATATTTCCGTACAATAATTTTGGTTTTTTGTTGTGAATATTATGCGCTAAGTTATACAGCTGCTATTTACAGCATATTTATATATACACACCATAATAATGACTCTGTGTATTGACGTAATTTAAAAATCATCTAAATATTACTGTTTTTTTTTTGTTTTTTTTTTGTTTCTTTGCAAAACTGTTTCTTATGCTTGGGTGATTTTAAATACAGCGTTATTGATATATATTTCCGTACAATAATTTTGGTTTTTTGTTGTGAATATTATGCGCTAAGTTATACAGCTGCTATTTACAGCATATTTATATATACACACCATGATAATGACTCTGTGTATTGACGTAATTTAAAAATCATCTAAATATTACTGTTTTTTTTTTGTTTTATTTCTTTGCAAAACTGTTTCTTATGCTTGGGTGATTTTAAATACAGCGTTATTGATATATATTTCCGTACAATAATTTTGGTTTTTTGTTGTGAATATTATGCGCTAAGTTATACAGCTGCTATTTACAGCATATTTATATATACACACCATGATAATGACTCTGTGTATTGACGTAATTTAAAAATCATCTAAATATTACTGTTTTTTTTTTTTTTTGTTTCTTTGCAAAACTGTTTCTTATGCTTGGGTGATTTTAAATACAGCGTTATTGATATATATTTCCGTACAATAATTTTGGTTTTTTGTTGTGAATATTATGCGCTAAGTTATACAGCTGCTATTTACAGCATATTTATATATACACACCATGATAATGACTCTGTGTATTGACGTAATTTAAAAATCATCTAAATATTACTGTTTTTTTTTTTTTTTTTGTTTCTTTGCAAAATTGTTTCTTATGCTTGGGTGATTTTAAATACAGCGTTATTGATATATATTTCCGTACAATAATTTTGGTTTTTTGTTGTGAATATTATGCGCTAAGTTATACAGCTGCTATTTACAGCATATTTATATATACACACCATGATAATGACTCTGTGTATTGACGTAATTTAAAAATCATCTAAATATTACTGTTTTTTTTTTTTTTTTTTTTTTAGTGTTCCTATTTAGATTGCCATTTGTATTTTTCTGATAATTACAGAGTTCTTATGTTGTTAAACTAATAACACTAAGAATATTTTATATACTATATGTCATCGATAAGTTCCAGGTTTTGTAGTGTTTTTTGTGACTGCTCATTTTCTGTTAAAAGTAATTTATATAGACACATAAGATATTTTCATTCTGAACATAAGTTGGAAACTTATAATGAAAGAGATTGCACTCTGTGTAATGAAAGGTTTACTTCTATGAAAGAGTTGCATGACCACATAGATTCTGTCCATACAGATATCAGGTTAACTTTTCAGGAACTTATTTTTCATTCTAAATCTGAATTCAAAAATTGGAAAGAAGATGTTGAAAAAAGTAGTCAGTCCTTTTTTGCCAAACGAACGACGAACGTTTGGCAGATGGGACAATTCGTAGTTATTTCTTATGTAATAGAAGTGGTTCATGTAAAATAAAAACTGACAGAATACGTCACGTGAAATGTGGAGGTTCAATTAAAATAGGGAAAACATGTCCTGCTGAAATAAAAGTGTCAGAGAAAGAGATCGGGGATATTTTTGAAATTAAAGTTAGTTATCAATCAGTGCATGTTGGTCATAGGCATGAAGTTGGGAAATTGCCTCTCTCAAAAACTGAAAAATCTAAATTAGCAGGTATGATACAGCAAGGTATTCCAAAAGAAAAGATTTTAATGTCCATTCAAAGTAATTATTCACCAACAAAAAGAATTGGCGTTACTCACTTAAAAGATTTACAAAATATTTCTAGAGGTATTCAGGTAAATAATGAAATTGTTTTTGACACTAATGATGTAGTATCGGTGGACTTAAAAGTCCAGAAAATGAAAGCTGAATCTGGTTGTCCAATTTTGTTGTACAAGAAAGTTGGTGACGAACTGCCATGTTTTCAAGGTGTATCAAGGGATGATTTCCTTTTAGGGGTTATGAATGGTGCCCAACTTAGGTTGCTGGAATTAAACAGCAGCTGTATTATGATAGACTCTACTCATGGTATGAATCAGTATGGATTTCAATTAACTTCTGTACTTGTCAATGATGATAATCATAAAGGTTTTCCTGTTGCTATTTTGTATTCATCAAAAATAACAGCACAAACTTTTATACCATTTTTTCAGCTATTAAAGATAGAGTTCCTAATCTTAAACCTAAGGTTTTCATGTCAGACGATGCTCCGGTATTTTATAATGCATGGTGTCAGGTTTTTAGTGAAGTTGATAATTGTCTTTTGTGTAGCTGGCATGTTCGCAGAGCATGGAATAAAAACTTATCTAAAATAAAAAAACAGTGACTTAAGGTTAAAAATTGCAATAGAGTTAGTGCAAATAATGCACGAAATTGACATAGTGTCTTTCAAAAGAATTTCGGATATCTTTGTCACCAGCTGTTTGTCTAATGAAGAAACAAAAGCTTTTGGAGAATATTTCTACAAAAATTATATGTCTCAGCCTGAGAAATGGGCCTATTGATATCGAATTGGATTAGGGGTTAATACAAATATGAAAGTTGAAAGGTGGCACAAGCAGCTTAAGTATGAACATGGTAACGCAAAGGTGATAAAGAGACTAGATTATTCTTTATCTTTGGTGTTAAATGCTATTGCAAGGAAACTGATGAATCTTGCAATATCTTTAGAACGTCATAAATTGACAACTAGGGTCACAGAAATTCGTAAGCGACACAGACAGAGTATGAGTATGCCTGAATATCAGGTAATTGAAATCGAGCCTAAGAAACAGTGGTCAGTTTCGAAGGCTGTTAGTTCAAGAGAAATTAGATTTTATGATGTTCGGTTTAATGATCCTTGTGCATGTAGCATAAGGTGTGATGACTGTAATATTTGTATTCATGCATTCTCCTGTACTTGTATTGATTATAGTATCCGTTTCAGTATTTGTAAGCATTTTCATCACGTATGTCAAAACCAGGTAACTGAAGTTCAGAGATCTGGTGTGTCAGAAAATAATGAGTTTCATTCAGATAATTTGGTAATTGATGTGACTGAGAGGGATTCGAAGCATGCCGAAGAACGTTCGGCGATAGTTAATGAAATAACGAGTGAACAAAATGCTGAAAGTTGCGAAAGTATTAGACAGGAAACAATGAAATTGTTTGAGAATTTATCAAAGAATGTTGAAACTATTGAAGGTCTCAGAGCATTAAGGGGTGATGTGTTGTCGTTATATGCTAAATATCAGTCAAATTACTTTATTCCTGTATCCTCTACTAATAATCGAAATATAAACTCACAAAGGAGATTTTAGAAGATATGTGTGTTTTACGTTAAATAACTTCTGTATTTTATGTAATACGTATTACTTTTTCCTAGGTTATCTGTATACAAATTTCTGTGTTTGATGTTGTATGTGTTACTTTTTCCTAGGCTATGAGTTTATTATTATGGTATTTTTTTCTTGTTTGTAATATATAGAAATATAGCATATTTTCCAGTATAAAATTTCAGTTAACTTTTACTTAATAGTATGGGAAAGCAGATTTGTTTCATGCGTGATCCTTATAATACTTGAAAATGAATGAATTTTAATCTGTAAACAATTTTTTTTTTTTTTTTTGTTAACATTGAAATATAGCTTTGTTTTTCTTTTAGATACACTTTTAGGCACAATTGTGATCATATCAGACGACATGCAGTAGAAAAAAGTATGCATAAATTTTCCCATAATATTATTCCATATTGCTTTATTTGAAGTACTGGGTCTGCTTCAGTGAACCTTCATAAATATGCGTTTGAAATTTGACTATTCAGTGCGGGAAGTGGAGTTATACTTTAAAAAATCATGTTCCTTCATTTCAAAAAAACTTCAAGATAGTAATTTTCATTGTCATACTACATGTTATATCTCAGTGTAAAGGGTAACGAACAAAATAAGTTATTATGTGTATCTGTTTTTTAAGCATAATAGTTTTGTTCATTTTAGTAGTGCATGAATAAAAGATGGTATGTATTACTTCAATTTATCTAAATTTTTCATTGTTATACTGCATGTTATTTCTCAGTGTAATGCTTGAATGAAAGATGGTATGTGAGTTCCTTCATTTTAACAAAACTTCAAAAATAGTATTTTTCACCATTATACTGTTTGTTATTTCTCAATGTAAAACGTAACAAGGGGGAAAACCGGTATGTGCATCTGTTTTTTAAGCATGATCATTATTTCTTTAGTGATCCATATATAGAAGATGTTTGGTCAAGTTATAACAAATCTAATTTTACTAGACCTCTCCCCCCCCAGGTGTAGAAAAGTTTCAAGTGCCGAAAGTTTTTTTGCAAAATTAATTCACTTCTGATAAACTTATTATCATTCATTTTTACACATTTTACTACTGTGTAACTAATCTGTATTTATGGCAAAAAATGTACTATAATTTTGCATCTGGTGAGTAATATCATATGCTTCTTCTAACAATATTACTTTAACTTTTGCCATAATTTGTGTATTTAAGGTATACAGAACTGCTATTCTGATATACTTAAAAGTGTTTAACTCGATCAATTAATGGATACAGATATTTGACAGTTATTTTTCGAAGATATTTGTCATGTCGGTTCTAATTATTCTTCTAATAAAAGTATGTTAAAATGTGGTGAATCATGAGACTAAATGATTTTTATTGTTATGATTTGCCCAGGCTGAAGAACGTACTTTCCGCCCGGTGGAAATTGTCAGCAAACTGTCCTGAACAGGCCTTTTGTTGATAATGACTTCCAGGCTTATCGGTACCTCCTTTTGAGTGGAGGGTATGCAATTGTAGTACCCAGTTTAAATTACATTGTAATTGTATTATGGTATTAATAAGTTATTGTAATTGCATTGTAATTATATTGTATTTGTGAACTCTAATTTCATTACTTTATGCGATTATGCTGTAAGTGCATAATATAATTGCAATGATATAATCTAATCCCAATTACGAATTAATTATAATTCCAGTTATATCTTAATTAGAGGCCATTTTAATACTTATTTGTAAATTTTTGTGAAAAAAATTCCCATTAAGGTTCATTTGAAGGAAACTATGCACAAATACTAAAAAAGAAATGCTACATTTACATATTTTGTACAGTTACTTCAGCAAACATGTTGAGGCCACAAACAAGTTGGCACATTAATTGTGCCTACTCCAAAAAGCTTACATTTTTGATAACTTTGCACCAAGAAGGAAGCAGCAGTCTGGCTAGGCCAAAGCGTTTAACCTCCCAGCACGCGCGCTTGACAATTTTACGCGAGCACGCGCACGTCGTATTTTTCACGACAACTGTTACTATACCATTTTTGGCACGAAAAATGACAGAAATGAGTGAATATTGGTAATAAATTTGTTAAAACATAATATATTAACTTTATTATTGTAAACTACAAATGATGTCACATTTAAATGATAATAAATTATGGTACTTTTCCGTTTTGACGGCGCAAACGATAAAGTCGCCAATAATGGTTTAAATGATGCCAGACGGAATATCTTTGTTGGTAACCTTTTACGCCTCAGTTTCAAAACAAGTTGAAGCCATTTCTTATCAGATTGTTTCTTTCAATACTGGCATACAATAATATAGAATTTTTACCCGATATTTAAATTTTATCCCCTAAGACAATTCACGGTAATAAGTCAATTAGTTCTAAGTCAATTAGAACGCAATTACACCGCTCATCCGAAGGCGAAATCAAGTGTTAAATTCATCAATTCTAATGAGAATGCACTAGCGAAGTAAAGCACTGCGGTTTTACATAATTTCTGAGTAAGCTATTCGTACGAATTGAAATAATTCTTGCATTTAAACTTGTATTCCAAATTAAGATTTAACTTGAAATTAATGTAGATAATTACTGAGCGAATTAGATTTTAGTAGCGTAGTTTACGTGAGATGACATCACTTGGGGTCACGTGATACGAACCGGCGAATCAGGATATTGAACCATGAAATCATAGTAAATTCTTAAATTAATGTCTTTTTACAAATTTATTGTCTTTATTTATTGGCTTTTTACAAAATTTTAAACCATATTAAAATGTTTATGCCTTCAAAATAAAAAACAATTCTTAGAATTAACATTTTTTACTGTATGTTGTCGCCAACAAAGTCTGCTTGGCGAGATTTGCGCCGGCGAAACGGAAAAGTACCTAAATTATTTTTAAATGCTTATATTAGTCAGGTGGAAAAGAAATGATGTATTTTATTATAGAAATTTAAAACTTTATTATTTAATAACTATATTTTAAAATCAAAGTTAGTTTTAATGTTCATCTGTCCTGTTGATTTATCATCGAATCGAAGATAACTTATCAGAAATTAAAATCTCTTGTAGCTCATCACAGCTCTCGTTATTTCAATTCCAGTGCCATCACTTGAGAACAATTCTTCCGCATTTGCATGGTGTCCTTTTTTTATTCCTATGGTATATAACAATCCAAAGTAGGCCATCATTTCCACTCAGTGCAGTCTCTATCTCTTGAGTATTTTACCTTTTAGTAAACTTGTATATTTATTTGACATTCCAAAATTTCATCAAGCATATTTATATCAACTATTTTCAAAAATTTTCCTACTTTATCCTTTATAACCTCAGCATGGTGTTGTAGGCCAGGTTAATGCTCACAATATTCGTCTTTGAGCAGTTTGTATACTTCTGATTTTGCCACTGATTTTGTCTACAGTAGACAATTAAAGTAATATAAAAGAAAAAGAGAGAGATGAGACTAGTCGGAGTAAAAATATTCATGTTGAATTAAAATGGAAAGAGTTTAAAATAATACAGCAGTTCGGTTTAAATTATTCTATAGCAAGAAGAAATGCCTCATATGAGCATACAAAATGTCAGAATGGTAAAAGCATGCAGTATCATTTTTTTTTTTTTATTTGAACACTTTTAAAGATTTGATTGATGAATTCACATCAGTCAAATACTTTATTACTTACTCACCTTTGTCTATCCATATTTATACCTGTCTCACCAAAAGAAAAAAAAAAAAAAAAAAAAAAAAAAAAGCTGAAGAAAGTTGCTAATGATCCCACCAGAGAAATCAAAAATAGGCTTTACATCTAAAATCATCCTGCACACTTTCAAGAAACGTTTCAATTTTTATTCTGACATTTATATTTTTATTTTGTTCAATCAAATGTCTCGTAAATCATTCCAACATGTCAATATGCGGTTTCTTGCAAGCAGGAAACACAGCAGTGGTTGGGTGAATATGATTGCTGAATAATGGAAGTTTGTTCCCATGCTAACGGGTTGGCTTTCTGCATATGTAACATGAATACGAGCATGTTACTCTTAGAAAGTTCTCCACAAGGGCAGTGGCACAGCAAGGAGGGCGAGGATTCTATCATGACCCGTGCATCTCTGGCAGAAGATATGCAAAATGGTCTTCAAGACAAACACGATTTTCTGGAAAATTTCAGTCTTTATTTTGATCGATTTCTAGGAAATATATTAAAAATTAATTTAATATTTCTATTATAATTAATTATTCCTTTCTTTCGTCCCTACCTGACAAAATACATTATAAATAATGTTTTCGCAAATCGGTTAAACATCTCCGTTTACAAAACGTTCCTCGTTCTTTCTGAACGCTTTATTTTTCTAAAATAGTGATATGTTTTTATTTTCTAAACGAAATGCACGTATAGCTGACACTTATTTTAAAACGATAACAAACAATGCACTATAGTCTTTTATTATATTAGAAGCCCTTTGACCTTGAACAGTGGCGTAAATAAGGGTACGCAAGGAATGCAGTCGCATAGGGGGCCCATGAATGTCCTGCTGAACTAAATTTACGTATTTAAACTTAAAACACGAATAAAAATCATGTATTCGAGTAGTTTAGTATACCAAAAAGTTTCCTTAAAAGTGTGTGTGTGTATGTGATTATGGGAAAGCCTCGAGGGCTATCTGCCTAAAGGGAGGGATACCTTCGTGAAAGAGTTTCTAAGGGAAAGTGGCTCGTATACACGTTACACATGGGGAAAACCACGAAAATGCCCATGCAGCCAGCCCGTTCCCGGGATTTGAACCTCGGACCGAACTACCAGTGTTCAGCGACTTTACCGCTCTTTCTTCAAAGAAGGGGGTAAAACTTTACCATACATATTTTCTAAAAAAATTGTATGTTGGATTGGCGCAGATTTTATATAGAAATTCGAAATATACTTGCATGTAAAACCTACTGGATTTTATTTAAAAATCTCTGCGAATCTAAACTTTCTTCCCCCCCCCCCATTTTTTAAACACAGTAAATTTATTGGGGAGGGGGGGCAGGAAATCTTTTTGCACAGGGGACCAAGAGTTCTAGCTACGCCACTGACCTTGAACTATTATTAATTCGGCAGCCAAACTGTAAGGATAGATATTTTTATTATGCATTTTTTAACATCAACATGGCGATTCAATTATTCGACAAATTGTTAAGAATTGAAGAGATAGACAATATTCAAATTTTATTGCTATACTAGCGGGATGCGGCCGAAACAAAATTTATAATTATGTTTCACATCTGTACGCTTATTCTTTTCAAGCAGCAATCAATTCGTAACTAATTGATTGTTGCTAAACCAGGAAAAAAAACTTTTGACACTTCAACAAGTTAACAAGCATGACGTCATGATTTAAATTTAATGAAATATAACAACTTTTTCTCAGTGTCCATAAAACAACTAATGTGGCAGTCAGTTATCCTAACCTGAAGCAAAAAAAGGGCTAAAGTGCAGAATAGCCCACTTATTTGCTTGGCGCAGAATCGCCCACTTATTTGTTTGGCGCTTTTTACAACAGCAAGAAGAATTGGATTTTTGTCAATTTTCTTTGACTTTTTAAGTGAAAATAGGTCGATGTGTACATGGGTAAAGTCAAGGGAGTACACAATGCCATTTTTCTGCAATTCTGGGACGTATTTTTAATTGAAAATAGGTCGATGTGCACATGGATACCAATATGTGCAATTCTTAAAAACGCGGCAAGCAGTGGGCGATTCTGCGCTTTCACACCCAAAAAAGTTGCCAACAGCAGCTCGTTATTTAAAATCTCTTTCATCCGCCTCCCTCACTCCTTTCACCCTTCTCTTTCTCCCCCAACCCGATCTTTATCAGAAGTCGAGTAAAAAGATGTTTCTACATCTTGACACTCGAGAATAAAATACGATCTGTGTGTGTGTGTATTTATTTAAAATGCTGACATTCATGAAACATTTTCGACATACAATGACGTCACATGCAATAATGAGTTTTCTTCACCCACAGAATATGACTTTATATAATATTAATGCATTTAATGTTTGGCAATGCTATTTTTAGTTCATATTTTGTAAAACTAACAATTTTTTTTATTATTATTATTAAAAGACTCTAATATAGAAAGCGAAGAGTGGCATCATTTTTCGAAATATAAAATCTACAGCGCGCGAGACTGTTGCCACTCGAAAAAATGAATGCGAAAATTTGAGTTTTCGGAGATTGTAATTAATATTTCGGCTGATGAACGTTGTGCGATGATGAAAATGGTCCAAATGGCTTTCCACGAGTTTTTGGAATCCAAGGGAACGAAACTCAACTCTCCGCCGTTCCGGAGGATATGATGTCACAAAAATACAAACAGACAGACGCGCACAAATTTCAATAGAATAGATTGTTTGGAATTTGCAATAAAATAGGTTCTCGGTTTTATATTTTACTTACTGTTGTGTTGTTCAAAGGTAATATCTTAATTAATGCACACAGAACCGATGAAAGCTTGATAAAATTTCTTTTACCAAAAGAAAGACCTTACAGTTCTGGAACTTTCCACAAACATACTCGTACAGCTTTTCTCAGTATCACACAGCGCAATCAGTAGTTAAAATTTCAAACTACTAAGAAAGTTAACGCCATGCAAAGCGTATCGAAAATGTCTAAATACTCCGAATTCAGCTCTAGACTAAAATTGAGAAAATGACGCTCTCTCTGTTCTCGATAGTTTTACGCCGGTCACTGAGAAATCTCTAGTACCTTCCACTTCTCGAAATTACTGGAAGGCATATAAGAGCTGGATACGGTTGCGTGATGACCACTACACCACAAAAGCATGCTAAGAGGGCGGTGTGTTCCCAGGTATCACTTGAAAGCTCCTGTTGTTGTTACTTATGCTTAACTCCTGTTGTTGTTAGTTATGCTCAGTTGCCGTAACATCAACCCAAGCGCACGAAATACCTCGTGGCAAGGAACGGTCCGCCCCAAATTTTGATGGAGAGCACACCGGAGAAACGGGTCCGAGGGTCTCCTACCCTCTCCCTTTCCACCAAACTACACGAGAGGACTTTCGGCTCGCCGCATAATTAGACTGCCGCCATGCCGCACCGACACTATACATTTACAAACTACCATGCCTTCCAATCTCCGGGATTAGAACCCGGGACATTCGGCAGTCAGCGACGCTAACCACTAGACCATTTCTTCCATGTTGTACTTCAAAAATAAATACAGAACAAAATTAAAATTGGATCCTAATTTATGGTTATAACTAATCGAACTCAGACCAGACGTAACGAAATTGATCAATCTCAAACAGGGCCAAATCTCACACTAAATTTTAGAATTAAAGTAATATAGGGCCCCACCAGCGGCCGAGCGGTAAAGTCGCTGAACACTGGTAGTTCGGTCCGAGGTTCGAATCCCGCGAACGGGCTGGCTGCATAAGCGTTTTCGTGGTTTTCCCCATGTGTAACGTGTATACGAGCCAGTTTCCCTTAGAAAGTCCTCCACGAAGGCATCCCTCCTCTTAGGCAGATAGCCCTCGAGGCTTTGCCCTAATTACACACACACATAAATTATTATAACTCAGATTTTGCTAATTAAAATGGCAACCAATTTTTAATCTAATATTTTTTGTGTGCATATTTAATACAAATATCCAATAGGTTGTGCAAATGGCAAATATAGATTAGATTTCTTTTAAATATTTCTATTGAGATATAGGAAAAAAAAAAAAAAATCATTTCTTGATTATGCATTGTACTTATTTTCAAAATATTTTGATCCTTAGAGCAGACGTATGAAAATAATTTAAATACTTCCGCCATAAGAACAGGACCGAAACAGTCTTGATCCGAAAGAAATATTGACCTTGGGTGAATAACTTAAAAGCACGCTAAATTATGTATTGCAAAGGGGAAATTATCATAAGCGACAAAATTATTTAAATCTGAATTAATTAACTCGCGTTACTGTCTGCCTAGATAAATATTTTATACGCGTTTTGTAATAATTAAGTTTTGTTTAATCACGTTTTCATTCCCGGTTAGCCCGAAAAGTGTAAAATCCCGATTAGCCAACATAATGTGGATTGCCTTGTATGAGTGAAAATACATTTGTTATTACGTTATTAATAACAGTGTTTGAGAAAGAAGGTCCTTCCGATACATAGTCTCGCGCTATGGAAACAAAAAGTTTTTTTTTTTTCTTAAATCCTTCTTAGAGTGTTACCACTGCTAGCTTTTAAATCGTTTAGTTTTTATAATCAAAAATTCGTTGAAGTGTTGCAAAATATGAAATCGATAACAAAACAAATTTCAAATTCAAATTAGGGCGTCCACATGCCCATATTCTACGGAAGATTACGTTATTGAAATTTTTATGGCTCTAGGTACCGTTGTTTTATCACAATGCGAGAAACATACGTACCTTTATGCAGATTCTTCATTATTTAATTTCTTTAAATATAATACAGGGAAATAATACGTGGTGGCAACGATTTAGAAAGTGATACAGCCTTTTAAAGTTTTCGACGCAAAATCCCAAAACGAAATGTGAGCAAATTACTCCTTTGGACTAAAAAAAATAAATAAATAAAAGAACAGGGGCATGAACTTTCATCACAGACAAGAGATCAAATTTTTAAAGTTGTTTTGCAGATTATTTATTTTTTATTTAACTACTCATTTCGTGCTCCGTCGTTAGGTACTTCACGGCAAGGATTAATGCCCGTGAGGTACATTCTAAAGGAAACTGGCTAGTATCCACGTTACAGATGGGAAAACTACGAAAATAATCCGTAGCCAATACGTTCGCGGGGCTCGAATCTGGAACGAGTTACCAGTGTGCACTGGTTTTTACAGCTGGGCCGCTCGCTGTATTTTCCCAGCTTAAAACATAACTTGCAATGCTTTCTTAACGATTAAAAGGTGTATTTAATATGGTGTATTTAATTATGGCAAAGCACACGAGGGCTATCTGCCTAAGGGGAGGGATGCCTTCGTGGAGTACTTTCTAAGGGAAACTGGCTAGTATACACGCTACACATGGGGAAAACCACGAAAACGCCCATGCAACCAGCCCGTTCGCGTGATTTGAACCTCGGACCGAACTACCAGTGTTCAGCGCATTTCCTTTACTTGCATACGAAAAAAAAAAAAAAACATATCTAATTTCAAATGATCTTTTGATCAATCGGGAAAGTTACTAAACATTGGTAGTTCGACCCGAGTTTCTAATCCAAGAAATTCCCCCAGCTCTTTCTTTTTTTATACTTATTTACTGTGTAAAAATGCATCGTAAAAGTTTCAATTCATGAAGCAAAAATATATTTTTAATTTATTCTTTAAAAATATTGGGAAAATTTTCACCTTTACCTTAGCATATCTTTTTATAAATCCCTTTAATGAGAAAAAATAACGAAAGAAATTAACTCGTATTCGATGATTCATACATCGGTCCAAATTTATTGTAACCTTTTCCAAAAGCATATAAGGTATTTCTCCCGCTTTCCTAGCGTGCCTTCGTGGTGTAGTGGTCAGCACACTGAGCCGGTATTTCAGAGCTCCGTGGTTCGATTCCCGGCGAAGGGTTTGCTTCATCTTGCCTGCTTCCAATTAATTCTAATGTCTCTACAGTGGCGCCCGAACTAAAAGGATTCTACACACCCAGGATTTCGCGATTGGGTCCCCTTAAAAACCCCAGTCGCCCTTTAAAAAGGGGAGTATATAAGGTATTTATCCCGCTTTCCTAACGTGCCTTCGTGGTGTAGTGCTCAGCACACTGAGCCGGTATTTCAGAGATCCGTGGTTCGAATCCCGGCAAAGGCGTTGCTTATTTTTCATCTTTCCTGCCTCAAAAAAATCCTAATGTCTCTACAAGCATACAGTTTATATGGATATCAATAAATTAAGGATTATTTCTCCATCTAATTTTCTTAACATGTTTATTCCAGAATATTCTTTCCACACTGTAGCGCTTAACTTTATGAGTTTTCCATAATCATTCAATTTCTTTATGGTAACTTTGCATACCTTCTGACAAGGAGTTATATTTTTAACCACTGTATTTTAATTCCTGTTGACTATCAGTATATTATTCACTTGTTTCACAAGTGCAGATATTTATTTTCTACGCAAATCTACGTAAAATAGCAATAAAACTTCAGTTATGCGGTGCTCCTGATCGATTGCTTGTTTCAAATTGAATGAAATTAAGCTTAATGTTACTGTTAATTAGCTTGTTATTAATTTAATTGTACGTTTCTAATTAATTATATGTTCAGATATTTCCAAGTATACTACACAAACTTTTGCATCCCAATTTTTAGTTTTTGGTTAAAAAAATAAGCTTATATTTACTGAGAGGCCTGATTAATTACATTAGTTTGCAGTACTGTTATCTTAATTCTTTCCTTCTAGGTAAATTTTAGAAAAAACTTCTTAGCATAATAATTTAAATTTTTTTACTATTCATACGTCAGTGTTCCAAACGCATAGTAGTGTTGTTAAAATAGATTTCATGCTAAGCTTTTTTTAAATTTAACTATTAATTTCTGCAAACATTTTCATGATTACTTTAATTAACCAAAAATATTTCTAGCACACTTTAACACACTTTCATTCGGAATAATCTTTTGAACGGCAGTGAACTATATTCAATTTTCCAGTCTAGTTCAGACATCTTGACTATTATTGATGCAATTTATAAAAAATAGAATTGGTATGCTTTATAATTATTTAATTCATAATACTATTATAATAAATACTCTTTGCTCTAATATTGTAGTTAATGAAAGATGTTTGTAATGCTGATATGTATTTTACCAATACCTTTAATTTTCTTTGTTAGCTATTCAATTTGTTACTGTTATTCAAGTAATTAGCGTGCTTGTTTATAAATCGTTGCAACCATAAATTATCCCCTGTATTATATTTAAAGAAATTAGATATTGAAGAATCTGCATAAATGTATGGAGTGGACACCAACTGCGCGAAAGAAAATCCTCCCCGTTCTGCTATAATCCAATTGCGCAAATCAAAATATATTTCCTCCCTTTGCCTACAGGGTTACAATTTAACTTTTCAAAGCCAATTGTAGCCAAGAGGAAAATAAAACTAAAGGAATACAATTTATATCTACAATCAGAAGAACAAGTAAAGAATATCTAACAAGCACGCTAATTACTTGAATAACAGTAATAAATTGAATAGCTAACAAAGAAAATTAAAGGTATTGGTAAAATACATATCAGCATTACAAACATCTTTCATTAACTACAATATTAGAGCAAAGAGTATTTATTATAATAGTATTATGAATTAAATAATTATAAAGCATACCAATTCTATTTTTTATAAATTGCATCAATAATAGTCAAGATGTCTGAACTAGACTGGAAAATTGAATATAGTTCACTGCCGTTCAAAAGATTATTCCGAATGAAAGTGTGTTAAAGTGTGCTAGAAATATTTTTGGTTAATTAAAGTAATCATGAAAATGTTTGCAGAAATTAATAGTTAAATTTAAAAAAAGCTTAGCATGAAATCTATTTTAACAACACTACTATGCGTTTGGAACACTGACGTATGAATAGTAAAAAAATTTAAATTATTATGCTAAGAAGTTTTTTCTAAAATTTACCTAGAAGGAAAGAATTAAGATAACAGTACTGCAAACTAATGTAATTAATCAGGCCTCTCAGTAAATATAAGCTTATTTTTTTAACCAAAAACTAAAAATTGGGATGCAAAAGTTTGTGTAGTATACTTGGAAATATCTGAACATATAATTAATTAGAAACGTACAATTAAATTAATAACAAGCTAATTAACAGTAACATTAAGCTTAATTTCATTCAATCTGAAACAAGCAATCGATCAGGAGCACCGCATAACTGAAGTTTTATTGCTATTTTACGTAGATTTGCGTAGAAAATAAATATCTGCACTTGTGAAACAAGTGAATAATATACTGATAGTCAACAGGAATTAAAATACAGTGGTTAAAAATATAACTCCTTGTCAGAAGGTATGCAAAGTTACCATAAAGAAATTGAATGATTATGGAAAACTCATAAAGTTAAGCGCTACAGTGTGGAAAGAATATTCTGGAATAAACATGTTAAGAAAATTAGATGGAGAAATAATCCTTAATTTATTGATATCCATATAAACTGTATGCTTGTAGAGACATTAGGATTTTTTTGAGGCAGGAAAGATGAAAAATAAGCAACGCCTTTGCCGGGATTCGAACCACGGATCTCTGAAATACCGGCTCAGTGTGCTGAGCACTACACCACGAAGGCACGTTAGGAAAGCGGGATAAATACCTTATATACTCCCCTTTTTAAAGGGCGACTGGGGTTTTTAAGGGGACCCAATCGCGAAATCCTGGGTGTGTAGAATCCTTTTAGTTCGGGCGCCACTGTAGAGACATTAGAATTAATTGGAAGCAGGCAAGATGAAGCAAACCCTTCGCCGGGAATCGAACCACGGAGCTCTGAAATACCGGCTCAGTGTGCTGACCACTACACCACGAAGGCACGCTAGGAAAGCGGGAGAAATACCTTATATGCTTTTGGAAAAGGTTACAATAAATTTGGACCGATGTATGAATCATCGAATACGAGTTAATTTCTTTCGTTATTTTTTCTCATTAAAGGGATTTATAAAAAGATATGCTAAGGTAAAGGTGAAAATTTTCCCAATATTTTTAAAGAATAAATTAAAAATATATTTTTGCTTCATGAATTGAAACTTTTACGATGCATTTTTACACAGTAAATAAGTATAAAAAAAGAAAGAGCTGGGGGAATTTCTTGGATTAGAAACTCGGGTCGAACTACCAATGTTTAGTAACTTTCCCGATTGATCAAAAGATCATTTGAAATTAGATATGTTTTTTTTTTTTTTTCGTATGCAAGTAAAGGAAATGCGCTGAACACTGGTAGTTCGGTCCGAGGTTCAAATCACGCGAACGGGCTGGTTGCATGGGCGTTTTCGTGGTTTTCCCCATGTGTAGCGTGTATACTAGCCAGTTTCCCTTAGAAAGTACTCCACGAAGGCATCCCTCCCCTTAGGCAGATAGCCCTCGTGTGCTTTGCCATAATTAAATACACCATATTAAATACACCTTTTAATCGTTAAGAAAGCATTGCAAGTTATGTTTTAAGCTGGGAAAATACAGCGAGCGGCCCAGCTGTAAAAACCAGTGCACACTGGTAACTCGTTCCAGATTCGAGCCCCGCGAACGTATTGGCTACGGATTATTTTCGTAGTTTTCCCATCTGTAACGTGGATACTAGCCAGTTTCCTTTAGAATGTACCTCACGGGCATTAATCCTTGCCGTGAAGTACCTAACGACGGAGCACGAAATGAGTAGTTAAATAAAAAATAAATAATCTGCAAAACAACTTTAAAAATTTGATCTCTTGTCTGTGATGAAAGTTCATGCCCCTGTTCTTTTATTTATTTATTTTTTTTAGTCCAAAGGAGTAATTTGCTCACATTTCGTTTTGGGATTTTGCGTCGAAAACTTTAAAAGGCTGTATCACTTTCTAAATCGTTGCCACCACGTATTATTTCCCTGTATTATATTTAAAGAAATTAAATAATGAAGAATCTGCATAAAGGTACGTATGTTTCTCGCATTGTGATAAAACAACGGTACCTAGAGCCATAAAAATTTCAATAACGTAATCTTCCGTAGAATATGGGCATGTGGACGCCCTAATTTGAATTTGAAATTTGTTTTGTTATCGATTTCATATTTTGCAACACTTCAACGAATTTTTGATTATAAAAACTAAACGATTTAAAAGCTAGCAGTGGTAACACTCTAAGAAGGATTTAAGAAAAAAAAAAAACTTTTTGTTTCCATAGCGCGAGACTATGTATCGGAAGGACCTTCTTTCTCAAACACTGTTATTAATAACGTAATAACAAATGTATTTTCACTCATACAAGGCAATCCACATTATGTTGGCTAATCGGGATTTTACACTTTTCGGGCTAACCGGGAATGAAAACGTGATTAAACAAAACTTAATTATTACAAAACGCGTATAAAATATTTATCTAGGCAGACAGTAACGCGAGTTAATTAATTCAGATTTAAATAATTTTGTCGCTTATGATAATTTCCCCTTTGCAATACATAATTTAGCGTGCTTTTAAGTTATTCACCCAAGGTCAATATTTCTTTCGGATCAAGACTGTTTCGGTCCTGTTCTTATGGCGGAAGTATTTAAATTATTTTCATACGTCTGCTCTAAGGATCAAAATATTTTGAAAATAAGTACAATGCATAATCAAGAAATGATTTTTTTTTTTTTTTCCTATATCTCAATAGAAATATTTAAAAGAAATCTAATCTATATTTGCCATTTGCACAACCTATTGGATATTTGTATTAAATATGCACACAAAAAATATTAGATTAAAAATTGGTTGCCATTTTAATTAGCAAAATCTGAGTTATAATAATTTATGTGTGTGTGTAATTAGGGCAAAGCCTCGAGGGCTATCTGCCTAAGAGGAGGGATGCCTTCGTGGAGGACTTTCTAAGGGAAACTGGCTCGTATACACGTTACACATGGGGAAAACCACGAAAACGCTTATGCAGCCAGCCCGTTCGCGGGATTCGAACCTCGGACCGAACTACCAGTGTTCAGCGACTTTACCGCTCGGCCGCTGGTGGGGCCCTATATTACTTTAATTCTAAAATTTAGTGTGAGATTTGGCCCTGTTTGAGATTGATCAATTTCGTTACGTCTGGTCTGAGTTCGATTAGTTATAACCATAAATTAGGATCCAATTTTAATTTTGTTCTGTATTTATTTTTGAAGTACAACATGGAAGAAATGGTCTAGTGGTTAGCGTCGCTGACTGCCGAATGTCCCGGGTTCTAATCCCGGAGATTGGAAGGCATGGTAGTTTGTAAATGTATAGTGTCGGTGCGGCATGGCGGCAGTCTAATTATGCGGCGAGCCGAAAGTCCTCTCGTGTAGTTTGGTGGAAAGGGAGAGGGTAGGAGACCCTCGGACCCGTTTCTCCGGTGTGCTCTCCATCAAAATTTGGGGCGGACCGTTCCTTGCCACGAGGTATTTCGTGCGCTTGGGTTGATGTTACGGCAACTGAGCATAACTAACAACAACAGGAGTTAAGCATAAGTAACAACAACAGGAGCTTTCAAGTGATACCTGGGAACACACCGCCCTCTTAGCATGCTTTTGTGGTGTAGTGGTCATCACGCAACCGTATCCAGCTCTTATATGCCTTCCAGTAATTTCGAGAAGTGGAAGGTACTAGAGATTTCTCAGTGACCGGCGTAAAACTATCGAGAACAGAGAGAGCGTCATTTTCTCAATTTTAGTCTAGAGCTGAATTCGGAGTATTTAGACATTTTCGATACGCTTTGCATGGCGTTAACTTTCTTAGTAGTTTGAAATTTTAACTACTGATTGCGCTGTGTGATACTGAGAAAAGCTGTACGAGTATGTTTGTGGAAAGTTCCAGAACTGTAAGGTCTTTCTTTTGGTAAAAGAAATTTTATCAAGCTTTCATCGGTTCTGTGTGCATTAATTAAGATATTACCTTTGAACAACACAACAGTAAGTAAAATATAAAACCGAGAACCTATTTTATTGCAAATTCCAAACAATCTATTCTATTGAAATTTGTGCGCGTCTGTCTGTTTGTATTTTTGTGACATCATATCCTCCGGAACGGCGGAGAGTTGAGTTTCGTTCCCTTGGATTCCAAAAACTCGTGGAAAGCCATTTGGACCATTTTCATCATCGCACAACGTTCATCAGCCGAAATATTAATTACAATCTCCGAAAACTCAAATCTTCGCATTCATTTTTTCGAGTGGCAACAGTCTCGCGCGCTGTAGATTTTATATTTCGAAAAATGATGCCACTCTTCGCTTTCTATATTAGAGTCTTTTAATAATAATAATAAAAAAAATTGTTAGTTTTACAAAATATGAACTAAAAATAGCATTGCCAAACATTAAATGCATTAATATTATATAAAGTCATATTCTGTGGGTGAAGAAAACTCATTATTGCATGTGACGTCATTGTATGTCGAAAATGTTTCATGAATGTCAGCATTTTAAATAAATACACACACACACAGATCGTATTTTATTCTCGAGTGTCAAGATGTAGAAACATCTTTTTACTCGACTTCTGATAAAGATCGGGTTGGGGGAGAAAGAAAAGGGTGAAAGGAGTGAGGGAGGCGGATGAAAGAGATTTTAAATAACGAGCTGCTGTTGGCAACTTTTTTGGGTGTGAAAGCGCAGAATCGCCCACTGCTTGCCGCGTTTTTAAGAATTGCACATACTTGGTATCCATGTGCACATCGACCTATTTTCAATTAAAAATACGTCCCAGAATTGCAGAAAAATGGCATTGTGTACTCCCTTGACTTTACCCATGTACACATCGACCTATTTTCACTTAAAAAGTCAAAGAAAATTGACAAAAATCCAATTCTTCTTGCTGTTGTAAAAAGCGCCAAACAAATAAGTGGGCGATTCTGCGCCAAGCAAATAAGTGGGCTATTCTGCACTTTAGCCCTTTTTTTGCTTCAGGTTAGGATAACTGACTGCCACATTAGTTGTTTTATGGACACTGAGAAAAAGTTGTTATATTTCATTAAATTTAAATCATGACGTCATGCTTGTTAACTTGTTGAAGTGTCAAAAGTTTTTTTTCCTGGTTTAGCAACAATCAATTAGTTACGAATTGATTGCTGCTTGAAAAGAATAAGCGTACAGATGTGAAACATAATTATAAATTTTGTTTCGGCCGCATCCCGCTAGTATAGCAATAAAATTTGAATATTGTCTATCTCTTCAATTCTTAACAATTTGTCGAATAATTGAATCGCCATGTTGATGTTAAAAAATGCATAATAAAAATATCTATCCTTACAGTTTGGCTGCCGAATTAATAATAGTTCAAGGTCAGTGGCGTAGCTAGAACTCTTGGTCCCCTGTGCAAAAAGATTTCCTGCCCCCCCTCCCCAATAAATTTACTGTGTTTAAAAAATGGGGGGGGGAAGAAAGTTTAGATTCGCAGAGATTTTTAAATAAAATCCAGTAGGTTTTACATGCAAGTATATTTCGAATTTCTATATAAAATCTGCGCCAATCCAACATACAATTTTTTTAGAAAATATGTATGGTAAAGTTTTACCCCCTTCTTTGAAGAAAGAGCGGTAAAGTCGCTGAACACTGGTAGTTCGGTCCGAGGTTCAAATCCCGGGAACGGGCTGGCTGCATGGGCATTTTCGTGGTTTTCCCCATGTGTAACGTGTATACGAGCCACTTTCCCTTAGAAACTCTTTCACGAAGGTATCCCTCCCTTTAGGCAGATAGCCCTCGAGGCTTTCCCATAATCACATACACACACACACTTTTAAGGAAACTTTTTGGTATACTAAACTACTCGAATACATGATTTTTATTCGTGTTTTAAGTTTAAATACGTAAATTTAGTTCAGCAGGACATTCATGGGCCCCCTATGCGACTGCATTCCTTGCGTACCCTTATTTACGCCACTGTTCAAGGTCAAAGGGCTTCTAATATAATAAAAGACTATAGTGCATTGTTTGTTATCGTTTTAAAATAAGTGTCAGCTATACGTGCATTTCGTTTAGAAAATAAAAACATATCACTATTTTAGAAAAATAAAGCGTTCAGAAAGAACGAGGAACGTTTTGTAAACGGAGATGTTTAACCGATTTGCGAAAACATTATTTATAATGTATTTTGTCAGGTAGGGACGAAAGAAAGGAATAATTAATTATAATAGAAATATTAAATTAATTTTTAATATATTTCCTAGAAATCGATCAAAATAAAGACTGAAATTTTCCAGAAAATCGTGTTTGTCTTGGAGACCATTTTGCATATCTTCTGCCAGAGATGCACGGGTCATGATAGAACCCTCGCCCTCCTTGCTGTGCCACTGCCCTTGTGGAGAACTTTCTAAGAGTAACATGCTCGTATTCATGTTACATATGCAGAAAGCCAACCCGTTAGCATGGGAACAAACTTCCATTATTCAGCAATCATATTCACCCAACCACTGCTGTGTTTCCTGCTTGCAAGAAACCGCATATTGACATGTTGGAATGATTTACGAGACATTTGATTGAACAAAATAAAAATATAAATGTCAGAATAAAAATTGAAACGTTTCTTGAAAGTGTGCAGGATGATTTTAGATGTAAAGCCTATTTTTGATTTCTCTGGTGGGATCATTAGCAACTTTCTTCAGCTTTTTTTTTTTTTTTTTTTTTTTTTTTTTTCTTTTGGTGAGACAGGTATAAATATGGATAGACAAAGGTGAGTAAGTAATAAAGTATTTGACTGATGTGAATTCATCAATCAAATCTTTAAAAGTGTTCAAATAAAAAAAAAAAAATGATACTGCATGCTTTTACCATTCTGACATTTTGTATGCTCATATGAGGCATTTCTTCTTGCTATAGAATAATTTAAACCGAACTGCTGTATTATTTTAAACTCTTTCCATTTTAATTCAACATGAATATTTTTACTCCGACTAGTCTCATCTCTCTCTTTTTCTTTTATATTACTTTAATTGTCTACTGTAGACAAAATCAGTGGCAAAATCAGAAGTATACAAACTGCTCAAAGACGAATATTGTGAGCATTAACCTGGCCTACAACACCATGCTGAGGTTATAAAGGATAAAGTAGGAAAATTTTTGAAAATAGTTGATATAAATATGCTTGATGAAATTTTGGAATGTCAAATAAATATACAAGTTTACTAAAAGGTAAAATACTCAAGAGATAGAGACTGCACTGAGTGGAAATGATGGCCTACTTTGGATTGTTATATACCATAGGAATAAAAAAAGGACACCATGCAAATGCGGAAGAATTGTTCTCAAGTGATGGCACTGGAATTGAAATAACGAGAGCTGTGATGAGCTACAAGAGATTTTAATTTCTGATAAGTTATCTTCGATTCGATGATAAATCAACAGGACAGATGAACATTAAAACTAACTTTGATTTTAAAATATAGTTATTAAATAATAAAGTTTTAAATTTCTATAATAAAATACATCATTTCTTTTCCACCTGACTAATATAAGCATTTAAAAATAATTTAGGTACTTTTCCGTTTCGCCGGCGCAAATCTCGCCAAGCAGACTTTGTTGGCGACAACATACAGTAAAAAATGTTAATTCTAAGAATTGTTTTTTATTTTGAAGGCATAAACATTTTAATATGGTTTAAAATTTTGTAAAAAGCCAATAAATAAAGACAATAAATTTGTAAAAAGACATTAATTTAAGAATTTACTATGATTTCATGGTTCAATATCCTGATTCGCCGGTTCGTATCACGTGACCCCAAGTGATGTCATCTCACGTAAACTACGCTACTAAAATCTAATTCGCTCAGTAATTATCTACATTAATTTCAAGTTAAATCTTAATTTGGAATACAAGTTTAAATGCAAGAATTATTTCAATTCGTACGAATAGCTTACTCAGAAATTATGTAAAACCGCAGTGCTTTACTTCGCTAGTGCATTCTCATTAGAATTGATGAATTTAACACTTGATTTCGCCTTCGGATGAGCGGTGTAATTGCGTTCTAATTGACTTAGAACCTAATTGACTTAGAACTAATTGACTTATTACCGTGAATTGTCTTAGGGGATAAAATTTAAATATCGTGTAAAAATTCTATATTATTGTATGCCAGTATTGAAAGAAACAATCTGATAAGAAATGGCTTCAACTTGTTTTGAAACTGAGGCGTAAAAGGTTACCAACAAAGATATTCCGTCTGGCATCATTTAAACCATTATTGGCGACTTTATCGTTTGCGCCGTCAAAACGGAAAAGTACCATAATTTATTATCATTTAAATGTGACATCATTTGTAGTTTACAATAATAAAGTTAATATATTATGTTTTAACAAATTTATTACCAATATTCACTCATTTCTGTCATTTTTCGTGCCAAAAATGGTATAGTAACAGTTGTCGTGAAAAATACGACGTGCGCGTGCTCGCGTAAAATTGTCAAGCGCGCGTGCTGGGAGGTTAAACGCTTTGGCCTAGCCAGACTGCTGCTTCCTTCTTGGTGCAAAGTTATCAAAAATGTAAGCTTTTTGGAGTAGGCACAATTAATGTGCCAACTTGTTTGTGGCCTCAACATGTTTGCTGAAGTAACTGTACAAAATATGTAAATGTAGCATTTCTTTTTTAGTATTTGTGCATAGTTTCCTTCAAATGAACCTTAATGGGAATTTTTTTCACAAAAATTTACAAATAAGTATTAAAATGGCCTCTAATTAAGATATAACTGGAATTATAATTAATTCGTAATTGGGATTAGATTATATCATTGCAATTATATTATGCACTTACAGCATAATCGCATAAAGTAATGAAATTAGAGTTCACAAATACAATATAATTACAATGCAATTACAATAACTTATTAATACCATAATACAATTACAATGTAATTTAAACTGGGTACTACAATTGCATACCCTCCACTCAAAAGGAGGTACCGATAAGCCTGGAAGTCATTATCAACAAAAGGCCTGTTCAGGACAGTTTGCTGACAATTTCCACCGGGCGGAAAGTACGTTCTTCAGCCTGGGCAAATCATAACAATAAAAATCATTTAGTCTCATGATTCACCACATTTTAACATACTTTTATTAGAAGAATAATTAGAACCGACATGACAAATATCTTCGAAAAATAACTGTCAAATATCTGTATCCATTAATTGATCGAGTTAAACACTTTTAAGTATATCAGAATAGCAGTTCTGTATACCTTAAATACACAAATTATGGCAAAAGTTAAAGTAATATTGTTAGAAGAAGCATATGATATTACTCACCAGATGCAAAATTATAGTACATTTTTTGCCATAAATACAGATTAGTTACACAGTAGTAAAATGTGTAAAAATGAATGATAATAAGTTTATCAGAAGTGAATTAATTTTGCAAAAAAACTTTCGGCACTTGAAACTTTTCTACACCTGGGGGGGGGAGAGGTCTAGTAAAATTAGATTTGTTATAACTTGACCAAACATCTTCTATATATGGATCACTAAAGAAATAATGATCATGCTTAAAAAACAGATGCACATACCGGTTTTCCCCCTTGTTACGTTTTACATTGAGAAATAACAAACAGTATAATGGTGAAAAATACTATTTTTGAAGTTTTGTTAAAATGAAGGAACTCACATACCATCTTTCATTCAAGCATTACACTGAGAAATAACATGCAGTATAACAATGAAAAATTTAGATAAATTGAAGTAATACATACCATCTTTTATTCATGCACTACTAAAATGAACAAAACTATTATGCTTAAAAAACAGATACACATAATAACTTATTTTGTTCGTTACCCTTTACACTGAGATATAACATGTAGTATGACAATGAAAATTACTATCTTGAAGTTTTTTTGAAATGAAGGAACATGATTTTTTAAAGTATAACTCCACTTCCCGCACTGAATAGTCAAATTTCAAACGCATATTTATGAAGGTTCACTGAAGCAGACCCAGTACTTCAAATAAAGCAATATGGAATAATATTATGGGAAAATTTATGCATACTTTTTTCTACTGCATGTCGTCTGATATGATCACAATTGTGCCTAAAAGTGTATCTAAAAGAAAAACAAAGCTATATTTCAATGTTAACAAAAAAAAAAAAAATTGTTTACAGATTAAAATTCATTCATTTTCAAGTATTATAAGGATCACGCATGAAACAAATCTGCTTTCCCATACTATTAAGTAAAAGTTAACTGAAATTTTATACTGGAAAATATGCTATATTTCTATATATTACAAACAAGAAAAAAATACCATAATAATAAACTCATAGCCTAGGAAAAAGTAACACATACAACATCAAACACAGAAATTTGTATACAGATAACCTAGGAAAAAGTAATACGTATTACATAAAATACAGAAGTTATTTAACGTAAAACACACATATCTTCTAAAATCTCCTTTGTGAGTTTATATTTCGATTATTAGTAGAGGATACAGGAATAAAGTAATTTGACTGATATTTAGCATATAACGACAACACATCACCCCTTAATGCTCTGAGACCTTCAATAGTTTCAACATTCTTTGATAAATTCTCAAACAATTTCATTGTTTCCTGTCTAATACTTTCGCAACTTTCAGCATTTTGTTCACTCGTTATTTCATTAACTATCGCCGAACGTTCTTCGGCATGCTTCGAATCCCTCTCAGTCACATCAATTACCAAATTATCTGAATGAAACTCATTATTTTCTGACACACCAGATCTCTGAACTTCAGTTACCTGGTTTTGACATACGTGATGAAAATGCTTACAAATACTGAAACGGATACTATAATCAATACAAGTACAGGAGAATGCATGAATACAAATATTACAGTCATCACACCTTATGCTACATGCACAAGGATCATTAAACCGAACATCATAAAATCTAATTAGTAGTATAAAAATGGCGGTTCTGCATCAGGTGGATCAGTGGATCAGGGGGCGTGGTCAATGACATCACAGAGGGCGGAGCCAAAGGCAACGTCATCACACTAGGAGGCGTGGTTTCGAGTGGAGTTGAGTTGTTTGTAGACTGCTGGTTGAGTTGTAGACCTCCTGCTTTTCATTTAAAGTTAGTTTTTTTAAATTGGCAACGGGGATTTTTTGAGATATGTGCTTATGGCGCCCTCTAGGGACGAAAAAAGAAAATAATTTATTTTAAAAGTTTCTTTTTTTTAAATGTTCTATTATTCAAAATATAGGATTGATCCCTGAAACAAAATATCTCACCAGCTGAGTAGTTTGAAGATTTTAACCACTAAGCTGACGGGATACATTCAGATTTAGGTAAAAAAGCCTATATAAGAAAATGGAATTTGAATCAGCTCATCAATTGCAATTATGCCTGCTCCAGGAGAAGCCACCGTTGCGGTGTGTTTATACACTGTTTTATGCGTTATTTTATCATCCATCTATATTTTTACAGAATTTCATAAAATTCCTATTGATTTTACGCTACGTCTTAACGACAGTGGGAACTTATCATTATCCATATGAAGAATAATTCAATAGGCTATGAATATGAATTTATCGTATCAGGATCCGGCTCATGTTGCAAGTTTTGGTGGTGTTGAAGCTTTACATGGTGCTGCAGGAGGTAAAGTTTCCAGGAAAGAGATTCAAACATGGTTAGAGGGAATAGATGCGTACACGCTTCACAAGCCAATTCGCCGAAAATTTCCAACGAATAAAGTAATTGTGTATTCTATAGATCAACAATGGCAAGCTGTTTTAGTGGATGTTTCACATTTACGTGATCATAATGATGGTTATCGATATATATTAACCTGTATTGACATATTATCCAAATATGCATGGGCTATTCCTCTGAAACAAAAGAGAGGAGAAGATATTGTGAAAGCGTTTAAAAAAATAATGAGTCAACGTAAACCAAAATTCCTTCAAACGGATCAGGGCACCGAATTTAAAAATAAAGTGTTTATAAAATTTTTAAAAAGAAATCAAGTTAAACTTTTCAGTACATTCAATACTACTAAAGCATCCGTGGTGGAAAGGTTTAATCGCACTTTGAAAACAAAAATGTGGAAATACTTTACGACTCGAAATACATATAAATATGTAGATATCTTGGACAAATTAATAGAAAGTTATAATGCTACTTTTCATTCAAGTATAATGCGAGCTCCCATAGAAGTCAATTCAGAAAATGAGAGTGACGTATGGTTTACCTTGTATGAAAATCATCCTTCTAGCGTTTCTAAATGTATATTCGCTGTAGGAGATGTGGTACGTGTTTCCAAACTAAAGCTTACTTTCGAAAAAGGCTATGAAACCAATTGGACGGAAGAACTATTTGTGGTGACAGAATGTGTTAAAAGACATCCAGCTGTGTATAGAATTAAAGATTTACTTGGAGACTCAGTAAAAGGAACGTTTTATGCACAAGAGTTGCAGAAAGTGAGACTGAAAGAGGAATATCGCATTGAAAAAATTTTAAAGAAACGTATACATAAAAATCAGACAGAATACTTTGTAAAATATCGCGGTTATCCCGACAAATTCAATCAATGGATTCCAGCTTCTAATTTACTCTCGATATAAAGTGTGAGAAAATACTGTATCCGAATCATTTATGAAAATGAGTTTCTACGTAACACTTCCGAGCGATAGCTCTATGAATTATTTCCCCGAAAATAAAATTTCACATTTTATAACACGTTTACCTGTTCCCATTGAATTAAAAGGTATGTGGGAAGTTGGTTTGGTTGAATTGCTATATCCGCACACATGGCACAATGTGAATGCAGACAATAACTTAATTGGATTTGTTTTAGAGAAAGATGGTGAAATGTTAGGTCGTAGATTACCTCCAGGATGTTATGAAACAGTAGCTGATATTTTAAAAGCTATTTATATTAAAGAACATCAAAACAAAATAATATTTAATTATAACCCAGTAACAAAACGAGTGAAAATCAAAGTGAAAAATAACGCTAAAGTGATTTTACATGATGGGTTAGCACAAATGTTAGGTTTTGAACCTATGGAAATTACATCTACAGATGATAGTTCCGAAACTGTTGTAGAAAGTCCTTTTGCAGCCGACCCCTGTGCACATTATCGTGTATTAATGATATATACGGATATTGTAGAACCTCAAATCGTAGGAGATGTTTTAGCTCCTCTTCTTTGAATTGTAAGAGTAACTGGTAGCGATGGAGAAGTGGTGAGTGCACTATTTGATAGACCTCATTATTTACCTGTGAATCGGAAAATGATAGACACTTTGGAAATCGATATAAGAACGCATATGGGAGCATTTACGCCATTTGAACGAGGAAGGTCATACGTGAAACTTCATTTCCGTCAAAAATACTTGTCATAATGTATGTACCTTATCAGTGTTGTCAAAAATCTTTTGAAGATTATTATGTACAACAAACAGGACATGGATTGAATTATTATCAAGGTAATCTTTATCAGAGAGGATACGGATTAGGGGGTCTATTCAGATCCTTCTTTCGCGCTGCCGTACCTCTTATTAAATCAGGAGCCAAAGCAATTGGAAAACAAGTATGGCATAGTGGACTGAATTTGTTAAATGATGTATCACAAGGACAAGATGTAAAAGAGGCTGCTAAGCGTCGACTGAAAGAAGCCGGAAATATATTAACAGATAAAGCTGCTACTAAAGTGAAGAACATGATTGGTTCTGGACTAGTTAATAAAAAGCAGAAACGTAGGAAAAAGCGTACCATTTCTCACCGATCAAAGAAGGTGAAAGCACAGGATATTTTCTCTTAAAAAAAAAGTATGACTTCGTATATTCATCGAGACTCTCCCGTTTGCGTCAAATCTGAATTAGATTTATTTACCATTCCTCCTACGCAAACAGCTATAGAAAAAGGACAGTTTGTGGAATATCACCCTCTCGCAAATATACGAGATGGAGGACCTATCGAATTTAATATTTCTGCAGTGGTGAAGACTATATTGATCTAGCTGCTTCTTATATACACGTGAAAGTTAAAGTAGTTAAGGCAGACGGATCCAATCTAACAGACAAAGAAGCGGTTGCCCCTGTAAATTTATTTTTTACATTCTCTCTTTTCGCAAGTAGATGTAAGTTTAAATGAAAGAAACATTTCATCAGCGACAAATACCTATCCTTATAGAGCCTTCATCGAAACATTATTGAATTATGGGGAAGATGCAAAGAAAAGTTTACTCACCTGCGAAGGATTTTTCCAAGACACTTCACCTAATAAAATAGATGTCTTAGCTCAAGATGCGGATGCTGGACTAAAAGCTCGCGGTGAACTTATAAAAAACAGTCAAAGTGTGGATTTGATAGGACAATTACATTGTGACATTTTTCAACAAAATCGACTCATGTTAAATTTAGTTGATGTGAAAATTAAAATGGTGCGTAGTAAATCTGCTTTCTGTCTAGTTTCTACTGAGAAAGATGCCGATTATAAAGTGATCTTGGATCATGCTTCTTTGTTTATCAGAAAAGTAAAAGTAAACCCTGGAGTCTCTCTAGGACATGTAAAAGCGTTGGAAAAAAGTTCTGCTAAATACCCTATAGATCGAGTATTATGCAAAACATATTCAGTTTCTAAGGGAAGTTGGTCTTTTATGCAAGATAATATATTTTTAGGATTGATGCCCAAGTGAGTCATTATTACTTGTGTAGAAAATGCTGCAATGAATGGACAATATTCAATGAATCCTTTTCTGTTTGCCCATCATCATGTCAACTTTATATCGATTTATGTAGATGGACAACCCGTTCCATGTAAACCAATGGATCTTGATTTCGAATCTAATCATTATGTGCGTGCTTAGCACAGTTTATTTTCAGGATTTAATCGCGACAAAGGCATCTATTTATCTCGAGAAGAATTTGCGAAAGGACATGTGTTATATGCTTTCGATTTAACTCCAGATATGTGTGATGGATCTCATTTTAACTTACAGCATCAAGGCAATTTGCGAGTAGAAATTAAATTTGCTAAAGCTCTCTCTGTGACTCTCTCGGTGCTAGTCTATGCAGAATTTCAAACCGTGATTGAAATAACAAAATCTCGCCATGTACTATGCGATTTTGCTAATTAAGCAATGGACAGCCTTGAAATAAACAGAGCACTCTCTCAGAATGCAAAGACACGAAAAGCATTTCTGGGAGTTTTTGCAAGTGATCAACTCCCTGTTGAGATCAAGAAATATCCAAGTTGCTTTATAGCTAATGTAGATCGTGCATCTGAATCCGGTAGTCACTGGTTAGCCTTTTACATTTCATCTCCACAGCATTTAGAATTTTTCGATTCCTATGGACATGACCCATCCTATTTTCCTGGACCGATAACCAAGTATGCAGAACGATTTCCACATATGGACTTTAATTCGATGACTCTCCAAACTAATGTAACAGCAGTATGTGGTCAATATTGCATATACTATTTACATTGTAAATGTCGTGGACAATCTCTCAATGATATATTGTTATCTTTCATACCTCAACATATATCTAATGATATTAAATCAAGAAATTGTAATCAAGAAATTTCATGTAAGATCTTCTTTCTATCAATAAATACATTTAAACTTTATACATTATGTGTCTTGTCTCATTTAATATGGAATTTCCAAAGCTACAACATCCTTTCACAATGGTGATTTCGGGACCCACTGGATGTGGGAAAACCTATTTTGTACGAGAACTGTTAAAGTATAAAGAGGAAATGTTTTCAACGATTCCCGATAAAGTAGTATGGTGTTATGGAATTTACCAACCTCTGTATAATGATATACCGAATGTTACTTTTGTCGAAGGTTTACCAATTAAATATCAAGAATATTTAGGTTCCAACACATTATTCATCATAGACGATTTGATGAGCGAATGTGGGAATGATAAACGTCTGACTAACTTATTTACAAAAGGAAGTCATCATTTAAATTTAAGCGTTATTTTTATCACACAAAACTTTTTTCACAAGGGAAAAGAAATGCGTGAAGTGACTTTAAATGTACGCTATTTGATTTTGTGTAAAAACAGAAGAGATGTCAGTCAAATCGTACATTTAGGAAAACAGCTCTTTCCGCGTCATTTAAAGTTTTTTCAAGAAGTATATGAAGATGCAACCAAGAAACCTTTTTCTTATTTATTCATTGATCTGCGCAGTGAAACTCCGGAAGAATTACGTTTACGCACCCAAATTTTACCTAACCAAGTACAGTATGTTTATCAAATGAAACATTACTAAAAAATAATAAAAACAACAGCTTTATAAAATGCATCATCATTTTATAAAATGACGCTGGTCAAGAAACAGCTAAGACAGTTACAGCTGTTAAACATTTGTCCGTTAAAGTTACGGAAACAGCTATTAAAGAAAATTAATATCAATTGCATAAAAGCTATATGCGAATGTAGTTTAAACATACTCAAAGGAAACGTTCCATTGTCAGAGCAACAAAAGAAGTCTCTCTGTAAGCATAAAACAACTTTACGAAAATTAGGAAATCGTAAGATTTCTCTTGTGAAGAAACGAAAATTAATTTTACAAAAAGGAGGTTTTCTAAACGTTTTGATTCCTGCTGCTCTCAGTGTTCTTACAGGACTAATCAATGGAGTTCACTAAGAAATATGTGTTAGTTCCAGAAGAGATGATGACAAAGCATACCATTTCTGATAAACAGTTAAGTGAATTGGATAAAGCCATGATGCATATTTTAAACAGTTCAGTTGACGATCGTGAGAAATTAGTGCGTTATTATGAACTTTTACAAAAGAAATTGAACTTAAAGGAATACAATTCACCCTTTAAACCTCCTAAAGACGACTCACAAAATTCTTTAGACGATTCAGCTGAGATGAAGAAAGTGAAAGAGGAAGAAGAAGCCCCCTCATCTGTGACAGACGGCGACAAACAGATGACTGTAACTGATTATTCTACTGTTATCTTAGACAGTGTACCTTTACGAATGAGAAGAAAAGCACAAAATGCATTAGCTATTTTAAAGCGACATCCTGATATTCTTAAGTGGAATGATAAAGGCGAGGTACTTTATCATAAGGAAAAAATTAAGCATTCAAATATTATAGACTTATTCAATATTCTTTTTACAACCAAAAAGAAAAAGATTAATATTCCTGCTAAAAACGAATTTTTAAAAGCCTTGACTGAAATCAACATGCCAATGGACTATATCAAAAATGAAAATTTACAGAATCATGATGTTAATATGAAAAAAAAAGTATTGTATGTTAAATCTGTAAAACACATACGTTCTCCACGAAAATGGGAACCTTATTAAATGAATAAAATTATTATTTTTACATATAGACTCTTTCTTCTCTCTACAATCAATATTTGTTTTACATCGTTTTTAAATGTTATGGAAAACATTCCTTTCACCAAGAAGCTTTTACCTTTCAATACATTTATTTTCAAAGAATAAATTTCTGTATTATACATAAAATATACTTGGAATTTTCTTTCCTTAGTTAATATCCATTTACTAACATTTGATATACACGTTTGCTTTAAAATTAAAACTAAAATTTCAATATATTTCTATTAAAAACATAAGGAAAAAAAAATAGTCATAACATCAACCAAACACAGAAATTTAAATAGAATAGCTGTACTTATATTAATGCATTTTTATAATCTTCATAACATTTCGATTCAAAAAACCTATCACAAAATAAATGAACAATTTTTTTCTGTCTTAAAGAATCTCTTATATTTTTAAAATTAATACATAAAAATATATCTTCACCAATATAATTCATCAACACTTATCGTAGTACATTCTTGTCTTGTCTTGTTTGGGAAGGACAGTCTATAAGGCGTCATTATATTATTGCGTTATCATGGTAAGATAGGTTAATGGAAAACTCTGATAATCACTGAAAACTTATTTGAAAGAGTTGTTATTCTTAAGTTTGACATTACTTATACATATATGCATAAGGGTAATCTTAAAAGCATCATCCATTTATCATGATAGAGTAATGGAAAATTTCTAAAACTCTGATAATCATATGTGAAAGAATGTATTATCTTAAGGTTGTTGTTGCTATTCCAAGTTTGACAATACATACAGAAGTGAAGGAAGATCCTTGATAAGCGTTGTAGACTTCACGTTATGATAAGGGTTAATGGAAGTTGAAATCGTATTCGAAAGAAAGGGTTATCATAATGTTGTTGTTGTCCTGGTTCAGATTATACAAATCTGAAATGTTTCGAGAACATTCTTTAATCCCTATAAAAGGTGTTTCAGAAATGGAAAAAGGCAGTTCTCTTCTCAACCTTGAAAAGAGCAAGTCTTCCTGATTTGATTCACTGAGCTTAATATTTTTTTGCAATGGCTTTTGAACAAGATCACCAATCTGTTTCTTCCAACGTAAGTATTAGAACTGTTATATATTATTTTAATTATTATTTTTTTTTCAGACTAGATGAACTTTTTAAAATGAATTATAATCAATCTATTTTTTAATGCACGATTTATATGTTTGCTTCAAGTATGATTTGAATTAAATAGCCTGCTTTTTACATAGTTTAGAGTTCAAAAAAAAATTTTTTTTAAAGCATTTGTAAGAGTCTGAAGGAAATCAATCGAGTTTGTATATCGTTGCATGATATTTTTAATGCATGAATGAACTATTTTTTTATGAGAAGATGCTTTTATTTTGAATCTTTATTTTAAAAGTATATTTATTATAAGATAATGAATGAAGTATCAAATACTTTTAAACATTAATCATTTTTGAATATTCTAAAAAAAATATTTTTTATTAACACAGTTTTTTCTCTTTTTTTTTTTCTCTTAGTTTATCGACTTTGGAATTCAGGAGGAGGAATTCAACTCTCTAACTTCTGAAAGAATGGAACCTCAACCAAGTACAAGAGAGGTAACATTTTTTTTTTTTTAATAGTGACTTGCAGATATAGTTATTTATTCAATGGTTCTCTTTCCCTTCAGTCGTTGTTGTACAATGTGTGATTATTAGGAAAAAAAGTAGTGAGAGAGAGATTTTTAAACTAAACTAAAATTCTTTAAACGTAAAGAGTTAATACTAAACGATTTCTAAAATGATTTATGTAATTAATTTTTTTTTTTTTTTTTTTTTTTTTTGTGAGGGATAATTAAAAATGCGTAATTTTATAATGAGGAAAGCATGCATATTGAAAGCCGCTTTTCTATCTTTCACAGCTTTGCGACATATGTGGTAAAAGTTTTAGCAATAAAAGTAATTTAGTTCGTCATTCGAAAACACATGAGGGAAAAATCTTTCACTGTGAAGAATGTCAGGCTCAGTTTACGAGAGCAGATAGTTTACGAAGACACATACAAAATATTCATGTTAAAAAAAATACCTTTTCATGTGAAAAATGCAACGACGTGTTTAGCAGAAAACATGATCTAATGAAACATAACCGTACTCAACATGGTACTGTTCAAAGTATTAAAAGGAAAAGTAATAACCCCCATCCATTAAACAACATGATTTAATGAAACATAACCGTACTCAACATGGTACTGTTCAAAGTATTAAAAGGAAAAGTAATAACCCCCATCCATTAAACAACATGATTTAATGAAACATAACCGTACTCAACATGGTACTGTTCAAAGTATTAAAAGGAAAAGTAATAACCCCCATCCATTAAACAACATGATTTAATGAAACATAACCGTACTCAACATGGTACTGTTCAAAGTATTAAAAGGAAAAGTAATAACCCCCATCCATTAAACAAGCGAATGAAGCATGCAGCGTCGGCCTTAAACGTCTTCAGTTCTTTTACAATTATCGCCACCAAAGAAATTAATCAAGATCTAGAAATATTTTTAAATAATATCAAATTAAATATTATGTCGAAACTCGAGGAAGAAATCAATGAGAAAAAGGCTTTAAAATGGTACATTATAGTAACAGCACAGTTCTCTAGAATAGGACATGATGGGGACGAAGAGGTTATTAAACCACATTTTAGATCTACCTGCCTCACAAGTTTAACAATAGAGAATGTTGAAGAACAATTGAATGAGGCCTATAACAAGATAAAAAAATCGTTTGAAGAATTTTTACAAAATGGCTCGGGATGGACATTAGATAAAATTGAAAAATTAGAACTCTGCACAGCTCGATATCATCCCTTAGCCGCTAGTAGTTATATACCTCTTCCCAAAGAACTTGCCATGAAAAAAGCCATTTTAAACATTCAAAATGAGGATAAAAAATGTTTAGTGTGGTGCTTACTTGCACACAAATATGATCTTTCTAGAGAAAATAATGCAAACCGAGTAAATCATTATAAACCCTATGAACATGAAATAAAATTGGGAAATATTGAATGCCCTGTTCCTATTACAAAAATACCATCTATTGAAAAACTAAATAATCTTAGAATAAATGTATTTGGATATGAAGAAAAAGAAGTCTTTCCCCTCTACATTTCAAACAGAAAAGAAACTGATTGTATTAATTTACTTTTAATCAGTGATGACAGTAAACAACATTATTGCTTAATAAGAAATATGTCCCGGTTATTAGGTGATCTCACAAAACATCGTGCAAGCACATTCTATTGCATGAGATGCTTGCATAGATTCACCCGTGAAAACCTGTTAGAAGAACATGCAAAATACTGTCAACATCAAAACATACAGAGAATTAAAATGCCATCAGAAGAAGAAAAAATATTAGAATATACCAATTATCAATATGAAGAGTCTATTCCGTACATTATTTATGCTGATTTTGAAGCTTTAATTGAAAACATAGACACTTGTACACCTGATGTAGCTACTGCGTCTTTTACAGAAAAAATACATCATCATAAAGCTTGTGGATATGCTTACATAATTGTAGGACCTGATGGGAAAAGCGTTAAACCTGTAACAGTATATAGAGGTCCAAATGCAGTAGACCATTTTATACAAAATATTTTACGTGAAGAAGAGGAAATAGCCGAAAAATTATATAGTATTGTACCTCTTTCCATGACATCTCAAGATGAACAAAATTTTAAAAATGCAACTCATTGCTACTTATGCAAAAAAAATTTGAATAATGATCGTGTAAAAGATCACGATCATCTTACGGGAAAGTATAGAGGAGCTCTGCACAATAAGTGCAATTTGAAATTTAAACTTCAAAAGAAAATTCCTGTCGTATTTCATAATTTAAAACACTATGATGCACATTTAATCATGCAAGACATCGGCAAAATTCAAAACAGGGAATTTCATGTTATACCTAATAATATGGAAAAATATATTTCTTTCAGTATTAAAAGAAAATGGAATAATCTAAGAATATCTTTAATTTTTATTGATAGTTTACAGTTTATGAACGCGTCTTTGGAAAAACTTGTATCTAACTTGCCTGAAGAAAAATTTAGGATTTTAAAAGAAAATTTTCCCAATGATCAAAACATAAAATTATTATTACGGAAGGGAATATATCCATATGAATACATCAACTCTTTTGATAAATTTAAAGATACTCAGTTACCATCCATAGAGAACTTTCGAAGTACTTTAACTGGTGAAAGTATATCTTCGGATGATTACATTCATGCTCAAACTGTTTGGCAAGCTTTTCATATTCAAAATTTAGGTGAATATCATGATTTATACGTAAAAAGTGATGTTTTACAATTAGCAGATGTGTTTGAAAATTTTAGACAGCTTTGTAAAACTTACTATAGTTTAGATTGTGCGCATTTGATGACTGCACCTGGATTAGCTTGGCAAGCCTGCTTAAAAATGACTGATCAAGCTTTGGAATTATTAACGGATGTTAATATGCATTTATTTATAGAGCAGGGCATTCGTGGAGGTGTGTCCATGATTACCCAGCGTAAGTCTGTAGCAAATAATAAATATCTGAAAAATTTTGATTCAACTAAAGAAAGTAAATATATCTTATACCTTGATGCAAACAATCTCTACGGGTGGGCTATGAGTCAACCCTTACCCTATGGAAGTTTTGAGTGGGTTGAACCTCATAAGAATGTCATAGAAAAGATTTTGACTTTATCAGAAGACAGTTTGGATGGATACATCTTGGAAGTAGACCTTGAATATCCCAAAGAACTTCATAATGCTCATAACGATTATCCCTTAGCTCCAGAAAAAATGAAAATAATAGCTAATCATCTTTCACCTTATGCAGTCAGTGTACTGAAAAATAATAAATTTATCTCGAATACTAAATTAGTTCCTAATTTAAATCCTAAATTTAATTATGTCATTTATCATAAAAATTTACAGTTATATCTCTCTTTAGGTATGAAATTAATGCATGTTCACAAAATTATAAAATTTAAACAAAAAGCTTGGTTACAACCTTATATACAGTTTAATACAGATCAACGTAAAAATGCACAGACAGGATATGAGAAAGATTTTTTTAAACTAATGAACAATAGTGTGTACGGTGAAACTATGGAAAACGTGAGGAAACATGTTGATGTCCAATTAGTCAATACAGAAAAAAAAGCGAAAAAATTGGTAGCTGCACCAACCTTTCATAATTTCAGAATTTTTGATAATGATTTGGTTGGAGTACAAAGGTTGAAAAACTGTGTTAGTTTAAACAGGCCCATATATGTAGGATTTGTCATACTAGAACTTAGTAAATATCATATGTACAATTTTCATTACAATCATATCAAAAAACAATATGGAGAAAGAGCCAAGCTACTTTTTACTGACACAGACTCTCTCACGTACGAAATTTTAACAGAAGATGTATATCGAGATATGAGTTTTCATACGCATCTGTACGATATGTCAGATTATCCGAAGACTCATGCTTTATACAATATCAATAATAAAAAGAAAATTGGATGCTTCAAAGATGAAATGAATTCCGAACCAATACTGAAGTTTATAGGACTGAGGGCGAAAATGTACTCTCTACTGTTGGATGAAAGTGAGAAGAAAACTGCGAAAGGAGTTAAACGAAGTGTTATTAAAAGGAAACTTAAACATAAAAATTATAGAGATTGTTTAGAGAAATCTATCTTCACCAGAGAATTACAATATAATATTCAGAGTAAGAACCATCATCTTTTTACCATGGCTATAAATAAAATCGCACTTTCAGCTTTTGATGATAAAAGATATATTTTAAAGGATGGAGTGCACTCCTTAGCCTATGGGCATATCAATATAAATAATGTTTAATGGAAAACAAAATGGATTATTTTTAAAGTGGTCAATGACTTCACAGTGGAGTTATGGGAAGGGGCTGGCACCTGGGTATTCAAAAAAACCCCATGACTGTGAAACTGTGAAGAGAGACCCTCAGGTATCAGAAAGCTGAGGCTTTCGATAAAAGCCCATGTGTGTGTGTGTGTGTGTGTGTGAAATTTTAATGAGTATTATGTTATTCTTTCCAATATTTTTAACAGTTATTTCTTTCCAGAAAAGCAGATATTTTGTTTCAGGGTTCGATCCTATATTTTGAATCATAGAACATTTAAAAAAAAGAAACTTCTAAAATAGATTATTTTCTTTTTTCGTCCCTAGAGGACGCCATAAGCAATTCCTAAATAGATTATTTTCTTTTTTCATCCCTAGAGGACGCCATGAGTCCGTTGCCAAATTAAAAAAAACTAACTTTTAATGAAAAGCAGGAGGTCTACAACTCAATCAGTAGTCTACGAACAACTCAACTCCACTCGAAACCACGCCTCCTAGTGTGATGACGTTGCCTTTGGCTCCGCCCTCTGTGATGTCATTGACCACGCCCCCTGATCCACTGATCCACCTGATGCAGAACCCCATTTTTATACTACTCTAATTTCTCTTGAACTAACAGCCTTCGAAACTGACCACTGTTTCTTAGGCTCGACTTCAATTACCTGATATTCAGGCATACTCATACTCTGTCTGTGTCGCTTACGAATTTCTGTGACCCTAGTTGTCAATTTATGACGTTCTAAAGATATTGCACGATTCATCAGTTTCCTTGCAATAGCATTTAACACCAAAGATAAAGAATAATCTAGTCTCTTTATCACCTTTGCGTTACCATGTTCATACTTAAGCTGCTTGTGCCACCTTTCAACTTTCATATTTGTATTAACCCCTAATCCAATTCGATAGCAATAGGCCCATTTCTCAGGCTCAGACATATAATTTTTGTAGAAATATTCTCCAAAAGCTTTTGTTTCTTCATTAGACAAACAGCTGGTGACAAAGATATCCGAAATTCTTTTGAAAGACACTATGTCAATTTCGTGCATTATTTGCACTAACTCATTTGCAATTTTTAACCTTAAGTCACTGTTTTTTTATTTTAGATAAGTTTTTATTCCATGCTCTGCGAACATGCCAGCTACACAAAAGACAATTATCAACTTCACTAAAAACCTGACACCATGCATTATAAAATACCGGAGCATCGTCTGACATGAAAACCTTAGGTTTAAGATTAGGAACTCTATCTTTAATAGCTGAAAAAATGGTATAAAAGTTTGTGCTGTTATTTTTGATGAATACAAAATAGCAACAGGAAAACCTTTATGATTATCATCATTGACAAGTACAGAAGTTAATTGAAATCCATACTGATTCATACCATGAGTAGAGTCTATCATAATACAGCTGCTGTTTAATTCCAGCAACCTAAGTTGGGCACCATTCATAACCCCTAAAAGGAAATCATCCCTTGATACACCTTGAAAACATGGCAGTTCGTCACCAACTTTCTTGTACAACAAAATTGGACAACCAGATTCAGCTTTCATTTTCTGGACTTTTAAGTCCACCGATACTACATCATTAGTGTCAAAAACAATTTCATTATTTACCTGAATACCTCTAGAAATATTTTGTAAATCTTTTAAGTGAGTAACGCCAATTCTTTTTGTTGGTGAATAATTACTTTGAATGGACATTAAAATCTTTTCTTTTGGAATACCTTGCTGTATCATACCTGCTAATTTAGATTTTTCAGTTTTTGAGAGAGGCAATTTCCCAACTTCATGCCTATGACCAACATGCACTGATTGATAACTAACTTTAATTTCAAAAATATCCCCGATCTCTTTCTCTGACACTTTTATTTCAGCAGGACATGTTTTCCCTATTTTAATTGAACCTCCACATTTCACGTGACGTATTCTGTCAGTTTTTATTTTACATGAACCACTTCTATTACATAAGAAATAACTATGAATTGTCCCATCTGCCAAACGTTAGTCGTTCGTTTGGCAAAAAAGGACTGACTACTTTTTTCAACATCTTCTTTCCAATTTTCGAATTCAGATTTAGAATGAAAAATAAGTTCCTGAAAAGTTAACCTGATATCTGTATGGACAGAATCTATGTGGTCATGCAACTCTTTCATAGAAGTAAACCTTTCATTACACAGAGTGCAATCTCTTTCATTATAAGTTTCCAACTTATGTTCAGAATGAAAATATCTTATGTGTCTATATAAATTACTTTTAACAGAAAATGAGCAGTCACAAAAAACACTACAAAACCTGGAACTTATCGATGACATATAGTATATAAAATATTCTTAGTGTTATTAGTTTAACAACATAAGAACTCTGTAATTATCAGAAAAATACAAATGGCAATCTAAATAGGAATACTAAAAAAAAAAAAAAAAAAAAAAAAAAAAAAAATACAGTAATATTTAGATGATTTTTAAATTACGTCAATACACAGAGTCATTATCATGGTGTGTATATATAAATATGCTGTAAATAGCAGCTGTATAACTTAGCGCATAATATTCACAACAAAAAACCAAAATTATTGTACGGAAATATATATCAATAACGCTGTATTTAAAATCACCCAAGCATAAGAAACAGTTTTGCAAAGAAATAAAAAAAAAAAAAAAAAAAAAAAAAAAAACAGTAATATTTGATGATTTTTAAATTACGTCAATACACAGAGTCATTATCATGGTGTGTATATATAAATATGCTGTAAATAGCAGCTGTATAACTTAGCGCATAATATTCACAACAAAAAACCAAAATTATTGTACGGAAATATATATCAATAACGCTGTATTTAAAATCACCCAAGCATAAGAAACAGTTTTGCAAAGAAACAAAAAAAAAAAAAAAACAGTAATATTTAGATGATTTTTAAACTACGTCAATACACAGAGTCATTATCATGGTGTGTATATATAAATATGCTGTAAATAGCAGCTGTATAACTGAGCGCATAATATTCACAACAAAAAACCAAAATTATTGTACGGAAATATATATCAATAACACTGTATTTAAAATCACCCAAGCATAGGAAACAGTTTTGCAAAGAAACAAAAAAAAAAAAAAAAAAAAAAAAAAAAATTACTTTTCAGTTTCTTCTGTACCTATGAAAAATAAAAATTGGTACTCGAAGTAAGTATTCCCAAACCAGAGTTTTTACATAGAAAAAAAGGTAATTAATGGAAATGTTTGTTACCCAAAAAGTAAAAAATCAAACTTTAATAACGCCCAGTAATTAATTAAGGATAAAAACAGTGCTGAATATATATGCCTTATTACTTCTGAAATAATAATCAAGTTAAGCACCTTAATAAACAGAAAATTAACTTGCAAAATCTGAAAGTAAAACCTGAAAAAATTTACTCGTAAAACCTGAAAAGAATATTGTAAAATCTTAAATTAGCTCACAGATAAGCAAAAGATATTGTAAATAACTTGTAAATTTGAAAAAAATAATAACTTGTAAAATCTGAAAGGAAAACCTAAAAAAAAAAAAAATTAACTTGTCAAACCTGAAAAAAATAACTCGTAAACTCTGAAAAGAATATTGTAAAATTTTAAATAACAGCTAAAAGAATATTGTAAAATATTAAATAAGAGCTACAAAAATAAGCAGAGAAAAAATGCTTTACTTGAAGCGCACACCGCAAAATCTGAAAGGAAAACCTTAAAAAAAAATTTAATTGTCAAACCTGAAAAAAATAACTCGTAAATTCTGAAAAGAATATTGTAAAATTTTAAATAACAGCTAGAAGAATATTTTAAAATATTAAATAAGAGCTACAAAAATAAGCAGAGAAAAAATGCTTTACTTGAAGCGCACACCGCAAAATCTGAAAGGAAAACCTGAAAAAAATAACTCGTAAATTCTGAAAAGAATATTGTAAAATTTTAAATAACAACTAAAAGAATATTGTAAAATATTAAATAAGAGCTACAAAAACAAGCAGAGTAAAAATGCTTTACTATGTTGAACTGCGGTGCTTAACCACCAGGGTGCCTGGGCGCCATAGCCCTACCCCTCATCGAATAACATGATAAAAGTTTCGAATTATGAGAAATATAACTGAATGTGCTAAATAATTAAATGAGCAAGTTTTTAAATTCATAATTGCTAATAGTTAAATACAAATTTTTTACTTGAAGCGCACACAGCAAAATCTGAAAGGAAAAACCTGAAAAAAAATTTACTTGTCAAACCTGAAAAAAATAACTCGTAAACTCTGAAAAGAAACGTGTAAAATTTTAAATAACAGCTAAAAGAATATTTTAAAATATTAAATATGAGCTACAAAAATAAGCAGAGCAAAAGTGCTTTACTTTTGAAGCGCACACCGCAACAGTTAAGAGCAAGAATGAATACCACACTTTCTGGAGGTTCCCCTTCGCCACGCTCAATCTTCCACACCCGCTGTTTCAAGTGGACTTTACCAGGCGGCAAAGATCAAAAGGATCTGGTTGGGATTTGAGATTGTAGTGCCGGATGGGCACAATAACATAGAACTATCTTCACATAATGTCCGCAGTAAGGAGGAGAAAGACGGATAAAGAATAGGAAGACCAGCAACGCAAGAGCTCACTAGCAAGTAACCGGCCCGGTAAAGGCGTGACTAAGTGGGAGTCATAAAATGAGTGTAGAATGTAGTGCTGATGTCGTGATTTATAAAGTGCTTTGTCACAACAGCCAATCACCATAGATCGCTTTGGGGTTAACACAGGGGAAAAAGGTTCCCCATTACAAACAAGCTGATAGCTGATTGGTTGCAAACGAACAACTTGCAAGTTTTTTGGAAAGGAAGGAAAAGTCGCACGTCTTTCTTTCAATAGTAAACTAGTGACAGAGTCGTAGTTAGGGTTTTCAGCGCCCAGGGACAACTGACGATTTTGCGCCCCCTACTGCTTGCCAAGGATGGAAAACATTTAATTCTAAAATGTCGTAACATCAGTTTGGCGCCCTTTGGATTCTGCGCCCGGAGACAGATGCCCCCTTGCCCCCCTCTAGCTACGCCCCTGACTAGTGAAAACAATTGTCCGAAAAAGTTGTTCGAGTGAAACAAACGGGCTGTGATATGGGCCTAAAAGTTCAATTCTTGAATAAATCCTGTTTTCAAGATGCATCTCTTGGGGTCAGCCACGTGACTGGCCTCGACGAATCCCCTTCAGACAACTAGAGAGGAGGAGCTTCAAACTACAGCGAAGACTCTGATTGCTTGACCTCGAGGCTTTTACCACTCCCAACCTTCTTTTCACCTGTAGGCGCGGTGTTGGATTGGATGGATGGGATTATTTAATTATGGCAAAGCATACGAGAGTTATCTGCCTAAAGGGATGGATGCCTTCGTGGAGGACTTTCTAAGGGAAATTGGCTCTTATACACGTTGCACATGGTGAAAACCACGAAAACGCCCCTGCAGCCAGCCCGTTTGCGGGATTCGAACCTCGGACCCAGCTACCAGTGCTCAGCGTCTTTACCGCTCGGCCGCTGGTATAGGCGCGGTGCTAATGCACTCTTGATTTAAATTAAAAATACAACGATCGGCCTTCGGCCTCACCTGAGCTATAGGTAAATACTCATTTGTAGTAGACACCTTGGCTAATCTTTGGACTATGGTAACAGGTAGTTTGGCGACATTTTGGTAAGGCGCTAAAGGTTACTAGCTAGGACTTTAGCAATAATCTGAGAAGTACACAGTTCGAATCACAGATTATTTTGTCTCAGAGAAATGAGAGATCGTGAGACATGTAATGTGACATTTTCCGGAAAATTCCAATTGGGATTTTAAATAATAAGCACTTAAAACAATTCCGCTGCTAAAGTGCAGAATCGCCCACTTATTTGTTTGGCGCTTTTTACAAGAGTAAGAAGAATTGGATTTTTGTCAATTTTCTTTGACTTTTTAAGTGAAAATAGGTCGATGTGTACATAGATAAAGTCAAGAGTGTGCGCAATGCCATTTTTGTGCAATTCTGGGATGTTTTTTTTTAAGTGAAAATAGGTCGACGTGTGCATGGATACCGTGTATATGCAATTTTTAAAAACGCGGCAAGCAGTGGGCGATTTTGCACTTTCTCCCAATTTCGCACCTAATCTTCGTCATGATTAAGCACTTTTGTTCCATAAAATTTCTAGCATAAGCTTAATTCGGCTAGCACATTGTAAGAAAAAAAAATGCCTTTACTTAGAGAAAACAAAATGGCGTCCCCCCCAAAAAAACTAGCAGGTTGCTGTAGCAGGGTTGGTCGCCAAAGTTTCACCAAAAAATCGCCAAGTTACCATATTTCAAAAATTAGCCGACACCTTAATCGAAATTGACGATTCTGATTCTGATTATCTTTCTCGTGTATATAAGCCAGTTTCCTTTGGAGAGTCATCTACGAAGGCATCCCATCCTTAGGCAGACAGCCTTCGAGGCTTAGCCTTTATCACATAATTATGATCTTTCCGATTAAGTGACGAAGTTACTTTGTCAGGCTCCTGGGCATCCCCTTATCCTGTGTCTAACATGTGAAAGTAATTTGGCATATCTTTGATAAAACCTAACATTGTAGTTGAAATAAGCAATTATTATTTAGTCATATCTATTTATGCAGTAATTCGAAGCAGCAATTATAGGCATGAATTAAAAGTATGATCTTTCTGATATGCTGATGGTGGAGTCCTTACAAAAATGCCCCCAAAATAAGTGCTACATTTGTGGAAAGTAAAAACTCAGAAGGAAAATATCAAGTCGAGATAATCTTAATAGCAAATAAAACAATTTTAATTGATATATAATTTTACTGGTGTCAATATACTAAACTACATCGAAAGTTACTACTACTTAAAATGTAACAACTAATTTGAGACAAAATTTTCTACCTAAATGTAGCAACTAATTTGAGATGGTGGGAGTATTTGATAACTCTTATTCTTCACTGTCTTTCTACACCGTAATTCTTCCCCCAAGACCATTAATACTTTTATAGCATTGGAAGAGGTATTTTATCTCATTCCCCTTAAACAGCTTTCCAAAGTTCACGGAGGCTTGTACGTCGACGTTCGGACAAAGTCGGAAAGCGCAAAAATCCGTGGGTCAGATCAATTTCCATCAGGATATTTAGTACGGATAGGAGTGAAAGGGTACGGCCTTGATACCGGTGTCTTGTATTTTTTCCAGGAAATCAACAGTGGACTTGATCAACAGTGGATATGTGCTATTTTTTGGGTGATTTTGAAGTGTGCTATTTTTTTATTATTATTATCAACAGTATATTTTGAAGTGTGCTATTTTTTATTTATTATTATCAACAGTATATTTTGAAGTGGATTATTTTGTTTGTTATTATCAACATTGGATTTTGAAGTGTGCTATTTTCTTGTTTATTATTTATCAACAGTGGATTTTGAAGTGTGCTATTTTTTGTTTGTTGTTATCAACAGTGGATTTTGAACTGTGCTATTTTTTTTGTTTATTATTATCAACAGTGGATTTTGAAGTGTGCTATTTTTTGTTTGTTGTTATCAACAGTGGATTTTGAACTGTGCTATTTTTTTGACGTTTGTACGTACGGATAGAATAAAGGACACCTTTTTCCTAAAGGGATAATAAAATGGACTTAAAATTGATTCAAAACGGACTTTCATACGTAAACATGGAATGCTGTAACATCTAGCTGTGCATGGGAATGCTGTAACATCTAGCTGTGCAGTCTAGTTTTTATTTCCTTCGGCAGTACCCAATATGTATCTGCATTTAAAACGCCCCTTAAATGGCCTTTATTTCTCAATCGTTTGTGGTAGTCATATACAGGGTGCGGCAGGAAAACTGCTTTATTTTAAAAATGAATAACACAAATTGTATAAGCAATATCAATTTAATTTTTTCCAAGTTATAGAGAGACACTTAAAATTATTTTTTATTATGTTTAAAAATAATATCATTAAGATGGTCTCCGTTCTGGTCAATGCATTGAGATAGTCGAGTTTTGAAGTTTCTTTCCATTTTTACCAGCATATCAACGGGTATGTTATCGATAGCAGCTTGAATATTGTTCTCCAGTTGAGCCAGGGTCTTTGCAGATTTCAGATAGCCCACAAAAAGAAATCACATGGGGCTAAATGAGGCGAGCGCTCTGGCCGCTGAAGATCGCACCATAAGGAGATAAGGTGTCCAGGGAAATGTTCTAAAAAAAAACCATGGTGCAATGATGTCTATTCTGGACAATGCACACCAAACAGTCACACGTATTGTATGGAGGGGGTTCTCATGAAGTTCTTGGGGATTCGTGCCCCTCCAGTAGCGCATGTTTGGCGCTTATTAACGCAACCGGACAGATGAAAATGAGCCGCGTCGCTAAAGAATACAAGGTCATCAGGAGGCATATTGTCAAGAATGGTATCGCATGCATTTTTTCGTGAAAGAAAATCGTGTGGATTAAGTTTTTGCACCACTGCTAATTTCTATGGATGAAAATGCAGTACGTTGAAAAGTACGACCCCACGGCGAACGCGCCCTTCTCTCTCTCGTCCACTGCAGTGTTGCCAGATCGTGCGATTTTGCGAAAATTTACGATTTTTAACAAACTTGGGCTACTAAAATTTTAGTATTTGCGATTTTGCGAAATTTTTGCGACATCCATCATTTTCAATGCTATTTTTTGCCACTTCAAAGATTTTTTTAATATATTTTTAAAAATGCTTTCATTTTAAAATAATTTATCAATTATATATAATATTTATTAAAAAATAGTTTATTTAGGCTTAACTAATACCACAGCTGGCAATCTTATTATTAGATGTGGTCTTTCCTTTTCAAAGCTTCATAACCTGATGCGGCTATAACGAGAAAGGGGTAAGGGAAGTGGAAAAAGTAAAAAGAAAAAAATTTGCTTCGGGACCTCTCACCACCCTCCCTCGTCCCCTGTGCATTTTATTTCTCAGTTCCTTTATTATTCAACTATTTTTACAGCAATTCAATTTTTAATTAAAAATTTTACCAGTGGCAAGTTTTTTATTTCCTGTTTTGCAAACTTCGTATTTAAATTTTTATTATTTATTAAATGGCTCTAATAAACAGAGAAAAGATTTACGCAAAAAAGAAATAGAAAAGAGGGAAAAAATATTTAATACGGTTTATCATGAGGGATTATTGATAGGGATGGCGCAGGTGGCATAGCGAAAAATATTTTACGCTATTAGGCGCGTATGCATTTAAACTATCATACGGACGATATATATATCTTCTGTATATAAATATATATAACTAGCGAAAAAAATATGTAATGTAATTCTTTAAAAATATTTAATATTTTTAATTAGTCATGTCAAGAATTAAATGCATTTCAGATTAATTTCATAATTTTCAGATTAATATATATATAATAATTACAAAACATTTTCTTTTAATAACATGCTATAATCATTTTTAGTATTTTCACGCATTAAGCTGCTGAAAATTTATAGGTTTCAATTTTTGATCTTTGTGAAAAATTGTTTCTAAATTTCTTATCTTATATTTTATTTAAGATATCTATTGCTTTTAGACAGTTTAGTTGGTTAATTAAAATCAAACAGCTTAAATACGAAAGAACGTTATCTTACGCTTTTCTGAATGGCAACGAAAAGTGTAACAGCGCATTATAGTGAACAAAGTTGGCGGTATCCAGAATTCTAAAAAAAAAAAACATATCGCTTTCTGTGAGCCAAAATATTATACTTATTAATTTATTTACATGATTTAAATACTTTTCCGTGGATTTTAAAGGCATGCATTAATTGTGAACATACGTTTACAAAAATAAAAAATTTAAGATGCTGCTGCTTTTTCATGCTTGAATGTTTACAGAGGATTTCTGCTAGTAGTACTTTGTCGCAACCTAAAAGCAATGGTGAGCAAAATTTCTGACTGATGTTTCCTCTTGCTCTAAGTCTTTCCAATATAATAGATATTGCTTACGCAAAAGTATGGAGTTTTTAATTCTGCTAGAACTCGAAGCAACTAAGCAACATTTGCAGCAGATGAAAAAGAAGAATGTGCTGCCATCTATGAACGGGCGTTGTAATGAGAAGTTCAGCCTAATTTTTTTTCTGCTACCTTATATTTCTCTAGACTTTAAAAATATAAAAAACATTACATTTCTCCTTTGTGTAAGTTTTGTTTTTGCGATCAAAATTTTATGAAATATAAGCTTATACATAATAAATCATTTTTTTCCGTGAGTTGGGGGGACAAGGCATTTGAAAAAAGAAACTAACCTAAATAATTCTGACTTATTTATTACAAACTTTAATTATTTAAATAACAGAAAAGACTAAAATTGGTCAATTTAAATGTTTAACATCTTGTCAATCTAGGGACATGTATAATAATCAAGAAACCATTATATTCACATTCATGAGCTTCGGATTGTCATTTACATAACGACTGGCTGTGCAAGTTAGCCTTAACTCAGTTGTATGTTATTAATTCCTTGGTTTAAGTAAGAAGTCCAAAAAAATTCAGAATAAAATAAATTAAATTCATACTCTTGATTATAATATTGCTAAGAACTAAACAATGGAAATGACTTGAAAATCAAAGCAATGGCATTTTTCTAAATAACAATAAAATAAATTTAACAATGAAAGAACAATGCTTTCTCAAGTAATCAGAATCTGAAACAGATCCACCACACAGAACAGAAAACTCAGTGAAAAGCATTCCTCAATTAAAATGTTCAAAATTAAAAAAAAAAATATTCATGAATTAAAAAATTAACTGCCAACTCAAAAAATTTAATACGAAAGAGATAACTCTCTAAACGTGAGGAATCTCTTAAGAATGGATATCTGCAAATTAATTTAAAAATTGAAACCTAAATTAAATGAGAATTAATTAAAAAGCAAATGGATTAGAAAGAGGGGATTAGAGAGAAACAAATTCTGCAAGAGGGGTTTTATTTATTCAGTTCATTCCAGAATTATGCAGTTCTCAAGAAAGTTCATATAAATTCAGTAAAGAAGTTCAGCTCCTAATCTTTGAAGAAATGCATGAAAAAAAAAAAAATGTTAGTTAAATTAAAATGCTTCTCCTTCTAATTTAGCATTGTTAAAACTTAGACCCAAAAAATTATTTAAAATTTTATGTTCTCAAGGATTTTCTATATATGTAAATAACTTTCGTGAAATTAAATGTGAAACTGTAGAACTTTTTTTGTGTAATGTAACATAAAATGCTTGAAAAGGACGAATCTCTGTCGAAATAGTTATATTACAGGATCAAGTCTATTTAACATTGAGAAAACAGCTGTCTCGTTAAATTGGCGAGATATAGCCAAACTGGCGATGATTTTAGAGACTAATTTTTGTCCTCAAATTTGGCGAGAAATCGCCAAAAGTCGCCACACTTTGGGACATATTGGTCTCCATAACAGTATCTGGTACAGTAGTTGCATAACTGTTGCTGTTGTTGCTAATGTTCACTTATCTGACCCATAGTCAGCCCAAGTCCACGAAACTCCTCCTGGAAAGGAGCGCAAGTTAACGCTTGTCGTTGGCAACAGCTTGAAGCACCTTTCATGTGACAGTGCGACTTAGTTCAGTTCTTTTCCCAATTTTGATGGGGAAGGTCCCGGGGAGAAAGGTCCGAGGATCACCTACTTCTCTTCCCCTACCACAACCTCTCCAGAGGACCTTCGGCTCGCTGCATATTTATAGTGCTCCCATGCCGTACATCCACTATACACTTAAAAACATCCATGCTTTCTCCGGGATTCGAACCCGGGTCTTTCGGCACGGCAGTCAGCGGCGCTAACCGCTATACCGGTTGGGAGGCCATAACTGTGATTGATACCTATATGTAAAGGTAACCGTATCAATCCCTTAGGTATAACTTTAACCGTTTATGCCTTCCATTAATTTCGAGAAGTGGAAGGTACTAGAGATTTCTCGGCGACCGATTTAAAGCTATATAGGACAGAGGAGAGCATTTGCTGTCAGTTTTTAGTTCAGAGCTGACTTCGAGCATTGGGATTATGTGAGAGCTTCACGTTTTAGATGCGCTTTGCATTGGGTTGTGTATCATCAAGTTATCGTCGGTTTAGTGTTCATTCGCTCCATTACTAACCCATGCATATGCCAGAACATGTTACAGAAGAATTAGGAAACCTTGCTAAAGTGAAGTTCCGGGCATATCGCAGATTGTTCCTGCGTAAATGAAGCACTGAAATCAGTATTTCTTAATTTACGAGGTATTTACCTTACAACTAAAAATGTAACTGTGCATCGTAGTTTCTGAGTTGCATATATTCTTTAAAATAGCGGTCCCAAACGTGTTGAATCACGGAGCTCTTTTTTGAATGATTTTCGTCTGTCGAGTCCTAAGCGTATTCTACGACTTGCACGTTAATAGTATTTAATACTGAAGTTAGAAGGAAGAAGAGGAGGTACCGTATATCCCGGCGTATAACGCGCACATTTAATACAAATAAATAAATAAAAAAATAAATAAATAAATAAAATTGATAAATAAATAAATAAATAAATAAATAAAATTGATAAATAAATAAAATAAAATAAAATAAAATAAATAAATAAATAAATAAGACTGAAATTTACTGGTGCGCGTTATACACCGGATAAATGAAAAACAACGAACAGAAATAAACGTACATAAATTAGAATAGAAGAGAAACACACCAATGTGACAATTAAAATCGCAATAACAACCTTGTATTTAGCGTACATATGTTAAAACACTCAATCCATTTCGAGGGCAACTAAAGGTCCCTCCTCATCAGGAGAACGAAATTACTAGAAAGGGGAAAAAGAAGAAAAATAAAGCATCGGCAAAGGAGTCTCAGAAACACGTCATCGTTATCATCACACACGTGATCGTAACCGGATTTTGAATCAGATTACACTGGCCGCCTACTTTAACTGAGCCCGGCTATCTGATCAAACATTTAGACTAAAACGGAAACAAATCAAGGAAGTTAAAAAATAGGTAGCGAGGGGCAACTGCACCTTCACGCACCAAGACTGAACCTCGAATAAAATCGAGGTTCGAATAAAATCTTATAAGGAATCCAAAATAATCTTATAAGGTCCATGGTTCAGAGATACTGACGTCATGCATCGTTAAGCCATATTTAACCAAGAGCTGGATACCTCTCACAGCCTTACCGATATACCGGAACTATTCAAAAGGAATCAGTATCTTAGAGAGCACAATGTCATTGTTCTAGGATTTTTTTTCTTTCTTTTCTGTTGATCTTTTTATCATTAAGAGTTGATGTGATCTCACTGTTATTTAAGGGAAGTAAAACCGTTTCCAAAGAAATAGCGAGAGAATTTTTGTCGCGATTAACTTGATACAATTTTCCAAATAAAACTCACTCTTCGTTGCAGAATTTTATATACAGAAACTACATATTAAGCTGAAAATTAAAATTTTTCCGCAATAGTACATTTTCGAGCCGTAATTTTTTAACGCATAGACATTCTCTAGAGTTTCGAAATTTGTTGAAAACATTTTTCAATTTTTTTCGAAAGTGTCATGGAAAATTACGAAAATGCTTCAGAGAAGTATTCTGAATATGCGATGATATTTGTAACAACAATAAAAGTAAGCAGAAATCGGTGTGAACATAATTATATTCTATTTTATACTAGGTTTTCAAATGGCCATATTCGATGGAGGATTACGTTATTGCAAATTTGATGGCTCTAGGTTCTGTTGTTTTATCACAATGCGAGAAATATACATAGATTTATGCAGATTCTGCATCATTTAATTTCTTTAAATATAACACAGGGCGATAATGTTTGGTGGCTAGAATTTGAAAAGTGAAACGGACATTTAAGGTTTTCGAGCAAAATGGCAAAAACCAAATTAATAGCTCTTCTGGGCTAGCGCCCTTGCGCTAATAATTAAAACAATCGAATAATTTAACTAAAAATAAATAAAATTTAAAGATATGAATAAAAATTTAATAAATTAATAAATTATTAAATTTTAATAAGTAATTAAATAAAATATCGGATCTTGTCTTCTTTGGGACTCCAAATGATAATTTCATTCAAAAACTAAGAAAAAACTTGGTCATGAATGTACATAATAACTCACTATTTCAAGGAATGAGAAAACAAAAACTATTCTTTTCTCAACACACTAATGGTAAAAAGCGTCACTACTGAGAACAGATAGAATACCACAAAAAATATGAAAGTATGAAAAGAAATTTTAATGGAAAAGTGTACCTTCGAAGACAAAGAGAAAAATGTCCATGCCAGTCTAAATCTTGCTGCTAATTGGTAATAGGATGGTTTGGGTCCTTTATTCCTAGTGACAATCGAAAATAAAAAGATACACTCAGCAGTAATAAAATGACAGTGCCAAAGGAGCTAAGCTTATCCTGAAGATTTTAGCATATGTATAAGCAAAAATCCATCTGTAAATGATATGTAAATGTATATGTAAATATAATATAAGTAAAGTCTATAATATAGAAGGATATGTAAAGTGTATGCTATGTAAGGATATATAAAGTATAAGATATGCAAGGAATATATATAAAGGTATCTAAAGTATATGTAAAAATCAATTGGAATACTGAACTTTCATATGAGGATTTTATACTGTACTGACTTCAATCAGTGGTTGCAAATGAAAATAAAATTGTTCTTAGTTTGTTATTAAAATAGGAAGTAATTACTTAAAGCTACCTTAAATTGATCCAAATAATAGAATCAATCATACATCTCTGACTGAATACAATTGGGAGGCCATTCTATGGCTTTATTAAGTTCCTCACATTGTAGCAATGAAATCAGGTATGAAAACTATAATTTAAAACGGCTTGCTGAACTTAGGGTGCAACTCGAAAGGAATAGAAATTTTTCCCTACGTTACATGGCTAAGAACCAGCTTCCATTCGAAAGTGTTCCGCGAAGACATGACATTCCCTAGGCAGAAAGCATAGGCCGGATTTGCAATTATCAAATAAACCATGTCAAGCCATGGAATAACCAGGATGTTAATGCAGATTTGCGGAATTTTAAACTTATCATTATTTATATTTAGTACTTATTAGCACTAGGAAGTTTTACATTTTACTAGTATGTTGAAAATAATGATCTTTTGTAAATAATTCTAGATATGGTGGAATAGCTTGAGAGAATGAAGAGTACACAAAGCAAAAAAAACGGCAAACAGGCCCCATATTGAATGCTAGTATTTTCAAGCTCCGAAGGGCGCCACTTGATCTGACTGCTAAAAGTGTTCTTCGTGCAATAGACAAGCAATAGTGTGGTGTATTCGTTTTCGTATAAAAAAAATCGCACCAAATAATGCAGTACTCCCACGAACAATTGCGAAAGACTGTATGGTAAACTCTGCTTTCTTTTTTCTGCTTAATAGACTAAACGACAACATGCTAGTAGCTACCGCATAGCGTACAAAGCTTCCAAAAATTAAAGTTTTTTAACATTTGTAGTACAAACGCTTGACAAATAAACTAATTATGATCAGTATTGTCAGAATATAATTTAAGAAAACTGTAAATTATTATTAAATGTATTAAATTGTATTGTCTGCACAAGAAATTAAAATAAATTGTGATTTAGAAATTACCAAAAATCCATAGAAAATGAGATTTTTGTGGGGCGAAAACCAATAAATTCTTTTGTCTAAGCCCAAACGTAATAGGTATAACTCAGGATTGGGAGCCTTGATGTAATACTACATGAGCTTTGGCAGCTAAGTAATCAATTATATTTAATGATAATGACAAAAAGGAACATTTTGCATCATGACCAAAAAGAACATTTAGACACAGCTGTTTTGTAATAGACATTCATTAGCAGAAGATTGATACTTCAAAAAAAAAAAAAAAATCCAATATTATATGCTTAATGAAAAAATTATAATGTCATTTTTGTATACCAGTTTTTTCCTTCACAAATGCACTATAAAAAAATTTAAATACAAGTGTTATGTGAAAATAGTTCTATGTTATTGTGCCCATCCGGCATAAGTTTGATTGAGCCAGATAAACTACTGACCTCAGTGGTATTCTAGCTATAAGTTATCAGTCAGTCAGTTTCTTTAACAAACGCATTAAAAATCGTTTTTCTTATACAAGCTACTTTACCAATTTCAGGTAGAGCGGTGGTCTTAAATCGTGGTGAATATAACTGTTTTCTAGGCTTAAGTGTCATAGCCATGTTTCTCGGCACGTTATTCGACGCAAATGTTCCAGCAATATATTCCAAGGAAAAAGATTGAGGATTTCCACGCTGGCTGAGACGTAAATATTTCGATCGCCGCACATACCCTGGGGGCTCGGGACAGTTTCTCGTCATTTACCGTCGAATTGTGCCGCCTGTAGCTTGAAGAACATTTTACGACCTTCCAGGGAATACGTTATTTTGCAGTATTATTTCTGTTAATAATTGAAGAGAAATCATTTTGTAATGGATTATGAAAAATTTAATTTCAGCCCGCAGATCATGTTTGCAAACTTTATTTTTTTTTCCTCCTAACGAAACAAGTTGTTCAACAGAAAATATAGTTTGTTCCTTGGATTCTCACAGGTTTGCGTTTTAAGAACATCTTTCAGTTTTTTCTTGCGAGTGTTGCAAATAACATTACTAATTGGCACAACCTACTAACACTACTCTCTTTATACCGCCTACTAACTCGATGTCCAAAGATGCATATTATATATTGTAAATAACACTGATGTTAAATATTGATTCAGATTATACTGTCTATTAGCTGTATCATGGTCCAAAACAACATCGTTTCCTAAAACGCCCATTGTAAATTTTTGAAATTCGTAAATTTTTCATGAAGGAAATGCTGTTGTTAATTCACCTCTTTCTTTATTTATCGTGAATGAATGCTGTCTAAGTGTGTATGACAATATTCAATATTACTGTTTTTAACATTCCTTAGAATAGCTAACATACCAAAAATTCATATAGAATAAATTCTCGGTTAATCAATGTTAATCGGTCTCGGTTAATCATCAGCCATTAATTTAATCAGATTTTATCAGACAACACTCTGAAAGGATTTCGACAGCTGTCAATGGGCAACCGGAGATAAATAGCCTTCGAATATTTTTTGCGATTTGAAAATTCGTTTATCGAATCATATAAGAACATTTAAATATTGCAGGTTATTTAAAATTAAATTACATACACACACACACCCAAAAAAAAACAACAACAAAAAAAAAAAAAAAAAAAAAAAAAAACAGTCCAAATCATTAAGATTGAATTAGTAACAGTTATAAGTACTGTTATTAAACTCATTTCTTAATTTTCGCATTTTCCTTTGAAATTTGGCTTCTTTCTTATAATTGGTAATAATAATTTAAAATTTTTTTTCCTTAAAAAAAAAAAAAAAAAAAAAAAAAAAAAAATGCTAATCTTCAAATGGAGGGCACTGGAGGGTGGTGGAAAAACTCAATCCATTTGCAAAAAAAAAAAAATGTGATCAGTTTTGCTGAGATGCGTAGGTTTATTTAATTTTTTAATACTATATGGAATAAATGAAACTAAAACACGCATGTATACATACACAAGATAAAAAATAGGGCAGAGACATTCCCTGTAAATAATTAAGGAAAACAATGCTGGTCTTTACATTAAGAAGAAGGTAAATCCAATTTTTTGCAAGCTTCCCAAAACCAGCTCTCGATGAACTATTAATTTACTTCACTGAACGCATATTCAGTAAAGTAAATCGTTCTTGAATTGGTTCCTGAGCGGATCGTCTATTTCTGTTATTTACGAGAGTCGTAGAAGATCCTACTCCCATCCTTCTAATAACAAATCCATTGAAACTCTTAGTTTAGTTGCATAAACTTCAATAACCTTCGCAAACGTAGTCGCTTTATGGAGCAAATAAAATATGGAACGTTCGTTTTCTTCCCAGGGTTCCTCACAAAGAGGTTCAATAATGCTTTGGTTGAAATAATCATAAATTACCTTTTTGTAGTCCGAAACCTGAAGTTGGTTATTCTGAAATTTTGAGCAAAGCCTTAAAAAACTTTATAAAACGTTTTACTGTTATTTCCTAATAATTGTGTCGCATCAGATTTTCATGCTAATTTAATTTTGTAAAGATTATTCTGATGTTCGTAAAGGCTTCAAAAACCGTGTAATGTTTTGCAATCTAACGTATGAGATGTTCCTGTTTCAGGTTAAAAAATTTCACTTTCCAGTTGCCAGAATTTTATCATTATTTCAAAAAATAAATTTTTTTCAGTAATCACTTTCATGGTAAGGAAACCAAAAAACTTAACGAAATACGATTAAAATAATATTTCACTTGCAATGAGTTTCTTAATAACATGTTTAGCCTTTTCTCTAACAAATGAACAAGAGTAATGTGTCCGTATAAGGACTGCAATTTTATCATTTTGATATCCTTAGCAAAACTGCAATTATTTCAAAATTTCAAATTGTTAATTTTGTTTGATAAACCTGCATCTGAAGACGAGATATGTGGAGACGAAATGTTTCCGGTTTCTAGCCACTCGGACTTCTCTATAGAGATCAAAGTCATCATTATTTCTCAGTTCAAATATTATTATTAATTTTATTAATGTTATTAGCTTTATTATTTCGTTTATTAATTTCATTATTATGTTTTTAAGTTATTATTACGTTATTGAATTTGTTATAACGTTATTAATTTTATTATTTATTTAATTAGCTATCACTTTATAAACGTAATTAACTTTATCTTTATTAAAGTTATTAACTTTACCGCCAAAGGAGTATACTGAAAGTAGTTCTTTACGAAGAGGTTTGAACTCTAATTTCACTGAAACATCGCTACAGAGAAAACTGCTTATCGAACCATTATACTAGTACGCATCGAGCCATTATAGTATCGTACGTTCTCTAAGCATTCATTTTTAGGAATGGATGTCGAAGCTATCTGAAGATATATTTTATTAACTTTATACTCGTTTTTTTTGTTTGACAATGAGACATTCTAGTCATAAATTTTTGTTTTTCATTAATGGAGTCGTTATTCGAACCCGAATAGTCCTTTTTATGAAATCGAAACCAAATCACTTTTGAATGTTTATCATGACAGAAGAGACAATTTGATTTCCGATTACACTCATCAATTCTGTGTCTTTGAAGAAAACAAACACAACACTTCCCTTCATTCTTTAATAAATATATTTTAGCATTAAGACTAATACTCACACATGTCTCCGAATCGTGGTATTGTTTACAAAATATGTATTTCGAATTGACACAGTTAAAAATTCTTGAGCGGTATGTTTGATTTTTCGTTTTGTTCATTTCTAAGAGATTTGGTTTCAGGGTTCGCGATTTTCGCAATATGTTCAAACGTTATTTGTTTCTGATTGGTCAGACAATTTTCCTTTTCTAATGTTGAACCCGGAATAGTTTTGGCAGTAGATCCTCCAAGGAAATTTCCTAAACAAATCCAATTTTTATCTTTACTAAAATTCAGATTTATAGTAATTTGAAATTACCTTATGAATTCTAATCAATGGAAGAATCACCAAACAAATTATCTACTGTTAATTTGGACAATTTGATCGAACGCAATTCATCGTTTTGAAAACAGATCTCGTAGACTTTAAGACAGTACTGTTGGTAGCCTCATTCACAATCCGGAAACATGTTATTCAAATTTGATTCTTCTATTTTTCACTCACTTTACATTTGCATTCTATTAAATTATTTAAATTACCTAAGTACTCCTCACTATTATTTATTTTACTTTCAATATCCTTTATATCAGTTAAGTGTAATATTTCGCCATCAATGCATTTCATGTTATTGATTTTTTTTTCAGTTAATAGTAATTAAAAAAATTTCAAAGCTTTTGAATAATTTTTATCGATATTATCGTGAACAATTTTTATATGTTTAGTTATTACATCCTTTTGAACACATTTGTTGTTTAATTAAGATACAATAAATTATTATTATTATAATTAAAATCTTTCTGTTCTAGGTAACGAGCCTAGTTTTAGTTCTGATTTCATCAACAAATGGCGCCAGTAGCTTGAAACCCGTCTGGCTTTCTTATCCTATCTAATCGCTATATTTTACCTCGTTCATATGCGTTTTTGCAGCTGAGGATGATCCTCTTCGGTAAAACCATCGAAACTAGTCCTGTGAAAACTTGAAAATATAACGCTGATTTTTGTTGTTTGACTTCTAAATTAATACATCTCTACTTTAACAATTTCTCAATATCCGCCTTGAACAATAAAAACCAAACCTAAACATTCTTTCACGTATCCAAAGTAAAGAGGAAGGAATTTTAATTAATCCGATAAGAAGAGATAATAGTATCGGTTCGAAATTCATTCAGTTCGTTTTTTTTTACAGTTATTAATAGTTGATACATCAAATCGAAAATGAACGGCCGATGCACCCTTGCCCCAAGTTTATCAAAACATAAAAGTTTAAATTAAATATACTAAATGTTTATACAGAACTTATTTCTGATTCTATTTAACTCTTTCGCAGAGAAATCGCTCAAACGCCTGACCATTCAAATATCGGCAGGTCTCAAGAGCTTCCTGAATTATATTCTACCTAGCACTCCCCCCCCCCAATTACGTTACAGCATGACTCATTGCTTTTCGGTGTTCTTAAATAAAGTGCCAATCCTCCTTTGGAAGCCGCTAAATGTAGTTCTATTATTTGAACGCACCTTGCTTTTTGTTTAGCGTCAAAGTTTAGATTTACATGCTGGAAGTTGCAATTCTAGTCCTGAGTGAAAAGGGCACACAGTGGAGAAAACGCATGAAGATCCCAAAAGAGAAGTTTTCGCTTTACTTAAGTAGGTTATTGGTAGCACGGTAGCATTCTACTCGGCGTGGTGGGGAAATAAGCAATCTATTCCAACAAAAATACATACACATAATACAAATTTGCTTATTGTGGATATAAAATTGTTGCTTGAAAATATGCACACTAAAATTGTTTTGCACTGGGTCAAAGCCCATGTTGGGTATGCCGGAAATGAGAGGGCTGACATTCTGGCCAAAGAGGCTGTTACTAAAGAGAACATACCATTTATGGAAATATCTGGCTCCAAACGAGTAGCTTTAACTCTCATGAAAGAATATTTTAATAATGAATGGAAAGAACTGTGGGAAAACTCTGATAGGAAGAAAAACCTATTCATAGATATTAATGTTTCAAATAAAATGTTTATTTACAATGATATAGATATGAATCAATTGATTACGGGACATGGGAAGTTCCCAAATTACTTGAATAGGTTTAATATACAAGACAATTAATTATGTTTGAATTGTGGTGTTCCAGGAAATGCCAGACACTTCGTGGTGGACTGTCCGCTAATAGATACTATTAGAAAAAGTTTTAATATTCTATCATTTGATTTTAACAATTTGAATTTTAAACATTTTAAGCATTTTTCAAGAATTCTAATGCGCTTTGTTAATAATAATGGGCAAGTTGTTGGCATTTTGGTTTGATGGATTTACTTTGGTGGGCATTATTGGTGGTGCGGTAATTTTTAGGAGTTTTAATTTTAATTACACTTGGGATTTAAGGGGTTCTAATTCCTAGTTTTTATGTGTGGTGCCCTGTCAATTCCAATGTGTTGTTTGTTTGGTAGTATTTTATATTTGTGTTGTCCTTATATATGTACCTTTCCTTATTTTTGTTCTCTTATACTAACATATATTTTTCTTGGTTAGTTATTTTTGGTTTTATGTGTGCTCCTTTAAGATCATAAGAATCATAAGATCACTTCGTGATCAGGTGGGTGGGGAGCACTCCAGCAATCTTACAAACGGGCCGTTTTAGATGTTTGAGTGAAATAGATTTTCGCGTCTACCAATGGGAAAAAGTTAAACTTTAATTAAACTGAATCAAATAGCAATTAAAGAAACGAATAAAATTTAATAGGAACTTAATTCCTTCAATAAAACTCCTCTCGCAAATCAAATCAAAAAGAGGAGTTTGTAGTGAATCTCCCGACTCAAAAACAAATAGAAAACGGAGGGGTGTCTATGGAAAAGGCACGTCACATTTTCTCTCGATGAGCTTAATCTATTTATAATCAAAATAATTTCCACACATCCTGCAGGATAGCCTGCGCGCATAACATGTTAGTAACTAACATGAACGAAATTATAGGGTATAAAATTACGAAACCTGAAAATCCATTTGTAGAACAAGCCCTTTAAAAATTAAATGGTGTGATCAGTATCGCTTGAATATAAACTATGAAACCTGAAAGTATATTTAAATGAAATTGCATATATAAAAATGAAATAAGTGTACACTTTCCAATAAGACATAGAAAATGAGAAAGATTTATGAAAAGATACAGAAATTGGGATACTTTACCAAAAGAAAAACGATCAATTCTTTTTGTCAATTAATAAACCAAGATCACGCGGGAATAACGGAAGAATGGGAGCCCTGATGCGAACTGAAATCATTACCTAATCTTCAGGAATTAAGTAATAAATTACATTTAATTCTGTTATCATTTTGCATCGTAACACGAAATGGATATCATAGATCATCACGTCAGTGATTCTCATAAATGAATCCAAAAGTACAGAACAATTTAACACATAAGAAATAGTTATCCATACCATGTGAGACGTATAAATTAAATTGGGCACCGAAAAATTAGTAAATAAAAATTAATAAACATCAATATCATAACACATAATGAACATCATTAAACATCAAATAAGTGCTTCTCATCAATGAATCGAAAAAGTACAGAACAATTTATCATATAAAAATTAAGCATCTGTACCATGTGGGACTATTAAATTAAGTCAGGCCCTTAAAGATTAATAATAAATATTAAAATTGAACACAGTTAGCCTGCACAATATGAAATCTTACATCTGGTTCGAATCTCTATCTAAAGAATTATATAATATTACAATAATTACCATTCATCAAAATAATCATTTAGCTCTGATAACTCTCGAATATGTCTCTGAGAACTTTTAGCAATCTTTTAACGAATGAGAGGAGATCTACAGGGGTTGCACACAGAAACAACTGGGAAATTCATATTTTGTGCTTTACTACAAGTACTATTGTACTTACGGTTGTGTTGACTATAGGATTTTGGGCTACAGGTATGGATTCGAAGACGAATGTGTCTTAAAAAACATGACGCTATCTTGTGTTTATCATAAAAAACATTATTTTCTAATCTTGTCCACCAGGTTATTCCAGTATGAAACTAATATAAAAGTTTTAAATACCAACCTTTACTAAAAACTAGCTTAATTATTTCAGTTTTTTTTTAAAGGAACTGCTTTGCTATTGTTAGGCGAAGCGGTGGCATATGTGTAAATTTTGGATGACTGTTTTATATTTTCCAGTGTTGTAAGTCTGTGCTTTAAGAAATTATTAGTCGCAAAATGTTTTCACAGTTGAATCATAATTTTTAAATACTATACGTGTGGTAAGAATACACCATTTACCGTTTTCCCGAGGCCCCGGACGTAAATATCCCGAGCGCTGCACGTTCATATTGAATTCGGTACAGTGTCTCGTTGGCTGGAACTCGCATAAAATATTTCGATAGAAAAAAAAAAGCTAATTCTCTCTGGTTATATCAGGAACAATGGCACGCAGTTTTTCATGATTTCGTCTTTTTTATCAAATTGTCGTAAAAGCTCCAGTTCCATCCAATATTTTAGCTATATTTAATTTTAGTCGATTAAATGTGGCAAAAAAGTTATCATAATTGATTAGAAATTAATAACGTGAACAAGCAAACACAGAAATAAATATTCTTTATAAGGATAGATTTCACAAAAATTAGAAATTTTTGATTAACAAACTCTACGATTTAAAAATTGAGGCTTGCTGAGGCTTGCTTAGTGACGCGTGAGGTTTGCCCGTAGCGCACCAACTTCAAAACAATTTCAAGAGGCAAGAGATATTGGGATCGCATCGCGAAAAACTTATCGTTTCGCGAGCACGAGTATTTGCGATATTCCACTTCGTATCTTGAACACATCGTATCGTGAACCCATCGGCGCCCCAAAAGTTAAAATCTTCCTTTATGCGTTGAATCCGTGCTTGTCCAGCCTTCCTTTCCACGACAAGATCCAGTGGTGGTAACCCAGCGAGCACCTCCAATGAATCGGTCGAGGTGGTCCTATAAGCTTTAGTAATCACGAGGTGTTGGAGAGGCTAAATAGGATTGAGTTTCCTCCTCAGGTGTCCAGTGAGATGAATACCCCATGCTGAAGACCTGTACAAAGTCCCTCTCTTTGTTATTGTGCGATACCATATATTTAAAATGTCTTGTCCTAATGCCCGAATACATGCCGCGAGTTCGTCTCATATTATTGGTGAGAGATACTACACTTTTGGCGTATATTTTGCAAATGTGGAAGCCATTTGAGGCGGTTTTCTATGATGACATCTAGATATTTCAACTGGGAAACAGTCCTGACTGGATCTGATAATTGGATTCCGCCTCAGTGGACCTTTACGCCCTATGAGTAATATGTTAGTTTTGGACGCTGAAATTTCCAATTTGTGATCGGCTGCCTATTGTGCAAGAGGTTCAGTGCCCGCTGTACATTCTCTTGCAGTTTATGTCTTCCAGTGACCAAAAGAAGAAATTCGTCGGCAAATGCCTGGACCTTGACAGGCTCATTACCATTGTAAAGATCAAATATCATGTTGGCAACCTGGTTGCATAACACTGAGCCCAGGCATGAGCCCTGGGGACAGCCAAGCACCAGTGGTCGTTGAAGTTGATCATTTGGCATTGTTATCTGTATTTGCCGATCAGACAAATAGTTGCGAAGAATCCTGAGGATTTCAATCGGGCACTGAATTCGGTCTAGTCATTGGATCACATCTGGCCACCAGAGGGAATCGAATACGCATTGGATGTCGACCGACACGACTGCTGTGTGCAAATCGTTATTCCGGGTTTCCTTAATTGTGTCCAACAGAGTGGTCAGGGCATGCTCTGTTGAATGACCCTGTTTAAAACCAAACTGAGCTTGGTGTATTATATTTCTTTTGCTTAAGAAATGATTGAGTCTGCTTAGTATTACTCGTTCAACTACTTTATTAATGGCTGGTAGCAGACTGACAGGCCTGTGGGATCTTGGATCTTACAGAAAGAGAACTATCTCGGCTATTTTCATAGTTGTTGGGAAATGACCCAGTTTCCAACATGTAGCGCATAATTTAACCAACAGCTTTTGGCATGCTTGATGCACAACCTTGATTAAGATGATGTCAAGGCCCGTCTGGGCACAGTACATTATTACTTACTAGTGCCTTGACTATTCTGTGCAATTCTTTTGACGTTGGCAGCTTCGAGTCACTTTCGGGGGTAGTGCAATTCCAGTTATCATAGTGTTCCCTCATGTCCGCCGGTCTGCTGAGTCTGTCTCCTGTGTGTCACTGCGAAATATAGCATCAAGTATGTTGCCCAAAATTTCTTCGCTACTGGTACCAAGTTACGAAGCTGCTTAGTGGGCGAAATACTTTCGCACGGGCTACTTTCTGTGGTTTATCATAATGTTCTATGACTCTTCTGCAATGGTTTTGCAACGCTTCCAGTTTGCTATGAATGATTAAATTTTTGTAACTGGCGTGTTCCATTCTGTAAATAATTTGCCTGGTAGCAGGGTGTATTTCCGGATTCGCTCTTCTGTGTAAAGCCCTAACTTTACTCCTCTGATCTGTAAGTTTGCCGTTCCACCAGGATAGAGAGTGATATATTTTCAATATCTGCATTTTGTACGACATTTGTACGAGCAACTGCCATTAGATCATGTATTAATTTATAATAGATATTGCCCAAATCGTGATTAGTTGTACAGTTGTCTAGTCCTGTGAGGTACTGGGGCAAAATCAGCCTGCACTGTTGCAGGAACTTGGAATGCCCGCCATATTTCGTCTTTAAGCGGTACTGTGTGTAATATATGCCCGGCAATCGCACTTTAAAGATAATGAGCCTGTGATCACTGAACGTCGGTGTATCATTGACTCTCCAATTCCTGATAAGGTATACTATTGGGGATGAAGCTGGTCCGGCCATCCCTCCGCCCTAGTGGTACGGAAAGTGGGAGGGGATTCCTCAGAGTTCCCCACTACTAGCCCACTTTACGAGATAAGGGCTAGAACATTTCGGCCTCTCTCATTTTCCCCCTCGTGCTCCCCAGACAGGACTCGAATCATTAAAGTCCTCTGCTATGATGTGAAAAGGATATGTGGCAAGAAAATCTGGATTCCGTTTCTGCAGAAGATCATCCATTGAACCACTGGGAAGCATACGACGCTCGTGAGGGCTAGCGAGGAAGTGTGTAGTCCTAAAAGGATTGTAACTGTATGTCCGGTTTGTCGGATTAGAACTGGTGATAATGGACCATGATAGATCAGACCTGCGAGTTGTAAAGTTGACGAGTAGATTTTAGCTGTGCTTGGCAGACCAGGTATGCATTCACCACTAGTATAAAACTCTTGTATAAATGAGACTGCGGTCTTAAATCTTACCAGCAAAACTTAATGTGGCAGCTGGCGCTCTTTGCAGATTGCATTGGGCGAATATCATACCTTGTAACGCATCAGACGATTCACGTGCTGCTTGTAGATGGGACATTGTGTGTCACTTGCCGCGTGTTTTGTATCTAAATTCATTTGCAGAGAAGCGTTTGCCCTTTGACAGTTGACACAGATTGTTAGATCACCACTGCAATCTGTGTAGCGGTGGGTGCCCACATAAGTGCTGCACACTACGTTTTCTCTATAATACCTGGCTACGTTTCCAAAGCCTTGGCACTTGAAACGATGCGTAATGGGAGTCAGAAATACTATAATATGAAATTCTAGCAATGTTGTGTTTATATCAAAGTACCTTGATATCTGTAAAAATTCAGTTTCTAATCCACAATTTAAAGGTTACCATTTCTAGCGTTATTTGCCACCGGCGCTGTTATATGCCTTAGGGCTTTCCCGCATTGCCCCACAAAAAATATTCTCTTCAAGACTCGCCAACTATTGTTATACGGGGCGATTAGCTTGCAAGCTGCTTCCGGCTTGTATTATTGTATTTTGCTTCGATGAGCGAACGCTTAAGGCAGATTGAACACTGACCGTAGGGTCCAGGAAGAACAGTTGCAGGTGAACTTTTAGCATATTTCATATCCATCGCTTTAGTTATATGTAACAAAGCGATGCTTTTTTAAAAAGTAGACGACAAATTACAAGTCTCTATGCAGTATGTTTAGAAAAACCCTATATAATAGAATTTTATAGAAATTCTGGTGGTTATTAAATTTATATTTATTTTATATTGTATTAGTCAATTAGGACAGATCTGCAAAACATCATCCTATCCAAAACGAAATCTTACAAAATTCCGGTAATTATAAGCATGGAATATAAATAGCATGGGAATCATAAATTATGCAATATATACAAAGATTATTTTATTAAAATATTCATGTCAAAGAAAGCGACTTCAAACAAACAACTGTTAAAGAAAACGACAAATGTTAACCACTGAATACACAACACGTAACAATCAATGAATTACATATTTTAAATATGAGAAGTTTGAAGGAATGGTGGTATGTGTATTAATTATTCGTTGTTTTAAGATTCAATCAATGGCAGTTATAAACATTCTCTTCGTGGTGCAACAATTCAAAAAATTCTCAAAACTAAATTTTTTGGGGGGAAGGGGGGTCACATCTCATAACCGAAAATAAATAGGATTCCTTAAACCTAAGCTCAAAAACTAAACATACTATTAATAATATGAAACATTAAACAATTGAAAAACGTAAGTTAATTTAACCATATTTCTGCGAGGAAAGAGTGGACGAAAGTAAGTAGAAAATCATCAGAAAATTGTTACTTTTTGGGTGCGAAATTTCGAAGCCGACCGGACAGATCCATGTCACTTCAAAACGGAAAACTTCTGTAGTTCGTTCTCAGATAAACATATGAATAAATTGTCTCGATTTGTAAATACTTTAGCTTCTTTATTGTTTAAATTTCTACATTATATTAGTGTCGCATATTTAGAGCAAGTTGTAAGTTAGTATTTTGACGAATTTCAACCCGTTGTTCGCCCCCCTTGCCAAAGCAAATTAGAAATGAGGCCTATTATAACTGCCAACTGTTATCGCAAGATTTATGCGAATATCGCCTCTTAGGACCTACAATTTACTTTTTAGTACAGCCGCTTCCGTATAGACCGCATTATAATACTTTACATTTGATAGGTCCAGATGACAAGTATTATATGAAGTAAACAGTACATCAAATTAAGTCTTAACTTCTAAAACCAGAAGAACCGGAGTCCTGTGGAAGGACGTCAGGAAGAAGAGAAAAAATAAATAAATAAAATAATTAATAAAACAAGTCATAAAAATAAATAAAATCAGAAAAAATACTGAAAGTTTTCAGATTTTACATTGCGCCCAAAAGGACGTTTTTTTAACATTCTGAGTGTTACATTTATTTATTAAATATCACGCTCATCGCATTTAAACCACAAAATGAAATTCAGCAGCAATGTCGCAAAATAATTTTAATATGAGCATTTCTTTAGAATTTCGGATACGCAGTCTCGCGCGCTGGAGATACAAATGTTCTTATAGTGTTGCCATTGCTCGCTTTGAAATCATTGAGTTTTGTAATTGAAAATTCGTTAGAGTTTGACAAAATATGAAATCCATAAAAAAACAAATTCCAAATTAGGGTTTCCAAATGGCCATATTCGGTGGAGGATTACGTTATTGCAAATTTGATGGCTGTAGGTACAGTTGTTCTATCACAATGCGAGAAACATACATAGATTTATGCAGACTCTGTATCATTTAATTTTTTAAATAAATATAACACAGATAATATTTGGTGACAAGAATTTAAAATTTGAAACGGATATTTAAAGTTATCGACGCAAAATGGCAAAAATCAAATTAATAGCCGGACCTATGCTAGTGCCCTTAGGGCTAATAATTAAAACAATCGAATAGTTAAACTAAAACTAAATAAAATTTAAAGATATGAATAAATATTTAATAAATTATTAAATTCTAATAAGTAATTAAATAAAATATCCTATATTGTCTTCTTTGGGACTCCAACTGAAATTACACTTTCATTCAAAACTAAGAAATGACATAGCCATGAATGTACATAATAACCCACTATTTCAAGGGATAAGGAAAACAAAAACTATTCTTTTGTCAACACACCAATGGTAAAAAGAGTCAGTACTGAGAACAGATAGAATACCACAAACAATATGAAAGTAAGGAAAGAAACTTTAAAGGAAAAGTGTACCTTCGAAGACCAAGACAACTAACGATTCTTGACCCCAATGCCATGCCAGTCTAATTCTTGTTGCTAATTGGTAATAGGATGGTTTAGATCCCTTATTACGAGTATCAATCGAAAATAAAAACAAGGATAATACAATCAGCAGTAGTAAAACGACAGTGCCAAAGGAACAAAGCTTATTCTGAAGTTTTTAGTGTATGTATGTATTTGCAAAAATCCAACTGTAAATGATATGTAAATATAATATATGTAAAGTCTATGTAGAAGGATATGTATAGTGCATGATATATCAGTATATGTAAAGTATATGATATGTAAAGTATATATATATAATAATATTTAAATTATATGTAAAAATCAATCGGAATACTGAACTTTCACATGAGGACTTCAGGATTTCATACTGTACTTTCTTCAGTCAATGGTTGCAAATGAAAATAAAATTATTCTTAGTTTGTTATTAAAATAGGAAGTAATTACTTAAAGCTACCTTAATTTGATCCAAATAATAGTATCAATCATACATCTCTGATTGAATACAATTGAGAGGCCATTGTGTGGTTTTATTAAGTTCCTCATTTTGTACCAATGAAATGAGGTATGAAAAGTATCATTTAAAACGGCTTCCTGAGCTTAGTTTGCAACTCAAAAGGAATAGAAATTTTCCCATACATTACATGGCTACAAAACAGCTTCCATTTGAAAGTGCTCCGCAAAGGCACGATTTTCACTAGGCAGAAAGCATAGGCCGGCTTTGCAAATATCAAACAAACCGTGCCAAACCATGGAATAACCACTATATTGGTGCAGATTTGCGGAATTTAAACTTATTATTATTTATATTTTATTATGCACTTTTACTTTTTACTAGTATTTTGAAAATAATGATCTTTTATATATAATTCTAGATATGGTTCAATAGCTTGAGAGAATAAATAGTACACTATGCGGAAAAAAGGGCACACAGGTAACATATTAAATGCTAGTATTTTCAAGCTCCGAAGGGCGCCACTTGATCTGAGCTGCTAAACGTGCTCTTCGAGCAATAGGCAAGCAATAGTGTGGTGTATTCATTTTCGTATAAAAGAACTACACCAAAGAATGCAGTACTCCAACGAACGATTGCGAAAGACTGTATGGTAAACCCTGCTTTTCTTCTGCTTAATAGACTAAACGACAACATGCTGGTAACTACCGCACAGGTATAGCACGATACCTTCGAAAAATTAAAGTTTTTTTAACATTTGTAGTACAAACGCTTGACAAAATATTAATTATAATCAGTATTGTCAAAATATAATTTTACGAAAATTGTAAATTATTATTAAATGTATTAAATTTTATTGTCTGCACAAAAAATTAAAATAAATTGTGATTTAGAAATTACCAAAAAAACCACAGAAAATTAGATATTTTTGTGGGGGGAAACCTATAAATTCTTTTCTGTTAAATATTTGCATAATCGCCTGTAGAAACGGCAACCACCGGCAATAAAAGGAGGTGCTTCCTTAGTGGCACCGCAGTTTCTTTTAGTTCGAGCCAGAATAGACCTGCCCGGGGGAGAAGCCAGGGGATGAGAGATTCCGGTTCCCGTACTGTTCCGGTTCCCGTCTTGTTGCGGATCCAGTCCTGTTCCGGTTCCCGTCTTGTTCCAGTCCTGTTCCGGTCCTGATCCAGTCCTATTCCAGTTCCAGTCTGGTCGTTTAAGTCCAAAACACGTAGGAGCGGAAGTCTGAATCCAGCGAATGGAGATATATGCCGAAAGGGCTAGATGGATTCTGTCTTTTAAGGGAAAGTGTTCTTCACCGTGCCGGCATAGTTGTTACTTTAAAGCACTTTGAATGTTTTCCGCCCAAGATGTTAAGTTTTCGTTTATGATGTTAAGTTTTCATCAGTGTTGAAGTTCCAGTTAAATAAACCTTTAAGTTTTAGACAAGGTTTTTGTGTTCTTCAGAAAATTTTAGATTCGAAGTCAGATATATCACATAGGATTATTAGCGGAAAAATCAACATTTGGCATCAAGCGACAGGACATTGTCTGCAAGGTAAGCGAATTTTATTTTTGAATCATGGAAGCCTTAAAGTTAGCACGAACTCAATATAGAAGACTATTCAGTAAAGAGTGTAATGAATTTGACAATGAAGAAGCTAAATTTAATCAGGAAGAAAAATTAATTAAAATAAAAGTTATTGCCGAGAAAGCTAAAGTTTTGTTTGATACTGAAATGAAAATACGAGAATTAATGTTTAAAGAAATTACAGATGAGACTTTACTTATTAAGGAAATGGATGAATCTGAATTTTATTTTGATAGGTGGAGTCTTATGGAAAGTAAACTAAAAGATCTTACTTCTGGTACCCCGAATGTAACTTTAATTGATCCATCCTTTGTTCAGAATAAAATGTTACATTATCCGAAGATTAAATTGCCTATCTTTGACGGCAACGTGAAGAAATGGCTAGGATTTTGGGGGCAATTTCAAAAGATTGATAAAGATCCTACATTAGATAATAATGATAAATTTGCTTATTTGGCACAGGCTATGGAGAAGAATTCTCCCACAGAGGAAATAGTTAAAAGCTTTCCGCCAACTGGCGATAGTTACAAGAGCGCAATCGAAGCATTGTAAACGCGTTTTGGTAACAAAGAATTACTAACGGAGATTTATATTCATGATTTGCTAACCCTTGTTATTCAAAAACAAGGTACACACTCTTTGCGGAAACTATACGATGAACTCGAATCTAATCTAAGAGCCTTGGAGATATTGGGAATAAATAGAGCCAAATATTGCGCGATATTATATCCATTGGTAGAATCAGCATTGCCGAATGAAGTCTTAAAGACGTGGGAAAGATTTAGGTTTTCGCGTAAAGGATCAGAAAGTTTAACCAGCGAAAACGCCCAGTTAAGAGAAAGGGAATCTGACCTTGAGCGCCTTTTATGTTTCTTGCGCGGTGAATTTGAAAGTGAGGAAAGACCTTCTTTAGTAGCTAAATCTTTCAATGTTTTCGATCGATTGGCTCACGGTAATAAGAAAGGAAATTCTGGTTTAAAGATAAGAGAACCTCACTTAAAACGTACGGCAGCTGAACTGTTTACTTCTTCTAATGAAGCTAGAAAAGGCTGCATATTTTGTTCCAGTATAAATCATGGTTCTGCGGAATGTTTTCAGGCGCGTAACTTATCGTTGTCGGAAAGAGAAGTTTTGGTCCAAAGGACACGCTCTTGTTATCTGTGTCTGAAATCTGGACATTCTGTCAGGAGGTGTAGATTAAAAACAGTGTGTTTTACATGCGGCAAAAGGCATCATATTTTTCTATGTAAGGGCCATTCACAAATGAGTGAGACAAGGGCAACGGAACAGCTTCCAAATCAGGCTGAAACACTCGCCAACATTTCTTCAAGGTCTCCTAAAGTTTTGCTGCAAACAATAAGAGTAATAATTAAAGGAGATAAAAAATCTCGTTCGGCTCGAGCTATAATTGATACTGGTTCTCAAAGGTCATATATTCTGCAAAGCGCAGCTCAAGATATGGGTTATAGGTGTACGGTAAAGGAATACCTTAGCCACGCATTATTTGGCGGCACGACGACCAGTTTGTGTGAACATAAAGTTTACAATATTCATTTATCTAATATGTCTGGCTCGTACAGTTGTAATTTTGATACGTTAAGTCAGCCTGTTATTTGTGATAATATACCTTCTATTGGACAAGGAAAATGGCTTAAAGAGCTTGCTGACTGTGGAATAAGTCTAACAGATCGTTTAGAAGGACCTATAGAAATTTTAATAGGAGCCGATGTTGCAGGACGATTATTAACGGGGAATTGTAAACAAATTTCAAACGGTCTTGTAGCTATTGAGACAAAGTTAGGATGGACGGTTATGGGAAAAACCGGGGAGTTGAATAGTGAAGGTTCAACATTCTTAGTTACTTCAATGTTGAATAAAGAGGCTTGTATTTCTGATTTATGGGCCCTCGACTCGCTTGGTATTACGGACTCATCCGAACAAAAGTGTAAATTGGAATTGTATGATGCTACCAGGCAACATTTTCTTGATACTGTAAAAATAGAAGATGACCGCTTTGTAGTGTCTTTGCCTTGGTTGGAAGGGCACCCTCCCCTGTCGGATAATTTTGAGTTATCGCTTAAAAGGTTGCACGGTACGATTAGGCAACTTGAAATAGATAATCTTCTCCAAGAGTATGAAAATATATTCCAAGAATGGCTCAAAGAGGGCATAATAGAGGAAGTACCCGTAAATGAATTAGATTTACCCCATCATTATTTGCCACATAGACATGTTTTTAAGGAACATAGTACTACGAAGTTACGGCCAGTATTTGACGCTTCGTCTGAAGCAAAGGGTTCTCCGAGTCTCAACGATTGTCTTGAAAAGGGATTAAACCTTATTGCATTTATTCCTACAATCTTAAATAGATTTCGCCAAGAAAAATTAGGGGTGATTTCTGATATTCGTAAGGCCTTTCTACAAATTGGCCTGAATTCTAGTGATAGAAACTTCCTCCGATTTCTTTGGATAAAGGGTGGAGACGGCTTGAAGCATTTTCGTCATTGTCGAGTCGTATTTGGTGTAACCAGTAGTCCATTTTTACTTGGAGCTGTTATTCAATATCACCTAAATTCAATTTTGGAGAAAAATGATGCAGATGTAAAATATCCTTACAACATTATTGTTAAATTAATGAATAGTTTCTATGTTGATAACTGTGTAACAAGTGTCGGAAGTGAAGATGAATTACAGCGCTTCATGAAAGTATCTTCAGATGTTATGGCAGAACGAAAATTTGAATTACGGGGTTGGGAATATACCGACTGTAGTTTAGGAACAGAAACTATTGCGAATGTATTAGGTTTGTTATGGGAAAGCCAAGGCGATACTCTTCAAATAAATGTTGCTAATTTACAAAATCTTTGTTTCGAGAAAGTTACGAAAAGAAGTATTTTGGCAATAGCCCATAAAGTATTTGATCCCATCGGTATAACATGTCCAGTCCTAATATTACCTAAGATGTTATTACAGCGTACATGGGAAACAAAAGTAAAATGGGACGAAGAAGTTAACACTGAAATTAAAAGTAAATTTTTGAAATGGGTAAAAGACGTTTCTCTTTTGAAAAACATTAAAATTCCAAGGTGGATACGATATCAGCCAAAACAGTGTTCAATCCATGTTTTTTGTGACGCCAGTCAAGCAGCGTATGCGGCAGTAGTTTTTATTCGTGTAGAAGAACCTGAATCAGTTAAAGTCCAGTTGCTGCAGGCTAGGTCTAGAGTTTCCCCTTGTGGTAAAAAGGAAACGACTATTGTAAGATTAGAATTGTTAGCAGCAACTATTGCATCTCGTCTTGCTGCAGACGTTCTAAAAGACTTTGAGGCCAGAAGTACATTTTTCTGGACAGATTCAACTACTGTCTTTGCATGAATAAAAAGGGAAGAACCATGGGGGACATTTGTACAAAATAGAGTACAGGCTTTTGACACGTGTGGAGGATTAGAGGCATATACCTGGTCACCTTAACCCTGCAGATCTTCCAAGTAGAGGGTGTTCAGTTCGCCAACTCTCCCGGTCAAAATGGTGGGAGGGTCCGAGCTGGCTTTTAAAATCCCAAGAAAATTGGCCGAGTGCCGAATTTATAACTGATGAAGCGGAAATAGCCAGCGAGAAAAAAAAGGCAGTGGTTTCATCTCTAGTGTCTACTGAAAGGTTTAGTTTGAATGAGCGATTTTCTAGCTATCGAAAAACAGAGCTGTTGGTTGGATTCAACGATTTTTCTTTAATTGCAGAAATAAGAAAAAAAAGGAAAGGTGAACTCATTGTTGATGAAATTGATTTTGCAGAAAAGGTTGTTATTCGCTTGATTCAATCGGAATCGTTTCAGGATATAGAAGACGCACGCTTACGAACTCTTAGTCCATTTTATGATGCGGGAATTTTAAGAATTAAAACTGGTGTGTTTCGAAGAGATGACACGTTAGAGTTTAGAACACCTATAATATTACCAGGAGAACATCCATTAGTTAGGAATTTAATTATGGAAGAACATAGAAAGAAAGGACATGCAGGTGTACAATATATACTGAATACCTTAAGGGAAAGGTTTTGGTTGTTATCTGGCAGAAGAACTGTGCGTTCTGTTTTGAGTAAATGCATTACTTGCAAGAGATATTCTGCTGTACCTGTTGACCACATATCAGCCCCACCGCCAATAGAGCGAGTAAATGATTCAGCAGTTTTTCAAGTCACGGGTATAAACCTTTGTGGTCCTTTATTTTCGAGAAACAAAGAAAAGGCATGGATTTGTGTTTTTACATGCGCCGTTTATAGAGCGGTCCATTTGGAGTTGCTGACTTCTCTATCTACAGAAGTGTTTCTTCAGGCTTTTCATCGGTTCGTGTCGCAATATGATATACCCGTGAAGCTGCAGAATGAATAACAAGATTCGTTGTTTGAACTTAAACTCGACATAGATGATAAATCTGTGAGACTTGTAACACGATCTGGTAGAACTGTAACTCCGCCGGACAGACTGGCATATTAAGGCTCTTTACAATTGTTTTACTTTGATGTGAAAGTTCAGTTTTTTTTTCTTCTTAGGTGGAAGGATGTTAAATATTTGCATAATCGCCTGTAGAAACGGCAACCGCCGGCAATATAAGGAGGTGCTTTCGTTAGTGGCACCGCAGTTCCTTTTAGTTCGAGCCAGAATAGACCTGCCCGGGGGAGAAGCCAGGGGATGAGAGATTCCGGTTCCCGTCCTGTTCCGGTTCCCGTCTTGTTCCAGTCCTGTTCCGGTCCTGATCCAGTCCTATTCCAGTTCCAGTCTGGCCGTTTAAGTCCAAAACACGTAGGAGCGGAAGTCTGAATCCAGCGAATGGAGATATATGCCGAAAGGGCTAGATGGATTCTGTCTTTTAAGGGAAAGTGTTCTTCACCTTGCCGGCATAGCTGTTACTTTAAAGCACTTTGAATGTTTTCCGCCCAAGATGTTAAGTTTTCGTTTATGATGTTAAGTTTTCATCAGTGTTGAAGTTCCAGTTAAATAAACCTTTAAGTTTTAGGCAAGGTTTTTGTGTTCTTCAGAAAATTTTAGATTCGAAGTCAGATATATCACATAGGATTATTAGCGGAAATATCAACATTTCTCTAAGCCAAAACGTAATAGCCTTGTGTAACATTATATGAGCTTTGGTAGCCAAGTTATCAATTATATTTAATGTTAATGACAAAAAGGAACATTTTGCATCATGATAAAAAGGAACATTTAGACATAGCAGTTCTGGTAATAAACATCGATTATCAGAAGATTGGTACTTAAAACAATATGATCCAATATTGTATGCTTTATGAAAATTTTATAATGGCATTTTTGTCTACCACTTTTTTCCTTCACAAACGCACTATTAAAAATTTAAATCCAAGTTACTTTAATTGATGCAGTGAAGATTTCCTTTTCTTACGTAAACTGCTTTACCAATTTCAGGTAGAGCGGTGTCCTTAAATCATATTAATGTAACTGTTTTCTAGGCTTTAGTGTCATAGCCATGTTTATTAGCGTGTCATTCGCCACACACGTTCCAGCAATATCTTCCGAGTAAGAAGATTGAGTATTTTAACGGTGGCTCAGGCGTAAATGTTTCGATCGCTGTGCATATACGCTGGGGGCTCGGGACAGTTTCTCGTTATTTACCGTAGAATTCTGCCGCCTGTAGCTTGAAGAACATTTTACGACCTTCCAGGGAATAGTACGTTATTGCGCAGTATTTCTGTTAATAAATGGAGAGAAATCATTTTGTAATGGATTATGTAAAATTTAATTTCAGTCCGAAGAGCCTGTTTACAAACTTGATTTTTTTCCCTCCCAACGAAACTGGTTGTTCGACAGAAAATATAATTTGTTCCTTGGATTATCACAGGTTTGCGTCTTAAGAACTTCTTTCAGTTTGTTCTTGTGAGTGTTGCAAATAGCATTACTAATTTACACAACCAGAACTTAAGACCACCTACTAACTCGGTGTCCAAAAATGCATATTGTATATTGTAAATAACACTGATGTTAAATATCAATTCAGATTATAGGCTCGTGATACTGTCTATTAGCTGTATCATGGTCCAAAACAACATCGTTTCCTAAAACGCCCATTGTAAATTTTTGAAATTCGTAAATTTTTCATGAAGGAAATGCTGTTGTTAATTCACCTCCTTCGTTATTTATCATCAATGAATGCTGTCTAAGTGTGTATGACAATATTCAATACTACTGTTTTTAATATTCCTTAGAATAGCTAACATTGCAAAAATTCCTATAGAGTAAATTCTCGATTAGTCAAAGAACTCACCAACCGTTAATTTAATCAGATTTAATCAGGCTACACTTTGCTAGTGCAGAGGACAGACGAATAACTTATATCATACCTAACGGTGTAGAATTTGTAATATTCCTGATTTTTAAGAAGTTACATTTCAAGCATAATTTAATTTTTTAAAACCTGAACCAGCGATGAAATTGAGAACAGATTTCAATACAAAAAAGAACATGTTTTTCTTTATATTGTTAAAGGAATTCGACAGATGTCAATGAGCAACGGGAGATGAGTTCCAATAATTTTGAGATTTCAAAATTCGTTTAATGAATCATATAACAACATTTAAATATACATACGTTAGATATTAAAATAGATTATAAATATACGTTAGATACAATTAAATTAGGTGAAAAAAACAGTTCAGATCCTTAAGATTGCGTAATTATCAGCTATAAGGTCTGTTATTAAACTCATTTCTTAATTTTCTCATTTCCCTTAGAAGTTTGGTTTCTTTCTTATAATTTGCAATAACAATTTTTTGATTTTTTCTTCAAAAAAAATGCGAATCTTCAAAGAGGGTACTGTCGGTGGTGGAAAAACTCAATCCATTTGAAAGAAAAAAAAAAAGTGATCAGTTTTGCAGAGATGCATAGGTTTATTTAATTTTTTAATACTATATGGAATACAAGCAAATCAAAAACACGCATGTATACATACACAAGATAAAAAAAATAGGGCAGAGACGTTCCCTGTAAATATTCAAGGAAAGAATGCTAGAGAAGAAGCTATCAAGAAGAAGGTAAGTCCAATTTTTTTTTTGCAAGCTTCCCAGAACCAGCTCTCGATGAACTATTAAATAACAGTCTTACCCTTTTCGCTGGTTCACTGATCATTGGTTCAGTAAAGTAAATCGATTTTGAATCGGTTCCTCAGCGGATCGTCCATATCTGTTATTTACGAGAGTAGTCCTGGAAGTCCCTATTCTCATCCTCCTAATAAAAATCCATTGAAACTCCTAGTTTAGTTACATAAACTTCAATAACCTTAGCAAATATAGTCACTTTATGGGGCAAATAAAATATGGAATGTTCATTTTCTTCACAGGATTTCTCAGAGAGAGAGTCCCTACGCAGGGGTTGCACACAGGCTTATTCACAAAGCCTACAGACTGTTTCTGCTGCTGTTTCCTCCGATTGGTTAAAACAGGAAACGTAGGGTTACAGAATCTAGTGCTTTGGGCTGGCGACTTTTGGTTCGTCGCCTTCACAATTCGTATTTCAGCGTCGTGTACCAAAAAGTGAACATAATCCGGCGGAGAAACCGCAGCTCAGCGATAACGAGCGCGGGAAAAAATCTCAGGCTTCTAGATCGCCGGTTCTGCCCCCGCTCGTAGCTTTCATAAACTCTGCTTTGAACGGATTTATTTTTATTTCAACTTTATTGAATGACTTTGTCTTTTTCGCCTTCGCGTGTGGTGTTAAAAATTAAACTCCTTTATTTTTTCTATTTTTGTTAATTTTAATTTTTCTTATTTTTATTTTTATTAATTTTCTTATTATTGTACTCTTTGTAGTAAGTACCAGTAGCAAGATTACTATCCAAAATCCCGAAAGGCATTTCAATAGTAATAGCGCATAATGGAATGAAATATAATTTTAGTTATACTTACTCATAATTTAGGTAAAAAGGATAGGTATCCGACGCCCTTAAATGTTTACTGAATGTTTTCTTTTGGTTAATTTTTTAATATTCCTTTATTTGTATAAATTAATGCGCTACGGAAATTTACACAACAGAAATGACGAAAAAGTGCATATGCTATCTCCGTGTAAACACCTTTTTCTTGTAAAACAATTACGTATTTTTAAAAGTTTAAATTCAAATACAAATAAACTATTAATAAGATCAGTAGGTTATTTAAAATATATTCCACACAATTCCTCTAAGCTTTCATTGATAAACTAATCAAACATCGAATGAAATAACGTTGGTTTTGCGTTAATTACCACGCCTACAGGGTGATAACTCGCCATTTCAAATATGACCGCCAAGCACATGTTTCCTCCAATGAGAGCAGCCCGTAGGGAAATGGTCTGTAGGCTTTGTGAATATGCTGCACACAGCAACAAAGGGGAAATTCACATTTTCTGCTTCACATCAAGTATTATTCTTACGGTTGTGTAGACTATAGGATTTTGGGCAACAGGTATCGATTCGAAGACGAATGTGTTTTCAAAAACATGACTCGATGTTCTGTTTATTATAAAAACTTTTTTTTTAATTCTTGTCCACCAGGTTAGTCCAGCATAAAATTAGTATAAAAGTTTTAAATGCCAACTCCTTTCATTACGTCATTCCGATTCCTCTCTTAAACTTTTAAAGAAACTGCTTTGCTGTTATTAGGCGAAGCGGTGGTTTTTGTGTAAATTTTAGATTACTGTTTTGTATCTTCCAGTGTTATATGTCTGTGTTTTAAGAAATTATTCGTCGAAAAATGTTTCCGCTGTTTAATCATAATTTTCATTTACTATATGTGTTGCAAGAATACACCATTTATGCTTTCCCCGAGGGATCGAACGTAAATACCCCGAACGCTGCACATCCACAGAGAAACTCGTACAGTGTCTCGTTGGCTGTAGGATTAGGTTTTTTAGAGCTTCAACCAGTAAGAAACTTTGCCGATAACCCGGAAAGTGCTCTCATTTGCTGTTAATGTGTCTGGAGAAATTATCTGTATATCAGATCCACATTAAACGTTTACGAACTCCTGGTTCTTTTTCCACGAAACAATTTTTTGACAAAAAATATAATTTTTTTTCTTCGATTCTCACACATTTGCTTTTAAGATCTTCCATCAGCTTTTTCACTTATGACTGTCGCAAATATCTTTACAACTTAAGACATTATGCTTATTCACACAACCTATTACATAGGTGTCTTTATGATCATCTTACATCTTGCAAATAAGAATAGTTTTGATATCAATACAAAGTCTAAGACCGTGATATTGTATGATAGGAGTATTATGGACAAACGCAAAACCGTTTCTCAGAACGCTGTGCATATACCCTTAAAACTTTTGAATTGATTATGGCAAATGTACTTTTGCAAATTCAACTCTTGCTTTTTACATCGTGGATGGAAGCTGTGTATGGATGTATGACAAAATTCCATATTATGGATTTTAGGACTGCTCAGTATATCTAAAATTGCTAAAATTGATACAGACAGATTCCCGACATTTCAAATAAGGCATCTACCGTTAACTCCAAATGTAAATTAATCGGAGAGCACTTTAATCGTGCATTGGATAGACTATATAAATAATATTACATACCAGACGAAGTACCCGTTGCCAGTTAAATTAGTTTGAGAGTAGTGCACCTTACAACAGAGAGAACGATATCGCTGTAATCGTTCTTTAATAACGCATTCATACATTTTTCAGTCTGATGCGATATGGAAACCAAATAAAATATTTCGATAGAAAAAAATGCTAATTCTCTCTGGTTATATCAGCAGCAATGGCACGCAGTTTTTCCATGATTTTCGTCTTTTTTATCAAATTGCCGTAAAAGCTCCAGTTCCAGTCAATATTTTAGCTATATTCAATTTTATTGGATAATAATGTGGCCAAAAAGTGATCATAATTGATCAGAAATTAATAAAGCGAACAAACAAACATTCATCTTTATAAGAATAGATTTTACAAAAATTACAAATTTTTGATTAACAAACTCTACGATTTAAACGTGAGGAGTAGCAACACTTTTCGAAATAAAGCATTTTTATCTCCAACGTTGCGAGACTGTTGCCACTCGGAAAAATGAGTGCGAAATGTTTTTAATTAATATTTCCACTGACTAAAGCCGTACGAAGATGAGAATAGGGAAAACGGCTTCCCGCGAATTTGTGGAATCTGTAATGACGTATTTCATTATTTGATCGTAAAACTTAGAAAATTTTTATTAACCAATTCTACGATTTGAAAGCAAGCAGTGGTAATAACTTCGGAATAAAGCAGATTTTCATTTCCAACTTGCGAAAGTGCTGCCACTGGAAAAATTAAGAACGAAAATTATCGTTTTTCCGAGTTTTTAGTTAATATCTCTGTGTTTAGCTACTTTTCTTTGGAATAAAGTGGCGTACATTTTGGAGTCGGAGCCTTTTTCTGATTGGCTCTCAGTAGAGCGAGTATAACTTTTCGCTTTTTCAGTCATGGCACTCGGTATGATTTTTCTTATTTTCAAAGTGTTTGGGAGAATGTTCCATATTTCCAGGCCTCTTGGGGCAATCAAGACTACACGCTGCGTGCGAACCGTTACAAAGGACACACTGGGCTGCATGTTCTTTTTTATTTTTATATGGGCATTCGAAAGATTTATGCGATTCAGTACAGCGTACACATCGCGGTTTGTTGTGACATGCCTTCTGGGTATGCCCGTACCTTTGGCAATTAAAACATTGCGTTGGTCCGGGCCTACCTTTGTAAGATTTTATAGTAACCTTCATATAACATAAGTATTTAACTTGCCATATTCTCTTACCCTCGTCATTATCGGTATTTTTTGAGCTTCTAACTCTTCTTTAATTTCGTCAGGCTGGTAATCCGTGGTGAGTCCTCTTATGACCAATCTGTTACATTTATCTGAGTTTAACAGAAAGGTGTGATACGGAATTTCCTACTTTTCTAATTTATCCTGCACCTTTTTATAATCGTCGGCGGAGCTTAATTTAAGAACCATATTTTCGCCTTCTTTTTTGCATTCAAATTTTTCAATTTTTAAGTTATCTTTTAATTCTTTCCTAAAATCCTTCCAGTTAATGGTCTTAGTGATAACTAGCGGGGGAATTTTCCCAGCATACTGTCTGGGTTGAATGAAGGGATTTGGGTTAGGGTAACCTTATCTTCTTCCAGGATATTGTCCTCCTCCATTCTGTTGGCATCTAAATTTACCTCTTGTAAGGAATTGAATTGATTTGCAGATTTTAGCGGGGGATACGTTTCCTCGTTCGAACTGCTACGTTTCCTACCGCGTTTTGAAACGGGTGCATCCTGCCAATCGTTGTCTAATTTTTGTGAATTTTGCCTATTGTTAGTATTAGAAAATGCCTGATTTAGAACTTCTATACCATCTTTGCGATATATCATATAATGTTTCGCTTCCAATTCGGCTCGCATAGAGCAAAGACATTTTTCCTGTTCCTCGGCAATACCTGTCAATTCCTTTAGTTCTTGAAGTTTATCAACATTTTCTTTTAGTGCATAAAACTGCGCGAATAATGCATAAAGCGATCCGGGTTCTCCTTCCTCCATGCCGAACAGCAAGTCACCGAACCCACTAAGTAATACGGTAAAACATTCGCGTCAAAACAAAAGTCTCTTACCGATAGTCAAGACGAGCAGTCTCCAAGGGTCACAAGTCCACGTACGTCGTCTCCTGGTATCAAAACGTTATAAAAAGTATATATATTAGAATTTTATAGAAGTTCTGGTGGTTATTAAATTTATTTTTAATATAATATTGTATTAGGACAGACCAGCAAAACATCATCCTATCCAAAACGAAATCTTACAAAACTCCGGTAATTATATAGAATCTAATAAGCATGGGAATCATAAATTACGCAATATAAACAAAGAATATTTCATTAAAATATTCATGTCAAAGAAAGCGACTTCAAACAAACAACTGTTAAAGTTGTTTGTTTAACGAATTTTGTTAAACGAATATTAACCACTGAATACACAACACGTAACAATCAACGAATTACATATTTCAAATATGAGAAGTTTTAAGCAATGGTGGGATGTGTATTAATTATTCGTTGCTTTAAGATTCAATCAACGTCAGTTATAAACATTCGCTTCGTGGTGCAACAATTCAAAAAATTCTCAAAACTAAATGGTATTTTTTTGTAAGAGCTCATAACGGAAAATAAACCGGATTCCTTAAACCTAAGCTCAAAAATTAAATATACTATTAAGAATATAAAATATTAAACAATTGAAAAACGTTAGTTAATTTAACCATATTTGTGCAAGGAAAGAGTGGACGAAAGTAAGTAGAAAATCATCAGAAAATTGTTACTTTTTGGGTGCGAAATTTCGAAGACGACCGGACAGATCCATGTCACTTCAAAACGGAAAACTTCTGTAGTTCGTTCTCAGATAAACATATTGTTGCGTGCGTACGGGTTCGTTATGAAATGAATGCACAAGTCCAATGAAAAATGAACAAAAATTTATTATGATCACAACAAAAATGCTTAAATTTTCTCAAATTATCATGCAGTATTACAATATCTCACAGTAGTTTAATAAAACCATTTAATTTGTAATCTTTAACTATTCAAATGTACAATAGAACGTAATTCAAAACAGCTAAAGAACGCTAATCCGCGAATTCGCTATAATCAACAACAGCAGTTTTCTAAACAACAACAAACTAAGCAACTCCTACAAACTGAGATGTTTTCCTCCTTTTATAAGATTTTAAAATCACGCGCTAGAATTTTCCAGTACTTTCTCGAAATCAAAAAGAGATATTTATTTATTTAATGCACGCGCTCTTGTATTTTCAATTTTCCGCCTTAGCTTTCTTTTAATATTCGTCACGCGCTGCACTGCGCGAGAAATAAAACCATTTAATTTGTAATTGAACTAACATTAGCTTTTTAAATACCAAATTCGTAACACTGCCCTCTTCCCAAGGACTGCACGTCCCGGGCAGTACAATCCCTGGACAGGAAGCTAAACTTACAACTGTGGCGTAAATGCATTAATAAGCATTTCATTACAATAATAAACAACATGAAAAATAAATGCAATAGATAACTTAAACAAATGCTATCAAATACAAATCAAATACTAAATACAAATCAAATCAAATACACATTTAAAAACAAAAAAAGGACCATGGTCTTACACTATTTACAATTATTTACATTATGTGGTATGGCCATAGTAATGAGCTAACCTGTCGTAATGAACGACTTTAGGTTTAGAGTTCGAAGACTTACGAATTCGAACCATGACGTCATTCAGTCTTTTCAGCACTGTATACGGATCATCCGAAGCTGACTGTAATTTAGGACTCAGTCCTTTTCGTTGAATCGGGTTCCACAACTACACCTTGTCTCCTTTGTTGGATCTATGTCTAGTAGCTCGCGTGTCGTATCTGGTCTTCACTTTCTCCGTCGCCAAGTTGACTCGCTTTCGTGCAGAACGGTGCATCCCCTCAAACCGGGCCTGGACATCTTGGATGTGTTGTTCCTCAGGCAATGAAGGCGCATCCGTAGGGCGACCAAACAGGCGGTCACAAGGCAGACGAAGGTCTCGACCGAAGAGCTTCTGAGATGGAGAATAGCTGGTAGTCTTGCGTTTCTTTTCGACCCTAGCATGATTTCGGCGGCTTCCCGAGCTGGATCTTTCGGACAAGGCGTCGGCATTTCCAGGTGAGGATCTCTTCTGAGGATGGATAGTCACGTCACCAGATGCTGAAAGCAGTTTGTTGTTTTTGAAGTCTAAGGAAAAATTGTATTTCCTTAAAAAGTCCAATCCGAGTATGCATGGATTTGTAATATCCGCCACATATGCCGTGTGATGGTAGGCGGCACTTCCAAACGTGATGTTCAAGTTTAACTTCCCAGCTCTGTCGATCTTGTCACCAGACGCAGTCTGAAGGGTAACACAGGATGGCGTCCAAATAAGTTTATCTTTAAACTGTTCAGCTAAATCTTTCCTAATGATGGTAACATTAGCTCCTGTGTCAATGATCATATTGCAAGGAACTCCATCGATATTCCCATTGATGGACAGTCCGTTATTGTTGCCACTCACTATAGAGATCTTAAGCGCTTTAAAACAGGGTTTTTCATTATCTGGCAACCTCCGTTCCTTGATATGGTCATTAATTTGTTTACTGCGTCGTTGCTGGGAAATGGTCTTATTTTCCGTATCTCGAGGTGTTCTGCAGTTTCTTCGTATGTGGCCTTCAACTCCGCAGTTCCAGCACTTTAGAATTAGTTTCTTTTCACTTCTGTTCTGTCTCAAGATACTGACATGTCTGGTAAAATCATCTGCTTTATATTCCGTACCCTGGGGTGTTCTGCAATTCCGTCTTATGTGTCTTTCATCACCGCAGTTCCAGCACTTAACGGTCGGTTTCTTCTCACCAATATTCCTTCTCAAGGAGTTCAGTTGTCTAGTTAAATCGTCTAGACGAGCGGTGACTTGATCCCCTGGCTCCTACACTTGAGCAGCTCTGACTGGGTGGCGGTCTCGACGAGTGGCTTGCTGGGCTGCCTCGAATTTCATGGCGTACACTAGAGCGCTTTTTAAATCTTTAACATCCGCCATTCGTAGAGCCTTCTGTATTTCGGGTTCACGGATGCCATAGATAAAGTACTGCAGGGACAGGATTTCCCTCGTTTCTCTCGGGCACTCCGTAAAGACGAGGTGGGACAGCCTTTCAACATCCGTGGCGAGTTCCTGGAGTGATTCGGTGGGCTTCTGTTGACGGGATTTTAATTGAAGCCTGCTGTAGTCTTTTAAACACTTCTCGCCAAAGCGCAGCTCCAATGCGCCGGATAGAGCTTCGAAGTCAAGTCTTTGGCTTTCTGGAAGTGTCTGCAGGATATCCGCTGCGTCTGCTGTCAGAGAAGCGGCGAGATGACAGGCCTTAGTTTGGGAATCCCATCCAATCGCATCCGAAACGATAGAAAATTGTGTTTTATACACTTGCCAGGATGTCTTCCTATCATATGTGGATAACTACAGAGATGGACGAGCAGGCATCGGTAAGAATTTTAAACCCTCAGAATTGCTTCCTCCTGTCGCTATGCTCTTCTTTAAAGTGTCAACTTCTTTTGCAACAGCAGCAGAAACCCTTTCCTCAATTTGTTGTTGGACGGCAGAAACTCTTTCTTGAATTTCTCCAACTTTGTCTTCAACTGTATCCATTCTTCCTTCCATAGCTTGGAACTTGTTTTCTATTATGCAAGTAATTTCTCTCTTCAATTCCTCTTGACCTACATTCATTTCCTCCTTAATAGATTCCGGGCCCAATTTCATTTCTCCTTTAACGGATTCCTGGCCCAACTTCATTTCTTCTTTAATGGATCTAATTTTTTCTTTAACAGAGTCTTTCATCTCTTCTTTAAATGTAGCAATGGCTGCCATGAATTATTTTAACTGTTCTTCCATCGCTCTTGTGATTGGCATTCAATACCCCACTTATGACACCAAAAATTGTTGCGTGCGTACGGTTCGTTATGAAATGAATGCACAAGGTCCAATGAAAAATGAACAAAAATTTATTATTATCACAACAAAAATGCTTAAATTTTCTCAAATTATCACGCAGTATTACAATATCTCACAGTAGTTATCTTTAACTACTCAAATGTACAATAGAACGTAATTCAAAACAGCTAAAGAACGCTAATCCGCGAATTCGCTATAATCAACAACAGCAGTTTTCTAAACAACAACAAACTAAGCAACTCCTACAAACTGAGATGTTTTCCTCCTTTTATAAGATTTTAAAATCACGCGCTAGAATTTTCCAGTACTTTCTCGAAATCAAAAAGAGGTATTTATTTATTTAATGCACTCGCTCTTGTATTTTCAATTTTCCGCCTTAGCTTTCTTTTAATATTCGTCACGCGCTGCACTGCGCGAGAAATAAAACCATTTAATTTGTAATTGAACTAACATTAGCTTTTTAAATACCAAATTCGTAACAATATGAATAAATTCTCTCGATTTGTAAATACTTTAGCTTCTTTATTTTTTAAATTTTTGCAGTATATTAGTGTCGCATATTTAGAGCAAGATGTAAGTTAGTATTTTGACAGATTTCAACCCGTTGTTCGCCCCCGCTGGCAAAGCAAATTAGAAATGAGATCTTGTACATATTACTTTCTATACAAGTATTCACTCTATTGACATTTTAAATGGGAAATGTTATGGCACGATTTATGCGAATATAGCCTCTTAGGACCTACAATAAATACTTTTTACGTTCACGTACTATTAGGAGACTGTTTACTTTTTAGTACAGGCCCATCCGTACAGACCGCCTTTTAATACTTTACATCTGATAGGTCTAGGGAACAAGTATTATATGAAGTAAAGAGTACACCAAACTCAATCTTAATTTCTAAGATAAGAATAGCCGGAGTCCTGTGGAAGGACGTCAGGAAGATAAGGAAAAATATATAATAAACTAATTAATAAAACAAGTAATAAAAGTAAATAAAGTCAGGAAAAAACTGAAAGCTTTTAGATTTTACATTGTGCCCAAAGGGGCGCTTTATAACGTTTTGCGTGTAACATTTATTTATTAAATACCATGCTCTTTGCATTTACACCATAAAATTAAATTCAGCAGCAATATCGCAAAATAATTTTAAAATGAGCATATGTTTAGAATTTTCAATACCCAGTCTCTTGCGCTGGGGATAAAAAATGTTTTTTTTTTTTTTTTTTTTTTTTTTTTTTTTTTTTTGCCCGTAAAGTATTGCCATTGCTCGCTTTGAAATCATTGAGATTTTTAATTAAAAATTCGTTAAAGTTTGACAAAATAGGAAATCCATAATAAAACAATTTCCAAGTTAGGTCTTCCGAATGGTCATATTCGGTGAGGATTACGTTATTGCAAATTTTATGGCTCTAGGTACCGTTGTTTTATCACAATGCGAAAATTCAATTTAATAGCCCGACGTATGCTAGCGCCCTTTGGGCTAAAAATTAAAACAATTGAATAATTAAACTAAAACTAAATAAAATTTTAAGATATGAATAAAAATTTCATAAATTCTAATAAGTAATTAAATAAAATATCGGATCTTATCTTCTTTGGGACTCCAACTGATCTTACAGTTTCCTTCAAAAACTAAGAAATGACTTAGCCATGAATGTACATAATAACCTACTATTTCAAGGGACGAGGAAAAAGAAAATGTATTTTTTCTCAACACACCAACGGTAAAAAGCGTCAGTACTGAGAGCAGATAGAATACCACAAACAATATGAAAGTACGGGAAGAAATTTTAATGGAAAAGTGCACTTTCGAAGACAGAAAGAAAAGAGTCCAACGCTTCTTGACCACGATGCCATGCCAGTCTAATTCTTGCTGGCAAGCAGAGTGCCCCTGAGCAAACAAAATTTCCACCGGATCTGATCCAATAACAACATGAAAATAAATGCAAGTTCTGCACAAGTGATAATTTTTGTCTCTCTTTGTTGGCTAAATAGCTCAAGTTCACTGGTCACTAGCGCTGTATGTGCACTGCCAAGATAATCACTTTTAGTACATTCCGGATCAAAATATTTTCATTAAATCATAATAAAACCACAGTGATAATTTCTGAAAAAAACCAGAGATATACAGGATACATTTATTCTGACATTTCTCATTTACGTTTGTCTAATCTGCTTCCTATAATTACAGTAAACGTCGCATATTATTTTTGTCTGTTTCATCTTCTATCTGTTTAATATTGCGCTTATAATTTTTTTCTTTTGAATTTAATGATTTTAATTTGTTTTGGGTTATGAACCTGTGATAAATAGCGACAATGATCAGTTTTTAATATTATTGCCTCACAAAAATGAAAAGTGTTGTATGTGTGGGTTTATATAAAACGTTTCTCTTCTTCCATATAAGTCCGCTATGCATATTTTATACTTGCGATGTTTTTACATTCCGCGTAATTACAGCAATTTTCACCAGTAAGTAAATCAAGTCATTTCTCAGTGCCAGATAATCGTCCAGTAAGTTACATATTTTTGTAGGATTTCATTGTAAGTTGCAAAGCAGCAAGCTTCCATGTGGTGTAACCTTGGTAACGCCAAATGTGTTATAGCGATATTTGTTGTGAAAATCAATTGAAGAATGAAAAAAAAAAATCAGTGATACTAATCAAAAGTGCAAAGGACAAATATGGTTCAGGCCAGATTAACTTTAGAGATTTTCTTTACAAAAAATAGAAAATAAAATAAAAGCGAAATAAGTAAGCGGAACTAAAAGATGTAGCGATCACTGAAATCGTTTCTAAGAATAATATCCCTTTCACACAATGTGATCATGTTATAAAAGCACCTCATAAAGTTAAGAAAAATTTTCATACTTGCAATATTCCGAAATAAGTTCATGTGATGTTGGCAATATTTTACTTGTAAAATTGTACTTCAGAAAATCTTTATCAAGCTGCAAAAGATCTTTTCATAGGAATACATTGTCATATAATCGATCCTTTGATCAATTCATCTTTGTCGGTTCGTTTCTATCCACTTATGGATGTTATTAGTCAACTCTATTTGCAGGAAATAAACTGGGACACTTATGCAGGTTTAACAATAACATGAGCTATATTTTAATTTTGTAAATACAGTTTAACTTCATAAAGTATTGCTTTTATTCACATTTACATCAAACGCACAAGTAATACATTGCATCTCTCAGCTCTTAACAAAAAAACAAGCAAGACCAACTCTACTCTCGGAATACAGTCAAACTAATTTCAAATTTTTTTTTCACGAGCATGCCGTCCTTCTCGCATCAAGCACGTTTCTTCTTCTCGTTGCCAGATTTTCCCCTCTCCTTTCAGATAAACTGTTTTTTCACACGAGCATGCCGTCCTTCTCGCATCAAGCACGCTTCTTCTTTTCATTGCCAGATTTTCTCCTCTCTCCTTTCAGCTATAAGTCGTTGGCTTTCAGCTATAAGTCTGTTCTTCCGGCAGGTTTGGTCGGTAGCATAGAGTATGTGCATGACACGCCCCTGCCAAGAATGAAATTTGTCCTTTCTTTGGGACGTATTTCATTAATCAATATTCAAGCAAATTTTCTGTACATTACTTTTACACAATACCAACCTCGTACAGTATTAAATGAAACAAAACAGAACAAGCAATAAATTATTACAATCATACAAATAAACAAAGAAAAAGAAAAAAACTATCAAATTATATTAATCATATCATATTTGATCCAGACGTGAGAGTGCATCTGCACTTTGGTGCTGAATCCCTGGCCTATGAGTAATCCGTAAGTTCCATTTCTGCAATGCCAGAGCCCACCTCGTCAATTTGGGACTTCGAGGAGTAGTTTCATTCAAATATCTGAGAGGGTTGTGATCCGTTATAATTTCTACCTGAGATCCATTTATCAAATTTATTTAGGCCAAATAAGACTGCCCAAGCTTCCTTCTCAATGCTTGCCCAATTTTTCTGAGTTTGAGAAAGCTTTTGACTTGCAAATGCAATAGGACAATAGTTACCACTCTCGTCTATCTGGGTTAAACAGCAACCTACCGCCAAATTGGATACATCACAATGGATCTGAAATGGCTTTCCTATATCTGGTGTGGCCAGAGATGTCACTTGGTACAAAGTATCCTTTAATTTGTTAAAAGCATTCTGTTCCAACTCCCCCCATAGAACAATATTGGCTTGCCTCTTCTTCGTCAACTCTGTCAATGGTGCCGATATTTCTGCGTAACTGGGAATATAAGATCGATAAAATCCCATTAATCCTAAAACCGATCTCACATCTTTTTTTGTGACTAGTCTGACGAGTTTTCTAATTGCTTTGACCCTTTCTTCATCAGGACCATGCTTGCCACCTCCAATTATATGCCCCAAATATTTGATTTTTTTAGCTGCAAAAGTACATTTGTCCAAACGTACAGAAAATCCTAATTTTTCTAAACTTTCCAGAACCAGAGAAATGTGTTTCAAGTGTTCCTCAAATGTTTTCGAGAAAATCACCACATCATCTATATATGCCTGAGCATAATCACTATGACTCTGCAAAGCACAATTCATTTCCTTCTGGAATGTCCCTGAGGCTCCTGATAAGCCGAAAGGCATTGATCTCCACTGGTAGACTCCATCACATGTTGCAAATGCAGTCAAAGGTTTGCTCTTTTCATCCATTTGGATTTGCCAATACCCTTTTCGAAGGTCGATGCTTGTCAGCCAGTTTGCTGCACCAGCCACAAAAATCAATTCCTGCATGTCTTTCATGGGAAATGTTGGAGTTTTCGTTACAGCATTCAATGATCTAAAATCTATACACATTCTAACTGTAGCATCTTTTTTTGCCACACAAACTATAGGATGAGCAATTTCTGACTCAGAAGGTTCAATTAATCCTAATTCTAGCAACTCACGTATCTGCTCATCTACTGCTTTGCGGTATGCCATGGGTATTCCATAGCAGTGGGGTTTCTTCCTAATAGCAGTAGGAATAAGTTCGATTTTGTGTGTATTTACTCGTGCTGGTTGCACTGGACGTGTAAATAATGTTTGATATTTCCTCAGTAGCCCTAAAAGTTTACTCCTTTGGACTGAATCTAAATTAGACATTTCTAATCCTTCCAGATATTCAGAAAAACTCTTTCCTCCCTTGTTGACAGGTATAGATTCAATTTCCCCAAACTCTTCTTCCCCCTCCAAGATAACATTTACTGCTTGGGATCTAACTACATAAGGTCTAATCTTATTCTGATGGACATGACTTTTGGTCCCATCGGGCATTTGTACTATAAATGATGAGAACTTCTCTGTTCCAATATATTTGCAGGACCCTGCCACCTAGCATAAAGCTTGTTATTAGAATCGGGAATCAAGACTATCACCTTATCTCCCACCTTAAATGTTTTTATGGTAGACCTTAAATTATGATAGTGTGCTGTCCTCTCTTGTTGAATTTTAGCTGTGAGCTTTGCCTGCTCCGCTGCCTTCTCAAACCTAGCCTTTAGATTTTGTAAATATGTATAAACAGGAGTTGCATCTAATTGTAAATTTTCATGTTTCCCTGTCCATGATGATTTTAATATCGACAGAGGTCCCTGAGGTGTCCTGCCGTACATGAGTTGAAATGGAGCCACCCCAGTTGTTGAGTTGGGTACTTCTCTATAGGCCCACAATACATAAGGAATTTGCAAATGCCACCCTCTACCTTCTTCTCTGATGACATGATGCAACATTCTTTTTAAAGTACCATTAAACCGTTCAACTAATCCATTAGCTTGAGGATATCCAGGGGTCGAAAACTTAGGACTTGCCCCTATTCGTCTCTCAAATTCTTGAGTCAAATCTGCTTTAAAATTTGTTCCATTGACACATGCAATTACATTTGGAGTACCCGTTCTTGAAAAAATATGTAATAACTCCTCACAAGTCGACTTGGCGGAGAGGCTAGTTAGAGGTATTGCTTCTGCCCATCTGGTATGCTGATCAACTAAGCATAATATATACTTATGACCCTTAGAACTGGAAGGATCAATCGGACCTATCACATCAATGTTTACAATTTGGAAGGGCAGATCTGGCCTGGTTACTGGGGTGATTCGTGTCCTATCAACAGTTTTAATTGGTCTAGTCAACTGGCACTCTTTACATGCCTCGCAAAATTTCTGAACGTCTAACCTCAGACCTTCCCAATAAAATGAGTACCTAATTCTCTCCACAGTTTTCTTTACCCCCATGTGGCCACTAAACACCGAACAATGTGCTAACTGCAAGACTTCCTCCCTTCGACTCTTAGGTACAACTAATTGCCCCACACTTTCCCCAAGAATTTTGTCCTTATGAAAGAGAAAGTTATCCACTGTATAATAATTCCCCTTTCCTTTCTGAGCATTCTCCCATGCTCCTACCAGAGATTCACAAGTCTCCTGCTCTCTTCTAAATACATCCGCTGTACATAGTCTTCCTGGCTGAGGTTCTTGGCTTTTACTTGATTCCATCTTCCCTTTCTCATTGAGATTCCTTCCCATACTAGCGTTTCCTTCTAGTTTCCCTGTGTTTACCTTCACAGACTTTTCCTTTCTGCTAACCTCTGGGATGTTTGTGGTTTCTTCAGGTAAGTTGTCCACCCCTTCACCTGTGTCATATAACCGACCTCCTAACATGGGGAAATACTTCCGGAGGAAGCAACACATCCTCTACCAGCGATTCTGCAACTGCACACAAAATCTCTTGATGTGTAACATTGGCACTTTCTCCTACAGTAATACACAGTGGAATGCTTACCAAAGGGCATTTAACAGCTGGACCAAATATACCTTTCAAATATATACTAGATCCTTCCTTCAGTTGGAGACTTTTGGTTAACTCTTTCTTAACCACCGTAATTTCTGTTCCTGAATCAACGAGGGCCTTTACTATCGTTCCATTTACACTAATAGGAACCCTTTTCAACTCACACAGCTTATAGTGGTTTACATCCCCTGACTTCCTCAAAGGATCCACACGAGCTACCACAACTTTGTCCTCTAGGATATCATTATCCTGATCTTTCTTTACCCAGTTTACCCCGGCTTTATCCTTTTCCTCATTTCTGTTATACTGCCTAGAACCTTTAATCTGAGGACAGTGCCTTTTAAAATGTGAAGCTGAACCACATACAAAACAAGTTAAACCTTTAACGTTCCCTGTGGTTTTCCCTATGGTTTCTGACGTATGCCGACTGCCTCGTCTTTCTTCGAACTTAGGTTTCTCACCTACTGCCTGATTTAAAATCTTAGTTTCACAAGCTTCCCTACGTACGTTGTAGGACTTCCCTTTAGCCGCAAAGAATATGTCACACTCCTTTCCAAGCTCTCTTGGCTTGAAACACGAGTCTCCCTGCCTTATACCTACGTGTACTGCAGTTTCCGTATCAAGGGTATGGTAGATTTTGTCCGCTACCACCAACTGATTAAGACCTTCAAAGTCTGTCACCCCCCTTGATTTCACATAATTTCCCCACATGGCAGTAACTCTAGTAGAAAACTGGCCAAAGGTCTCTTCTGAACTTCGTCTTGCCTTTCTGAAATTCTCCAGGCATACCTGAGGTGAAGGTTTAAATTCTTTCAACACAGTTTCCTTTATTTCCTCACAATTCCCATACTTATCCTCGCTTATCAATGTTAATAAATTTGCCGCTTTATCTCCCAAAAGGTAAATCAAAATTTTGGCCTTATGCTCATCAGGGACACTTTCATTGACATAAGCTCTTTCTAAACTGGAGAAGAAGTAGTCCCAGCCATCTGCTTTACTTGGAACCTTTACTGTCAAAAATCTGATTGTCCTCGTTAACTCTTCTACTGATCTTTCCTTTCCATTCTCCCCCCGTTCGGGTGTAGTACTCCTATTCGAGTAACGATCCCGACAATCTACCTTATACTTCTCAATGGCAATCCGCTCCTCTGCCTCTAACTTCAATTTATATTCCCTTTCCTGCCTTTCCTTCTCCTCCTTTGCCTCCCTATCTGTAATGATAACACTCAGAAGACCCTTTGCTAACTGCTCCTCATAGCTTTCACTAGCAAGAATCTTTTCCCTTAAGTCCAAAATCCTAAATGTAGGCAACACTTCAACACCAAACTCTTGTGCAAGGGCGACTAGATCAGCCTTTCTAGATTTGGCCAAAAATGACATTATGCGACTTTATGTTCAACTTAATTAAAATAACAGAAAATTAAAACTAAATTTCCTTACATAAAATTATACATAAAAATAAATACTTAACTGCTGTTGAATCATAAACACATAGTATCTGCATTAAATATGCACAACAACCAAATACTCAATAAATAAAAAAACATGTATGTTTATATATAAGCATTTGAAAATTAATGCAATCATATCTCATAAATAAAACACAAGCATTACATAAATTAATGATCATTCACTCATATAATAAAAGATAAATGCACTTGCAAGGTAATTCAAGTCTCATATGATAATAACTCTGATAATTTTTGTCTTATAAAATACCTGTTCAAGTGTACCTTTACATTAACAGCAAATTTTTCATAAACACAAAAACATAAATAAATGACTTAACGAGAGAACCTGGTAGAAGATAACTATTCCACTTAATAAGCTTCGCAGCATTCGTAAGGAATTCACTTGAGCTTTTTCCGAGTTCACAAATATACATCCGACCAGCTGCCATCACTGTCATAAATCGATCCTTTGATCAATTCATCTTTGTCGGTTCGTTTCTATCCACTTATGAATGTTATTAGTCAACTCTATTTGCAGGAAATAAACTGGGATACTTATGCAGGTTTAACAATAACATGAGCTATATTTTAATTTTGTAAATACAGTTTAACTTCATAAAGTATTGCTTTTATTCACATTTACATCAAACGCACAAGTAATACATCGCATCTCTCAGCTCTTAACAGAAAACAAGCAAGACCAACTCTACTCTCGGAATACAGTCAAACTAATTTCAAATTTTTTTTCACGAGCATGCCGTCCTTCTCGCATCAAGCACGTTTCTTCTTCTCGTTGCCAGATTTTCCCCTCTCCATTCAGATAAACTGTTTTTTCACACGAGCATGCCGTCCTTCTCGCATCAAGCACGCTTCTTCTTTTCGTTGCCAGATTTTCTCCTCTCTCCTTTCAGCTATAAGTCTGTTCTTCCGGCAGGTTTGGTCGGTAGCATAGAGTATGTGCATGACATACATTTTCCAATGAATAATCTTATTGGCTTTGGAAGTCATAATCGTTCCAATTTAGTGGGTGCTAAGAACGCGTCCAGACCATTATTTTCTGAATCGCAGCGAAAGATAAAACGTTCAAGATGCTATAAATACTGCTAAACATCAAATTCGCAAAGCAGTTCAAACACTTCAATTATTCCGCTGCTTGGGTTGGTTAATTTGATTATGTCAATCCCTGCTAATGCTATCTGCCTAAGGGGAGGAATGCCTTCGTGCAGAGTTTTCTACGAGAAACTACCTCGTATTCACGTTACGTAATGGAAAACGACGAAAACGCCTATGCAAGACAGTCTTTCTGCCTTAAAATCGAGCCCAAGCCAAACTCATAGCTTTCAATAACTTAATCGCTGATGTGTATTCCGCGTGGATGCGATACAAATTATTATTTGAATAGAAGAGTTTAGGTCCTTTATTCCTGGTATAAATCGAAAATAAAAAGAAGAATAAATCAGCAGTATTAAAACGACAGTGCCAAAGAAGCTAAGCTCATTCTGAAAGTTTTTAGTGTATGTACGTACACTGGTGTGCAAAACGTAAGCAACAGGTGTTCTTTTTGGCGTAACTCCACGAGAAAACATCTGAGAGACATGAAATTTAGAATTAAGAGACAGCATTTTGTATTTAAACGACGACAAAACCATAATTGCTCTAAAAAGTAACACTATGGAATAAAAGAAAAACAGGCTTTATTGAACTCATAGTATCGTTACACATGATTGTCTGCACAAGAGGAAGAGCACCAAGCAGGTGTTCCTTAGTATGGGATATGCCCTCCCCTTATTGCAATGGTTGCTTCGAGCGGTCCCAGACTCAGCACCAGATTGTCCAACAGATCTTGAGGGGAGTGTGCCCATTCCTCAATCAGCATCTGTTTCAGTTGCTGAGTGTTCCCCGGAGGATGTAATCGTATCACAAGCGTCTACCTATAGCACCCCACACATGTTCTATGGCGTTTAAATCAGGGGAGCACGCTGACCAGTCCATTCGAGTCATATCTTTAGTTTTCAGTAGCTTCTGAACAGCAAGAGTCCAGTGTGGCCGTGCATTGTTACCCATAAAAATGAAGTCTGCTCCAATGGCACCTCGAAACAGACGCACATGGGGAAGGATCACCTCCTGACGATAGCGATCTCCGGTTACAGAACTTCTGTCGAAAACGTGGAGCTCTGTCCGCCCGTTCAGCATAATGCCTCTCCAGATGAGATCTTCAGAACACCGTAACGGTCTCTTTCTCTAATGTTAGTGATATTAAACGTGTCCCGACCTCTCTCCAAATCAATTTGTGTTGAGAATCGCTTGTGGCACTAAACGATTCTCATCCGTAAGGAGGATACGATTCCATTGATGAGATGCCCAGTTTTTGCGTTCCTGCACCACTGTAAACGGTGATGCCGATGACCAACTTACAAGGGATGCAGCGTTCAGGACGGCAGGCGCATAGACCTCCTTTGCGAAGGTGTTTGGACACAGTAAACCACGACAATTGTCGCGAGTTGCTGTTCACAGTTGTTGAGCTGTGGCGCTTGCTGACTAGTTTCGGGCTCTTTTCATCTGCAAGACTATATATCGGTTAATTGCTTCAGTTGTTTTCCTGGGATGGCCACCACCAAACTTTCTAGTAGTTGTATCTATGGTTTGGAAGGCTTTCTAAACGCGCAAAACGCCACTTTTGTTGATTCCGAACTCTTCACCTATACTGGTCACACTTCGCCTTTACTCCAGATTTTCGATCATTCTTCCACGTGTGAAGTCATCCAGATCATTTCTTCTAGCCATATTTCACGAAAGAACTCTTTGCAATTGCAGAGAATGTCTTTAATTGCATCTCCATCCTTCCTTTTATGGTAATCTCGAGTTGAGCGCGCCGACCGTACGCGACTTGCGTACACCCACGTAGCCTCTGACGTTTTTTTCTTGTCATGACCTTTCTACTGAATTGCGTGTTTATGGTACTGAACGCAAGAACCCCTTTTCTCTGATTTGATGGCTTCTGATTAAAATTTACTTTGTTGCTTAAGTTTTGCACACTAGTCTATTTGCAAAAATCCAACTGTAAATGATATGTAAATATAATATATGTAAAATGTACAATATATACAAGGATGTCTAAAGTGTATGGTATGTAAGGATATGTAAAGAATATATATAAAGATATATAAAGTATATGTAAACATTAATCGGAATACTGAACTCACATGAGGATTTCAGGATTTCATACTGTACTTACTTCAATCAGTGGTTGCAAATGAAAATAAAATCATTCCTAGTTTGGTATTAAAATAGGAAGTAATTACCTAAAGCTACCTTAAATTGATCCATATAATGGAATTATATGGAGTATAGCTTTGTTAATTTCGTCACATTTTAGCAATGAAATCAGGTTTGAAACCATCATTTAAAAGGGCTCCCTGAGCTTAGGGCAAAATTGAAACGAATAGAAATTTTCCCATATGTTACATGGCTACGAAACAGCTTCCATTCGAAAGTGCTCCATGAAGACATGGCTTTCACTAGGCAGAAAGCACAGGCTGTTTTAGCACAGCATAGTTTTGCAATTATCAAATAAATCCTGCCAAGCCATAGAATAACCAGGCTGTTAGTGCAAATCGGTGGAATTTAAGCTTATCGTTATTTATATTCTATTATGAACGTTTTACCTTTTACTAGTATGAACAAAATAATGATAGAGATATTTTATATATAATTTTAGATATGATGGAATAGCTTGAGAGAATGACTAGTACGCAATTCGAAAAAAGGGAAAACAGGTCCCATATTAAATGCTACTATTTTCAGACTCCGATGAGCGACACTTGATCTGAGCTGCTAAAAATGCTCTTCGTGCAATGGACAAGAAATAAATTGCCGTTTTCATATTCCTCTAAAAAAACAGACCAAATAATTCAATGCTCCCATGAACGAACGATTGCGAAAGACTCTATGGTAAGTATTGCTTTCCTACTGGTCAGTACGCTAAACGTACAACATGTTGGCAGCTAACATATAGCTTAACAAACCGTCGATAAGTTAAAGTTTCTTACATTTTTAGTTCAAACGCCTGACAAATTACATATATTGCCAGAATATAATTTACGAAATTTGTAAATTATTATTATTATGTATTAAATTTTACAGTCTGCACAAGAAATTAAATAATTTGGGATTTAGAAATTACAAACTAAACATAGACAATGAGATATTTTTGTGAAAAAAAACCCCATGAATCCTTTTGTCTAAGCCCAAATTTAATAGGAATAACCCAGGATTGGGAGCCTTGACGTAACATTACATGAGCTTTGGCAGCTAATTAATCCATTATATTTAATGATAATGACAAAAGGGAACATTTTACATCACGACAAAAAGGAGCTTTGTATAACACCAAGTGAGTGCTTCTCATAAGTGAATCAATAAAGTAATTTACGGACCATGTGATGACATGTAAATTAAGTTAGAATGCTAAAAATTTATATAAAAATATTAAAAATGAATATTAAAACTGAATATAACTGCATGCTCAACAGGAAATGTTACAAACGCTTAGCTTCTCTGTCTGGAGAAATATTAAATACTTGGATAATTATCATTTATTAAAATAAGCATTTATGTCTGTTGAGTTTAAAATAGTATGTCTCTGTTAACTTTTAAGCAGCTTTTAGTAAAAATGAAGAGAGCTTACAGATGCTGCAAACGACAACGACCAGCAAATCTGTTCTTTCAGAGCTTCACCCTCGGTTCGATTGCTTATTTAGACATAGCAGTTTTGGTAATAGACATCGATTAGCAGAAGATTGATGCTTAAAACTCTATATTCCAATATTGTGGAAAACATTTTGATGGAATTTTTGTCTACCAGTTTTTTCCTACGCAAGTGCGCTATAAAAAATTTTAAAAGCAAATCTTTCAAACTAATAAATTTTTTTTTTTAGATATATTGTTTTACCAATTTCAGGTAGAGTGGTGGCTTTGAGTCAAATTAAATGTGGCTGTTTTCTAGTCTTCTCATGTTGTGATAAAACAGCGGTACCTAGAGCCATCCAATTTTGAATAATGTACGTCTACACACGAATATGTGCAGCTGGAAGCTCAAATTAGGAATTCTGATTTTGTTTTATTATTTATTTCATATTTTGTCAAGCATTTATGAGTCTTTGATTAAGAAACGCAACGATTTCAAATCGAGTAATGGCCATAATGTACGGGAAAAAATTTATCTCCAGCGCGCGAGACTGTGTATCGGAAAATGTAAAGACACGCGCCTTTAAATATTTTGAAATATTGCTTTTGAATTGAATTTTGTGGTTTAAGTGCGAAAAGAACATGATAATTAATAAATAAAGGTAACTCAGAAAAACATTAAAAAAAGTTCCTTTGCGAATTATATAAAATCTGAAAGCTTTCAGATTTTTTTTTGTTGTTGTTGTTGTTGTTGTTGTTGTTGTTGCTTGCTGATGAGCACTCTTAGATCCCTGGCATGGGGCTGTTCTGATGTTCTTTTTTTTCTACATGGCCTTCACGACCGCAGTTACTGCACCTTAAAAGTGGGTTTGTTGCCACTGCTCTTCTGCCTTGTGGTTCGTTAACGTAACGAATATTTCTGTGGAAAATAATTCTGAAATAATTTTGTTGATATACTTTATCAAGAATTGCTGATATGATCTCACTGTTAATTAAGGGAAGTAAAACTGTTACCAAAGCAACTACGTGATAATTTTTGTCGGGAATAACTTAATACAATTTCCCATTAAAACTCTCGAAATTTGCTGAAAACAATTTTCAATTTTTTTCGAAAGTACCATGGAAAATTATGCAAAATGTGATAATGCTTCAGATATGAAATATCATGCGTAAAATATTTTATTTTCATAGAAGCATTCTGAATATACATTGACATTTGTATGTAAACAGAAATTGGTGTAAACCTAATTTTAATTTAAATTTCTGATACACAGACTCGCGCGCTGTAGATAATTAGTCCAAAGGGGTTTTGTACCTTAAGGACTATTGTTTTGGTTTTGCGATTTTGCGTTGAATCACTATAATCGACGAATTACTTTTGAAACTGTTGGCACCAAATTTTAGAGTCCTGCATTATATTTGAAGAAATTAAATATTGAAAAATATGCATAAATGTATGTATATTTCTTGCATTGAGATAAAACAACAGAATATAGAGCCATCTAATTTTGAATGACGGAATCCTCCTAACGATTATGGGCATGTGAAGACCAAATTAAAAATTTTGAATTTCTTTTATTATCGATTTCATATTTTGTAAAACTTTAACGAATTTTTGAGTAACGAAGTCAACGATTTAAAAGCGAGCAATGGCATAACTCTACGCTGAAAAAAGAACCTTTTTATCTCCATCCTTATCCTATTCTCCTTTTTATCTTTTCAAAGTGATGACCTCCGATCTCCGAAGCTGTTAGTAAGGTCTACACGAAATCGAAAAATTCTGCGAAATGATGATTTTCGATCGCCGAAAGTGTTAGTAAAAAATATGTAAAGTCGGAAAACCAATTTGCAAAGTGAGGATCTCCGAAACTGTTACCGGCATTACTTGCTCATCCACACTGCTTTGTCTTTTGCATCTCACCAGCCACGATTCGCTACGAAGTCATGCGCCGTTTACGCTGTAACTCATGAGAAGTGATAACATCGCGCTTCGTGTAATAAATCAGTCATAACTCGGTTTTGGTAGAAGTCAAAAATTCAAGTAGGTGTACGATGCTCAAATCGATTAATTATTGATTCATTAATGTAGGGATATTTCTAGGTGAAATATTTATCAGTGGGCTTATTTCCATGTGAGCTTTTTTCCTTGTGAGCATATTTCTAAGTGAGACTTTTTCCATGTGAGCTTTTTTTAATGTGGGCATATTTCTGTGTAGGCTTTTTTCCTGTGAGCATTATTCCTGGGGGCTTTTTTCCTAGAACCCATTCCATCTACTGCGAGGCCCACCAGGGGCAGAGCGGTAAAGTGGCTGAAAACTGGTAGCTCGGTCCGAGGATCGAATCCCGCGAACGGGCTGGCTGCATGGGCCTTTTCGTGGTTTTCCCCATGTGTAACGTGTATACGAGCCAGATTCCCTTAGAAAGCCCTCCACGAAGGCATCCCTCCCCTTACGCAGATAACCTTCGAGGCTTTTCCATAATTACGCACACCCATCTACTGCAAACCCGTACTCCCGGAACGCTATCTAAATCCCCTTCGCCTTCCAGTCGCTTCAGAGCTGTTTCGAAATATTCAAAGGAATCAGTATCTCAGAGAGCACAATGTCATAGTTTCTAGGAATGTTTTTTTCATTTCTGTTGATCTCCTTTATCATGAAGAGATGATATGATCTCACTGTTATTTAAGGGATGTATGAGAGTTTCCAAAGAAATAACGAGAGAATTTTTCTCGCGATTAGCTTGATACAATTTTCCAAATAAAACTCACTATTCATTGAAGAATTTTATGTACAGAAACTACATATAAAGTTGAAAACTAAAATTTTCTCGCAAGAGTACATTTTCGAGCCGTAATTTTTTAACACATTGACATTCTCTACAGTTTCAAAGTTTCTTGAAAACATTCTTGAATTTTTTTCGAAACTGCCATGGAAATTATCAAAAATGTGATAATGCTTCAGACGCATAATCATACATAAAATATTTTATTTTCATACAATCATTCTGAACTTTGATATTCAATGTTCAGAATACATTGATAGATACATTGATATTTGTATGTAAACAGAAATCGGTGTAAACCTTACTTTATTCTAACAAGTATAGCGTAAAATTCTAAAAAAATATCTCAGTGCAAAAAATTGAAAATATATTTAAACGTAATCAATTACTCAATATTTTTCTTCTCTTTAAATAAATTTAAATAGAACTCTCAATACATTTGTGTAAGAAATACTATAATATGAAATTCCAGCAATCTTTGGTTTATATCAACGTACTTTAATATCTGAAAAATTCAATTTCTCATTCACAATATGAAGGTTACCGTTTCCAGCGTTATTCTACACCCTGCGGCTTTCAAGAAGAAAAGCACAACCAGCTAACTATTGTTACATGCCGCGATTAGCTTGCAAGCTGCTTTCCGGGAAACATAAATTATGGAACTTTAAAGAAGAAATTCTTTATTAAAAAATTTAGGTCAAAGAAGACCACTTCAAACAAACAGCTTTAAACAAACAACTGTCAAAGAAAACGAACATTAACCAATCAATACACAACACGCAAAAATCACTGAATTATACAACTTAAACAAAAGAAGTTTAAACGGTTTAAAGGGTGCGTCAATTATTCGTTGCTTTAAGTTTCAATAAATGGCAGTTATAAACATTCGTTTCGTGGTGCAACAATTCAAAACATTCTCCAAACTAAATTGTATTTTTTATTTTATTTATTTATTTATTTATTTATTTTTTCTTTTGCAAGAGTTCATAACCGAAAAGAAATGGTATTTCTTAAACCTAAGCTAAAAATTAAACACACTATTAAGAATATTAAACATTAAACCACTGATAAATGTTAATTTAACCATATTTATGCGAGGCGGAGTGGAAGAAAGTAAGTAAAATATCGTCAGAAATTTGTTACTTTTCGGATGCGAAATTTCATTCCATAATATCATTAGATAGCTGTTGTTTTGTGATATCTTGACTTGCTTTTTCTCTGTCTCTGAACGTCACTCGATTTTTATAAAAAACTCAGTTGGCCTTTCATAATACAGCATAATGTAAACGGATAAAGTTGTCTTTCTCACGTGTAAAAAACTTCTCAATTTTTTTCTTTTCCATCTGTACTAGTTAAGCCGAGCGGATAAATCCATGTCACTTCAAAACGGAAGACATCTAGAATTCGACCTCAGAAAAACACATGAATAATTTTTTTTCGATTTGTAAACACTTTATCTTCTTCATTGCTTAAATTTCTACCTTATATAAGTGCCGCATATTTGTAAGTTAGTATTTTGACGGACACGTGATTCGCCCCCCCCCCCATTGCGAACACAAATTAGAAATGGGATTGCATATATTACTGTCTTTACAAGTATTCACTGTATTGACAATTTATATGCGAAATGCTATTATAACTGCAAACTGCTGTCGCAAGATTTATGTGAATACCGCCTCTTAGGACCTACAATAAATTCTTTGTTTACGTTCATGTACTATTAGGAGCCTATTTCCTTTTCAGTAGGCCCACCAGTGGCCGAGCGGTAAAGTCGCTGAACACTGGTAGTTCGGTCCGAGGTTCGAATCCCGCGAACTGGCTGGCTGCATGGGTGTTTTCGTGGTTTTCCCCATGTGTAACGTGTATACGAGCCAGTTTCCCTTAGAAAGTCCTCCACGAAGGCATCCCTCCCCTTAGGCAGATAGCTCTTGTGTGCTTTGCCATAATTAAATACACCACACCACACCACCTTTTTAGTAGAGGCCCTTCCGTATAGACCGCCTTTTAATACTTTATATCTGATAGGTCTAGGTGACAAGTATTATATGAAGTACAGAAGACACCAAGTTAAGTCTTAACTTCTAAGATCAGAAGTGCCGGAGTCCTGTTAAAGGACGTCAGGAAGAAGAGGAAAACTAAATAAATAAAATAATTAATAAAACAAGTAATAAAACTGAATAAAATTAGAAAACAAACTGAAAGTTTTCAGATTTTACATTGCGCCCAAAGGGGCGTTTTTTTCAAACTTTTGTGTGTTGCAAATTTGATGGCTCAAGGTAACGTTGTTTTATCACAATGCGAGAAACATACATAGATTTATGCAGATTCTGCATCATTTAATTTCTTTAAATAAATAAAACACAGGGAGATAATATTTGGAGGCTAAAATTTGAAAAGTGAAATGGACATTTCAAGTTTTCGACGCAAAATGGCAAAATCCAAGTTAATAGCCCTTCTGGGCTAGTGCTCTTGGGCTAATAATTAAAACAATCGAATAATTAAACTAAAACTAAAAATTCAAAGATATGAATAAAAATTTAATAAATTAATAAATTCTAATAATTAATTAAATAAAATATCGGATCTTGTCTTCTTTGGGACTCCAAATGATAATTTCATTCGAAAACTAAGAAAAAACTTAGCCATGAATGTACATAATAACCAACTATTTCAAGCGATGAGAAAACAAAAACTATTCTTTTGTCAACATACCAATGGTAAAATGCGTCAGTACTGAGAGCAGATAAAATACCACAAACAATATGAAAGTAAGGAAAGAAATTTTAATGGAAAGTTTACTTTCGAAGACCAAAAGAACCAACGCTTCTTAACCTCAATGCCATGCCAGTCTAATTCTTGCTGCTAATTGGTAATTGGATGGTTTAAGTCCTTTATTCCTAGTATCAATCGAAAATAAAAAGAAGGATAATACAATAAGCAGTATTAAAAGAAAAGGCCAAAGGATCTAAGCTTATTCTGAAGATTTTACTGTATGTATGTATATGCAAAAATCCAGCTTTAAATGATATGTAAAAGTATTTGTAAATATAATATAAGTAAAGTCTATAATATATAATATAAAAGAACGTCTACCAGTTGTACAGTTGTCTAGTCCTGTGAGGTACTGCGGCAAATTCAGCTTGCACTGTTGCAGGAACATGGAATGTCCGCCTTATTTCGTCTTTAAGCGATACTGTAATATATGCTCGGCAATTGCACTTCAAAGATAATGAGCCTGTGATCACTGAACGTCGGTGTGTCACTGACTCTCCAGTTACTGATATTAGATAATTAGAAAGTCCTCCACGAAGGCATCTTTATCTTAAGGCAGATAGCTCTCGAGTGCTTTGCCGTAATCTAATAAAAGCAAACAAAATCAATTGCTGATAAGGTGTGCTAGTGGGGATGAAGCTAAAGTCACATCCGGCCATCCCTCCGCACTAGTGGTACTGAAAGTGGGAGGGGACTCCTCAGAGTTGATCACAACTAGCCCACTTTCCGAGAACTTTTCTAGAACCTTTCGGCCTTTCTCATGTTCTCCCCGTGCTTCCCAAAAACCACTCGAATCATTAAAGTCTCCTGCTATGATGTGAAAAGGATATGTGGCAAGAAAATATGGATTCCGTTACTGCAGAAGATCATCCATAGAACCACTGGGAAGCCTACAAACGATCGTGAGAGGTAGCGAGGAAGTGTGTAGTTCTAAAAGGATTGTATGTCCCGTTTCTCAGATTAGAACTGGTGACAATGGACCATGATAGATCAAACCTGCGAGTTTTAAAGTTGACGAGTAGATTTTAGCGGTGCTTGGCAGACCAGGTATGTATTCACCATTACTCAAAATTCCTGTATAAATGAGACTGTGATCTTACAAGCAAAATTTAATGTGGCTGCTGGAGCTCTTTGCAGATTGCATTGGGCGAATATCATACCTTGCAACGCATCAGACGATCCATATGCTGCTTGTAGATGGGACATAGTCACCTGCCGCGTGTTTTGTATTTAAATTCAGTTGCTGGGAAGATTTTGCCCTTTGACAGTTGACACAGATTGTTAGATCACCACTGCAATATGTTTTCTATTAAGAACTCATAACAGAAAATAAATAGGATTCCTTAAACCTAAGCTCAAAATTTAAACATACTATTAAGGATATGAAACATTAAACAATTGAAAAACGTAAGTTAATTTAACCATATTTATGCGAGACAGTGTGGACGAAAGTCAGTAGAAAATCATGAGAAAATATTTACTTTCTGGATGCAAAATTTCATAGACGACAGATCCATATCACTTCAAAACGGAAAACTTCTCTAGTTCATTCTCAGATAAACATATGAATAAATTCTCTGGATTTGTAAATACTTTAGCTTCTTTATTGTTTAAATTTCTACATTATTATAATGTCGCATATTTAGAGCAAGATGTAAGTTAGTATTTTGACGGATTTCTACCCGTTGTTCGCCCCGTTGCGAAAGCAAATTAGAAATGAGACCTTGTAAAACAGTATTAACTGTATTGACATTTTACATGGGAAATGTTATTACACCTACAAACTGCTATCGCAAGATTTATGCGAAATTCGCCTCTTAGGACCTACAATTTACTTTTTAGTACAGGCCCTTCCGTATAGACTGCATTTTAATACTTTACATCTGATAGGTCTAGGTGACAAGTATTATATGAAATAAAGACCACGCCAAATTAAATTTTAACTTCTAAAGCCAGAATCCTGTGGAAGGACGTCAGGATTAAGAGGAAAAATAAATAAAATAATTAATAAAACAAGTAATAAATATAAACAAAACTAGAAAACAAACGGAAAGCTTTCAAATTTTACATTGTGCCCAAAAGGACTTTTTTTAACCTTTTGCGTGTTACATTTATTTATTAAATATCATGCTCTTCGCATTTAAACCATAAAATTAAATTCAGCAGCAATTTTGCAAAATAATTTTAAAATGAGCATACTGAACTTTCATATGAGGATTTCATACTGTACTTACTTTAATCAGTGGTTGCAAATGATAATAAAATTATTCTTAGTTTGTTATTAAAATAGGAAGAAATTACTTGAAGCTACCTTAAATTGATCCAAACAGTAGAATCAACCATACATCTCTGAATGAATAGAACAGAGAGGCTAGTGTATGCCTTTAATAAATTCCTCACTTCCTACCGATGAAATTAGGTATGAAAACCATCATTTAAAACGGCTTGCTGAGCTTACGGTGCAACTCGAAAAGAATAGAAAATTTCCCATACATTACATGGCTACGAAACAGCTTCCATTCGAAAGTGCTGCGCAAAGACATGACTTTCACTAGGCAGAAAGCATAGGCCGACTTTGCAATTATCAAATAAACCATGTCAAGCCATGGAATAGCCAGATTGTTAGTGCAGATTTGCGGAATTTAAGCTTATCATTAATTATATATATTTTATTATGAACGTTTTACCTTTTACTAGTATTTTGAAAATAATGAATTTTTATAAATAATGATCTTTTAGAAATAATTCTAGGATATGGTGGAATAGCTTGCGAGAATGAATAGTACACAATGCGGAAAAAGGGCAAACAGTTCCCATATTAAATGCTAGTATTTTCAAGCTCCGAAGGGCGCCACTTGATCTGAGCTGCTAAATGTGCTCTTCGGGCAATACGCAAGGAATAGTGGGGTATATTATTTTCATATAAAAGGATCGCACCAAACAATGCAGTACTCCTACGAACGATTGCGAAAGAATGTGTGGTAAACTATGCTTTTCTTCTACTTAATAGACCAAACGAAAACATACTGGTAGCTAACGCATAGCGTACAAACCTTCCAAAAATTAAAGGTTTTTTTAACATTTGTAGTACAAACGCTTGACAAAAAACTAATTATAATCAGTATTGTCAGAATATAATTTAATAAAATTGTAAATTATTATTAAATGTATTAAATTGTATTGTCTGCAGAAAAAATTAAAATAAGTTTTGATTTAGATAGTACACAAAAACCACAGAAAATGAGATATTTTTGTGGGGGGGGGGGAACCTACAAATTCTTTTGTCTAAGCCAGGAGTAGGCAACCTTTTGAGACGGAAGAATCAAAAATTACAATTTACAAAATTTCAAAGTTTTTAAAGAGCCACAAAATTTTTTATTGCCAACAATAAATAGTACTCGCATAAATGAAGTTTTTTGATTAAAAAAAAACTAATCAATTTATTCATAAGAAAAAAATATCTATTTATTCATATATAAATGGTGTTTTTCACAACAAATTAGATAATATATATAGGGCATTATTAGATTATTATTATATAGGGCATTATTATTTAAGTAAAAAACTAAAACAATTAAACATTTACTTACAACACTAACTTGCACTTTAATAACAAAAAATTGAGCAAACAAATTCAATAGGAGCGATGGCTTTGCATGGTTATTTAAGCAGAAAATTTAAACTTTACTAAATTGTGTAACTTAAAAATAAATAAAATAAAATAAAATACATTTTAGCAAACAAATTCAATGGGAGCGTTGGCTTTGCAAGGTTTTAGAAAGTTTGGATGAATTTGGCTCATAACCTGTTGTTTTAAGTTTCTAACACGTCTCTAAATTTTTATTTGTTAGTTGGCTTCTTACTGTACTTTTAATTATATTCATGCAAGAGAATGCTTGCTCGCAGGAATATGTCGATTCGAAGATAGTCAGCACTCCAAATGCCAACTTCTTCACTCACTGTCGCAATCTGGAAGACTATTCCATGCGTCCAATATACTAAGTGCCTCAACTATTTCTGGACCTCCAACTCTTCCAACTTGCTTTTCATCTCTGTAAATTTTCCACTCCACAAAGTTTTACTTTTTAATCGATCAATTGCATTTCTAAAGATCCAGTATCAATTCCAAATGGCTCAATGTGGATTCCGTTACTATTTTTGTTGAGAGAATTTACTATGAATGCTAGAATGATTTTGCTGGTTTTGAATTGCTCAAATCTGTCAGGAAATTCATCTTTAATTTTTTTTTATAACTGTGCTGAAGTAATTCGTGTCAACAGTTGCACTGGTTTTTATCGCTACGTTGATTTAGAAATTGAAAATGAAGTAATTTACTGCTCTGAATACCTTCTACAAAAAGAATTAATTTTGCTTCAAAACAAACCAATTCTTCTACCCAAACATAGGCTGGGTTTCCCTTTCCTTGCAGTTTTAGATTCAGCTCATTTAATTTCGCTCTGACAACCACCATAAAGTAAAATTTTTGCAATCATTTGTCGTTCTCTAATTCAGGCTGATTAATGCCTTTTTCATTTAGGAATGTATTTATTTAATTCAAGCACAAAGAAAAACGTTTCAACACTTTTCCTTTGGAAAGCCATCGTACTCGATTATGAAGAAGGAGGTCGGAATACTGAGTCTCCATTTCGTTTCAGAATTCTTTAAAGTGACGATGGTAGAGTGCTTTTACAATCTTGATTACTAAATTCATGACTTCAACTATTTCAGCCAGAACTGTTTGAGCACAAAGCGCTTCTTGGTGTATTATGCTGTGAAACGTAAGAATTTTGTGGTTTATTTTGCTCTAAATTATACTTTTTGCCTCTTTAATTCTCCTTGTCATACTTCTGGCTCCATCATTTTCTATTGAAGCGATTTATTTAAATCGATCTTATTGTCTTCAAGGCATTTTTGCACGGCATTCGCTATGTCTTCCCCTCTATTTTGTCCCGAGAGCGGTAGCCATCTTATAAGTTCTTCTTTTGGGTCTTGGGAAGACATATACCTAAAAAAAAGGGCATTTTGTGCCATGTCTTTTATGTCGCAAGACTCATCTATAATCAATCTATAATCAATCATATATATAAGGATAAGGCAGAATAGAGTATCTTCCACCTGCAAAATATGTTACATTTGAAGACCTTTTATCTATTCTATCTTGTTCTGTTTTAGCGGATAGTGGCACATCTTTCATTTTTTTAAAGATTTCTGGTTTGTTTTTGAAATCACGAAACAGTTCTTCAGATTCACGTATGAAGCAATCTTTGACATACTCACTATCTGTGAATGGTTTGACTTTTTCTGCAATTTCTAATGATACCGCGAAACTTGCCAGATTAACATTACTTGTGGATTGCGTCCAGTTACTTAACATGGAACTTGATTGCTGTTTTTGTTTTTGGAGCTCGTCGACAGCTTTTTTTTCCGTTCTTCGCCGGCTGGATATTTACTAGCAAACTGAGTATGTTTTTTAGAGAAGTGTTTTTCTAAATTTGATTTCTTATTGTGTGTGAGTTTTTTGTGGCAAATGAGACAAGTCGGAAGGCCATCTGAGTTGCATATGAAAGCGAACGACTGCTTGCAATCCCGATCGAATTCTCGATGCTCTTCTTTAGTTCTTCCCTTTTTTTTTTTTTTTTTTTTTTTCTTTTTTTTTTTTTTTAATAAAATAAATAATAGTTCCGTATGGAAGTAAAGAGCCGCAGCTTCACATCCAAAGAGCCGCATGTGGCTCGTGAGCCGCAGGTTGCCGACCCCTGGTCTAAGCCCAAACGTAATAGGTACAACCGAGGATTGAGAGCCTTGATGTAACATTACATGAGATTTGGCAGCCAAGTTATTAATTATACTTAATGATAAGGAAAATTTTGCATCATAATAAAAAGAAACATTTAGACATAGCAGTTTTGTAATAGACATCGATTAGCAGAAGACTGATACTTAAAACAATATGGTCCAATATTGTATGCTTTATGAAAAATTATAATGGCATTTTTGTCTACCAGTTTATTCCTATACAAATGCGCTTTAAAGGAATTTAAATCCAAAATTCTTTCGACGTCTTGTTGTTTAAACAAACTCCTCTTTTTAAATAAACTGCTTCATCAATTTCAGGTAGAGCGGTGTCGTATTAATATAACTGTTTTCTAGGCTTTAGTGTCATAGCCATGTTTATTAGCATGTCATTCGCCACGAACGTTTCAACAATATATTCCAAGTAAAAAGACTGAGGATTTTCACGGTGCCTCAGGCGCAAATGTTTTGATCGCTGTGCAGATACCCTAGGGTCTCATGACAGCTTCTCGTCGTTTACCGTAGAATTCTGTCGCCTGTAGTTTGAAGAACATTTTACTACCTTCCAGGGAATACATTATTGCGCAGTATTTCTGTTAATAATTGGAGAAAAATCATTTTGTAATGGATTATGTAAAATTTAATTTCAGCCCTCAGAGCATGTTTACAAACTTGATTTTTTTCCCTCCCAACGAAACAAGTTGTTCAACAGAAATTATATAATTTGTTCCTTGGATTCTCACAGGTTTGCGTTTAAAGAACTTCTTTCAGTTTGTTCTTGTGAGTGTTGCAAATAGCATTACTAATTTACACAACCAAAACTTAAGACCACCTACTAACTCGGTGTCCAAAAATGCATATTGTATATTGTAAATAACACTGATGTTAAATATCAATTCAGATTATTAGCTGTAACATGGTCCAAAACAACATCGTTTCCTAAAACGTCCATTGTAAATTTTTGAAATTCGTAAATTTTTCATGCGGGAAATGATGTTGTTAATTCACCTCCTTCTTTATACATTGTAAATGAATGCTGTCTAATTGTATATAACAATATTCAACATTACTGTTTTTAATATTCCTTAGAATAGCTAACATTCGAAAAATTCCTATTGTTACATAATGTAAAGACGCGATAAAATAGCTTCTCCGCAAAGCAGTTTTAGTGTTGCCATAAAATGGCAAAGGAGCGCAGGGTTGCACCATTTGGCGACAAAATTGGCTATATACCATGGACTGTTGGAGAACCTTCGGGAATTCTTAACAGTTGAGCCCAGAATGTTCCGAAAGGTCTCGTAGACTATCGCGGTTAGTGCATCGTCGAGAGAGCCTGTTGAGCTCCGGAAACGACTGAGCCGAGAATCAGGAGCTGTGCTCTGTGTGTCGTCGAGTGCATCAGTTGTAGCGTGTAGAATCTCGAGAGTACGTGAAGTTCCGAGAACGACCATGCAGAGTCGGGATCTGTACTCCGGAAAACACAGTCGGGTGCTTTGCAGAAAGCTGTCTCCACCGTGATAGCCTGATAACCTGAAAGCTGTGTCGCTGATAGTGTCAGCGTGTTTATAGATCTTCAACGACTGTAAAACGTGTTTTGTTGCTGTCCTAACAATACTGACAAATAAAGTGTGTTTCGATACTTCATCAAGTGTCGTCGTTATTCACTCCTAATCTACGAACGAGGAAAATAACGCAACAACTGGTGTCAGAAGAATAAGAAATCGCAACAATACAGAATAAATTCTCGGTTAATAAATGAACTTATCAACCGTTAATTTAATCAGATTTAATCAGACAACACTTGTTTGTGCAGAGGACAGACGAGTAACTTACATCATACCTAACAGAGTATATTTAGCAATATTCCTAATTTTTAATAAGTTACATTTCAAGCATAATTTAATTTTTTTAACCTGAATCAGCAATGAAATTGAGAACAGATTTCAAAACAAAAAAAGAACATTTTTTCGTTATATTGTTAAAGGATTTCGACAGCTCTCAACGGACAACGGGAGATTAATACGGTTTAAATATTTTTGACATTTCAAAATTCGTTTAATGAATCATATAACAACATTCAAATATTGCACGTTAGACACAATTAAATTACGCAAAAAGTTCAGATCGTTTAACTTTTCGTCATTATCAGCTATAAGTGCTGTTATCAAACTCATTTCTTAATTTTCGCATTTCCATTAGAAATTAGACTTCATTCTTATAATTTGTAATAAAAATTTTTTAATTTTTTTTTCTTCCAAAAAAAAAATGCTAATCTTCAAATGGAGGGCACTGGCGGGTGGTGGAAAAACTCAATCCATTTGAAAAAAAAAAATTTATCAGTTTTGTTGAGATGCGTATTTTTATTTAATTTTTAATGCTATTTGGAATATATGCAAACCAAAAACACGCATGTATACATGAACAAGATAAAAAATAGGGCAGAGACATTCCCTGTAAATAATTAAGGAAAACAATGCTAGTCTTTACATTAAGAAGAAGTTAAATCCAATTTTTTTGCAAGCTTCCCAAAACCAGCCCTCGATGAACTATTAATTTACTTTACTGAACGCATGTTCAGTAAAGTAAATCGTACTTGAATTGGTTCCTGAGCGGATCGTCTGTTTTGATTATTTACGAGAGTCCTGGAAGATACTATTCCCACCCTCCTAATAAAAAATCCAGTGAAACTCTTAGTTTAGTTGAGCAAACTTCAATAAACTTCTCAAACGTAGTAGCTTTATGGGGCAAATAAAGTGTGGAATGTTCATTTTCATGCCAAAGTTCCTCACAAAGAGATTCAATAATGTTTAGCATGAAATAATGATAAATTACCTTTTTGTAATCCGAAACCTGAAGTTGGTTATTCTGAAATTTTGAGCAAAGTCTTAAAAATCTTTAAAAGACGATTTACGGTTATTTCCTAATAAATGTTTCACATCAGATTTTTCACACTAATTTAATTTTGTAAAGATTATTTTGATGTTCGATACCGCTTCCAAAACCCTGTAATGTTTTGCAATCAACCAATCAGATATTCCTGTTTCAGGTTAAATCCCTTCACTTTCCAGTTGCCAGAATTTTATCATTATATTTCAAAAAAAAAAAACAAATTTTCTTCAATAATTACTTTCACGGTAAGGAAATCAAAAACACGGTATCTTCTTTACTTAACAAAACACCATTAAAATAATATTTCAATTGCAACGACTTCCTTATCGACATGTTTAACGTTTTCTTTAACAAATGAACAAGAGTAATATAATAATAATAAATATAAATAGGTCCGTATAAGAATTGCAAATTTATTATTTTGTTATCCTTAGATAGATTGCAATTATTTCAAAATTATTTTCAAATTGTTAATTTTGTTTGAAAAATCTGAATGTGGAGACGAGATACTGGGAGACGAAATGTTTCCCCTTTCTAGCCTCTCGACTTCCCTAAAGAGATCAAAGTCATTATTATTTCTCAGTTCAAATATTATTATTAACTTTATTAATGTTATTAACTTCATTATTTCGCTATTAATTTTATTAATATGTTTTTTACTTTATTATTACGTTATTAACTTTGTTATTACATTATTAATTTTATTTTTATTTGATTAGCTATCACTTTATTAACGTAGATAACTTTATTAACGTAAATAACTTTATTAGCGTTATTAACTTTACCGCCAAAGGAGTATATTGAAAGCAGTTCTTTACGATGAGGTTTGAACTCTAATTTCACCGAAACATCGCTACCAAAAAAACAGCTTATCGAACCATTATCGTATCGTACTTTCTGTAAGCATTCATTTTTACGAATGGATGCCGAAGCTATCTGAAGATACATTTCTTTAACGGAGCCATTATTCGAACCCGAACTGTCCTTTTATGGAATCGAAACCAAATCGCTTTTAAATGTTTATGATGACAGAAGAGACAATTTGATTTCCGATTACACTCATCAATTCTGTGTCTTTGAAGCAAACAAACACAACACTTCCCTTCATTCTTTAATAAATATATTTTAGAATTAACACTAATACTCACACATGTCTCCGAATCGTGGTATTGTTTACAAAATATGTATTTCGAATTGACACAGTTAAAAATTCTTGAGCGGTATGTTTTATTTTTCGTTTTGTTGATTTCTAAGAGTTTCTAAGTTTCTTTTCTTTTTTTTTTTTTTTTCAGGGTTCGCGATTTTCGCAATATGTTCTAACGTTATTTGTTTCTGATTGGTCAGACATAGCTTGCTTTCTGCAAAGTGTTTCTGCCTTCTAAAAATCTAATCTAGCAAGTTTTTTAGATCCTAGTTTTTCAATTTTTTTAATATACTAAATTCTAAGGTAAGATTTCTAAAGCTCATTTAGAATTTTCTATTTCTAATGTTGAACCAGGAATAGTTGAACCAGGAATTTTAAATTGCCCAAAGAATTCCAATCCATGGAAGAATCGCCAAACAAATTATATACCGTTAATTTGGACAATTTGATCGAACGCAATTCATCGTTTTGAAAACAGATCTGGTAGACTTTAAGGCAGTACTGTTGGTAGCTTCATTCACAATCCGGAAACATGTTATTCGAAATTTGATTCCTCTATATTTCACTCAGTTTAGATTTGCTTTCTATTAAATTATTTAAATTATCTAAGTACTCTTCACTATTATTTATTTTACTTTCAATATATATTTCATCAGTTAAGTGCAATATTTCGCTATGAATGAATTTCATGTTATTGATTTTCTTTCAGTTAAATATAATAAAAAATATTTCAAAGCTTTTGAATAATTTTTATCGATATAATCGTCAACAATTTTCATATGTTTAGTTATTATATCCTTTTGAACACATCTCCTGTTTGATTAAAATACAATAAATTATTATTATTATAATTAAATTCTTTCTGTTCTAGTTAACTACCCTAATTTTAATTCATCTTTGTCTTCACCCTTTAAAGTAAGTATATTTTAGTTCTGGTTTCATCAACAAATGCGCGAGTACCTTGAATTCTGTCCTGGATTTCTTATCTTATCTAATCACTACATTTTACCTCGTTTATTTGCGTTTTTGCAGCTGAGGATGATGCTTCGGTAAAACCATTGAAATTAGTCCTGTGAAAATTGAAAATATAATGCTCATTTTTGTTGTTTTACTTCTAAATTAATACATCTCTACTTTTTCAATTTCTGAATATCCACCTTGAACAATAAATGCCAAACCTAAACTTTCTTTCACGTATCCAAAGTAAAGAGGAACGAAGGAATTTTAATTAATCCGATAAGAAGAGATAATAGTATCCGTTCGAAATTCATTCAGTTCGATTTTTTTACACTTATTAATAGTTCAAAACATTAATAGTTCAAAACAATGATACATCAAATCGAAACTGAACGGCCGATGCACCCTTGCCCCAAGTTTATCAAAACATAAAATTTAAAATAAAATATACTAAATGTTTATACAGAACTTATTTGTGATTCTATTTAACTCTTTCGCAGAGAAATCGCTCAAACGCCTGACCATTCAAATATCGGCAGGTTCCAGGAACGCCTGAATTATTTTCTACTGAGCACTTCCCTTCCCCCAATTACGTTACAGCATGACTCATTGCTTTTCGGTGTTCTTAAATAGCATGCCAATGCTTCTTTGGAAGCCGCTAAAAGTAGTTCTACTATTTGAACGCACCTTCCTTCTCCTTTGTTTAGCGTCAATGTTTAGCATTGATGCCCGAAGTTGCAATTCTAGTCCTGAGTGAAAACGGCACACAGTGGAGAAAACGCATGAAGATCCCAAAAGAGAAGTTTTCGCTTTACTTATGTAGGTTATTGGTAGCACGGTAGCATTCTACTCGGCGTGGTGGGGAAATAAGCAATCCATACCAACAAAATACCTACACACGGACCATTTTAGATGTTTAAGTGAAACAGATTTCCGCGTCTACCAATAGGAAAGAGTTAAACTTTAATTAAACTGAATCAAATAGCAATCAAAGAAACGAATAAAATTTAATAGGAAGTTAATTCCTTCAATGAAACTCCTCTACCAAATCAAATCAAAAAGAGGAGTTTGTAGTGAATCTCCCGACTCAAAAACAAATAGAAAACAGAGGGGTGTATGTGGAAAATGGTACGTCACGTTTCCTCTGGTTGCTAGCTCCATCTATTTATAATCAAAATAATTTCCACACATCCTGCACGATAGCCTGCGCGCCTAACATGTTAGTAACTAACATGAACGAAATTATAGGGCATAAAATTACGAAACCTGAAAATCCATTTGTAGAACAAGCCCTTTAAAAATTACATGGTGGGATCAATATCGCTTGAATATAAACTAAGAAATCTGAAAGTATATTTAAATGAAATTGCATGTATAAAAAAGAAATAAGTATACACATTACAATAAGACATAGAAAATGGGACAGTTTTATGAAAAGATACAGTAATTGGAATACTTTACCAAAAGAAAAACAATCAATACTTTTCGTCAATTAATAAACCCAGATCTCGCGGGAATAACGGAAGAATGGGAGCCCTGATGTGAACTGAAAACATTACGTAATCTTCTAGAATTAAGAAATAAATTACCTTTAATTCTGTTATCATTTTGCATCGTAACACGAAATGGACATCATTGATCATCACGGCAGTGCTTCTCAAAAACATGAATCAAAAAGTACAGAACAATTTAACACATAAATAGTTATCCATATGATGTGGAACGTATAAATTAAATCGGGCACTGAAACATTAATAAAAATAAACAAACATCAGCATAATAACACATAATGAACATCATTAAACATCAAATACGTGCTTCTCATCAATGAATCGAAAAAGTACAGAACAATTTATCATATCAAAATTAAGCATCTGTACCATGTAGGACTATTAAATTAAGTCAGGCCCTTAAAGATTAATAATAAATATTAAAACTGAATACAATTCGCTTGCACAATAGGAAATCTTACATCTGGTTCGAATCTCTATCTAAAGAATTATATAATACTACAATAATTACCATTCATCAAAATAACCATTTAGCTCTGATAACTCTCGAATATGTCTCTGAGAACGTTTAGCAATCTTTTAATGAATGAGAGGAGAACTACAGGGGTTGCACACAGAAACAACTGGGAAATTCATATTTTATGCTTTACTACAAGTACTATTATACTTACGTTTGTGTTGATTATAGGATTTTGGGCTACAGGTATGGATTCGAAGACGACTGTGTTTTAAAAAACATGACCTAATCTTTTGTTTATCATAAAAAACATGATTTTCTAATCTTGTCCACCAGGTTATTTCAGCATGAAACTAATATAAAAGTTTTAAATAGTAACGTTTACTGTAGAGTCCTTTCTATCGTCATCAATTACTTTTAAAGGAACTGCTTTGCTGTTATTAGGCGAAGCGGTGGCATGTGTGTAAATTTTAGATTACTGTTTTGAGTTATCCAGTGTTGTAAGTCTGTGTTTAAAGAAATTATTCGTCACAAAATGTTTCCGCAGTTGAATCATAATTTTTAAATACTAAAATACGTGTGGCAAGAATTATCCATTTCCCAGGACACGGACGTAGATGTTCCGAACGCTGCATGTTCATACGGAACTCGGTACAGAGTCTCGTTGTTTAATCAGGATGTTGTGAAAACTTATCCAATCACTATAGCTTTTAATAATTGGAGGGTGTTCTTTCATAACACCAATAGTAGCGGTAACTGGTACATGATCGGAGGGAAGCTCAGATTTAACTTCAAGAGCGATGGGAATAGAAGTATTAGAGACAGTAATGTCCAAGATATCTGAGTGACATGGATTAGCTGGTCTATAAGTAGATTCAATAGGGACATGCAGCGCAATTGGGTGGTTACATGCGAAGTTATGTACGAGGGTTGGAACTTTAATAGTGGCAACACAGCTGAAAAAACGCTAGGCAACAAAACCAAAGAATATCGTGTATACCACACGTAAACTACATACCTACCTTACCTCTCAGCAAAAAGACTCGTCCTGCCTACATCACGCACATGCGGAGTGACGCGAAGAACGAATCCTTGTATTAGCTCGCGGTCTAAAGTAAGTGTTGTCATAATGTTTTCAAAACAAGAACAACGATGTTGGATAAAAATTGAATGTGCCAGAGGTCGTACAGCAAGACAGTGTCATCAAGGGCTTCAAGAGGCTTGCAGGGAACCTGCATTTCTTTACAGAACCGTAGCAAGATGGGTGAAAGCATTCAATGAAAGACGCCAAAACGTGGCAGACATGCTGCGGCCAGGTCATCCGAGTGTCAGCCACGCAGACGTGCAAGCTGTTGCCGCACTAATGGACAGTGATCAACGCCAAACGATTCGTCAGCTGGCCGGACAAACAGGATTAGCGCATACGACTGTGCTGCACATTCTGAAGGAACGCCTGTCCATGAGAAAAATTGCTTCACGATGGGTCCCACATCAACTGATGGAAATGCAGAAATGGCTACGATACGATGCTGCCCGATCCCACCTGGAGCGTTTTGAGCACGAAGGAGATGCTTTTTTACGCCGTATCATTACGCTGGATGAGACTTGGGCCCGATCGTACCAGCTAGAAATGAAACGCCAATCATACGAATGGCGTCATCACGGGTCACCACGACGTTCGAAATTTCGTCAGAACCCCAGCAATGTAACCTAACGCATACCGTTCCCCCACAGCAGACCGTCACTGCGCAGTATTACTGCTCATTTTTGGAGCACAAACTCCGACCAGCTGTGAGAAAAAAACGGCGACACTTTCTGCAGAACGCTCCTCTCATTTTGCATGACAATGCTCGGCCGCATGCAGCGCAAGCTGTGACTGATTTGTTCAAGCGATGGGGCTGGGAAGTGCTTTACCATCCACCATACTCCCCAGATCTAAGCCATTGTGATTATGACTTAATTCCTAAAATGAAGGAGCCACTTCGCGGCACTCGCTTCCAAACTGTTCCTGAGATTCTTGCGGCAGTAGACCGGTCCATTCAAACTATCAACAAAACAGGCGCTGCTACAGGTATTCTGCGACTTCCACATCGTTGGAAACGGGTTGTACACAATGCTGGCGACTATATTGAAGGACTGTAAAACATGGTGACATGAATCACTTTTGTATTCCTTGTAAATAAATAGTTGCCACTATTAAAGTTCCAACCCTCGTAGAATACGTCCATTGGCATTTGTTCGGCGGCATTCCCAGTTTTTGTTTGGCGGTAATATCTCCAGCAATGATTACTTGTTGATCTTCTGCGAGTACGTTTTTAAGCATGTTATCAGAGAGTCTATGTTTAAGTGGATTGTAAATAGCAGTAAAATGTATGACTTCTTATTTGGAAGCACAACAGCAACTGTCACATTTTCATATCCGTCAGTACAAACTGAGGAGACGACGCAAGATTGAACAGAGTTTTTATAAGGATTTCAGCTCCAACACGACGTTGCGTGGTTCTATCACCTTTGTATATACCGTAAATTGTCATATAAAGTCTATCGGCAGGAAGAAGAAATGTTTCCGAAATCATGCCGATGTCGATGTTATATTCGTCTAAAACGCTCGTGTATTCATCAATTTTGTTCAGTATGCCAGCGGCATTCCAAAAGCACAATTTGACAGGATGTTTGAAATTATTGCACTTGCGCATTTGATTTGAAGATATCTCATTCTGTGAGAGTTTCTTGTTTTCTCATATTTTGTGCTAAAAGTTGTATTCCTGAATTTTTGAGGAAATTAACTAAGGTATTAAGATCTTCAAAGATCTTTTTAGCTGAACTTACAATTTCATTCAAAAACTAAGAAATGACTTAGCTATGAACGTACATAATAACCCACTATTTCAAGGGATGAGGAAAACAAAAAGTATTCTTTTGTCAACACACCAAAGGTAAAAAGCGTCACTGCTGAGAGCAGATAGAATACCACAAAGAATATGAAAGTAAGGAAAGAAATTTTAAAGAAAAAGTGTACGTTCGAGGACCAAGAGAACCAACGCTTCTTGACCCCAATGCCATGCCAGTCTAATTCTTGCTGCTAATTGGTAATAGGATGGTTTAGGTCCTTTATTCCTAGTATCAATCGAAAATAAAAAGAAGGATAATACAATCAGCAGTAGTAAAATGACAGTGCCAAAGAAGCTAAGCTTATCCTGAAGTTTTTAGTGTATGTATGTATATGGAAAAATCAAGCTATAAATAATATGTAAAAGTATATGTAAATATAATATAAGTAAAGTCTCTAATATAGAAGGATATGTAAAGTATATGATATGTAAGGAATATATATAAAGATATCTAAAATATATGTAAAAATCAATTGGAATACTGAACTTTCATATGAGGATTTTATACTGTACTGACTTCAATCAGTGGTTGCAAATCAAAATGAAATTATTCTTAGTTTGTTATTAAAATAAGAAGTAATTACTTAGAGCTACCTTAAACTGATCCAAATAATAGTATGAATCATATGTCTGTGAATGAATACAATTGGGAGGCCATTGTATGGCTTTATTAAGTTCCACACTTTGTACCAATGAAATCAGGTATGAAAAGTAACATTTAAAACGGCTTGGCTGAGCTTGGGATTCTACTCGAAAAGAATGGAAATTTCCCCATACATTACATGGCTACGAAACAGTTTCCATTTGAAAGTGCTGCGCAAAGACATGACTTTCACTAGGAGAAATCATAGGCCGGCTTTGCAATTATCAAATAAACCATGTCAAGCCATGGAATAACCAGATTGTTAGTGCAGATTTGCGGAATTTAAGCTTATCATTATTTATTATTTCAGCTTTACATCAACTATTGTGCTTTCGGTTGTGCTGTCTATAGGATTTTGCGTAATGTGCATCGATTCGAAGACGGAATGTATGTTAAAACAAAATGATCCAATAAACTACTTATTATGAAAACAATTAGTACCTAATTCTTGTCCTCTAGGTTCTTTTTGCATAAAATGCATAAAACTCATATAAAAATTTCAATTACTTATTCCCAAACACAAGAGTTCTCTATGGACGTCTCTTTTTAAAGAAACAGCTTTTCTCTTTTTAGGCAAAGCGGTGGTTTCTCTGTATATTGCAAATCACTATTTAGTATCTTCTATTGTTATAGCTCCGTGTTTAAACATATTATCCACCGCAAAATGTTTTCGCAGTTTAATCGTAATTTTGGATTATTAGATGTGTGACAGCTTTTTTTTTCTTATGATTCTTGCAAGTATCCTTATCAGTTAAGTTACACAATTATTCTTTTCTTCACCGTTCGGACCTTTGAGGGAAGAATTTTCAAATTTTTAGTTCGATTCTCACACATTTGCTTTTAAGATCTTCCATTAGGTATTTTTTCTTACGGACTGTTGCTAATGTCCTTGGCATTCTGCTATTAATACAACCTACTACATCGGTGTCCTTATAAACATCTTTCATCTCGCAAATAACAACATTTTGGTATGAATTCACAGTATAAGACCGTCATATTGTTTGTTAGGTGTATTATCGACAAAAGCAGAACCGTTTCCCAGAACGCTCTGCAAAAGCCCTTGAAGCTTATGAATGGATTATGGCTAAAATACTTTTGCAAATTCAACTCCTGTTCTTTACATCGTGTATATATATATATACACACACACTTAGACAAAAAAAAAAAAAAAAAAAAACGACGCGAGAGAGGTCATGTACTTGTGCTCATAGAAGATGGTTGGTCTTATCGGCGAATAGCTCGACATTTGAGCAGGAGCGATGCCACTATTAGACGATGCTGGCAGGAATGGGTGAACCGCGAACGCACACAGAGTCAAGAAGGGAAGCGGTAGGCCCAGAGAAACGACAGAACGGAAAGACCGAACAAAGCTTTCATTGATAAACTAAAAAAATATCGAATGAAATAACGTTTGTTTTGCGTTAATTACCACGCCTACAGGGCGATAACTCGCCATTTCAAATATGACCGCCAAGCACATGTTTCCTCCAATGAGAGCAGCCCGTAGGGAAATGGTCTGTAGGCTTTGTGAATATGCTGCACACAGCAACAAAGGGGAAATTCACATTTTCTGCTTCACATCAAGTATTATTCTTACGGTTGTGTTGACTATAGGATTTTGGGCAACAGGTATCGATTCGAAGACGAATGTGTTTTCAAAAACATGACTCGATGTTCTGTTTATTATAAAAACTTTTTTTTTAATTCTTGTCCACCAGGTTAGTCCAGCATAAAATTAGTATAAAAGTTTTAAATTCCAACTCCTTTTATTACATCCTTCCGATTCTTCTCTTAAACTTTTAAAGAAACTGCTTTGCTGTTATTAGGCGAAGCGGTGGTTTTTGTGTAAATTTTAGATTACTGTTTTGTATCTTCCAGTGTTATATGTCTGTGTTTTAAGAAATTATTCGTCGAAAAATGTTTCCGCTGTTTAATCATAATTTTCATTTACTATATGTGTTGCAAGAATACACCATTTATGCTTTCCCCGAGGGATCGAACGCTGCACATCCACAGAGAAACTCGTACAGTGTCTCGTTGGCTGTAGGATTAGGTTTTTTAGAGCTTCAACCAGTAAGAAACTTTGCCGATAACCCGGAAAGTGCTGTCATTTGCTGTTAATGTGTCTGGAGAAATTATCTGTATATCAGATCCACATTATACGTTTACGAACTCCTGGTTCTTTTTCCACGAAACAATTTTTTGACAAAAAATATAATTTTTTTTCTTCGATTCTCACACATTTGCTTTTAAGATCTTCCATCAGCTTTTTCACTTATGACTGTCGCAAATATCTTTACAACTTAAGACATTATGCTTATTCACACAACCTATTACATAGGTGTCTTTATGATCATCTTACATCTTGCAAATAAGAATAGTTTTGATATCAATACAAAGTCTAAGACCGTGATATTGTATGATAGGGGTATTATGGACAAACGCAGAACCGTTTCCCAGAAAGCTCTGCATATACCCTTAAGACTTTTGAATTGATTATGGCAAATGTACTTTTGCAAATTCAACTCTTGCTTTTTACATCGTGGATGGAAGCTGTGTATGGATGTATGACAAAATTCCATATTAATGGATTTTAGGACTGCTCAGTATATCTAAAATTGCTAAAATTGATATAGACAAATTCCCTTCATTTCAAAGAAGGCATCTACCGTTAACTCAAAATGTAAATTAATCGGAGAGCACTTTAATCGTGCATTGGATAGACTATATAAATAATATTACATACCAGACGAAGTACCCGTTGCCAGTTAAATTAGTTTGAGAGTAGTGCACCTTACAACAGAGAGAACGATATCGCTGTAATCGTTCTTTAATAACGAAGCAAAAACTCGATTCGCATTCATACATTTTTCAGTCAGATGCGATATGGAAACCAAATAAAATATTTCGATGGAAAAAAATGCTAATTCTCTCTGGTTATATCAGCAGCAATGGCACGCAGTTTTTCATGATTTTCGTCTTTTTTATCAAATTGCCGTAAAAGCTCCAGTTCCAGTCAATATTTTAGCTATATTCAATTTTATTGGATTAAATGTGGCCAAAAAGTGATCATAATTGATCAGAAATTAATAAAGCGAACAAACAAACATTCATCTTTATAAGAATAGATTTTACAAAAATTACAAATTTTTGATTAACAAACTCTACGATTTAAACGTGAGGAGTAGCAACACTTTTCGAAATAAAGCATTTTTATCTCCAACGTTGCGAGACTGTTGCCACTCGGAAAAATGAGTGCGAAATGTTTTTAATTAATATTTCCACTGACTAAAGCCGTACGAAGATGGGAATAGGGAAAAGGGCTTCCCGCGAATTTGTGGAATCTGTAATGACGTATTTCATGCTTGCCAATGCTATTTTTATTTGATCGTAAAACTTAGAAAATTTTTATTTGATCGTAAAACTTAGAAAATTTTTATTAACCAATTCTACGATTTGAAAGCAAGCAGTGGTAATAACTTCGGAATAAAGCAGATTTTCATTTCCAACTTGCGAAAGTGCTGCCACTGGAAAAATTAAGAACGAAAATTATCGTTTTTCCGAGTTTTTAGTTAATATCTCTGTGTTTAGCTACTTTTCTTTGGAATAAAGTGGCGTACATTTTGGAGTCGGAGCCTTTTTCTGATTGGCTTTCAGTAGAGCGAGTATAACTTTTCGCTTTTTCAGTCATGCCACTGGGTATGATTTTCTTATTTTCAAAGTGTTTGGGAGAATGTTCCACATTTCCAGGCCTCTTGGGGCAATCAAGACTACACACTGCGTGCGAACCGTTACAAAGGACACACTGGGCTGCATGTTCTTTTTTATTTTTATATGGGCATTCGAAAGATTTATGCGATTCAGTACAGCGTACACATCGCGGTTCGTTGTGACTTGCCTTCTGGGTATGCGCGTACCTTTGGCAATTAAAACATTGCGTTGGTCCGGGCCTACCTTTGTAAGATTTTATAGTAACCTTCATATCACATAAGTATTTAACTTGCCATATTTTCTTTCCCTCGTCATTACGGGGGGTTTCAACATAAAAAACCGGCAGCTGTCTAGCAATACCGTCTCTCATTCTAGTCATGGGTTTGACTTTAATTATCGGTATTTTTTGAGCTTCTAATTCTTCTTTAATTTCGTCAGCCTGGTAATCCGTGGTGAGTCCTCTTATGACCAATCTGTTACATTTATCTGAGTTTAACAGAAAGGTGTGATACGGAATTTCCTACTTTTCTAATTTACCCTGCACCTTTTTATAATCATCGGCGGAGCTTACTTTAAGAACCATATTTTCGCCTTCTTTTTTACATTCAAATTTTTCAATTTTTAAGTTATCTTTTAATTCTTTCCTAAAATCCTTCCAGTTAATGGTCTTAGTGATAACTAGCGGGGGAATTTTCCCAGCATACTGTCTGGGTTGAATGAAGGGATTTGGGTTAGGGTAACCTTATCTTCTTCCAGGATATTGTCCTCCTCCATTCTGATGGCATCTAAATTTACCTCTTGTAAGGAATTGAATTGATTTGCAGATTTTAGCGGGGGATACGTTTCCTCGTTTGAACTGCTACGTTTCCTACCGCGTTTTGAAACGTGTGCATCCTGCCAACCGTTGTCTAATTTTTGTGAATTTTGCCTATTGTTAGTATTAGAAAATGCCTGATTTAGAACTTCTACACCATCTTTGCGATATATCATATAATGTTTCGCTTCCAATTCGGCTCGCATAGAGCAAAGACATTTTTCCTATTCCTCGGTAATACTTGTCGATTCCTTTAGTTCTTGAAGTTTATCAACATCTTCTTTTAGTGCATAAAACTGCGCGAATAATGCATAAAGCGATCCGGGTTCTCCTTCCTCCATGCCGAACAGCAAGTCACCGAACCCACTAAGTAATATGGTAAAACATTCGCGTCAAAACAAAAGTCTCTTACTGATAGTCAAGACGAGCAGTATCCAAGGGTTACAAGTCTACGTACGTCTTCTCCGGGAATGATAACGTTATAAAAACTATATATAATAGAATTTTATAGAAGTTCAGGTGGTTATTAAATTTATTTTTATTTGAATATTGTATTAGGACAGACCAGCAAAACATCATCCTATCCAAAACGAAATCTTACAAAACTCCGGTAATTATATAGAATCTAATAAGCATGGGAATCATAAATTATGCAATATAAACAAATAATATTTCATTAAAATATTCATGTCAAAGAAAGCGACTTCAAACAAACAACTGTTAAAGAAAACGACAAATATTAACCACTGAATACACAACACGTAACAATCACCGAATTACATATTTCAAATATGAGAAGTTTAAAGGAATGGTGGGATGTGTATTAATTATTCGTTGTTTTAAGATTCAATCAAAGTCAGTTATAAACATTCGCTTCGTGGTGCAACAATTCAAAAAATTCTCAAAACTAAATGGTATTTTTTTGTAAGAGCTCATAACGGAAAATAAATCGGATTCCTTAAACCTAAGCTCAAAAATTAAACATACTATTAAGAATATGAAACATTAAACAATTGAAAAACGTAAGTTAATTTAACCATATTTGTGCGAGGCAGAGTGGACGAAAGTAAGTAGAAAATCATCAGAAAATTGTTACTTTTTGGGTGCGAAATTTCGAAGACGACCGGACAGATCCATGTCACTTCAAAACGGAAAACTTCTCTAGTTCATTCTCAGATAAACATATGAATAAATTCTCTCGATTTGTAAATACTTTAGCTTCTTTATTTTTTAAATTTCTGCATTATATTAGTGTCGCATATTTAGAGCAAGATGTAAGTTAGTATTTTGACGGATTTCAACCCGTTGTTCGCCCCCGCTGGCAAAGCAAATTAGAAATGAGACCTTGTACATGTTACTTTCTATACAAGTATTCACTCTATTGACATTTTAAATTGGAAATGCTATTATAACTGCAAACTGCTATGGCACGATTTATGCGAATATAGCCTCTTAGGACCTACAATAAATACTTTTTACGTTCACGTACTATTAGGAGACTGTTTACTTTTAGTACAGGCCCATCCGTACAGACCGCCTTTTAATACTTTACATCTGATAGGTCTAGGGAACAAGTATTATATGAAGTAAAGAGAACACCAAATTAAATCTTAATTTCTAAGATAAGAATAGCCGGAGTCCTGTGGAAGGACGTCAGGAAGATAAGGAAAAATATATAAATAAACTAATTAATAAAACAAGTAATAAAAGTAAATAAAGTCAGAAAAAACTTAAAGCTTTTAGATTTTACATTGCGCCCAAAGGGGCGCTTCATAACGTTTTGCGTGTAACATTTATTTATTAAATACCATGCTCTTTGCATTTAAACCATAAAATTAAATTCAGCAGCAGTTACGCAAAATAATTTTAAAATGAGCATATCTTTAGAATTTCGTATACACAGTCTCGCGCGCTGGAGATACACATGTTCTTACAGTATTCCCATTGCTGGCTTTGAAATCATTGAGGTTTTTAATCAAAAATTCGTTAGAGTTTGACAAAATATGAAATCCATAAAAAACCAAATTTCAAATTAGGGTTTCCAAATGGTGGAGGAGAGACATACATAGATTTATGCAGATTCTGCATAATTTACGTTCTTTAAATACAACACAGGGCGATAATATTTGGTGGCAAGAATTTGAAATGTGAACCGAACATTTAAAGTTTTCGACGCAAAATGGCAAAATCCAAATTAATAGCCCTTCTGGGCTAGTGCTCTTGGGCTAATAATTAAAACTATCGAATAATTAAACTTAAACTAAATAAAATTTAAAGATATGAATAAAAATTTAATAAATTATTAAATTCTAATAAGTAATTAAATAAAATATCCGATCTTGTCTTCTTTGGGACAGCAACGAAACTTACAATTTCATTCAAAAGCTAAGAAATGGGTTAGTCATAAATGTACATAATAACCCACTATTTCAAGGCATGAGAAAAACAAAAACTATTGTTTTGTCAACACACCAATGGTAAAAAGCGTCAGTACTGAGAGCAGATAGAGTACCACAAAGAATATGAAAGTAAGGAAAGAAATTTTAATGGAAAGTGTACCTTCGAAGACTAAGAGAACCAATGCTTCTTGACCGCAATGCCACGCCAGTCTAATTCTTGCCGCTAATTGGTAATAGGACGGTTTATGTCCTTTATTCCTGGTATCAATCGAAAATAAAAAGAAGGATAATACAATCAGCTGTAGTAAAAGGAAAGTGCCAAAGGAGCTAAGCTTATTATGAAGTTTTTAGTGTATGTATGTATATGGGCCAATTCAGCTGTAAATGATATGTAGAAGTATATGTAAATATAATATAAGTAAAGTCTATAATATAGAAGCATATGTAGTGAGGATATGTAAAGTATATGATATGTAAGGAATATATATAAATATATCTAAAGTATATGTAAAAATGAATTGGAATACTGAACTTTCATATGAGGATTTCATACTGCACTTACTTCAATCAGTGGTTACAAATGAAAATAAAATTATTCTTAGTTTGTTATTAAAATAGGAAGAAATTACTTGAAGCTACCTTAAATTGATCAAAACAATAAAATCAACCATACATCTCTGAATGAATAGAACAGAGAGGCTAGTGTATGCCTTTAATAAATTCCTCACTTCCTACCGATGAAATTAGGTATGAAAACAATCATTTAAAACGGCTTGCTGAGCTTAGGCTGCAACTCGAAAAGAATAGAAATTTTCCCATACGTTACATGGCTACGAAACAGCTTCCATTCGAAAGTGCTGCGCAAAGACATGACTTTCACTAGGCAGAAAGCATAGGCCGGTTTTGCAATTATCAAATAAACCATGTCAAGCCATTGAATAACCGGATTGTTAGTCCAGATTAGCGGAATTTAAGCTTATCATTAATTATATATATTTTATTATGAACGTTTTACTTTTTACTAGTATTTTGAAAATAATGATCTTTTATAAATAATTCTAGATATGGTGGAATTGCTTGAGAGAATGAATAGTACACAATGCGAAAAAAGGGCAAACAGTTCCCATATTAAATGCTAGTATTTTCAAGCTCCGAAGGGCGCCACTTGATCTGAGCTGCTAAATGTGCTCTTCGGGCAATACGCAAGGAATAGTGGGGTATATTATTTTCATATAAAAGGATCGCACCAAACAATGCAGTACTCCTACGAACGATTGCGAAAGAATGTGTGGTAAACTATGCTTTTCTTCTACTTAATAGACCAAACGAAAACATACTGGTAGCTAACGCATAGCGTACAAACCTTCCAAAAATTAAAGGTTTTTTTAACATTTGTAGTACAAACGCTTGACAAAAAACTAATTATAATCAGTATTGTCAGAATATAATTTAATAAAATTGTAAATTATTATTAAATGTATTAAATTGTATTGTCTGCAGAAAAAATTAAAATAAGTTTTGATTTAGATAGTACACAAAAACCACAGAAAATGAGATATTTTTGTGGGGGGGGGGGAACCTACAAATTCTTTTGTCTAAGCCAGGAGTAGGCAACCTTTTGAGACGGAAGAATCAAAAATTACAATTTACAAAATTTCAAAGTTTTTAAAGAGCCACAAAATTTTTTATTGCCAACAATAAATAGTACTCGCATAAATGAAGTTTTTTGATTAAAAAAAAACTAATCAATTTATTCATAAGAAAAAAATATCTATTTATTCATATATAAATGGTGTTTTTCACAACAAATTAGATAATATATATAGGGCATTATTAGATTATTATTATATAGGGCATTATTATTTAAGTAAAAAACTAAAACAATTAAACATTTACTTACAACACTAACTTGCACTTTAATAACAAAAAATTGAGCAAACAAATTCAATAGGAGCGATGGCTTTGCATGGTTATTTAAGCAGAAAATTTAAACTTTACTAAATTGTGTAACTTAAAAATAAATAAAATAAAATAAAATACATTTTAGCAAACAAATTCAATGGGAGCGTTGGCTTTGCAAGGTTTTAGAAAGTTTGGATGAATTTGGCTCATAACCTGTTGTTTTAAGTTTCTAACACGTCTCTAAATTTTTATTTGTTAGTTGGCTTCTTACTGTACTTTTAATTATATTCATGCAAGAGAATGCTTGCTCGCAGGAATATGTCGATTCGAAGATAGTCAGCACTCCAAATGCCAACTTCTTCACTCACTGTCGCAATCTGGAAGACTATTCCATGCGTCCAATATACTAAGTGCCTCAACTATTTCTGGACCTCCAACTCTTCCAACTTGCTTTTCATCTCTGTAAATTTTCCACTCCACAAAGTTTTACTTTTTAATCGATCAATTGCATTTCTAAAGATCCAGTATCAATTCCAAATGGCTCAATGTGGATTCCGTTACTATTTTTGTTGAGAGAATTTACTATGAATGCTAGAATGATTTTGCTGGTTTTGAATTGCTCAAATCTGTCAGGAAATTCATCTTTAATTTTTTTTTATAACTGTGCTGAAGTAATTCGTGTCAACAGTTGCACTGGTTTTTATCGCTACGTTGATTTAGAAATTGAAAATGAAGTAATTTACTGCTCTGAATACCTTCTACAAAAAGAATTAATTTTGCTTCAAAACAAACCAATTCTTCTACCCAAACATAGGCTGGGTTTCCCTTTCCTTGCAGTTTTAGATTCAGCTCATTTAATTTCGCTCTGACAACCACCATAAAGTAAAATTTTTGCAATCATTTGTCGTTCTCTAATTCAGGCTGATTAATGCCTTTTTCATTTAGGAATGTATTTATTTAATTCAAGCACAAAGAAAAACGTTTCAACACTTTTCCTTTGGAAAGCCATCGTACTCGATTATGAAGAAGGAGGTCGGAATACTGAGTCTCCATTTCGTTTCAGAATTCTTTAAAGTGACGATGGTAGAGTGCTTTTACAATCTTGATTACTAAATTCATGACTTCAACTATTTCAGCCAGAACTGTTTGAGCACAAAGCGCTTCTTGGTGTATTATGCTGTGAAACGTAAGAATTTTGTGGTTTATTTTGCTCTAAATTATACTTTTTGCCTCTTTAATTCTCCTTGTCATACTTCTGGCTCCATCATTTTCTATTGAAGCGATTTATTTAAATCGATCTTATTGTCTTCAAGGCATTTTTGCACGGCATTCGCTATGTCTTCCCCTCTATTTTCTCCCGAGAGCGGTAGCCATCCTATAAGTTCTTCTTTTGGGTCTTGGGAAGACATATACCTAAAAAAAGGGCATTTTGTGCCATGTCTTTTATGTCGCAAGACTCATCTATAGCAAATGATAAGGCAGAATAATGTTGAATATCTTCCACCTGCAAAATATGTTAATTTGAAGACCTTTTAGCTACTCTATCCTATTCTGTTTTAGCGGATAGTGGCACATCTTTCATTTTTTTAAAGATTTCTGGTTTGTTTTTGAAATCACGAAGCAGTTCTTCAGATTCACGTATGAAGCAATCTTTGACATACTCACCATCTGTGAATGGTTTGCCTTTTTCTGCAATTTCTAATGATACCGCGAAACTTGCCAGATTAACATTACTTGTGGATTGCGTCCAGTTACTTAACATGGAACTTGATTGCTGTTTTTGTTTTTGGAGCTCGTCGAGAGCTTTTTTTCCGTTCTTCGTGGGCTGGATATTTACTAGCAAACTGAGTATGTTTTTTAGCGAAGTGTTTTTCTAAATTTGATTTCTTATTGTATGCGAGTTTTTTGTGGCAAATGAGACAAGTCGGAAAACCATCTGAGTTGCATATGAAAGCGGACGACTGCGTCCAATCCCGATTGAATTCTCGATGCTCTTCTTCAGTTCTTCCTTTTTTTTTTTTTTTTTTTTTTTTTTTTTTTTTTTGATAAAATTAATAATAGTTGCGTATGGAACTAAAGAGCCGCAGCTTCACATCCAAAGAGCCGCAGGTTCCCGACCGCTGGTCGAAGCCCAAACATAATAGGTACAACCGAGGATTGGGTGCCTTGATGTAACATTACATGAGATTTGGCAGCCAAGTTATTAATTATATTTAATGTTAATGACAAAAAGGAACAATTAGCATCATGATTAAAAGGAACATTTAGACATAGCAGTTTTGTAATAGACATCGATTAGCAGAAGACTGATACTTAAAACAATATGGTCCAATATTGTATGCTTTATGAAAAATTATAATGGCATTTTTGTCTACCAGTTTTTTCCTATACAAATGAGCTTTAAAAGAATTTAAATCCATAATTTGTTTGCATCTTTCTGTTAAACTCTTCTTTTTAAATAAACTGCTTTATCAATTTCAGGTAGAGCGGTGTATTTAAGTCATATTAATGTAACTGTTTTCTAGCCTTTAGTGTCATAGCCATGTTTATTAGCATGTCATTCGCCACAAACGTTCCAACAATATATTAGAAGTAAGAAGACTGAGGATTTTCACGGTGCCTCAGGCGCAAATGTTTCGATCGCTGTGCTACGGACCCCGTACGAACGTGAAGGAAGAAAATAACGCAACAACTGGTGTCAGAAGAATAAGAAATCGCAACAATATAGAATAAATTCTCGTTTAATCAATGAACTTACCAACCGTTAATTTAATCAGATTTAATTAGATAACACTTGTTTATGCAGAGGACAGACGAGTAACTTACATCATACCTAACAGAGTATATTTAGCAATATTCCTAATTTTTAATAAGTTACATTTCAAGCATAATTTAATTTTTTTAACCTGGATCAGCAATGAAATTGAGAACAGATTTCAAAACAAAAAAAGAACATTTTTTCGTTATATTGTTAAAGAAATTCGACAGCTCTCAACGGACAGCGGGAGATTAATACGGTTTGAATATTTTTGAGATTTCAAAATTCGTTTAATGAATCATATAACAACATTCAAATATTGCACGTTAGATACAATTAAATTACGCAAAAAGTTCAGATCGTTTAACTTTTCGTCATTATCAGCTATAAGTGCTATTATCAAACTCATTTCTTAATTTTCGCATTTCCATTAGAAATTTGACTTCATTCTTATAATTTGTAATAAAAATTTTTTTATTTTTTTTCTTCCAAAAAAAAATGATAATCTTCAAATGGAGGGCACTGGCGAGTGGTGGAAAAACTCAATCCATTTGCAAAAAAAAAATGTTATCAGTTTTGTTGAGATGCGTATTTTTATTTAATTTTTAATGCTATTTGGAATATATGCAAACCAAAAACACGCATGTATACATGAACAAGATAAAAAATAGGGCAGAGACATTCCCTGTAAATAATTAAGGGAAAGAATGCTAGTCTTTACATTAAGAAGAAGTTAAATCCAATTTTTTTGCAAGCTTCCCAAAACCAGCTCTCGATGAACTATTAATTTACTTTACTGAACGCATGTTCAGTAAAGTAAATCGTACTTGAATTGGTTCCTGAGCGGATCGTCTGTTTTGATTATTTACGAGAGTCCTGGAAGATACTATTCCCACCCTCCTAATAAAAAATCCAGTGAAACTCTTAGTTTAGTTGAGCAAACTTCAATAAACTTCTCAAACGTAGTAGCTTTATGGGGCAAATAAAGTGTGGAATGTTCATTTTCATGCCAAAGTTCCTCACAAAGAGATTCAATAATGTTTAGCATGAAATAATGATAAATTACCTTTTTGTAATCCGAAACCTGAAGTTGGTTATTCTGAAATTTTGAGCAAAGTCTTAAAAATCTTTAAAAGACGATTTACGGTTATTTCCTAATAAATGTTTCACATCAGATTTTTCACACTAATTTAATTTTGTAAAGATTATTTTGATGTTCGATACCGCTTCCAAAACCCTGTAATGTTTTGCAATCAACCAATCAGATATTCCTGTTTCAGGTTAAATCCCTTCACTTTCCAGTTGCCAGAATTTTATCATTATATTTCAAAAAAAAAAAACAAATTTTCTTCAATAATTACTTTCACGGTAAGGAAATCAAAAACACGGTATCTTCTTTACTTAACAAAACACCATTAAAATAATATTTCAATTGCAACGACTTCCTTATCGACATGTTTAACGTTTTCTTTAACAAATGAACAAGAGTAATATAATAATAATAAATATAAATAGGTCCGTATAAGAATTGCAAATTTATTATTTTGTTATCCTTAGATAGATTGCAATTATTTCAAAATTATTTTCAAATTGTTAATTTTGTTTGAAAAATCTGAATGTGGAGACGAGATACTGGGAGACGAAATGTTTCCCCTTTCTAGCCTCTCGACTTCCCTAAAGAGATCAAAGTCATTATTATTTCTCAGTTCAAATATTATTATTAACTTTATTAATGTTATTAACTTCATTATTTCGCTATTAATTTTATTAATATGTTTTTTACTTTATTATTACGTTATTAACTTTGTTATTACATTATTAATTTTATTTTTATTTGATTAGCTATCACTTTATTAACGTAGATAACTTTATTAACGTAAATAACTTTATTAGCGTTATTAACTTTACCGCCAAAGGAGTATATTGAAAGCAGTTCTTTAACTCTAATTTCACCGAAACATCGCTACCAAAAAAACAGCTTATCGAACCATTATCGTATCGTACTTTCTGTAAGCATTCATTTTTACGAATGGATACCGAAGCTATCTGAAGATACATTTCTTTAACGGAGCCATTAATCGAACCCGAACTGTCCTTTTATGGAATCGAAACCAAATCGCTTTTAAATGTTTATGATGACAGAAGAGACAATTTGATTTCCGATTACACTCATCAATTCTGTGTCTTTGAAGCAAACAAACACAACACTTCCCTTCATTCTTTAATAAATATATTTTAGAATTAACACTAATACTCACACATGTCTCCGAATCGTGGTATTGTTTACAAAATATGTATTTCGAATTGACACAGTTAAAAATTCTTGAGCGGTATGTTTTATTTTTTGTTTTGTTGATTTCTAAAAGTTTCTAAGTTTCTTTTTTTTTTTTTTTTTTTTTTTTTTTTCAGGGTTCGCGATTTTCGCAATATGTTCTAACGTTATTTGTTTCTGATTGGTCAGACATAGCTTGCTCTCTGCAAAGTGTTTCTGCCTTCTAAAAATCTAATCTAGCAAGTTTTTTAGAACCTAGTTTTTCAATTTTTTTAATATACTAAATTCTAATGTAAGATTTCTAAAGCTCATTTAGAATTTTCTATTTCTAATGTTGAACCAGGAATAGTTTTGGCAGTAGATCCTCCAAGGAAATTTAGTAAACAAATAAAAATTTTTTCTTTACTAAAATTCGGATTCATAGGAATTTAAAATTGCCCAAAGAATTCCAATCCATGGAAGAATCGCCAAAAAAATTATATACCGTTAATTTGGACAATTTGATCGAACGCAATTCATCGTTTTGAAAACAGATCTGGTAGACTTTAAGGCAGTACTGTTGGTAGCTTCATTCACAATCCGGAAACATGTTATTCGAAATTTGATTCCTCTATATTTCACTCAGTTTAGATTTGCTTTCTATTAAATTATTTAAATTATCTAAGTACTCTTCACTATTATTTATTTTACTTTCAATATATTTTTCATCAGTTAAGTGCAATATTTCGCTATGAATGAATTTCATGTTATTGATTTTCTTTCAGTTAACTATAATAAAAAAATTTTCAAAGCTTTTGAATAATTTTTATCGATATTATCGTCAACAATTTTCATATGTTTAGTTATTATATCCTTTTGAACACATCTCCTGTTTGATTAAAATACAATAAATTATTATTATTATAATTAAATTCTTTCTGTTCTAGTTAACTACCCTAATTTTAATTCATCTTTGCCTCCACCCTTTAAATTAATTATATTTTAGTTCTGGTTTCATCAACAGATGGCGCGAGTACCTTGAATTCTGTCCTGGATTTCTTATCTTATCTAATCACTATATTTTACCTCGTTTATTTGCGTTTTTGCAGCTGAGGATGATGCTTCGGTAAAACCATTGAAATTAGTCCTGTGAAAATTGAAAATATAACGCTCATTTTTGTTATTTGACTTCTAAATTAATACATCTCTACTTTTTCAATTTCTGAATATCCACCTTGAACAATAAAAGCCAAACCTAAACTTTCTTTCACGTATCCAAAGTAAAGAGGACCGAAGGAATTTTAATTAATCCGATAAGAAGAGATAATAGTATCGGTTCGAAATTCATTGAGTTCGATTTTTTTACACTTATTAAGAGTTCAAAACAAATATGTATTTCGAATTGACACAGTTAAAAATTCATAACAAATATGTATTTCGAATTGACACATTTAAAAATTCTTGAAAGGTATGTTTTATTTTTCGTTTTGTTGATTTCTAAGAGTTTCTAAGTTTTTTTTTTTTTTTTTTTTTTTAGGGTTCGCGATTTTCACAATATGTTCTAACGTTATTTGTTTCTGATTTGTCAGACATAGCTTGCTACACATAACACATCAAATCGAAACTGAACGGCCGATGCACCCTTGCCCCAAGTTTATCAAAACATAAAATTTAAAATAAAATATACTAAATGTTTATACAGAACTTATTTGTGATTCTATTTAACACTTTCGCAGAGAAATCGCTCAAACGCCTGACCATTCAAATATCGGCAGGTTCCAGGAACGCCTGAATTATTTTCTACTGAGCACTTCCCTTCCCCCAATTACGTTACAGCATGACTCATTGCTTTTCGGTGTTCTTAAATAGCATGCCAATGCTTCTTTGGAAGCCGCTAAAAGTAGTTCTACTATATGAACGCACCTTCCTTCTCCTTTGTTTAGCGTCAATGTTTAGCATTGACGCCCGAAGTTGCAAAAACGATACACTGTGGAGAAAACGCATGAAGATCCCGAAAGAGAAGTTTTCGCTTTACTTAAGTAGGTTATTGGTAGTACTGTAGCATTATCCTCGGCGTGGGGGTGGCAATAAGAAATCCATTCCAACAAAATACATACACACGGGCCATTTTAGATGTTTAAGTGAAACAGATTTTGGCGTCTACCAATAGCAAAGAGTTAAACTTTAATTAAACTGAATCAAATAGCAATCAAAGAAACGAATAAAATTTAATAGGAACTTAATTTCTTCAATGAAACTCCTCTACCAAATCAAATCAAAAAGAGGAGTTTGTAGTGAATCTCCCGACTCAAAAACAAATAGAAAACAGAGGGGTGTATGTGGAAAATGGTACGTCACGTTTCCTCTGGTTGCTAGCTCCATCTATTTATAATCAAAATAATTTCCACACATCCTGCACGATAGCCTGCGCGCATAACGTGTTAGTAACTAACATGAACTAAATTATAGGGTATAAAATTACGAAACCTGAAAATCCATTTGTAGAACAAGCCCTTTAAAAATTACATGGTGGGATCAATATCTCTTGAAAATAAAGTAAGAAAACTGAAAGTATATTTAAATGAAATTGCATGTATAAAAAAGAAATAAGTATACACATTACAATAAGACATAGAAAATGGGACAGTTTTATGAAAAGATACAGTAATTGGAATACTTTACCAAAAGAAAAACAATCAATACTTTTCGTCAATTAATAAACCCAGATCTCGCGGGAATAACGGAAGAATGGGAGCCTTGATGTGAACTGAAAACATTACGTAATCTTCTAGAATTAAGAAATAAATTACCTTTAATTCTGTTATCATTTTGCATCGTAACACGAAATGGACATCATAGATCATCACGGCAGTGCTTCTCAAAAACATGAATCAAAAAGTACAGAACAATTTAACACATAAATAGTTATCCATATGATGTGGAACGAATAAATTAAATCGGGCACTGAAACATTAATAAAAATAAACAAACATCAGCATAATAACACATGATGAACATCATTAAACATCAAATACGTGCTTCTCATCAATGAATCGAAAAAGTACAGAACAATTTATCATATCAAAATTAAGCATCTGTACCATGTAGGACTATTAAATTAAGTCAGGCCCTTAAAGTTACATAATAAATATTAAAACTGAATACAATTCGCTTGCACAATAGGAAATCTTACATCTGGTTCGAATCTCTATCTAAAGAATTATATAATATTACAATAATTACCATTTATCAAAATAACCATTTAGCTCTGATAACTCTCGAATATGTCTCTGAGAACGTTTAGCAATCTTTTAATGAATGAGAGGAGAACTACAGGGGTTGCACACAGAAACAACTGGGAAATTCATATTTTATGCTTTACTACAAGTACTATTATACTTACGTTTGTTTTGATTATAGGATTTTGGGCTACAGGTATGGATTCGAAGATGTGTTTTAAAAAACATGACCTAGTCTTTTGTTTATCATAAAAAACATGATTTTTCTAATCTTGTCCACCAGGTTATTTCAGCATGAAACTAATATAAAAGTTTTAAATAATAACGTTTACTGTAGAGTCCTTTCTATAGTCATCATATACTTTTAAAGGAACTGCTTTGCTATTATTAGGCGAAGCGGTGGCATGTGTGTAAATTTTACATTACTGTTTTGTGTTATCCAGTGTTGTATGTCTGTGTTTAAAGAAATTATTCGTCACAAAATGTTTCCGCAGTTGAATCATAACTTTTAAATACTAAAATACGTGTGGCAAGAATACAACATTTATCCTTTTTCCCAGGACACGGACGTAGATATTCGGAACGCTGTATGTTCATACGGAACTCGGTACAGAGTCTCGTTGTTTAATCAGGATGTTGTGAAAACTTATCCAATCGCTATAGCTTTTAATAATGGGAGGGTGTTCTTTCTTAACACCAATAGTAGCGGTAACTGGTACATGATCGGAGGCAAGCTCAGATTTGACTTCAAGAGCGATGGGAATAGAAGTATTAGAGACAGTAATGTCCAAGATATCTGATTGACATGGATTAGCTGGTCTATAAGTAGATTCAATAGGGACATGCAGCGCAACTGGGTGGTTACATACGAAGTTATGTACGAGGTTTGGAACTTTAATAGTGGCAACACAGCTGAAAAAACGCTACGCAACAAAACCAAAGAATATCGTGTATACCACACGTAAACTACATACCTACCTTACCTCTCAGCAAAAAGACTCGTCCTGCCTACATCACGCACATGCGGAGTGACGCGAAGAACGAATCCTTGTATTAGCTCGCGGTCTAAAATAAGTGTTGTCAGGATGTTTTCAAAACAAGAACAACGATGTTGGATAAAAATTGAATGTGCCAGAGGTCGTACAGCAAGACAGTGTCATCAAGGGCTTCAAGAGGCTCTCAGGGAATCTGCATTCCTTTACAGAACCGTAGCAAGGTGGGTGAAAGCATTCAATGAAAGACGCCAAAACGTGGCAGACATGCTGCGGCCAGGTCATCCGAGTGTCAGCGATGCAGACGTGCAAGCTGTTGCCGCACTAATGGACAGTGATCGCCGCCAAACGATTCGTCAGCTGGCCGGACAAACAGGATTAGCGCATACGACTGTGCTGCACATTCTGAAGGAACGCCTGTCCATGAGAAAAATTGCTTCACGATGGGTCCCACATCAACTGACGGAAATGCAGAAATGGCTACGATACGATGCTGCCCGATCCCACCTGGAGCGCTTTGAGCATAAAGGAGATGCTTTTTTACGGCCGTATCATTACGCTGGATGAGACTGGGCCCCGATCGTTCCAGCTAGAAATGAAACGCCAATCAAAGGAATGGCGTCATCACGGGTCACCACGACGTTCGAAATTTCGTCAGAACCCCAGCAATGTGAAAGTTATGGTGATTCTCGTGTACGACTGTGATGGTGTCATCCTAACGCATACCGTTCCCCCACAGCAAACCGTCGCTGCGCAGTATTACTGCTCATTTTTGGAGCACAATCTCCGACCAGCTTTGAGAAAAAAACGGCGACACTTTCTGCAAAACGCTCCTCTCATTTTGCCTGACAATACTCGGCCGCATGCAGCGCAAGCTGTGACTGATTTGTTCAAGCGATGGGGCTGGGAAGTGCTTTACCATCCACCATACTCCCCAGATCTAAGCCCTTGTGACTATGACTTAATTCCTAAAATGAAGGAGCCACTTCGTGGCACTCGCTTCCAAACTGTTCCTGAGATTCTTGCGGCAGTAGACCGGTCCATTCAAACTATCAACAAAACAGGCGCTGCTACAGGTATTCTGCGACTTCCACATCGTTGGAAACGGGTTGTACACAATGCTGGCGACTATATTGAAGGACTGTAAAACATGGTGACATGAATCACTTTTGTATTCCTTGTAAATAAATAGTTGCCACTATTAAAGTTCCAACCCTCGTAGAATACGTCCATTGGCATTTGTTCGGCGGCATTCCCAGTTTTTGTTTGGCGGTAATATCTCCAGCAATGATTACTTGTTGATCTTCTGCGAGTACGTTTTTAAGCATGTTATCAGAGAGTCTATGTTTAAGTGGATTGTAAATAGCAGTAAAATGTATGACTTCTTATTTGGAAGCACAACAGCAACTGTCACATTTTCATATCCGTCAGTACAAACTGAGGAGACGACGCAAGATTGAACAGAGTTTTTATAAGGATTTCAGCTCCAACACGACGTTGCGTGGTTCTATCACCTTTGTATATACCGTAAATTGTCATATAAAGTCTATCGGCAGGAAGAAGAAATGTTTCCGAAATCATGCCGATGTCGATGTTATATTCGTCTAAAACGCTCGTGTATTCATCAATTTTGTTCAGTATGCCAGCGGCATTCCAAAAGCACAATTTGACAGGATGTTTGAAATTATTGCACTTGCGCATTTGATTTGAAGATATCTCATTCTGTGAGAGTTTCTTGTTTTCTCATATTTTGTGCTAAAAGTTGTATTCCTGAATTTTTGAGGAAATTAACTAAGGTATTAAGATCTTCAAAGATCTTTTTAGCTGAACTTACAATTTCATTCAAAAACTAAGAAATGACTTAGCTATGAACGTACATAATAACCCACTATTTCAAGGGATGAGGAAAACAAAAAGTATTCTTTTGTCAACACACCAAAGGTAAAAAGCGTCACTGCTGAGAGCAGATAGAATACCACAAAGAATATGAAAGTAAGGAAAGAAATTTTAAAGAAAAAGTGTACGTTCGAGGACCAAGAGAACCAACGCTTCTTGACCCCAATGCCATGCCAGTCTAATTCTTGCTGCTAATTGGTAATAGGATGGTTTAGGTCCTTTATTCCTAGTATCAATCGAAAATAAAAAGAAGGATAATACAATCAGCAGTAGTAAAATGACAGTGCCAAAGAAGCTAAGCTTATCCTGAAGTTTTTAGTGTATGTATGTATATGGAAAAATCAAGCTATAAATAATATGTAAAAGTATATGTAAATATAATATAAGTAAAGTCTCTAATATAGAAGGATATGTAAAGTATATGATATGTAAGGAATATATATAAAGATATCTAAAATATATGTAAAAATCAATTGGAATACTGAACTTTCATATGAGGATTTTATACTGTACTGACTTCAATCAGTGGTTGCAAATCAAAATGAAATTATTCTTAGTTTGTTATTAAAATAAGAAGTAATTACTTAGAGCTACCTTAAACTGATCCAAATAATAGTATGAATCATATGTCTGTGAATGAATACAATTGGGAGGCCATTGTATGGCTTTATTAAGTTCCACACTTTGTACCAATGAAATCAGGTATGAAAAGTAACATTTAAAACGGCTTGGCTGAGCTTGGGATTCTACTCGAAAAGAATGGAAATTTCCCCATACATTACATGGCTACGAAACAGTTTCCATTTGAAAGTGCTGCGCAAAGACATGACTTTCACTAGGAGAAATCATAGGCCGGCTTTGCAATTATCAAATAAACCATGTCAAGCCATGGAATAACCAGATTGTTAGTGCAGATTTGCGGAATTTAAGCTTATCATTATTTATTATTTCAGCTTTACATCAACTATTGTGCTTTCGGTTGTGCTGTCTATAGGATTTTGCGTAATGTGCATCGATTCGAAGACGGAATGTATGTTAAAACAAAATGATCCAATAAACTACTTATTATGAAAACAATTAGTACCTAATTCTTGTCCTCTAGGTTCTTTTTGCATAAAATGCATAAAACTCATATAAAAATTTCAATTACTTATTCCCAAACACAAGAGTTCTCTATGGACGTCTCTTTTTAAAGAAACAGCTTTTCTCTTTTTAGGCAAAGCGGTGGTTTCTCTGTATATTGCAAATCACTATTTAGTATCTTCTATTGTTATAGCTCCGTGTTTAAACATATTATCCACCGCAAAATGTTTTCGCAGTTTAATCGTAATTTTGGATTATTAGATGTGTGACAGCTTTTTTTTTCTTATGATTCTTGCAAGTATCCTTATCAGTTAAGTTACACAATTATTCTTTTCTTCACCGTTCGGACCTTTGAGGGAAGAATTTTCAAATTTTTAGTTCGATTCTCACACATTTGCTTTTAAGATCTTCCATTAGGTATTTTTTCTTACGGACTGTTGCTAATGTCCTTGGCATTCTGCTATTAATACAACCTACCACATCGGTGTCCTTATAAACATCTTTCATCTCGCAAATAACAACATTTTGGTATCAATTTACAGTATAAGACCGTCATATTGTTTGTTAGGTGTATTATCGACAAAAGCAGAACCGTTTCCCAGAACGCTCTGCAAAAGCCCTTGAAGCTTATGAATGGATTATGGCGAAAATACTTTTGCAAATTCAACTCCTGCTCTTTACATCGTGTATATATATATATACACACTTAGACGACAAAAAAAAAAAAAAAAAAAAAAAGACGCGAGAGAGGTCATGTATTTGTGCTCATAGAAGATGGTTGGTCTTATCGGCGAATAGCTCGACATTTGAGCAGGAGCGATGCTACTATTAGACGATGTTGGCAGGAATGGGTGAACCGCGACCGCACACAGCGTCAAGAAGGGAAGCGGTAGGCCCAGAGAAACGACAGAACGGGAAAACCGAACAATCGTCAGAGCGGCACTCACAGCCCCAGATACATCATTTTCATCGATCGTACGTGCAACTAGTGCTTCAGTGACCGCAAGGACCATTTATAGACTCCTCACAGAAAGGGGGCTGAGGTCACTGCGTCCCTTGCGCCAACTACCATTCATCTCTGTACAACGTCAAGCTTGTTTGCTGTGGTGTCGGGCTCATTTGCACTGGAATGTCACTGACTGGAGTAGAAGAGTCTTCAGTAATGAGTCCCGTTTTGAACTGAGCCCCTAAGACCAGCGAAGAAGAGTCTGGAGACGCCCCGGACAGCGGTGTGATACCAACCTGACGGTCTTCTGGCAGACAGGCCGATAACCAGGAGTGATGGTGGGTGCCATTTCATATCATGGTAGGCCCCCTTTGGTTGCCATCCGTCGCAAATTTACATCATAGCGGTACGTCGACGAAGTTCTAAGGCTCGTTGTGTTGCCCTTTATGTCACGCCACCCTGGGCTTACATTTCAGCAAGACAATGCCCGCCCCCACATTATAAATATTTCTACTGCTTGCCTTAGTGCTTGCCGAACATTACCTTGGCCAGCAAGGTAGGCGGATCTCTCTCCTATTGAGCACATTTGGAGCATTATGGGCCGCGCCTTCTAACCAGCTCGGGATGTTGACGATCTAACTCGCTAGTTGGGCAAAATTTGGCACGATATCCCTCAGGAGGACATCCGCAAACTCTGTCAATCGATGCCAAGCCGAATAACTGCTTGCATAAGGGACAGAGGTGGACAAACACGTTACTGACCATTTCCTAAGAGTGTATGTCAAAATTCTGTATTATTAATTACACAACTGCTTAGGATATTTAAAATTGCTACAATTCATATAGACAGATTCCCGAAATTTCTAAGAAGGCATCTACAGCTAACTCAAAATGCAAATGAATCGGAGAACACTTCAAACGTGCACAGGACAGATGATATAACCAATATTATATACTACCAATTAAATTAGTTTGAGATCTATGCAAATAAGAACAGAGAGTATGACAAAGATGTAATCCTTTCCTAAAAACGATCCAAAAAACGCGATATTCGTAGTCATACATTTTTCAGTCTGATGCGATATGGTATCTACATAATAAATTTCGACAGAAAAAGAAAGCGAATTATCTCTCATTATATCAGCAACAATTTTCGTCTTTCTGATCAAATTGCCGTAAAAGCTCAAGTTCGATGCAATATTTCTCCTATAATCAATTTTATTCGATTGATTGCGGCAAAAAATGTATCATAATTGATCAGAAATCAATAACGCGAACCAAACAAGCACAGAAACAGACATTCTTCTTTATAAGTATAGGTTTTGTAAACATTATAAAGTTTTGATTAACACACTCTACGATTTGATAGCGAATACTTTTGGAAATAAAGCATTTTTATCTCCAACGCGCGAGACTGTTGCTACTCGGAAAAATGAGTGCGAAAATAAGCACTTTCTGAGTTTTTAATTAATATTTCCACTGATTAAAGTCGTAGGAAGATGGGAATAGTGGAAATGGCTTCCCACGAATTTGGGGAATCGGGGATTTAATGTTTGGCAAAGATATTTTTATTTCATCGTAAATCTTAGAACCTTTCTATTAACAAACTCTACAATTGGATAGAGAGCATCGGCAACCACTTTCGAAATAAAGCAGATTTTCCTTTCCAGCTTTCGAAAATGCTGCTAGGGAAAACTCGAGGCGAAAATTATCGTTTTTCCGAGTTTTTAATTAATATATCTGACTTTAGCTAGATTTTTTTTAGAAAAAAGAGGTCGTCGACATATTCCAGGACACAGAAAAGGATTATAGAAAAGGATTGTGCAGAAAAGGATTGATCTGTGTATTCCAGGTGACAGAAGAGGATTTTTTTTTTTTATTTCTGTTCAGTGGCGATAGTTATAGCAGTGAATTTATTTAATGTTTTGTTTTTAAATTGTTTTACTGTCAAACGTTGAACGTTATTTAGGGCATCAAAATTTCAGCTTGAAGGCGCTATTAACATAACATAACAATAGGGCGCTTCCTTCTTATGAAAAGAAGGAAAGGAGTTTAGGCAAAATTGCCCATTACTCTTCCGCCATTTGATCATTTAAATCAAGGGATTTAAATGGTAACTCCCGTAAAAGGTAAATAATAAATAGATAAGATCTCAAACTGACACCAAATCTATAGTATCAGCAAAAGATCCCATCTCTAAGTTCAAGGTGTCGGCTGGATCGTAAAAACTTGCCTATTGGATGGAAAACCGATTCAATCCCTCCCAAACCACCAAACGCAAATTCTTGACCAAACAAGAGTGCGATGGAGAGTAAAATAAATAAATAAATAAATAAGGAGGGCAGAGGTGCATTCTCAAGCCAAATGGTCAGGTAGTGTATAAAGATTTGATATCAATATATTCCAAAACACAGCTATGAGAGGGAAATCCCTGCATAGTTTCTTTTCAAAAAAAAAAAAAAAAAAAAAAGAACTCATAGGGCGTCTCAATGCTTGTTTCTTGTGGTTCCATATTCACCTTACCTGTAGGTGTTTAGTATACATCAGAAACCCTATTATGCCAGAGAGCCCTTTGTATAAAAGGGCTTGATCAAAGGTAATATAGGGAAACCCAAGGAATTTGTTTCTAGGGACAGAGAACACCGGATGTCCCAGAAATGTCACCGGACATTGTCCCAGAAAGTGAAAAGGTGTTTCCTCTTCTTCTCCACAAGCTGGGCAGAGAGGAGATTCGACAAGACCACATTTGTGGAGATGCTTAGCTAGATAAGCATGTCCAGTAACAATTTGAATTACCTGGCGTAAGTTAGTTCTACTGAGGTGTATGAGTTTACCTGAAAAGTTAAGTGTACTGAGCACCAATTTAGAATGAGCACAGTCTGGAAGTTTAGACCATATATCATCATGTTTGTTCTTTATCCAGCTTCTTACTTCTTTTTTAACCGTTTGATATGAAACTGGGTAAAATGGTTCTGGGCCAGACATGGGTAGTTGCGAAGCATCTTTAGCTACTTTATCAGCTAGTTCATTTCCAGCAAAATCACAATGACCTGGGACCCAGACTAAACTAATGGTATTATGGGCCTGAGCCAGAGAATTGAGATCTTGAGTACAGTTCAAAACACAGTTTTGTAACTTGACACGATTAGCCAGGGCAAGGATGGCTGATTGGCTGTCAGAATATATATATACTTATCAACTGTATTTTTAGCTAAGAGCTTCCTGGCGACCATATTGATCGCCAGAACCTCGGCTTGGAAAACAGTTGTAAATTTACCAAGGTATAGATGAAATCTAATTAAATCTTCTTCAGATCCCTTGGTCCTTATAATAGCTCCAGCTCCAGTGAAGTTGGATTTTGATCCATCTGTGTAACATTCAATTGAGCCTGTTGGAATTAGGTCAATTAGAGATTCTATCTCATTCCTTTTTGGTATATGAGTTGAGAATAGTTTATCTGGAACTATTGTTTTAGTAATTGCATCTTTGGGCATATAGATTATAGGGATCTCATTGCCCAAGTCCAGACATATGTCAATGTGGCTTTTCAGGTGGCTTTTATGACCAAAACCTGTCCTTTGGCACCATGTGCCATTTTTATTCAATCTATACATGGCTTTAATTGCTTCTCCGCTCAAGAATAATTTCAAGGGTGGAATTTGCAGTAAAAATTCTAATGCAGCAGTAGGGGTACTATTTAAAGCCCCATTAATGCTTAGGCAAGCAAGTCTTTGCACCTTTTGTAAAATGTTTAAATACGTGCTTTTGTTAATAACATTAATCCAGACCACGCATCCGTAAGAAAGCATTGGCCGGACAATGGCAGTATAAATCCATAGAGTAGATTTTGGGTTAAGGCCCCATTGTTTACCAACGATTCGCCTACAAAGTACTAGAACATTTGTGGCCGTTTGTGCCTTTTCTTTTATATGGGTGATCCATGTAAGTTTACTATCCAGGTAACATCCTAGGTATTTAACGCATTCCTTACGCCTAATAATCTGGTGACCCAGATATAAATCTGCCAGTTTCCATTTCCTTCTCCACGTGAAAACTATGACCTCAGATTTTTCAGCAGAGAAAGAAAGGCCATTTGTATCACCCCAGTGTGAAACTTTATTTAAGATCTGCTGAGCTTGATTATGTAGGGTTCCGATATCGAAACCCTGTAATAACACAATAAGGTCATCTGCATAAGCCTGTGACATGCCAGGTTCCTCCCGTAGAAGTACTAAGAGTGAGTCGAAAACCAGGTTCCACAGGAACGGAGAAAGAATACCACCCTGCGGACACCCTTTAGTAATATCTCTCTTTACTTCATAGTCAGCGAGACTAACACAGATATTCCTGTTTTTAATCATGAAGATGACCCAGCTAGTTATCATAGGGTGAATATGACTTCCAGTAAGGGCCTTATGTATTTTCTCGAAACCGATGTTATCAAAGGTTCCTACAATATCCAGTAGAATCCCAATGGCAAAGTGTCCGTCTATAATTGTTTTTTCTATTCTCCACACGAGTTGGTGTAAGGCCGACTCAGTGGAGAAGCCAGGCCTAAAACCGTGTTGGTCTAAGCCAAAGGTATGTTTCAGATTATTATCTGACTGGAGGTGCCAGAAAATCAATCGCTCCAACAGCTTAAGCTGGAAGGATGTTAGCATGATCATTCTAAAAGAGTTTGGTTTCTCATATGTATCTTTTCCTGGTTTAGGAAGAAACACACCTCGTGAAGTTCTCCAAACCTTAGGAACATATCCTAAAATCAAACTGGACCTGAATATGTCCACGAGAATGTGACCAAAAATATCCCAGCCCTTCTGAAGCAGAATTGGGTAAATGCCATCGTTCCCTGGAGATTTAAAGGGAAGAAATACATCAAGGGCCGCTTTAGCCTTTTCAAAATTCACAATTGTCTTAGCAAAATCCAGATCTAATGGATTATGAAGTAGTTCCAATGGATTTTCCTGGGGGTCAGAGGTGACACTTCTGTCCCCCAGATGAAAATTCAACATGGTCGAAAGTGTATCCAAAGGGTTTATAGTATAACTGCCATCAGGTCGCATAACCGATGAGAGTTGAGACTCCTGAGATCTTTTAAGAATCTTATATACTCTGGCAGTCTCATGGTAGGACAGAATATCTGTGCAGAACGATCTCCATGAGTTGTATTTAGTTTTCCTGATTTCCCTTTTAAATTTCCTTTGTAGAATTTTGAAGTTAGACCAGTTAACTTCAGATTTATTTCTGACAGCTTTCCTGTGAGCTCTCCGAACCTCTAGGCGGAGGCTTTCAAGCTCCTTGGTCCACCAAACTCTCTTGCTAGGAGAGTACTTCCTTCGTTTGAGAGGGCATGATGCATGATAAGATTCAATAATGATATTTGTCAAGTTGTTTGCTTGAATATCAAGCTTCTCGACTGTACAATTATTGTCTAAAACCTGAAGGTTAATGACATTAGAAACCAGGAAATCCTTATAAAGGTCCCAATTTGTGTTTTTAATGTTTCTGAAATATTCAGCTGGAATTTCATCTCTAATACAAAATTGTATAAGGCGATGGTCAGAAAGTGAGGGATTGTCACTTACATGCCAATTCTCAATAAGGTTATAAATATCAGAAGAAGTTAATGTGAGGTCAATGACTTCTTCTCTTCTTCTGTTAACAAAGGTGGGGCGATTTCCCCTATTTACCCAAGTTAGGTTGGTATTCATTATAAATTCCATGAGTTTTTCTCCTCTAGGATTAGTATCAGAACTGCCCCATGACAAGTGGTGAGCGTTAACATCACCACCAATAACCATAGGAATATTGTTTATTTCACAGAAGCTCACAAGATCTATAAATTCTTGCGGAATGTTAAGGTCATAAGCCATGTAAACCGAGCAAAAACAAATGTTTCCTCTCAGTGAACTGTTTATGTCCTTAATTACAATAGCAGTTAAGTCCTCTGATGTAAATTGGGATAATTTCATAGCCTTTATATTTTTAGAAATGTAAATGCTAGTTCTAGGTCTTTTATCAGGTCCCTCTGTCGAAAAGAAGTGCGCGTTCATGGGCCTACCAAGGATTTTACCCTTGTACACCCAAGGTTCTTGAATTAAGGCAACAAAAGTGCCTTGCTTACCTAATTGAGCAGCTAAATTGTATGAAGCTGCTCTGCTATGTTGCAGGTTTAACTGACTAACCTTAACCATTAAAACAGGTTAAATGAAAGAAAAGAACTTACCCTGAAGGATTTTAGGAGAGACTTAGTTAAAAGCCGCACCCTTAGCATACTACTTCAAAGGAAGTAGTGACAAGGGAGACCTATTCAGATGTCTTCTCCAGAGCCTCCAAAGAAAGCTCTGGTTCCGACTCCTTTTCGGTCTCTCTTTCTTCCGTCAACTGTTTCTTTGGAGGATCCCTGGGCGAAGGAATTGATTTCTCCTGTTGCCTTGGTTCCTTCAACTGTACACAGCCACGAGCACCACAAAAAAGTTTGAAATTCTGGGCCTCCAGATAATCCATAAGTTCATGTTCTACTCCCAGCACCAAGGTATTACCTCCGTCTCCAGGGATAACTGCCTTGATGGCGATCTTCTTAACATCAAGGCCCTTGTTACAGGCATCAAGGAGCTTGATGTTATCTTTTGGTGACCTGTTACCAGGAAACCAAGCGAAAAACCTCTTCATGGGGGGTCTGTCTCCGGGAGCCATGGCATGATAACTGGATGGTTTTCTTCAGGGCCGGGTAGATCATTAATTAAAGTCTTCAGGACGTCCACAGTCTCCTGGTCCTCACATGCAATGTTGAGGCCATTCGGCTGCAGGACTGTGGACCCTGCAGGTGGTTATAGAGCCATCTATAATTCGGTCATCAATTATAGAGGTGATGAAATCTGAATCCACCGATGTTATGTCTCTGGAATCATCCTTGCAGATGATTCGCAGAGTGATTGCCTTTCTTGCAGCTTGACTATATAGCCGTCGTTTCTTGAGGGCCATTTCCGGGGTGTCACCAGCAATGCGTTCTCTCTTACGAGACTCTTCATTGCTTGGATGGTTCTTCCTCACCGGTTTGGAGGTTGCTCCAGAGGTCCCAGCTTTATCTGTTTTCTCTTTCGCTCCCTTCTCCCCAGAGATCGAGATCCCTTCCATGGCCCTCTCCAGTCGTTTCCGCTCTTTCTGGCGTTGCCTTTTTTCTCTTCTTTTATTTACAACCTCCGTCATTGGTGACTGGTCATCCGCTTGCGCATCTGGCACAGTACTTCTAACAGAGGAGTCAGTATCCATCCCCACTGGGTTCAAGGCGTCCGTGTCCGAAGGCACATTCACCCTTTCACCAGCGGTTCTGGTTTCTGTAGTCCTGAAGAGAAGAGCGTCCGCACCCGAGGGTACATTCACTCCCTCAGAAGGAATTACAGTGGTTATAGTGGGGATTTCAGAAGATGCGTTTTTATCTAATTTTGTATTGCAAGCATCCATTTTGGTATAAGATTGAAGGAAGGGGGAGAAAAATTCCTTCCGATTTTTTAAGAGCCAGTTTGGAGGGGCTAGCCCCAGATTCAGTAGCCAGTAGTGACCTCGGAAGAGCCCCCCGCTCTGCCATGCAGGACCCCACCCAGGCACCACCTGGAACTACAAGGCAGGCGAGATTATACACCAGCTGATAGAGCAGCCAGGACATGCTGGTTAGGCTGCCCCGGGCTCCTGTACTATCTGGCGGCCTGAGACGCAAAACTCAGCTTTTCTCCTGTATCCTCTACATGGCTGCTTCCTCCAAGGCCCCTCCTCTCCAGATCAAAGGTCCTCGGAATTTCAAATCCTCCCCACAATCGCCAGTTTTCCCAGGGAAGAGCGGTCCGTTGGGTCGTCATAAGATTACTCATCATCAGACCGAACCTCATCCCACTGAACCCCAGTATGCCACAGGACTTTGTGACAGTTATCCATTTATCACCACCCAGGGGGCACGTGTGACTTAAGGATAATCACGGACGCGGGTAACATTACCCCCCTTGAAGGCGCTATTACTCTCAGATTATGCTCCATGTCACCCACAAGATCTGGAATATCCCAGCGTCAAAATACTTTTCCTAACACCTAACATTATTTCATTCTCCAACCATTGGATCAAGGTATTAATTACACCACTAAAATGTATAGCATAAAAAGAGCATAACAGTGGATTTTAGACGGAAACGGACTCAAAATAAATTAATGTAAGAGAAGCTTGGAAGAAATTATCAATCAAGCAACTGTATCGACATCATCTCTTTGTCGCTCAAAGAACTGAAAACATCAGCGCTAAATTCGTGTTGGAAGAAAATATGGTCCTCATCGGTTGAAACGGAAATGTTTGTGAATTGTCAGAAAATGAAATTGGTGACCTATTAGAACTAGTTGCTAAATCAATCGGAAGCGAAGGTTTTTATAGATATGGGTAATTGAGGATGTTCAAGATTTATTAAAGTAAGGTTTGTTGAAAAATCTCGTCTCATTTATCTTGAATGCAGATCCTTCCTCTGAAAGAAACCGAAAATTCAAAAGGAACTGCAAAATGGTAGTTCAATACCGAGAAATTTACAATGCATGGTAAAAACTAGGAAGCAAAATAAAATAGTAGATTTTTTTAAAGAGATGCAAGAACTTGAAATGAAGAAAAGTGTTTTGAAAGCGAAAGCGATATCGTTCCACAGAAAAAAGGTTGTCGGTTGATTCTACTGTGCAGTGCCAATGAAGAAATTTATGGAATGAAAGTTGCGTTAAATTAATATTTATTTTTGTCTTGTGTTATACGCATGGTTATATCTTTTATAATAGTTTTAAAGTTATAATTTATCTATTTTTCGACATTTTAAGATTTTTGAAATTTGCAACGTGCGAATAATTGTGTTGATGGCACAGAAGGTAATTTTCGGACTCAGGGATTAAAAAAGCATAAGAAACAATTACCAAAATTTAAAAAAAAAGCCACCTCAGTCTCGTGAATTTAAGCAAGCTGGTTTTAAATGTAGTATGTGTAATGTATTAAGACGTCCAAGAAAGAAATTTGATTCTAAAATTAAGAACTTAATTATTTAGTTTTTAAATTAAGCAGAACACATAACCCAGCAGCTAAAATTTCTGTATGCCAAAAAATCCAAAATTTTGGAAAACTCACAAATTTTTTCTATTGAAGCGGCACATAAATGAGGTATTATTTTAGTTATTACTACGTCCTAAACGCTAGCTTATGTATTTAAAGAAAGGCAATAGAAACGACAAATAGCTATGAAGTCGATAATGTTTCAACGAACTTTGTATAGAAAAATTATTTTGCAGAATATTTTTGCTCCTGCTACAGAGATACCTCGACCTGTTTGTCTTCGAAATCATTACAGCCTAGGTTAAAATCAACTCCAAAATGTAATTATATGTTTATCACTGGTTTAAAGTTTCAACGGAAAACATTTTCCTTAATATTAATGCAGGTATGCATTTAGCAACTACATTGCAGAACATCTTGTGAATTTGAATGTTTTGGAACTGCTTTGAAAAGAGCCCAAACGTTCTCTGGCATTAATGCATATTCATTATGCCAAAGAAATGTCATTCGAAAAGGTATATATACATATATTTGCGAGTTAAAGCCACGAAAACTTTAATTGAAAATATTTTAATCTCGGACTAAAAAATAGAAAAAAATGCCTTTTTTTTTTGTGTGTGTGTGTTTTGTTTTCAGCTTAATCATAAAGATCAGGTTAGTAGGGCATAAACTACCTTTATAAGTTTAATTCAATATCTTTCGTTATATAATTAGATATAAGAAAAATATTAGTTTTATTGTTGTATTATTATGAAACCAAAGAAGAATTTCAAAATAATTTTATCATTCTCTTATTTGTATGACGGTGTGTACGTCACAAATGAAAGTAAAACACTCAAACTAATTTTATTAAGATTATTTTATATTTGTACTTTGTGATTTTCTTTTTTATGCCTTTCAAAATTGTTTTAATAGAGGTTAAAATGGTGGAAGAACAGAATTATTGAAATACGCATTTAATATAATTGTAAGATAATAATTATGATATTGTTACATAATTGTATTAGTATTAAGGTATATGATGTACTATTATTATTTATATTAGCGTTACTGGTCTGAACATAATATGTTCGTCACGTAATTATTAATTATACATATGCAGATGCTCTGATAGGCAGAGGAACAATATAAACATAAGAAACGTTGCAAACCCAGTTGATCGCCACCAGCGTAAATCTACGCCTTGCGAGTTACGAGGACAAAGCACATTTTACTCTAAAGCAGCCATTACACTTGGAGTAAAATTTTACCTAGCAGAGCATTTGTAAAACTTCTTGTTGCAACTAAATGCATTTAAATTTGAATACTTAGTTAATCAACTATTAAATCCTTCAAGAGATCTTCCTCAAATTGTAAAGTATTGATCTTGTGCAGTTAGTTAGAATCTAATAAACATAGGTAACATACATTATACAATTTAGAATTTAAACGTTATGCGAACAAATTTATTTCCAAATATAGAAGCTTTTTCTATGGACTCACAAATGAATTTCAATAATACAAAACAAGTCACAAATGAATTTAAAATTATAATACCAAACAAATCACTAAAGCCTTAAATGCTGGCGCTGCGGCTGTCCTGAGCTACGACACCTTTACAATAAAGGACTGTTTCTATTCTATTTTTGTTCGCATACCTTGGAAAAGTAATATATATCATATTAAATTCATCTTTTTTTTTAAAGTGTTCAAACTTTGTTAAAGTTGAATACACTTTTTCAAACATTTTCTGTCTTTTTCGTAGGCTATGTGTATGGTTCGAATACAAACTTTGCAATGTAGAAACAAAACTCTGAAATACTCGTTTTTGCAGCTGGAAAAACTTTGCTATCATTTTTAGAGACTCTATTTTATTATGAGTTATTCAGAAATACTCTTGCTATCATTTTACGAGACTCTATTTTATTATGAGTTATTCAGAAATACTCTTTTCTTTTGGAAAAGCTGTTCATTTGTAAAACACGTGAACTGCTACAACATCCATATAAAATGCTGACTAATATCTCGTATTAATATCAGTCGGCTGATTCCACTCAGCAGCACGACCATTCGTGCAAAAACGTCTATTCCTACAAACGGTCTATTCGTAAAAAACAGGATGTAATGTCATTCGACAGATGACCTGAATAATTTCCAATTCAGTTTTCTTTAATTACTGCAGCTGAACAGTCTTGTTCATACATGAAATCCACAGTTTCTTCATTATTTATAGTATTTGAACAAATCTATATTAGACAAGTAGTCCACCCGTCGGGGCATAGCTGAATATCAACTGCTGTTGAAAACGTCCGTTAGATTATACTTGCAGGTCTTTTACATCACTTCAAAACTTACTTCAATATCAATCTCCGTCATCTCATATCACTTTAAATTTGTAGCATCTGACCAGTCTTCATGTTGAATACTTCTTCTTCTTCTTCTTCTTCTAAGCTATAACGGGTTCCCATATGGAAATGTTTTTACTCACAAACAAATTGGTTCTCCTAAAAGCACGCTTAAATTCTAAAATTTCATACTTAGACACTTCGTGAGATCACAATGTTTTCTGAGTGTAAATATGTAGGCAGCGTTTTTACATTTTTCGGAGGAGAGTGAAATTCCTTTTTTTACTAACTAACAAAGCATTGAATTTTAAAATAAGTACTTACCACAAATATTATAAAACACTTTTCTTATAATATTCAACAAAAATACTATTTCAGTGTACAAAATACCGATGAATTATTTATTCAAGATAGGTGCTCGCATATCATCTTGCAAGTACCAGATTATGCAAGCGTTAGATCTGCTTAGTAGTACGGAGTTAACAATAATTTTTTCTGTTGTGTGAGTAACTTTGATTCATGTTTGAAGACAAATTAGATCCTAACACTAAACAATTAATTCCGATTCAAGCCACATCAATGTATGACGTCTGCCATTTCTTAGAGTTTATTGTATGTTAAAGAAATACTCTAATTCTCCAAACTTTAAACTAAATAAAGATTTGATTATTACATATGAAAAAGCATTTTCTATTTAACAAAATTATCAATAACTTAAGTTTTTTATACTTTCTGTAATCGAAAGCTCATTTGGAGGTACGTGAACAAAGGACGCTAAGTTACACATACTTCTTTCGTTTAATTTGTAATTCGAAATATAGGGTATTAAATTAATTAAAAGTAACAATGAAATTCAGCATAAACGATAGAGTTAAACATATATACAAATCAAGTCTTTACATAATATTCGAAATTATGAAAGATTATTAGTTTTTGAATTTTTGTATATACTTAAAATAAACTTTGCCTCTCGTAATGAAAATTTTTAAATAAATTAAATAGCAGTAAGAATTTTCTGTCTTTCCACAGCCACTTATAGGTTATTTGAAACTTGCAAGCGATGAATATTGGTAATACAATCAGAAAAAAAGGACATCATACGAATGTCGAATAAAACCTTAAGGAAAATTTGAAAAAATTTCGCATCCAATCAAATTATTCATACTATAGCAATATCTAAGCATACTGCAAGTTTCTATTAGACGTGAGCGGAAAACAATGTCTCATTTTAAAGAATTTAAAGACATATTGAGGGAAGTTCGAATGCATATTAATTGATAATCAACGTTCGACGGAGTGTGTTGATATTTAATATTTTGCACCGACTTCAGAAAGGTTAAATTTTTTTTTTTCTGTCACATGCAACCCCTAATGAAAATACCCCGATGTCGAGAGGAAATGAAGAGTGGCTAGAGAGGTATAGGGGTATAGGGTAGTTAGGGGTATAGCCCATTCGAATGTGCTTCTCAAAGACATGACTTTCACTAGGCAGAAAGCATACGCTGCTTTTGCAATTATCAAATAAATCATGCCAAGCCATGGAATAACCAGGATGTTAGTTCAGATTTGTGGAATTTAAGCTTATTATTATTTATATTTTATTATGAACGTTTTACTTTTTACTAGTATGTACAAAATAATGATAGAGATATTTTATATATAATTCTAGATATGGTTCAATAGCTTGAGAGAATGACTAGTACACAATTCGAAAAAAGGGCAAACAGGTCCCATATTAAATGCTAATATTTTCAAACTCCGATGAGCGCCACTTGATCTGAGCTGCTCTTCGTGCAATAGACAAGCTATAAATTGCCGTATTCTTATTCCCCTAAAAAATAAACCAAATAACTCAATACTCCCACGAAATATTGCCAAAGACCCTATGGTAAGTACTGCTATACTACTGGTCAGTACGCTGAACGTACGACATGTTGGTAGCTAACATATAGCGTAACAAACCGTCGATAACTTAAAGTTTCTTGCATTTTTAGTACAAACGCCTGACAAATTACATATATTGCCAGAATATAATTTATGAAAATTTTAAATTAATATTATTATGTATTCAATTTTATAGTCTGCACAAGAAAATAAAATAATTTGGGATTTAGAAATTAAAAACAAATCATAGACAATGAGAAAATTTGTGAAAAAAAAACTTATGAATCGTTTTCGTCTAAGCCCAAACTTAATATGAATAACCCAGGACTGGGAGCCTTCATGAGCACTGAAAACATTACATGAGGTTTGGCATCTAAGTAATAAATTACATTTCATGATAATGACAAAAAGGGACATTTTACATCACGACAAAAAGCAACATGGTATAACACCAAGTGAGTGCTTCTCATAAGTGAATCAATAAAGTAATTTACGTACCATGTGACGACATGTAAATTAAGTTAGAAAGTTAAAAATTTATATAAAAATATTAAAACTGAATATAACTGCATGCTCAACAGGAAATGTTACAAAAGCTTAGCTTTTCTGTCTGAAGAAATATTATATATTCGGATAATTATCGTTTGTTAATATAAGCATTTATGTCTGTTGAGTTTAAAATAGTATATTACTGTTAACTTTTAAGTAGATGTTGCAAGCGGCAACAACCAGCAAATCTGTTCTTTCAGGTCTTCACTCTCGATTCGTTGATTAATTAGACATAGCAGTTTTGGTAATAGACATCGATTAGAAGAAGATTGATGCTTAAAACATTATGAAAAAAATTATAATGGAATTTTTGTCTACCAGTTTTTTCCTAAGCAAGTGAGTTATAAAAAATTCTAAAAACCACTGCCTTAGATCTTTACTTTTCAGGATATATGCTTGTTTAATATATAAACTGCTTTGCTAATTTTAAGTAGAGCGGTGGATTTGAATAATGTTAAATGTGACTGTTTTTTAGTCGTTTGTGTCGTAGCCATATTTTTCAGCATGTCGTTCGCCGCAAACGTTCCAGCAATATATTCCAAGCAAGAAGATTGTGACAAGAATTCACTATGTAACCTTTTTAGGGTGGCTCAGACGCAAATGTTTCGATCGCTGCTTTTCTGTGGGCTCGAGATATAGAACTTATAAGAAATAGACTAACCCAAACGGGTTTTCTCCCTCGTCTGAGGCGTTGCCGGCTGTCACCTTGATCACATCTGGAGGAGTAGGGACGACTTGCAGAAATTTAACATTGGTTGCCTATTGCAGAGTGTATAATTGTGAAGAAAAAGCTGGTTTTAGCACCTCATTTCACAAATTAGAATTTCTACATATTTTTATTTTTGGAAGTAAGATTGATTTTTTAAAAGTATAATGTATTTATCAAGCATAATTAACGTTCCAAATAGTTATAAAGCTATTGCATGCTTTCAGAGCTGGATATTTTTTTAGTTTTTCTTATGCTGTAAGGAAATTTGTAACTAATACTTCTTTTAGAAACTAATATTTTAAATCTGAACTAATAGAAAATTTCAAACAAGCAATTTTCTCTTGCAATTTTTTTGCTTTTAATTGGTGTAAATAAGTAAAAATACTAAAATATTTAAAAACGAATTTTTGAATGTTATGTTTAAAATTCTAAATTTTGCTGCTTTTTTAAAATTATAGATGAGTATTATAGCAGAATTTCTATAAAGGAATTTTATTTCAATTATATTTCATAATACATCATAGTGATAAACACTTTTGACTCCTTAAAAATTTTTATACATTTAATTCTAATAATAAAATTGTATTTAACCTTAATAATTAATTTTGCTTGTATTTTATAGTGATTATTTTTTAATTTAATTTTAGTTCTGCATAAGATTTTTTTTATTTACCGTTAATTTAATTTATTAGCCCAAAGGGGCGGTAGCCTAGAAAGGCTGTTAGTTTCGAAGCGGCATTTTGCGCTGTTTTACTCTAAATGTCCATGTGTCCTTGCAAATTGTTGTTACCAAATATTATCGCCTTGTATTATATGTAAAGAAATTAAATAATGAAGAATCTGCATGAATACATGTATGTTTATCGCACTGTGACAAAAACTACAGTATCTAGACCATCAAATTTTGAATAATGTAATCCTCCACCCGAACATAGGCATCTTGACGGCCAAATTTCGAATTTGTTTTAATCTATATCATATTTTGTAGAACTTTAACGAATTTTCGTTTAACAAGCTCAACAAGTTCAGAGCGAGCACTGGAGAAGATAACAGTTTTAAATCCAGTGCTTGAATTCTAGAGATATGCTGTTTTCAAATGTATGTGGTTTACGGACGAAGAACATGATATTCAATAAATATAGGTAACACACATAACATTAATAAAAAAGTGCTTCTAGATTTTATTTTATCTTTTCCTCCTTCATTACGCTCAGAAAATATTATTAAAATAACTAATCCACTTTAATGTTAATGATTTAATGATGATATAATCAAATAAATATGATGGTTTTGTAATGTTATTAAAGTTTGGAAAATACTGCCTGAAAATGGTCATTAAATTAAAAAAAAAAAAGTTATCAGATCTTGTTTTTTACCTTTTTTATTTCAAAGAATCGCGTACTATCAATCTTATTTAATCTTACGTTATTTGTACGCAAAATTAAGTTCATAAATTTTTTGCCTAGAATTTTTACAGTTTTGTCAAGTAAAGATGTTTGTACTAGAATTACGAGTGAAAAAAATGCGCGAAATGCAGTAAAAAGTGCTTTTATGATATATATTAAATCCTATTTGGAAAATACTGTGGCTTTCATAATCTCATCACTATACAACATATCACATTTAATAATTAAAAAGAGTTATGGGATACAAACGCCATAGGTTTCAATGTTAAAGTAAACCAGATCGTCCCTACTCTTTCTTGCCGACATATCGGTGACCCCCCCCCCACTGGGTTAGTCTATCTCTTATTAGGTCCATGTTATCGTAACGTACGTTCTCTATGCATTCCTTTTTTACGAAAGGATATCGAAGCTCTCTTTCACGTATCCAAAGTAAAGAGGACCGAAGCAGTTTTAATTAATCCGATAAGAAGAGATAATAGTATCGGTTCGAAATTCATTCAGTTCGTTTTTTTTAACAGTTATTAATAGTTCAAAACAATGATACATCAAATCGAAACTGAACGGCAGATGCACCCTTGCCCCAAGTTTATCAAAACATGAAATTTAAAATAAAATATACTAAATGTTTATACAGAACTTATTTGTGATTCTATTTAACTCTTTCGCAGAGAAATCGCTCAAACGCCTGACCATTCAAACATCGGCAGGTCTCAGGAACGCTTCAATTATTTTCTACCTGGCACTTCCCTCCCCCCAGTTACGTTACAGCATGACTCATTGCTTTTCGGTGTTCTTAAATAGCACACGAATCCTTCTTTGGAAGCCGCTAAAAGTAGTTGTATTATTTGAACGTACCTTCCTTCTCCTTTGTTTAGCGTCAAAGTTTAGATTTACATGCCGGAATTTGCAATTCTAGTCCAGAGTGAAAACGGCACACAGTGGAGAAAACGCATGAAGATCCCAAAAGAGAAGTTTTCGCTTTACTTATGTAGGTTATTGGTAGCACGGTAGCATTCTACTCGGCGTGGTGGGGAAATAAGCAATCTATTCCAACAAAAATACGTGCACACGGGCCGTTTTAGATGTTTCAGTTAAACAGATTTTGGCGTCTACCAATGGGAAAGAGTTAAACTTTAATTAAACTCAATCATATAGCAATCAAGGAAACGAGTAACATTTAATAGGAACTTAACTTCTGCAATAAAACTCCTCTCAATCAAAATAATTTCCACACATCCTGCACGATAGCCTGCGCGCATAACGTGTTAGTAACTAACATGAACGAAATTATAGTGTATAAAATTACGAAATCTGAAAATCCATTTGTAGAGCAAGCCTTTAAAAATTACATGATATGATCAGTATCGCTTGAATATAAACTAAGAAAACTGAAAGTATATTTAAATGAAATTGCATATATAAAAAAGAAATAAGTGTACACATTCCAATAAGACATAGAAAATGAGACAGTTTTATGAAAAGATACAGAAATCGGGATACTTTACCAAAAGAATATCGATCAATCCTTTTGTCAATTAATAAACCTAGATCTCGCGGGAATAACGGAAGAATGGGAGCCCTGATTTGAACGGAAAACATTACGTAATCTCCAGGAATTAAGAAATAAATTACATTTAATTCTGCTATCATTTTGCATCGTAACACGAAATGGACGTCATAGAACATCACGTCAGTGATTCTCATAAATGAATCAAAAAGTACAGAACAATTTAACACATAAGAAATAGTTCTCCATAGCATGTGGGACGTATAAATTAAATTGGGCACTAAAAATTAATAAAAATTAACACAGATCAACATGATAACACATAATGAACAACATTATACATCAAATAAGTGCTTCTCATCAAGGAATCGAAAAAGAAGAGAACAATTTATCATATCAAAATTAAGCATCTTTACCATGTGAGATTATTAAATTAAGTCAGGCCCTTAAAGATTAATAATAAATACTAAAACTGAACACAGCCTGCACAACAGTAAATCTTGGTTCGAATTTCTATCTAAAGAATAATATAATATTACAATAATTACCATTCATCAAAATAATCTTTTAGCTCTGATAACTCTCGAATACGTTTCAGAGAAATTTTAGCAATCTTTTAACGAATGAAATGAGAACTGCAGGGGTTGCACACAGAAACAACTGGAGAAATTCAAATTTTCTGCTTTACAACAAGTATTCTACTTACGGCTGTGTTGACTATAGGATTTTGGCCTACAGGTATCGATTCGAAGACGAATGTGTTTTAAAAAACATGACCCTATCTTTTGTTTATCATAAAAAACATTATTTTCTAATCTTGTCCACCAGGTTATTCCGGGAGGAGACTAATATAAAAGTTTTAAATATGAAAACCTTATTTAAAGAAACTGCTTTGCTATTATTAGGCGAAGCGGTGGCATTTGTGTAAATTTTACATTACTGTTTTATATTTTGAAGTGTTGTAAATCTGTCGTTGAAGAAATTATTCGTGTCAAAATGATTCCACAGTTGAATCATAATTTTTAAATGCTATGCGTGTGGCAAGAATACACCCTTTATCCTTTTCCCGATGCCCCGGACGTAAATATCCCGAGCGCTGCACGTTTATAGGGAACTCGGTACAGTGTCTCGTTGGCTGAAACCCACATAAAATATTTCGATAGAAAAAGAGAGCTAATTCTGTCTGGTTATATCAGCAACAATCGCACGCAGTTTTTCATGATTTTTGTCTTTTTCATCAAATTGTCGTAAAAGCTCCAGTTCCATCCAATATTTTAGCTACATTTTATTTTACTCGATTAAATGTGGCAAAAAAGTGATCATAATTGATTAGAAATTAATAACGTGAACAAGCAAACACAGAAACAAATATTCTTCTTTATAAGGATAAATTTTACAAAAATTACAAATTTTTGATTAACAAACTCTACTTTGAAAGCGAGCAGTGGCAACAACTTTCGAAATAAAGCAGATTTTCATTTCCAACTTGCGAGAATGTTGCCACCCGAAAAAATTTTGCCAACGCGAGTATATTGAATGAATAAAAACAATCAAAACCATAACTTCTCGTTATCATCTGTTATTACTGCAGTTACCAATTTCATTTCCTGATTTTAGCATTTCCCACATAAATTTAGCTTCATTCTTAAAATTTGTAACAGTAATTTTTAAATCATTCCTCAACAAACATACTTAAGTTTCAAAATGGAAACATAAAACCTCAATGTACAGTTTGACCAATTTTTCACACCAAATAATATAACATTCTCTCAAGGGAACACAGTTTGACCAATTTTTCACACCAAATAATATAACATTCTCTCAAGGGAACACGAGGTAGATTAGTACCTTGCTAGTACCGACGTCGTTGCTAGTTTATAGATCTTCATATCCTTTTGTTTTCTGTTAATGGCGTAAATAAAACAACTTCCCAATGCACTAGAAAATAAATTCAAGAGCCCGGGTGAGTAGAAATTTATTTAACATTTTTTTTTAAATCTTTTTTGTGCCAAACATGGAACGTTATTTAAGGCACAAAAACTTGAGCTTCAAGGCACTATTACTAGGAGATTATGCTCCATGCCACCCACAGGATTTGGATTATCCCAGCGTCAAAATACGTTTCCTAACACCTAACATTATTTCATTGCTCTAACCAATTGGATAAAGGTATTATTTACACCATTAAAATGTATTACACGATAAGAGCATAACAGTGTATTTTAGACGTAACCGTTTCAAAACCAGATAATATAATGGAGGCTGCGAAGAAATTCTCAATCAAGCACTGTATCGACATCATATCTTTGTCGCGGAAAGAACTGAAAACATCAGGGCTAAATGCGTATAGGAAGAAAATATGGCCCTCTTTGGTTGAAACTGAAACGTCTGTGAATTGTCAGAAAATGAAATTGGTGGTATATTAGAGCTTCTTAAATCAGTCGGAGGCAAACATTTTATGGATATGGGCTATTGAGGATGTTCAAGATTTATTAGCAGAAGAAGAAGTTGACGAAACGGATTTGATGGATATGGCATCTCAAGCTGCAAATCAAACTATTCTGAGGATACTAGCACTGACAAAGATTGTGCAGTAAATAATTTAAAATAAAACAAATTAAATTAAGACCTACTCTTAGTTGAAAATCACGGCTTATGTTTTTTAAATCCAGATCCTTCCTCTGCAAAATTGCTAGCTCAATACCGGGAAATTTATATGATATAGTAAAAACTAGCAAGCAATCTAAAATTACAGATTTTTTAAAGATGGAAGAAGATGCAAGAACTTTAAATGAAAAAAAGCGTTCTGAAAGAGAAAGCGATATCGTTCCACAGAAAAAAGGTTCTCGGTTGATTATACTGAGCACTGACTAATAAGAAATTTATTAAATGAAAGTTGCTTTAAATTAATATTTTTTTGTTTTGTTTAAACATACATTTATATTTTTATAAAAATTCTAATGTTATAATTTCGCAATTTCTCGACATGTTACCATTTTTGACCTGCTGGTAAAGACTGTAGGTAATTTTCGTACCCAGGGATTAAAAAAACATAAGAAATTTAAAAACACAGCCATCGCAGGCTCGCGAATTTAAGCAATCTGGTTTTAAATGTAGTAAGTGTAATGTATTAAAACGTTCACGGAAGAGACTTAGATTCTAAAATTTTTAAATCAAGCAGAACAGATATTCAAGCAGCTAAATTGTCTGAATGCCAAAGAATCCAAAATTTTGGAAAACTCAGAAATTTTTTCTATTGAATAGGCATATAAGTGAGCTATTAGTTTAGTCATTACTACATCGTAAAAGCTAGCTTATATACTTCAAGAAAGGTAATAACAAAACGACAAATAGCGATGTAGTCGATAGTGTTTCAAAGAACTTTGTATGGGGAAAATATTCTGCAGAATACTTTTGCTCCTGGACCTGTGTGCTTTCGAAATCATTACCGCCTTGGTTAAAATCTACTCAAAACACAAGGCCGTAGTTTTGCATAATTATAGGTTTATTTCTGGCGTGTTTCTTGTCTCTCTTGCTGTAAATGAATTGAAAGATCTTACTTCATAGGATCATTTCTGTAGTATGATTAGCGAGTTCACTCACCTGTAAATGAGTTGGAGATGTAATAAAAACGCTTTTTACAGTTTACGGAGCTTCTAAACGAAGAGATGAAATGTTGGCGGCGACATTTCATGTTTGTTTTCAAAGCAAAACTGCCAGGTACTTTAAAGTTTCAAAGGAAAACATTTTCCTTAATCTTAATGCAGGTCTGCACATAGCAGCTACATTGCCGAATATTTTGCGAATTTGAATGTTTTGGAACTGCTTTGAGAAGAGCACAAATGTTCTCTGGCATTAATGCACATTCATTATACCAAAGAAATGTCATTCGAAAAATGCGAGTTAAAGCCACGAAAACTGTAATTCGACAATATTTTAATCCCGGACTAAAGAATAGAAAAATGCCTTTTTTTTTTATTTTTGTTTGCAGCTTAATCATAAAGATTAAGTTAGTAGCGCATAAACTACCTTTATAAGTTTAATTCAATATCTTTCATTATATAATTAGATGTAAGAAAAATATTAGTTTTATTGTTGTATTATTATGAAACCAAAGGAGAATTTCAAAATAATTTTATCATTCCCTTATATGTAGGGGGTTGTGTACGTCAGAAATGAAAGTAAAACACGAGAATTACTTTACAAAGATCATTTTATATTTATTATGTATGGTTGTCTTTGTTATTCCTTTTAAAATTGTTTTAATAGAGGTTAAAATGGTTAAGTTGAAGAACAGAAACATTGAAATATGCATTTAATATGTTTGTAAGTTAATAATTATAAATACGTTAATTAAACGCAATATAGGTATGGTTATGTTACATAATTATATAATTATTAGTTATTCAAGTATATGATGTACTATTATTAGTCCAAAGGGATTTGAATCCCGAAGGACTATTACTTTCGTTTTGGCATTTTGCGTCGGACTCATAAATGTCGGTTCACTTTTCAAACTGTTGCCACAAAATGTTAGAGTCCTGCATTATATTTGAAGAAATTAAATAATGAAAAATCTGCATAAATGTATGTATATTTCTCGTATTGTGATAAAACAACGGTACATAGAGTCATCGAATTTTGAATAACGTAATCCTCCAACGAATATGAGCATGTGGAAGACCAAATTTGAAATTTGAAATTTGTTTTATGATCGATTTCCTATTTTTTAAAACTTTGACGAATTTTTGATTAACAAACTCAAGGATTTCAAAGCGAGCAATGGCAACGTTGTGCAGAAAAAACATTTTTATCTCCAGCGCGTGAGTCTCTGTATCGGAAATTCTAAAGATATGCTCGTTTTAAAACTATTTTGCGATATTGCTGTTGCACTGGATCTTATGGTTTAAGTGCGAGGAACATGATATTTAATAAAGAAAGGTAACACACAAAATGTTAAAAAACGCCCCTTTGGACGTAATTTAAAATCTGAAACATTTCAGATTTTTTTATTTTTTTTATTTGTATTAACTTTATTGGGCTGATTAATATATTCGTCACGTAACTGTTATCTATACATATGAAGATGCTCTAACACGCAGATGAACAATATTACCATTAGAAAAGTAACGGACGCCTACCGTTACTTAATATTCTTTTGCTGGCTATGCCCATCCTCGTCAGTTATCATAGAATAGGTAGGGAAAATGACTTTCATTTATAATATCACTACAGTATTCGCATATTTCTAAAACTCATGCCAAATAATGCAAAAATCCAGCGAAAGAGTGCGAAAGGCTGTGCGGTAAATAACGTTTTCCGTCTAATCAATAGCAATACCGCAATCCGTCTACTCAATAGGCTTCCGTCTACTTTCCGTCTACTCAATAGGCTTCCGTCTACTTTCCGTCTACTCAATAGGCTTCCGTCTACTTTCCGTCTACTCAATAGACTTCGGTGTATATCATTTTAGTAACTAAAGTCAACGAATCTGTAAGGTATAAAACTCCCAAACGTGAAGATCCTTTTACATTTGCAGTAGAAGCACATGGCAAATATCGTGTTATGACGAGTATAGCTACAGGATAATTAGGAGTTAAGAATTTTAAACTGTTAATAAATGCATTAAATTTTATTGGAATTAAAATAAATTTTGATTTAAAAAATTACGAATAAAACAAAAAATGGTGTATTTTTGCTGAAAAAAAATCCATTTGTCAATTCATAAACCTAGATGTTGTTGGAACAACCCAGGAGTGGGAACCGTGATCTGAACTTAAAATGTTACATAAACTTAGATCATTAATTGCATTTAATGCTGTTATACTTTGCATCGTAACTCAAAAGAGACATCTTATAACATCACGCGAGTGCTTCTCAAAAAGGAAACAACAAAGTGCAGAACGATTTATCACATCCGAATTATCTATCCGTACCCTGCGCTGACGCATAATTTAAGTCAGTCTTAAATATTTATAAAAAAAATAATAAAACTGATTATATCTGGCTGCTAAATTAGGAAATCTTAATAATTCCGAGTTTCCTTATTTAAAGTAATATATAATATTGCTGTGATTACCATGTATGAAATTAAGCATTTATATGTGATAACTTTAAAATATGTCTCTGATGATTTTTAACAAATTATATACAGAAGTGAAGGAAGCTTTCATGTGTTACACACAGCAACAACTAGCAGATTTATTTATATGCAGCTTTACAACGAGTTCTGTGCTTTCAAATCAGTTGAAAGTCCAATACAGGAAATGGAATGCAAAGTGCCTTTTCATACAACAGTTTCCTCTACATAAAATTTAACTTATAACAAAGTGCAATTTAAAGAAATTTCTACTTTACATGATTCTTTGTTTTCCGTATGTGTAACGGGAATAGAAGCATGTTTGCCTCAGAAAATTCCCCATGAAGACATACCTCTTTTTTATGCACATGAAAGTCAGGAGCTCCACCATATTCAAATAAATTCACTGCCTAAGCTATCGTTCATTCAGCTCGCTTCCTACTCTCAGTAAGATCGCTTAGTCAGACATGTTGAAAATGAACTCTAATTTTGCCGAAGAAAAGAACATTGTTGCTTGCGTACGGGTTCGTAACAAAATGAATGCACATGTCCGATAATAGGTTAATGTTACTCAATGTTAAAGGCACGTGCCCTGTGTTCTTATTTTTTATTAGCTTTCTCTAAACATTTGTCTCGCGCTGCATTACACAGAAAAATACAACAATTTTAATTATAATTCTACTAAAATTACCTAACTAAATACAAAATTCGTATGTATCATTATTACTCAGCAGTGCTGTTTTCGATGATGATACTTTTAAGTTGATTAATTCAATGATAATTTCTCAAAGAAATCGACCATAAAGAAAATACACTTATTTACGCATTTCTCATTTACGTTTATCTAATCTGCTTCGTATAATTACAGTAAATTTCGCTTAATTTTCTTTTTCGTCTGTTTCATTTTTTATCTATTTAATATTGCGCTTATAATTTTTTTCTTTAAAGATTTTAATTTGTTTTGGGTTATGAATTTCTGCAAAACTAGAGTCAATGATCAGTTTTTAAAATCATTGCCCCACAAAAATGAAAAGTGTTCTTAACTGCCTGAATTGGTCTCCAGGTATAATTTTCTCCCAACCAGTGTTTAAGCTCGTTATGATATAATTTCATTTAAGATTAATAATGAAGGGTATACTATGCGTTTGTTTATATGAAACGTTTCTCTTCTTCCATACAAGCGTATTATCCATATCTTATACTTGCGATGTTTATTACATTCCGTGTTATTACAGCACTTTTCTCCAGTAAGTTAATCAAGGCATTCTCCAGCGTCAGGTAATCGTCCAGGAAGTTACATTTTTTTTTGTAGGATTTCATTGTGGGTTACAACGTAGCAGGCCTCTCTGTGGTGCACCCTTGGTAACGCCAAATCTGTTATAACTGTATTTGTTGGGAAATTAAACTGAAGAAATGCCCCTAAAAAAATCAATGATACTGATCAAAAGTAAAAACGGGCAAATATGGTTCAGGCAAGATTAACTTTAGAGATTTTCCTTAACAGAGAACTTTAGAGATTTTCCTTAACGGAACTAAAAGATGGATTAGCGATAACCGAAATCGTTTCTAAGAATAATATTCCGTTCACACTATGTGATCATTGCATAAAAGCCCCTCATAAAGTTAAGAAATGTTCTCATACTTGCAATATTGCGAAATAAGTTCATGTGATCTTGAAAAAATTTACTTGGAAAATTGTACTTCAAAAAAGCTTTATCAAGCTGCAAAAGATGATCGCATAGAAAAACAGTCTAATGAATAATCTTATTGGCTTTGGAAGTGATAATCGGGCCAATGTAATGGGCTCTAAGAACGCGTCCAGACATTACTGGAAAATTATGTACTATTAGAATATAACGTGGGATGTGTTGCTGTCCTTTCGCATGATATACTAGTCATACAGTCAATGTGCTATCCTGCTAGCTAGAAATATTTATAGAAGATATCTCTCATTAATTTCTTTCATTGTAGTGAAAGATAAGACTTTCAAGATGCTGTAAATACTCCTAAACATCAAATTCGCAAAGCAGCTCAAGCGCTTTAATTTTCCGCTGCTTGGATTGGTTAATTTCTTTATGGGAAAGCCTGCTAATGATATCTGCCTAAGGGGAGGAAACTTTCGTGCATAGCTTTTTACGAGAAATTACCTCGTATTCACTTTACGTAATGGAAAACGACGGAAACGCCCATGCAGACTGTATTTTTGCCTTAAATCGAGACCAAGCCAAACTCATAGCGTTCAATAACTTAATCGCTGGTGTGTATTCTGCGTGGATGCGATAAAAATTTTTATTGGGAATAGAAGGATTTAGGTCCTTTATTCCTGGTATCAATCGAAAATAAAAAGAAGGATAATACAATCAGCAGTCGTAAAACGACAGTGCCAAACGAGCTAAGCTTATTCTGAAGTTTACTAGTTATGTATGTACTATTTGCAAAAATCCAGCTATAAATGATATGTAAAAGCATATGTAAATATAATATAAGTCTATAATATAGAAGGATATGTAAAGTACATGACATGTAAGGAATATACATAAAGCTATCTAAAGTATATGTAAAAATCAATTGGAATACTGAACTTTCATAGGAGGATGTTATAAAGTACTGACTTCAATCAATGGTTGCAAACGAAAATAAAATTATTCTTAGTTTGTTATTAAAATACGAAGTAATTACTTAAAGCTACCTTAAATTGATCCAAATAATAGTATCAATCATACATCTCTGGATGAATACAATTGAGAGTGCATTGTATGGCTTTATTAATCTCCTCACATTGTAGCAATGAAATCAGGTATGAAAACCATCATTTAAAACGGCTTGCTGAGCTTAGGGCAAAATTGAAAAGAATAGAAATTTCCCCATACGTTACATGGCTACGAAACAGCTTCCATTCGAAAGTGCTCCGCAAAGACATGACTTTCACTAGGCAGAAAGCATACGCTGGTTTTGCAGTTATCAAATAAATCACGCCAAGCCATGGAATAACCAGGATGTTAGTTCAGATTTGTGGAATTTAAGCTTATTATTATTTATACTTTATTATGAACGTTTTACTTTTTACTAGTACGTACAAAATAATGATAGAGATATTTTATATATAATTCTAGATATAGTGGAATATCTTGAGAGAATGACTAGTACACAATCCGAAAAAAGGGCAAACAGGTCCCATATTTAATGCTAATATTTTCAAACTCCGAAGGGCGCCATTTGATCTGAGCTGCTAAAAGTGCTCTTCGTGCAATAGACAATCAATAATGTGCTCTATTAGTTTTCATGAAAAAAATCACACCAAATAATGCAATACTCCCACGAAACAATGTCGAAAGACGATATGGTAAGTACTGCTTTCCTACTGGTCAGTACGCTAAATGTACAACATGTTGGTAGCTAACATATAGCGTAACAAACCGTCGATAAGTTAAAGTTTCTTGCATTTTTAGTACAAACGCCTGACAAATTGCATACATTGCCAGAATATAAATTTATGAAAATTGTAAATTATTATTATTATGTATTAAATTTTATAGTCTGCACAAGAAATTAAATAATTTGGGATTTAGAAATTAAAAACAAAACATAGACAATGAGAAAATTTGTGAAAAAAAAACTTATGAATCCTTTTTGTCTAAGCCCAAACTTAATATGAATAACCCAGGACTGGGAGCCTTCATGAGCACTGAAAACATTACATGAGGTTTGGCATCTAAGTAATAAATTACATTTCATGATAATGACAAAAAGGGACATTTTACATCACGACAAAAAGCAACATGGTATAACACCAAGTGAGTGCTTCTCATAAGTGAATCAATAAAGTAATTTACGCACCATGTGACGACATGTAAATTAAGTTAGAATGTTAAAAATTTATATAAAAATATTTAAAGTTAATATAACTGCATGCTCAACAGGAAATGTTACAAAAGCTTAGCTTCTCTGTCTGAAGAAATATTAAATATTCCGATAATTATCATTTATTAAAATAAGTATTTATGTCTGTTGAGTTTAAAATAGTATGTCTCTGTTAACTTTTAAGCAGCTTTTAATAAAAATGAAGAGAGCTTACAGATGTTGCAAACGGCAACGACCAGCAAATCTGTTCTTTCAGGTCTTCACTCTCGGTTCGGTTGATTATTTAGACACAGCGGTTTTGGTAACAGACATCAATTAGCAGAAGATTGATGCTTAAAACTTTATATTCCAATATTGTTAAAAACATTATAATGGAATTTTTGTCTACCAGTTTTTTCTTACGCAAGTGCGCTATAAAACATTTTAAAAGCGAGGTTCTTATTCTAAAATCATTTAGTTGTATATTTTTTTAAATAAACTGTTTTACCAATTTCAGGTAGAACGGTGGCTTTGAATTATGTTAAATGTAACTATTTTTTAGTCGTTAGTGTCGTAGCCATATTTTTCAGCACGTCGTTCACCGTATGCGTTCTAGCAATGTATTCCAAGCAAGAATTTTGGCCCAAGAATGAACAATATAACCTTTTCACTCGTGGATCAGACTCAAATGTTTCGATCGCTGTGTATATTCCCTGGGGACTCGGGACAGTTACTCGTCGTTCACAGTAGAATTCTGCCGCCTGTAGCTCGAAGAAATTTTACGACCTTCCAGAGAATACGTTGTTTCGCAGTATTTCTGTTAATCATTGGAGAGAAATTATTTTGTAATGGATTATGTAAAATTGAATTTCAGCCTGTAAAGCATGTTTGCAAAATTGATTTTTTTTTCCGCCATACGAAACAGGTTATTCAACAGAAAATATAATTTGTTCGTTCGATTCCTCACGTTGATGTATGATTGATACTATTGGTGTTTGCGTTTTAAAACCTTCTTTCAGTTTGTTCTTGTGAGTGTTGCAAATAACATTACTTATTTACACAACCCACTTTCAACACCACCTACTAACTCGGTGTCCAAAGATGTATATTGTATATTGTAAACAACACTGACGTTAAATATCAATTCAGATTATAGGGCCGTGATATTGTCTGTTAGCTATATCACGTTTCCTGAAACACCAAAGCAACATCTTTTCCTAAAACACCGATTGTAAATTTTTCAAATTCGTAAATTTTTCATGAAGGAAATGATGTTGTTAATTCCCCTCCTTCTTTATATATCGTGAATGAATGCTGTCTATGTATGTATGACAATATTCAATATTACTGTTTTTAACATTCCTTAGAACAGCTAAGATTCCAAAATTCATATAGAATAAATTCTCGATTAATCAAGGAACTCATCAGCCATTAATTTAATCAGATTACACTTTGCTAGTGTAGAGGACAGACCTTACGGAGTATATTAGCAATATTCCTGATTTTGAATCAGTTACATTTCAAGCATAATTTAATTATTTTTAAACCTGAATCAGCAATGAAATTCAGAACAGATTTCAAAACAAAGAAGAGCATTTTTTTCTTTGTATTGTTCTAGGATTTCCACAGCTGTCAATGGGCAACGGGAGATGAATAGGCTTCGAATATTTTTGAGAATTCAAAATTCGTTTAATGAATCATATAACAACATTTAAATATTGCAGATTACTTACAATTAAATTACATACACACACACACAAAGTTCAAATCATTAAGATTGTATTAGTAAAAGCTATAAGTACTGTTATTAAACTCATTTCTTAATTTTCGCATTTTCCTTTGAATTTTGGCTTCTTTCGTATAATTTTTAATAATATTTTTTTTTATTTTTTCCTTCAAAAAATGCTAATCTTCAAATGGAAGAGAAAATGCCCTGTACAGTGAAGACTCTGCCTACCCAATAATTTAAGCATATAACATGTTAAAACACAAAAGAATATTTTTTGGCAAAACCATGCAAAAGCGTTCAAATTCCTTTACATTCCTAGCATTTTTTACAAGCGAAGGAATATATTACAAATTATTATCAGTATTGTGAGAGTAGACAAATTAAAAAACTATAGTTTATTATTAAATTTTATTCTAATTACAAGACATAAAAACAGTAAAATCACTTAATATTAAAAACTATTTCAAGAAACTCTTAGAAGTAATAGCTTTGTAAAAAAAAACTCGAATCTATATAAGAAATAAAGTAGCGTGTAATTTGCGGGGGGGCGGGGAACAAATGGTAGTTTCGCCTCCAAAATCTTCTGTTCCTGTATATTAGTCCACAATGGCGATAGCTAATATTTTCGGAAATTGAACATCGTATACATAATTGCACCAGGTTGATAGTTGCCTTGCTTCTGGTACCTACTACAAAAGAGTACACACCAGTTAGCTGAGAATATGGCCTGAGGCCACTTACATAAGAAAGAAAAAATATAGGTGTTAAATTCATCACCTCACCCTACTGAGAAAAATTCCATAATGCAGTTTTCCTTTAAATGTGAAAGAGCAGACGACGCAGAGAGGAAGTAGGCAAGCTAAAAGGAACTCATTGTTTGTCTCATTCTTTCGTACTCTTCGGCTACGATTTCCTTCTTATCTTTTTGTCTCGGAGGATTCTATGCCGAGCTACTGAGCTGGTGTGACGTGTTTTTCTCGTGCTCCGGTTATTGTGCGGTGCATCATTGTCGCAACCTTGTGCTTATGCGGATATCTTTTAACATCGGCGTTGTCTTAAATATTAATGGAAGGGTGATGGTGTTCAATATCTTTGAGGTGTATAATTAACTATCTCTCAAGGATTTTTCCACGTTTACATTGATGGAGGGAAACGTCGACCTTCCCCCATCAAATTCTTCCAGAATGGATACTTCGAAAGCTGCTTACCGTGAAGTGCTCGATCTCGCGGTAGATATGTTGGAATATGCTGATGAATTACTGGTAGGGACTGCTCGGAAAGGATGATATGACGACAGATGATTTTATTAGTTTCGTGCAAATCATAGTTCGACTCGAACGGAACATTCAATCTCGTGGACGTCATGTGCAAGGACTAGCGAAAATTTAATTTACCTGATAAGTTTCGTAAAGCTGCTCAAGATGATCTTCGCCAACGTAATTCATTTACGGAAGGTTTAATTGCTATGTTAAAGAGTAAGTGTGAACGTTTTTAAGGCTAAATCCTAATGTTAGAGATCTCGTACCTAGTGATTTTGTTTTGTATAATCTTGATCCTAATTCTGAAATCATAAACAATTTACTGAGCAGTAGCGTTGATGTTAAATGTGATAATGTTGATGTTAAATGTAATAATGTTACTGCTACTAACTAAAGTGATAATTAGTCTGTTAATAAACTCAGTGTTAACAAATAAGATAAGCCTCGTAGACCCTCTAAGAAAAAACGCTAAGAGACCAATTACTGAATCTGAGGATGAGGATGGCTTCGGTTCAGCCCAAACAAACGGCTTGCCCCTCCAAATTCATGAAGTCTAATTTTGAAAACACTACTGAAAATAAATTTTCAAATTTGATGCTGGAAAAATGTCAGGTTGCTAATGAAAATGACATGGATGTTACTGTTGAACATGTGAGAGAGGTTCAACCACGAAAAGTTAAACCCATAATGGTTAAACCCAGTATTAAATTTTCAAACTTTGTTAAGAAATTTTAAAATGATGTGAAATGTGATTTTTCTAGCAATATGACGAAATGTAAATTAAATTACAATGTTAAAAATTAATATAAAAATGTTAAAACTCAATATATCTGCATGCTCAACAGGAAATGTTACAAACGCTTAGCTTCTAAGTAGCTTTTAAGAAATGTGAAGAGAGCTTACAGATGTTCTAAACGGCAAAAACCAGCAAATCTCTTGTTTCAGGTCTTCACTCTTGCTCTGGTTGATTATTTAAACATAGAACCTTTGGTAATAGACATCGAATTAGCAGAAGATTGATGCTTAAATCAATACGATCCAATATTGTACCATTTATGAAAAAATTATTATCTAATTTTTGTCTACCAGTTTTTTCCTACACAGGTCCGAAGTTCGAATCCCGCGAACGGGCTGGCTGCATGGTTTCGTGTTTTTCCCCATGTGTAACGTGTATACGAGCCAGTTCTCTTAGAAAATCCTCCACGAAGGCATCCCTCCTCTTAAGCAGATAGCCTTCGTGTGCTTTGCCATACTTAAATACACTACACCATCAAGGTGCTGAATCAATCTTTTCTGGAGAACTCGTTCAAACACTTTTCCAAGGCTCGGGAGAAGGCAGATGGGACAATAAGAGTTTACGTCTCTAGGATTTTTTTTCCGGTTTCACAAATGTGATTACATGAGCATGCTTCCACTGTTGTGGGAAGTAGTTCAGTCTCATGCACGCATTTATGATGTTAGTTATGAGGACAATATAGCAAATAGGAAGCATTTGAATGACATAGTTCGAAATACCGTCATACCCTGGAGCCTTTCTGGGATTCAGGTTTTTAATAATATTTCTAACTTAGGTGAGCGAGGTAAAGCTAAAATGATTCGCGTCAATCCGGTCTGGTAGATGTGTAATGAAGTTAAAAACCTCTTCTTCTGTATCCTCATTATCAGTCAGATTATTTGTGCAGGTATTTTCCAGGTGCTGAGCAAGCGTTTCTGCCATATCACTGTTGGAGTACATAATTCCATTAGCAGTGTGAAGAGGGCCTATATTATCATTTTGGGTTTTCATTAAGGCTTTTCCAATTTTCAAGACTGAATTGGGGCTGTAATCCATAGATTCTAGGAGGTCCTCCCAACAATTAGATCTGTGCTCACAGAGGAGAGTCTTAAGATGCCTGATTTTTCTATTAAGGATCCTCTTAATGCTGGGGTCAGCGGTCCTGCGCCACATTTTAGCTGTACGATTTTTATCCTTGATTTTATCCACAATATGACAGGGCCTATATTATCATTTTGGGTTTTCCGTAAGGCTCTTCCAATTTTCCAGACTGAAATGGGGCTGTAATCCATAGATTCTAGGAGGTCCTCCCAACAATTAGATCTGTGCTCACAGAGGAGAGTCTTAAGATGCCTGATTTTTCTATTAAGGATCCTCTTAATGCTGGGGTCAGCGGTCCTGCGCCACATTTTAGCTGTACGATTTTTATCCTTGATTTTATCCACAATATGACAGGGCCTATATTATCATTTTGGGTTTTCCGTAAGGCTCTTCCAATTTTCCAGACTGAAATGGGGCTGTAATCCATAGATTCTAGGAGGTCCTCCCAACAATTAGATCTGTGCTCACAGAGGAGAGTCTTAAGATGCCTGATTTTTCTATTAAGGATCCTCTTAATGCTGGGGTCAGCGGTCCTGCGCCACATTTTAGCTGTACGATTTTTATCCTTGATTTTATCCACAATATGACAGGGCCTATATTATCATTTTGGGTTTTCCGTAAGGCTTTTCCAATTTTCAAGACTGAAATGGGGCTGTAATCCATAGATTCTAGGAGGTCCTCCCAACAATTAGATCTGTGCTCACAGAGGAGAGTCTTAAGATGTCTAATTTTTCTATTAAGAATCCTCTTAATGCTGGGGTCAGCGGTCCTGCGCCACATTTTAGCTGTACAATTTTTATCCTTGATTTTAACCACAATGTGACTTGGAAGTTTGGTTTTACTGTACACTACATAGCTATTATCAACGTCAAGGGCTTGATTAATCTTCCTATTAATTTTAGTAATTTGATACTCAATGTCCGCGATGTCGGCTAAATCCGGATGAGCAGGAAGTCTGTCAAGGGTGCTGTTAAATTTATTCCAGTTCGTAATTTTTCTGAGGGGGAGAGTCTTCTCAAAGCCATAAGTGAATTTGACCGGGAGGTGGTCAGAGGTAAGTAGATGGATGACCTGCAGAAACGAAACTTGCTGTATAATTTTCATGATCACTATATCAAGCACATCCGAGCTACCTGTATTATTACACCGAGTGGGATCAGAGGGTCAAAAAGATACGAATGTCATTGGTAAGAGCATTGTTGCATAGAAAGTTTCCATTAACATTGCTGCGACGTGAATTCCAGGTTGGGTGCTTAGCGTTGAAATCCCCGGCAATAATTACTGAAAAGTTGATATTTCTAAAAATTTACATATCACTGGCCGTGATACTGTTTGTAGGGGGCTGTAAGCCGATATAAAGACAACAGGCTAATTGGTACGCGAGTGAACTATAATTGCAGTAGTCTCTATGATGCTGCTGCTATTTAGCTGAAAATTAGTGGCCTGCAGATGTCTGTTGCTGAGAATCAAAGTGCCACCTCCCCTGCAGTTGCTTCTGTCCGTTCTAAAGGTTCTGTACCCTTGAATTTTTAAGTTGTCATTAGACCGCAAGTGTGTCTCATTTACCAGAAATACGTCTATATCATGAATGTTCAAAAAATTTGTCATAATTTAAGATTCGAGATGAGATTCCAAATTGGCTAGGAATACAAATTGGCTGGGAAGCCAATTTGATTTTCTCCATTATTTATTTCGCCTTGATAAAACGCTCAAAAAGAGCTTTTCCTTGAAGTTTTTAAACCACAGGATGAAGTTCAGGGCGGAGCCTGTGTGTTCACTTTCTGCTTCTACGTTCTGATTGGCCTGCTGGTTACATGCCTCATTATCATTTTTTGCGCTGTTGCGAGAGTTGTTCTTAGCTGGGAAGGGGGAAAATTTTCTAAGTCCAATTCCGGTGGCGGATTTTTTGCCGTCCTCCAAGCTTCTTTTTGAACTTTACGCGTAGCGATTTTATGTTTTATGTTGTCCGGGTGCATTTCTTCGAGCTGGCGTGCGGGCCTCCGCAGAGACAGCACCTACCTGGGATATTCCTGTCCTTAGTATTATCGGTAGTGATATGGATTTGACCACTTTTAAGCAGCGAGTTTTGTATTTGCAGTGCGCACGACTAGTGGAAACTCTGCTATGGTCATATCGTTGGCAATTATGACACTGCTTGTGTCCTGGAGTTGGTTTAAAATGGACGATTTTGACTGCTAAGTCCAATACATGAGTTATTTTGTAGATAACCTTACCTTCAAGGCCGCGTTTAACTTCGGCCATAAAGGTAGGTAGTTTCACAATTTCATTATCAAATTTTTTGGTGATTTGCCTAACGTATTTAACAGGAATTTTATTATCCACGAGTTCCTGAAAAATGTCCTCGGGCTTGATATGCACTGAAAGCGCTTTTTGATAATTACTCGTATAGGCTTATCCTAAGGGAAAGGGAAGGTGTGGTAGGGAATTTCTTTTTCATCAAGAAACTTGGTAACCGCGCGATAGTCAATATCCGACTTAACCTTTATGTGGATGTCCCCACCCTTTTGGTGGTATTCCATGGAGACAGTGAAATTTTTTATGCTATCTCTCAACGGTTTCCAATCTGTAACATCCGAGAGGATAATCGGGGGAATTCTATTGGCAGTTTTTTTGGGAGCGATAAATTCGCAGTCATTTCCGCTACTTGCTTGAGAATCTTGAGAGCTAACAAGGTTAGTGTCCATTTCATCATCTGGCTGCAGTGGAGCATTTTTATTTTTAAGTGGTATGTGAGGCATTGCTGCTCTCACTTAGCCCCCATACGCTTATGTACTTTCTTTGTTATCATTATTTTCCTCGGCTGTGGTGTATTCAGTGTTGGCCTCGGCCGGTTTAACTTGCGTATGAGGCTGGCTAACGATGTTAATACTAGGATTGCTATTACGTTTGGAAACATTAACCATTTTCAAAATACACTCGTCCTGTTTTAGCTCTATGAGCCTGTTGTCGAATTTCAATGCAACTTCGTCATTAAATTATTCAAGCCACTGAACGATTTCAGGAGAAGCTTTTCACATTCCATTCCTTATCAGATTAAGTGACAAATTTACTTCAGCACTTAATTGCTGAATATCCTCATCCATGCCACTACTTAAAACATATTCAACTTTATCCCGGTCGCGTAAATAAACGCAATTATCCAATCTAAACCTAATGCCCTAACGTAAAACGAAAAAAGCAATGTCCATAACGAATACGTGCAATAAATCAAAGCTATACTTACGAATCGTCAAGATGCGCTGTACCACGTACGACCAACTCTTCGTAAATCCAAAGCTCGAATGAACTCGGTTGAGAAGAAAGGGCCGTGTCTACGTCTTTTAGATGGAGGATAGATGCCATATTCGCGTCCGATGATGAAGCGAGGTCTTTTCTGCGAGCTGCGAATAGCAAGATCGTAGGCCGGTAACTACCGGTAATGACGGTAACTGATCACGGTTATCAATCTGTTCAATTTAGAGGAATAAATTTCGACTAAGTTTTTTAATAACAAGGTGTACGGGTTTAATGTTAAGATCCGAGTAAAGCACATCAGTAGGGACATAATAGACTGCATTAAGGACTAAACGCAGGGTCTTACTTTGAAAGCCTTGAAGTTTTTTTATGTGTGTTTTTGCAGCTGTACCCCAGATGGTGTAAGCATACAAAAATATTGGTTGAATGATGGAAGTATAGAAACCTTTTTTTTTAACTGACAAAGGGCTCTTTCGGCCTAGAAGGGAGTAAACTTGGGTTCCAACGGTCTTTGCTTTATTGAGTGTATAATCAATATGAAGACGCCAGATTAATTTGAAATCAAGTATCACTCCTAGATACTTATATGAATTTGACCAGGGGACATAGTCATCGAAGAACTTTATATTAATGGTAGGGTACGGGATTCGGGAGCGTGTGAATATCATTGCAGCACATTTAGCGACGTTAATTTTGATTTTCCAAGTAATTAGCCAGTTCTCAAGGTTATGGAGATAACTCTGAATATTGTGAACCAGAACACTCAAATGTTTGTCTTTTGTTAGGACGGCCGTGTCATCTGCATAGAGTGCTAGAGTAACACTGGGTGATTTTGGAATGTCGTTGATTATAGTCGGTTCAAGTAGACTACCTTGAGCTACGCCACTTAGGATTGGACGGGGAGCCGAAATGATAGAATTATTCTCTTACCGAGAAAGAACGATTATGGAGATACGAGTTAATTATGTGAATAAGTTGAGCCGGAATACCAAGTCGCATGAGCTTGATAATAATACCCATATGCCAAGTCCTATCAAATTCTATGTCAAGAAAAAGGGCGCCAATAAGCATTTTGCTACGAAAGCCTTCGTGAATAAATTCCAGTGTCCTTAGAAGCTGGTGCGTGGTGCAGTGTTTTGCTCGGAAAAAATTGCTCGTCAATAATGGCACTGTCCAGGTTTCGGAATAGGCACAATAAGTGCTCTCTTCTAGCTTTGAGTAAAATAGCATTGCATTAACATGTAATTTATGAGCATTACTAAGAAAAATAGATAGCTGGTGGGTAGGTATTTAATCATGCGGTTACAAATAGAGTCCAATACAGGCGCTTCCTTAGGATTTAATTTGGCGACATATTCGCTAACTTCGTGCATGGCTGTATATTGTATGTTTCTCTGACATGAAGAGTTTAGAAATCTTTCAACATCTAGTTGGAAGGAATTTGCGGTATTAGCAAAAATCCCTTCATTATGTGGTGTGAATTGTGTTTGGAGACTCGGCAATTAATTCAGCTTTCTTAGCGTCCTTAGCTAAGGAATGTGAGATTTGTGTTTGCAAAGTCTGGCAGATGCACGCCAAAGACTGTTATCCGCGCTCATTAGGGACTCAATGTGATTGACTGAACTGGTCACATGCAGCCTTGTTCTCATTTTGGAGAGCACGAAGTTGTAATTTTAAGTCAGGGCTTCTAATTCTTTGCCAAAGCCTTCGTACCTTATTCTTCTCGGGAATTTTGATTTTGATTTGAGCTGTAAGTTTATTAAAATTGAAGCGAAGTGTGGGTTTTGATGCTTCTTTAAAACAGTGGTTCTTAACCTTTTTGAGAAGCGACCCAAATTTGAGAAAAATGTTTATGTCGCGACCCAAAAAAAGGCAATATTTTTTCATTGCTTTATTTTAGAGCATATTTGTAAAAACCTTTAATCTTACAATGATGACTTATTTAACTTACAAATTTTTTATTTTTTTTATAATAATAAAGTTAAACAAAAGTACTTTTGATCCAAGAAAAATTTAATAAATAATCAAGTGTTTTTAACATTTTTATTGACCAAACTAAATAAATTTAAAACTTTTTTAAAATAATTGAAATTTAATCTTATAATAACATTTTATACGCTTTTAATGAGAACCTTGTGCTTGAATTCATTTTGAAAGATCTGCAAACTTGGGTTGAATGCTTGTCAAGGAGCACCTTAAATCTATTTCTGGATTTAACTTGTTCCGGTGGTTGTTTTTGATTACACAGAGAGCCGAAAAACCAGCCTCACACATATATGTTGTTGAAAAGGGCAATAATACTTTTAGGGCTTCTTTAACAATTATTGGCTTTTCGGTTTTTAGATTTAACCAGAAAGCACATAAAGATTGAGTGTTTTTGTAAAAATTGTATCGAAGTGCTTGGTCACTTTGAATTTCTATTAATTGTTCTTGAAATTGATTAATATTAACAAATTCCTCATGCAAATCACTTACGTCAAAATCAAATGGCATTCGAACCCAATTATAATTTAAAAACATCGTCTGCAGGAAAATACCGATCAAAGTCTGCTATTAGTTTTTCAAAATGATTGATAATAATTTTCTGTATTTCAAAATCTGTGATATTAATATTCTTGTCTTCAACAAGTAAATTAAGAGTCGGAAATGAAGCAAGTTTCTTTACTTCAACCTTATTTCTCCATAATTTGAGTTTATTTTTAAAACATGTAGTTTTTTCAGTTAATTCAATAATAGTATGATTACGTCCTTGCATAGACGTATTTAGATTATTTATTTCAAACAAAATATCTGCCAAATAAGCAACTTGAATAATCCACTTCAACTCGGAGAATTTAGATGCTAATCGGTGTTTCTTTTCTCTAAAAAAAAATTCGACTTCTGTCCACAATGATAATACTCTTTGAACAACTTTGCCCCGGGACAGCCATCTAACTTCAAAGTAATATAATAAATGTTCGTATTCTGCACCAAATTCTGAACACAGTTTGCGGAAAATTCTACAGTTAAGAGCTCTTGATTTTATAAAATTGACTACCGTAACAATTTCATTCAAAACGATACTTAATTCGGGCGATAAATTTTTTGAAGCAAGATTTTGTCTATGTAAAAAACAATGAACCGATAAAATTTGTGAATTCATTTGTTTTGCTCTTGTCGAAAAACCTTTTGAGATGCTGTCATGGCAGCTGCACCGTCGGTGCAAATACTGAAACACTGATTCCAATTTAATCCTTCTTCTTTAAAAAACGAATCGACAATGAGAAATATATCTTCACCTCTAGTTTTTGTTGACATTGATTTGCAAAATAAAAAATCCTCCTGTATATCTGTTAACCCTGGATACCGCACGTAAACCATTAGTTGAGCATCGTTACTTACATCTGTCGTTTCATCCAGTTGAATACTAAATAAACCAGCAATTTTTATAGCAGAAATAAGTTGATTCTTAATATCAAACGACATATCATTAATTCGTAAACGAATTGTATCATTTGATAATGGTACCTTTTGTAATTTCTTTGAAATTTCATCTCCGCGCATGATACGTGCCATGTCAATGGCAGCAGGTTTTATAAGTTTTTCAGCAATATTATGGGGTTTCTTTTGTCTTGCAATATGCCAAGCCACATAAAAAGAAGCAAGTGTAGCTTGTTTGGTAGAAATTAGAAAACTATTACTACTTGGTGCATCTAAACTCTGTCTTTTTAAATCGGCTTCTTTTCTTTCGAAAAAAGTACGATCTTTTCCCTCAAAGGAAAAATTTTTATGTTTTGCATCAAAATGTCTTTTAAGTTTGTTCGGTTTCATCGATTCATTACTTAGTATTTCACTGCACAAGACGCATTGCGGCTTGTTCATTCCTCCATCATAAATGCAAGTAAACCCTAATTCTAAAAATGCTTCATTGTATTCACGTTTTGCCATTTTAGGGTGATTACAATTTTACAATACGCACTGCAGCTTGATCACTCAACTTTTAATAAACAGACAAAAATTGTTTCTAAAATGCTTGTATTCACGTTTCATGATTATTACACATTCCACTGTTATTCACAACCTAATACACAGAAACGAGTTTTTGACAAAGAACTTGCAGTGGAGTGCAACTTTTTTACGTAAATGTCATTAATATGCAAACAGAAATTAACAGAATACAATTTTCCGTTATTACTTCTTTATTCACACGAGTTAAATCGATAATATCTGCTTACATGTTTACAACCAACGGAAATTCCCCGGTTTCTTAAAAGTCGAAGTAAAAGTAGCTGATTGAAAGCGCTTTTAATTTTTACCAAAAGGTGTCACTACCGGAGAATGACTATGTTACCTACAACCTTATTGTGTCTGCGCGCACGTAAAGCAATGGCGTGAGTATTACCAACACCTCATAGAAGAAAGCTATAAGACAGAAATTGGATGTCACTTCTAGAAGGCCATTCGCGAAGAGCGGTAAAACCAATGCATTGTTTTAGAGAATAACTTGTATTAGAAAAAAACTCTTCTAGTAGGTGTTGGTATTACTTATTTTTGTATATTAATTTTTTTTTTAATTTGACTTAGCGCGACCCAAAAAATATGCTTTGGGTCGCGACCCATAGGTTAAGAACCGCTGCTTTAAAAGTATCTGCTATGATGAAAGTATCTGCTTTAACTGCCTGTCATGGTATTGCCCTAAGGCTTGGAAAAATGAGAATAAGGCGGTAACCGCCGCGCCTCTATAGGCGGAGCTAGAATAGTACATGTGTTGTGAAATGAACTGAAGTAATAACCGGCGCGAGGCGCTGCTGCTTGTGACGTCAGCCTGCGTGCTGAGTGTTTTCGAATGTTTTACGTGTGGACGAACGAAAGCTGAGCTCGGAAGAGTGATACTGTTTTGATGGAAATAAAGAATGATTTATTAAGAATTTTTTTGTCTTTATTCATAATGCACCCAGCCTCGGGTAGAGGCAGGCCCGCAACTGAACGAACTGTTTTAAATATATTTGATTTATATATTTTCTGTGTTCTTCGTAACATAGTGGTACCCTCGGCAGGACCGGGTGCTTTGAATTAGAATTTTCCGATTGAACTTTTGTTATTGAATTTCGATTTTGAATATACTTTGAAGATGGATTTGATCGCTTTAAAGGCTCAAAGAAAAGGACTTAGAATTGCGTTTTCGCAAACCTCAAGGAAAACCGAAAGTGAATTAACTAAAGAAGTAAGAGATTTGAAAATACTTTCGATTTTGAAGTGTCAACTTTGTGATAAATTCCAGAGACTTGACGTATGCCAGAGTGCTATATCGCAGCAAATTCTGCAGACTGAAGATGGAGAAAAATTATTTAGTGATGATTTTCAAGAAGCGGAGAATTATCGAGATAAGTTTCTAGAACAGTGTGCTCAAATAGATGCGGAAATACAAGCCTCTTCTCCTTCAAATAATTCCGAATCTAGGAAATTTAAATTGCCTAAAATTGAGCTTAAAAAATTCAGTGGTGAAGCTAAAGATTACCTGACTTTTTGGAGTCAGTTCCAGAAAATCCACGATGACAAAAGTATCGCCGATGAAGATAAAATGCAGTATTTATTGCAGGCCATGGAACCCAAATCGAAAGCAGAACGCCTAGTCCTTAGCTTCCCGGCAACGGCAGCTAATTATCCTAAAGCCATCGAACAACTAAAAGAGCGCTTTGGACGCGAAGATTTACTTGTGCAAATCTATGTGAGAGACTTGTTAAGCCTAGTGATGAAGAACGCTGTAACCGGAAGAGCAAAAACGGATCTACCCTCCCTGTATGATGAACTAGAAGGAAAATTGCGAGCGTTGGAAAGTTTGGGAAGAACCCAAGAAAAATATGGGGATTTTTTGACCCCCTTAGTGGAAAGTTGCTTACCAGAAGAAGTACTGATGGCATGGGAAAGAAGCAGAAATCACGACTCCATTGAAACTAAAGGGAATCGATCTTTGAAATATTTAATGAATTTCTTAAAACAGGAAGTTAAGGGGGAAGAGATGGTTCTCCTCGCAAGAACTGGTTTCGCTTCCCAACAGAACCATCGAAAGAAAGATTATAACCACGAACAGGTAAAGCAAAATGATCCCGTAACAGCATCAGCTCTAGTAAGTCTTGAGAATTCAGGTAAGAGTGTTCCGAACTGTAATTTTTGTGAAAAGAAACATTTTAGTGAAAAATGTTACTCTGCAAAAAAAATGACTTTAGCTGAAAAACAACAATTGTTGTTGAAAAAAGGTGCTTGTTTTTCTTGTCTGAAAAGAGCGAGTCATATTAGTAAATTTTGTCCTTTCAAAGGTAAGTTAAGTTGTTCTATTTGCAAAAGTTGTAATCATTTTGATGTAATGTGTAATCAAAAGCTAAAAAATAATGATCAGATAAATGTTTCAAAAGAGAGTTCTCTTTCTAACTGTAGCAGAAGCGAAACTGTATTTTTGCAAACGCTTTGCGTTCGAATTCGGTGTCAAGGTCGCGAGAAAATTATTCGCTGCATAATTGATAGTGGAAGCCAAAGTAGCTACGTTAGTGAAAATATGATGAGTCAGCTTAAAGCATCTCCACTTCGGGAGGAGACAGTTATACATGCACTGTTTGGGGGGGACGAAACGAAACCTAAACAACATGAAGTGTTTTCGGTCGAGGTCAGCAATTTAAAAGGAACATTCGCATGTAGTTTTGAGGCATTATCGGAAAAAAAAGATTTGCGGTTTTATTCCTAAGGTTAAGGATAAAGAGATTTTGAATGAATTAAAAGAAAAAGAAATCGAATTTTCGGATCCATTGCGAAAGGAAATTGAAATTAACCTTTTAATCGGAGCAGATGTTATAGGAAAGTTATTGACGGGAAATTCTATTGAATTACAGTCCGGGGTAACGGCTGTCGAAACGAAACTTGGATGGACGGTATTTGGCAAACGAAATTCGGGTGAAAAGGATAATATTTTGAAAACATTTTCAATGCATGTCAGGAGAATTCCTCTGAATGAGTTATGGGAACTTGAAAAAATAGGAATATGCGCTCCAAACGAAACTGTTAAAATGAATGAAAGTTTTAATTTATCTGAATTTGAGAACAAAATGAAAATTCTTCCAGATGGAAGATATGAAGTAGAACTTCCGTGGAAATGTGATACGACACATTTAACCGATAATAAAGAATTATCCTGGAAAAGGTATCAAAAGATGATCTATAAACTCAGATGTAGTAAATTTTTCGATGATTATCAAAATGTGTTCAAGGAATGGGAAAGGTTGAATATTATTGAACGCGTACCAGAAAACGAATTGAATAATGAATGTCATTATTTGCCGCATAGGCCTGTAATCAAATTAGGAAGTGAAACCACGAAAATTCGTCCTGTTTTTGACGCTTCTGCATCTGAGAAAGGGAGACTCTCTTTGAACGAATGTTTGTGTAAAGGAATAAATCTTATTGAATTAATACCTGATATTATAGATCGTTTTAGAATGTATCCGATTGGTATTAGTGCCGATATTGAAAAGGCTTTTTTAATGTTATCCGTCGCATCTAAAGATAGAGATTTTCTCAGATTTTTTTTCCCATGCAATGAAGAGAAATTAATTTATAGGCATTGCAGAGTTGTGTTTGGAGTTTCTTCGAGCCCCTACTTGTTGAACGCATCTATAATGCATCTATTAGAAAACTGTCCACGTCAATATAGTGAAGTTGCTCAAAAATTGAAATCGTCATTTTATGTGGATAATTGTTTATCTAGTGTTTTTAGTATTGATGAACAGTTTATGTTTATTGAACATTCCAAATTAATCATGTCAAATGGATGTTTTAACTTGCGCGGTTTTGAAAGCAATGTGGCTGGTACAAATGTTGACAAACATTCAGGGGATACTTCCGTTTTGGGGGTAATTTGGAATTTGGATAATGATACGCTGAGGTGCTGCACAGACACAGATACATTGACCTGTGATACAAAAATCACAAAGAGGACAATTTTGGCAATTGTGCAGACAATTTTTGACCCTATTGGTTTATTAACGCCAACTACATTGCTTCCAAAACTGTTGTTGCAAAAATTGTGGAAAGTGAAAATTGCATGGGATGATGAATTGTCTCCGAATGATGTAAATATATTTTTGAACTGGTTTAAAGAACTTAATGTTTTGAAAGATGTTACTTTGCCTCGATACTTGTTTATCAATGACACGTCTGAACTACATGTATTTGTGGATGCTTGCAAGGGGGCGTATGCAGCGTGCGTCTTTGTTCGATCAATATTTAATTCTGAAGTAAAAATAAATCTCGTACGGGCGAAGTCTAGAGTATCGCCTTTGAAATCTTTAAGCATTCCTCGCTTAGAATTAATGGCCTGTTGTATAGGTTCTAGACTTGCAAATTCTATTATCAAAGCTCTCAGTTTGCCCGATTTAAAAGTTACCTTCTGGTCTGATTCAACCACTGCCCTTTGGTGGATAACAGAGCAAGGAAATTGGTCCGTTTTCGTCGAAAATAGGGTTAAAGAGCTTCGAGAGTTGACGCGAGGTCATTCATGGAGACATATCCCAGGGAAACTAAATATTGCCGACTTGTTGTCGCGCGGATGTTTGGCGAAGCAAATGCTTCGGTCTAGATGGTGGGAAGGCCCCTTGTGGTTACGAGAAAGCCCTGAAAACTGGCCCACTGGTGAGATTATTTATTTGCATGAAGAAGTAGAATTGGAGAGGAAAAAGATAAAAAGAGTGAATATTGATCTATCAAAAGACGCACCCCCTTGGCATCGAATCAGTGTATCCAATTATGATAAAATGATTAGAGTATTTGCATGGATATTTAGATTTGTAAATAATTGTAAAGGTGGTTCTGAAAAGAATGGAAAGATTGAACTTTCACAGTATGAAATTGAAAATTCTGAGAAAAATTTAATTCGTTTGGTTCAAAATTATTATCTGACTGATAAGAAATCTTATAATTTTATTGAAACGCTCATTGATGATGATGGTATTCTAAGAGTTAAAACGAGAATACTAAATAGAGATGACTATGAATCTTTTCTGTATCCAATACTGTTACCAGAAAAATGTGATTTTACTAAGTTATTAATCAGAAATGTGCATAATAAGAACTGTCATGCTGGTCTTCAGATGATGCAATGCATATTACGAGAAAGATTTTGGATAGTCAGAGCTAGAAAGGCCATTAAAAATGTCCTCTTTAACTGTATCGTTTGTAAAAGATTTAAAACTAAGGCCATGTCAAGCGAACCGACACCTCTGCCGCCAGACCGAGTTACGGATTGTGCGCCATTTGAAATCATAGGGATTGATTTGGCCGGACCGCTGTTTTTAAAAAATGGAGGAAAGGTGTGGATCGCGCTGTTCACCTGCGCTGTGTACCGTGCCATTCACCTTGAACTCGTAAATTCTCTTTCTACTGATGCGTTTCTCCTGGCGCTTCGACGATTTGTTGCTAGGCGCGGACGCCCTAGAATAATCTATAGTGATAACGGGACAAATTTTCGGGGTGCGTCTAATGATTTATCAAAACTAAATTGGACTAAAGTAGTAAAGGAAACGGGAACTGAAAGTATAATCTGGAAATTTATTCCACCTACTGCAGCTTGGTGGGGTGGCTGGTGGGAGAGGTTGGTTCGTACAGTAAAAGAATTGTTAAAACGTACTTTAGGTAAAACAGTGTTATCATCTGAAGAACTTTGTACTATTATTTGTGATTGTGAAACTATAATTAATTCTAGACCCTTAACTTATGTTTCTGAAGATCCGCAAGAATTAGTACCTCTGACACCCGCCATGTTTCTTATCGAGAACAGAAATTCCAATGTTGAAGATCTTGATGAATTAAATTCGTCAAGTCTTAATAAGAGATTAAAGTATAGAACTAAATTGTTAAATGATCTGAGACAACGATTTAGAAAAGAATACCTTAGTCAACTGGTTCAAAAGCATAATGAAAAGCGATCTCGGGAACCTGTTGTAGGAGAAATAGTACTGATGGGGGATGATAACAGAAAACGTTTATTTTGGCCTTTAGCCCGAATTACAGAATTGATCCCTGGACGTGATGGAAAGATTCGTACGGTTAAACTTAAGACCCGGCATGGAATAGTTATACGACCAATACAACGCATCTTTCCTCTGGAGATACAGTCCAATGATAGAAACATAATTCCGGATAAGAAACTGGGTGCAGAGGAATCTAATTCTAGTGCTGGGTGTACGTTAAAAAAGAGTATTGCACCTGATAAAATGGTGATGCAACAATATTCCTCCTCTGGACGACTTGTAAAAGTTCCAAAAAGACTTGATCTTTTAAATAATGTTTGTTATGAGTTTGAGACTCAACCTGAGTCTCAAGGGGGGGAGGATGTTGTGAAATGAACTGAAGTAATAACCGGCGCGAGGCGCTGCTGCTTGTGACGTCAGCCTGCGTGCTGAGTGTTTTCGAATGTTTTACGTGTGGACGAACGAAAGCTGAGCTCGGAAGAGTGATACTGTTTTGATGGAAATAAAGAATGATTTATTAAGAATTTTTTTGTCTTTATTCATAATGCACCCAGCCTCGGGTAGAGGCAGGCCCGCAACTGAACGAACTGTTTTAAATATATTTGATTTATATATTTTCTGTGTTCTTCGTAACAACATGAGTACACAATGAAATTTAGCATTTAGGAACTGTTAGAGCTGGGAAACTGTTAGAGCTGGCAATAAAATATGAAAATATATTAAGTTATGTAGTAAACTAGTGATGAACAATCATAATTAAATCACTAATACTTTGAATTTCATAATTTGAATCAAATGGCACTTGCCAGGCTGAATTGCAATGAGTTCTACCCAGTGGGTATGGCTTGAAACGTCGTAGGTCGGCGGCAACTGACTTCGGCCAATGCTTCTTGAAAGTTCACACTCCGGTGGAAAAAGAAAACAGTACTTGCAGGTAAGCACAGTCAAATAATAAAGTGAAAATGAAGAATTCACACTTGAAGACACACAATACTTGTAAAGCATAGTAAATTAAATGTATACACAATGAAACAGCAAGAGAACACTTGATGAACCAACAAGACAGAGGTTTTAGTCTTACTAAACCACTCTATATACACAAAAGCAGATACCTATGAGCTAAGCCATTACCCATTTGGGTGTCGCAAAGTCAATCACACTATTTATGATATTTTTATCTTGAAGGTGCTTTGTAAGTCTTATTTGTATGACCCTTTCGAAAACTTTGCCCAGCCCAGGAAGCAGACTAATTGGACGGTATGAGTTAAGCTCTCTTTCAGAGTAGGCGATGAGGCCCACCGGCGGCCGAGCGGTAACGTCGCTGAACACTGGTAGTTTGGTCCGAGGTTCGAATACCGCGAACGGGCTGGCTGCATGGGCGTTTTCGTGGTTCCTGGGTTAAAGTCCAGGGAATCAAGGAGATCATCCCAAGAATTTGACCTATATTCTGAGATAGCTTCTTGAATTTCACGGATTTTTCTATTTAATTCGTTTTTAATAGTAGGATCAGCCGTCCTTCTCCATTGCTTGGCAGTCCTATTTTTGTCTTTAATTTTATCAATTAAGTAGTCAGGTAATTTGGGCTTCTGATATTCTTTAAAAGTAGTAGAATTGATAATAGCAGTGTTAATTCTTCTATTGATTTTAGTGATTTGTTCTTCGATGTGTGAAATATCAGCTAAAACCGGATGTGCAGGTAGTGTTTCAAGAATTTCCTTAAATTTAGTCCAGTTAGTGATGCTTTTGAGAGGGAGTGACCTTTCATATCCATAAAATGTGAAATTGATTGGAAGGTGATCTGAACTCAGTTCATTATTCACTTTAAGATATGGAATTTGAAGAATATTTTTCGTAATGACAATGTCAAGAACATCAGCTGTACCTGTATGGTGGTAACGTGTAGGGTCAGTAAGGCCATAAATTCTGAGATCGTTATTTAGTGCGAAATTATAGAGTATGTTACCATTAGTTTTCCTGATTCTTGAGTTCCATGAATTATGTTTGGCATTAAGGTCGCCGGCTATGACAACCGGAAAAGCGATGTTGCTAAAGCTGATGAGATCGTGACCACTGATGGTGTTCCATGGTGGATTGTAGGCAGAGATAAAAACCACTGGTTCGTTGGTACGAGAGTGCACAATGATAGCTGTGTGTTCGATGCTGGTATTGCCGCTGAGGCTAAATGGAGTGGAGCGAAGATAATTTTTAACAAGAATCAAAGTCCCGCCTCCTCTATTATGAGAGCGGTCAGAACGATAAGTTCTAAACCCTTGTATTTTAAATTTGTCACATGCTCTGAGATGAGTTTCGTTAGCGAGAAAAATATCAATATCATGACGATTAATGTAATTAAGTATCTCGGTATTTTTATTTTTTATACCATTTGCGTTAAAATATGCGACATTTAAACTACTCGAGGCAGTGATATGATTACTAGTAACATTAATGTAAGGATTAGAATTCATAGTTCATATTCCTTAAGAGTTCAAATGCTTCAAATCCGATTTGGATTTTGTCAATTAGTGATTTTGCTGTCACAAATTTTTGGAAAAGTAATTTGCCTTGGTTGAATAAGTTTTTTAGCCATAATATGAATCCGGGGGCGGAGTTTTGTGCTTCTCCTGAACTTTCTGTGTTCCGATTGGTTTGACTCGTATTATTGTCGTTGTTATTATTTTCAACATTTTGGGTTTGATTTTGAGTAGGAAGCGGCGGAAAATTTTCTAAGTCCCTTGGAGGTGGGGGTGGGTTATTTCTTCTGGTATTACGATTTTCTTCTCTTGATTTATTCTGGGCTATCTTCTCTTTTATATTATCAGGGTGCATTTCACACCCACGATAAGAACTTATATTTTTATCTTTAGTACAAGTATACGTAGCATGATTTTGGCCACATTTTAGGCAGCGCGTTTTATGCTTCCAGTGCATTTTACTATGACCGTACCTTTGACAGTTGTGACACTGTGTCGGACCTGGCGTAGTTTTGAAGCTAACAACTTTAATTCCTAAATCTAGGATATGTGTAATTTTATAAATATTTTTCCCTTCAATGCTTCTTTTTACTTCCACTAAGAAGGTGGGCATTTTGACAATTTCGCCATTAATTTTCTTGGTGAACTGCTTAACAGCTTTAACTGGGATTCCTTTTTCAGTTAACTCTTCAAACATGTCTTCTGTTTTAGTGTGTGCTGGGAGTTTTCTAATCACAGCGCGTATGGGTTTTTCAGTTGGCAGAGGAAATGTGTGATACGGGATAGTTTTATCATCTAAGAATTTAGTGATTAATCTGTAATCATCTGAACTTTTAACTTTGATGTGTATATCAGTGCCTTTAAAGTTGCATTCCATTTGGGAAGTTAGTTTCTTAATTTCATCGCGGAGTTTTTTCCAATCGTTTACGTCCGAAATGATTATAGGAGGTATTCTATTAGCGGTTTTTCTGGGTTTAACGAATTCTGAGAACTGATGACTTGAACATCCATATCGTCTTCGTTAGGGACAGCGGAATATTTATTTTTAACAGATGTGGTTGAATGATTGCTATCTTCGCTAAGATTGCGTTTGTGGGTTTTTTTGGGATAGATCCATTCCTCTTTCTGTTTATCAGCAGTAGCCTTCTGAATATTATCGGGAGGTATTATTATGCTTTGCATATTTTGAGAATCAGTTGGTTTACTAGTACTAGGCTTACTAACAGAATATTCATTATCAATGGGAAAATTTTCATTAAGTTCATCAACATTTTTGAACATTTCTAATTGCTTGCCAATGCCAATGATTTGCAATTTTCAGAGTGTCTATGGTTCAAAACCACGTACCTCCACATCAGAATTACTAAAAGTGAGCAGAAATAGGAAAAATTTGGCATAAGTGATTTACTTGATGCTCAATAGAGGGAGCCACAGGCTCAAGAAAGTTTAGGGATAGAGATAAGATAATAAAAACTTAAGTATCATAATCTTTTTATAAGTTTTTAGGTTTTTATAATTTTTTTTGTATTTTATATTTTATACTTTTTTGGTTTTTATAATTTTTTTTTTTTACACAATACAAACACTAAAGCAAAAAGCGGATAGGAAAGAGTTTACGATTAATAGGCTCATTGGCATGTGGCTATGTGTAGGAGAGTGCAAATAATAAATGGGAACGCGATGAAAATATTCTTAGGCAGATTTTAGAATCTGCGGGAGATGTGATTCTTAAGTAAACAGATTGATAACTTTGCTTGAAGATCTTGGATTGCAGTTGTAGAAGTTGAAGAAGCAATTATATGGCAGCTCGCTGAAGAGACGTCCTTCCTTCATGGCGCGGGGGCTGGAACAAATTCTGGTGGTCATTAAATTTATTTTATTTGATTATTGTATCAGTCAATTACGACAACCCTGCAAACCATCATCCTCTCCAAAACGAAATCCTACAAAACTCCGATAATTATAGAGAATCTAATAACCATGGGAATGATAAATTATGCAATATCGTATCGAAATCGTACGTTTGTATCGAAAATTGTCCCAGTGTGAAGAGACGAGTGCCGGAGAATTTGGATGAAAGCAAGGAGGTTAGAATACATGGAGATGGCCTCCCTGCTATTGGAGTACAAAGAAAGTGAAGCAGGGGGAAAGAAATAAGCCACGCCACGTGAGGGCAAGAAAACGATTATCTCATTAAGCGAAGTGAGGCAAAACGCCAGCTGGTTTCAAGTTCTCAGTGTGTTTTCTGATTTTGTATGCGTAGATGTGAAAGGCCTAAAAGGCACAGAATTGTTGCAGCGAAATAATGTCTACATTTCTGACTTCATGTCCATGTAAAAGAATGTTTTAAAACGTGCATAAACAAGTAGAATAATCGAAATGTGTGTTTCAATGGCCTTCAAGAAAGAGTTTGAGTATTTTCTTTGTGTAAAGTACACGAAGAAACATATATAATTCTCATATTTACCTTTTCATAGTAATAATAAAACTGATATTCGTAATTAACTTATATGAGATGGCAAAACGATAAGTAAACAAGTGGAGGGGGCGTGGCTAGCTCTCCATGGAAAAGAAAACAGTTTACTTTAATGTCTGATCATAATTACATTACAGGTTGTACCTTTTATGTGTTTGACTACATTTTAATTTGTGCTCAAGTAAATATATAATAACCGGATGTAATTTTTAGTCAAATTTGTTGTGTGAATTTTAAAATAACAACGTAAAATTTACATATTTCTATCATTGTTTATTCAAATTAAGTTTTTTCGAAACATAAGTAATATTTATAACATGAAAAATTTGAGAATTCTATATACTTAGAAAAAGTAAATTATAATCTAGTACATAGTTGAGTACATAGTTACTCTTTTGTGTTCACAATACTTTTAATGCTAGCATTCATTAATTACAGCATGCAATTACATAATGTAGAAATTATTGCGATTACATAAATTAGAAATTATATTAATTACATAATGTAGAAATAAAATGAAATGGCGAGAAAGGTAAAGGAAAGAGGACCTGAAGAATCTGCGATACTTTACGACTACCAGAAACAAAATTGGGTGTGGTTAGAGCACGTCAATCTTTCTAAGCCACGACTACTAAGGGCATGCTTTCCCCCTTTTTTGGCTTCACTTGGACTGCGTGCTGGGCATCTCCATGTATTCTAACCTCCTTGGATGAAAGTATTACAGTTAAGGTCGATGAGTACGGGGTTGTGATCTGAGGATACACAACTTTCCACAGTCACGTGATAGTCAAAAGGAATATTTCGAAAAAGAGCCAAATCAATATAAGAAGGGGCTTCCCGTACATCGTATCGTCACATTGCATCATGACTTTCAACTCCATTCTATCAAAGAACATCTGCACAAGCTGAATACACAATTTTTTAATAAAGCACTAAACTGTGACCATCTTGCTATTTTTGATACTTTTAAGTATATTATCCTCTCGGACGACGAAAAACTGAGACCTCTCGCGGCTCACCTCACTCACGACTCTAATTTTCCAACATAATCAAGAATTGTAAATATTGCAAAGCATCTTGTAATTTTTATTTTACTTTATGATTGTATCTTTATTTTAAATGTTTTGTATTATTCATGTATTTTGTTTTATGTTTCTCGTTATTGCACATGATGACTTACACACTACCCGTCTGTCCATGATCGTCTCCTTGCTTGGTCTGCGATGTCGGCCCCCTTATTACCACCTACCTCTCTGAACTGATGATTGTACTACTGCGATGTGCCTTCATGGCAATTTATGGAGCCAGACAAGCGGCCATGTGCTGCATTCTGGCAATATACAAACAGTCAGTCAGTCACATCGTATCGTGTGGGTGAATTCGGCGGTATATTTTTCGATTGGGCGCACTGAGCACATTTTAGAAGACCACGAAAAGCGGTGTTGGAATAACACCAAATGAGTTCTTCTTATAAGTGAATCAACAAAGTACCATGGATCCGTACCATGTGACGACATATAAATGAAGTTAGAATGTTAAAAATTTATAAAAAATTTTAAAACTGAATATAACTGCATACTCAACAGGAAATGTTGCAAACGCCTAGCTTCTCTGTCTGTAGGAATTTTAAATATCCGATAATTATCATTTATTAAAGTAAGAATTTATGTATGTTACTTTTAAAATAGTATGTCTCTGTTAACCGTTAAGTAGCTTTTAATAAAAGTAAAGAGAGCTTACAGATGTTGCACACCGCTATAACCAGCAAATCTGTACTTTTAGGTTCTCAGTCTCGATTCGATAGATTATTTAGACATAGCAGTTTTGGTAATAAACGTCGATTAGCAGAAGATTGACGCTTAAAACATTATGTTCCAACATCGTATGGTTTGTGAAAAAAATTAAAATGGAATTTTTATCTACCAGTTTTTTCCTACGCAAGTGCGCAATAAAAATTTTTTTGTAAAACATTTTTAATAAGCTGAATGTCCATCTCTGTCGTCATTGTTTAAGTTAAACTGCTTTACCAATTTCAGGTGAAGCGGTGGCTTTCAATCATTGTCTCAATGGCACTGATTTCTAGTTTTTAATGTAAAGCCATGTTTTTCAGTTTGTCGTTCGCAGCAAACGTTCAAGCAATATATTTAAAACAGAAAGTTGCTCACACGTACGTGTTTCGATCGCTTTCTACATTCCCTGGGGGGCTCGGGACGGTTTCTCGTCTTTCACAGTAGAATTCTGGCGCTTGTAGATAGAAATTGAGATTCCAGATGCTGCGCTTAAAGTTCTGCTTTCTCAATTTCGGTGTAATGGATCCCTTGAGGCCCTTTAAGGGGCGGAATGTTGTTGTGGCATTTCGTATACCTTTTAATGGCTCTCCATAGCGAGTTATCGTCTGTGGAGAGGTTTTGAAGGTACCTGGTCCAGCTGAGTTGTGCCTGTGTATTGAGTAGAGATCTGACCTCTCTGCAGAGTCTGTTGAATCTTTGTTTGTCCTCTCGGTTGCGGTACCTCTGGAACTGACGTCTGGCAGCGTTGCGTTGTCTGATGAGAAGTCTGAGCTCTTGGCTTCTGTAAGTGTGCCGCTTCGGCACAGGCTTTCGGGCTGCAGCGTAGGCATGAGTGATATCGTCGGTGAAAGTCTTGATTAAACTATCAATGTCATCCCTCGATTGTACTGTGGGGGTTGTGTAGTTTAGAGTTTGTTTAGAGTTTCCACAGTTTTGGCGATAGAGCAGGTGGTATGACACTGTCAGAACCCTGTTGCGTGTCCATATCAATAATTTCAACTTCATTTTCATTACAAGTATTCGGTACATTTTCATTAGCATCATTATTTGCACAAGACAGTTTTTCAAATTTATTGGCGAAAGGGAGATCAATATTGTTTTTAACTAATTTAACAGGGCGGGAGGTATTCTTCGGGAGAATAAAACCCTTGTCATCCCTAGTATCATTAATTGATCTTTTAACTCGTTTGACCGAGTTTTTCTAGCCTTGGGCTTAAGTTTGTTATCATTGTCAGTAGTATAATGTCAGTAACATTACACATATTCAAAATATCAGAAATATCAGATAAATTAAGATTCCTATTAATTACATTTTCCTTAAATCGATTAACAAAACCAGGATCCAGACTACTAAAAAACTCGCACTTACCTGTGCATGCAGAAATAAGTCCTTCGGCAATCGCTCTGGTCTTTCTGTAGTTTTCTTCTACAAGCTGTTTCTGGGTATCATCCGTCATAATCCTTAGGCTGTTTGCACAATATCGACCTTGTGAGTTAATATCCGCATTGATTTTGTCACGAAATTGCACACAGGCGATGTAATCTCTAGGTCCGAAATCCTCTTTATGAAGAATGTCACACCAGTTTCCACCTAATACAGAGTTACCGTAATCAATGTAATCCTCAGAGAAATTAACAATTTGCCGAGCAGCCTTTTCCATAATTTTCACACAATTATCCCCTTCACTCATGATGAGTGAACAGAATTTCACAAATCACACGTTGTAGATTCGCAAAACACACTGAAAAACTCGCAATCACATAGCAATCACAGTAATCCAGGTACGAAAAAAGCAAGAGGTGAGTAAAAAACCCAAAATGGCGTCGAAAAAATCTCCCAAGCTAGAATAGAAGCTGAGAGGGCGTGTCTTGCCCTTTTGGATGGAGGATCAAGGATCAAGGAAGTGCAATTTACGGAGTTCATAGGCAATTACGCCTTTACCTCCACATCTTCAAAGGAAATTAAATCATCCGAAAGAGGGAATTGTCAAATAGGGTAAAATTTTGATAAGCCGAATGACTTGGAGTAAGTGCCTTCACACTGAGTCAAAAAAAGGCAAAAACTCAGAAGGTCTTAATTTTGCGCCGAAAAAAGGGCCAGAATAATTTAGATAGGGGCAGCCATAAAGATTTTGACTAGAAAAATAAAAGGTGAAGTATCCTTGAACCTTGATAATCATGTTTAGCATACGTCAGATGAAGAACACGCAGGGGAATTCCGATGCGCGTTCTTCGAGGTGGGAGGGAGGGGGGAACCTGTTTACAGGTCGAAAAAGTAGTTCTGCCAGTGATCAGCTGGGAGGGAGAAGTTTCATTTTTGACCGCTGTTCAATGCGGTATTTAAAGGCCAAAAAGGACGCTGTTAAGCGCCTAAGAAAGTTCCTTTTTAAAGGAAGAGAGAAGTTAAAGTTTAAAGAATCTTTTTCAGTTTAAAAAATCATTTTCAGTTTTATTGCAGTTGATAGATTAAAGTATGTTAAATCAGTCCTATTTGACTGTGATGTTTCTTCTTAAAGAAACGTTAAGGAGGTTCCTCGAGTTAATGCCGTGTGCATTAAAGAACTTTAGAGGCGGGGGGGGGGTAAGGAACGAGAGGTAGTTATTCACGTGGCTATCAGTGTGCTCATATCTAGCCCGTTTAAATGGCAGAGCTGAATATTCCCTGTTAAGAACCGCTCTGGGTCTTTTTCGGGATGAAGCAACAGCAGGATCGTATACGGGTAGCATATGAAGCACAGGATTTGCAACACGTTGAATATTTTTGAAAAATTTTTCCGAAAGTCGCTGTATATAGCGATTAATCGGCATAATTTTGAGGTCATTATGAATCTCTTCGTTCCGTACGAACCACGGAGCTTTTAAGATTTGCCGAAGCATTTTAGATTGAAAAATTTGGACATGTTTTCTGTTAGTCAGTGCAGATGGGCCGCATACGGGACACGCATACGTAAGAACCGGCCTAATCATTGATTTGTAGAGCAAGATTTTGTTATCAGTTGACAGGTCGCTATTACTAGCTAAAAGGGGGCGTAGGGCGGTTTTGACAGCTGTCGCACCCGCTATGATTTTGCGGATGTGAGGCTGCCAAGTTAATTTTGAGTCTAGTAAAACACCTAGATATTTGTAAGAAGAGACCCAGGGAATGGGTTCACCGAAGACCATTAAATTAGGTAAACTTGGAATGTTTCTTCGGATGAACATAGCGGCAGCACATTTTGCGACATTAATTTTGATTTTATACAGACCGAGGCAGAGTTCTAAGGTCGAAAGGTAACTCTGCAATTGTGAGATTACCTGGAGGGTGTTGGAGTGTTGTGAAATGATGGCTGTATCGTCTGCGTATAACGCAAGATCGATATTTGGGGCCTTAGGAATATCATTTACATAAAGGTTAAAGATTGAAGGGGCAAGGAGGCTACCTTGAGCTACCCCAGCATAGATTGGGCGGGGAAAGGAGAATTCGTGGTTAACTCGCACGCGGAAACTGCGTCCGGTCAAGTACGAGTTAATAATTTTAATGAGATGAGCCGAAAAACCAAGCCGCATGAACTTGTAAATAATCCCGTCATGCCAAGTCCTGTCATAGGCTTTGGCAACGCCCAGATAGACAATTCCAGTTTTCTCTCGCTTACGAAAGCCTTCATGAATGAATTCCACTACACGGAGTAACTGGTGTACCGTGGAGTGTTTAGGTCGGAAGCCGAATTTTTCCGGGATTAGTAAATTTGCGAATAGAAAGGTCATATGCTGGCATCTGTTGAAGTGCTCGATTATCAATCTGTTCAATTTTAAGGAATAAATTTTGACTAAGTTTTTAAGATAATCAACAGGTTTAATGTTAAGGTCCGAATGAATCACATCTGTACGGACGTACCAGGCTGCATTAAGGGCCATACCTAAGGTCTTACTTTGAAAAGATTGAAGTTTCTTCACATGAGTTTTTGCAGCAGTACCCCAGATTGTACATGCATAAGACAGGTCTTATAATTGATGTATAGAGAAGAATTTTGTTTTTAATTTACAGATGGCTCTTTCGAGCTAATAAAGGGTAAGGTTGGGCTCTAGCACCTTTTGCTTTATTAAGAACAGTTTCAATGTGAAGGCGCCAGAGTAATTTTGAATCAAGTACAACTCCAAATTGTAAGAGTTTGACCAGGGAACATAGTCGTCAAAGAACTTTATATTAATGGAAGGGTACGGGAGGGGGCTTCGTTTGAAGATGATAGCAGCACATTTAGCAACATTAATTTTTATTTTCCAAGTGATGAGCCAGTGCTCAAGGCTGGAGAGATATCTCTGAATGATTTGGACCAAGTCTTCGGAGGAGTGAAGGAACCCTTAACAGCGCCAGCACTGTGAAGGGCCTTTCTGACCTTTGAAATGCTCCATGGCAACTTCGGTTCCTAGTAGTTCCGTGATGTTGTATATTTCATTTGCTTTCAGGCTATTGTAAATCTGTAGATAGAATAAGGGCATCGGCATTTTGGTTTTCCATCTCTTGAGCTGTGAAATTTTATGAATCTTGAAACAGAGCACTTCCACCGCAGTCTGCACAACACTGAGTGGTGTGTTCGAGGGTAATCCCCTAATAACTATTTTAAGTGGTCTGTCAGATTTTAAGGTGTGAGATTTAAATTCAATGTTATTGTCTGTGAGAAATCTTACGACAGTCCTATAATCATTTTCATTTAAAGTGTTTAATTTGAGAAAGTCTATGTCTTGTTTTGATTGGACTGTCGGTGCGTGACGTCTTAGTTGATTCAAAAGGAAGTACCAATCAGCACGACGTTTGATGAAGATGGGTGGTGGTGCCTGTACGTTTGGTGTTTGAGTGTCAGCCGGCTGCTGAGTAGAATTTTCTGTAGTTTCAGTGTTTGTTTGAATAATATTGAATGAATTTGGAGTAGCTATGTTATTGTTATTTTCAGTTGAGATGTGTTTGCATTGGGATTTTTTAGCTATTAAGTGTTTTGGTGGTATGACAAACCCTTCAGCATCAGTAGGGCGAGTTCTTTTCTTATTATCAGATTTTGGAGTTTCTAGTGAGGTTTTAAGGTTTTCAGTAGGGGTGGTTTTGGGAGAATTTTGAGTGATGGGTGCCGAAACATTGGGTTTTGAAGATTTAGACTGACATTCTTTAAAGAATTCGTTTTCTGTGGCTGGGAGGGTAAAGAGGTTAACTCCTAGGTTGGTACATAATGTGTCAAGTGAAAATAAAATTTTCTCACCCTCGTCGGTCATCTGTTTAATCATCAGGTCCTTGGAGGGATTATCAGAACGCTGCAGTCTCTGGATGTCAAATAGCAAATCCGTGTGAAGATTTTTGAGTGCATAGATTTGTATGGCACCTTTCGATAATTCCATGGCTGAAGGAGAAGCAGGTGGAGGAGCAGTAGTGTCTATGTCAGTTTGAATCAGTAGTGGTGGAGAAGCAGTAGTAGATATACCAGCTGGCGGCGCCGTATTCGTGTTTCCGGTGTAGCTCTGAGCTCTTACGACCGTCGCATTCTGCGTCCATGACGAGACTATTAATAGAATATTTCAGCGTTTCACCAAATTTTTATCAAAAACTAATTTTATACAATTCGTGGTTGCTACTATGAATAAATTCTTTCTAAGCAACTGTCAGTTATTTACTAGAGATTGGCAAACGTTTCCTTTAAGGTAGGGGTCTTCAAATCGTGGCCCGCTGAAACCATTTTAGCGGCCCTACATTTGAATTTGAAGAAAAATTGAAGAATTTTTAAGAAATTTTGATTTTAAGAAAAATTGCCTTTCCAGCTTTTTCTCGTACTCTTATTCTTGATATTTAAAACATTTTATTGACATGCGTGATATTATTTGAGGTAAAATTTTCTGAAAATAACGAATTTTAGGCAGTTTGCCTTATTTGCAACGACAGTGTAACTGTGATGGTGGAATACAACATTAAGAGACATTTTGATACTAAGCACAGTGAGAAATATTCTGCACTAAAAGGTCATTTTCGAAGGGATAACGTGAGTGAACTAAAATCAAAACTAAATTCTCAGCAGTCTTTCTTCACCACAGAGAATAAATAATCTGAAAATAGGGTTCGTGTTAGTTACGTGATAGCAGAAAAAATTGAATTTGCAAAAGAATGTCTTCAGAGTGCAGTTGATGAGCTTTGCCTATCACAGAATCAAGTCATATCGAATGTTAGCTTGTCTGGTGTGAGAGTAGCGAGACGCATGGAGGATCTCACAACAGATATATTCAGTAAATTAAAAACTAAATGCAAAAACATTTAGAGTTTTATTCTGTAGCAATGGATGAAGAAACAGATGCAACAGATACTGCACAAGTAGCCATTTTTATTCGTGGCATTGATAGAGACTTCACAATAGTAGAGGAATTGGCCAGTGTCGTTGCACTTAAAGGTACAATACGAGGAATGGGTTTGTATTCCCACTCAGGATAAATGTAATGTAATATATCTGCTATAACCACGGATGGTGCTATATCTATGACTGGAGAGAAAATAGGAGGAAGAACATTACTCATATCTGATGTGAAGGCAAGTGGAAAGAATACTATGATGACTTTCCACTGCATCATCCACCAAGAAAATTTGTGCAAGAAGACATTCTCAAACTTTGAACATGTGAAGAATGCTGTTAACTGAAGGTGCAGAAATAGACTTAATTCACTAATGCCAAGTTTCAAATATAAACAAATACGGCTGTTATGGTTACAAAAAAAAATTAGGCCAAACCGTACTTAAACAACTTAATTGTTGATAATTAAAATTATCCACACTTAAATTGTAGATAATTCTAAATCTAATGCATACAGATTAACTAAAGGCACAAAAATCTTAACCGGAAGATAAGATTTAACAACATAATTCAATCATTTTTAAAGCAAAAAATGCACAATTTACAAACATATAAGAATAACGAAACTGAGCTCACTGAGCCGAGTAACAGAGTGGATATATATATATAAATGTTGTATGATTTTAAATTTACTTAGTTCGAAAACAAGCTTTTCCAATACTTGCGGATTAGCTGAAAAATAAGATAATAATAATTTATTTACTAAAGAAATATTGATTATATTATCTCCTAATATAAATTTGGTAGAAGTATCTAAAAAGAGTGAACCCATAAGTTTAATTCCGAAAATTGTGTTTTAAAGTAACTTAAATGTAAATTGTTAAAAATGATTTACGGAGACTTGAATTAAATCATGAATAACAAAATTTCAAACTTTGAAAAAGAAATTAAATTAAAAGCAAGTAAATATCGCTATTGATCGGAAATTAGTTGACTTTTCAAGGGGAACAAGCCAACTCCCGTTCAATGAACAATAATTTATAAGTACGAAGGTGTTATACTTTGGTGCGGCCAATTGCAATCAAAATAAGTGGTGCACATCTACGTGTTATACCAGTCCTATATACAAAATTGCAAAGTTATGAGGCTACTCGTTTTTGAGTTATCTGACATACATACATACATACATACGTACGTACAGACGTCAGGGAAAAAAATCTCTTGTGAATCCATATTAAATCCTTTTTGCAACCCCTTTTACAGTTCTTTTCCATTTTTACAGTTCTTTTCCGTGTTCCAACATCAATCATCGAGTTATTATGGACTGTACTCATCAAACGATATCCTTCTTGTCTGTCGCCCACCAGCGGCCGAGCGGTAAAGTCGCTGAACACTGGTAGTTCGGTCCGAGGTTCGAATCCTGCGAACGGGCTGGCTGCATGGCGTTTTCGTGGTTTTCCCCATGTGTAACGTGTATACGAGCCAGTTTCCCTTAGAAAGTCCTCGACGAAGGCATCCCTCCTCTTAGGCAGATAGCCCTCGAGGCTTTGCCATAATCACACACACACACACACCTTCTTGTCTGTCCAATTCACAAGCTCATTTTTTCTCTTTTTCTTCTGAGTAGACATTGAAGCCATCTCTCACTGTCTTGTATCTTATGTAAAATGGCGCGAATATTCATAAAACTCGGGACAAATTCAATTAGAAATAAAATGCCTGATTAGTGCTGCCCTCTAGGCGGTATTAGAACAAACAAAAATAAAACTCAAACAAGTAAACATTTAGAAAGCGTTTTAAACGTTTAAAAGTTTTAAAATGTAGAAGAACGCTTGTAGCGCGTTACGGCCGCCTTGCGGAAAATTCACTTGAACGCCCTAGACGAGTTACGGACGACAAAGAGGTTAAAGAAATCCCCAGGCTTCTTTTTCCGCAACTTCCATTTGTATCTCAAAATTTCATCTTTCGGGAGTTTTCTGTTGTCAGGACATTTAATTAGCGGTTGATAAAACTGCACATTTCCCCCGGATACATTTAAAATCTGATTCATCCACAAACAGCGTTAAAGCTGAAACTGCGTGTACCTAACCTCTGCGAAACAGAAGAAAACTAGCCATCGTTGTCACCGAAAATTTGCCAAAATTGACAATCAAAATTCGAAGCTTTGTGGGCCATCAGATCTCCGACACAACAAGCAGTCAAAGCGAAGAATAGGAAAACATAGACTGAAAAGGTCCTCCACCTCCTAATACTTACCTTTAGATCGAATGTAGTACACAGGGCCGCAAAACAAATTGTTACAAATAAATCTAATCCAGCTTCTGAATTTTTTTTTTATTATATGAAGCATTGCAATGTATGCGCGCAGTATTTTAGAATGATATCACTATGATGTGACATTTCCATCATCACTGAGTTTACTACTTTGTGCTCAGACAATTGTCATGTGAGACTTACACATATTAACCTCTGAAAACGCGAAATTGGCATACCTTGTTAGCTTAAATTCCACTGTCTTTTCGGAAAACTGGTATTAAAAAAGTAAAATCAATATACTGTATTTTTTTAATTTTTTAGAAACCACTCTTTTCATAAATTTTAAATGAACAATAAATATAAAAAAGCGTTTTTCGGCGTCAATTGTTCTATAGTAGTTTTCAATGGTGTTTATAAAAGCCGTTTGGTCGAATGAAGACTGAATGGCAACTGAATAATGAGTACAGCTGAGCAATGAAATTATTTATCCTGAAATGCATTTTCAGAGTAAAGTTTCTTTATTCAAGTAATATTTATCGCTTTGCTTCCCGGTAGTCGTTACGTTCAGCCAATGGCACCAAAAATCGGTACAAATGCTTTTGGCTTCTGATGTTATATTAATAAATTAGGTTAAATTCGCAAGCTTTGATAACTTTTGATGTGTTAGCGAATATTTTATCACTGAATTACCTGCATCTACTTATACTGCATCATATACTTAACCACGAGTTAAGGGGAACTGCATAATGACGTTCGTTAACTTGAACTTAGGTACTTGTATTTAGGATGCCATACATCTAAATTATATAGCTCCTTAAAGAGTCTCAGTACGGGCATGACGAATATGTATGTTCAGTAATTTATTCTCAAGGAAATTCCTGGAAGCAGGCAGCATAGGTGGCTCCGTCTACTGGTCCGAGGAGAGCAAAAACGTAAGAGGGATGAGAAGTCAGACACGGTGTGGGATCATCAGCTGGCGAATCATTAAGCTTGACGACGCTGGAACAGCAACTAAGGGAGCACGTGATGTTCTCAGCGAATCAGAACAACAGGGAAAAACTTCCAAAAATATCAAAACTTATGATTTACTTGATTTTCCTATCCCTAAATTTCCTCGAGCCAATGTGGCTCCCTCTATGTGGAGGTACATGGTTTTGAACCATAGGCACTCCGTAGCATATAATCATTGGCATTGGCAACAACAGGGAAGGAAGTTGCCAGCAGTTCATCAGTTAGGGCGGTGGGAAAATTAATTAGAAGTTTCAATACTAAAAACAAGAATTTCGGGTACGTTTCCGTTTTGCCGGCGCTAACGATAAAGTCGACAATAATGGCACAACTGGTGCCAAACGGAATATCTTCGCTGGTAACCTTTTAGGCCTCATTTTCAAAACAAGTCGCAGCCATTTCCGACCAGATTAATTGTTTTTTTTTAAATACTGGCATACAATTACATAGAATACAATACTGGTACATATTGGTGGACGCAGTCTGACCCACCTGTCAATCAGAAGACCGACTCAATGGTCATAGGACTACGTCCACTCCAAACCACAAACGAGGGCAGCCAGCGACCCGGACAATCCCAAACGACACGCCAGACTTCGGGGGCCAAAGCCCAGAGCACCGAATAACTCAAAAGTTAAAATAATAAAAACAATAGAAATTATAAGATACAGGTAGACCTTAACAATTTTATTATACATCAAAACATAAACAAGAATCAAACAATTACATACGTAAATGCACATATATATATATATATTAGATCTGCCTCTAAAACAGCACAATAGGAAAGTAAAGAGAAAATAATAAAATTAACTTAATAAAATGGTAGTTAATAACGAAAATAAAGAGTAAGGAAATGGACATCACAACATAGAAACACACAACAAGGAACTGAAAACACCACCAGGAACTAATTAATCAAAACACTAGCCGCTCGTCGCTTACTATTAATTACAGACATTACACCTTGACAGCATCTAACAAATTCAGAATACCTCACAAAAGGATTATTATCGATTTTATATTTATGCATGATATAAGAAGTTAATCGACAGCCCCGGAGGAAGTGCCGAGCATCGCCAACAACATTACATGTTGAACAAAGATTGTTTTGTTGAAGGTTAAATCTGGAGAGATAGGCAGGGAAACGCCCATGACCTGTGAGAAACTGATTAGCATCGATATTGTTTAACAGAAATAAATGTTTATATTTTATAAAACCTAACTTTTCTAAATAATGAATTCTTTTATCAGAGGTTGTCCATTTTATAAGTCATTCTTTGTAATAAATTTTTTTATTAAATTACAAATAATACGGGTAGAGCCAGGTAAATTGGCGCTCCCCAGCCCCTCCCCAGAAGCGGCTTCCTTGGCAAGGACATCAGCCCTCTCATTTCCCATGATGCCAGCGTGAGCTTTAACTCATCTCAACATAATATTATGTTGGGATGGGTTAACATAATGTTATGTTGAGATGGGTTAACATAATATTATGTTGGGATGGGTTGGGATGGGCTTCAATTTAAATACAAATATAATTCTTTAATAGAATAAACCATATCATTAACAGGGTTAAAACATTTTAGTGCTTCCAAAGAAGACATGGAATCGGAAAAAATAAATACATCACTATTTATATTAAAATTGCAACTGATTTTAATCCATTTTAAGGCGTGGTATAGGGCAACGAGCTCAGCTTGGAAAAAAATTGAACTTTTCCAAAACAAATTTTTCATGATATATCTCAACTCCATAATAAAAGACAACAAAGGCCGAGCCCACCCACCCCCATCCATGCCCGAACCATCTGTAAAAATTTCACATTCTCTGATATCCGAAAAATAATATATATAAGGCAGGGCAAAACGTTCTGCGGGATGTATGTAATGATAGTTAAATTTAGTAAAAGCTGTAGTGAATGCCGGGATGTCATCATACAAAAACATATCAACTTTACCAATACGCAAACATATTTTATCGTAAAAGTACTTATAATAAATAGAGAGGGGTGGGATCCCCGCCAAGGTGCAGAGCACCTCCCCCGAGACTGTCCGAAAACATCTAGTAAGCGTTACCAGCACCCACGCTGAACAGAGTCGAGTTTCGTCATCAGGCGAACCAGCTCCCCCGCCATACAGCCCCATACATTGCAACAGGTATGAAGACGTTAAAATATAATGCTCTTAAAATATCATTTCTGAAATATAAAATATCACCGAAAATTTGTTACGATAAAAATTTTAAATTAAATCACATTTCTTATGTATAAAGTTAAAATGATGAATAAATGTAAGTCTCGAGTAAATCAAGACACCCAAATAGTTAAAAAAATCATAAATCTATCCTGGAAATAATTATATATAATTTGAAACAAGTTACCTGGTATATTTAGCTGTATTAAATGTTGTAACAAGGAGAGCCAATGAACCGCGTCGAAGACCCCAGAGACATCAAACGGAACCACAGCAACATGTTTAGATTTCCTAAATGAACGAATAAATTCAATAACTTTACATAAGGCTCCCTCAGCGGACCTGTGAGGAGTGAAACCTTTTAGGAGTGAGGAGTGTCTTTTAGAAATAAAATCGTGTTTAAACATATAATAAAAAAGTCTATTAGAAATCAGTTTATCCAGAACCTTTCCAAATGTTTTAATCATACATATAGGTCTAAATTTACCAGTATTCTTTTTAGGAATCAAAACTAGTCGAGCAATTTTCCAATTCTTAGGAAAAAACACCAGAACTAAAGCATTTATTATATAGATCACAGAAAAACCTAGAATAGTAAGAAAACAATAACTTAACCAAAAGAGTAGTGATCCCGTCGAGTGCCGGAGCACTTCGAACGCGGAGACTTCCAATAACTGAGCATATCTCATCTGACGTAAAAGAAGGATCATTAAAGTGAGAAAAGGTAAAACGTGAGAGATCGCCCAACTCAGCGTCCCAGGGACACCAAAAGAAATATTATCATTAAGAATTTTAGAATAATATTCATGTAAATCAGTATCATTATATATCTGAACAGCATTAGGACCAATAGGGTTTTTAGCCTGTTTAAATGGATAATCATAATAATGCTTAGCATTTAGAAATAAGTTTTCTTTAAATTGTCGTTTGGTTTTCTTAATAAGCTTTCTATATTGAGCTAGAATCTTTTCTAAGCCATTTTTCTTTTGATACGAACTTCATCAGAAATAGAAGAAACCTGAGATGAGGACCTCAAGGCTCGCACCTTCCTACGAAAGGCGACCAAAGAGTCATTCCACCAAGCAGTTTTTGGAACAGCCTTCTTTCTGACCAACTTGCTATTCAATTCTAACACAAGAAACTCCTCGATAGATTGTACAGAAACATCCAAATCATCTCGTCTAAAAACTCCAGTTAATAAATCATGATAAGACTCCATTTTTGCCTTAAAATTACGACAAAATTTCTGTAGTCGAAATACATTCGTTGTGAGAGACTGACATTTGTCCCGAAGAGAGATTTGACAACTTAAATTAATTAACACATATCTATGGTCAGAATGACTTTCTTCTTTATCTAAGATATCAATAGAAACACCAAGGCAGCCGATCGAGGAAGACGCGAGAAACAGATCAGTCCACCCACACCCAACCGAGGAAACAAATGTAGGAATAGAAAAAGGGTCATTCAAAATAAAGATATCATTTGTAGATATAAAATCATAAACATAAGACCCTCTAACATCGATTGAATCAGCTCCCCAATTAAAATGGCTAGAATTGAAATCACCAAAAATAAGATATTTATCAAAATTAGATATAATACGTTCCAAATTATAAAGATGTGTCTGTAAATCCTCAGCCGGTGAGAAATAGACTGAAATCAAACCAAGAGGCTCATCCTCATAAAATAACCGTATAGCTACAATACAATCAGAGATAGAAACCGTTATATAATAAAGACTTTCATTTAGCACAAAAATTGCACTACGACCATGCGTTTGATGAACAACAGACCAGTGTCCGGGGACATGAGCCGGAGACCCTCCAATAAGATAAGGTTCTTAAATAGTAATAATATCAATTTGTTTTGTATGACCTGCTCAACCGCGAATAACTGGCAAGAAGCGGCAATACAGTGATTCAAATTTGAAGTAAGTATTAACATAATAAATCAATAAGCACAATACCAATATCAAAACACAAATCAAGAACAAATATAAACATCATGGAGCCAGTCACCGAAAACAAATCGAAAATGTTAAGAAAACTCTTTAGTAAAAATATTATAAAATACCATAAGTATTCACATAGGCAGTAATCATTAAATATCAAAATCTGTATGTGTTTTTAGGAAGATGACCTGTTCTTGATAAACAAAACAAGAATGCCAGTCAGTAGAATGATCACAGTCCAATTGCTTTCCAGACTCACCGCTGAAAATCGTGCAATTAGCACATTTCAAAAATCCGGATTTACAATCCCTTGTAGAATGTTCTTCGGCACAGTGACCACAGCAAACACGATTTGGACAATTCTTAGCAGAATGCCCAAACAACGAAATAAAGAACACTTCTGTTAGATTGAAATAATACAGAAAACTGTAATATAAATGACTAAAGAATAATCACGATACAATGTAATACCTAGTTGTAATACAATGTATTTACCGACTCTCAAATAATATGTTATGTTATGTAGAAGTGAGGGGGTCACCTAATATTTACCCTAAGTAAGCAGGTATTAGCCCCACACACTAACTAGAAAACTAACAACATTCTGGCATCCTTTCCTCGAATCGTGATAGAAATTGTGACTCTAGTGAGCGCTACAAGTACTGCCATCGGCGGCGGCATCAACGGTACTCCTAACCTTTCAGCGTTAAATTAGCTCGAGTAAAAGGGAATAAATTGCATGATATACATTGCGATATACATAGTTGTGCAGGCGCATATTTCAAGATGTTATCTATTGTAGTGGGTACAGGCAACATGTTTCAGAACATTATACATCGCATTAGAAACAGGCATGATGTTCCCACGTTACAAATCATTTTTGTAAACATGATCTGTTTACTATCAGAATCAATTAAGAACTATAAAATTGTTTACAAAGCTTACATTTAAGTACTGTTGTAAAATTAAGACACAATAACACGCCGAATAAATACTAATTCAGAAGTCAAACAACAAAACTCAGCGTTATATTTACAAAATTTTCACAGGACTAGTTTCGATGGTTTTACCGAACCACCATCCTCAGCTACAAAACCGCAAATGCTGTCTGCTGGGCTTCAGTTGACACAGATCGTCCACCAAACTCTTCCCAATAAATTTGAGTTCAGGCCATGGGCTAAAAATTGCAGAAGATAGGAATGCATAGTCGGGTGCCTGTGAGTAAGCTACTCATTTCTGCCTGACATGCAAGAATTCGTTTGAAGTAGTGTCTGGAAAGAAAACACTGGACATCTGAGGACTACAAAGGGGTAATGAATCACGCTACAACTTCGTCACTGATTCTCACGTAACTAGCAAACTGCTTTCTGGACCTCTCCCTTCCCTGGGACTCCAGTCAGGAATCTTCTCTAAAAGAAGTAAGGTGCTTCACATAGTTTGCACTATCTATTTCTGCTTTACCTGGAGAAAACTTCGCTGATGATTTTCCCTCCGCAAGGCCAGTTTGCGACTCATTTTAAGGAACTGTAAGAGCAGGATAAGAAATCTCCTTCTGTGGACTAGTCTGACACAAAACTATTTGAAAGTATCTAAAATCAATGTTGTTATTTTTCGTATCCTTGCATTATTTTTCTTTTGCTTTTTGCGCAATAAGCATGATATGTAGAAATAATTTTGAGGTTTGTTTTTATTTTAAATGCCTTTTTGCGTAAATTTATATAAGTGCACAAAATTCTAAAACTTTTATAGTAAAATGCTAGAGTGTTTTGAGGTCATTTGCATTCAACAAATATGGGCCACAAACGGCCGAGTCGCTGAATATTGGCATTTCTGGGTGGAGTTCTAATCTTGAGGAACGGGCTAATTGCATCGGCGTTTTCTTGGCTTTCCCCAAGTGTGACGTGGACACGAGCCAGTTTACCCTAGAAAGTCTTCCGCGAAGACTTCCCTTCCCTCGGGCAGATAGATCTCCAATACTTTGCCATAATTAAAAAGAAAACCATCAGCAAAAATGTTTCTTTACTATAAAAGAAATGGCGCGTCAAGAAATAAAACAGTTCGTCTCCAGGCCTTGACGAGTGTTGTTCCCTTTATGCGTCGAAATGAATGAAGCAAGAACGTCAAGTCAAAAATGAAGCAAAGAACGTCAAGTCAAAAATGAAGCAAAGAATCACAAAGAAGCATCCTTGAATGAAAGTTACATTTTTTGCACTACATAATTAAATCGGCAAGACTCGGCACTCCCATATTCAGACTCCTCAAATGTGAGGGAAGCTATGTTGGTAAGTCAGAATCTTATTTCATCAATTTAAAAACAAAAATAAAGTAATCTCAGATATAAAAGTTTTGTCTCTGTTAGGAAACACGTTTGCACGACGCGCCGAAGATATGGTGAAGGTCAACTATCTACAAATGAGATCTGGTTTGGAAACATGTGTTGGAAAATTATTTTCCAGCAGTTTGATCAATCTACTGATGTTACAGACCCCCCGAAACTTCTGATGCTCAAATGAGAATGGTGACTAAATGGAAAAAACACATTGTTCACCATGTTGACGACAGGCTAAAGAAACATTAAATTTAGCTTTCCCATTCAGTTTGGTAGATGCACTGCGTTAAACAAATGGTATTATGGAGAACATAGAAAATATATAAATAAAATATATTCAAAACAGTTCATTCAATTGCGGGCTGCCTCTACCCGAGGCTACGTGCATTATGAATACAGGCAACAAAATCTTAATAAGCCAACACTTCTTTATTTTCATCTTAACAGTCTTTTTCCCTCGACATCAGCTTTCAGTTCTGTCTACAAGCAAAGTTTTCTAGACTAACCAAAACGGGTTTTCTCCCTTATCTGAGGCGTTGCCGGCTGTCACCTTGATCACATCCGGAGGAGTAGGGATGACTTGCAGAAATTTAACATTGGTTGCCTATTGCAGCGTGTATAATTGTCAAGAAAAAGCTGGTTGTAGCGCCTCATTTCACAAATTAGAATTTCTCCATATTTTTATTTTTGAAATTGAGATTGATTTTAAAAAATTTAGCATATTTATCAAGCATAATTAACGTTCCAAATAATTATAAAGCTATTGCATGCTTTCAGGGCTGGATATATTTTTTTTTAGCTTTTCCTATGCTGTAAGGAAATTTGCAACTACTTCTTTTAGAAAATAAAATTTTAAAACTGAACTAATAGAAAATTTCAAATAAGGAATTTTCTCTTGCAATTTTTATGCTTTTTATTGGTGTAAATAAGTAAAAATAATAAAATATTTAAAAACGAATTTTTGAAAGTTTTGTTTAAAATTCTAAATTGCGCTGCTTCTTTAAAATTATAGATGAGTATTATAGCACAATTTCTATAAAGGAATTTTATTTCAATTATATTTCATAATACATCATAGTGATAAACACTTTTGAATCCTTAAAAATTTTTGATACATTTAATTTTAATATCAAAATTGTATTTAACAGTAATAATTAATTTTGCTTGCATTTTATAGTGATTATTTTTTTAATTTATTTTTAGTTCTACATAAAATTTTTTTTTATTTACTGTTAATTTAATTTATTAGCCCATAGTGGCTGTAGCCTAGAAAGGCTGTTAGTTTCGAAGCGGCATTTTGGGTTTTTTTATTATAAATGTCCGCGTCTCCTTGCAAATTGTTATTATTAAATATTTTCGCCCTGTATTATATTTAAAGAAATTAAATAATGAAGAATCTGCATGAGTATATGTATATTTCCCGCACTGCGACAAAAACGACAGTATCTAGAGCCATCAAATTTTGAATAATGTAATCCTCCACCTGAACATCGGCATCTGGACGGCCGAATTTCGAATTTGTTATATTTTGTAAAACTTTGACAACTTTTTGATTAACAAACTCAACGAGTTCAGAGCGAGCACTGTACGGAAAGTAACAGTTTTATCTCGAGCGGAAATTCTAAAGATATGCGTTGAAAAATCTTTTGGTGGAGTAGTTTAATTGCTAGTTGGGTTGTGTCGCGTGTGTTTTTGAAATGGCCTATGTTGCAATGAAAGACGTTGTGGGAAGGTTTCAGCCGCGTATTTTAGATTGTGTGCAGAGTAAATTTAGTATGAAAAGGTACGATGTTGGAGTTGTTAACAAGTCTTTTGTTCACGGATGTATTTATGGGGATCGTAGTGTATTTTTGGAATTTCTGTGGGAGTCGGGACTTTTAAAACGGAGTTTGGCGTGTCCGAAATGCGGAGCTGATATGAGAACTCGGACGAAAAATGGTGTTTCTGATAGACTTGTGTGGGTTTGCAGTAAAATTGTTGCTAATAAAGTATATGGGTGTCAGCGAAGTTTAAGGTTTGGATCTTGGTTTTCGTGTAGCAAGTTAACGTTGGAGGAAGTTTTTATTGTTACTTTCGAAATTTTGAATCGTATGAAGGCATGTGATATAGCAAAATCGTGGAAGTTTTCTTCACAGACGTTGTGTGACTGGCGAAATTTTATTAACGAATGTATTTTGGACTTTGTATGCTCTGTATCTGAGAAGATAGGGAGGAAAGATATTTCTGCTTTTAAAAGAAGCTTTCATTATGGTAAGTGCATCTTATTTTATTGTTTTTATTTTGTAGAATGTTATATTCATTGTTTTTTGTATGAATTTCTGTTTTTATTGTTGTTTTTTGAATTGTCTGAAATTTATTTTAGTTTATTTTCTTGATTTGTTTTTAGTGTAGATTGTGCAATTCGTAGATGTTTTTTAAAGTTGAAACAGAACGCTGTGTACATGATATTCTTTGAAATTTATTGTTATGTTAATTTATTAAAGCAAGGTGTGCGTAGTTCGTAGATTCATTCGTTGCCTACAGTGTGCCATTCGTAGATGTTTTTTTAAGTTAAAACATGTCGCTGTGTACATGGATTCTTGTCAAATATTTTTGGTTAGAAACTTTACGATTTTGCTATCTAAATTTTTTGTTTTTGTTTCGGATTTTTAGCTTAAATCGTGTGTTCAAAACGTAGTTTTTGCATGTGCGCAAACCGTGTTTTTGGAGACATTTTAGGCTTAAAGTTCGAAATATAGACAAAAAATTTAGATAGTAATATAGCAGCGTAAAGTTTCTCGCCAAAAATATTTCGCGAGAAATTTGGCCACTTGAGGGCGCATATCAGAGTAGTTCCGCGACTTCAACAGCATCAATTAAGTTGTCAATATTCTTTGTGGGCATCTGATGTTGCAATGATTGTATTGCGTTAAAAAAGAGATCAAGCAATTTTAAATCCGGACTATTTGCAGGTTGACACTATAGTTGCAAAATCCATCCATCTTTTAAACATTGTTTTGTGATACTGGAATCCTCCACAGCCAAATAAGGTTTGGCATTGTCCTTCTGTACGGTATATTGCAGCGGTCGTCAACCCTTAGAACTTCATGAACCACTGCATATATAATTTTATATTTCGCGGACCACTATAATGATTAAAAAAACACTTAAATCAGACCTTAAGAACAGCATATTAATAAGCAAAAACAATATTCAACTTTTCAATACATGTAATTCTAATTTTCATTTGTTAATATAATTTTCGAAACATTTGGTGTTCAGCATCATGCTTTTATGGAAATTCAGGCTACGTCCTCGATTATGAGTAACAATTAAAGCACTATTAACATCTCACTGATACACATACTTCGTTCACATTGAAAAGTTATATGATAAGTACAAAAATCTTACCTTTTTGTACAGAAAGCTTCACATTACCATATCGCTGAAAAGAAACTTCACGAAAAGCAAGAACAAACCGGCAAAAGCAAAGCAATATCAATAAACTGAAATAGTTATGCCGCATATTTTTAATTATCGTAAAAATAACAATCATCGCTTGCTCAGCAATGGCACCATCGATCAACAGTTAGACAAAACAAAAACGGAAACTTCCAGTGATGCAATTAAATAAACAAGAATGCAGATGATTCTCATAAAAATTCATCAAGTTGTCTATTGACACGGAGAAAAACTGTGTTATTAACGACTACAATATGTTTGTAATTCAAAAGGAAAGAGAATAGTATTGAATCCATGGATGCCCCTAACTCTCACTTTTAAATGTCACTAGATACACCTGCTTAAGTAGCTAAAAAGTCGCTAAATTCAAAAGGAATTTCGCTAACAGTAGTTGTAAGAAATTTTATGTGGAAATATATTTTAATCGCCAAAGAGGGCGTAAATCTTTCATGATGTATATATACTTCTTGTTCTTGGATCTGGCACCGCCAGTTGAATGTGTATTAGACGTGAATAAACTTGGCAGTTTAGAAACCTGATTTGTAGTGTTCATGTATCTTGATGTTATGTGTGATTTGAATTAGTATTTTTTGAACTAAGATATCTTGCAATTCTTGACATTTAATATAATATTTTATATTTTTGGTGCCCAACAGTTGCACACGAAGACTTTTTTTATTTAGAATGCGATGTTTTTCGTGTTACTGAAAAATTATTCCTTTGTACTGAATGTGACGGGATTAACGTTCGGAATACTTTTGAATGTGCTTCACCAGGAAAGTGAGTTCCTAAATTTGGATTATACCATTTGAAGCCTGCACCAGGTAAGAGAATAAAATTACTTTTGTTGTTATTATGACAGACGATATTATTAAATTGAAAGCTACTAGAAAAATCAAGATATTTATTTTAGAAATAGCTAGACAAGCTATTTCTAAAATAATAAATGTTGTAGAACCTGAAATTAAAAAAGACATTTGGGATAAGAATATGGTAGAAGAAAATGTTTTTTTACTTACTTCTAAACAGCCTGCGTTAAAAGAAATTAATGAAAAAATATTGGATTGTTTTAAAGGGGATGAGTCTGAAATTGAGAAAGAATGTAATACTGTGTTAGAGTATGATGAAAAAATAAGTTTATGTATTTTTAGGGCTAAAAAGAAACTTAATTTAAATTCTCAGATAGTGAGCATTGAAAGTGAATCGCCTGGTAACCATACTGCTGCCGTAAAGGTCGAAAACAAAACTAACATTCGATTACCTAAAATTTTAATTCCTAAATATTATGGTGATCCTAGTTTATTTTTGGAATTTTATAATTCCTTTGAAAATGCTATTGGTAATAATAATGAGTTAACAAAAGTCGAGAAGTTTACCTATCTTAAATCCTTACTCGCAGGAGTGCAGTATCCGGGTTTGCACTATCTAACGAAAATTATGACGCTTCTATAAGTTTAATTAAAGAAAGATTTGGACGAACAGATTTGGTAATATCTTCGCACATGAATAAACTCTTGAATCTTGAACCGGTTAGAAGTTCCTCCAATGTGAAAGCACTAAGAACACTATACGATTCCTGTGAAATCAATATAAGAAGCTTAAATTCATTGGGTATTGTGTCGGAAGCTTACGGAACCCTTTTAGGACCTGTTATTTTAAAACTTTTACCAGACGATATGAATCTGGAGTTTAATAGAAAAAGAAACTCTAAACAGCAATATAGCCTAACAGAACTTCTCGAATTCATTAGATTGGAAGTTGAGAGTCGGGAAGCTTCTAATTTAATAATAAACTCAAAGAAAAGAGACACAAATTACGGTGTTAAACAGAATAAAAATAATTACTTAAAAGGGGCAAGTGTTCCTACTGCTTCGGCGTTAGCCACAGTGACTAAGCCGTATTGTTTCTGTTGTAATCAAAATACACATGATGTAGGAAAATGTGAGAAAACAAATGAGCAAAAAAGAGCGATATTAAAATACCATGAACGTTGTTCAAATGTTTTAAGAGAGGCCATGTATCTTCCAGATGTAAAATGAAACTTCAACCTTGTGAATTGTGTAATGGTTTAAATCATAATAAGCTATTTTGTAGAAATATTCTTCCTAAAGTAGAAACAGTTTCAGATGTTAAACAGAAAGTAGTTACAGTATCAGATTCTAAGCAGAATGTAGTTGCATCCCTGTCATTTAACTCTGACTGTTTCTGAAACTGCTGATAAAGGTGTTTATATTTACAAACTTGCACTGTTTACGCTTCAGATACAGATAATACTAGAAGCCAAATAGTAAAAATCTTAATTGATGGTGGATCACAGAGGTCATTTATTAGATCTGATTTGGCTAAAGAACTAAAATTAAGAACTTTAAGGAAAGAAAGGTTATATATTTATTCATTTGGGTATAGCCAAGGTAAACTAATAGAACATAATGTTGTTCAAATTACACTGAAAAGTATGCATTTCCCTAATGACTCAATCACTATTGAAGCTCTTGTTACAGATACAATTTCTGGAGCGATCATAAAAATTCCCTCCAAAAACATTTTAGAAATATTAAAATCAGAAAATCTAAAATTAGCCGATAGTGGTGAAGCAGCTGAAATAAAAATATTGTTAGGATCTGATGCATGTTGGGAAGTGCAAACAGGCGAAAAGAAAAGAGTAACTAATAAATTATTTGCGGTGTCTTCTATATTTGGTTGGTCCTTAGTTTGGATCTTTAGAAGGTGATCAGTCTAGTGCCTGTATTTTTACAACTGATGCTTCTCATTACTTGAAGGAAGATAATAATTCAGTTAATGACTGGAGAATGGAGTCTAGACCATTTGGGTTTAGAGGAGAACGAGAATCCTGACGATAAATCAATCATTGAGAAATTTGAAAGAATTGCATTTTACTAATGGTAGATATGTAGCTCGTTTGTTATGGAAATTACATCATGCAAACTTGGGTAATAATTTAGAAAATTCCAAGCGACGTCTAGTATCTTTGGTTAATAAACTAAAAAGTGATGAATGGCTTAGGGCGAATTATGATAGCATAATAAACGAACAGTTAAAAAATGAAATAATTGAAGAGTGCGAAATTGAAAGTTGTGATAGTAGTAAAATGTATTACATGCCACATTCTCCAGTTGTAAGAAAAAATGTATCAAAAAGTAAAGTCCGTATTGTGTTTGACGCATCTTCGAAGTGTAATGGGGTATCTCTGAACAATTGTTTGATGCCTGGCCCAAATTTGAATCCTTCTGTTTTGGACTTGATATTGCGGTTCAGACAATACAAACATGCGTTCTCAGCAGACATTGAAAAGGCCTTTCTTCAGATTGGAATCTCTGAAATTGATAGAGATCTATTACGGTTTTTATACTTTGATAATAATTACAATTTGCAACATTATAGAATGACTCGCGTTCCTTTCGGTGTATCATGTAGCCCTTTCATTCTGGCGTGCACTATAAAAAAGCATATAAAGAAAGTAGAGTTAGAAAAGCCAGATATTTTTGAGATGTTGAACTGTTTGATCTACGTAGATGATGTTTTCTATAGTGCAGATTCTGTGGAACAGGCTTTTAAGTTAAGTACTGGAGCCTATTGCGTGCTTAAAGATGCCGGAATGAATTTGCGTCAGTTTAATACAAATTCCGAGAAACTAAAGAAACTTTGGGTTGATTGTGGAATAATTAAATCAGAAAATGGACTAAATAGTTCTTTAAAAATATTAGGGCTTAACTGGTGTACGGGTAAAGATGTAATTTCCTTGAACATAGACAACTTGTGCGAAACATTAAATAGTTGTAGAAAAACCACAAAAAGGAATATATTAAAGGTGACTGCTACTATTTTCGATCCAGTAGGTTTCTTGGCGCCATTTGTAATACGTGCAAAATTGATAATGCAAAACCTTTGGCAGTTGGGTTTAGAATTTGACGATGAAGTTCCAACTGAATGTAAGCAGTTGTGGTCCGAGTGGAGCGTTGAGATTGAAAAGTTAAAGAAATTTGAAATTTCTCGAGAATATTTCCCCGGCAAATTGAATCAAAATAAGGATATCGAACTTCATTCATTTTGTGATGCATCTATTAAAGCGTATGGTTCAGTTGCATATTTTAGGTCAGTTGAAGAAGGACAGGTAGCATTCATTATGGCAAAATCTAGAATTGCGCCAATAAAACAAAAACTCACACTTCCAAGGTTAGAGTTGCTAGGAGCATTAACATCAGCAAGACTTGCTAAACATTTAAAAGAGCTGTTTTCAATTCATGAAGAAAATATTTATCTGTGGACTGACTGTATGATAGTGGTTCACTGGATTCATAGTGCTCCTGAACGATGGAAAATGTTTGTAAAAAATCGAGTATCTGAAATACAATCATTAACTTGCCCAAATAACTGGAGACATTGTAATGGGAAGTCCAATCCAGCGGACATTTTATCTCGAGGATGTTCAGCGGAATATTTGTTGTCTTCAAGATTATGGGAGTCTGGGCCAGACTGGTTAGTTGAATCTGGTCTGGCCAGTTGAATCTGGTCAGTCTGGGCCAGACTGGTTAGTGAGTGCTTGGCCTAGTAAATTTATCGTGACAACGGAGTTTTCTGATGCTGAATTAGAGCGCAAAAGTGTATAAATGATACGACAATACTACCGTCTATTGCAGAAAAATCTAATTCTCTGTTGAATCTTGAAAATTATAGTAAATTAATTAGAGCTGTTAGAGTAACTGCATGGATATTTAGGTTTATTCACAATCTGAAAAATAAAACTGACAAGAAAACCGGACCCTTGATAGCGGAAGAACGTTTTGCCGCAGAATTATATTTGATAAAAGAAGTTCAATATGAACATTTTTCTGATGAAATTAATAGTTTAAAGTCGGGACAGTTGATTTCAAAAAGCTCAAACATTTATGAACTAAATCCTTTTCTAAATGAGGAAAGAGTTTTGTTAGTAGGAGAAGACTACAAAAAATCAAGTTTAAGTTTTCATGAAAAGCATCCTATAATTATTCCTTCAAAAACTGATTTCACAGATCTTCTCGTACGTGATGCACATGAACGAGTTCTTCATACAGGTGTAGCTAGTACTCTCATGTTTCTCCGTGAAAAGTACTGGATAATTAGATCCAGACAAAATGTGAAACGTGTTATAAGAAACTGTGTACTGTGTCAGCGTTATAACTCCCGACCAATGCGACAAGTCATAGCACCATTACCTCCATCTAGAATTGAAAAAGCAAACCCTTTGGATGTTATAGGACTAGATTATGCAGGTCCACTTTTCGTGAAAAATGAAGATACGAAGTATTATATCCTATTATTTACCTGCGCAGTATCTAGAGGCATTCATCTTGAACTAACAAAAGATCTCACAACTAAATCTTTCCTACTTGCCTTTCGTCGATTCATATCAGGAAAAGGGTTGTGCTCTCTAATATACTCGATAACGCGCGTACATTCAAGGCAGCTGATGCAGAGCTCAAAAAGATGTGGCAGGTATTAAGCCATCCCGATGTAAAAATTATTATGCAGCAAAGGACATTCAATGGAGGTATATCATTGAAAGAGGAGCCTGGTGGGGCGGATTTTACGAGAGACTTGTGCGATCCGTCAAAACAATATTAAGAAAAATTCTTGATAGAACATTACTGCTACCTGAAGAATTGGAAACTGTACTGACTGAAATTGAAGCGGTAATAAATCGTCGACCCTTGACTTAGGTCCAAGATAATGAGCCCCAAGTTCTGTCACCTGCTCATTTTCTGTTAGGGCAGAAACTTGCTAATTTGGCCTCCTGTCAAATACACTCATGAAGTGTGCAGTACTAAAGAAATTCTTTTAAAAGCGCATCTATATCGTGAAAAATTGTTAAATAACTTTTGGAAAATCTTTTATAAAGATTATTTGTTGAATCTGAAATCTGCAAATTGTGTGAATAATCACCGTGCAAAACATGACTTAAGTGTGAATGATATCGTGATTTTACAGGATGAACATTTACCACGTAACGTGGGGAGATTAGGAAAGGTTCTCAAAATATTTACCGGTAGAAATGGACTAATTCGCAGTTGTGAAATAAAGACTGAAAAAGGCATTATTAGTTACAAGGCATTATTAGTTACAATTGAAAAGGGCATTATTAGTTACCTTTACAATTATTAGTTAAGTTAGAATGCTAAGAGTATTAATATTGTATGATAGTATATTTCTTACTGAAAATGTAATCGTAATGCTACTAATGTTGTATCTATTTTATTTAATTGCTATTTAAAGTACTAAATATTTAATATTTAAAGAAATGTATATATTAGAAAATTTTAAGGTTGTAGAAATGTATAAGTGTATTTAAAAATTTTAATTCAATTCTGAAAGAAAAAAAAAAGACAGGTTTCTTGTAATAATTCAAGTATTTTAGTTGAATTATGATAATCTTGATTTTGAAATAATTTGTTTAATATTATCTTGAGTTATATAATTTCTTGATTTAAATCCTGATGCTTGAACAGGAACGTTATAACAATAATTCTTGATGAAATTTACTTGAAAATTTACTTGATATTCTTGAAACATATGGTAAGTTTTACATATTCTTGATATTTATGTGACATTTCTTGATTACAAAAACTTGAATTTGTATTGAAATGCATAATGATTCTTGAAAATAATTCTTGAAAAAGTTCATGTAACACTAATAATTTTGATTGTTCTGAACTAAAGTTCAGCCGGGCCCAGTGTGTAAGAAATTTTATGTGGAAATATATTTTAATCGCCAAAGAGGGAGTAAATCTTTCATGATGTATATATACTTCTTGTTCTTGGATCTGGCACCGCCAGTTGAATGTGTGTTAGACGTGAATAAACTTGGCAGTTTAGAAACTGCAATTCTTGACAGTTAATATAATATTTTATAGTAGTAGCTAAAATTAACAAAAGTAAATGTAATGCATATTCCATAATAGGTTTTGTTACTCGTCATTTTTTAAACTGAGTCTTCATAAAAAGAGAAATAATGTCCCAAGTTTTCTGCGAACCATCAAAAGGTTTTCACGGACCATCAGTGGTCCGTGGACCACCGGTTGGCGACCGCTGATCTAATCAGTTTGTACCTTTATCTGATGATGACGAAATGGATTTTGAAATTAAAGAAACCCCAATTCCGCCTAGAGCACGAAAATTCACAATGCGGGCAAAAGAAAGCTTCTAAAATTTCACCAATCATTTCCGAAGGCGGTATTAACTGGAAACAGTTAAAAGTGCAGAAGTCGAACAACTTTGCGTTGGAAAAGTCATAGGAGAACTCAAAGACAGATTAAAACTCATGAACACGTGCTTGGAAGTAGCAGTGTTTAGGACACCAGGGTGCCTGGGCCCGCTGCCCTAACCCTAATCGGAAAAAAGTTAAAAATTTCGAAATGGTATAAAAAGAAAATTTTAATTAAAATTTTGAAATTTTTTTTAAAACAAACTGAAGAAAGTTTTTTTTTTTTTTTTCCCGAAACAGAAAGCAGTGTGACTGATAAAACACAGGTAAGTACTATGAAATGCAAGTTCCAGTAGTGGAAAGAGATCGTATAGAATTAACGTGGTAAACGAAATCGGATCACAAAATGGAAATACAACCAGAATATTGCAATTTCAAATACAGCACAGAATTTCATATACAGCCAAGAATAAAAATTTTGAAGTAACATCTCGCTTCAATTTTTCATAACCACTGTTAGATTTTGAATGCCCATTGGCCCTTTTTTATGTTGTACATCTTTATAATTATAATTAGAAGCTCTGATCTTAGTGCTGCTGAGAGTTCTCATTTTACAGTGAAATTTATTGGCAGTAAAATAATAATGTTATAAAAAGTTCTGAGTTTAACAATACCAAGTTCCTCATGTGTTGTTCCTAATGTACCAAGGTGCATTTGTAATCTGACTCAGAACACATTCTAGTCAATCTGTGGTTTTTTCCTACCTTGCATGAGTACGTCCAGACAGGACAGGCATAATATAGCATGAGCCGCAAAGTGGATTAGGCACTTAAATGGCGTAGTGTGGCTTTACGCACTAGAAACTTCCGGATAACTGAATGTATATTTGGAGACTATGTCAGAAAGGTTTATGAGGATCACCCCGAGATAAGGGACATGCTTAGCCCAGGACAGAGTCGTTCCATAGAACTTCAGATGTTCCTTAATAATCTTTCTTCTAGTGAACATAATTGCAATTGTCTTGTCAACATCAAGTTCTATTTTCCAGTTTCGGAGCCAGGTCTGTATTGCATAAATGTAGGTTTGTAAATGTTGAATGACAGGGCTAACAAATGCATTTTGGCAAGAACCGCTGTACCATAAGCATACATTTCTAGGGTAATATTGTTCACATAAATGTTCAAGAGTGTGGGACAGAGTAAGGACCCCTGTGGAAAGCATGCTGTGATGGCGCGGCAAGTTTACTGTATGTGTGAACAACAAAGTGTCTATCAGTAAGGTGGGATTTAACTATGTGTGTGATGTTATTCGAGAAATCCAAACTGTGGATATTGTAAATGAGTGCGCTTATCCAAACACGATGCAAAGCCTTGTCTATATCGATAAAACGTCTACCAGCGGATCTTTTGTGCTGCAACTCTTCCGCCATATGTTCCACCACACGGTAAATTTGATGTGAATTCCACAGGTTCCTTGTAAATCCAAACTGATGTCGAATAAGTATATTATTGCTGTCTAAGTGCTCCTCAACTCTTTCGAGTATTATTGCCTCCCTAATTTGCTCATTTTAAAATGTTGATAGGCTAGTAAGATCTCGGCTAGATTGCTTGAGAATGGCCGTAATACTAGCAGTTTTCCATTCAGCTGGAAAGTATTGCCAATGAAAGATTACAATATAAAGTTTTGTGAGCTTGAAAAATCAGCTTGAGAGGCAACATTTTAAGGTCATTTTTTGGGTGGCCTTGTGGATATTCGGGCTTTTTTTAATTTTGAAAGTCTTGATATACCTAAAAATAATCGATGGCAGGACTGGAACAATGTTGTTTGCAACTGTAGTTTTTTATGTAATTGGAGAAAAAGAAATTGGAGTTCATGATCTCGACATTGAACTACTAAATTCTACATCAGAGATATCAACTTCAATCAATCAAACCGATAAAAGCAGTGATAAAAAAAATTACTAACGAATACCATTATTCCCGATATCTAAAAGGAATTAGAAATCTCAAAATTCCCTTCATTAAAATTCGGCAATATACCAAATTTAAACATCGCATTATCATCTCTTTACCCATGTGTTTGGCGCATTTCTGTTTTTATATTAAGATATAAAAGCTAATTTTAATAGCTACTATATATGAAGCTCTGAGCAGAAAATTTTCATGTTTATTTGTATATTAATATAAACTGAATAGGCACTTGGGTGTATATTTGTAATTAAGAAATAGATTTTGTATCTGTGGATTTATTAATTTAATGCTCATAAACTTACATTTATGAACGATTTCTAAATGTCTCCATGTTAAATATGTAATGTTTTCAATTTTAAAAAAAATTAGAACAAAACTGAGAATGTTCATAAAAATTGTAAACCCGCCATAGTTCCTTGACATAGATATAAACTAGCGACAACCTAGTTTAACTTCCCTAAAAACGATTAGAACTTAGCCTTCACCCTCGCGCGATAATCCGGCGCAGGCTTTACGTACCGCATCTACAATTTAAGTTCGCGAGATTGGGGTCTCGCAAACGACTTAAAGACATATTGCAGCATGTCAGAAAGAATTACGTCTAATCTAATCTAATCGGTATCTTTTACAATTGGCCTTGGCTACAAAGAGCCTTAATCCAATCGGTTTTGATCATGCCATACGGCCAGTTGGTTAGAGAGAATAGTGGTGCATACGCACCCGCACAGAGGCGAAAAATGTATAGGAGTTAATCCTGCGATTATAGCTGTACATGTGATAAGCAATTTGGCATTAGCAATTATTACGGCAGTGGTCTCAGTTCTCATGCAGACAGGCGGCATGGCGGTCAGATCGGAAAGCAACCCTTCAACCTCGGCATCCACTCCCTGAATGAGAGAGGAGCACTTAGTATTCTAAGCAACAAGTGAAACCCACGTGATGTGGGTCAGCCAATAAGAGAAGAACTTAGTTCGCAAAGTTCTATTTGACCAGAGTGGTCACATGATTGATTCAATTGAATGGAAATTAAAATAATAGAAATAAACTTGAATAAATGAGATCTTGGATAAATAGAAAAGATATTTACACTATTTACATATTTACAATCACCATCTAGGATTGTGATGTATTGTGCGCGGTCTTTTTACCGTATGTTCAATAGTTGGATCATAATCAATGATGTTTTTGATTGCTTGGTACTCGCTATTCCTAGCTTTCTCAAAGAAATTGTGAGATATGGTGAGGATGTGATCCATAAGATCAGGAATTTTGAGGTCTTTCTGGATATCTTTATTCCTGATAAACCAGGGAGCGTTTGTGATTGATCGTAAAATTTTATTTTGTAAAATACCAATCTTTTTCCTTTCATTTTTATTGCCAATAGCCCAAGCAGGGGCGGCATATGTAAGGATCGGTCTTATGAGAGAAGTATAGAGAATCTTTTTTGTATGTAAGTTAAGTTTGGAGTTACGTCCAATAAGTGGATAGATAGCCATATAAGCAGAATTCCCTTTATTGGCAATGTATTGAAGGTGGGTTTTGAAGTTCAGCTGTTTATCGATATAGACGCCCAGATATTTGTAAGCATCATTATGTGGGATAAGAGTGCTATTGATTTTAATTTCAGTGTTGACATTCTGAAGTTTTTTATAACGTCTATAGAGAACAGTATTGCATTTGTGAGCGTTGAGATTTATTTTCCAAATTGTGCACCAGTGTGCGATATTGTTAACATACATTTGGAGGTTGTTAATGGCCAGTTGAGGTTGAATAGATTCAGAGAGTACGACAGCATCATCTGCATATTTGAGTACTTTGGAGTTAAGTGGTTGAGGAAGATCGTTAATATAAATATTAAAAAGTTTTGGGCTCAAAACACTACCTTGAGCGACGCCACAAAACATCCTTTTCTTTTTGGAGAAGGTATTACCTATTCTGACTTGGAAAGTTCTGTTACATAGAAAAGAGAAGATAATTTTAATTAAATTTTTAGGAATTTCGAGATCTATGAGCTTTAGAATTAGCCCAGCATGCCACACTCGATCAAAAGCTTTCTCAAAATCGAGGTAGCATGCGGCAACTGCACTTTTTTTCTGAAACGCAAGAGCTATTGTTTCCACAAGATTTAAGACTTGATGTGTGGTCGAATGACCTTTTCTAAATCCAAATTGTAAGTTATCAATAATGTCATTATTTTCTAGGAAGTTTGTGAGTCTATTGTTAAGGATTTTCTCATAAATTTTGCCCATAGCAGGCAAAAGACTGATGGGTCGATAGCTATTGACATCTTTTGGGTTTTTTCCCGGTTTGGGAATAAAAATTACGATAGAGTGCTTCCATTGTTGGGGGAAGTATGACTGTCTAATACAACCATTGATAATATTGCAGAGATTGATAATGCATCTATTTGGCAGGGCTTTAAGTGCTTTATTGTTAAGTTGGTCGTAACCTTTCGCTTTTCTTGGCTTAAGGTTTTTAATAATGTTTTTAACCTCTTTAGGAGAAGTAAACTGTATGTGCCTTTGAGGCGTAAAATTGCGTATGTAGTTGACTGCTTCTTGAGCTTCGTTTTCAGTTTCCGAGTTATTAGACGGGAGGGGTTTATAGATATTTTCTTGTACTTCTGCCATGAGGTCAGCAATGTCTTGGTCCGAATAATATTTAGTTCCAGAGTGTTCAATTGCGTGCTGGGTATAACTGTTATTATTTTTGAGGGAGCGCGCGATTCTCCAAACATTTTCAGGGTTCGGCTCCAAATTTTCAAGTAGGTGGTCCCATTGTTGATTCCTGTATTCATGAATTTCAGTCTTGATTTTTCGGTTTAGGTAATTGAGGTGCCGTTTATCATTTGGGTTTCTAGACTGATGCCAGGTCTTAATGGCTGCGTTTCTGAGCTTGATAGTATTTTTAATCTGGGTGGGAAGGGTTTGAGATTTATTTTCTTTTATGGAGTAAGTAGCAGTGGAAATAGCGTTTTGAATGGTAGTAGTAAATTTATGGATTTCATTCTCTATTGCAAAGCTATGGGGGTAACTATTATTGCAGGTATAATTTTGCAGAAGATTATTGACTAGATTCCAGTTGGTCTTGGTAAGATGTGTTTTCAAAGGGTGATAGAATCCATAGAAGTCAAAGGTGACTGGCAGGTGGTCAGAATTAAGGTCATAAGTGACTTCCAGAGAAGGAGTTTGATTGATATTTTTGAGTAATAGAACATCAAGGATGTCTCCGGAGCCATCATGATGAATTCTAGTGGGGGTGAAAGGTGCGACAATTTTTAGATCTTGATTTAGTAGGTAGTTGTTCAAGAAATTTCCATTTGTATTGTTGAATCTTGAATTCCAAGCTTGATTTTTAGCGTTAAGATCACCCGCAATTAAAGTAGGAAAATTAGCAGCTGTGAGATTATTTAGATCATTATTGTTTAGTCTATTGCCAGGTGGGTTGTAAACTGAAATGAATAAATAGGCTTCATTCAGTCCACTATAAATTATTGCAGCTGTTTTTTCTATATTGCCAGTGTTAGGTAATTCATATTTGGCGAAACGAAGGTAGTTTTTAATAATTATTGCAGTACCTCCACCTCTGTTATGAATTCTATCGTCTCGGATTGTCCGGTATCCAGGGAAATTTATCCGATGTGACTTCCTTAGATGTGTTTCGTTGAGCAGCATGATGTCTATGTTATGGGTGATGAGAAAGTTTTTAATTTCCTCCTTTTGCTTATGAACACCGTTCGCATTGAAGAAAGTGACTTTAAGAAAGCACTTGCTATTAGATTGATAATATTTGTCTAATATACTTGATGGTGAGTAGCCGCGTCTGCTATCTAATCCGGAAAGCATTTTATATCTCTCTAAGCAGTTTGAAAATATGCTTTAGTATTTCTAATAATTCTTTCTTTGTGTTTAGACAATGACACAGACATTAAAAACATTCCACAAAGCACCCTCAATAAACTCTCGGTAACCGCTATGAAGGGAAAACGGTGCAGATTACCAATCTTAATGTGCTGTTAGGCAACTCAGTTGATTGCTTATTCAACCACCAGGACCGGCTAACAAGATCTTCAAGAAAAGTTATCAATCTGTTCGCTTAGAATCACATCTCCCGCAGGTTTTAATCTGCCTATGAATATTTTCACCGCGTTCCCTTTTATTATTTGCACTCTCCTACACATAGCCACATGCCAATGAGCCTATTAATCGTAAACTCTTTCCTATATGCAAAGCATAATAATACCTCCCGATAATATTCAGAAGGCTACTGCTGATAAACAGAAAGAGGAATGGATCTATCCCAAAAAAACCCACAAACGCAATCTTAGCGAAGATAGCAATCATTCAACCACATCTGTTAAAAATAAATATTCCGTTGTCCCTAACGAAGACGATATGGATGTTCAAGTCATCAGTTCTCAGAATTCGTTAAACCCAGAAAAACCGCTAATAGAATACCTCCTATAATCATTTCGGACGTAAACGATTGGAAAAAACTCCGCGATGAAATTAAGAAACTAACTTCCCAAATGGAATGCAACTTTAAAGGCACTGATATACACATCAAAGTTAAAAGTTCAGATGATTACAGATTAATCACTAAATTCTTAGATGATAAAACTATCCCGTATCACACATTTCCTCTGCCAACTGAAAAACCCATACGCGCTGTGATTAAAAAACTCCCAGCACACACTAAAACAGAAGACATGTTTGAAGAGTTAACTGAAAAAGGAATCCCAGTTAAAGCTGTTAAGCAGTTCACCAAGAAAATTAATGGCGAAATTGTCAAAATGCCCACCTTCTTAGTGGAAGTAAAAAGAAGCATTGAAGGGAAAAATATTTATAAAATTACACATATCCTAGATTTAGGAATTAAAGTTGTTAGCTTCAAAACTACGCCAGGTCCGACACAGTGTCACAACTGTCAAAGGTACGGTCATAGTAAAATGCACTGGAAGCATAAAACGCGCTGCCTAAAATGTGGCCAAAATCATGCTACGTATACTTGTACTAAAGATAAAAATCTACCTGGTACCTGTGCCCTTTGCGGAGGTCCGCATATAAGTTCTTATCGTGGGTGTGAAATGCATCCTGATAATATAAAAGAGAAGATAGCCCAGCAGAAATCAAGAGAAGAAAATTGTAATACCAGAAGAAATAACCCACCCCACCTCCAAGGGACTTAGAAAATTTTCCGCCGCTTCCTACTCAAAATCAAACCCAAAATGTTGAAAATAATAACAACGACAATAATACAAGTCAAACCAATCGGAACACAGAAAGTTCAGGAGAAGCACAAAACTCCGCCCCCGGATTCATATTATGGCTAAAAAACTTATTCAACCAAGGCAAATTACTTTTCCAAAAATTTGTGACAGTAAAATCACTAATTGACAAAATCCAAATCGGATTTGAACTCTTAAGGAATATGAACTATGAATTCTAATCCTTACATTAATGTTACTAGTTATCATATCACTGCCTCGAGTAGTTTAAATGTCGCATATTTTAACGCAAATGGTATAAAAAATAAAAATACCGAGATACTTAATTACATTAATCGTCATGATATTGATATTTTTCTCGCTAACGAAACTCATCTCAAAGCATGTGACAAATTTAAAATACAAGGATTTAGAACTTATCGTTCTGACCGCTCTCATAATAGAAGAGGCGGGACTTTGATTCTTGTTAAAAATTATCTTCGCTCCATTTAGCCTCAGCGGCAATACCAGCATCGAACACACAGCTATCATTGTGCACTCTCGTACCAACGAACCAGTGGTTTTTATCTCTGCCTACAATCCACCATGGAACACCATCAGTGAGCCACCCTGAAAAGGTAAAATCGTGGATTCTTGTCCGAAACTTTCAGTTTTAAATATATTGCTTGAACGTTTGCTGCGAACGACAAACTGAAAAACATGGCTTTACATTAAAAACTAGAAAACAGTGCCATTGAAACAATGATTGAAAGCCACCGCTTCACCTGAAATTGGTAAAGCAGTTTTACTTAAACAATGACGACAGAGATGGACATTCAGCTTATTAAAAATATTTTACAAAAAAATTTTTATTGCGCACTTGCGTAGGAAAAAACTGGTAGATAAAAATTCCATTTTAATTTTTTTCACAAACAATACGATATTGGAACATAGTGTTTTAAGCGTCAATCTTCTGCTAATCGACGTTTATTACCAAAACTGCTATGTCTAAATAATCTATCGAACAGAGACATACTATTTTAAAAGTAACATACATAAATTCTTATTTTAATAAATGATAATTATCGGATATTTAAAATTCCTACAGACAGAGAAGCTAGGCGTTTGCAACATTTCCTGTTGAGTATGCAGTTATATTCAGTTTTAAAATTTTTTATAAATTTATAACATTCTAACTTCATTTATATGTCGTCACATGGTACGGATCCATGGTACTTTGTTGATTCACTTATAAGAAGAACTCATTTGGTGTTATTCCAACACCGCTTTTCGTGGTCTTCTAAAATGTGCTCAGTGCGCCCAATCGAAAAATATACCGCCGAAATCACCCACACGATACCGATTTACGGGAAGCCCCTTCTTATATTGATTTGGCTCTTTTTCGAAATATTCCTTTTGACTATCACGTGACTGTGGAAAGTTGTGTATCCTCAGATCACAACCCCGTACTCATCGACCTTAACTGTAATACTTTCATCAAAACTCTCCGGCACTCGTCTCTACACACTGGGACAATTTTCGATACAAACGTAACATTAAAAGTTTTTCCTCCTTCGAAATTAAATCCAGTGATGATATTGATAAGGCTATTGATCTGTTAACTTCTACCCTTACAGATACTTTTAAAGAAGTATCAAAACTGACCCTTCACCCCAATTTTAATAAACTTTTAATTGAAATCAAACTCAAAATGTTTGTTGGTTAATGTTTGTTGTTTTCTTTGAAATAAATATTTTAATAAAAAACTCCTTCTTTATATTGCATAATTTATCATTCCCATGGTTATTAGATTCTCTATAATTATCGGAGTTTTGTAGGATTTCGTTTTGGAGAGGATGATGGTTTGCAGGGTTGTCGTAATTGACTGATACAATAATCAAATAAAATAAATTTAATGACCACCAGAATTTGTTCCAGCCCCCGCGCCATGAAGGAAGGACGTCTCTTCAGCGAGCTGCCATATAATTGCTTATTCATCTTCTACAACTGCAATCCAAGATCTTTAAGCAAAGTTATCAATCTGTTTACTTAAGAATCACATCTCCCGCATATTTCAAATCTGCCTATGAATATTTTCATCGCGATCTCAATAATTATTTGCACTCTCCAACACAAGCCACATGCCAATGAGCCTATTAATCGTAAACTCTTTCCTATCCGCTTTTTGCTTTAGTGTTTGTATTGTGTAAAAAAAAAATTATAAAAACCAAAAAAGTATAAAATATAAAATACAAAAAAAATTATAAAAACCTAAAAACTTATAAAAAGATTATGATACTTAAGTTTTTATTATCTTATCTCTATCCCTAAACCTTCTTGAGCCTGTGGCTCCCTCTATTGCGCATCAAGTAAATCACTTATGCCAAATTTTTCCTATTTCTGCTCACTTTTAGTAATTCTGATGTGGAGGTACATGGTTTTGAACCATAGGCACTCCGAAATTTGCAAATCATTGGCATTGGCAGGCAACTCAGAAAAGCGCATTTAATTTCCCGAACCAGCGCGAAAATTATCCCAAATTTAAAAATAAATCGTCGCCATTTGTTAAATGTCCTATTTCCATCGCAATTTTTTAGTCAGATATTACTAATGAAGAATGAAAACTACACTTATTTAATTTGAAAGGGCTTTTCCTACATCTCACCGGTTTGGGGAGAAATTGGAAGCTGTCTAATCAGATCCATCCGTCTTATAGTGGGAAAAGGAAAGGATCCTGTGTAATATTTTACTGACCACGCCCCTACCATTTGATGTTATTAAAAAAGTTAGCCTTGAAAGAATTTAATTAAATAAACTAATTAATCTAAATAATTAAAAATGTTTTTCAGAGCTTTTCCTAGCATTGGGCGTAATGTTTTGGCAAACATTAAATCTGCGTGCTCTGTTTTACGCAAAAAGTGACTAAACTATCAAACATTAACAAACATTTATCTCAAAGACACACCTTCCAGGAGATGCAGCCTGTTTTGGGTATAATGTTTCGACATTTGTTACTCTAAACGTTTTGCACCTTGATCTTATATTTATGAGCTTTCGCTATTATTATTGACCTACGAACTGCTTCATTTTAAATTGCTTATCGTTCAATATCTGAACCGGGCCAAATCGCAGAATAGGCTGCATCAGTCGATGCAGTGTTTATTTGTCTTATGCTTGGACGCGCCTTTTTATGACGTAATATTGGTTACGCCCATGAACCTTGAGATAGACTAACCCAGTGGGCGGGGCGTACGTCTCCGACATGTCGGCAAGAAAGAGTAGAGACGATCTGGTTTACTTTAACTCTGAAACCTATGGCGTTTGTATCACATAACGCTTTTTAATTATTAAATGTGATACGTTGTATAGCGATGAGATTATGAAAGCCACAGTTTTTTCCAAATAGGATTTAATATATCTCAAAGCACATTTTACTGCATATCGCGCATTTTTTACAGGCGTAATTCTTGTTCAAACATCTTTACTTTGGTAAAACGGTAAAAACTCTAAGCACAAAATTTTGCGTAGAAATAACATAAAATTAAATAAGATTGATAGTGCGTGATGCTTTGAAATAAGGTCCATGGCCGGCATAGAGAAAGTTAAGCGCCTTTTGCCATAAGTCCTGCCTACTAAAGGCGTGCTTTTCCCCTTTTTGGCACAATTTTGACTGCATGGAAGGCATCTCCTTGTATTCTAATCACCTATGCATTAATTTTGCATCCTGCATCATCTTCCATTTATAGGCGTTTGTTTACAGAACATATGCAAATATCTATAATAATTTTTTGCGTCATTGCCAAAACAGAAAAAAGGCATACGGCGTTATTCTAGCCTTGTGCATTAATGCATTCACGACTTTTCAAGTTATTTAATAATAATTTATAATTAAGACCTTCGCTAATAATCACCACCAAAAGATCAAAAAGAGTTATTAAAGTATTATAAAACACGACTATTATTCATGGTATTCTTAGTAACTTTACAGAAATTTTCTAAAACCGTTTGCGAGGTTCACACCTTGTGGACTGATAAATTAAAATTTAACGCAGGTGCAGGTCAGGGGGGGCCCAAGAGCGATGCGTAGTGCAGGGAGAAAATTATGCCACCTGCGCATGACGTCATGTGGGTGACAGTCGTTAGTTCTCGGCGTTTGTTTACATTCGTTGCATTTGATCTGGGATACATTTGATTTGTGTTGTTAATTTGCATTTATACCTAGTCGGAAATGGCAAGTTGTGTTATAGCGTTGTGTCAGAATTATAGAAGGAAAACTAAAAGTCAAGGCATCACATACCATCGTTTTCCAAGTGATCGTAAGTTATGGACTATTCGCTGCAAAAGAGCAGATAATTTCAACATCGAAAATGCCAGAATATGTGCTATTCATTTTATCATAATTTTCCTTTTATGAAGGAGACTTATAGCGAGATATTTAACCTCAGTGTCGTGTTTACCAATAGTGACTACCTGAATGATTAGTTGATAAATTCGCTTATCCAAGTTAATTCACATGTTTTGGTTACTTTCTTTACATCCCAAAAGTAATTCTGTGTATTGAAGCAATGTCTGGGTTAAGCATTGAGAACTAAGTAAACTGATACATGCTTCAGAAGAAAGAACAATTTCTCGACCACACTATGATGCAAACATCGATGAGCGAGCAACATATTTCCTTCAATGTTGTTTAACTGATGCATATGTCTGATGTAATTTAATTGATATAACTAAGTGAACTTACACATAGCTGACTCTGAAGGAAAACAAATCTGTGTATAATGCTAGAATACAAATAGCGAAAGAGTAAGTAGATACTCTTCAGTGTTATTTAACTGCTGCATATGTTTTAATTTTGATTCCATATAACTTGTTTTTAATTATAAGAGAAAGAAAAATAATTTAATATTGAACACATATTTTGAGTATAACAAAAGTATTTTAAGAAACAACCTGATAAAAATACATTAGTAATTAAAAATATTTAATTTGTGTACAGGCTGAATTGAAACTAAGATGTGGTGGTGTATTTAATTATGGCAAAGCACACTAGGGCTATCTGCGTAATAGGTGTGATGCCTTCTTGGAGGACTTTCTCAGGTAAACTGGCTCGTATACACATTACACATGAGGAAAACCACGAAAACGCCCATGCAGCCAGCCCGTTCGCGGGATTCGGACCGAACTACCAGTGTTCAGCGACTTTACCGCTCAGCTGCTGGTGGGCTGAAACTAAGATGTATGGCAAGTTTATTATTATTATTATTATGCGTATATGTCTAAGAAAATGTATTTTAATTGTTCCATTTTTAATGTATGGAAGGAAGAATAGGATGCCGATATCGAAGATTATTTACTATAGCAAATAATCACGTCAGGATAAATGTTATATAGAAATCTTGGGAGTGTAAGGGGTTATAAGAGTACTTTTAGATTATACTGAAAAAATATGCACTTCTGCTAAAATCTGAAGTGAATCAGTATGAAGTGACTTTTCACTTTAAAAAGAATGTGATAAGTATACTATTTAAAAGTATAATGACGGATATTAAGAAATTTGTAGAATTTTATGGTATTTAAATATGAATTTGTTAAGTCAAATCTTTTTATATATATTTTTGCTTGAGATATGTAAATTAAACTGAAAATCACGATCATATCTTTCTCATGGAATGTCAAAGTTCATTTGTATTAAAAAAAGTGCATGAGCAATGAAAATAAATAGAACAATACTTTTTTATTATGTTTTTACCATGGTCTTAGCAGTTATGCCATCATGTGTTCTGTTCAACAAAATTTATTTAGTGCAAACAATACTACGAAAAAATATTGAAAAATACCTTGTTTTACAATATTTATTTCCCTTAGTTAACTTAAATATCGTTTTTCATTTTCTAAGGCTTCCCTTTACGAAAAGAATTTAATGTTTATAATTATTTTCAGCATTCGTACGAATTCTATGCATAAAATAAACATTTTCTTTAACAAAATACTTAATCGGAAAGTATATACCCGGTATTTCCGGTGTATCTACCACATATAAAATGATCATTTTGCTTTAGTTTACATTTTTTCCATTACCAAAATCATGTAGCAGACGCGTCGGCCGATGCGTCCTGTCTCCCGGGTGACGTCACTACCAGCAACCAATGGCACGCTTTTTCCGTTCCTGGCCTAACCTTAGTATATTAAAGAACCTTGGGTGCAGGTTAACCGGTTTATTCCCCTACCTCAGAAGTGGAGATGGGCAGGTATGTCTTTCAAAAAATTTTACCGTGTTTTCTGAGATAATGAAATACGAAATCAAGCATTGGAAGGTCTTCCTTATATGGATTGTGGAAAAAGATACGCTATATTTTCTAATTTAAGAAGGCGCGTAGCAAATCTTCATGCCGCAAATTCTCTGGCTATTTCTTTGGAAACGGTTTTACTTCCCTTAAATAACAGTGAGATCACATCAACTCTTCATGATAAAGAAGATCAACAGAAATGAAAAAAAGAAAAAATCCTAGAACAGTACTAACTGAACAGTAAACTCTTTAAGATACTGATTCCTTTGAATAGTTCCGCTGTATCGGTAAGGCTGTGCGATGTACCCGGCTCTTGGTTATATATGGCTTAAAGAGATGAACCTTATAAGAAATAGACTAACCAAAACGGGTTTTCTCCCTCGTCTGAGCCGTTGCCGGCTGTCACCTTGATCACATCCGGAGGAATAGGGACGATTTGCAGAAATTTAACATTGGTTGCCTATTGCAGCGTATATAATTGTCAATAAAAATCTGGTTGTAGCGCCTCATTTCACAAATTAGAATTTCTCCATATTTTTAATTTTGAAATTCAGATTGATTTTTAAAAATTTGGCATATTTATCCAGCATAATTAACGTTCCAAATAATTATAAAGCTATTGCATGCTTTCAGGGCTGGATATATTTTTTTTTAGCTTTTCCTATGCTGTAAGGAAATTTGTAACTATTTCTTTTAGAAAAAAATATTTTAAAACTGAACTAATAGAAAATTTCAAATAAGGAATTTTCTCCTGCAATTTTTATGCTTTTTATTGTTGTAAATAAGTAAAAATACTAAAATATTTAAAAACGAATTTTTGAAAGTTTTGTTTAAAATTATAAATTGTGCTGCTTTTTAGAATTATAGATGAGTATTATAGCACAATTTCTATAAAGGAATTTTATTTCAATTATATTTCATAATACATCATAGGGATAAACACTTTTGACTCCTTAAAAATTTTTATACATTTAATCTTAATATCAAAATTGTATTTAACCGTAATAATTAATTTTGCTTGTATTTTATAGTGATTATTTTTTTAATTTATTTTTAGTTCTGCATAAGATCTTTTTTCTTTATTGCTAATTTAATTTATTAGGCCAAAGGGGCAGTAGCCTAGAAAGGCTGTTAGTTTCGAAGTGACATTTTGCGCTGTTTTAATGTCCATGTCTCCTTGTAAATTGTTGTTACCAAATATTATCGCCCTGTATTATATTTAAAGAAATTAAATAATGAAGAATCTGCATGAATGCATGTATGTTTCTCGCACTGTGACAAAAACGACAGTATCTTGAGCCATCAAATTTTGAATAATGTGATCCTCCACCCGAACATGGGCATCTGGACGGCCGAATTTCGAATTTGTTATATTTTGTAAAACTTTGACAAATTTTTGATTAACAAACTCAACGAGTTCAGAGCGAGCACTGTACGGAAAGTAACAGTTTTATCTCGAGCGGAAATTCTAAAGATATGCTGTTTTCAAATGTATGAGGTTTACGGGCGAAGAACATGGTATTCAATAAATATAGGTACTACACAAAACGTTAAAAAAGTTTCCTTTTGAACGTAATATAAAATCTGAGTGCGTCTAGATTTTATTTTATTTTTTTTACCCTCTTAATTACGCTCAGAAAATTTTATGCTCCGAAATTTTTGAATTATTAAAATAACTAATCCACGTTAATGTTAATAATTTAATGATCATATAATCAAATAAATATGATCGTTTTGTAATGTTATTATAGTTTGGAAAATTACTGTCTGAAAATGTTCATTACATTTTTTTAAAAAATTATCAGATCTTGTTTAGTTTTACCTTATTTATTTCAAAGCATCCCGTACTATCAATCTTATTTAATTTTACTTTATTTTTACGCAAAATTAAGTTCATAAATTTTGTGCTCAGAGTTTTACCGTTTTACCAAAGTAAAGATGTTTTTACAAGAATTACGCGTGAAAAAAATGCGTGAAATGCAGTAAAAAGTGCTTTAATGAGACATATTAATCCTATTTGGAAAGAACTGTGGCTTTCATAATCTCATCACTATACAACGTATCACATTTAATAATTAAAAAGTGTTATGTGATACAAACGCCATAGGTTTCAGTGTTAAAGTAAACCAGATCATCCCTACTCTTTCTTGCCGACATGTCGGTGACGCGCGCCCCACACACTGGGTTAGTCTATGTCTTATAAGGTCCATGCATCAGCGCCTCGTGCCAGTTATTACTTCAGTTCATTTCACAACATCCTTTCCACCCCTAGAGACTTAGGTTGAGTCTCAAGCTCATAAGAAACATTATTTAAAAGATCAAGTCTTTTCTGTTTATCTAGTGTTTTTAGTATTGATAAAGAGTTTACTTTTATTGAACATTCCAAATTAATCATGTCAAATAGATATTTTAACTTGCGAGATTTTGAAAGCAATGTGGCTGGTACAAATGTTGACAATCATTCAGGGGATACTTCCCGTTTTGGAGGTAATTTGGAATTGGGTAATGATATGATGAGGTGCTGCACAGATACAGATACCTGTGATACGAAAATCACAAAGAGGACAATTTTGATCCTATTGGTTTATTAAGCCAACTACATTGCTTCCGAATCTGCTGTTGAAAAAATTGTGGAAAGTGAAAATTGCATGGGATGATGAATTGTCTCCAAACGATGTAAATACATTTTTGAACTGATTTAAAGAACTTAATGTTTTGAAAGATGTTACTTTGCCTCGATACTTGTTTATTAATGCCACGTCTGAACTACATGTATTTGTGGATGTTTGCAAAGGAGCGTATGCAGCGTGCGTCTTTGTTCAATCAGTGTTTAATTCTGAGGTAAAAATAAATCTTGTACGGGCGAAGTCTAGATTATCGCCTTTGAAACCTTTAAGCATTCCTCGCTTAGAATTAATGGTCTGTTGTATAGGTTCTAGACTTGCAAATTAAGGCTCTCGGTTTGCCCGACTTAAAACTTACCCTCTGGTCTGATTCCACCACTGCCCTTTGGTGGATAACAGAGCAAGAAAGTTGGTCCGTTTTCGTCGAAAATAGGATTAAATAGATTCGAGAGTTGACGAGAGGTCATTCATGGACACATGTTCCAGGGAAACTGAATATTGCCAACTTGTTATCACGCGGATATTTTGCGAAGCAGATGCTTCGGTCTAGATGGTGGGAAGGCCCCTTGTGGTTGCGAGAAGGCCCTGAAAACTGGCCCACTGGTGAGATTATTTGTTTGCATGAAGAAGTAGAATTGGAGAGGAAAAAGATAAAAAATAGTGAATATTGATCTATCAAAAGACGCACCCCCTTGGCAGCGAATCGGTGTATCCAATTATGATAAAATGATTAGAATATTTGCATGGATATTTAGATTTGTAAATAATTGTAAAGATGCTTCTGAAAAGAATAGAAACATTGAACTTTCACAGTGTGAAATTGAAAATTATGACAAAATTTTAATTCGTTTGGTTTAAAATTATTATCTGACTGATAAGAAATCTTATAATTTTATTGAAACGCTCATTGTTGATGAGGGTATTCTGAGAATTAAAACGAGAATACTAAATTAGAGATGACCATGAATCTTTTATGTATCCAATACTGTTGCCAGAAAAATGTGATTTCACTAAGTTATTATTCAGAAATGTACATAATAAGAACTGTCATGCTGGTCTTCAGATGATGCCATGTATATTACGAGAGAGATTTTGGATAGTCAGAGCTAGAAAAGCCAATGAAAATGTCCTCTTTAACTGTATCGTTTGTAAAGGATTTAAAACTAAGGCTATGTCAAGCGAACCGACACCTCTGCCACCACACCGAGTTACGGATTGTGCTCCGTTTGAAATCATAAGGATTGATTTGGCTAAATCCCTGTTTTTAAAAAATGGTGGAAAGGTGTGGATCGCGCTGTCCACGTGCGCTGTCTACCGCGCCATTCACCCTTGAACTTGTAAATTCTCTTTCTAATGATGCTTTTCTTCTGGCGCTTCGTCGATTTGTTGCTAGGTGCGGACGCCCTAGAATAATCTATAATGATAACGGGACAACTTTTCGAGGTGCATTTAATGATTTATCATTGGGCTAAAGTACTAACGGAAACGGGAACTGAAAGGATACTCTGGAAATTTTGTCCACCTACTGCAGCTTGGTGGGGCAGGTTGGTTCGTTCAGTAAAAGAATAGCTGAAACCTACTTTAGGTAAATAAGTGTTATCATATGAAGAACTTTATATTATTATTTGTGATTGTGAAACTGTAATTAATTGTAGACCCTTAACGTATGTTTCTGAAGATCCGCAGGAATTTTTCCACCATATTTCTTATCGAGAAGAGCAATTCCAAAGATCTTGATGAATTAAATTTGTCAAGTCTTAATAAGAGATTAAAGCATAGAACTAAATTGTTAAATGATCTGCGACAACGCTTTAGAAAATAATACGTTAGTCAACTGGTTGAAAAGCATAATGAAAAACGATCTCGGGAACCTGTAGTTGGAGAAATAGTACTGAAGGGGGATGATAACAAAAAAAAAACGTTTATTTTGGCCCTTAGCCCGAATTACAGAATTGATCCCTGGACGTGATGGAAAGATTCGCATGGTTAAACTTAAGACCCGGCATAGAACAGTTGTACGACCAATACAGCGCATCTTTCCTCTGCAGATACAGGTTAATGACAGAAACATAATTCCTGATAAGAAACTGGGTGCAGAGGATACTAATTCTTGGGCTGAACGTAAGTTAAAGGGAGGAATTGCACCTAATAAAATGGTAATGCAACAATATTCTTCCTCTGAACGACTTGTAAAAGCTCCAAAAAGACTTGATCTTTTAAATAATGTTTTTTTATGAGTTTGAGACTCGGGGGGGGGGCTGTGAAATGAGCTGAAATAATAACTGGCGAAAGGCGCTGCTGTTCATGACGTCAGCTTGCATGCTGAGTGTTTCGAATGTTTTCCACATAAGATGACTATTTCAATTTTTGAGCAACATCACTATACTGACGTGGACATTTTTTAATAGATGCTTTACAGATGCGATCAACAAGTAGGTTCTCGAACAAACTCCAAACACAACTCTGCAATGCCTATAAATTAATTGTCTTTCATTGCATGGGGAAAAAATCTGAGAAAATCTCTATCTTTAGATGCGACGGATAACATTAAGAAAGCCTTTTCAATATCGGCACTAATACCTATCGGATACATCCTAAAACAACCTATAATATCGGGTACTAATTCAATAAGATTCATTCCTTTACACACACATTCGTTCAAAGAGAGTTTCCTTTTCTCAGAGCCAGAGGTGTCAAAAACAGGAGGAATTTTTGTGGTTTCACTTCCTAATTTGATTACAGGCCTATGCGGCAAATAATGACATTCATTATTCAGTTCGTTTTCTGTTACGCATTCACTAATATTCAACCTTTCTCATTCCCTGAACACATTTTGGTAATCATCGAACAATTTACTACATCTGAGTTTACAGATCATCTTTTGATTCCTTTTCCAGGATAATTCTTTATTATCTGTTTATGTATATAAACTCATGACATGTGTAGTATCACATTTCCACGGAAGTTCTACTTCATATCTTCCGTCTGGAAGAATTTTCATTTTATTCTCAAATTCAGATAAATTAAAACCTTCTTTCATTTTAACAGTTTCGATTGGAGCGCATATTCCTATTTTTTCGAGTTTCCATAACTAATTCAAAAGAATTCTCCTGACGTGCATTTAAAACGTTTCCAAAATATTATCCTTTTCACCCGAATTTCGTTTTCCAAATACAGTCCACTCAAGTTTCGTTTCGACAGCCGTTACCCCCGATTGCAATTCAATAGAATTGTCCGTCAATAATTTTCCTATAAGAGCTGCTCCGATTAAAAGGTTAATTTCAGTTTTTTTTTTTTTTTTCAATGGATCAGAAAATTTGATTTCCTTTTCCTTTAATTCATTCAAAAATCATCCTTAACCTTCGAAATAAAACCGCAAATCCTTTTTTCAGAAAGTGCTTCAAAACTACATGCGAACGTTCCTTTTAAATTGCTAACCTCGACTGATAATATTGACGGAAATCCTTCTATGTTTCTTTTTTGCACCTTTCAGCATTTCATGTAGCAGTGCTTGCATTTTTGCAGCATCTTTCAAATACCTGCGGTAAAAATTCAGCATGCCTAGAAATGTACGTAGGTCATGCAAGGTTCTTAGTAACTTGTAATCCAAGATCACTTGAACTTTGGCAAGGAGAGGATCCCAAGAATTCTATTTGGTCAACACCCATTATAGGTTTTGCTACGTTAATACGAAGGCTATAAGTATTCAGCCTCTCAAAAACTAACTTAAAGTGCTCTTTGTGTTCTTCTTTTGATGAGGAAGCCACTAGCACATCATCTAAATATGGAAATAAGAAGTTCAGGCCGTGAAAAACCTCATTTATAAAATGTTCAAATGTAAATGGGGCATTTCGTAGGCCAAAACTCATGACATTGAATTCATATAAACCAAATGGCGTAATGATGACAGTTTTTAGACCGCCTTGTTCACTCTCGTGCACGACAACTAGGTCCTCCAAAATTGGCACTAGCAAAGCAGGAGTTCCAATTTATGTTGGATAATAATATAATTCGACCATCAAAATCTCAATGTGCTAGTCCACTCCACTTAGTTAACAAGAAAGATGGCACACTACGTCCCTGTGGTGATTATAATTATCCGATTGTTTCCGCGATAGGTATTTGATAATAAGCCGTAATAAGATAGATTTTAGAAAAGATAACTTTATTTTGCAAGATCAAGTTGAAATACTCTATCATCGATCAGAAATAGTTTGCTCGTTTAAACGCCTATAATCACCACAGGGACGTAGTGTGCCATCTTTCTTGTTAACTAAGTGGAGTGGATTAGCACATTGAGATTTTGATGGTCGAATTATATTATTATCCAACATAAATTGGAACTCCTGCTTGGCTAGTGCCAATTTTGGAGGACCTAGTTGTCGTGCACGAGAGTGAATAAGGCAGTCCTTTGCTAGTAATGTAGTGCTTAACAGAGGTACTCAAAATATTAGGTTGTGTGATATCTGGATATAATTTAAGTAAATCAGAAAACTCTGAAGATTGATCAAAAGGCTAATGCACTGCTTATCAGTTATAGACATAATATCACTGTTGACCTATAACTGGGTAATACCATCAATCAATTTTCTTTTGTGAATATCAATCAGAAGGTGAAAAATATTTAAAACGTCAGCTCCAATAATTCCTTCACTTACCTTGGCTACCACAAAAGGCCACAGGAAAGGCCGTCATAGTCCTAGATCGAGAGTTAAATTTCTGAATCCAAAAGTTGGGATTTCAGTTCCATTAGCTGCATACAATGTGTAGGAACAAGGTTTTTCTGCTTTTAAATTTGCTGGAATAAGCACCGCTATCTACTAAAAACCGTAAACCCGTTTTTCTGTCCTTCACAAATAATCGGAATTTGCGGCAATCTGGACTCATTGCAACAGAACTTGCCGCCGGTTCATGTTTTCCGATTATTTCCAGCTGCAAGGTTCCTTGCATTTTTCTGAGAAGCACTTCTTGCCAAACTTGAAGTGGTAATAGCAGTATTTTACTATTTGCATCGAACCTCTTCCTGGATCTCTTGCGACTCGTACTGCGATTTCCACTAGGACTCCGATATCGGGAGTTACGGGCAGTCATATACGCTATTTGAAGTTCCAAAGCAGAAAACTTATTTAAGAGCTCGTCCACCGGAACAGTATTCCTGTTAAGACTGGCAAGTTCCGATCGTGGTTGCATTTCCAATATTTTATCTGCTATCGTAGCTAATTTTACCAAGTCCTCGTCACTTACACTCAGCATATGTTTCACCGCATCGGGCATTTTTTCAAGCCAAGTTCGTAGCATTTTGTCGGAAATATCATCCGTGTCACCGAGTGATCTCATTCTGCGTAGTAGCTGGCTGGGTTTCGTATGATCCAGTTCTAATCCCGTAAGGAGACGTTTGATTTTGAGATTTTCACTTTCTTTAAATGTCTGCATCAAACGCGCTTTTAGCAGCGGAATATTTATTGATTCCAGCATCCCTAAATTTATCCCAGATATTTTCGATAAATCGTGGTTCGAGTTGGGCCACGAGGTAATTGAACTTCGTCTCCTCGCTGGTTATTCTGCTAATGGCGAACTGGACTTCCATTTGGTAGAACCAAATTTCTGGTTTGTCGACCCAGAAAGGAGGTATTTTTACCCTAACTCTGTTAGCCTCGGCCTTATCCTCGACCATGGAAGGCTGTAAGTACTTAGTAAGAGGTAATCGATCATTAACGGCCTTCACCAATATACTTGAATTGTATTATACTTGAATTTTAAATGCTTGAGAAATCGAGTAAGTTGTATCCAATAATATGGATGTACTTGTGCACATGCTGTGCTAGAACTCAGAGATTACTAGCGACTGAGGCTCCTGTGCCGCCGTCCGTAGAATAAATAAACTTTGAACAAACGAGGGGTCGTGTGGCGCCGTCTGTTAATAAGGATGAAAAGTATTTTAGTTGACTAGAGCTCCGGTTGTACCATCTCTTGCAGGATGTATTGTAAAGCATGCTGCAATATGTCTTTAAATCGTTTGCGAAACCTCAATCTCGTGAACTTAAATTGTAGATACGGAACGTAAAGTCTGCGTCGGATTATCGCTCGAGGGCGAAGAGTTCTAGTCGTTTTTAGGGAAGATAAACTAGGTTGTCGCCAATTTATATCTCTGTGAAGGAACTGCGGCGGGTTTACAATTTCTATGAACATTCTCAGTTTTGTTCTAATTTTTTTTATAATTGAAAACATTACATATTTAACATGTTATATACCTGGTGCACAATTTTGTTACATTTTAGAAATCGTTCATACATGTAAGTTTATGAGCATTAAATTAATAAATCCACAGATACAAAATCTATTTCTTAATTACAAATATACACCCAAGTGCCTATTAATATACAAATAAACATGAAAATTTTCTGCTCAGAGCTTCATACATAGTAGCTATTAAAATTACCTTTTATATCTTAATATAAAAACAGAAATGCGCAAAACACATGGGTAAAGGGATGATAATGCTATATTTAAATTTGGTGAATTGTCGAATTTTAATAAAGGGAATTTTGAGATTTCTAATTCCTTTTATCGGGAATAATTGTATTCGTTAGTAATTTTTTGTCACCGCTTTTACCGGTTTGTCTGACTGAAGTTGATACAAAGAATATGTATTGTTAAGAAGGAAAGCTTCGCAGCAGCAGGACCGGCTCCCTCCGAACGAAAAGGGACACAACTGCAAAAAGCGGCAAAGCTCGAAACTGATGTCGAAGTTCGAACAGGTTCGACGGTCACGTTTATCAAGAGTTTAAAGCTGTGTGACTCCATTTCTTTCCCTACATATTGACAGATATAAAATCAGACATCAAACTGCGATATGGATAATACAAGTTCAACAAAGTAAGTAAAAAAGCACGAAAAATTGAGTTTAAATTATCGCGAAAAGTCAAAGAACGATTCATCTTAACCCGTGTTCCTCAATTTCCTGTACACGTGGAGGAGGTGGAAAATCTCGGCCAGGTACATCACAAAGCGGGAAATTCTCGCCAACAGGTTCCGTCGCCAAATCCCTTGAAGAATTGTCCCTCTTCTTTCTAGCGGCGTAGAAGACAAACTGGTTTACATTACTTCTAAGGAGCCTTTCCTTCTTTACATAGACTTTCTTTGGTTGATATCTCTGATACAGAATTCCGTGGTTCAATGTCGAGATCATGAACCCCAATTTCTTTTTCTCCAATTACATAAAAAAACTACAGTTGCAAACAACATTGTTCCAGTCCTGCCATCGAACATTTTTAGGTATATCAAGAACCTCAAAATTAAGAAAATCCCTAATATCCACAATGCCACCAACAAAATGGCTTTAAAATGTTGCCTCTCAAGCTGATTTTTCAAGCTCACAAAACTTTATATTGTAATCTTTCGTTGGCAATATTTTCCTGCTGAATGGAAAACTGCTAGTATTATGGCCATTCTAAAGCAATCTGGCCGAGATATACTAGCCTATCAACATTTTAAAATGAGCAAATTATGGAGGCAATAATACTCGAAAGAGTTGAAGAGCACTTGGACAGGTACAGGTACAGGCAGAAGCTAGGCCAGCACCTCCGTAGTACCACAGGTAATTGAGGTATTGCTGGACCTAGCTAACTGTTAAACTTTCCACCCCAATTTTGAGGGAGAACAGCCCGGGGGGTGGTCCGAGGTTCTCCCTACCCTCTTTTTTTTACCATCAACCACTTGAGAGGACTTTCTGGGATAAATGAGTTCTGGTATTAATAGTGTACACAAATCATATTGAGAAAAGACTGTCCTTGTAAAGTTCAACAACTGATGCTTCCAAAAGCAGAAATGTAAGAATAAATGTCTTTTTTAAGGCGGAAGGTGTAATAAGCAAGTCTTTGGAGCTCCCGTCCATCAGCATTGCGTAGATAAATGAAACTGTTGGAACATTAAAATGAAATTTAAAAAAATAATAAATAAAAATAAATAAATAAAATAAGACAAATATGGTATAGTAACATATGGAGATGAATAAGCATTAGATATGACAAATATCCAGTCCGAATCTTTGGATATGTATAAGAACGTCTCTGATTTTGGCCCTAAGGTGTCTGTTCTTTATTGCATATTTCTTAAATGGTATTAGATTGTTGTTAGGCTTAATCAGATGTTTGCCGTCTGTTAGATTACAGTCAAAAATATAATGATCAGGGTCACCCCTTTCGCCACATATGCAGATATCTGTGGGGCACATGCCGCTGTCATGGAAGTAGGTGGGGAAAGGACCGTGCCCTGTGATATACTGATTCAGAACATGGTCATAGTGTAGGGCCTCTTTGTAAGTTTTTGAGAAAAAATTGTGGACTCTTCTGCCTTGCAATGCAGAATCCCACTCTTCTTGCCACTTTGAGTCGACAATTGCATTCAGTGTAAATTTTAAATGGGACTTGGGCACGGGACATGAATTACCTCACTGTTGATGTTAGTCGTTGCATCCTTTGCAAGGAGGTCAGCTGCCTCGTTGCCGTCGTTTCCGTTGTGGGCTTTCACCCAATTGAGGATAAACTGGATTTCTGGGTGGGCACTTATAGTATTTTGAATATCCTGAACCAGTTGGTTCTTATTGTTTCTGTCCTTCAGGGCATATAATGCAGATTGACTGTCTGAATAGATAGCTATTGTCCTGAAATTATTTGATATAGCTTTATTTACTGCAGATTGAATTCCTGACAGCTCAGCTTGATAAACGGAATTTTCTGGAGATAATTTTCGTTGCCATATTGTTGGAATAGAGGAAGAAGAATAGATTATTGATGCTGCGCCCACTTCTCCGTGAATTTTAGAGCCGTCTGTAAATGCTCTTGGACAATCTTTACTACTGATTGCTGAAGCGTCCGTATTGATAATTAAATTACCTTACTTTGCAGGATGGTAGGTCAATGGTATGGCTGGAGACTCATACTTTGAGGCAGAAAAGGTGGTGCCGTTCAGGTAAGCATCTTCTTTCAACTGGAGTACTCTGGCCTTTATTGAATCCTTCGTCGCAATTAAATGAAGGGGAGGAATCCCTGTAAGAACACATAGAGAGGAATTAGCTGTCGTTCTATAGGCTTTGCAAATGCTCAGGAGAAAAGGTCTCTGAATGGCGAAAAGTTTCCTTTTCTTCCTTTCTGTCATAGTCTCCGCCCAGATTGCAGCCCCATAATTCACTATACTTAAAATTACTGTTAAAAATAAAATTTTTTGAATATGAAAACGAAGTCCCCAGTTACTACCTTGCATTTTTCTGAAATTATAAGCGATTTGATATGTCTTTTTCTGAGTCTCCGTGAGATGGTACATAAAATTAAGTTGGTTATCTATGTGGATACCCAGAAACTTCAGGACTTGAGTAATCTTAATTTTCTTTCCGTCCAGGTTTGAAGGTGGGCTTTCTTAAGAGCTTTTGGCCTGGCTTGTTAAAACGTATTGGCTTGGACTTCACTTGCGAAATGCAGAGTTTCAACCTCTGGCATTCTATGTTAAGCTGTTTGAGAGAACCGTTCACATTCCTTTCGAGAATGTCAGTAGTCCTACCACTAACAACCAACGCAGTGTCATCCGCAAACGCGAAGATCTTCGTATGATCGGGAAATTCATGTTTTAAGATGTCATTAAAAGTGAGGGCCCAGAAATCAGCACTCAAGCAGGATCCTTGGGGACATCCTCTAGTAAATGTTTTGCTGGTTATCATGTTGTTATGAATGAATATGCTTTCTCTATTATGAAAGTAATGAATGAGAATATTGAGAATATTAGAGGGACAGTTGGCTTTATTAAGTGCATGTAATACTGAAGGCCATCATATTGAGTCGAAGGCACTTTTTAAATCAACACAAACAAGTGCACTATGTTCATCTTTTGATTTATTATGTTGGATTTGCTTCAGTATTTTATCAATTGCATGAATAGTGCTTGAGTTGGCTTTGAATTCGTATTGGTGTTTACTGATTGTTTGATTTTTGATAAAGTGATATCTCAACCGCCCGGCAATAAGTGTTTCTAGAACTTTTCCTAAGGCGGGCAGCAAATTTACTGGCCGAAATGCAGAAGGATCTTCGGGGTTCCTATCCTTCTTTTCGAAAAGTATAATTTGTCCTCTCTTCATGTTATCGGGAAAGGTCGACAATTCTAAGCATTTATTGAAGAAATTAAGAAGGATTCTTGGGTCATGATTGTGCATAATTTTTAGAATTTTGTTGTTTATAAAGTCGGAGACCGGGGCTTTCTTATTGTTGAGGTGCTTGATAATATTATTAATTTCTTGTAGAGTGAAGGGAGAGTCTTTTGAGCCATTCTGTGAGAAATTGGAAAGTAATCTCTCTCTGCTCGGGTGTGTCATCTTCTGAATTGTCATCCATGAAGATAGCGTCAAGGATTTTGGTTGCTGCTTCTTGCGATAGAATCTGGGAATCAGGAATACTCTTGTTGTTGCTTGCGTGATCTTTGTTGGGAAGCGTAATTTTTGTGGGAACGAAGAATTTCCTAGTTGCCAATTTATGGAGGATGCCATACGTATCTTTATTTTGATAACAAAATTTTTTCCACGAGGTTAATTTAGCTTCCATAATTTTCTTGTTGTAAATCCTTCTTTGCTCGTTGTATCTTACGCATACAGCATTCCTAGAATTGTCGTCCAGTGTAGATTTTATTTTCCTCCTTAAGTTTTGTTCCTCTCTGCCCTCAACTCTTTTGTCCACCAATTTTGCAGTGAATTTATTTCTTGGAGCTCTAATTTTAAAGCTCTGTTGGGATATTCTTCCCGTACCCTTCCATTAATATTAAATTCTTTGATGACTATGTTCCCTGGTCAAATTCTTACAAGTACCTAGGAGTTGTACTTGATTCAAAATTAACCTGGCGCCTTCACATTGAAAATGTTCTCAACAAAGCGAAAGGTGCTAGAGCCCAACTTTACCCATTTTTAGCTCGAAAGAGCAATCTGTCAATTAAAAACAAAATCCTTCTCTATACATCCATTATAAGACCTGTCTTTATGTATGCATGTACAATCTGGGGTAGTGCTGCAAAAACTCATGTGAAAAAACTTCAATCTTTTCAAAGTAAAACCTTACGTATGGCCCTGAATGCAGCCTGGTACGTCCGTACAGATGTGATTCATTCGGACCTAAATATTAAACCTGTAGATTATCATATTAAAAAGCTTAGTCAAAATTTATTCCTCAAAATTGAACAGATTGATAACCGAGCACTTCAGCAGATTCCAGCATATGATCCTGCTATTCACAGCTCACAGAAGAGACCAAGAGCCGTGATTGGCCGAGAGTTCGGCATCTACCCTCCATCCAAAAGGGCAAGACACGCCCTCTCAACATCAGTTCCAGCTCCCGCGCCAAGAAGGAAGGACGTCTCTTCAGCGAGCTGCCATATAATTGCTTATTTCATCCTCTGCTACTACTATCAAGATCTTCAAGCAAAGTTATCAATCTGTTTACTTAAGAATCACATCTCCCGCAGATTCCAAATCTGCCTATGAATATTTTCATCGCGATCTCAATAATTATTTGCACTCCCTAACACAAGCCACATGCCAATGAGCCTATTAATCGTAAAATCTTTCCTATCCACTTTTTGCTTTAGTGTTTATACTGTGTATAAAAAATTATAAAAAACCAAAAAAAGTATAAAATATAAAATACAAAAAAAAAATTTTAAAAACCTAAAAACTTATAAAAAAATTATGAAACTTAAGTTTTTATTTTACTCATCTCTATCCCTAAACTTTCTAGAGCCTGTGGCTCCCTCTAGTGTGCATCAAGTAAATCACTTATGCCAAATTTTTCTTATTTCTGCTCGCTTTTAATAATTCTGATGTGGAGGTAGATGGTTTTGAACCATAGGAACTCCGAAATTATTAAATCATTGGCATTGGCATTGTTGGGATATTCTTTGTATGACTGAGAAAAAGTTACTGGAGATTTCATTTAATTGGTTGCTATCCTTGCAGTAGTTTATGCCGTTCAAAATGGAAGTTTTTTTCTTTAGCAAGGAGGTTTTTAAATTTCTTGATGCCAGATTCAGTTATGTGAAAACGTTTCGTGCTGGTACTAGAAAAAGTGAGATCAATCTCAAAGTGAATGAACTTATGATCCGAATTATTTTCCTCGTCCAGTATCTTCCAGTTTTTAAGAAAGGTGCTGGCATTTGTGCTTGAAAGGGTCAGGTCAGGCCATCCTTTACCTGAGCATGTTTCGAAGGTAGGCCCTTGTACGGTATCGTTGTGAAGGACGAGAGAGTTGGCAGCTATGAAATCTTCTACTTGTTCGCCTCTAGAATTTGATTTTGGATATTCCCATTGCACGCAGTGGGCATTCATATCCCCACCGATAAAGTGATGTGCAGTCGGAGCACTCTGAATTATATTGTCAAGGTGTATAAGATTTCTTTCAATTTCTTCTGCGGGCGAACTGTAGCAAGAAGAAATGCATAGTTGTACTGTACCTGAATTAATTGAGATAGATATAATGTCTCTATCAATTTTGCATACAGTAGGGTCTAGTTGTTTGCTCGTTACGACAATGCATGCTCTGGGGTTTTGTTTCTGGACTGGAAAATCTTTGCTTAAGTTTTTATATAAAATATTCCATGATAATGGAAACCCTCTTATCTCTCCTTTCACGCTGTATGGCTCCTGGATTAGTAAGATATCGTAATCGGATTCTGAGACGAACTGTACAAGTGAAGATGTGGCTTCCTTGCATCTCCTAAGATTACACTGAAGGCAGTTAAGGTTCTTGAGAATCTGTGAAGTTTTGATTAGCAATGAAGGATTTGTGAAAAATGAGGCATCCATAAAAATACTTTGCAATATGAAAAATGAGAAAAAGTGAAGAGTAACTCGGTAAATCAAAGGCTAAATTGCGTTGATGAATCGAAATGAAGTATAATTTAGACTATTTGATAATTTGTGATAGCTTTAATTTTTTCGGTTTCTCTTTTGTACAGAGGGCACTGAGGTGCATATGCTGCATGCTTGTAATTAATGTTTGTGCCATTTGCGTTGTAGGAAGAAAATTCCAGCGATAAGTAATATTCCTGTGTTCCATGCATGTCTTGAAGGTTGAAGAATTACATTAAAAAATCTAGTTTATAGTATTAGGAAGTCTTCTTTTACCTTGAAGAGAGCGGAGATCCCTTCTTTTTCAATGTTGATCTGATCAACAAATTCTTCTATTATGAGTTCTGGAGGAGTATGTTTAGGAATATTGTTAATAGATACTCTGGGCGATCTTGAATTTGGGTCTTAATATCAAAGAGGGATTTAGCATCCGCTGTATCGTTCAGTGCATCTGACACCTTCTTTAGCTCCTCTTCAGAATTATCACAGATGGCAATTCCTTCACTTTTAATCGGAGCGATCTTGTTTATTTTTGCTTTAATGTTTTTTAAGGGGATGAGTTCATTGAGTTTATCATTAATGATACCTATGGTATCATTTTTAGGGTATATCAGGATAGCCGGGTTGCGTTCCTCCTGTGGTTTGGCCACGATTTCGGCAAAGGTTTCTTTTCCATTGCAATAACAGACGTCTGCGTTTGCGTTTCTGTCACTGTAATTCCCTTTGCATGTTGCGATGTCATGTAGAGGAGGATTACCTTGGGTAGGAACTGAGGGTGTTTCTGTGAGAGGAACACCCTCAGATCATTTGGATATCCTTTGCGTTTCTCAAGGCAAGTAATTTTAATTCGTCTAAATGTTTCTTAATGTCTAAATGCAGTGTAAAGAGGCTTTGGGGAATAAGTCTCCTTCCCCCTCTTCTAGTGCTCGCAATATCAATATAAGTACTGTACAGCTGACTTACTCTTATGTGAAGATCCACATTTCCTTCAGGGTCTTGCAGAGAGGGGAAAGCAGACACGTTGTCTGGAGCAATTGATGTAAAACAGCCTGGGGGATTGTAGACTGATGCTGCAGTCTCCTCAAACGCTTGGGGGGAAAAGCGGCTATTCTCTTCTTCCATTTCGCTCATGGAGGAAGGAAATGATTTCGCTGCAGGGGAAAGAACACTAAAAGTGACTTGGGAGGGGGGAGGAATAAGGTACTATTTCGTTACAAGCATACCCGCTGTCCGCCTTTGTCCGAGACGGAGAAGAAGGGAGAATGCTGAAATTCCTTTATCTTAAAGGCAGAAGAGAGGACGGTCGCGTGACGGTATATTGCGTTAAAGTCCGACGGTCAGGAACTCGAATCAAAACATTATCACTTAAAAAAGTAATTAACTAAATAGTAAATAATGAAGAAACTTACACGACTGAACTCCTAGTGCTTTTCTGTAGCTGCAGGTGCAAAAATACTCTTATAAGCCTGAATATTCAGCGCACAATGAAGTAATATGCGGGAGCGAAATTCATGCACGTCCACTGCGTTCAGAGTCCTGCCACGGACTGAGCACTTGGACAGCAATAATATACTTATTCCGCATCAGTTTGGATTTAGAAGGAACCTGTGAAATTCACATCAAATTTACCGTGTGGTGGAGCATATGGCGGAAGGGTTGCATCACAAAAGATCCGCTGGTAGACGTTTTATCGATATAGACAAGGCTTTGTATCGTGTTTGGATAAGCACACTCATTTACAATATCTAGAGTTTGGGTTTCTCAAATAACATCACACGCATAGTTAAATCCCACCTTACTGGTAGACACTTTATTGTTCACATTTCACACACAACTTGGCGCGCCATCACAGCATGCGATCCACAGGGGTCCTTACTCTGTCCCACACTTTTGAACATTTATGTCAACAATATTCCTCATACAACCAACATTATCCTAGCAATCTATGCTGATGGTACAGCGATCCTTGCCAAAATGCATTTGTTAGCCCAGTCATTCAACATTTACAAACCTACATTTATGCAATACAGACCTGGCTCCGAAACTGGAAAATAGAACTTGATGTTGACAAGACAATTGCAATTATGTTCACTAGAAAAAAGATTATTAAGGAGCATCTGAAGTTCTATGGAACGACTCTGTCCTGGGCTAACCATGTCCCTTATCTCGGGGTGATCCTTATAAATTTTTCTTACATGGTCTCCGGATACACAGTTATCCGGAAGTTTCTAGTGCGTAAAGCCACACTACGCCATTTAAATGCCTAATCCACTTTGCGGCCCATGCTATATTATGCCTATCCAATCTGGACGTACTCATGTAAGGTAGGAAAAAACTACAAACTGACCAGAACTGTGTTCTGAGGCAGATTACAAATGCGCCTTGGTACATTAAGAACAACACAACTCATGAGGAACTTGGTATTGTTAAACTCAGAACTTTTTATAACATTATTATTTTATTGCCAATAAATTTCAATGTAAAATGAGAACTCTCAGCAGCACTGAAATCAGAACTTGTAATTATAATTATAAAGATGTACAACATAGAAAAGGGATTAATGGCCATTCAAAATATAATAGTGGTTATGAAAAATTGAAGCAATATGTTTCTTCAAAATTTTTATTCTTGGCTGTGTATGAAATTCTGTGGTGTATTTGTAATTGCAATATTCTTGTTGTATTTTCATTTTGTGATCCGATTTCATTTACCACGTAATTCTGTATGGTTTCTTTTCACTACTGGAACTTGTATTTCATAGTATTTACCCTATGTTTTATCAGTTACACTGCTTTCGTGGAAAAAAATGTTCCTTCAATTTCTTTTTTCTTTTAAATAAAACTTCCAAATTTTAATTTAAATTTTCTTTTTATACTATTTCGAAATTTTTAACTTTTTTTCCGATTAGGGGTAGGGCAGCGGGCCCAGGCACCCTGGTGTCCTAAACACCGCTACATCCAAGCATGTGTTCATGAGTTTTAATCTGCCTTTGAGTTCTCCTGTCACTTTTCCAGTGCAAAGTTGTTCGATTGCTGCACTTTTAACTGTTTCCAGTAAATGCTGCCTTCGGAAATGATTGGCGAGATTTTTTTTTTCCATTTCATCATCATCAGATAAAGGTATAAATTGATTAGATCACCAACCAGTGGTCCACGGACCACTGATGGTTCGTGAAAACGTTTTGATGGTTCGCAGAAAAATTAGGACATTATTTATATTTTTATGAAGATTCAGTTTAAAAAATGACAAGTAATAAAACCTATTATGGAATATGGATTACACTTTCTTTTGTTAATTTTAACTGCTACTGTTAGTGAAATTCCTTCTAAATTTAGCGACTTTCTAGCTACTTTTTTTTTACTTTACCTAACGACATGAAAGGGAGAGTTAGAGGCATTCATGGATATGCTGTAGTTGTCAATAATAGCGCCAACTGGAATTCTCTTTTCTTTTGAATTACAAACCTATGTTATTGTAGTCGTTAATAACACAGTTTTTCTCCCTGTCAATAGACAACTTGATGAATTTTTATGAGAATCATCTGCATTCTTGTTTATAATTGCATCACTGGAAGTTTCCGTTTTTGTTTTGTCTAACTGTGGATCGATAGTGCGTGCCATTGCTGAGCAAGCGATGATTGTTATTTTTACAATAATTAAAAATATGCGGCATAACTATTTCAGTTTATTGATATTGCTTTGCTTTTGCCGGTTTGTTCTTGCTTTTCGTGAAGTTTCTTTTCAGCGATATGGTAATGTGAAGCTTTCTGTACAAAAAGGTAAGATTTTTGTACTTATCATATAACTTTTCAATGTGAACGAAGTATGTGTATCAGTGAGATGTTAATAGTGCTTTAATTGTTACTCATAATCGAGGACGTAGCCTGAATTTCCATAAAAGCATGATGCTGAACACCAAATGTTTCGAAAATTATATTAACAAATGAAAATTAGAATTACATGTATTGAAAAGTTGAATATTGTTTTTGCTCATTAATATGCTGTTCTTAAGGTCTGATTTAAGTGTTTTTTTAATCATTATAGTGGTCCGCGAAATATAAAATTATATATGCAGTGGTTCATGAAGCTCTAAGGGTTGACGACCGCTGCAATATACCGTACAGAAAGACAATGCCAAACCTTATTTGGCTGTGGAGGATTCCAGTATCACAAAACAATGTTTAAAAGATGGATGGAATTTGCAACTATAGTGTCAATCGGCAAATAGTCCGGATTTAAAATTGCTTGATCTCTTTTTTAACGCAATACAATCATTGCAACATCAGATGCCCACAAAGAATATTGACAACTTAATTGATGCTGTTGAAGTCGCGGAACTACTCTGATATGCGCCCTCAAGTGGCCAAATTTCTCGCGAAATATTTTTGGCGAGAAACTTTACGCTGCCATATTACTATCTAAATTTTTTGTCTATATTTCGAACTTTAAGCCTAAAATGTCTCCAAAAACACGGTTTGCGCACATGCAAAAACTACGTTTTGAACACACGATTTAAGCTAAAAATCCGTTTTTGTTTTGTCTAACTATTGTTCGATGGTGCCATTTCTGAGCAAGCGAAGCTTATTATTTTTACAATAATTCAAAATATGCGGCATAATACTTTCAGTTTATTGATATTGCTTTGCTTTTGGCGGTTTGTTCTTGCTTTTCGTGAAGTTCCTGTACATACTGCAAGTAATTCAGAATAGAATACTTAGAATGATTACTAATGCTCATTACTACGTCAGCAACGCCACTCTACACAGAGACTTGAAACTTAGTACCATTGAGCAGCATTTGCACAAACTCAACAGGAATTTCTTCATGAAAGCTCTTAACTGTGCACATTTGTCTAATTTAAACACACTAAATTATACATTTCTTGACGAGGACTGTGAAATTCGACCACTAGCTGCCCACCTTGCAAATGACTCTAACTTTCCTACTTAATGATTAGTTAAGTGTGCAATATAGTGCAATATCCTGTATACAGTGTACATATTGTATATATTTTTCTGTTATATTTTTACTCATTCTGTATTTGTATTGTACTGTTACTTTAAGACATGTGCTTTTTCTTCAGTTAACTTAGGACGTTTCACCTGCTGTCCATGATCGCGCGATGTCTCGGTCTCTTCCTTTTTTCCACCTCCTCCGCTCCCTCTGGGATACGACGGGCAGATAGTACCATGTGATGCGCCCATGTGGCAAATTTGATTGAGCCGGAAAAACTGCACACTGTGTGGTAGTCCGGCAATAAATTAATCAGTCAGTCAGTTTACCATGACAGGCAGTTAAAGCAGTGGGCTGCTAAAGGTTGCCATAATCAGATAACTGACCTGACCTCCATCTTCTCCAGACTTAAAACGATTCCAGATTACATCAGAAAATCTAATGAAAAATTGTTCAACGAAGCTGTGCAATGTCAATTTGTTAATTATTCTCAAGTCTTTAATTATGAAATTCTCTTTGAAGATAGAAGCCTCAGACCACTTGCAGCTCACACCTTCATGGGAGAAGATGACAACTTTATCACTTAGCTCCTCAATTGGTAGCTGTTTACCAGCTAGTGCATCTGAATTTTATTGAAATTTTTCCTTAGTTTGAATATTGTTCTTGGAGATTGATAAAACTAGTGCTCTGAGATTTTTGCATGGTTGTGATGAAATAGTAGTGTTGTAACTAGGTAGCCTAAGTTATTGTTGAGTTGCTGTTGTAAATTTCGTTGTATAATTATATTGAATTGTGTTGTATTTTGTAGTATTTTGTAGTATTGATTGAGGTCGTTTTGTTGTATTTGAATTTGTCATTGGAACCATTGCTGTAGAGTATCTTTCTCATATTGCTGTCATTGATTTGCATTGTCTTGGGTCCTTCTTGAAAGCTCTGATCGCTCGTCACATTTTGCGAAATTGTCTGATTGGATTGTCTTGCTCCTTTTGGTAGTTCTCTTCTTTCCCTTTCCTTCGTTTTCTCATCTGAGATTTTCGCTACGTCAGGATTTCTTTATGTCAAGTGCCCTTGGGTTTTAATTCTGGAACCGGAAACGCTGCTCTTCGCAATAGCTCGGTCAATTATAGAGCTAAGTCTAAAATCTAAGTCCATTTTCTCCACATTCTGAGCTGAGCAGTGATACGAGTAGATTGTGCTGCAGTTCTCTCTCATACTTGCGATAGTACTTTCCCAGTCTCGTAGGCGGACAGTGATTTTCTTGCAGTAACTGGCTCTTGGGTTAACAATGTTCTAATGTAGGACACCACGCGATTCGGACGAGGATTATGATGAGTTCAGCATATACATGCATATTAAAATATGTTAAAGAAATTAAGGCAATATATCAAAAGAAAACAAATCCATTTATGAAATACCAGGAGAGTTTTTACATTAAAATAAAAAAAAAGTAATTTATTTACTTGTATTTCAATTTGTCGTATTTATTATAACTTGTATTTTATTTTATATTGCATATTGTGTCACATATTGTATATAACCTTGCATTTAGATATGTTATTATTCTCATTGTAATCTTTAAATTAAGTTTTTCTATGCTTCAACACATACATACACCACATTGTACCTCACTGCTCCTGAATCTGGCTTATCTCGTATTCTGGCCTTCCTTCAGCTCTGCGACGCATGGTCACCCCCCTTTTACCACTTGTCAGGAATTTTTATCGTCATGTTCCCACTAGGCTTTGCTTCATGAGCCGGACATGTCGTGCCTTGCGCAGTATTCCGGCAATACTAGCGTGGGGAAAAAGATAAGGATTCGCAAGATCTTAGCCTCGCAAATGGTTTAAAGACACATTTTGTATTTGTTACATGACTTTCCCGTTCCCTCCTTTAAATGGATAATATTTATATGTGAAGGGACATTAAATGTCAGCTGGTTTCAAGTTCTTAGTGTCTTTTGTGATTTTCTGGGCAAAAATATGAGAGGCCTAGAAGGTACTGAGCAGTTGCACCGAAATAATGGCTGCATTTTCGATTTCGTTTCCAAGTAAAAGAATGTTTTTGTACATGCATAAAAAAGTAGAATAATCGAAATATGTATTTGAAAGAGAGACATAACAGAGAGAATATTTTCTTTGCGTAACGTGCCAGATTTCTCTTTTCATGATAATATAAAAATCTAGTACTCGTAATTAACGTAGATGTGAAAGCAAAACGATAAGTAAACAAGGGGTGGGGAGTGAATCCATGGAAAAGAAAAAAGTTTAACATGTGATCATTATACTCTCCCACTCTAAAGTAAACTGTTTAATTATATCACAAGTCTTTTATGTATTTAACTTTATTTTACTTTGTGCTCATGTAAATATATAATAACAGGATTTTAATTTTAGTCACATTTGTGGTGCGAGTTTTAAAAATAACAATGAAGAAGTTACATCTTTTTTATCACTGTTTAGGCAAGTTATGATTTTTCAAAACATAACATGGAAATATATTATTTATTATTAACATTATTTATAACATGGAAAATTTGAGGATTATATTATGCTTGGAACAACTAAATTTGTCGCTTGAATACCTGGTTATTGTTTTTTTTTCCCTCACAATACTTTTAATGCTAGCATTCACTAATGATAGCAAGCAATAACGTAATGTAGAAATACCATGAAATGGCACGAAAAAAGTAAAGGAAAAGGAGACGAAGAATCTGCAGTCTTTATTTTTAGGACCTCCACAGGAAAGAAATTGGGTGTGGTTAGGTCAATGTTTCTTGATAGCTACCTTAAACCTTATACGAAAGCCTGCTCTTACAAAGTCCATGTTAGCTACTCGCTAGCGTAATGCTGGGTGGGATTTAAAAGGTGGAAAAAATTCTTTGATTATTTATTTATTAGCTCATATCTTTAGTGGGAGGCGTGGTTCCACAAAAGCGTGGGGGAGTTTCCCCAATTCTTTATTACACAAGCCTAAATTCTATTTCTTTTCTATGAAGAAAACACATAAAGTTCTTTATCTTGGAATCGCTTCTATTGTTTGTGATTCATAGTCATTTGAACACCGATTAAAACCAAGACGAATAAGGACTTTATGACTGCGTCTGAATTCGGACGTCATGCTTCGTTTGTAAAATATTGGGCATTATCATGTGACATGGAAATTATCATGTGACTTAAAGTAAAAAAAAACAGATCAGGATCTTTTAATGCCTTGATTTAAAAAAATGGTTTGACACTTCATCGTTAGGCAGAAAATCAGTATTTTGAATATAAAAACTTGTACAATACACAATGCAAATGAAAAAATACACAAATATAAAAATATACATGAGCCCTAATTTTGTTAACGTTGCTGCAAAGCTTTAATTCATAGTCACCAGTAAATGAATATATTAACTGTATCTAATTTAAATTTTCGAATTCACATTTTAATTTTTACAGCGATGGCTGCTAACAGTGACGGACGTACGAGCTCTGAGCTCCGTAATGTCAATGCGAATGGTATCCTGAATACGGCGCCGCCAACGGGCAATCAACCTTCTTCTCCTCCACCTTTACTGATACAAACCGAAATGGAAATAACTGCAACTACTCCACCTGCCTCTCCTTCAGCGCTAGAGCTATCCAAGAGCGCAATCCAGATATACTCACTCAAGAATCGGCACACAGACCTCCTTTTCGATATCCAGCGTCTCCAACGAACAGAGACTCCGAATAAGGAACGGATGATCAAACAGTTACAGGATGAGGGTGAGAAAGTTTTATTTTCCTTACATACCCTCTGCTCTAAACTCGGCATAAATTTATTTACCCTCCCTGCCACTGAAGAGGAATTCTTCAAAGAATGCAAAAAGACTTCTAAAACCCCTGATTCTGACTCCAAAACTCAAAATTCTAACGCTAAAACTCAAAATACAAATCCACCCTCATCCTCAGCCAATCAAAATCCTCCAAAAGAAAATCCCAAAAATGATTCTAAAAAACGAACCAGACCCACAGACAATGAAGGATTTGTAGTTCCTCCAAAACATTTAATTGCCAAAAAACCACTTCCCAACACTAATAATAATGAAAACATTACAACATCCAATTCTTTCACAAACATACAAAACTCTGATAACACTGAACACTCGACGCAGCAGCCGGCTGTCACTCAAACACCAAAAATTCAAGCACCACCTCCAATTTTCATAAAACCGCGAGCTAATTGGTTCTTTCTCCTCAATCAGCTACGCCGACATGCACCAACTGTTCTTTCCAAACAAAACATAGATTTTCTTAAACTCACAACCACTAATGAAACCGACTATAGAACAGTTGTTAGATTCCTCACAGACAATAATATTGAATTCAAGTCTCACACACTCAAATCAGATAGACCACTTAAAGTGGTCATTAGGGGATTACCCTCAAATACACCTCTCAACGTTGTGCAGACTGCGGTTGAAGTGCTTGGCTTCAAAATTCACAAAATCTCACAACTAAAGAAATGGAAGACCAAAATACCAATGCCTCTCTTTTATTTACAAATCTTCAATAGCCTCAAAGCCGAAGAAATCTATTCTATAACTGAACTCCTTGGAACTGAAGTATCCATGGAACACTTCAAAGGACAGAAGGGTCCCTCCCAATGCTGGCGTTGTCAGGGATTTTTTCATTCATCTGAAGTTTGCACCTTACCAAGACGATGCGTCAGATGCGCTGGGCCGCATCAAGCCAAGGAATGCACTAAACCCTTTGAAGAGCCGAACAAATGTGCAAATTGTTCGGGAAACCATGCTGCTAACTGGCGATCCTGCCCGAAGTTCCCAGGCTCCAAAAACAGACAACCTCCAAAGCCAAGTACTAAACCCAGTCAGACCGTTGACAACACAAACAAATTTAACTTACAACATAATACATTTCCAGTTCTGCCGGCTGCACACACTCCCAGTGCAAATAATACTCGCCCTGGAGTATCATACTCTGCTGCCCTTACGGGTATGCAACAGACTGCACCCCAAATTCTTCCAAATTTATCGGTCCCCTTAGGAGCAAATTCGACTCTAAATTGTACCGAGATCCTTTTGGCTATAATCCAAATTTCAAATCAGCCTGGCATTGACCAGAGCAAATTACTTCTGGCATTCAAAAACGCTTTACCGCAGCTCAGAGTGGCTCCATCTGGTGCTGACGCGGCCTACTACATCTTTGAGAGTTATATTACTCTCCAATTCTCTGATTCCCACATTCATTAAAATTCAATACTTTGAAAGGGTTGAAAAATCTTAAACTATGCACCTGGAATGCAAATGGCATTCTTTCCAAATTCCATGAGTTTAGAGACTATGTAGAAGAAAAGGATTTTGATATCATTTTTGTGCAAGAGACCAAACTCCAGCCAGGGAGAGCTCCCAAGCTTGTAGATTATGCACTATATAAAAATGACAGACAAGCTTCCAATACACGTGATGTTTATCATGGTGGCACTTGTATTTACATAAAAAATTCCATCCCGCATCGTAGAATTGACACACCTAATATGAGCAAACTTGAAGCAACAATCATCGAAATTTTTATTCAAAATTCACCATCCCTAGTTATGATCTCTGCCTATCTCCCACCAGGTGGAAATTTTCCTGTGGTAGATTTCAATAAACTGCTCAATTTTTCAAATAATCTCATCATAGCTGGTGATTTAAATTGTCACCATCAGCATTGGCGTTGTCATAGATCAAACCCTGCTGGTCGTGGCCTTCTAAACTGGGCTTAGTGCGCCCAAATTAAAATTATTGCGCCGGATTCCCCTACTAGATATGGTTCACGGCCCAAGGCCCAAGGCGTTTGACTTCCGGAGTACCTTTGCAACTTAATGCAATTACCTCCACAACATCGATAAGGAAACTGAGTTGGATAAGAAAAAGCAATGGCTAAAGGAGAGATGAACAAACCATTAAGGGTTTATATAGAAAGAAATGAATAAGGAGTCCGCATATGGGACGAGCAATTCTCTCTGCTTTCAACTTGTAATTTAAGATTGAAAGAGAGAAAGGAGTTAGTTGAGGTGAATTCCGGAACGCATTGCGTTTATGGAATCGGAAAGGTTGGAAGACAATCAGCCGGGAAACATAATTTTCCAGGGCTTGGGAAAGGTAATATTAGGTAACACGGACAGCCGCAGTGATAGCTAATGCCTTGGGGATGAGCGAGGGGGGGAAGAGTCTTACGACTAAAACTGAATCCAGGGAAGAAGGAGCTAAGAGGAGGGAGGGGAGAGTCTATTCAGGAAGGCGAAAAGTTCTCCGACCGCCCGTGGCGAGAGGAGAATAGGAGCAGCTACTGAAGCGGAAAAGAACCGTGAGGAGGGTTAACTGTGAAAAAGACGGAGAAATTATTCGAGGAGAATTTAAAGGGACAGAAATAGAGCAAAGTAAGAAAGTAGGAGGAATTAAAGGAAGCAGGATTAAATTTAATTATTGCTGAAGGTCTTGAAGTGATGAAATGCAAGCTTGTGATACCTGTGCAAAAATAAAGAATTGATAAGTTTTCATTAGGTAGAATAAGCACTGCAGGAATGTTTATAGAGTAGATTAATTATTGCTGTGTTATTTAAGTCTAAATTTCAATGCATTTAATAGTTGTTAATTAAGTTTGACTAGGTTGATATTAATTATTGTAGATTTTTTTAAAATTTACTTTAATGTTATAAGTCTGGTCCGTGATATATGAAAAGGTGAGGTCCTGATAAATGGGGGGAGGTCATGTTTAGTGGTACAGATGTGGGTCGCGATAAACGAGGCCAGATTAGGTCTAGCGGGCAGTGATGTAAAAAAGAGAGTTAATTAAGGGTCGCCGGGTTAGGCCCGTGAAGTGCTGGTTAGAGTTTAGCTTTAAAAATTAGAAAGAATTCCTAGTCAAGCAAGCACCTCCGCTTTGGCTTCCTAGGAAAGATGTTAAATGTTCTATCAAGAACGCTCCTAGGTCGCTTAGCAGAGCTAGGCTCTGCTGGATTATAAGCAGGAAGTGAGTGCAAGACTGGGTTTTCAATCTGAGATAGTCTATTGAAAAACTTTGCCGAAAAAAGGCATCCAGGGGTAGAATTTTGAGATCATTATGTAGCACTTCATTCCGGACGAAATAATGAGCATTGGTGAGTATGCGAAGCGTAACACTCTGGAATACTTGGAGTTTCTTTAGGTGACTGTTGGCTGCGGTAGACCAGATGATAGCTGCATAGGTGAGGATGGGGAAGATGGTACTGCGATAAAGTAGGATCTTGTTGCTGAGGGAGAGGTTGCTGGTACGGTTTATAAGTGACATTAGTTGAGTTCTGACAGTTCTGGCTTTGGCTATTGTATAGTTGATATGAGTACTCCAGAGTAGCTTCGCATCTAGATAAACTCCTAGATATTTATAGGATTCCACCCAGGGTATCTCCTCATCAAATAACCTGAGTGGTTGGAGTTGACTATGGACATTCCTCTTTCTGGAAAAGAAAACGGTGGCGGCACTTTTTGCGACGTTAATTTTGATTTTCCAGGTAATGAGCCAGGACTCCAAGTCTGTTAAATAAAGTTGTAGGTGATTTAGAGTGGCGTTAAGTGTTGGGTGCTGAGAAATGATGGCTGTGTCGTCTGCATAAAGGGCTAGATCGACACTTGGTGATTGTGGTATGTCATTTACATACAAGTTGAAGAGCGTAGCGCTAAGAATTCCTCCCTGAGGCACTCCCGCCAGGATAGGGCGAGGAGAAGAGACAGAATATTTGACTTTTAGAGAGAAGGTACGATTATTGAGGTAAGAGTGCATTATGTGCACGAAATTAGCCGAAATTTCAAGTCGCATGAGCTTGAATAAAATTCCGATATGCCAACTCCTGTCGAAAGCCTTTGCAACGTCTAAATAGACTATGGTTGTAGGCTTTCCACTGCGAGATCCTTCATTCATAGATTTGGCACTCTTTCGAAACATCCCTTTTGGATATCACGTGACTGTTGAAAACTGTTTATCTTCAGATCACAACCCCGTAATCATAGACCTTAATTGTACTACTTTTAATCAAAATTCTCCGGCACTCGTCTCTACAAACTGGGACAATTTTGGTTTCAAACTTAAAAGTAAAAATTTGCCCTCCCTTGAAATTAAATCCAGCCATGATATAGACTCGGCAGTTGATCACTTAACGACCATCCTAACAGATACTTATAAGGAAGTATCAAAACCCACCCTTAGACCCAATTTTCGTAAATTACCTCAAGAAATTAAACTCAAAATTAAAGAAAAGAATAAAGTACGGAGACTTTGGCAAAGAAATAGAAATCCAGGTTTAAAAATTCAACTCCGTGCTCTCCAAAATGAGAATTCCCTACTTTTTTGTAGACCCGAAGGACTTTGAATTTTTAACTTCACTCGTGCAGTCCGAAGTTCCTACTGCCATATGCCGCATGAAAGGCAAATATCTTCGAATTGAAATGCAGAACGAGAATGATTACCGCTCGGTCGCCCAAATTTTAAATAACCAAGGGGCCGAGTACAAATCATTTAACCTCAAACAAGATCGCCCTGTAAAGGCAATGCAAAACCCGAGAAAATAAAAGCCGAACTTCAGCTTTTAGGCTACTCCGTGATCAGTGTCACGCAGTTACGTCGGCATAAAACCCGCTATCCAATGCCCTTGTTCTTAATCCAACTGAACCCCTCATTGAATGTTTACGATATCTTTGAGGAAACTCTAATGTTTGGAGTAGAAATTAAAGTGGAAAAACACCATGGAAAAAAGGGACCCAGTCAGTGTTGGCGCTGCCAAGGATATTTCCATAGCTCAGCGGTGTGCACTCTTCCCATCAAATGCCTGCGGTGCGCTGGCCCGCATTTTGCGTACCAGTGTACCAAAGACCCTGAGGAACCCAACACATGTGCAAATTGCCTTGGTCAGCATGCGGCCAACTGGTTCCATTGTCCCAGGAATCCTATGAACAAGAGCAAAAACCCCAATATTCGAAAGGATAGAGAGAAATCAAAATTTGTACCGGCGCCAGCTAAACCTCTCCTTAGTGGTACAGACCCCTTATTTAGTGAAATCGCTTCCGGACGAAAAAATCCCGGACTTAATATGACTTCGGAGCAGAAGCAAGCCCTCAAGCAAGCCCCGGCACTGCATCCTGCACCACAGCCAGCACCACCGGCCCAGGCTTTAGCCCCAACTCCAGAGGACTACAGCTGCACTGATACCCTCCGTTGTGTGTTCCAGATCTCTTCAGAGTTCGGAATTGAACACAAAACACTACTGAAAGCCTTCAAAAATGCCCTGCCTCAGCTACGGACAGTCTCCACCGGACCTGAGAGAGCATTTTTCATCTATGAAGCCTACGTTGGACTCCTCAACTAAAGCATCAAGTTCAACAGCTCAAACAGAGAAGAAAACCTCCTGATCTCGTTCTGGAATGCCAACGGTATAAAAAACAAGATCCACGAAGTCCGGGATTTTATTAATGAGCACCACATGGACCTCTTCCTCGTTCAGGAGACACATCTGGTTGAGGGACTTAGCGCGAACATCGCGAATTATTTCTGCTACCGAAATGATAGGGAGGTATGCATCAGTGACACTGTTCGTGCTAGTGGCGGTACTAGCATATATGTAAAACGCTCATTGAAGCATTCTAGAATACCCACGCCACCACTGGAGGCCCTAGAAGCGACAATTATCCAAATTCATATTCAAAATTCCCCCCCAATAGCAGTAGCGTCCTGCTACATGCCTCCGAGACAGGGACCGGCATTTCTCTCTGATCTCAGAAAATTAAGTGGTGTTGCAAATAACCTGATTATCGCAGGAGATTTAAATGCCCGTCATAAAAGTTGGGATTGTGTCACTGCCAATAATTATGGCGATAAACTCAAAATTTGGGCTCAGGACGCCCGAATCCAAATTATAGCGCCGAACTCACCTACCCATTACCAGTTTCCTGGGGGGATAGGTGCTCCTTCCATTATTGATTTGGCCTTATTTAAAAATATTCCATTAGATTATTCGATCAAAGTGATTCCGGAATTGTCCTCTGACCATTATCCGGTTCACCTCACCCTTAAAACAACCAAAATCAATCAAAATTTACCGGCGCAAGTCTCGACTAACTGGGACAACTTTCGGTATGTTTTGGAAAATGGTATTCTCCCCCCTATCAAAATTAACGATAATCAGGAGGTTGACTTAGCCCTTGACAGGCTCAACCAAACCCTGGGAAGTGCGTTCACAGCTGCTTCCAAACCCAAATTCAGACCTAATCACTATAAATTACCTGACTTCATTAAGAATAAAATCAAAATTAAAAACCGTCTTCGCAGAGATTGGCAAAACACCCGTCTAGAATCCATTCGAGTGCAACTGCGAAGAATCCAGAATGAGATCAAGTCAGACATTAAAAAATTTGCAGATGATAAATACTCAAATTACCTTAAGTCCTTAAAGACTTCTGACAATAGCCTTTGGGTCGCTAGCGCACGGCTACGCAAACCTAAACATGACATTCCCCCCCCTAATGGGCACGGTCAATGACCGGATGGCACTAACAGACACTGAGAAGGCTGAACGCATAGCGGACAGTCTTCAAACACAATTCTCATTAAACACTGGACTCATGTTCGATACCTGTGCAACGCACACGCATGAAGTCCAACACCAAGTTGAAGAATTTCTCTCCTCAGATACACATTCTGAGGAACCCATTACCACAACCATGACTGAGATTTCTGCAATAGTCAAAAATCTCACCCCTGCAAAAGCACCTGGCCTGGATAGGATTTCTAATCGCATGATTAAAAATTTGCCTATTAAATTCATATTTTACCTAGCAGTTTTGATTAACTCAATGCTAAGGTTAAAATATTATCCCACTAGCTGGAAGAATGCTTTGGTCATTCCTATTCTAAAACCTGGCATGGACCCAAAGGTCCCTCAAAATTATAGACCGATCAGCCTCTTGTCTTCACTTAGTAAAATCTACGAAGCTATACTGCTTAGATACCTGAATGATTTCTGCCGAAGCCGAAATATCATTATTCCTCAACAATTCGGTTTTCGCGCAAAACACTCAACTCAGACCCAGCTACTGAGGGTAGTAGAAATCATTCACACAGGATCTCGCAGTGGAAATCCTACAACCATAGTCTATTTAGACGTTGCAAAGGCTTTCGACAGGTGTTGGCATATCGGAATTTTATTCAAGCTCATGCGACTTGAAATTTCGGCTAATTTTGTGCACATAATGCACTCTTACCTCAATAATCGTACCTTTTCTGTAAAAGTCAAATATTCTGTCTCTTCTCCTCGCCCTATCCTGGCGGGGGTGCCTCAGGGAGGAATTCTTAGCGCTACGCTCTTCAACTTGTATGTAAATGACATACCACAATCACCAAGTGTCGATCTAGCCCTTTATGGAGACGACACAGCCATCATTTCTCAGCACCCAACACTTAACGCCACTCTAAATCACCTACAACTTTATTTAACAGACTTGGAGTCCTGGCTCATTACCTGGAAAATCAAAATTAACGTCGCAAAAAGTGCCGCCACCGTTTTCTTTTCCAGAAAGAGGAATGTCCATAGTCAACTCCAACCACTCAGGTTATTTGATGAGGAGATACCCTGGGTGGAATCCTATAAATATCTAGGAGTTTATCTAGATGCGAAGCTACTCTGGAGTACTCATATCAACTATACAATAGCCAAAGCCAGAACTGTCAGAACTCAACTAATGTCACTTATAAACCGTACCAGCAACCTCTCCCTCAGCAACAAGATCCTACTTTATCGCAGTACCATCTTCCCCATCCTCACCTATGCAGCTATCATCTGGTCTACCGCAGCCAACAGTCACCTAAAGAAACTCCAAGTATTCCAGAGTGTTACGCTTCGCATACTCACCAATGCTCATTATTTCGTCCGGAATGAAGTGCTACATAATGATCTCAAAATTCTACCCCTGGATGCCTTTTTTCGGCAAAGTTTTTCAATAGACTATCTCAGATTGAAAACCCAGTCTTGCACTCACTTCCTGCTTATAATCCAGCAGAGCCTAGCTCTGCTAAGCGACCTAGGAGCGTTCTTGATAGAACATTTAACATCTTTCCTAGGAAGCCAAAGCGGAGGTGCTTGCTTGACTAGGAATTCTTTCTAATTTTTAAAGCTAAACTCTAACCAGCACTTTACGGGCCTAACCCGGCGACCCTTAATTAACTCTCTTTTTTACATCACTGCCCGCTAGACCTAATCTGGCCTCGTTTATCGCGACCCACATCTGTACCACTAAACATGACCTCCCCCCATTTATCAGGACCTCACCTTTTCATATATCACGGACCAGACTTATAACATTAAAGTAAATTTTAAAAAAATCTACAATAATTAATATCAACCTAGTCAAACTTAATTAACAACTATTAAATGCATTGAAATTTAGACTTAAATAACACAGCAATAATTAATCTACTCTATAAACATTCCTGCAGTGCTTATTCTACCTAATGAAAACTTATCAATTCTTTATTTTTGCACAGGTATCACAAGCTTGCATTTCATCACTTCAAGACCTTCAGCAATAATTAAATTTAATCCTGCTTCCTTTAATTCCTCCTACTTTCTTACTTTGCTCTATTTCTGTCCCTTTGAATTCTCCTCGAATAATTTCTCCGTCTTTTTCACAGTTAACCCTCCTCACGGTTCTTTTCCGCTTCAGTAGCTGCTCCTATTCTCCTCTCGCCACGGGCGGTCGGAGAACTTTTCGCCTTCCTGAATAGACTCTCCCCTCCCTCCTCTTAGCTCCTTCTTCCCTGGATTCAGTTTTAGTCGTAAGACTTTTCCCCCCCTCGCTCATCCCCAAGGCATTAGCTATCACTGCGGCTGTCCGTATTACCTAATATTACCTTTCCCAAGCCCTGGAAAATTATGTTTCCCGGCTGATTGTCTTCCAACCTTTCCGATTCCATAAACGCAATGCGTTCCGGAATTCACCTCAACTAACTCCTTTCTCTCTTTCAATCTTAATTACAAGTTGAACGCAGAGAGAATTGCTTGTCCCATATGCGGACTCCTTATTCATTTCTTTCTATATAAACCCTTAATGGTTTGTTCATCTCTCCTTTAGCCATTGCTTTTTCTTATCCAACTCAGTTTCCTTATCGATGATGTGGAGGTAATTGCATTAAGTTGCAAAGGTACTCCGGAAGTCAAACGCCTTGGGCCTTGGGCCAAACTGAGATCAAGGCATCATGTGACCAGTTCTTCCAATCACAATACACGAATTACATTCAGTCCCTAACGACCAGTCTTTGGCGCGCATCAGCCCGCCTACGCAAACACAAATCTAACATTCCGTCCTTAGCTACGGACGCAGTGGTGGCTCACACAGACGCTGAGAAATCCGAACTAATTGCGGATTCTCTTCAAACCCAATTTACACCACATAATGAAGGAATTTTTGCGAACAGCGCAAGTTCTTTCCCACAAGATGTTGAACGTTTCCTCTCCTCGCCTTTTGCGAGAGATATACACTATACATCCATGAGCGAGGTAAGTGAATACATTACCAAGCTCAAACCCAAAAAAGCCCCTGGTATGGACTCTATTTCTAATCGTATGATTAAAAATTTACCCACCAACTATCTATTTTTCTTAGTAATGCTTATAAATTTTATGATACAGCATTGCTATTTTCCTCAAAGCTGGAAACAAGCACTTATTGTGCCTATTCCAAAACCAGGCCGAAGCCTTTCTAATCCTCAAAATTATAGACCTATCAGCCTCCTATCCTCGTTATCTAAGATATACGAGTTTGTGTTACTTAAACGCCTGAATGATTTTCTCCGAAATCACAACGTTCTGATTGATGAACAATTTGGATTTCGAGCAAAACACTGCACCACGCACCAGCTGCTGAGGACAGTGGAGTTCATTCACGAAGGGTTTCGTAACAAAATGCTTACTGGCGCTTTATTTCTTGACATAGCCAAAGCATTTGATAGGACTTGGCATATAGGAATTATTATCAAGCTCATACGACTTGACGTTTCGGCCCATTTAATTCATATAATTAATTCGTACCTCACTAATAGATCTTTTTCTGTACGAGTTAATTCTTTCATTTCGGCACCCCGTCCTATACTCAGCGGCGTCCCCCAAGGGTCACTTTTAGGCCCAATTTTGTTCAACATTTTTATAAATGACATACCAAAATCACCTAGTATCACTCTTGCACTTTATGCAGATGATACGGCCATCCTAGCTCAACACAAACGCCTTGAAAACTTGGTCCAAACCATTCAGAGTTATCTCTCTAGCCTTGAGCACTGGCTCATCACTTGGAAAATCAAAATTAATGTTGCTAAATGTGCTGCAATGATATTCAAACGTAGCCCCCTCCCGTACCCTTCCATTAATATTAAATTCTTTGATGACTATGTTCCCTGGTCAAATTCTTACAAGTACCTAGGAGTTGTACTTGATTCAAAATTAACCTGGCGCCTTCACATTGAAAATGTTCTCAACAAAGCGAAAGGTGCTAGGGCCCAACTTTACCCATTTTTAGCTCGAAAGAGCAATCTGTCAATTAAAAACAAAATCCTTCTCTATACATCCATTATAAGACCTGTCTTTATGTATGCATGTACAATCTGGGGTACTGCTGCAAAAACTCATGTGAAAAAACTTCAATCTTTTCAAAGTAAAACCGTACGTATGGCCCTGAATGCAGCCTGGTACGTCCGTACAGATGTGATTCATTCGGACCTAAATATTAAACCTGTAGATTATCATATTAAAAAGCTTAGTCAAAATTTATTCCTCAAAATTGAACAGATTGATAACCGAGCACTTCAGCAGATGCCAGCATACGATCCTGCTATTCGCAGCTCACAGAAGAGACCGAGAGCCGTGATTGGCGGAGAGTTCGGCATCTACCCACCATCTAAAAGGGCTAGACACGCCCTCTCAACATCATTTCTCCTGTCGCTGAGCATTCTCCTGTCGCTCTCATTTCTCCTGTCGCTGAGCTCCTAGAGACAAGACAGGGATTTTTTCTGCTCCTGCTTGCTTTGGTGTTCGCCCTTGCATTCCAGCACCGAACCGCCTCGTTTTGGTTTTCTCTCGAGGACTCCGGCTGCGGACCGCTCCTTGGACTACAAGTTCGGACCGACTTCTGCAAAAAATGCGGTAAGATCTCTCCTTTTGTTCTCTGTACGTCAGTGCAATTGCAAACGGTCAGATTACTAAGCATTTATTTGAGTTATGTCAATTCTCCAATTTTGATATTACTGATACACATATTGAGGAATTTGATTTAAATAATGATAGCAACATATCCGCTTTTATGTGGATAGTCACTAAAATCGGCAAACCCACATTTGAAACTATTTGTAATTTAAAGGATCAACTCTTAGATGAGTTCAAAATTCTAAATGCAGCCCCTCAAAAAAATGAACAGATCGATAACGATCTAGATACCATCTCAGCAAAATTAAAAATCTGCGACATGTTTATAAGCCTGAATAAACCCTTAAAAAGATGCAGCAGTAACCCGGCTATAAATAGCAACCTCATAAAAGGATCTGAAAAAAAATGCAACTCAAATAGTAATTCTCCACAGAAAGCTACTTTGAATTCCCAACCACAAAAACTAATTGTACAACAGTACAATTCTGTCCCCAACTCCCCACAAAAACAGAATCAACACACGAAGGACCTGGAAAGAGATATCCCACCAAACAACCCCATAAAACGCACACATAGCGACAAAAACAGGAAAAAGAAAACAGAAGTTGACAGCGAAGGCTTCAAAACCCCTCGCATCACAAATAAACGAACATTTTCCGAAACGGAAATCACACCTCCTCTCCAACAAAATAAATACGAAAAATTAAACAATGAAGAAATGATGGATCAAAACAACGCAAATAATACAGAAGAATTCATCATCCCAAAGAAAACTGCCTCACACATCCCACCTATCGTCCTGCAGGACTTTACGGCGAACTGGGACAGAATGAAAGAAGAATTTGAAACAATTGGAATTACAAAGATTAAAGGAAATTTAAAAGGGGACACACCCTTACCATAAGAGTATTTGATCCCGAAGATTATCGTAAAGCCACCGAATTGCTTACTAAACGGGATATTCCATACCATACGTATAAACTTAAAAGCGAAAAACCTTTAAAGGCCATTATCAAAAAACTCCCAAGAACCTCAAACCCGGAGATCATAAAAGAAGAAATCGCCAGTATGGGCATCCCCATCACAAAAATAAAACAAATAGAAAAATTTGAAGACGGCAAAATTATTAAATTACCGGTTTTCCTCGTGGAAACCAAAAGAAACAACGAGGGGAAAAAGATATTTAACATCACTTCACTACGTGGACTTGATGTCTTGGTACGCTCGTATAAAAGTCGCCCAGGACCAGTTCAATGCCATAGATGCCAGAGATACGGGCATATTAAGGAAAATTGCAATTACAAACCAAGATGCCAAAAATGCGCAGGCCCTCACGAAGGATATACATGCAAACAGGACAAAAACTTACACTCCGCAAAATGTGCCTTATGTGGTTTAGACCACGTAAGCTCCTCAAAACTGTGTAAATTCCACCCTAACAATATCAAAAAAGCAATTGAAACTCGTAAAACGGAAAATGCTCAACCGCCGCAACCTACATTCCAACTCACTCAAGAAGATTTCCCTGCTTTACCAACGGCAGCACAAAATACCAGTACGCAAGCGGCCGTATCCGCTCCTCCAACCCAGAAACAGAATCAAGAACCGGAACCTCCCTCCTTCTGCGAATGGATTAAATTGCAGCTTACAAAAGCAAAAGAATTTCTAAAAAGCTTCAAAGAAGCTAAAAATATTATGAATAAAATCGAGGTTGTTATGGCAGCCATAGAATATTTTTCATCTCTAAACTATGATTTCTAGTCCCTTAAGTAATGCACACAAGATCATAACCACTAGCAAGTGCTTTCTTAAAGTCACTTTCTTCAATGCTAACGGTGTTCATAAGCAAAAGGAGGAAATTAAAAACTTTCTCTCATCACCCATAACATAGACATCATGCTGCTCAACGAAACACATCTAAGGAAGTCACATCGGATAAATTTCCCTGGATACCGGACAATCCGAGACGATAGAATTCATAACAGAGGTGGAGGTACTGCAATAATTATTAAAAACTACCTTCGTTTCGCCAAATATGAATTACCTAACACTGGCAATATAGAAAAAACAGCTGCAATAATTTATAGTGGACTGAATGAAGCCTATTTATTCATTTCAGTTTACAACCCCCCTGGCAATAGACTAAACAATAATGATCTAAATAATCTCACAGCTGCTAATTTTCCTACTTTAATTGCGGGTGATCTTAACGCTAAAAATCAAGCTTGGAATTCAAGATTCAACAATACTAATGGAAATTTCTTGAACAACTACCTACTAAATCAAGATCTAAAAATTGTCGCACCTTTCACCCCCACTAGAATTCATCATGATGGCTCCGGAGACATCCTTGATGTTTTATTACTCAAAAATATTAATCAAACTCCTTCTCTGGAAGTCACTTATGACCTTAATTCTGATCACCTGCCAGTCACCTTTGACTTCTATGGATTCTATCACCCTTTGAAAAAACATCTTACCAAGACCAACTGGAATCTAGTCAATAATCTTCTGCAAAATTATACCTGCAATAATAGTTACCCCCATAGCTTTGCAATAGAGAACGAAATCCATAAATTTACTACTACCATTCAAAACGCTATTTCCACTGCTACTTACTCAATAAAAGAAAATAAATCTCAAACCCTTCCCACCCAGATTAAAAATACAATCAAGCTCAGAAACGCAGCCATTAAGACCTGGCATCAGTCTAGAAATCCAAATGATAAACGGCACCTCAATTACCTAAACCGCAAAATCAAGACTGAAATTCAAGAATACAGGAATCAACAATGGGACCACCTACTTGAAAATTTGGAGCCGAACCATGAAAATGTTTGGAGAATCGCGCGCTCCCTCAAAAATAATAACAGTTATACCCAGCACGCAATTGAATAGTCTGGAACTAAATATTATTCGGACCAAGACATTGCTGACCTCATGGCAGAAGTACAAGAAAATATCTATAAACCCCTCCCGTCTAATAACTCGGAAACTGAAAACGAAGCTCAGGAGGCAGTCAACTACATACGCAATTTTACGCCTCAAAGGCACATACAGTTTACTTCTCCTAAAGAGGTTAAAAACATTATTAAAAACCTTAAGCCAAGAAAAGCGAAAGGTTACGACCAAATTAACAATAAAGCACTTAAAGCCCTGCCAAATAGATGCATTATCAATCTCTGCAATATTATCAATGGTTGTATTAGACAGTCCTACTTCCCCCAACAATGGAAGCACTCTATCGTAATTTTTATTCCCAAACCGGGAAAAAACCCAAAAGATGTCAATAGCTATCGACCCATCAGTCTTTTGCCTGCTATGGGTAAAATTTATGAGAAAATCCTTAACAATAGACTCACAGACTTCCTAGAAAATAACGACATTATTGATAACCTACAATTTGGATTTAGAAAAGGTCATTCGACCACACATCAAGTCTTAAGTCTTGTGGAAACCATAGCTCTTGCGTTTCAGAAAAAAAGTGCAGTTGCCGCATGCTACCTCGATTTTGAGAAAGCTTTTGATCGAGTGTGGCATGCTGGGCTAATTCTAAAGCTCATAGATCTCGAAATTCCTAAAAATTTAATCAAAATTATCTTCTCTTTTCTACGTAACAGAACTTTCCAAGTCAGAATAGGTAATACCCTCTCCAAAAAGAAAAGGATGTTTTGTGGCGTCGCTCAAGGTAGTGTTTTGAGCCCAAAACTTTTTAATATTTATATTAACGATCTTCCTCAACCACTTAACTCCAAAGTTCTCAAATATGCAGATGATGCTGTTGTACTCTGAATCTATTCAACCTCAACTGGCCATTAATAATCTCCAAATGTATGTTAACAATATCGCACACTGGTGCACAATTTGGAAAATAAATCTCAACGCTCACAAATGCAATACTGTTCTCTATAGACGTTATAAAAAACTTCAGAATGTCAACACTGAAATTAAAATCAATAGCACTCTTATCCCACATAATGATGCTTATAAATATCTAGGTGTCTATGTAGATAAACAGCTGAACTTCAAAACTCACCTTCAATACATTGCCAATAAAGGGAATTCTGCTTATATGGCCATTTATCCACTTATTGGACGTAACTCCAAACTTAACTTACATACAAAAAAGATTCTATATACTTCTCTCATAAGACCGATCCTTACATATGCCGCCCCTGCTTGGGCCATTGGCAATAAAAATGAAAGAAAAAAGATTGGTATTTTACAAAATAAAATATTACGATCAATTACAAACGCACCCTGGTTTATCAGGAATAAAGATATCCAGAAAGACCTCAAAATTCCGGATCTTATGGATCACATCCTCACCATATCTCACAATTTCTTTGAGAAAGCTAGGAATAGCGAGTACCAAGCAATCAAAAACATCATTGATTATGATCCAACTATAGAATATACGGTAAAAAGACCGCGCACAATACATCACAATCCTAGATGGTGATTGTAAATATGTAAATAGTGTAAATATCTTTTCCATTTATCCAAGATCTCATTTATTCAAGTTTATTTCTATTATTTTTAATTTTCATTCAATTGTATCAATCATGTGACCACTCTGGTCAAATAGAACTTTGCAAAATAAGATCTTCTCTGATTTGCTGACCCACATCACGTGGGCTTCACTTGTTGCTTAGAATTCTGAGTGGTCCTCTCTCATTCAGGGAGTGGATGCCGAGGTTGAAGGGTTGCTTTTCCGATCTGACCGCCATGCCGCCTGACTGCATGAGACCTGAGACCACTGCCGTAATAATTGCGAATGCCAAATTGCTTATCACACGTTCAGCTATAATCGCAGGATTAACTCCTATTAATTTCTCGCCTCTGTGCGGGTGTTATACACCATTAGCTTCTTTTACCAACCGGCTGTTTCAGCATGACAGAAATCGAATGGATTAAGGCTCTTAGTAGCCAAGGCCATTTTTGCAACAGCAATAGAATAGAATAGAATATCTCAACATCAGTTCCAGCTCCCGCGCCATGAAGGAAGGACGTCTCTTCAGCGAGCTGCCATATAATTGCTTTATCACCATCACTACCTGCAATCAAGATCTTCTAGGAAAGTTATCAATCTGTTCGCATAGAATCACATCTCCCGCAGATTTTTAAAATCTGCCTATGAATATTTTCAACGCGTTCATATTTATTATTTGCACTATCCTACACAAGCCACATGCCAATGAGCCTATTAATCTTAAACTCTTTCCTCTCCGCTTTCTGCTTTAGTGTTGTATTGTGTATAAAAAAATTTATAAAAACCAAAAAAAGTATAAAATATAAAATACAAAAAAAATTATAAAACCTAAAAACTTATAAAAAATATTATGATACTTAAGTTTTTATTTTCTCATCTCTATCCCTAAACTTTCTTGAGCCAGTGGCTCCCTCTAGTGTGCATCAAGTAATTCACTTATGCAAAATTTTTTTCCCATTTCTGCTCGCTTTTAGTAATTCTGATGAGGAGGTAAATGGTTTTGAACCATAGGAACTCCGTAATTTTCAAATCATTGGCATTGACTAGCGTCTACGGAGAGAAGGCAACTTTTGGGATCGTGATCTGATCCTCCCGTGCGCATCTCAATTTGGGCTTATGCTGCCGTGCACTTCGTGAAATTTTGTTTATTTACGTGAAGTACTTTGTGGTTTTGAAATTTGCGTCATGTGTTGAGAATGGATGAAATTGTATTACATCTGTATTTGATCTACAGTGGAATACAGTTCAATTAATAAATCGGTGTTTGTTAAAAAAATTAATTTATGTTTGGAGATAAAAAAATAAAATTTTTGCTAATGAAAGTTATTAAGTAGTGCACTTTTCATGAAAAAAGTTTATTTCTTTTTATACATTAAATAATAATGAAATATTACCTATGATTGTTGTTAATTAAGCATGCCTATCTTCTGTAAATTATTGCTAAAACATGTGCAAATAATGAGGAAATATACGTTATGCTAGTTTATTTCTTAGCAGGTAATCACAGGACCATGATAGAGAGTGTCTATTATTTGTTCCTGAAATTTCTTTATTGCTTATACTAAGCTTATGCGTTAAAGTGTATTAAAAAGCTTGCTTACGACACATATGAGCACATTCTGTTGCATCAGCTATGTGATAAGTTGGTGTTACAATTGGCATTTCAACTATGAATTAAATTATTGACATTTCATCATCTGTACAAGAGCAATGAAGTGCACTGTTTTTCCATATATCCTGACTGTACTGTATTTTAATTATATCATTAAGTCGTGCATGTGAGACAAATGCATTAAATTGTTATTACAATAGTGTGAAAACAAGAAAATTAAAGTCAATTTCTTTGAAAAAACTGTTACTTTTTGGAAAAAATAAATACTTTAGACATTCATATTCATCATGTTATTCTCAATATATTTACAATGTCAAGCTAATAATACCTAAGTATTATTTGTGATAATTTATCATTTTAAAAGAGGTATATTATATGTCAAGGACAAGGTTGACAAAGAAAGTATAAGAATTCTTTCTGTAACTAAACATGATTCACTACTCAGTACTAAAATAAAGAGGTTTATCAATCCATGAATAACATGTTTTTATGTACATCATCTTACTGGATGGTTGCTGCCAATGAATCGACTGTCTGTGTAACAGCTGGAGAACAAGGTGCTCAGAATTATCATTGATGCTCTGTGTTTTGTCTTAAAAAACACACATCAACCTGGATTTTAAAATGAAATTAATAGACATGAAGCTTAAATAGAAGTATCTAATTTTAAAATAACTGTAAGAGCCATAGCTGCAGTTTACTTAATAATTCAGATATTTGTGATTTTATCATTGAGGAGCCTTTCAATGGCTAAGGATTATGTAACATAACAGTATAGTAGTAGACTACAGTTAGTAAATTTGCAACATTTTTATTGCTAGTTCATAGTTGAGATATTAGTAAAGACCATTTCAGGTTGAATGTTAGCTATAACATTCTACCTGAACTGCCTACAGTACTTCGATCTTGCATGTATTTTCACTTACTGTCTCCAGAGGCAGTATTTTTTGTTTTTACATCCAGAGCTCTTTGATAGTGTTTTTTCCACACATGACAGTTCAACACAAATCGAAAACGGGGGACACTTCTACATAAAAGAAACATTCAATTGTTGGATGGATAATAGTACTTTGTACAGTTTGGTGGCATTTATGTTTGATTATAAATTTGTTTTAGGAAATTCTTAGCTACTGGATAACAAAAATATAGATTTTAGCAAAATGTTCATGTTATGCGTAAAGAATGAAAAATACCTTAAGATATATAAAATTATTAAAAATGATATATAATTATAAAATGATAAGATATATAATTATAAAATGTCAAAATTTCGGAAAAATATAACACTCTTTAAACCTCAGTTTCCTTACATCTAAATAGTATTAAGTGTGAAAATTTGTATAATTTATATATTTTTAATTACTTGTATAATGTATGCATTTGTGAATTCAGATCAATTAGTTGTTTTAACTGTTTTAAAAAATGAAGCAATATTATGCAGAGTAAGGAAATCAAGATTGTGATCCGATGACAATGAGATTAATGTTTAAATGTGAAATGGAAAGTTGTTATTTATTATATTATCAGAGAATTATTAAACTGGGCATAATCGCCAAGGAAGGTATTGAATGCTACGCGAAAATATGTTTACTAAAAAATTTGAATTTCATAATGAATGTATCCAAACACATGTTTTGAGTCAAAAGTTTGAAACTTGATGGCTGAGTGTAAATATAAAATTATGGATGTTTAAATACTTTGTAATTAGGCACATAGGTCAGGTTAATCTTTTTAAATAAGCTAAGGAATGCAAGAGCTATATGCCTAAAGGAAAATATGCCTTCATGGAGGAATTTCAAGGCAAAACTGAAGTTTGAGTGCATATTAAAAAATAATACATCTAATTTTCATTCAATTTATACATATTTCATATGTAAAAAATTCTGATATATGCTACATTACTGTTAATTACTTTACTTGAAAAATATAGTAAATACACAGAAATTTAAGATTTGCACATTTCGAAAAATATTAAATATATGAGTATACATTATCCTTGTAAAAAGCATAAAATACATAAATATTTATTAAATTATTATAAATGTATTTGGAAATCAAGGATTTATTCTTTCATAAACTCCTGTTAACTTCAGTGATTCCGGATTAGGGGTTTTTCCAGATTATAGATCATAAATTTAAATCTGGTAAGATGGCATGCAGAAATTATACAATTAAAAATATGAAACCATAATTTCTGTGTTGATGCATGTGCAGAAAGTTTGTAGCTTTGAGGTCTGGATTATAGATCATTCCGGATTATGGACGTCCAGATTAAAGACTTTTGACTGTAAGTATCAAAAGAATTCCTTCCTTACATTTTGTAATAAATCAGTTACAAGTTTTAAACAATATTAAAAATAAACTTTTTTAATCCATTTCAAAAATACTCATAGAAAGTTAAGTACATGGAAATCAGTAGCAATATTTAACGTATTTTACTATGGAAATAACAGCTGCTCTAATTTGAAATTAACCGAACTGAGCATTAATTATAAAGTAACTCTGATTTTTAAAGGATGCCTCAGAAGCTAAAAAATCATTCTGCATTTGAGAAGGTATTTCAGGAAGAAGCTCTGTAAATAGGAAAGAAATAATGCATAATTTTGATTTTAGTATTATAATAAACTTTGATCTTAATTTTTGTAATCATTAACCAAATAAAATCAAATTAACTTAAAATTTCTTTGTAATGTAATTAACAAGAACTTGTAAAAATATTTCATTCAAATTAAACTTTTCTGGGAAAGTATAGCATTTAATTCCGCTCAGAATAAAACATTGTTTTAAAATATTTTCTTTTTACATACTTATGACTTTGAAGTATTACGGAAAAAGAAAATATATATATTTATATGTATATTTACGATGTAATTACAAAATGTTTACCGCCGATTGTGTTAAAACCTATTGATCTTAATGGATAGTCACTGAATAGTTTGGTTTCCACGAGAGGTGCACTACTGCTTCAGGGCAGTACACGAGGAAAACCAGTTAAGACCTCTCCTCTTATTTCTACCTCCATTATTTAAATTGAGGATTTTGGATCTTTAGAGAGTGTTTCTGGCATCTGTGTTGGATGGTCAGATTCTTCCAGCTCTAGTATAATTAAAAGTATCAGCTTTGTGTTCTCATGCCACCGATACTTTAATCTGATGTGCCAGTAAATTAGTGGCTAGCTTAATAATTAAATATGTAGTCTTAGACTACTGATCAACATTTTTCATTTATTTGATTGTTCGCATTTATTTGCATCGCCACTAACCGTGGTTATGCTCTAAGTTCAGGCCATGCTCTGTTTTGTTAAAAGTTCAGTTTAAATAAAAAGGTTGTTTTAAAATCTTTCATAAAGCTTTGTCATAATATCTCAAGTGATAATTATATTAGGGTTATAAGACTAAAATTCCATTATTAGACCAAGAATAACCTTATAACTTAATGGAAGTTTAAGATATTCATAATGACTAAATGTGTAAGTTTTTTAAAAAGTTAATAGAGACAGAGCTTAAATTGCACCGGAGCCTGGCTCCGGTACTTCTTAGTTTTTGGAATAAATCATAAATATAGCCGGAGCCCTAAATAAGAAGGCTCCGGCACTTCTTTTATGCAACTGAACAAAAATTTGATCTCAAACATTTAATTTTTTGCAGTAAAACTGTATTACGAATCGCTTATTAAATTTTAATTTATCTCTTTACATTTTACTTAATTTAAATTACTTTAATAATTTAGCTTTTTTAATAATAATTTATTTAATTAAATAAAAATCATTAATTAAAAATAATTGATAATTATTAATATTAATTAAATAATAATGAATTAATTTTGTATTAATTAACTATTTAATTTTTAAATTATTAATGATTGTAACAGTCATTTTATTTATTTATTTACTTTTCTTCCCCTTTGCTGACAGTTTAGCATAGGGTTCTGGCACTTCTAAGTTTAGAAATTAAGTCCTGAATAAGGATATTTATTAATTATAGGAACTTGATAAGTAACCTTCACCAGCAATTTAATAGCCAGTTGATTGTGTTGTTGCCAAAGTAATTTTGTCATGATTTGAACATGGTTATCTTCCACTGTCGGGGCCGTTCCTAGCGCGGTGCAGCTGTAAAATTATGCAACAGCTGAACACTCGCGATACCACGACTAAATATTTTTAATTCATTGTACTTGTCACATGTAAATACTTTTTATACAATTTGTCACATATAAGTACTTAGTGAGTATGAAATAAAAATTCAACTAATCATTAAGAATTTTTTTTTTAAATTTGGGCACTGTATTCTTAGGAAAGTACACAGGCAGCCAATGGCCTAGGGACGGCCCTGTCCACTGGTGTAAATCTGTGGTGTTAGTCCAGCTGACAAGTATTTCATATTTCTGGTGTATAACTCTCAAGCTACGTTCTGCACTAGAATTGCGTAAAAGTAAGAACGAAACAGGGATAACACATATGTCATTCATTTGCTGCACAAAGTATAACTCAAGATATTTGAAGTTAAAGCTCAGTTATATTCACTGCATTGCAACATGTCGAGAGAAAGGCAATTTTTATCCTTACCGTCCTACACCAGGGATGGCCAACACACGGCTTTTACTTTTTATGCAGCAACTACTGAAAAGTATATCATTTTTAATAAAATTCCCAGCAAGTCTGTAAATTACTTACAGAGAACAGGCTCTAAACAATAATGATATTGCTAATATGAGCTCTAAACAATCATGCATACTGCTTTATTTCAAGCCTTTCACATTAACTATTACAGACTTTGATTTAATATTGAAGCAAATAGACATAGAAGATATGCAAATTCTAGTGATCTGTTTGCTCTAATGCGTACCAATGATGGTGATATGTTACTTAGGGTTATCATGTTTTAGGTTTGAAAATGCTAGACTGTAGGAATCTGCAGGAAACGGGAAAATGAACACTTGCCCCCTCCTCCAGAATTGAGTAAAAAATATATTTTTGCATCAATATAATATTGTATATTTCATAATCTGCTATAAAATCTTCAAAATGTGTGCGTGTGATTATGGCAAAGCCTCGAGGGCTATCTGCCTAAGAGGAGGGATGCCTTCGTGGAGGACTTTCTATGGAAAACTGGCTCCTATACACATTACACATGGGGAAAACCACGAAAACGCCCATGCAGCCAGCCCGTTCACGGGATTCGAACTTCAGACCGAACTACTAGTGTTCAGCGACTTTATCGCTCGCTCGGCCGCTGGTGGGCCCAAAAATCTTCAAATTAAGTAGTTAAATAACAATGTGTTGATTTGATTGTTGGAACTGGAATATGGCAAAGATCATGTGGCGGAAGAAATACCTTCATGGAAGACTTTTTAATCAAAACTAGTTTGTTGGTTTGGTTTATTTTATTATGGCAAAGCACTTGATGGCCATCTGCCTAAGGGGAGGGATGCCTTTGTGGAGGACATTCTAAGGGAAACTGGCTTGTATACACATTACACATGGGGAAAAACATGGAAATGCCCATGCAGACAGCCCGTTTGAGGGACTTGAACCTCGGACCAAACTACCAGCGTTCAGTGACTTTACCGTTCGGCCGCTGGTGAGCCAAAACTAGCTTGTATTCATATTCATAAATACTTCGGGTGTTAACTGACATACTTTATCTTTCAGATGTGCAAAGAAAACAGACAAAACTTCCTGCTCAGTTCTGTTTGTAATAATAAATGCACAGGGAAAGCCGTGAAGCAAAGCATCAAGTAAAAGCAGTGTGATTAATTCAATTCTGTAACCGTTCAACCTATGTGTACCATTTATACATATATAGTCTGATCCCAACTTCTGAAGAAAGTGCCTCTGGGAGTCATTCATTTTCATTAATGTGAAATCATCATTTTAAAATTCAGGATAACTTTCTAAAATTCTATTTTAAGGCTTATAAAATAAAATAGAGTTGTTATCCTCACTAGTAATTTCATTAACATTTATACAATCATTTTTATGCCTTACAGCATTTGATTGTGGATTATAAGAATTTTCGGTACACTTCTGTTACTGGGACCAGATTCAAAAATGTATACATTCATATGTACACATATATTTGCATACATGAACACATCCATCCAGCCATACATGCATACATTTCTGATTCTGGTTCTGATAACGGAAGAGTACCGAATTTTCAATATTCCATAAATCATTCTTTGTCAAAAGATGCAGTATCATATGCAGAATCTTGAATTTTATCTAAAATTTCATCAAAAGATACTTTTCCAGCAATTTAAGTTACATAAATTAACATTAGAATGGTATAACTGCCGTTCTAATTTTGTAAGAGACAGATGCCCTATACCATTTCTATGACTTACAATGGGTTTTTCTATATAAGCAGTACATTTTCCATTATTAAACTGGCTTACTGGGCAATAAGAATTAATTTTGTTACTCCCTTGTATTTTTAAATGTCCCATGCCTTGCACTTTAGATATAAAATAATGTCCTGAATGATGGCATACAAAATAAATATCTTTTACATGTAATGGGTCATGTTTCTTTGTAAATTAAAAAAATTTAGATTATGTTTCCATTTCAAAATTCTCCTTTCACAACATGAAATCATTAAACACAGAGAAATCTCTCTCTTCTTTTTCAATGACTATTTCATGTTCCATTTGCAAATGTAATGAGTGCAGTGACATTTTAGATTGCTGTTACTTGAGAAACATTTTTTTGGAATCAGGGCAGCTAAAACTTTTTTGACGTTATACTGGATTTTGAAGTAAAAGTATATGAAATCGAATTACCATTGACGACTTTATAAAATGCATGATCTGAATTGGAATTAAATATTTCAGCAGTAGAAATATGCTTTTTATTGGAATGTATGTTCTTCAAATGATGCTATAAATTGCTGGCATTTGAAAAACACTTTTTGCAAATAGAACAGTTGTAAGATTTTGAAATTACAGTTTTCTGAAAGATGTTACCAATCGTAATCAACGCGGAAATGTGAATTTCAGATCTATTGTCTTGAATGATCATTGATATCACCACCCAGCTCATTTAAATTGGTGCTATATATTCTAATATTCTGAAGCAGAATCCTCACAATATTCCTAAGTATTTGGCCGTGAGAAGGGTCTTTTATTGAGAGATTCTTCAGTTCATTGTAAATATGTGAAAGCAAAATTCACATACTAACGAAGCATAAAACGCACGAAGTCAAATGCAAAATGTAAACAGACACATTTTTGACGTATCTGTTAACGTCACATGATGCGCAAACTGAGATGCGCGTAAGACGGTAGGATCAGATTCATGATCCCAAAAGTTGCCTTCTCTCCGTAGACGCTTGTTTGGCATTGGCAGTTCCAGCTCCCGCGCCATGAAGGAAGGATGTCTCTTCAGCGAGCTGCCATATAATTGCTTATTTCATCCTCTGCTACTACTCTCAAGATCTTCAAGCAAAGTTATCAATCTGTTTACTTAAGAATCACATCTCCCGCAGATTTCAAATCTGCCTAAGAATATTTTCATCGCGATCTCAATAATTATTTGCACTCCCCAACACAAGCCACATGCCAATGAGCCTATTAATCGTAAAATCTTTCCTATCCACTTTTTGCTTTAGTGTTTGTACTGTGTATAAAAAATTTTAAAAAACCAAAAAAAGTATAAAATACAAAAAAAAATTTAAAAACCTAAAAACTTATAAAAAAATTATGAAACTTAAGTTTTTATTTCTCATCTCTATCCCTAAACAATCTCGAGCCTGTGGCTCCCTCTAGTGTGCATCAAGTAAATCACTTATGCCAAATTTTTCTTATTTCTGCTCGCTTTTAGTAATTCTGATGTGGAGGTAGATGGTTTTGAACCATAGGAACTCCGAAATTTTTAAATCATTGGCATTGGCATTGGAAAATCGCAAAAGTTATTTTATTGCCTAAGCCCGGCAAGGATAACACTAAGCCAGATGGGTACAGGCCCATTAGCTTGCTTCCGGGACTAGGAAAGGTCTTTGAGAGATTAATCTACAGCAGATTGAAAAACTATATTGAATTACTGCCTCCGGAACAATTTGGTTTCTGGAGAAAGCTCTCAACAACGAAGCAGCTGGTTCGGCTCGTCGAGTTTTGTGGGGATGCGCTTCACAAGAAACAAAATGTCGCCTTACTCATGTTAGACGTGGCGAAGGCATTCGACCGCGTCTGGCATGAGGGGCTTATTTATAAACTTATAAATCTCCCTATGGATAGAGAGCTGATTCAGCTAATTATGTCTTTCATCACTAATAGGAAATTCACTGTGGCTATTGGAAAGGACATCTCCAGTTTACGCACCATGAATGCAGGCGTCCCATAGGGGTCCATTTTAGGGCCCGTCCTGTATTTATTTTATGTTCATGACTTTCCTAGGGCTCACATTGGCAGAAATTACTTTCTTGGGTGCTATGCGGACGATACGGCATTAGCCGTAAAGTCTGCAAACGCACACCATGCAATCAAGAAATTACAGGAGCTTCTACCAGTGGTAGAAAAGTGGTCTAAGACTTGGAGAATTGCTATTAATGCCAGCAAGTCGCAATTATTATTGATAAGGAGGAAAAATACACAGTTGACTATTAACAGTAAGGTCTTCTTATTCTCTGAAGAGATTCCTAGAGTTAGTAAGGCGAAATATTTAGGAGTAATGCTAAATGAAAGATTAAAATGGGGAGATCATATAACAGAGGTCAGAAGATAAAATTTTCACTGTTGTAAATAGTCTCATCCCTATATTGGGTAATTATTCTAGCTTAGACCTCAGGAAAAAGAGGCTAGTTTATATCACGGCAATTAGGCCATTGATGACTTATGCGTCGCCGGCCTGGTGCACGGCTACCAAGGAGGATATAAAAAGACTTCAAATCATGCAAAACAAAGTCTTAAGGCTTATCACCCATGCTCACTTTTTTGTGAGCAATGCTACACTACACTGTGACTTAAAACTGGACACTCTAGAAGATCACCTGAATAAGATCAACAGGAAATTCTTCACGAAAGCTCTGAACTGTGACCATATGAGAAATTTTGATATCTTTACCTACGAAATATTGAATGAGGACGCCAAACTGCGCCGACTTGCGGCCCACCTTATCAGGGACCCGAACTTTCCCACCTAGTGCCCACCTGTAAATGATGTACCCAATGTGTTTATTAGCATTCTTAATTTTGTATTTTACTCATTTATTGTACTGTGTATTTCTTAAATTTTCTAGTTTTATTCACATTCTACACTCATTTTATGACTCCCACTTAGTCACGCCTTTACCGGGCCGGTTACTTGCTTGTGAGCTCTTGCGTTGCTGGTCTTCCTATTCTTTATCCGTCTTTCTCCTCCTTACTGCGGACATTATGTGAAGATAGTTCTATGTTATTGTGCCCATCCGGCATAAATTTGATTGAGCCAGATAAACTACTGATCTCAGTGGTATTCTGGCTATAAGTTATCAGTCAGTCAGTCAGTCAATTTTTGAGTTCTCAATCTCGTCCTGTAAGTCGCGCCCACTATAGTTCGAGCGCGCAACCTTGTCTATATGCAGTTATAAAGCACCCAGGGGCATGCTTATCGCAAAAGAACTCCTCGGTAGCAAAATTTCCTTAACGAATTGCTCTTCTATCTATCAATAACTGCCACGAAATTTTATTAATACAAATTACATGCTCATAATGATCTGCAAAAAATTATGATTATTCAATTTTTGCCTAGGGGTGACGCTTTATTTCAAAAACGAAGTTAAATGGCCCATGGCATATGTATAAATATACCAATTAAAACTCGTAGTCGTTGTAGACCAGAAGCAAAGTCACGTTCTACGATTACGTATCGTCTGTCTCATATGTTGTATTTCTCTGTGTGCCAAGAATGGAAAACTTTTCATTAAAAAATTTCGTAGCATCAATTTGGCGCCCCTTGGATGCCGCGCCCGGGAACAGATGTCCCCCTTGCCCCACCCTAGCTACGCCACTGTCTGCAGGTCCCATTAACACTTGCGGTACGAGTTAGAGTGCCAGAATCAATTCTGTTAGGTCAAGGTCCGCCAGTGTGAAAATATTCTTCTGTGTTTTCGGTGGCCTCGGTGAAATTTCTACTGACGGCAAGATGACGCTACTATTCCGCTTTGCTTTGCGACGTTAACAATAAGCAGAAAGGTACCCGAGACAAGCAATTCTCTTGTTATATGCACAATTTAAAAACGATTAATATGTAGTAGTCAGAAATTATAAATTTCATTTTAATAAAAATGTTTTTACTTAGAAAAAAGCATGAAATTTCAAGTTTCCCCCCTTTTTCATATATAACCGTCAGCTACTTGATTTTAATTCCTGCTTGCATCTAGATATGCTCTATTTTTAATTGTATTTATTAGAGTTCTGTTCTCAATTAAGGGCAATTTAGAGCATATGTTTTACTTTTAAATTATTTATATAGTACGAAGTTAGCAGGTAGCTTCAGAACATAAACTATTTCACCGCAAAATTTTCATTGTGCAATAAAATAATTTGGAGCCATTATTAAATATGTAATTAAGAAATTTAAAAATGATGATCTAAAATTTGTTAATACATAACAGGAAAAGTATTTCTAAAAAAAGATCTGGTTTTAGGTACTGAAGATTTTTTTCCCTTTTTTAATTAATATAAAATACTTTTTTAGGAAATATGAAAAAATAAAATTTTAAATAATGCAGATTTAGAACTGTGAAGAGTAAACGCAACACTGCAGATATTTAAAATAATACCAAGTATTTCAATATCACCTACAGCATATCATATAATCATATAATTGAATCATATAATCAGCAATGAATCATATAATCCCTCTGTCCCAAATTAGTTGCTACACTTGAGTACTGATTATTGATACTGAAGATTTTACGATTTTGTTTGCTCATTTTCAAGAAATTTTATTGTGCTACGTTATCAGCCAACAACAACTTTACTTACCAAGCATTTCCTCTTTAAATCAGTATCAAATTAGTTCCAAAAATCTAGCTTTGGCACACCTTCAAGCCACGCCCCATTTTGTAAGGACTCTGCCATCAGTAATCGCTTAAAATCTTCAGGCTAATGAAATATAAAATCAATGATCTGTCTCGTCTATACGAGCCAGTTTGTCTTAAAAATTCTTCCAAGGAGGCATCCCTCATCTCAGACACACAGCCCTCGAGGCTTTGCCTTAATCACATAAACAGGAGCTTTCTGCAATACGGGCGGTATAGTTCTTACAAGATGGCGCGTGGCTAAAGGGCGTGCGAACCTTCTAAATTTGCCTCGATAAAATTGTCCCAAAATAAGTACTACATTTGTGAGAAATAAAAACTGAGAATGAAAACCTACTATGCAGCGTTGATGGCGATCTACTAAACTACATCGAAAATTATTTATGACTCCACCTACTTGAAATTTAGGAACTAATTTAGGACAAAACTTTCCACCTAAGTGTAGCAACTAGTTTGGGACAGTGGGAATATAAAATTTTGAGATTGCTAGTGTTGATTACCCAAGTATTTCAATATCATTGACAGCATACTTTAAAAATAAAGCCATCTTCCCTAAAACAAAAAGTATTACTTCTATTAATTACGTCTATATGGATTCGACAAGAATCTCTATTGCTTCAAGTGCAACCACCAAACACTCAACCAGGTAGACACAAATTCATGCACAGCTTATTCATATATCATGCTAATTAAAAGAGATATGCGCTTTAAAATTTTGGAGATGGTACTGACAGCATTCAAATGTTTCTGGACCAAAGATAACAAATACGAGAGCTAAAAAGTAATAAATTTTGTAAAAAAGCTAACGCAATTAGCATTTCTTATAAAATATATCGGTGAATGCATTCTTAACTTCAATTGCATTAAATTCAGATATATGTATATATATGATAGGTTAAAGTGTCATTCATGCAAAAAACAGAGATTATCTCCAGTATGATTTAAAAAAATTATGATATTTTTATTTCATGAAGACGAAAAAATGGCATGAAGCTGAACACACGTACACACACATATTAAGAAGCTTATTTATATAGAAAAGCTGAGAGAAAGAAACATATTAAAAGAGTTTTAAAGCTTTAAAATTTTACCTGATGATGGAGGAAAGGCTATCCGTCCAACAGTTATATGTTGCGTTAGTTACAGCGGCATGTTTTAATAAAATACACTTTTTGTTAATAATGAACCACGTTACAATTATGAGAAGGTATAGCAAAAGTGTAGCAGAATGCGAGCGCCTCCTAGTGATCAATTTCGCGAAAGGCACTGAAAACTGGGAACCACAATTTCGTTCAATCTGGCAGGCCTTGAAGATAAGTTGGCCTTGTCTAAGGAGACGAATGAAAGCTTCCATAGACGCAATGTAAACCTGTTTCGCCTCTGCGCCGCTGTACCGAAGAGCCACGGCTATGCAGTGAAACACCAGCACAGAGTGGAATTTAAACAGCGCAGTTCGAGGAGATAGTAAATTTTTTACTTTGAAATAACTCAAAATGTTTTATTTTCATACATTTCTGGAGTTTTATAAGCAAAATCATGTTAGTTGGAAGTTTGGGCGAATTATAGAAATCCTACCCAATTATTACTTTCAGTTTAAATAGCGAGCCATACGAAGACAAAATTTAAATGAAATAAATTTCTTAATACTTCACAGGATTCAGAGACTTTGTTTTATATAAATTGGGAAGTTGATCTTTTATGTTCTTATTTTTAATTGTTTCGCATGGAACATCCTAACGTTCAATTGCAAAATGAATTTTAAAAAAATGAATAAATTTTATTATTTTTATATGCTTAATTTTTCCCACTTAACCCTTCTTTCTGTAAATCCACATAATTGTTTTTCATTTGATATAATATCCAGCATTAATTACATCAGCATAACTAACATCAGAATTAATAGAAAACAAAATTAACTACGGCTGTGATGTTAAATTTCTAACAAATCTGCAATTAATTACAGAATATCAGAATATGCGTATGCAAAATAATTTTAAGCATATTCACAAATACCAAAGAATTTTTTAGACAATTACTTGGAATGACCATTATGAAAACCATGAGCAATGTAATACAAAATTACACTTAAAAGGTCTTTTAAAGAATTTTGCATAAATTATTAAAATAACTGATTTCATTCTTTTTTCGTAAAATATTCAATACTTCTTACATGCATTAACATAAGATTAAGTACTTAACTTGAAAATCAAACCTATAGGTATTATAAAAACATGGGAAGAAATTTTGTAAATAATTTGAATCAAACAAATACTGTTATATTATTGTAGCCATTGGGACAAAAATTATTTCAAATTATAAAATTAGGAATAAATATTTTTAAAATAAAAATTCCAAAAATGACTATTTTCCACCTTTGCTATACAACTAATAATTGTAAAATTGCTGTATGCCTGGATTTTTCATAATTCTAAATTTTCAAAAAATCTATATCTATTGTATCCAAAATTATTCAACAAATGAGTACATTTAATTCTGTAAACTTAAAAAGGGGGGAGCCATACAATACGTAATAAATTCTTTTGAAATCATAGTTAAAATTTTACGGTGAAATTTTAAAAGCAAAATTTGCATATAACTAACTGAAACAGAAAAAATAATTAAAGACAAGTAAAAGCACCCCTAAATAAATTGAAAACACTGAAATACATTATAATTATCCGACAACAACTTAAAAATTACCATGAAAACATTTAGACAATTATTTGGAATGACCAATTTGAAAACCAAGAGCAAAGTTTGCATTCAATAGCCAAAAGCACTTTACAATAAACAAAGAACATTTTCGAACAACGCGGTAAAAGATTCACCTGTTTTGAGAATATCATAAAGTTAGCCCGAGCCGACAGGATGCTGATTCCTTGCCTTCTAATGCTATTTCGCACACACGCAGTGACGATGTACCCCCCCTAATGACAGGTTTCAAGGATCCTAGAGTACGATGCTTCAGTTTAAGGCTTGCAAAGCCGAAACTCTGCAAAGTTATGCAACACAAGAGTTTATGAACTTAGATGTTACACAACACACTTGTTTTTTTTCCTATACTCACTTTCATTTATTATGATAGTGGTAAGCTTTACTGTTCTTAAAAATTCTATCTTGGCATTTCTACCATGACGCAAAAATTTATAATATCTACTATAAATAAACGCGAACAAACTCCCATACATGAAGTGCAGTTTTCCACTTTTTAAGTATAGCTAAGCAAAGTCGTAAAAGTACACCTAGTTTTCCGGGCTATTCAAAATAAATTGAGGGGAATTGCTATTTAATGCTATTTTCCTTTGCAAATTTTTAAATTTTTTTCGAACGAATAAAACCAAATAAATGATTTACATTATGAAATTTTATAGAACTTTTAAGACTGATTGATATATTATTTCTGACTTCTAAGAATGATTACAAGTCTTGGAAACATCTTCCGACCACGCCTTCCGAACATTTTACCGACCACGCCTCTACCGTTAGATGTTATTAAAAAGTTAACTTTGGAAGAAATAAACACTCAGAAACCATTAAAAATTTTATTCACTTTCCTCACACTGAATTTAAATGATTGTAAAATCTATATCTGAAATTTTGTATTTCACAAAAAGAGACTACAACAACAAACTTTAACAGCAGCTTATTTCAAAGCCCTGCTTACTATGAGACTCAAAGCGTTGCAGATACCATATTTTGATTCTTTTTTAACTTTGAAATGGCATTTCTGCACCTTCTTCTTCCACTTATGAACTTTTTCTGTTAATACCTACCTACGAACTTCTCTTCAAATTAGACTTCCCTTCAATTGGGCTTCTTGGATCTTCATTCATATTGGAATTGCTATCTTTATGTTCATCATCGCATATTGAATTTTAGTCTTGGATAGTGCTTTGACCATCACATTTGATTTTAGTCTTGGATAATGTTTCTTTGCCTACACCCACAAAATACTGTATTTCACAAAAAGTGACTGTAACATCAAGCATTAACAGTAGCTTATTTCAAAGCCCCATAGTACTTAATAGGAGGTACTAGTAGTAATAGTGTTGTATATTTTCTTGCAGTTCATTTGCGTCATAAGAATTGAATAGCTCTTGTAACTTCACGGCTTTCGAGCCCATCATAGCGGTAAGAAAGATATCTTTAGATTCTAAATGGCAACAGAAAGATAAAGCTTAAATAATTATTTTGAGGAAAAACGATTAAACATAAAACAATAGAAACTAACAACGCTAAGATTTAAGGCCACCTTGTTAAATTTTTTGGTATTTGAATAGTCTGCAACAAATCGTACAAGCACCTTACAAAAAAACTCAGTGATCCAGCGACATCTTCCTTCTCTTATTTCATTGCTAGATGGCACCACATCACGGGTGATTGTGAATCACCCTGCCGTTTGTGAAAACGGCACTAGAATTGATGTCAACTTTGAATTTATCGACATCAAAAGCATTATTGTAAAGTAAGGCCTTCGCTGATTATATATGAATTTTCACTTTAAGCTTTTCATTTCATTCGGAGGAAAGGATATTTCGCAACCTATTTTCCCTTACCTGATTCAGTCATGTTCTAGCCTTAAGCCTTTGGAATAGCCATAAGCCAATGCGTCTTTCCACGCCCTGAAGGAACTTGCAAGTGAACTTGAGATTTTTGTCAGGCCTTAAATTTTCCAAATGTAAATAGCGTTTTAAACCTGAGAAGCTCCAAATTCCCAAGTCATTTTGAAGTTCTAAAAGTAACTAATCGAAGAAAATTCAAAATGAAGTGAAGTACAAAATACTCTGAATCAAATCATTTTACACTTTATAAAAAGTCTAATACTAATGGCATTCATTAAATTAATCATTTAGGTAATTAACTTCTTACTTTCGACTTCCAATTATTAATATTTAATTAGGAATCTCTTCTGTTCTCTTGGTTCTATTGTTTCTGTTATACCCATTAAACAGTAAAATACATTTCTGGATGCGTTATTTTTATATTCATGTCTGCTCTTAGCTTAGGTGTTTCAGATCACAATTTATTAATTTTCAAAAGATGTGTGGCCAGTGACTGCCTTTACCAGAGCAATTTAATAAACCCAACGCCATTATGGTGAAAAGTATTTTTAAAGCACTCGGGAGGGGGGGGGCACTTGCATGTTTATTGAAGAAAACAATTATGGGTAAAATCCTAGTATAGGGTATGGCCTTCGCCCGATTTTGAAAGATTGTCAAGAACACCAAAATGACTCCTTTAGTGCTCATCTTAAACACCGCGTTTACTGATCTTTATATATTATCACAAAATCCTGTGTGTACCGTATACGAGGATAAGTTTATTTACGTCTAGCATCTTACGACATCTTCAGACTCGTACAATCTTCAGACTGCATATCATAAGAAAAGCTCCTGCCAGTTAGTCTGCAGCTGGTTGTTGCCATAGAAACGAGCCTTCACACATTTAGCATAGGGGCGTCTTGAATATGATTGATAAACTCTTTTCTTCTCAGCCAAGAGTTGCCAAAAACAAAACAACAATAAAGCAAGTCTTGGTTCACCATTATTTGAAATATACTAGCCCTGTTGTTATAGCGACCACTACCAGTCAGACACTGTGGCAGTCTCTTGTCTCCTAAACAGACAGTACAGCCTTAAAAAGCTGGAGAATGATAAGGCTTCCGCTTATTCCCAATAGCACAAGAAGCAATGTAGTTGTTTCTTGTGATATCTGTCTGACGTCACAAGAACATCTGTCTGACGTCTGCCCCCACCTACCCCTGCACCGCAGGGGCATTTCATAGGCGATTCTATTTGCCCGCTTTGTGGTTCTGGACAAGAAATGCACAGGGATCACCTAATTCAATGTAGAGCTGTTCGTGGTCTTACAGAGAAGTCAAGATATTGCAAGGCAAGAGGTCTCCTTAAGCAATGCCTCCTTAAGCAATGTCTTTTTGTGACTTTCCTCTCTTTGTCAGAAAAGTTCCAGGACAAAAGTCGTAAAAAAAATAGAAAATTGCATTTGCCAACTAATGGTCCTAGCTGCTATCTATACACAACTGTCAACGTTTCTGGACGTCTTGGCACCAATCAGGGAAATTTTCAAATGCGATGCTAGCAAGCTCATTTGTCACAGAGCCTTCCTTTCAGTCACCTTTTCACTCACGGAAACAAAAAAAAAAAAAAATTAATAATAATCTTTGACAAAAATGCGGGATCACATCTGGCTCTATCCAATTAGTTTAGCAGAAATTATTCTTTTTTTCCCTCTTTCTGTTCATCTGTTAGTGGGTGAGGGATGATTCTTGTATTAAGTTTATATTTTCCTAAAGCTAAGTGTAAACTGCTATGACACACATCATGATTTGCACTCAGCTTTTCTGATATGCAGAGTAACACGACGGTCCACCTTTGCTTCGGTATCAGTTCTTGAATCGTCTTGCGTTGGAATCATTCATGCCACTCGAAAACGCAACTTCGGGAAATTGCCTCGCCTGTATGTTCCACGTTTCACTATGGATTTTCCCCAGCTTAATGCAGAACACAATACTTACTCCTTAATGAATCTGACAAATATCCGAATAGTGTGTTGCTGAATGCAGCCCTGCGACCTAGTAAGTTTGCTTGGAACCATGGCGAAAGTCATGTCAACTAAGAATACGTACACCACCACCCCCTTTTCTTTAAGATCATAATCATCAGTATATACGGTCTGAAGAATTAAATAATAGGGACTCTCCATTCAACCCTTAACTGCTTATTATATTTCTGTTTTTTTTTTTTTTTTTTTTTTTTTTTTTTTTTTTTTGAACAAGTTTAATCTTCAAAAAGGAAACTGTACAGGCGAACTGGTACTTTTATGAAGTCGTTCATGACTAGTAAAAACCAGTTGTTTCAAATAAGACTGTCGCTCCCACCTAATTATCCAATTTTAGGCGCATGTGGGAAGTATGTATTTCAGTCTAAAATCTGACATCATTATTTAATGACTGGCGTCAGGAAAAATCTTGAATAATCATAAAAATCAAGTGGAATAATTATGGGAGTGCAAAACAAACAGATAAAAATAATATTCTAGAAAAACATACAAAGACTAGAAGTATTTAAAAGCATATAAAAAGTATACTAAAAATCACCTGTATTTAATTAGTACATAAAATAAGAAAATTGTTCAATAAATTATTTGCGAGCAAGCTCAAATTCTCAAACTAAGGTGACGTAGCCCTAGGTCTTATACGACACCTTACGCCTCTAATACGACAAGGAATGAATAAATTTTCTCTGCCTAGAAGTCATTATCCGTGATGAGTAATGAAAGACTTTCCACAGGCATTTGTAGTCTTGAATGACTGAGTAACTGTAATTTAAGATATCTTCATGATCCAAGACCTATTCAGGACATAGTCATTAAAACGTTCTTTAGCGGACAGCAGCCATGGACCTTATAAGAAATAGACTAACCCAAATGCGTTTTCTCCCTCGTCTGAGACGTTCTCGGCTGTCACCTTGATCACATCCGGAGGAGTAGGGACGACTTGCAGAAATTTAACAGTGCTTGCCTATTGCAGCGTGTATAATTGTCAAGAAAAAGCTGGTTGTAGCGCCTCATTTCACAAATTAGTATTTCTACATACTTTTATTTTTAAATTGCGATTGATTTTTAAAAATTTAGCATATTTATGAAGCATAATTAATGTTCCAAATAATTATAAAGCTATTGCATGCTTTCAGGCCTGGATACTTTTTTTAGCTTTTCCTATGCTGTAAGGATATTTGTAACTACTTCTTCTAGAAAATAATATTTTTAATCTGAACTAACAGAAAACTTCAAACAAGCAATTTTCTCTTGCAATTGTTATGCTTTTTATTGGTGTAAATAAGAAAAAATACTAAAATATTTAAAAACGAATTTTTGAAAGTTTTGTTTAAAATTCTAAATTGTGCAGTTTTTTTAAAATTACAGATGAGTATTATAGCACAATTTTTATAAAGGAATTTTATTTCAATTATATTTCATAATACATCATAGTGATAAACACTTTTGACTCCTTAAAAATTTTTATACATTTAATCCTAATATCAAAATTGTATTTAACCGTAATAATTAATTTTGCTTGTATTTTATAGTGATTATTTTTTTAATTTATTTTTAGTTCTGCATAAGATCTTTTTTCTTTATTGCTAATTTAATTTATTAGGCCAAAGGGGCAGTAGCCTAGAAAGGCTGTTAGTTTCGAAGTGACATTTTGCGCTGTTTTAATGTCCATGTCTCCTTGTAAATTGTTGTTACCAAATATTATCGCCCTGTATTATATTTAAAGAAATTAAATAATGAAGAATCTGCATGAATGCATGTATGTTTCTCGCACTGTGACAAAAACGACAGTATCTTGAGCCTTCAAATTTTGGATAATGTGATACTCCACCCGAACATGGGCATCTGGACGGCCGAATTTCGAATTTGTTATATTTTGTAAAACTTTGACAAATTTTTGATTAACAAACACAACGAGTTCAGAGCGAGCACTGTACGGAAAGTAACAGTTTTATCTCGAGCGGAAATTCTAAAGATATGCTGTTTTCAAATGTATGAGGTTTACGGGCGAAGAACATGGTATTCAATAAATATAGAAACTACACAAAACGTTAAAAAAAGTTTCCTTTTGAACGTAATATAAAATCTGAGTGTGTCTAGATTTTATTTTATTTCTTTTACTCCCTTAATTATGCTCAGAAAATTTTATGCTCCGAAATTTTTGAATTATTAAAATAACTAATCCACGTTAATGTTAATAATTTAATGATCATATAATCAAATAAATATGATCGTTTTGTAATGTTATTATAGTTTGGAAAATTACTGTCTGAAAATGTTCATTAAATTTTTTTAAAAAATTATCAGATCTTGTTTAGTTTTACCTTATTTATTTCAAAGCATCCCGTACTATCAATCTTATTTAATTTTACTTTATTTTTACGCAAAATTAAGTTCATAAATTTTGTGCTTAGAGTTTTACCGTTTTACCAAAGTAAAGATGTTTTTACAAGAATTACGCGTGAAAAAAATGCGTGAAATGCAGTAAAAAGTGCTTTAATGAGACATATTAATCCTATTTGGAAAGAACTGTGGCTTTCATAATCTCATCACTATACAACGTATCACATTTAATAATTAAAAAGTGTTATGTGATACAAACGCCATAGGTTTCAGTGTTAAAGTAAACCAGATCGTCCCTACTCTTTCTTGCCGACATGTCGGTGACGCGCGCCCCGCCCACTGGGTTAGTCTATCTCTTATAAGGTCCATGCATCAGCGCCTCGTGCCAGTTATTACTTCAGTTCATTTCACAACATCCTTTCCACCCCTAGAGACTTAGGTTGAGTCTCAAGCTCATAAGAAACATTATTTAAAAGATCAAGTCTTTTCTGTTTATCTAGTGTTTTTAGTATTGATAAAGAGTTTACTTTTATTGAACATTCCAAATTAATCATGTCAAATAGATATTTTAACTTGCGAGATTTTGAAAGCAATGTGGCTGGTACAAATGTTGACAATCATTCAGGGGATACTTCCCGTTTTGGAGGTAATTTGGAATTGGGTAATGATATGATGAGGTGCTGCACAGATACAGATACCTGTGATACGAAAATCACAAAGAGGACAATTTTGATCCTATTGGTTTATTAAGCCAACTACATTGCTTCCGAATCTGCTGTTGAAAAAATTGTGGAAAGTGAAAATTGCATGGGATGATGAATTGTCTCCAAACGATGTAAATACATTTTTGAACTGATTTAAAGAACTTAATGTTTTGAAAGATGTTACTTTGCCTCGATACTTGTTTATTAATGCCACGTCTGAACTACATGTATTTGTGGATGTTTGCAAAGGAGCGTATGCAGCGTGCGTCTTTGTTCAATCAGTGTTTAATTCTGAGGTAAAAATAAATCTTGTACGGGCGAAGTCTAGATTATCGCCTTTGAAACCTTTAAGCATTCCTCGCTTAGAATTAATGGTCTGTTGTATAGGTTCTAGACTTGCAAATTAAGGCTCTCGGTTTGCCCGACTTAAAACTTACCCTCTGGTCTGATTCCACCACTGCCCTTTGGTGGATAACAGAGCAAGAAAGTTGGTCCGTTTTCGTCGAAAATAGGATTAAATAGATTCGAGAGTTGACGAGAGGTCATTCATGGACACATGTTCCAGGGAAACTGAATATTGCCAACTTGTTATCACGCGGATATTTTGCGAAGCAGATGCTTCGGTCTAGATGGTGGGAAGGCCCCTTGTGGTTGCGAGAAGGCCCTGAAAACTGGCCCACTGGTGAGATTATTTGTTTGCATGAAGAAGTAGAATTGGAGAGGAAAAAGATAAAAAATAGTGAATATTGATCTATCAAAAGACGCACCCCCTTGGCAGCGAATCGGTGTATCCAATTATGATAAAATGATTAGAATATTTGCATGGATATTTAGATTTGTAAATAATTGTAAAGATGCTTCTGAAAAGAATAGAAACATTGAACTTTCACAGTGTGAAATTGAAAATTATGACAAAATTTTAATTCGTTTGGTTTAAAATTATTATCTGACTGATAAGAAATCTTATAATTTTATTGAAACGCTCATTGTTGATGAGGGTATTCTGAGAATTAAAACGAGAATACTAAATTAGAGATGACCATGAATCTTTTATGTATCCAATACTGTTGCCAGAAAAATGTGATTTCACTAAGTTATTATTCAGAAATGTACATAATAAGAACTGTCATGCTGGTCTTCAGATGATGCCATGTATATTACGAGAGAGATTTTGGATAGTCAGAGCTAGAAAAGCCAATGAAAATGTCCTCTTTAACTGTATCGTTTGTAAAGGATTTAAAACTAAGGCTATGTCAAGCGAACCGACACCTCTGCCACCACACCGAGTTACGGATTGTGCTCCGTTTGAAATCATAAGGATTGATTTGGCTAAATCCCTGTTTTTAAAAAATGGTGGAAAGGTGTGGATCGCGCTGTCCACGTGCGCTGTCTACCGCGCCATTCACCCTTGAACTTGTAAATTCTCTTTCTAATGATGCTTTTCTTCTGGCGCTTCGTCGATTTGTTGCTAGGTGCGGACGCCCTAGAATAATCTATAATGATAACGGGACAACTTTTCGAGGTGCATTTAATGATTTATCATTGGGCTAAAGTACTAACGGAAACGGGAACTGAAAGGATACTCTGGAAATTTTGTCCACCTACTGCAGCTTGGTGGGGCAGGTTGGTTCGTTCAGTAAAAGAATAGCTGAAACCTACTTTAGGTAAATAAGTGTTATCATATGAAGAACTTTATATTATTATTTGTGATTGTGAAACTGTAATTAATTGTAGACCCTTAACGTATGTTTCTGAAGATCCGCAGGAATTTTTCCACCATATTTCTTATCGAGAAGAGCAATTCCAAAGATCTTGATGAATTAAATTTGTCAAGTCTTAATAAGAGATTAAAGCATAGAACTAAATTGTTAAATGATCTGCGACAACGCTTTAGAAAATAATACGTTAGTCAACTGGTTGAAAAGCATAATGAAAAACGATCTCGGGAACCTGTAGTTGGAGAAATAGTACTGAAGGGGGATGATAACAAAAAAAAAAAACGTTTATTTTGGCTCTTAGCCCGAATTACAGAATTGATCCCTGGACGTGATGGAAAGATTCGCATGGTTAAACTTAAGACCCGGCATAGAACAGTTGTACGACCAATACAGCGCATCTTTCCTCTGCAGATACAGGTTAATGACAGAAACATAATTCCTGATAAGAAACTGGGTGCAGAGGATACTAATTCTTGGGCTGAACGTAAGTTAAAGGGAGGAATTGCACCTAATAAAATGGTAATGCAACAATATTCTTCCTCTGAACGACTTGTAAAAGCTCCAAAAAGACTTGATCTTTTAAATAATGTTTTTTTATGAGTTTGAGACTCGGGGGGGGGGGGCTGTGAAATGAGCTGAAATAATAACTGGCGAAAGGCGCTGCTGTTCATGACGTCAGCTTGCATGCTGAGTGTTTCGAATGTTTTCCACATAAGATGACTATTTCAATTTTTGAGCAACATCACTATACTGACGTGGACATTTTTTAATAGATGCTTTACAGATGCGATCAACAAGTAGGTTCTCGAACAAACTCCAAACACAACTCTGCAATGCCTATAAATTAATTGTCTTTCATTGCATGGGAAAAAAAAAATCTGAGAAAATCTCTATCTTTAGATGCGACGGATAACATTAAGAAAGCCTTTTCAATATCGGCACTAATACCTATCGGATACATCCTAAAACAACCTATAATATCGGTACTAATTCAATAAGATTCATTCCTTTACACAAACATTCGTTCAAAGAGAGTTTCCGTTTCTCAGAGCCAGATGTGTCAAAAACAGGAGGAATTTTTGTGGTTTCACTTCCTAATTTGATTACAGGCCTATGCGGCAAATAATGACATTCATTATTCAGTTCGTTTTCTTTTACGCATTCACTAATATTCAACCTTTCTCATTCCTTGAACACATTTTGGTAATCATCGAACAATTTACTACATCTGAGTTTACAGATCATCTTTTGATTCCTTTTCCAGGATAATTCTTTATTATCTGTTTATGTATATAAACTCATGACATGTGTAGTATCACATTTCCACGGAAGTTCTACTTCATATCTTCCGTCTGGAAGAATTTTCATTTTATTCTCAAATTCAGATAAATTAAAACCTTCTTTCATTTTAACAGTTTCGATTGGAGCGCATATTCCTATTTTTTCGAGTTTCCATAACTAATTCAAAAGAATTCTCCTGACGTGCATTTAAAACGTTTCCAAAACATTATGCTTTTCACCCGAATTTCGTTTTCCAAATACAGTCCACTCAAGTTTCGTTTCGACAGCCGTTACCCCCGATTGCAATTCAATAGACGTGTCCGTCAATAATTTACCTATAACATCTGCTCCGATTAAAAGGTTAATTTCAGTTTTTCTTTTTTTTTTTTTTTTTTGCAATGGATCAGAAAATTTCATTTCCTTTTCCTTTAATTCATTCAAAAATCATCCTTAACCTTCGAAGTAAAACCGCAAATCCTTTTTTCAGAAAGTGCTTCAAAACTACATTCGAACGTTCCCTTTAAATTGCTAACCTCGACTGATAATATTGACGGAAATTCTTCTATGTTTCTTTTTTGCACCTTTCAGCATTTCATGTAGCAGTGCTTGCATTTTTGCAGCATCTTTCAAATACCTGCGGTAAAAATTCAGCATGCCTAAAAATGTACGTAGGTCATGCAAGGTTCTTAGTAACTTGTAATCCAAGATCACTTTAACTTTGGCAGGGAGAGGATCCCAAGAATTCTATTTGGTCAACACCCATTATAGGTTTTGCTACGTTAATACGAAGGCTATAAGTATTCAGCCTCTCAAAAACTAACTTAAAGTGCTCTTTGCGTTCTTCTTTTGATGAGGAAGCCACTAGCACATCATCTAAATATGGAAATAAGAAGTTCAGGCCGTGAAAAACCTCATTTATAAAATGTTCAAATGTAAATGGGGCATTTCGTAGGCCAAAACTCATGACATTGAATTCATATAAACCAAATGGCGTAATGATGACAGTTTTTGGACCGCCTTGTTCACTCTCGTGCACGACAACTGGGTCCTCCAAAATTAGCACTAGCCAAGCAGGAGTTCCAATTTATGTTGATAATAATATAATTCGACCATCAAAATCTCAATGTGCTAGTCCACTCCACTTAGTTAACAAGAAAGATGGCACACTACGTGGTGATTATAATTATACGATTGTTTCCGCGATAGGTATTTGATAATAAGCCATAATAAGATAGATTTTAGAAAAAATAACTTTATTTTGCAAGATCAAGTTGAAATCCTCTATCATCGATCAGAAATAGTTTGCTCGTTTAAACGCCTATAATCACCACAGGGACGTAGTGTGCCATCTTTCTTGTTAACTAAGTGGAGTGGATTAGCACATTGAGATTTTGATAGTCGAATTATATTATTATCCAACATAAATTGGAACTCCTGCTTGGCTAGTGCCAATTTTGGAGGACCTAGTTGTCGTGCACGAGAGTGAATAAGGCAGTCCTTTGCTAGTAATGTAGTGCTTAACAGAGGTACTCAAAATATTAGGTTGTGTGATATCTGGATATAATTTAAGTAAATCAGAAAACTCTGAAGATTGATCAAAAGGCTAATGCACTGCTTATCAGTTATAGACATAATATCACTGTTGACCTATAACTGGGTAATACCATCAATCAATTTTCTTTTGTGAATATCAATCAGAAGGTGAAAAATATTTAAAACGTCAGCTCCAATAATTCCTTCACTTACCTTGGCTACCACAAAAGGCCACTGGAAAGGCCGTCATAGTCCTAGATCGAGAGTTAAATTTCTGAATCCAAAAGTTGGGATTTCAGTTCCATTAGCTGCATACAATGTGTAGGAACAAGGTTTTTCTGCTTTTAAATTTGCTGGAATGAGCACCGCTATCTACTAAAAACCGTAAACCCGTTTTTCTGTCCTTCACAAATAATCGGAATTTGCGGCAATCTGGACTCATTGCAACAGAACTTGCCGCCGGTTCATGTTTTCCGATTATTTCCAGCTGCAAGGTTCCTTGCATTTTTCTGAGAAGCACTTCTTGCCAAACTTGAAGTGGTAATAGCAGTATTTTACTATTTGCATCGAACCTCTTCCTGGATCTCTTGCGACTCGTACTGCGATTTCCACTAGGACTCCGATATCGGGAGTTACGGGCAGTCATATTCGCTATTTGAAGTTCCAAAGCAGAAAACTTATTTAAGAGCTCGTCCACCGGAACAGTATTCCTGTTAAGACTGGCAAGTTCCGATCGTGGTTGCATTTCCAATATTTTATCTGTTATGGTAGCTAATTTTTCCAAGTCCTCGTCACTTACACTCAGCATATGTTTCACCGCATCGGGCGTTTTTTCAAGCCAAGTTCGTAGCATTTTGTCGGAAATATCATCCGTGTCACCGAGTGATCTCATTCTGCGTAGTAGCTGGCTGGGTTTCGTATGATCCAGTTCTAATCCCGTAAGGAGACGTTTGATTTTGAGATTTTCACCTTCTTTAAATGTCTGCATCAAACGCGCTTTTTGCAGCGGAATATTTATTGGTTCCAGCATCCCTAAATTTATCCCAGATATTTTCGATAAATCGTGGTTCGAGTTGGGCCACGAGGTAATTGAACTTCGTCTCCTCGCTGGTTATTCTGCTAATAGCGAACTGGACTTCCATTTGGTAGAACCAAATTTCTGGTTTGTCGACCCAGAAAGGAGGTATTTTTACCCTAACTTTTATCCTCGACCTTATCCTCGACCATGGAAGGCTGTATGTCAGGCATGATAAACGAAATGTTCCAGAAGAAAGTCCTAAAGGTCAGCACATATAGTTTCACGCGTTCAGCTCAACTGGAAAATATCAGCATTTCTCCAAGTGCAACGGAAAATAATATGCTGGGGCATGTCTTGTTTATGTCTTATCACTTAGTAAGAGGTAATCGATCATTAACGGCCTTTACCAATATACTTGAATTGTATTATACTTAAATTTTAAATGCTTGAGAAATCGAGTAATTTGTATCCAATAATATGGATGTTATTGTGCACATGCTGTGTTAGAACTCAGAGATTACTAGCGACTGAGGCTCCTGTGCCGCCGTCCGTAGAATAAATAAACTTTGAACAAACGAGGGGTCGTGTGGCGCCGTCTGTTAATAAGGATGAAAAGTATTTTAGTTGACTAGAGCTCCGGTTGTACCATCTCTTGCAGGATGTATTGTAAAGCATGCTGCAATATGTCTTTAAATCGTTTGCGAAACCTCAATCTCGTGAACTTAAATTGTAGATGCGGAACGTAAAGTCTGCGTCGGATTATCGCTCGAGGGCGAAGAGTTCTAGTCGTTTTTAGGGAAGATAAACTAGGTTGTCGCCAATTTATATCTCTGTGAAGGAACTGCGGCGGGTTTACAATTTCTATGAACATTCTCAGTTTTGTTCTAATTTTTTTTATAATTGAAAACATTACATATTTAACATGTTATATACCTGGTGCACAATTTTGTTACATTTTAGAAATCGTTCATACATGTAAGTTTATGAGCATTAAATTAATAAATCCACAGATACAAAATCTATTTCTTAATTACAAATATACACCCAAGTGCCTATTAATATACGAATAAACATGAAAATTTTCTGCTCAGAGCTTCATACATAGTAGCTATTAAAATTACCTTTTATATCTTAATATAAAAACAGAAATGCGCAAAACACATGGGTAAAGGGACGATAATGCTATGTTTAAATTTGGTGAATTGTCGAATTTTAATAAAGGGAATCTTGAGATTTCTAATTCCTTTTATCGGGAATAATTGTATTCGTTAGTAATTTTTTATCACCGCTTTTACCGATTTGTCTGACTGAAGTTGATACAAAGAATATGTATTGTTAAGAAGGAAAGCTTCGCAGCAGCAGGAGCGGCTCCCTCCGAACGAAAAGGACACAACTGCACATGCATGAGATATCTGTCGCCCAAAAGCGGCAAAGCTCGAAACTGATGTCGAAGTTCGAACAGGTTCGACGGTCACGTTTATCAAGAGTTTAAAGCTGTGTGACTCCATTTTTTTCCCCTACATATTGACAGATATAAAATCAGACATCAAACTGCGATGTGGATAATACAAGTTCAACAAAGTAAGTAAAAAAGCACGAAAATTTGAGTTTAAATTATCGCGAAAAGTCAAAGAACGATTCATCTTAACCCGTGTTCCTCAATTTCCTGTACACGTGGAGGAGGTGGAAAATCTCGGCCAGGTACATCACAAAGCGGGAAATTCTCGCCAACAGGTTCCGTCGCCAAATCCCTTGAAGAATTGTCCCTCTTCTTTCTAGCGGCGTAGAAGACAAACTGGTTTACATTACTCCTATGGAGCCTTTCCTTCTTTACATAGACTTTCTTTGGTTGATATCTCTGATACAGAATTCCGTGGTTCAATGTCGAGATCATGAACCCCAATTTCTTTTTCTCCAATTACATAAAAAAAACTACAGTTGCAAACAACATTGTTCCAGTCCTGCCATCGAACATTTTTAGGTATATCAAGAACCTCAAAATTAAGAAAATCCCTAATATCCACAACGCCACCAACAAAATGGCTTTAAAATGTTGCCTCTCAAGCTGATTTTTAAAGCTCACAAAACTTTATATTGTAATCTTTCGTTGGCAATATTTTCCTGCTGAATGGAAAACTGCTAGTATTATGGCCATTCTAAAGCAATCTGGCCGAGATATTACTAGCCTATCAACATTTTAAAAAGAGTAAATTATGGAGGCAATAATACTCGAAAGAGTTGAAGAGCACTGATGCTTCCAAAAGCAGAAATGTAAGAATAAATGTCTTTTCTAAGGCGGAAGGTGTAATAAGCAAGTCTTTGGAGCTCCCGTCCATCAGCATTGTGTAGATAAATGAAACTGTTGGAACATTAAAATGAAATTAAAAAAATAATAAATAAAAAATAAAAATAAATAAATAAAATAAAATAAAATAAGACAAATATGGTATAGTAACATATGGAGATGAATAAGCATTAGATATGACAAATATCCAGTCCGAATCTTTGGATATGTATAAAAACGTCTCTGATTTTGGCCCTAATGTGTCTGTTCTTTATTGCATATTTCTTAAATGGTATTAGATTATTGTTAGGCTTAATCAGATGTTTGCCGTCTATTAGATTACAGTCAAAAATGTAATGATCAGGGTCACCCCTTTCGCCACATATGCAGATATCTGTGGGGCACATGCCGCTGTCATGGAAGTAGGTGGGGAAAGGACCGTGCCCTGTGATATACTGATTCAGAACATGGTCATAGCGTAGGGCCTCTTTGTCAGTTTTTGAGAAAAAATTGTGGACTCTTCTGCCTTGCAATGCAGAATCCCACTCTTCTTGCCACTTTGAGTCGACAATTGCATTCAGTGTAAATTTTAAATGGGACTTGGGCCACGGGACATGAATTACCTCACTGTTGATGTTAGTCGTTGCATCCTTTGCAAGGAGGTCAGCTGCCTCGTTGCCGTCGTTTCCGTTGTGGGCTTTCACCCAATTGAGGATAAACTGGATTTCTGGGTGGGCACTTATAGTATTTTGAATATCCTGAACCAGTTGGTTCTTATTGTTTCTGTCCTTCAGGGCATATAATGCAGATTGACTGTCTGAATAGATAGCTATTGTCCTGAAATTATTTGATATAGCTTTATTTACTGCAGATTGAATTGCTGACAGCTCAGCTTGATAAACGGAATTTTCAGGAGATAATTTTCCTTGCCATATTGTTGGAATAGAGGAAGAAGAATAGATTATTGATGCTGCGCCCACTTCTCCGTGAATTTTAGAGCCGTCTGTAAATGCTCTTGGACATTCTTTACTACTGATTGCTGAAGCGTCCGTATTGATAATTAAATTACCTAACTTTGCAGGATGGTAGGTTAATGGTATGGCTGGAGACTCATACTTTGAGGCAGAAAAGGTGGTGCCGTTCAGGTAAGCATCTTCTCTCAACTGGAGTACTCTGGCTTTTATTGAATCCTTCGTCGCAATTAAATGAAGGGGAGGAATCCCTGTAAGAACGCATAGAGAGGAATTAGCTGTCGTTCTATAGGCTTTGCAAATGCTCAGGAGAAAAGGTCTCTGAATGGCGAAAAGTTCCCTTTTCTTCCTTTCTGTCATAGTCTCCGCCCAGATTGCAGCCCCATAATTCACTATACTTGAAATAACTGTTAAAAATAAATTTTTTTGAATATGAGGACGAAGTCCCCAGTTACTACCTTGCATTTTTCTGAAATTATAAGCGATTTGATTTGCCTTTTTCTGAGTCTCCGTGAGATGGTACATAAAATTAAGTTGGTTATCTATACCCAGAAACTTCAGGACTTGAGTAATCTTAATTTTCTTTCCGTCCAGGTTGAAGGTGGGCTTTCTTAAGAGCTTTTGGCCTGGCTTGTTAAAAAGTATTGCCTTGGACTTCACTTGCGAAATGCAGAGTTTCAACCTCTGGCATTCTATGTTAAGCTGTTTGAGAGAACCGTTCACATTCCTTTCGAGAATGTCAGTAGTCCTACCACTAACAACCAACGCAGTGTCATCCGCAAACGCGAAGATCTTCGTATGATCGGGAAATTTATATTTTAAGACGTCATTAAAAGTGAGGGCTCAGAAATCAGCAATCAAGCAGGATCCTTGGGGACATCCTCTAGTAAATTTTTTGCTGGTTATCATGTTGTTATGAATGAATATGCTTTCTCTATTATGAAAGTAATGAATGAGAATATTGAGAAGATTAGAGGGACAGTTGGCTTTATTAAGTGCATGTAATACTGAAGGCCATCATATTGAATCGAAGGCACTTTTTAAATCAACACAAACAAGTGCACTATGTTCATCTTTTGATTTATTATGTTGGATTTGCTTCAGTATTTTATCAATTGCATGAATAGTGCTTGAGTTGGCTTTGAATTCGTATTGGTGTTTACTGATTGTTTGATTTTTGATAAAGTGATATCTCAACCGCCCGGCAATAAGTCTTTCTAGAACTTTTCCTATGGCGGGCAGCAAATTTATTGGCCGAAATGCAGATCGAAAAGTATAATTTGTCCTTTCTTCATGTTATTGGGAAAGGTCGACAATTCTAAGCATTTATTGAAGAATTTAAGAAGGATTCTTGGGTCCTGATTGTGCATAATTTTTAGAATTTTGTTGTTTATAGAGTCGGAGCCCGGGGCTTTCTTATTGTTGAGATGCTTGATAATATTATTAATTTCTTGTAGAGTGAAGGGGAAGTCTTTTGAGCCATTCTGTGAGAAATTGGAAAGTCTAATCTCTCTCTGCTCGGGTGTGTCATCTTCTGAATTGTCATCCATGAAGATAGCGTCAAGGATTTTGGTTGCTGCTTCTTGCGATAGAATCTGGGAATCAGGAATACTCTTGTTGTTGCTTGCGTGATCTTTGTGGGGAAGCGTAATTTTTGTGAGAACGAAGAATTTCCTAGTTGCCAATTTATGGAGGATGCCATACGTATCTTTATTTTGAGAACAAAATTTTTTCCACGAGGTTAATTTAGCTTCCATAATTACCTTTTTGTAAATCCTTCTTTACTCGTTGTATCTTACGCATACAGCATTACTAGAATTGTCGTCCAGTGTAGATTTTATTTTCCTCCTTAAGTTTTGTTCCTCTCTGCCCTCAACTCTTTTGTCCACCAATTTTGCAGTGAATTTATTTCTTGGAGCTCTACTGTTGGGTCATTCAGAGGTTAGCATCGCTGCGCAACGCACGCATCCTGATTTGCTCTGTAAGTATTTTTGCTTTCTCTCCTCATGGCCAAAGAATCTGTAAGGAGAAGAAGTAAAGGTTTCCCGAGGCAAATGTGGCTCCGTCAGACTGCCGTCAGACTGAGGAGACACTGTGTATGTCCCTGAAGCTTATTTCAAAGGGGCAATCCATCCACCCTCCGTACCTTTCTGCGCATGTGCGAAATAGCAGGCAAGAAACCGGCATGTCGTCAGCCATATTAGCAATCTTAACCGCGTTGTTCGAAGAGGTTCATTGAAAGTTTTTTTCAATTCTTTTCTCTAGTTATTTAAGCAGATCATAAGATGGATGTTTCGCAAGGACGATCACCGGAATTCACCAGATTCTCTTTCTGTTAGGTAAGCTTGCTTTTTTAATTCGAAAATCTATCATAGATTTTAAAAATTGATTTTGTATAGTACATTAATTTTGATTCCCAAGCTCAAAAAATATTTTGTCTCATTGTATAACACAGCAGCTAGATTTTCATTCTTAATATATTAACTATGCATTTTAGCATATGAATCTTAATTTATATAATTAATCATATGGCAAACAAATACTATAGTTTTTGCATGCATATTGGTATTTCTTTCCAAATTTTTTAAATGAGTTTTAAGCTTTAAAGTCAACTAATAATAATATTACGACAAAAAGAGCGATCAGGAATAAATTTGCCATTTATAATAATGCGGCAGCTAATGGCATGTATGATTGCATAAATTAATTTTATTAATAAATTGTATTTTGCTTCAGCTTTAAATTTATGCTATAGATTACCAAATAGTTTATCTGAGAAAATTTATAAACTTATTTAATATTAGTGGTCACTGAAGATTATTTTTAATTTAGTATATTGATAGTTATATACAATTTTTCGTACTTTATGATTATTTTTGAAAATTTTATATTCATTATTATAAAAATATAATTTTGATTTCTCTCAATATTTGATGTGGTGTGGTGAATAACAGACTAACTCAATCTATCTTTTACTTAGCAAACAACCCAAATCCTGGTATTGCTGTTGTGTTTGTGGTACAACATCTCGAAAAACACCAGACAGGAAATTCTTCAGATTTCCTAAGGATCCTATTAGGTAAATCATTTCTAAGTTTAAAAGAAACTAAGCTTTGATTATTAATAATATATATATATCTCAATTTTTGATAGAGAAGCAAATATTTCATGTATTTGGAATAATTTAAATAAATAGCTTGTTTTTTTTTTATTAAGTGTTCCTCATCATAGACAAATAGTTCAGTGTTCTTTTGTAAATATCCAAGATAACTGTGCTTGTGATACAGTTGCTCCCAAAAGTGTTCATACACTTTAAGAATTTGTAAAAAATGCGCTGTAGCCCGGAATTGAATTTGATTATAAAGCCCAATATTTTCTCATATCTCTAAGTGATTTTGAATAAAACCAAATTTTTTAAAAATTTTTTTCTTCTAATATTTTAGAAGATAATTTTTGTAATTTATGTATTACAAGCTTGAATGCTGCAGGATATCCTACAAAAACTGACAGAAATTTAACTGCAATATTTCATAATAGTGTCTGCAGATTTCTTTAAAGTGCACGAAAATTTTTGTGAGGTAACTTTTTTGTTACTTTTTAATTATTAATTCCCCCCCAAAAGTTTTACTGTATTCTTATAATACATTTATAGAGTTTTGCTAAGATAAATTTATAGATATTAAAAAATTCTCACAGCACTATTTCACTGAAACATAAGTGTACGAACACTTTAGGCAACCACTACATATTAGTGTGAATAAGGAAGGAAACATTTTAAAGATGCACTTTACGAACAATGTGTACTTTTTATTGGTGCCTTATCCTTTTTTAATCATAGTGTTAACAAAACTGTACAAAGAAATGCTAAATTGTTTAACTAGATACTATGACCGGTAACTACAATTTAACACAATATCTGCAAAATTATTGGTTTTCGTACATCAAAATAAAATTAGATGAAATGCAATCGTTTCAGAATTTGTTACTAATGTAAAAGGAATTTTTTAACAAGGTTAAATTTCTAATAACACTGAAAAGAGGTTCTTTTAATTAAAGAAAATAAAATTGTTTTTTGTTTTCATAGATCAAAATAATAGAGAATTAGTATAAATATGTCAGAAATGTAATAAATCATAAAATGTACATGAATTTTTCCTTAAATTATAATTTAATGTTTGTTCTTAAAAAATATATAACCCTTCTCGAGATTGTGTAACTAACGTATAAGGAATGTTTTTAGTTTGCTATTTTTCTACTAACACTGAAAATGGATTTATTGAAATTTAAAATAAAAAATTAATGTTTTTCATTTTTATAGATCAAAACAATGGGCTGCCGCATGCAGTAATCAAGACTTGTTAAATAAATCACCAACTGATTTGTATAAAACTGCACTAATATGTTCGTCACACTTCAAAGATCACGATTACTGTTCACCAAAGATGTGATATTTACATTCCTGTGCAGTGCCGACAAAATTTGAACAAACAGGTATCTACAGTGTTTACTGTTATTATTTCAATGTGCTTAACAATAGCGCCATCTAAAAAATAACTCATCAATAATAGTGGATCACCTGTCATGTTATGCTCAAAGAATATTGTGCAACAAAATTGATGGTTTGGATCGCCTGTCAAGACTTGTTAAATAAATCACCAACTGATTTGTATAAAACTGCACTAATATGTTCGTCACACTTCAAAGATCACGATTACTGTTCACCAAAGATGCGATATTTACATTCCTGTGCAGTGCCGACAAAATTTGAACAAACAGGTATCTACAGTGTTTACTGTTATTATTTCAATGTGCTTAACAATGGCGCCATCTAAGAAAAAACTTATCAATAATAGTGGATCACCTGTCATGTTATGCTCAAAGAATACTGGACAACAAAATTGATGGTTTGGATTGCCTGTCATGTTATGCTCAAAGAATGCTGTGCAACAAAATTGACGGTTATTAGTCGAAATATTGAATGTTGATTTTTGGCAAAATTAAAATTATGTAAAATCCAAGCATACAGCATTTTTAGAATTATTATATGTATAGTGAAGGTGGAAAATAGGCATTTCTTGTAATTGCTTTTTAAAAGAATTAATTTCTAATTTCATAATTTGAGACAATCTTCATCAGGATGAGCTGCAACAATATTTATTTGATTTAGTGGATTATTTACAAAACTTCTTAATACTATAGGTTTGATTTTCAAGTTAAGTATTTAATCTTATATTAATAAATGTGAGAAGTATTGAATATTTTATGAACAAAAAGAATGAAATTAGTTATTTTAGTAATTTACGTGCAACTTTTGTAAGACTTTTTAAATGTAATCTTGTATTTGTTAATTTAAGTGTAATGCTTTTGGCTTTTGGTTGCAAACTTTGCTCTTTTTTCATAATGGTCATTCCAAATAATTAAAATTTCTCTTTTTTTTTTTTTTTTTTTTTCTTCCTTTAAAGTTGAGGTCAGATAATTGTAATGTATTTCAGTGTTTTCAATTTATTTAGGGGTACTTTTAATTGTTTTTAATTATTTTTTCTGTTTTGGTTAGTTGTATGCAAATTTTGCTTGTAAAATTTTAAATATGGATTCATAAAAATTCATTATGTGCTGCATGGTATGTGTTTTCTTCTTTTTTAAGCTTACAGAATTAAATGTTATTGGTCGAATAATTCTTTATTAAATAGATTTTTGGCAAAATTAAAATTATGTAAAATCCAAGCCCAAGCATACAGCATTTTTAGAATTATTATATGTATAGTGAAGGTAGAAAGTAGGCATTTTTTGTAATTGCTACTTAAAAGAATTAAGTTCTAATTTCATAATTTGAAATAATCTTCATCAGGATGATCTGCAACAATATTTATTTGATTCAGTGGATTATTTACAAAACTTCTTAATACCTATAGGTTTGATTTTCAAGTTAAGTATTTAATCTTATATTAATAAATGTGAGAAGTATTGAATATTTTATGAACCAAAAGAATGAAATTAGTTATTTTAATAATTTTTGTGCAACTTTTATAAGACATTTTAAATGTAATCTTGTATTTGTTAATTTAAGTGAAATGCTTTTGACTCTTTGTTTTCATAATGGTCATTCCAAATAATTAAAATTTCTTGGTTAAATTTTTTTTTTTTTTTTTTTTTTTTTTTTTTTTTTTTTAAGTTGAGGTCAGATAATTATAATGAATTCAGTGTTTTCAATTTATTTAGGGATACTTGTAATTGTTTTTAATTATTTTTTTTTGTTTCAGTTAGTTATCATGCGAATTTTGCTCATAAAATTTTAAATATGGAGTTATAAAAATTTATTATGAATTGTATGGTATGTGTTTTTTCTTTTTTAAGCTTACAGAATTAAATGTACTCATTGGTCGAATAATTCGGGATTAAACAGATTTTTGCAAAATTAAAATTATGTAAAATCCAAGCTACAGCATTTTTAGAATTATTATATGTATAGTAAAGATGGAAAATAGTCATTTTTGTAATTGCTATTTAAAAAAATCAGTTTCTAATTTCATAAATTGAAATAATCTTCATCAGGATGAGCTGCAACAGTATTTATTTGATTCAGTGGATTATTTATAAAATTTCTTCCCAGGTTTTAATAACACCTGTAAGGTTTGATTTTCAAGTTCAGTATTTAATCTTATATTAATAAATGTAAGAAGTATTGAATATTTTATGAAAAAGTAATGAAATCACTTATTTTAATAATTTATGTGAAATTCTTTAAAAGCCCTTTTAAGTGTAATTTTGTATTTGTTAATTTAAGTGAAATGCTTTTGGTTCTTGGCTGCAAAATTTGCTCATTGTTTTCATAATGGTCATTCCAAATAATTGTCTAAAAAATTTCTTGGTATTTGTGAAGATGCTTAAAATTATTTTGCATATGTATATTCTGAAACTTGAGAAATGTCAATAAAAATCATTTTTTTACCTCAAATGTGTTATTCTTTGTTTTAATATTTAATAATATGCTTTATATGAAAAGAAAAATAGCGTTATTTATGTAATTAATTGCAGATTTGTTAGAAATCTAACACCACGGCAGTAGTTAATTTTGTTTTCTATTAATTCTGATGTTAGTTATAAATTAATGCTAGATATTATATCAAAAGAATAACAATTATGTGAGTTTACAGAAAGAAGGGTTAAGGGGAAAAATAAGGAATATAAAAATAATAAAATTTATTTATTTATTCATTTATTTTGCAATTGAATTTTAGGATGTTCTATGCGAAACATCTAGACGATTAAAGATTAGAAGATAAAAGATCAGCTACACAATTTATCTGAAATGTATGAAAATAAAGCATTTTGAGGAATTTCAAAGTAAAAAACATTACTATCTCCTCCGACTGCGCTATTTAAATTCCACCCTGCGCTGCTGTTTCACTGCATAGCCGTGTCTCCTCGATATAGCGGCGCAGAGGCGAAACAGGTTTACATTGCGTCTATGGAAGCTTTCATTCTTTTCCTTACAGATTCTTTGTCATGGCGGCCAAAAAACCACCAGATCGTTTTTGGAATAGGCATGAAAGCGACAGCGACATGGATCACGACTCAGATTATTCCAACTCATCTAAGAATAGCGTAAAATTAAAAGTTAAAGGTTTTCTAAAACCCTCCAGTTTTGAAACTAAATTGCAGCAGCCTAAAAGAATAAAGAAAAGTAGCTCCCCCAGCACCATGGAAAAGTATGAACATATTTTCCCTAACTTATTTCAAGGACTTGGAACTGAATTAGATAAAGATCCCAGATATCAAATACTCAGACACGGAGCCCTAACTGAAATCTTAAATAAATCCCAAGAGCGTATGATTGAACAATCGAACTTAATGGACACCGGATCGATGGACGAGAAAGATTACGCAGAAAATGTGAAAGAACACGAAGAATTAGTGAACTCCATCAAAGAAGCTTATAACAATTTAACAGTTTCAGAAGCAGATAAAATTCAGAATAAAATTGGTCAATTCCCTCAAAAACATGCAAACCTAATCTAAAACCTAGCGAAAAAGAAGAAATAGAACAAAACAACAGATTCAAACCTTTAAATGATGAAAAAAATAATGAAACTACTGAAGTTAAAACTAATCATAAATCTGAAATAAAAATCCCACCAATAGTCATCACGCAAGTTGAATTAGATTGGATTGATCTACAGAAAATCTTAAGTACTAAAATCCTAAAAAACGAATATGAAACCCAGATGAAAGCCAAAAAAGTTTATTTAAATACTTCCACTGAAGAGGATTACAACAGCGTCATCGAATTTCTAAAGAAATCATGCATAGAATTCCATACGTATCAACTTTATTCCAAAACTAACATTAAAGTCATTCTAAAAAATATGCCCAGAAGCATCTCAGAAACTGCAATATTTGAAGACCTAAAACTTAGAAAATTCCCAGTACTAAAAGTTAAACAGTTCACAAAGAGAATAGAAAGTGATTTCATAAAATTACCCATTTACTTCATTGAACTTGAAAGGAATAAATTAGGAGAAGCGATTTACAATTTAAATAATATGTTTAACTTCAATATCACTATTGAGAAATATGCACCTAAAACTAAAAGACCAATTCAATGCTTCAAGTGTCAGAGCTATGGACATTCATAGGCGAATTGCTTTAAAAAAGAAATATGTTGTAAATGTTCCCAGAATCAAAGATCTAATACCTGCTCTTTAAAACGTGAAGAAAAACCCATCTGCTATTTTTGCCGTGGGGAGCATGTATCGTCCTACCGTGGTTTCCCGATTTATAAAAAGCGTTTTCAAACTGCTGATCTTAAAGATTTCCCAGCACTCGCATCTAAATCTGAAACTGAAATTAAAGAAATTCAAAGAAACATCCCATTCAGCGCCGTCTTTAAACAGCAGAAGATCCCAGCAGATAATGATAATCCAATATCCCAAGTTTTTTCAAATCCTAAAGTTTTCAAATTCATTCAAGATATGAACGATGTTGCAGTTAATAATAAATCCGCTAAATCCAGTACAGAAAAACTTTCTATCGCTTTCTTAGCAGTGAAGATTGCTCTTGATTTCGCAGAAGAGGAAAACTAAGTTCAAAATTTTACTTCTTGTTACTTCCTGATGTTCCAATAGATGGCGACACCCATGCGACGATGTTTTCACCAGAAACTTTTCACTTTAAATAAAGTGGATTTACTTCTCACCTTCTCACTAAGACGTACCCCGCAGGGTAAATAATTTCTGAGTAAAAGTCCCCAGGACTATATACTCATAGATACCTCAATTCATACCAATTCATACTGTTGGGATCAAGGAGGTTAGAATACATGGAGATGCCCTGCACGCAGTCCAAGTGAAGCCAAAAAAGGGGGAAAGCATGCCCTTAGTAGTCGTGGCTTAGAAAGATTGACCCTATTTTGTTTCTAACCACACCCAATTTTGTTTCTGGTAGTCGTAAAGGATCGCAGATTCTTCAGGTCCTCTTTCCTTTACCTTTCTCGCCATTTCATTTTATTTCTACATTATGTAATTAATATAATTTCTAATTTATGTAATCGCAATAATTTCTACATTATGTAATTGCATGCTGTAATTAATGAATGCTAGCATTAAAAGTATTGTGAACACAGAACAGTAACTATGTACTCAACTATGTACTAACTATGTACTTTATTATAATTTACTTTTTCTAAGTATATATAATTCTCAAATTTTTCATGTTATAAATATTACTTATGTTTCGAAAAAACTTAATTTGAATAAACAATGATAGAAATATGTAAATTTTACGTTGTTATTTTAAAATTCACACAACAAATTTGACTAAAAACCAAGTCCAGTTATTATATATTTACTCGAGCACAAATTAAAATGTAGTTAAACACATAAAAGGTAAAACCTGTAATGTAATTATGATCAGACATTAAAGTAAACTGTTTTCTTTTCCATGGAGAGCTAGCCACGCCCCCTCCACTCGTTTACTTATCGTTTTGCCATCTCATATAAGTTAATTACGAATATCAGTTTTATTATTACTATGAAAAGGTAAATATGAGAACTATATATGTTTCTTCGTGTACTTTACACAAAAAAAAAAATACTCAAACTCTTTCTTGAAGGCCATTGAAACACACATTTCGATTATTCTACTTGTTTATGCATGTTTTAAAACATGCTTTTCCATGGACATGAAGTCAGAAATGTAGACATTATTTCGCTGCAACAATTCTTTGCCTTTTAGGCCTTTCACATCTACGCATACAAAATCAGAAAACACACTGAGAACTTGAAACCAGCTGGCGTTTTACCTCACTTCCCTTAGTGAGGTAATCGTTTTCTTGCCCTCACGTGGCGTGGCTTATTTCCTTCCCCCTGCTTCACTTTCTTTGTACTCCAATAGCAGGGACGCCATCTCTATGTATTCTAACCTCCTTGGTTGGGATATTCTTTGTATGACTGAGAAAAAGTTACTGGAGATTTCATTTAATTGGTTGCTATCCCTGCAGTAGTTTATGCCGTTCAAAATGGAAGTTTTTTCTTTAGCAAGGAGGTTTTTAAATTTCTTGATGCCAGATTCAGTTATGTGAAAACGTTTCGTGCTGGTACTAGAAAAAGTGAGATCAATCTCAAAGTGAATGAACTTATGATCCGAATTATTTTCCTCGTCCAGTATCTTCCAGTTTTTAAGAAAGGTGCTGGCATTTGTGCTTGAAAGGGTCAGGTCAGGCCATCCTTTACCTGAGCATGTTTCGAAGGTAGGCCCTTGTACGGTATCGTTGTGAAGGACGAGAGAGTTGGCAGCTATGAAATCTTCTACTTGTTCGCCTCTAGAATTTGATTTTGGATATTCCCATTGCACGCAGTGGGCATTCATATCCCCACCGATAAAGTGATGTGCAGTCGGAGCACTCTGAATTATATTGTCAAGGTGTATAAGATTTCTTTCAATTTCTTCTGCGGGCGAACTGTAGCAAGAAGAAATGCATAGTTGTACTGTACCTGAATTAATTGAGATAGATATAATGTCTCTATCAATTTTGCATACAGTAGGGTCTAGTTGTTTGCTCGTTACGACAATGCATGCTCTGGGGTTTTGTTTCTGGACTGGAAAATCTTTGCTTAAGTTTTTATATAAAATATTCCATGATAATGGAAACCCTCTTATCTCTCCTTTCACGCTGTATGGCTCCTGGATTAGTAAGATATCGTAATCGGATTCTGAGACGAACTGTACAAGTGAAGATGTGGCTTCCTTGCATCTCCTAAGATTACACTGAAGGCAGTTAAGGTTCTTGAGAATCTGTGAAGTTTTGATTAGCAATGAAGGATTTGTGAAAAATGAGGCATCCATAAAAATACTTTGCAATATGAAAAATGAGAAAAAGTGAAGAGTAACTCGGTAAATCAAAGGCTAAATTGCGTTGATGAATCGAAATGAAGTATAATTTAGACTATTTGATAATTTGTGATAGCTTTAATTTTTTCGGTTTCTCTTTTGTACAGAGGGCACTGAGGTGCATATGCTGCATGCTTGTAATTAATGTTTGTGCCATTTGCGTTGTAGGAAGAAAATTCCAGCGATAAGTAATATTCCTGTGTTCCATGCATGTCTTGAAGGTTGAAGAATTACATTAAAAAATCTAGTTTATAGTATTAGGAAGTCTTCTTTTACCTTGAAGAGAGCGGAGATCCCTTCTTTTTCAATGTTGATCTGATCAACAAATTCTTCTATTATGAGTTCTGGAGGAGTATGTTTAGGAATATTGTTAATAGATACTCTGGGCGATCTTGAATTTGGGTCTTAATATCAAAGAGGGATTTAGCATCCGCTGTATCGTTCAGTGCATCTGACACCTTCTTTAGCTCCTCTTCAGAATTATCACAGATGGCAATTCCTTCACTTTTAATCGGAGCGATCTTGTTTATTTTTGCTTTAATGTTTTTTAAGGGGATGAGTTCATTGAGTTTATCATTAATGATACCTATGGTATCATTTTTAGGGTATATCAGGATAGCCGGGTTGCGTTCCTCCTGTGGTTTGGCCACGATTTCGGCAAAGGTTTCTTTTCCATTGCAATAACAGACGTCTGCGTTTGCGTTTCTGTCACTGTAATTCCCTTTGCATGTTGCGATGTCATGTAGAGGAGGATTACCTTGGGTAGGAACTGAGGGTGTTTCTGTGAGAGGAACACCCTCAGATCATTTGGATATCCTTTGCGTTTCTCAAGGCAAGTAATTTTAATTCGTCTAAATGTTTCTTAATGTCTAAATGCAGTGTAAAGAGGCTTTGGGGAATAAGTCTCCTTCCCCCTCTTCTAGTGCTCGCAATATCAATATAAGTACTGTACAGCTGACTTACTCTTATGTGAAGATCCACATTTCCTTCAGGGTCTTGCAGAGAGGGGAAAGCAGACACGTTGTCTGGAGCAATTGATGTAAAACAGCCTGGGGGATTGTAGACTGATGCTGCAGTCTCCTCAAACGCTTGGGGGGAAAAGCGGCTATTCTCTTCTTCCATTTCGCTCATGGAGGAAGGAAATGATTTCGCTGCAGGGGAAAGAACACTAAAAGTGACTTGGGAGGGGGGAGGAATAAGGTACTATTTCGTTACAAGCATACCCGCTGTCCGCCTTTGTCCGAGACGGAGAAGAAGGGAGAATGCTGAAATTCCTTTATCTTAAAGGCAGAAGAGAGGACGGTCGCGTGACGGTATATTGCGTTAAAGTCCGACGGTCAGGAACTCGAATCAAAACATTATCACTTAAAAAAGTAATTAACTAAATAGTAAATAATGAAGAAACTTACACGACTGAACTCCTAGTGCTTTTCTGTAGCTGCAGGTGCAAAAATACTCTTATAAGCCTGAATATTCAGCGCACAATGAAGTAATATGCGGGAGCGAAATTCATGCACGTCCACTGCGTTCAGAGTCCTGCCACGGACTGAGCACTTGGACAGCAATAATATACTTATTCCGCATCAGTTTGGATTTAGAAGGAACCTGTGAAATTCACATCAAATTTACCGTGTGGTGGAGCATATGGCGGAAGGGTTGCAGCACAAAAGATCCGCTGGTAGACGTTTTATCGATATAGACAAGGCTTTGTATCGTGTTTGGATAAGCACACTCATTTACAATATCTAGAGTTTGGGTTTCTCAAATAACATCACACGCATAGTTAAATCCCACCTTACTGGTAGACACTTTATTGTTCACATTTCACACACAACTTGGCGCGCCATCACAGCATGCGATCCACAGGGGTCCTTACTCTGTCCCACACTTTTGAACATTTATGTCAACAATATTCCTCATACAACCAACATTATCCTAGCAATCTATGCTGATGGTACAGCGATCCTTGCCAAAATGCATTTGTTAGCCCAGTCATTCAACATTTACAAACCTACATTTATGCAATACAGACCTGGCTCCGAAACTGGAAAATAGAACTTGATGTTGACAAGACAATTGCAATTATGTTCACTAGAAAAAAGATTATTAAGGAGCATCTGAAGTTCTATGGAACGACTCTGTCCTGGGCTAACCATGTCCCTTATCTCGGGGTGATCCTTATAAATTTTTCTTACATGGTCTCCGGATACACAGTTATCCGGAAGTTTCTAGTGCGTAAAGCCACACTACGCCATTTAAATGCCTAATCCACTTTGCGGCCCATGCTATATTATGCCTATCCAATCTGGATGTACTCATGTAAGGTAGGAAAAAACTACAAACTGACCAGAACTGTGTTCTGAGGCAGATTACAAATGTGCCTTGGTACATTAAGAACAACACAACTCATGAGGAACTTGGTATTGTTAAACTCAGAACTTTTTATAACATTATTATTTTATTGCCAATAAATTTCAATGTAAAATGAGAACTCTCAGCAGCACTGAAATCAGAACTTGTAATTATAATTATAAAGATGTACAACATAGAAAAGGGATTAATGGCCATTCAAAATATAATAGTGGTTATGAAAAATTGAAGCAATATGTTTCTTCAAAATTTTTATTCTTGGCTGTGTATGAAATTCTGTGGTGTATTTGTAATTGCAATATTCTTGTTGTATTTTCATTTTGTGATCCGATTTCATTTACCACGTAATTCTGTATGGTTTCTTTTCACTACTGGAACTTGTATTTCATAGTATTTACCTTATGTTTTATCAGTTACACTGCTTTCGTGGAAAAAAATGTTCCTTCAATTTCTTTTTTCTTTTAAATAAAACTTCCAAATTTTAATTTAAATTTTCTTTTTATACTATTTCGAAATTTTTAACTTTTTTTCCGATTAGGGGTAGGGCAGCGGGCCCAGGCACCCTGGTGTCCTAAACACCGCTACATCCAAGCATGTGTTCATGAGTTTTAATCTGCCTTTGAGTTCTCCTGTCACTTTTCCAGTGCAAAGTTGTTCGATTGCTGCACTTTTAACTGTTTCCAGTAAATGCTGCCTTCGGAAATGATCGGCGAGATTTTTTTTTTTCCATTTCATCATCATCAGATAAAGGTATAAATTGATTAGATCACCAACCAGTGGTCCACGGACCACTGATGGTTCGTGAAAACGTTTTGATGGTTCGCAGAAAAATTAGGACATTATTTATATTTTTATGAAGATTCAGTTTAAAAAATGACAAGTAATAAAACCTATTATGGAATATGGATTACACTTTCTTTTGTTAATTTTAACTGCTACTGTTAGTGAAATTCCTTCTAAATTTAGCGACTTTCTAGCTACTTTTTTTTTTTACTTTACCTAACGACATGAAAGGGAGAGTTAGAGGCATTCATGGATATGCTGTAGTTGTCAATAATAGCGCCAACTGGAATTCTCTTTTCTTTTGAATTACAGACCTATGTTATTGTAGTCGTTAATAACACAGTTTTTCTCCCTGTCAATAGACAACTTGATGAATTTTTATGAGAATCATCTGCATTCTTGTTTATAATTGCATCACTGGAAGTTTCCGTTTTTGTTTTGTCTAACTGTTGATCGATAGTGCCATTGCTGAGCAAGCGATGATTGTTATTTTTACAATAATTAAAAATATGCGGCATAACTATTTCAGTTTATTGATATTGCTTTGCTTTTGCCGGTTTGTTCTTGCTTTTCGTGAAGTTTCTTTTCAGCGATATGGTAATGTGAAGCTTTCTGTACAAAAAGGTAAGATTTTTGTACTTATCATATAACTTTTCAATGTGAACGAAGTATGTGTATCAGTGAGATGTTAATAGTGCTTTAATTGTTACTCATAATCGAGGACGTAGCCTGAATTTCCATAAAAGCATGATGCTGAACACCAAATGTTTCGAAAATTATATTAACAAATGAAAATTAGAATTACATGTATTGAAAAGTTGAATATTGTTTTTGCTCATTAATATGCTGTTCTTAAGGTCTGATTTAAGTGTTTTTTTAATCATTATAGTGGTCCGCGAAATATAAAATTATATATGCAGTGGTTCATGAAGTTCTAAGGGTTGACGACCGCTGCAATATACCGTACAGAAAGACAATGCCAAACCTTATTTGGCTGTGGAGGATTCCAGTATCACAAAACAATGTTTAAAAGATGGATGGAATTTGCAACTATAGTGTCAATCGGCAAATAGTCCGGATTTAAAATTGCTTGATCTCTTTTTTAACGCAATACAATCATTGCAACATCAGATGCCCACAAAGAATATTGACAACTTAATTGATGCTGTTGAAGTCGCGGAACTACTCTGATATGCGCCCTCAAGTGGCCAAATTTCTCGCGAAATATTTTTGGTGAGAAACTTTACGCTGCCATATTACTATCTAAATTTTTTGTCTGTATTTCGAACTTTAAGCCTAAAATGTCTCCAAAAACACGGTTTGCGCACATGCAAAAACTACGTTTTGAACACACGATTTAAGCTAAAAATCCGTTTTTGTTTTGTCTAACTATTGTTCGATGGTGCCATTTCTGAGCAAGCGAAGCTTATTATTTTTACAATAATTCAAAATATGCGGCATAATGCTTTCAGTTTATTGATATTGCTTTGCTTTTGGCGGTTTGTTCTTGCTTTTCGTGAAGTTCCTGTACATACTGCAAGTAATTCAGAATAGAATACTTAGAATGATTACTAATGCTCATTACTACGTCAGCAACGCCACTCTACACAGAGACTTGAAACTTAGTACAATTGAGCAGCATTTGCACAAACTCAACAGGAATTTCTTCATGAAAGCTCTTAACTGTGCACATTTGTCTAATTTAAACACACTAAATTATACATTTCTTGACGAGGACTGTGAAATTCGACCACTAGCTGCCCACCTTGCAAATGACTCTAACTTTCCTACTTAATGATTAGTTGTGTGCAATATAGTGCAATATCCTGTATACAGTGTACATATTGTATATATTTTTCTGTTATATTTTTACTCATTCTGTATTTGTATTGTACTGTTACTTTAAGACATGTGCTTTTTCTTCAGTTAACTTAGGACGTTTCACCTGCTGTCCATGATCGCGCGATGTCTCGGTCTCTTCCTTTTTTCCACCTCCTCCGCTCCCTCTGGGATACGACGGGCAGATAGTACCATGTGATGCGCCCATGTGGCAAATTTGATTGAGCCGGAAAAACTGCACACTGTGTGGTAGTCCGGCAATAAATTAATCAGTCAGTCAGTTTACCATGACAGGCAGTTAAAGCAGTGGGCTGCTAAAGGTTGCCATAATCAGATAACTGACCTGACCTCCATCTTCTCCAGACTTAAAACGATTCCAGATTACATCAGAAAATCTAATGAAAAATTGTTCAACGAAGCTGTGCAATGTCAATTTGTTAATTATTCTCAAGTCTTTAATTATGAAATTCTCTTTGAAGATAGAAGCCTCAGACCACTTGCAGCTCACACCTTCATGGGAGAAGATGACAACTTTATCACTTAGCTCCTCAATTGGTAGCTGTTTACCAGCTAGTGCATCTGAATTTTATTGAAATTTTTCCTTAGTTTGAATATTGTTCTTGGAGATTGATAAAACTAGTGCTCTGAGATTTTTGCATGGTTGTGATGAAATAGTAGTGTTGTAACTAGGTAGCCTAAGTTATTGTTGAGTTGCTGTTGTAAATTTCGTTGTATAATTATATTGAATTGTGTTGTATTTTGTAGTATTTTGTAGTATTGATTGAGGTCGTTTTGTTGTATTTGAATTTGTCATTGGAACCATTGCTGTAGAGTATCTTTCTCATATTGCTGTCATTGATTTGCATTGTCTTGGGTCCTTCTTGAAAGCTCTGATCGCTCGTCACATTTTGCGAAATTGTCTGATTGGATTGTCTTGCTCCTTTTGGTAGTTCTCTTCTTTCCCTTTCCTTCGTTTTCTCATCTGAGATTTTCGCTACGTCAGGATTTCTTTATGTCAAGTGCCCTTGGGTTTTAATTCTGGAACCGGAAACGCTGCTCTTCGCAATAGCTCGGTCAATTATAGAGCTAAGTCTAAAATCTAAGTCCATTTTCTCCACATTCTGAGCTGAGCAGTGATACGAGTAGATTGTGCTGCAGTTCTCTCTCATACTTGCGATAGTACTTTCCCAGTCTCGTAGGCGGACAGTGATTTTCTTGCAGTAACTGGCTCTTGGGTTAACAATGTTCTAATGTAGGACACCACGCGATTCGGACGAGGATTATGATGAGTTCAGCATATACATGCATATTAAAATATGTTAAAGAAATTAAGGCAATATATCAAAAGAAAACAAATCCATTTATGAAATACCAGGAGAGTTTTTACATTAAAATAAAAAAAAAGTAATTTATTTACTTGTATTTCAATTTGTCGTATTTATTATAACTTGTATTTTATTTTATATTGCATATTGTGTCACATATTGTATATAACCTTGCATTTAGATATGTTATTATTCTCATTGTAATCTTTAAATTAAGTTTTTCTATGCTTCAACACATACATACACCACATTGTACCTCACTGCTCCTGAATCTGGCTTATCTCGTATTCTGGCCTTCCTTCAGCTCTGCGACGCATGGTCACCCCCCTTTTACCACTTGTCAGGAATTTTTATCGTCATGTTCCCACTAGGCTTTGCTTCATGAGCCGGACATGTCGTGCCTTGCGCAGTATTCCGGCAATACTAGCGTGGGGAAAAAGATAAGGATTCGCAAGATCTTAGCCTCGCAAATGGTTTAAAGACACATTTTGTATTTGTTACATGACTTTCCCGTTCCCTCCTTTAAATGGATAATATTTATATGTGAAGGGACATTAAATGTCAGCTGGTTTCAAGATCTTAGTGTCTTTTGTGATTTTCTGGGCAAAAATATGAGAGGCCTAGAAGGTACTGAGCAGTTGCACCGAAATAATGGCTGCATTTTCGATTTCGTTTCCAAGTAAAAGAACGTTTTTGTACATGCATAAAAAAGTAGAATAATCGAAATATGTATTTGAAAGAGAGACATAACAGAGAGAATATTTTCTTTGCGTAACGTGCCAGATTTCTCTTTTCATGATAATATAAAAATCTAGTACTCGTAATTAACGTAGATGTGAAAGCAAAACGATAAGTAAACAAGGGGTGGGGAGTGAATCCATGGAAAAGAAAAAAGTTTAACATGTGATCATTATACTCTCCCACTCTAAAGTAAACTGTTTAATTATATCACAAGTCTTTTATGTATTTAACTTTATTTTACTTTGTGCTCATGTAAATATATAATAACAGGATTTTAATTTTAGTCACATTTGTGGTGCGAGTTTTAAAAATAACAATGAAGAAGTTACATCTTTTTTATCACTGTTTAGGCAAGTTATGATTTTTCAAAACATAACATGGAAATATATTATTTATTATTAACATTATTTATAACATGGAAAATTTGAGGATTATATTATGCTTGGAACAACTAAATTTGTCGCTTGAATACCTGGTTATTGTTTTTTTTTCCCTCACAATACTTTTAATGCTAGCATTCACTAATGATAGCAAGCAATAACGTAATGTAGAAATACCATGAAATGGCACGAAAAAAGTAAAGGAAAAGGAGACGAAGAATCTGCAGTCTTTATTTTTAGGACCTCCACAGGAAAGAAATTGGGTGTGGTTAGGTCAATGTTTCTTGATAGCTACCTTAAACCTTATACGAAAGCCTGCTCTTACAAAGTCCATGTTAGCTACTCGCTAGCGTAATGCTGGGTGGGATTTAAAAGGTGGAAAAAATTCTTTGATTATTTATTTATTAGCTCATATCTTTAGTGGGAGGCGTGGTTCCACAAAAGCGTGGGGGAGTTTCCCCAATTCTTTATTACACAAGCCTAAATTCTATTTCTTTTCTATGAAGAAAACACATAAAGTTCTTTATCTTGGAATCGCTTCTATTGTTTGTGATTCATAGTCATTTGAACACCGATTAAAACCAAGACGAATAAGGACTTTATGACTGCGTCTGAATTCGGACGTCATGCTTCGTTTGTAAAATATTGGGCATTATCATGTGACATGGAAATTATCATGTGACTTAAAGTAAAAAAAAACAGATCAGGATCTTTTAATGCCTTGATTTAAAAAAATGGTTTGACACTTCATCGTTAGGCAGAAAATCAGTATTTTGAATATAAAAACTTGTACAATACACAATGCAAATGAAAAAATACACAAATATAAAAATATACATGAGCCCTAATTTTGTTAACGTTGCTGCAGAGCTTTAATTCATAGTCACCAGTAAATGAATATATTAACTGTATCTAATTTAAATTTTCGAATTAAATTTTCGAGTTCTGAATCTCGTCCGGTGCCGTGTCCTGTAAGTCGCGCCCACTATGGTTCGAGCGCGCGACCGTGTCTATATGCAGTTATAAAGCACCCAGGTGCATGCTTATCGCAAAAGAACTCCTCGGTAGCAAAATTTCATTAACGAATTGCTCTTCTATCTATCAATAACTGCCATGAAATTTTATTAATACAAATTACATGCTCATAATGATCTGCAAAAAATTATGATTATTCAATTTTTGCCTTGGGGTGACGCTTTATTTCAAAAACGAAGTTAAATGGCCTATGGCATATGTATAAATATACCAATTAAAACTCGTAATCGTTGTAGACCAGAAGCAAAGTCACGTTCTACGATTACGTATCGTCTGTCTCATATGTTGTATTTCTGCAGGCAGGGGCGTAGCTAGAGTTTCCAGCGCCCGGGGACAACTGAAGAATTTGCGCCCCTTTCTGTGTGCCAAGAATGGAAAACTTTTCATTAAAAAATTTCGTAGCATCAATTTGGCGCCCCTTGGATGCCGCGCCCGGGAACAAATGTCCCCCTTGCCCCACCCTAGCTACGCCACTGTCTGCAGGTCCCATTAACACTTGCGGTACGAGTTAGAGTGCCAGAATCAATTCTGTTAGGTCAAGGTCCGCCAGTGTGAAAATATTCTTTTGTGTTTTCGGTGGCCTCGGTGAAATTTCTACTGACGGCAAGATTGACGCTACTATTCCGCTTTGCTTTGCGACGTTAACAATAAGCAGAAAGGTACCCGAGACAAGCAATTCTCTTGTTATATGCACAATTTAAAAACGATTAATATGTAGTAGTCAGAAATTATAAATTTCATTTTAATAAAAATGTTTTTACTTAGAAAAAAGCATGAAATTTCAAGTTTCCCCCTTTTTCATATATAACCGTCAGCTACTTGATTTTAATTCCTGCTTGCATCTAGATATGCTCTATTTTTAATTGTATTTATTAGAGTTCTGTTCTCAATTAAGGGCAATTTAGAGCATATGTTTTACTTTTAAATTATTTATATAGTACGAAGTTAGCAGGTAGCTTCAGAACATAAACTATTTCACCGCAAAATTTTCATTGTGCAATAAAATAATTTGGAGCCATTATTAAATATGTAATTAAGAAATTTAAAAATGATGATCTAAAATTTGTTAATACATAACAGGAAAAGTATTTCTAAAAAAGATCTGGTTTTAGGTACTGAAGATTTTTTTCCCTTTTTTAATTAATATAAAATACTTTTTTAGGAAATATGAAAAAATAAAATTTTAAATAATGCAGATTTAGAACTGTGAAGAGTAAACGCAACACTGCAGATATTTAAAATAATACCAAGTATTTCAATATCACCTACAGCATATCATATAATCATATAATTGAATCATATAATCAGCAATGAATCATATAATCCCTCTGTCCCAAATTAGTTGCTACACTTGAGTACTGATTATTGATACTGAAGATTTTACGATTTTGTTTGCTCATTTTCAAGAAATTTTATTGTGCTACGTTATCAGCCAACAACAACTTTACTTACCAAGCATTTCCTCTTTAAATCAGTATCAAATTAGTTCCAAAAATCTAGCTTTGGCACACCTTCAAGCCACGCCCCATTTTGTAAGGACTCTGCCATCAGTAATCGCTTAAAATCTTCAGGCTAATGAAATATAAAATCAATGATCTGTCTCGTCTATACGAGCCAGTTTGTCTTAAAAATTCTTCCAAGGAGGCATCCCTCATCTCAGACACACAGCCCTCGAGGCTTTGCCTTAATCACATAAACAGGAGCTTTCTGCAATACGGGCGGTATAGTTCTTACAAGATGGCGCGTGGCTAAAGGGCGTGCGAACCTTCTAAATTTGCCTCGATAAAATTGTCCCAAAATAAGTACTACATTTGTGAGAAATAAAAACTGAGAATGAAAACCTACTATGCAGCGTTGATGGCGATCTACTAAACTACATCGAAAATTATTTATGACTCCACCTACTTGAAATTTAGGAACTAATTTAGGACAAAACTTTCCACCTAAGTGTAGCAACTAGTTTGGGACAGTGGGAATATAAAATTTTGAGATTGCTAGTGTTGATTACCCAAGTATTTCAATATCATTGACAGCATACTTTAAAAATAAAGCCATCTTCCCTAAAACAAAAAGTATTACTTCTATTAATTACGTCTATATGGATTCGACAAGAATCTCTATTGCTTCAAGTGCAACCACCAAACACTCAACCAGGTAGACACAAATTCATGCACAGCTTATTCATATATCATGCTAATTAAAAGAGATATGCGCTTTAAAATTTTGGAGATGGTACTGACAGCATTCAAATGTTTCTGGACCAAAGATAACAAATACGAGAGCTAAAAAGTAATAAATTTTGTAAAAAAGCTAACGCAATTAGCATTTCTTATAAAATATATCGGTGAATGCATTCTTAACTTCAATTGCATTAAATTCAGATATATGTATATATATGATAGGTTAAAGTGTCATTCATGCAAAAAACAGAGATTATCTCCAGTATGATTTAAAAAAATTATGATATTTTTATTTCATGAAGACGAAAAAATGGCATGAAGCTGAACACACGTACACACACATATTAAGAAGCTTATTTATATAGAAAAGCTGAGAGAAAGAAACATATTAAAAGAGTTTTAAAGCTTTAAAATTTTACCTGATGATGGAGGAAAGGCTATCCGTCCAACAGTTATATGTTGCGTTAGTTACAGCGGCATGTTTTAATAAAATACACTTTTTGTTAATAATGAACCACGTTACAATTATGAGAAGGTATAGCAAAAGTGTAGCAGAATGCGAGCGCCTCCTAGTGATCAATTTCGCGAAAGGCACTGAAAACTGGGAACCACAATTTCGTTCAATCTGGCAGGCCTTGAAGATAAGTTGGCCTTGTCTAAGGAGACGAATGAAAGCTTCCATAGACGCAATGTAAACCTGTTTCGCCTCTGCGCCGCTGTACCGAAGAGCCACGGCTATGCAGTGAAACACCAGCACAGAGTGGAATTTAAACAGCGCAGTTCGAGGAGATAGTAAATTTTTTACTTTGAAATAACTCAAAATGTTTTATTTTCATACATTTCTGGAGTTTTATAAGCAAAATCATGTTAGTTGGAAGTTTGGGCGAATTATAGAAATCCTACCCAATTATTACTTTCAGTTTAAATAGCGAGCCATACGAAGACAAAATTTAAATGAAATAAATTTCTTAATACTTCACAGGATTCAGAGACTTTGTTTTATATAAATTGGGAAGTTGATCTTTTATGTTCTTATTTTTAATTGTTTCGCATGGAACATCCTAACGTTCAATTGCAAAATGAATTTTAAAAAAATGAATAAATTTTATTATTTTTATATGCTTAATTTTTCCCACTTAACCCTTCTTTCTGTAAATCCACATAATTGTTTTTCATTTGATATAATATCCAGCATTAATTACATCAGCATAACTAACATCAGAATTAATAGAAAACAAAATTAACTACGGCTGTGATGTTAAATTTCTAACAAATCTGCAATTAATTACAGAATATCAGAATATGCGTATGCAAAATAATTTTAAGCATATTCACAAATACCAAAGAATTTTTTAGACAATTACTTGGAATGACCATTATGAAAACCATGAGCAATGTAATACAAAATTACACTTAAAAGGTCTTTTAAAGAATTTTGCATAAATTATTAAAATAACTGATTTCATTCTTTTTTCGTAAAATATTCAATACTTCTTACATGCATTAACATAAGATTAAGTACTTAACTTGAAAATCAAACCTATAGGTATTATTAAAACATGGGAAGAAATTTTGTAAATAATTTGAATCAAACAAATACTGTTATATTATTGTAGCCATTGGGACAAAAATTATTTCAAATTATAAAATTAGGAATAAATATTTTTAAAATAAAAATTCCAGAAATGACTATTTTCCACCTTTGCTATACAACTAATAATTGTAAAATTGCTGTATGCCTGGATTTTTCATAATTCTAAATTTTCAAAAAATCTATATCTATTGTATCCAAAATTATTCAACAAATGAGTACATTTAATTCTGTAAACTTAAAAAGGGGGGAGCCATACAATACGTAATAAATTCTTATGAAATCATAGTTAAAATTTTACGGTGAAATTTTAAAAGCAAAATTTGCATATAACTAACTGAAACAGAAAAAATAATTAAAGACAAGTAAAAGCACCCCTAAATAAATTGAAAACACTGAAATACATTATAATTATCCGACAACAACTTAAAAATTACCATAAAAACATTTAGACAATTATTTGGAATGACCAATTTGAAAACCAAGAGCAAAGTTTGCACTCAATAGCCAAAACCACTTTACAATAACAAACAACCTTTTCGAACAACGCGGTAAAAGATTCATCCGTTATGCGAATATCATCAAGTTTGCCCAGGCCGACAGCATGCTATTTCGCACACACGCAGTGACGATTCTAGAATACGATGCTTCAGTTTAAGGCTTGCAAAGCCGAAACTCTGCAAAGTTATGCAAAAATGTATGGGTAGAAGAGTTCCGAAGTAAATTACACACATTCGTTTTTTTTTTTCTATACTCACTTTCATTTATTATGATAGTGGTAAGCTTTACTATTCTTAAAATTTCTATCTTGGTATTTCTACCATGACGCAAAAATTTATAATATCTACTATAAATAAACGCGAACAAACTCCCATACATGAAATGCAGTTTTCCACTTTTTAAGTATAGCTAAGCAAAGTCGTACACCTAGTTTTCCGGGCTATTCAAAATAAATTGCGGGCAACTGCTATTTAATGCTATTTTCCTTTGAAAATTTTTAAATTTTTTTCGAACGAATAAAACCGAATAAGTGATTTACATTATGAAATTTTATAGAACTTTTAAGACTGATTGATATATTATTTCTGACTTCTAAGAATGATTACAAGTCTTCGAAACATCTTCCGACCACGCCTTCCGAACATTTTACCGACCACGCCTCTACCGTTAGATGTTATTAAAAGTTAGCTTTGGAAGAAATAAACACTCAGAAACCATTAAAGATTTTATTCACTTTCCTCACACTGAATTTAAATGATTGTAAAATCTAAATCTGAAATTTTGTATTTCACAAAAAGAGACTACAACAACAAACATTAACAGCAGCTTGTTTCAAAGCCCTGCTTACTATGAGACTCAAAGCGTTGCAGATACCATATTTTGATTCTTTTTTATCTTTGAAATGGCATTTCTGCACCTTCTTCTTCCACTTATGAACTTTTCCTGTTAATACCTACCTACGAACTTCTCTTCAAATTAGACTTCCCTTCAATTGGGGTTCTTGGATCTTAATTCATATTGGAATTGCTATCTTTATGTTCATCATCGTATATTGAATTTTAGTCTTGGATAGTGCTTTGACCATCACATTTAATTTTAGTCTTGGATAGTGTTTCTTTGCCTACACCCACAAAATACTGTATTTCACAAAAAGTGACTGTAACATCAAGAAAAACAATTAAACATAAAACAATAGAAACTAACAACGCTAAGATTTAAGGCCACCTTGTTAAATTTTTTGGTATTTGAATAGTCTGCAACAAATCGTACAAGCACCTTACAAAAAAACTCAGTGATCCAGTGACATCTTCCTTCTCTGATTTCATTGCTAAATGGCACCACATCACGGGCGATTGTGAATCACCCTGCCGTTTGTGAAAACGGCACTAGAATTGATGTCAACTTTGAATTTATCGACATCAAAAGCATTATTGTAAAGTAAGGCCTTCGCTGATTATATATGAATTTTCACTTTAAGCTTTTCATTTCGTTCGGAGGAAAGGATATTTCGCAACCTATTTTCCCTTACCTGATTCAGTCATGTTCTAGCCTTAAGCCTTTGGAATAGCCATAAGCCAATGCGTCTTTCCACGCCCTGAAGGAACTTGCAAGTGAACTTGAGATTTTTGTCAGGCCTTAAATTTTCCAAATGTAAATAGCGTTTTAAATCTGAGAAGCTCCAAATTCCCAAGTCATTTTGAAGTTCTAAAAGTAACTAATCGAAGAAAATTCAAAATTAAGTAAAGTACAAAATACTCTGAATCAAATCATTTTACACTTTATAAAACGTCTAATACTAATGGCATTCATTAAATTAATCACTTAGGTAATTAACTTCTTACTTTCGACTTCCAATTATTAATATTTAATTAGGAATCTCTTCTGTTCTCTTTGTTCTATTGTTTCTGTTATACAGATAAAACAGTAAAATACATTTCTGGATGCGTTATTTTTATATTCATGTCTGCTTTTAGCTTATGTGTTTCAGATCACAGGTTATTAATTTTCAAAAGATGTATGGCCAGTGACTGCCTTTACCAGAGCAATTTAATAAACCCAATGCCATTATGGTGAAAAGTATTTTTAAAGCACTCGGGAGTGGGGGGGGGCACTTGCATGTTTATTGAAGAAAACAATTATGGGTAAAATCCTAGTATACGGACGGCCTTTGCCCGATTTTGAAAGATTGTCAAGAACACCAAAATGACTCCTTTAGTGCTCATCTTAAACACTGCGTTTACTGATCTTTATATATTATCACAAAATCCTGTGTGTACCGTATACGAGGATAAGTTTATTTACGTCTAGCATCTTACGACATCTTCAGACTCGTACAATCTTCAGACTGCATATCATAAGAAAAGCTCCTGCCAGTTAGTCTGCAGCTGGTTGTTGCCATAGAAACGAGCCTTCACACATTTAGCATAGGGGCGTCTTGAATATGATTGATAAACTCTTTTCTTCTCAGCCAAGAGTTGCCAAAAACAAAACAACAATAAAGCAAGTCTTGGTTCACCATTATTTGAAATATACTAGCCCTGTCAGACACTGTGGCAGTCTCTTGTCTCCTAAACAGACAGTACAGCCTTAAAAAGCTGGAGAATGATAAGGCTTCCGCTTATTCCCAATAGCACAAGAAGCAGTGAAGTTGTTTCTTGTGACATCTGTCTGACGTCACAAGAACATCTGTCTGACGTCTGCCCCCACCTACCCCTGCACGGCAGGGGCATTTCATAGGCGATTCTATTTGCCCGCTTTGTGATTCTGGACAAGAAATGCACAGGGATCACCTAATTCAATGTAGAGCTGTTCGTGGTCTTACAGAGGAGTCAAGATATTGCAAGGCAAGAGGTCTCCTTAAGCATTGCCTTCTGTCTTTTTGTGACTTTCCTCTCTTTGTCAGAAAAGTTCCAGGACAAAAGTCATAAAAAAAATAGAAAATTGCATTTGCCAACTAATGGTCCTAGCTGCTATCTATGCACAACTGTTAACGTTTCTGGACGTCTTGGCACCAATCAGGGAAATTTTCAAATGCGATGCTAGCAAGCTCATTTGTCACAGAGCCTTCCTTTCAGTCACCTTTTCACTCACGGAAACAAAAAAAAAAAAAAAAAATTAATAATAATCTTTGACAAAAATGCGGGATCACATCTGGCTCTATCCAATTAGTTTAGCAGAAATTATTCTTTTTTTCCCTCTTTCTGTTCATCTGTTAGTGGGTGAGGGATGATTCTTGTATTAAGTTTATATTTTCCTAAAGCTAAGTGTAAAATGCTATGACACACATCATGATTTGCACTCAGCTTTTCTGATATGCAGAGTAACACAACGGTCCACGTTTGCTTCCGTATCAGTTCTTGAATCGTCTTGTGTTGGAATCATTCATGCCACTCGAAAACGCAACTTCGTGAAATTGCCTCGCCTGTATGTTCCACGTTTCACTATGGATTTTCCCCAGCTTAATGCAGAACACAGTGCTTACTCTTTGCTCACAATCAGCAAACACTGTATCACCTTAATGAATCTGACAAATATCCGAATAGCGTGTTGCTGAATGCAGCCCTGAGACCTAGTAAGTTTGCTTGGAACCATGGCGAAAGTCATGTCAACTAAGAATACGTACACCACCACCCCCTTTTCTTTAAGATCATAATCATCAGTATATACGGTCTGAAGAATTAAATACTAGGGACTCTCCATTCAACTCTTAACGATCTCTGTTGCTTATTATACTTCTGTTTTTTTTTTTTTTTAAACAAGTTTAATCTTCAAAAAGGAAACTGTACAGGCGAACTGGTACTTTTATGAAGTCGTTCATGACTAGTAAAAACCAGTTGTTTCAAATAAGACTGTCGCTCCCACCTAATTATCCACTTTTAGGCGCATGTGGGAAGTATGTATTTCAGTCTAAAATCTGACATCATTATTTAATGACTGGCGTCAGGAAAAATCTTGACTAATCATAAAAATCAAGTGGAATAATTATGGGAGTGCAAAACAAACAGAGAAAAATAATATTCTAGAAAAACATACAAAGACCTGAAGTATTTAAAAGCATATAAAATCACCTGTATTTAATTAGTACATAAAATAAGAAAATTGTTCAATAAATTATTTGCGAGCAAACTCAAATTCTCAAACAAAGGTGACGTAGCCCTAGGTCTTATCAACTTACGCCTCTAATATGACAAGGAATGAATAAATTTTCTCTGCCTTGAAGTCATTATCCGTGATGAGTAATGAAAGACTTTCCACAGGCATTTGTAGTCTTGAATGACTGAGTAACTGTAATTTAAGATATCTTCATGATCCAAGACCTATTCAGGACATAGTCATTAAAACGTTCTTTAGCGAACAGCAGCCATGGACCTTATAAGAAATAGACTAACCCAAATGGGTTTTCTCCCTCGTCTGAGACGGTCTCGGCTGTCACCTTGATCACATCCGGAGGAGTAGGGACGACTTGCAGAAATTTAACAGTGCTTGCCTATTGCAACGTGTATAATTGTCAAGAAAAAGCTGGTTGTAGCGCTTCGTTTCACAAATTAGTATTTCTACATACTTTTATTTTTGAAATTGCGATTGAATTTTAAATGCTTTCAGGCCTGGATATTTTTTTAGCTTTTCCTATGCTGTAAGGAAATTTGTAACTACTTCTTCTAGAAAATAATATTTTTAATCTGAACTAACAGAAAACTTCAAACAAGCAATTTTCTCTTGCAATTGTTATGCTTTTTATTGGTGTAAATAAGAAAAAATACTAAAATATTTAAAAACGAATTTTTGAAAGTTTTGTTTAAAATTCTAAATTGTGCAGTTTTTTTTTTAAATTACAGATGAGTATTATAGCGCAATTTCTATAAAGGAATTTTATTTCAATTATATTTCATAATAAATCAGAGTAATAAACACTTTTGACTCCTTAATAACTTTTGCACATTTAATTCTAATATTAAAATTGTATTTAAACATAATGATTAATTTTGCTTGTATTTTATAGTGATTATTTTTTAATTTATTTTTAGTTCTGCGTGAGATTTTTTTATTTACTGTTAATTTAATTAATTAGCCCAAAGGGGCGGTAGCCTAGAAAGGCTGTTAGTTTCGAAGCGGCATTTTGCGCTGTTTTACTCTAAATGTCCGCACGTCCTTGCAAATGCTCCTTGCTTGGTTTATGGGCAAAGAACATGTTGTTCAATAAATATAGGTAACACACAAAAACGTTAAAAACGGTTCTTTTTGGGGGTAATATAAAATCTGAGTGCTTCTAGATTTTATTTTACCTATTCTTTTTTCTCTTTATCACACTCAGAAAATTTATGCTCCGAATTTTATAAATTAATAAAATAAATATTCCACTTTAATATTAATAAGTTAATGATGATATAATTAAATAAATAATTGTTTTATAATGTTATTATAGTTGTGAAATTCACTGCCAGAAAATGGTCATTAAATAAAAAAAAATATCAGATCTTGTTTAATTTTACCTTATTTCTTTCAAAGCATCACATACTATCAATCTTATTTAATATTACATTATTTGTATACAAAATTAAGTCCATAAATTTTGTGCTTAGTGTTTTTACCGTTTTACCAAAGTAAAGATGTATGTACACGAATTACACGTGAGAAAAGTGCGCAAAATGCAGTAAAAAGTTCTTTAATGAGATATATTAAATCCTATTTGGAAAAAAATGTGGCTTTCATAATCTTATCACTATACAGTGTATCACATTTAATAATTAAATGGAGTTATGTGATACAAACGCCATAGGTTTCAGTGTTAAAGTAAACCAGATCGTCCCTACTCTTTCTTGCCGACATGTCGGTGATGAGCGCACTGCCCACTGGGTTAATCTATCTCATATAAGGTCCATGCTTGTTTGTCCACCTCCTTGTGATATGCCATTGAGGTTTTTTCCTGTCTATGTCTTTTTCCTGTTTATTAACAATGAGGTTTTTCCCTGTCTACTCCAAGCATAAGATCAATCTTATGTTGTCATACTCTGTTCGCTTACGCGTCAAACTATTACGCTACCAGCATATCAAGGACTCTAAAGAGACTACTATATTCTAAATTATTCATTTATTTAATAAAACATCACTCAGGTATATAACATACAATTAATCTTCAATAAGCCTAACTAACTACACAAACATATTTTCCTAATTCTATGAATTGCTCTGCTGCCACTTCCAAGAAACCAAACGAACAGCAATTATTAGTGGCCAAAAAGTAAAAGTAATAAGTATTATTGTAAAATTATAAGTATAAAATAAAATAAAGTAAATACAAAATACAAACTACATTGTTTTGAAATCCAACATTCTCCCCCCTTAAGTTGTTGGAAAACAACTTACCCTATAAGAAATATTAAAAAGAAACTTAATGGAAAAACTTAAAAGAACTGAATTAAAGTCCAAACATTTATAAAGTCTATAAGTTTATTCTTTGGATAGACCTGACTTCTCATCCACTCCTGGCTTTTATGCAGAATACTTCTGACCAATTTCTGTATTACTGGTGGTGCTTTTGATGGAAGAGGAGGTAAATCACTTTCATCATATGAGTCATTTTTCAAACAAGAATTTACCTAACAAAAAGGATTGGCTCCTCCATACATTCCATTTGCTAACGTTCCTGGTGTCCATAAATCTGATCTCGAATAATCAATAACTGAGAAAGGACCTGCTTCAGCATTTATAACGTCTGGTGTCATTAATGCTATATTTCCACCTTTCTCAGAATCATATGAATTGTAAACCAAATAGACGCCTTGAAGAGAGCATCCAAAGTCAGTTACTGCAAGTTTAGGAGAGGAGGCTCCGTACTGGAAATCTAATAAAGTACTGTCAGTCTTTAAATCTCGATGAGTAATATTTTGAAACAAGTGCACTAGAGCTTCCAAAAGCTGAATAAGTAGTCACAATGCTCTGTGACCAGAAACATCCATTCCTTTCAAATATTCTTTTAAATAGCAATTGTATCTCTTCAGAACAAGAAACAGAGTCATATTTCTACCACATCCATCACTCAGAAGACGAATAGGAAAGGTTTGTGGATAGTTGGTGAAGGCACCAGGAAGCAAAGGGCTTTGATCAGCAAAAGCAAAATACATTTCAACTATATTTGGATAGGTCCACGATTTCTTTTTCCTGACTTTATATTTTGTCAGCTCACTCAAAGAAAACTCGCCAATAATTCGCGAAGAATTTGCATTTAGATAATTAAAGATAAATCTTTTTATCCAAGCAATCAACCGTAACACTTTGTCATAGCTTGAAAAATAATAATTGTGTCAACTTAATCCGTAATGTCTGTATCCATTATTTTTCTTTTCATAAGTTTTGCAGCTACAAGTATCTGAGTAACTTAGGGAACAGATTGAAGAATGCCCATCAGATTTTGTTTTTCTCTTTTCATTAGCTATAGAATGTTCATCAAAATTTTGTTCTGTGATGGGCCGGTTAGAAGAAGGTTCTAATAACCAAGTAGGTCCCTCCCACCATTTGCTTGATAACATTTATCTAGCGGAACATCTTCAAGAAGGCAAATAAGCTTTATTCTGGATCCCGGGAAGGTGTGAATGCGCATCTGTGACATCATCTATTATTCCCAATTCAGTCCATTGTTTAAATCATTGTCCATCATCATAGGTATCAAATAATTTTTCTGAATTCAGCTTTTTTGTTGAGACTTCAAGTCTTTTTGTGATTTTTCTTCGACTGGATCAGATATTCCTAAAATGTCTAAGGAAAAAAGGTCAGAAATATTGGCATCTTTCGCAAATATTGTTACAACCGTCATCGCCGTATCTTCTCTTTCAGCATTCACTGATGTTTCATCGATTAATGTCCAGCCCAGGTAAGTTTCTATGGCTACAATACCAAAAGAAAGTACTCTTTTTCTGTCCGTGAAAAGTCCACCAGCCACATCTGCACCAATTAAAAGATCAATACGCCCTGATGAATCTTCAATGTTATACAATGGTATATTCATGGACTGGAGCTCTTTAATCCATGGCCCATTTAAGGCAGAAGGTACAGCATCACAAATTGTATTTTGCTCATAAATATCAAAAGTACAAGTAAAATTATTGTCTAAACTCTTTAGCTTAATTTTGTAGACATTATACACATTTTCAGGTGTTCGTTTTCCTCCAAAAAGAGCGTGGCTCAAAATCTGTAGTCTAGAAGGTATCAGGCTTAGAGTAGAAATTAAATCCTTCCTTAGATACGATTTTTGTGATCCTGTGTCATATAAAGCTCGAACACAACGTGTACAATTGTTTCCAATAATTTTTCCTTTCAGGTTTTGCAAAAGTACTTTGTGTTGCTAATGCTAGAAAGATTTACAGAACTTTCTTCCTTGCTAGTTTCTTTTTCATTTGTGTTTAACACAGTCTTCTTAACATTCGTTTTATCTTTAAGCAATTCTAAACACATAATTACGCTGTAATTTTTTATGGCAAATTGCACATTTAATAGAACTCCTGCATTTATTTGCACAATGACCACCCTTTAAACAGCGAAAGCAGTGCCCTTTATCTTTTAAGAGTTTTTGCCTCTCTGAAAAAGGCATATTTTGAGCCTTAAAACAATTCAATAAATCATGTTTTCCGCAGCAGAACATGCACTTCTTAGCGAGAGAATCAGTACTCAACAAACTTGCTGCCGTTGATGGTCGATCGTGAACAGTTTTCATAGATTTAATCCCCCAGATCACTTCGTACTTCAAACCAAAACCAGCCATAACTAAACTTATGCGTTCTTCGGATTCTACTTCTGATTTCAAAAATTTTAGTTTGGACCATGGTCAGCATTTTCACTTCTTTGATAGGCTCTTAAAAAGTCCTCAGGCAAGCAAGATTCAACTAAAGGATAAACTAATGATAAACATTTATCTGCAGTGATGCCAAGGGTTTCCAGAGCCCGAATTTGTTGTTCCAAATGGTCATATAATGCACATAAGTTACTACAGGAATTACTAAAATTTGCATTTCTCAGGACTAATTTCAACAACTATCTCACATAAACTTCCCTTTGTAAGTCATTTCGACCAAAACGAGCCTTCAAACATTCTATGGCCTTGGGATAATTAGCAGATCTAGGAGGAAAACTGTCTATAACCTCCCTTGCATGCGAACCCTCAACAGTCGCTTGTAATAAATATTGAAATTTATCACTATCAGAAATCGTAGTATCTTTGTCAATTTTTTCAAACTGACTCCAAAAAAATAATCCTTAATTTTCCCATCAAATTTTCGTAATTCAAGATATGGAAGTTTAAATGTACGTTTACATACATTCTCATTAACAGATTCATTCAAAGTTAAATTTGAAGAACTTACATTTTGTAGATTCTGAAGAATATCTTTCACTTTAGTTTCGATTCTAACGGCCTTGTCACAATAATCTTCAATAACATCGAATTCTACTTCAATTTCGTTTCCAGACTGTGTGCTAAGATAACGTACATGCGTATCTTCCAAACGTTGAACTTTTGAAACAAAAACATTAAGCTCCGACTGTAATTCAGAAGAATTTATCTCACTTTTCCTTAAAATTTTTTCTAAAACATTGAAGGATTTTGTAAAAGCAGCTCTGTGAATCTTCTTTTCAAGTTTAATAGCTTCCATTTTTATACTTTAGAATTCCAAACTAACGTCTCTTACGTCCCGTCGAGAGTACCATTAAAATGTTCGCTTACGCGTCAAACTATTACGCTACGGTGTATCAAGGACTCTAAAGAGACTACTATATTCTAAAGTATTCATTTATTTAATAAAAAAACACTCAGGTGTATAACAAACAATTAATCTTCAATAAGCCTAACTAACTACACAAGCATATTTTCCTAATTCTATGAATTGCCCTGCTGCCACTTCCAAGAAACCAAACTAACAGCAATTATTAGTGGCCAAAAAAGTAAAAGTAATAAGTATTACAGTCAAAAGGTCATTCATTCGGACACCCATAATCCGGAATGATCTATAATCCGGACCTCAAAGCTACAAACTTTCTGCGCATGCCTCGCATTGATGCATGTCGTTAGACCTTTATGGCTACGCATGCGCGTTTAATGTATAACGGGCGGTATAAGCTAAGCTAAAATTATCTAATTCAGTTAATGTTGCAGATTGCGTTGTTCCTTAATCTTCGAATTGGATCCGGCTTATTATTTTTTGCAGACTGTTAGAGCAATTTTATAAAAGTAAGCTTGAACTTTCGATAATGTCGAATAGAATTTCCGATATATATTTACTAATATGTAAAGGATCTACAAAGCGAAAGTATGTTTCGAAGTCCATTAAAGAAAAAGTGGAATTGCTGCAAAAAATGGATACAGGCATATCCTTCGTTTCTCTAACCATTCCGAAATCTGTTTATCAATTTCAAGCTGCTCTGCGACGGATGGGGGGACGCCGCGGCGCGCAATGAATTGGAAGTTGATCTTTCAGCACTATCCTTATCTTCAGGGCAGATGTTTTTATTTTATTTGGCTTATAATTCCTTACTAAATGTAGTATTTCATCTCGATGTACTCCGTCTTTGATATGATTTAAATCAAATGCCTCGTCATTATAATTCGCTTCCGATAGCGAAGAAAGTGACATAGGTTATTGAAAACGAAAAAATTTCGATTGACAAATTAGTCGGTATTCTCGACACAGCAATTATAGGACTTGAACAGCGGAACTTTGTAACTGAACAAGAAATTATGTCTGTTTATAGAATTAAAGAGAAAGTATTATTACATAAAACGAAGCAACTTAAACAATTTACATTGAAAGAAATGTTTAATAAAGTAAACAAATAAATATTAAGCTTTTTTTGTAAATTTTGATACCCTTTACATCATAATTGTTCTTTATTTCGTAAATTACGGTTTCATATTTTTACTTTTATAATTTCTGCGTGCCATTTTACCAGATTTAAACTGATGATCTGTAATCCGGAAAAATCGATAATCCGGAATCGCCGAAGTTTCGACGAGTCCGGATTAACGACGTTTGACTGCATTGTAAAATTATAAGTATAAAATTAAAGTAATTACAAAATACAAACTACATTGTTTTGAAATCCAACATCCTCTAGCAGTTGAACAGGTCTCAAAAATAAGTTCTTGTAGTTTTAGATAATTAATCTGCTTGATGTTAGGGGACTCATACACCTTAAACCCCTTATGATCTTCGAATATGTGACTGTTGCAAGAATTGGGATATTTTATTTATTTTAAAAGCAATTACTTCCAACTTTTTACGTCTGACTATATAATATAGCTGCTTTGGAAAATAGTAACCAGAAAGTTTGTGTTGCCACAAATATTTTTGTAATTCTTTTTGTTACAAAATATTTCGCCATGTTTCCACCTTGCGCGCAAGATATTTTTAAAATGGCTAATTGTACATACTTAAAATTTGATGGAATTCTTTATATGGGCACTACTTTCTAACTGAACCAACAATCTGATGAATATTTTAATATTGAAAAATTTTACGGACGAAAACATTAAAAATTTTTTTAATAAAATACATATTATAAACTTAACTCAAAATAAAATAAAAATTTAACATTAAATTTTTAGAATTTTAGGTTCACAGTAGTTTCCAAATGTTATAAAAGCTATATATTAAATATGGAATTAAATTATGAAACAGAATGTTTTAAACTGTGCATGCAAGTTGGAAACATGACGAAAAATATTGTCACAAAGGGGATTAAATTATAAAAATATTTGAGGCAACACAAACTTTATGATTACTCTTTCAGAAAGCAGCTATATTATGTAGTCAGCTGTAAAAAGTTGGTAGTAATTACATTTAAAATAAATAAGTTATCCCAATTCTTGCAACAGTCACCTATTCGAACATCTTATGGGTTTTAAGGTGTATTAGTGGTACTTGGATTATTTAACATACTTTCAAAACTACTATCCTGGTCTAAAGTACAGGGAGCATTACCGACCTACCCGAACTCGTCCCCGTAAAACATTATACAGTCAAAAGTGGTTAATTCGGACACCCATAATCCGGAATGATCTATAATCCGGACCTCAAAGCTACAAACTTTCTGCGCATGAGTCGCGTTGACGCATGCGCGTAAGACCTTTACCGCTGCGAATTTGCGTGTGCGCGTGCGCAAAATACGTTTACGAATGCACGTTTAATGTATAACGGACGGGATAAGCTAAGCTAAAATTATCTAATTATCTATTTCAGTTAATGTTGCAGATTGCGTTGTTCCTTAATCTTCGAGTTGGATCCGGATTATTATTTTTTGCAGACTGTTAGAGCAATTTTATAAAAGTAAGCTTGAACTTTCGATTATGTCAAATAGAATTTCCGATATATATTTACTAATATGTAAAGGATATACAAAGCGAAAGTATCTTTCGGAGTCCATTAAACAAAAAATGGATAAAGGCATATTCTTTGTTTATCTAAACTTAAACGTTTGTTTATCTAAACTTTGTTTATCTTTAACGCCGCGGCGGCGTGCAATGAATTGGAAGTTGATTTGTCAGCACTATCCTTATCTTAAGGGCAGATGTTTTTATTTTATTTGGCTTATAATTGCTTACTCAATGTAGTATTTCATCTCGATGTACTCCGTCTTTGATATGATTTAAATCAAATGCCTCGTCATTATAATTCGCTTCCGATAGCGAAGAAAGTGACATAGGTTATTGAAAACGAAAAAATTTCGATTGACAAATTAGTCGGTATTCTCGACACAGCAATTATAGGACTTGAACAGCGGAACTTTGTAACTGAACAAGAAATTATGTCTGTTTATAGAATTAAAGAGAATGTATTATCACATAAAAAACGAAGCAACTGATACAACTTACATTGAAAGAAATGTTTAATAAAGTAAACAAATAAATATTAAGCTTTTTTTGTAAATTTTGATACCCTTTACATCATAATTGTTCTTTATTTCGTAAATTACGGTTTCATATTTTTACTTTTATAATTTCTGCGTGCCATTTTACCAGATTTAAACTGATGATCTGTAATCCGGAAAAATCGATAATCCGGAATCGCCGAAGTCCCGACGAGTCCGGATTAACGACTTTTGACTGTATTGATTGCATTTGACTGCACAATGAATTTCCTTATTTTATTTTGATGTACAGGGCCGGTGGAAGCAGGATTGCACGGCCGACGCTGACCAAGAGAGGAGCGTACCTTAAATGCTACAAAGGACAGGGACTATGAGCACTTGCGCCCCCCCCGTTCTTTCTTCTTCAGCCCGTCCATCAATCGTTAAGTACAGTATCACGCAAAGTAGTTCGAGTTCCAAAAGCCATGGGAACTCACGCTGTAAGCACGTTTAAACTAGTAAATACCGTACTTACACTGAATACACACGCAGACTTTCTATTCAGAATAATCTTTCTACGGACCTAGTAACATATAATGGTCATTTTCCATGTGTCTAGAAAGCCCTGCGTAATGTATCATCTACAAATTCCTTCTTCTCATTTACTGAATGGTTGGCGAAGAAAATTTTCGACGCACAAAAAACTTACTAGTATTGGAAAATAAAAATCCATTTGATGAAGTACATACTTATTTTATTTTACTTAATATAATTTCTATTTATCCCTATTTAACAGATTTTATTAGATTTTTATTTAAAATGTATACAGTGAAATACGGCTTTTTTTTTTTTTTAATTTTTATTTTTTTATTTTTTTTTTTTTTGACAATTTCTCTGAGGATGGAAAAGGGGGGGGACTGATTAGCCCTTTCTATTAGGACAAATTTGTCATTTTGCTATATGTAAGAATCATGAATCATCTGTTTCTATTAATGGTCCCAACAACCAAGAGTTTTAACCAATAATTCTAGTAGGCCATTGGCCGCTCATGAATTTTTAAGTAAATCAAAGGTGCATCTTAATGCACTGCGTCCGAAGATGAAGGGTGCTCAGTTACCTTCGGGTAAGAAAAAATTTCCTTTCTTAGAACACCAGATGACTATTCATATGTTGACGGCGCGGAATCGGCCAGATCAAGACGTTCTACGAATTCAATGAGGATGAAGATGTCGGACTTTGTCAAATCCCCCAAGAGAAAAGTTAAGAAAATGAAAAAACTGAATATCAAAAGAATTATAGAAAACCCAGTACTGTTCAGAGATCTCGCCAAGATGGAAAGGAGAGAAATAATTCTAGAGATGGGAGTTATGAATTACTCAAAATTGCTCAACGATAATAAAGAAATTGCTATGACTCCGGAATACCTTATAGAAGCTCAGAAACCACTTACTCCAGAAATTTTGTCTCAAATGGTAGATATGGTAAAGGAACCAGAAAAGAACGCAGAACCTTGGATCTCTCCAAAAAAGACTGGGAAAACACCGAAGGAACAAGAACAAATGGAAATTACAATGGAACATAGATTCGAAAAATTAGATGAAAATCCAAATGAATTTGAAAATGAAGAATTACAAAAAACGGCAGAGAACCCACCTCTCATAGTTTTTCAGCAGGCTAAAGTTGAATGGCTGACGATTGAAAAAGGACTCAGAAAAATCTGCAGAGAAGAAATAGAAGCAAATATGAAATCTGACTCAATTTTCGTGAATGTTAAAACGAGAAACTACTACAGACAAGAGGAATCCCTTTTCATACATTCCAAATGAATGCAGAAAAACCTATCAGAGTTATTCTAAGGGATCTCCCTGCTCATATTAAGGAAGAAACTATTTTTGAAGATCTTGAATGAAGGAAATTCCCTATTAAATAAGTGAAGCAATTCTGTAGAAGTGCTGAGTATAACTTTGAAAAACTACCAATTTGGCTGTTGGAACTGACCAAAAATAAAAACGGATACTCAATTCATTCACTAAACAATATTTTTAGTCTGAACATTGTTATTGAGAAATACAACCCTAAAAAGAGACCAATACAGTGCTTCAGATGTCAGGAGGGGACACTCCCAGCATCTGTGCACGAACCAAACCAAATGCTGTAAATGCATTTGGCGGTAAATGCATTTCTGGTGGCGAAAGCCTCGGTCAAGCTATTTTTCATCCTCATACGTTTGGGCTTCTCCTCTCTAGAAGTCTTTAACGGGGTTCGTCGAGGCCCGTCACGTGGGAGGTCACCCTCCCAAGTACTGACCTCGAGAGCTGCTTGAAAAGAGAAATTTTTTGCCATGTTAAGCAAAATGAGATAAAATCCGTTATTTCCTTCTTTTCTTAAAATTTTTGATTAATTTTCTTTTTCAGCAGGCTTCATAATATACATTGCAGTGCGGAACCCGGCTGCAAGTTTCTTGCTAGTGCTTTTTGCTTTCCTGGTAGTTTCCATATGCTTGATAATGTTGCCTATGAAGTCTTGGATTTTACTGTCCTGTAACCATAATACTGCTTTGTTTATTTCTCCTGGTATATTCTTAATTTTTTCTTGAACTTTTTCGTTGAAGTGCGGTTTTTCTGTTCTTCTATTATCTTTTTTACTTTCAGCCGTTAATATAGGAAAATCTCCGGAGCGTTCTTTGACTGCATTTGATTTGGGTTGATAATTTTTCTTTTCTGCTTTCTCGAACTACTTCGGTGTTCATCTCCGCATTTACAGCAGCGTTCTTTATTTGTGCATAGATGTTGCAAGTGTCCCCACTCCTGGCATCTAAAGCACTGTGTGGGTCTCTTCTTTGGGTTATATTTTTCAGTCTTTATGTTGAAGCTAAACATATTATTCAGAGCATGAATCGAGTAACCGCTTGCATTTTTCTTCAGTTCGAGCAGCCAAATGGGCAGTTTCTCAAAATTGTTTTTAGCGCTTCTTTTAAACTGCTTTTCTTTCAAAATCGGATATTTTCTTCTTTCCAAATCATTAAAAATCGCTTCTTCTGTGATTTTTCCTGGCGGATCTTTTAAGATTACTTTTAACGGTTTTTCGTGTTGCATCAAAAACGTATGGAATGGGATACCTCTTTTCTTCATCAGTTCGGTTGCTTTTCTGAAGTCATCTGTCGATTTGACGTAAATGAAAATGGGTCCATGACACTTAGCCAACGGGACACTTAACCGACAGGACATTTAGCCAACACGGACACTTAGCCGACAAGGACACTTAGCCGACAGGACGTTTAGCCGACAAGGATACTTACCGACAGGACATTTGGCGACACATAGAATTAGCTGTCAAGACATTTAGCTATGGGACACTTAACTGTCAAGACATTTAGTCAACAGGATACTAAGCCGACAGTGACGTTTAACTGGCACGTACCCAATAATTATTTAAACTTACTATCAATTAGAAAATTTCTCCACTTCTCCATAAGTTCACTATTTAAGTTATTTTTTCACCTATCAGTAAAATTCATTTTCGATTCTTATAGATCTCATATGTGCTTTTAATTATTGTGTTAATTTAGCATTGTTTGATATGTATCATGCTGTTTGGTATACATTGGCCAAACTGAAAAAGAGCTGAAATTTCTCGTCACGGAATATGAATTAAATTTCGAAAGGAAAAAAGAATTTTTTTAGTTAAGTGTGGCAGTCACTTAATTACATTTGGGATCTTCAAAAATTATCCATAAAGCTTCTTCATTAAATCAACTGGGTTCTTTAGAACCCTTTCACATCATTAATAACTTTTCTTCATCAATAATTCTTTCTTAAAGGATATTAATTTTCCAATCTCGTTCTTTCAAATTTCTAATACCTTTACGTTTCATTACTATTTTACTCAATACATATGTTACATTCTTTTCTTTACAAAATAGTTTCGCTCCTCCCACAAATAAAATTTCCTTTCCCTGTCATGAAAAATCTAAATAATGCAATAAAAATTGTTATTTTTGAATTACACTTTTTATAGAAACATATGATGGTGAAGGGTTAGTTTCAAAATATAAATAAAAAAGTGCATCAAGACAAGCATAAAGTATAAATTATTGACCTCTATAAAGGGCTGTTCATGCCACCATACTTGAGATAAAAATTCTGTAACATTTTATTGACCACGCCTCTCTCTTAAAGTACGTAGGTTAATGTTTATAGCACTAAACTGGTGCATTATATTTAAGTTAGAAGTAAAATATTCTTTAAGGTTTTATTTCATTCATAAGTGAATTATGTTGCCAAAAACTACATTTTTCACTCTTCATATATCGAAAACGTTGCTGATATGAAATTTCGGACGTTGGAAAATCTCGGAAGAGAAATCGCAGGAATCTGCAGAAGGAGGAACGTCAAGCAGGGCGGAGCAAAGTGAGACATTCTGAAAAAGTCACCGTAGTGTTGTGCCATCTATCAAAGTTAGATTTAACTAGATCAGTCATGTAAGTAGATAATATTATGTACTCTGTTTTGAAAGTCGCTATGTGTAATTTTCAATATAATATGTTATATTGTGTAATGTTTTTTTCATAAAGTGAAACTTTCTCAATATCTGTTAAAAATGTATAAATTTTCTTTTCACTTTTCATTAACCTTTTTTCTCTCTTTCATTCTTTCCCTTTCTCGTTTCTCTTGTAGCTACATGGTAATAGGGAAATTTTTGGTGTCCATTTTCCTGAATGCATTTACAAAGTTCTAGCCTCAAAAGGCAATTTTATTGGAAGAGACTGGTTATCTATTAAGTAAAACGGTCAATCTATTTCTGTTAGGCCCAGCAGCGACCGAGCGATAAAGTCACTGAACACTGACAGTTCGGTCCGAATTTCGAATCACGCGAACGGACAGGCTGCATGGGTGTTTTACCATGTGAAACATGTATACAAGCCCTGTCATTAGGCAAATAGCTCTCTGGCTTTGCCGCAATTACATAAACATTTCTGCGCACAAACCTACTTCTGGCCGCAGGCCACGATGTAGGAATTCCCGTGCCGGAGTACTATCCCATATTAATAAATATGCGATGCCTAACCTGTAATTATATAGGGTGTAAATAACATTTTAGATAAAAAAAAAAAAAGTAGTTCCAGTGTGGTGAGGAGTAGGGCGAATCACTGTACTTCCTGAAAGGGAAAGGAAATTTCATTAGTGTCTAGTCTAGTCTGCACGGTTATTGCCGAAGTGTCGCGCAGCTGCGCAACTTATCCGGCTCATGAAAATTAAGCCCGAAGGGCGCAAGACTTTGAATTTTTTTCATGACAAGTTTCAAGGAGGTCAAAGGTGGCAACAGGGGGCGACCATGAGTCGCAAGGCCAAAAAGTGGCGCGCGCATCAAGAAATTTTGCAAAGCAGGAGCCGTGAGGGTCTGTAAGATATGTTTGCGTTGTATCGTAAAAGAAGTCACAGACATAATCCAATAGATTCAATCATGAAATCTGAATTAATGAAATCATAACAATTTAACATAAGCATACATTATAATATAAAAACAAATGAAAAGAACATACAAACTAAGCATACAAAATAATAAATGGGAAATAAAATAAAATCAAATACACTTTACACTATATACAATATAACAGGCACTGTGCATTCACATCATGATAATTTTATGTGGGAAAATTTAAGTCACGGGCGAGGTGGGCTGCGAGCGGTCTAAGTGCAGCATCTTCTTCTAGAATAGCATAATCTAATACATTTAAATCGGTCATATGGTTGCATTCTTGTGCTTTATTGAAGAATTTATTATTTGCTTTGTGTAGATATGTTTCTACAGATTCCATTTTCAGATCATTGTGTAGGGTTTGATTCGAGACATAGTAGTGAGCATTTGTAATCATTCTAAGTACCTTATTTTGAATAATTTGTAGCGTGTTCAACTCCTTCTTCTGAACAGTTGCCCAGGCGGGAGAGGCATATGAGAAGATAGGACGTATGATAGAAATATAAATTTGTCTTTTCCTTTTTAAGTCTAGTCTGGAAGTCGCAGATAGAAGCGGCGTGAGACTTCGTAAGACTCCGATAGTTTTTCCTCTAATGCTGTTAATATGTTCTTTCCAGAGGAAATTTGAACAATAATTTAGTCCAAGGTAAGTAGCACTTTTGACAATAGGCACTACAGTGTCAAATAGTATCAGTTGCGTTGTCAAGGGATGATTCATCTTATTTTTCTTAAAGATTAGCAGTTTGGATTTATCAGCATTGATTGCTATTTTCCATTTGGCGCACCAATGTTCCAGCTTAGGCATAAATCTTTGCAGTTTCTTTAGTGCAAAATTCGGTGTCCCAGACTTTACAGCGAACGCTGTATCATCTGCGTAGCACCCCATGAAAAAGTTCTGATCAATGTGTTCAGCAGGTAGGTCTGCTACGTAAAAAAGATAGAGTACGGGCCCTAAAATAGATCCCTGTGGGACCCCAGCCTTTACTTCTTTTAAAATCGATTTACTTTCTCCAATTTGAATGTGGAAAGTTCTGTTTGTCAGGAAAGAATAAATGATTTTAATCAGCGCATCGCTGAACTTTAAGTTGATTAATTTATAAATAAGCCCCTCATGCCAGACGCAGTCGAAAGCCTTCGCCACGTCCAGCATGAGTAAGGCAACATATCTCTTGTTGTGCAGTGCACTGCCTATGAATTCGTTGAGCCGAACTAGTTGTTTTGTCGTGGAAAGTGCTTTTCTAAAACCAAATTGTTCTAGAGTTAGCTTATCCATGTGAGGCTGAATACGGCTAAGGATGATTTTTTCTAGAATTTTACCCATGCTGGGTAACAGGCTAATGGGTCTATACCCTTCTGATTTAGTAAGATTTTTTCCCGGTTTAGGGAGTGCAGTCATCTTAGCAGATTTCCGGATTTGTGGAAAATAACTGTTATAAAGGCAAGCGTTTAGAATGCCTGTGAACCTGTTGACCATGTTAATCGGCAGCCACTTAAGCGCCACATTATTTATATTGTCCTGCCCAGGGGCCTTCCTTTCCTGAGTTTTTTGATGATGTTAAGTATTTCTTGAGGTGAAGTGAGCTCAAGATGACTCTGTAAATTAAGGTTATCCATCCAGTTAGAAACTGTGGAGTTTACTAAGGTAGAAAAGTCCTGATTAGATGGTGATGTGTTCTGGGTAAACTGCTTTTCAAAATGTTCAGCAAGCGTGTTACATTTTTCACTATTAGTAAGTGAAATTCCATGTTCATGATAAATTGGCCTGTTTACCGTATTCTTATTTTTTAGTCGTCTTACAAAAGACCAAAAGGAATTACTTGGCTCATTAAAGCTTTCAATCTTTTCATCCCATAGTTCCTTACGGTAAATACTTATCTGCTTTTTGATTTCTCTACTGAGCCTATTCATGTCTTTCTTAGTGTTCGGGTCATATGTAAGGTGAAACCCTGAATTTGTTCCTGTCTCTGATGAGATTTTTAATTCTAGTTGGTAGTTTATTAGTGATATGCTTTCTTGGAATCTTTCTGGTGGCAGCGTCATAAGCGTTTTGTATATCTGTCGTTAGCTGCCTCGCAGCATGCTCTATGTCATCTGGAGTGCGTAATATAAGATTTGTGCGACTTTCAGAGAGAATTTCATTATATTCCCTCCAGTTCGTCGTATTGATAAGCTCTTCCATGACCTCCTTTGTCGTGCCAAGAGTCGCAATGACTGGGCAGTGATCCGAATCCAGATCCTGTAAGACCTCTAGGCTAAAAGATAGTGAGATGGTAGAAAGGAAGATATCAAGAATATCACCCAAATTACTGTTATTGGGCAAATAAGTGTGCTCACTCGGCACATGTAAATAAACCGGGTAATTATTAATGAACTCCGACAATTTAATACCGTTATTATTAGTCCTCCTGCAGTTCCATTCTTGGTTCTTTGCATTAAGGTCACCCGCCAAAATAACCTGTTTGTTAATATCCAATATCTTAGCTAAGTAATTGACATCGAGAATATTCCTCGGAGGATTATACAAGGAGTTAAAATACACATTTCCATAGTGCGGGAGATGGACAGATACCGTGACCAGCTCGTGTCCATTAAATCGCTCGTCATTGATAAGACAGGACTGTAGGGAGCTGCGGACAAAGATTGCGACCCCCCCACCTCGGTGACTTAGTCGATCGCATCTATAACAAACATAATTCGGGATTTTCATCTGGGTACTTGGCGTAGCAAAAGTCTCTGTTATCATCGCCACGTCAATATCATGATCCCTGAAAAAGGTATAAAGTTCCGTAGTTTTATAAGCAATGCCTCTAGCATTCCATGTCATGATCCTAATAGGAGCAAGCATAGGTCTAACTTGACCCATTAACGATTGTAGTGGAAGTTTTTATCTCCTGATTGTTTTCATGAATTCCTCTGACCTGCTGTGAAATTTGAAAACCAGCAGTTTTTATAACGGAAACGAGTTCCGCCAGGTCAGTGAAGACTTGCTTGGCTTCACTTAAAATATCAGAGTAAAGTCCAGAGGACAACGCCTGTGAATAAGTTTTATTTTCAATAACCCTACTAGGGAAATTGATTGTTTTATCAGTTTTTCTTTTCGGGAATTTCTCACACCCCCTAAAACTGGAGGTGTGGGAACCCCCACAATTTACGCAGACCGGAGGTTTTTCTCTATTATTTCTATCAGGACAGTCTTTCACATAGTGTTCTTTGCCGCATCTGACACATTTGGGTGCATAATTGCAACCCGCCTGTGTATGATTGAACCCCTGACAACGAAAACATTGCAGGGGGGCTTGTCTTCCCAAATACTCTTTAACTTTGATTTTCATATGGCAAAGAAATCTCTCATTATAGATTTCTTTAGATTTCGCATTTTTTGGAAGAGATATTAAAAATAACGGGAGTTTAGTAACTTCCCCGTTGCGTCGTCTGGTCATTTGTTTGATTTCTTTTACTTGGTAATTTAATTGCTCTAATTCAAATTTAATATCCTCAATTTGGGAGTTTACAGTGAGTCCTCTGAGGACAACTTTTAAGTAACGGTCCTCCGGGAGGATATATGAATGATGCTCTACCTGTTTTTCTTTGAGGATTTGGACAACTGTCCGGTAGTCATCTGGGGTTTGCGTAATCACTTTGATACTTCCATTAGGAATCTGTTCTCCATGAAATTTAATCTGTTTTTGTAGGAAAATATCACTTATTTCCCTCCATTTCAGTAAGTTTTCTCTTAACGTAATTGGGGGAATTTTGGAGTTTTTATTATTTTGCTTTGGATTACTTGTGGCAGTGGAGTTATCATTATCTGGTTGTGTAGTATCCATGCTTTCATTATTTCGTGTGTTTGTGTTTTCATTGGCTGCTACTAGTGTAGCTGGTGTGACAGTATTTCCTTCCTGATTTAGTGGTTTTTGTGGAGTACTTTTGTGGATTGGTAGAACTACCAATCTTAATTTTCTTAGCATTGGGTCTTTGTGTACGTTTTCTGACAGTTTGGTCACCTTTAGTTTTAGGAAGATCTTCGTCCGAACTTGTGGGTTGATCCAGAGAAATTTCCTTTAGTGAATCGAAATTATTATGTATTTTAATAGGGCTTCTATCCCTATCAGTTTCAGATTTACTTTCATGTGACGTGTTTTGTTGTGTTTTAATCAAATCCTGTTGTGTTAATTGATTATTAACTACAACTAGCATATCAAACATACTCAGTAAGAAGTTATGCATCTTACTTTCTGTATCTGTGAAAGTGCCATTTTGCAGGCGAATAGTCTCAAGTTCTTTTATTTGAATCCTCACGGCTTCCAAAATCGTATCCATATCGCAGTCCAAAACCAAGTAATCCTGCGCCCAAAACAGCAATCCAGAGTCCCGCGCCCCGGAACCGGACCCACTCGATGGTGTTCCGGCAGACGGATGGGCGGGCGAAAGTCTACTAGGCCCCTATCTCACACCTGATAGCGTGAGCCTGGGGGTAACTAAGGAGACACAGCGACCAAAATCCAAAAATTAAAATTACGCGCACACAATTACTTTAAAATCTGATGTATTAATTTATAATACAGAAATAATTACGCTAAATAATAGCGCCGAAAATCAGTAGCAATAAAGCGCGGTATCACTCGTACCAGCAATTAGGCTAATTCGCAAGAAAAGGCGTAAAAAATATAAAAATCCTAAAAAAAGTCAAAATAATAAAATAATAAAAGCAACCAGGCTTTTATAAAAAATACTAACCGAGGATTAGCATTTAAAAATGCTGATGCAAGCGGATAGTACTTAGCACGTGGTCGCACTCCGCAACACACGCAAACGATCAGGCAGGGCGTACACGTGATACAGGACCGGAGGCAGGCACAATATCAGCGACGAACCTTCTCCTATGGCGTCCACCCCTCGAATCGATGATGATTCATTAGTGGGAGGAGCGAAACGACTTTATACGAGAATGAATGTAGTGTGATGTGTTGAGCACAGTAGTAATGAAATGTGAAAGTATTAGAAATTTAAAACCATTGGGAAGCGCGATACGCATTGTCGGCTTAATGTCATGTCGGCTAACTGTCTGTGTCTGCTAAGTGTCCTGTCAGCTAAATGCCCTGTCGGCTAAGTGTCCGTGTCGGCGAAATGTCCTGTCGGCTAAGTGTCCATGTCAGCTAAGTATCCCTGTTGGCTAAATGTCTTGTCGGCTAACTGGTTTCGGTTAAGTGTCCTGTAGGCTAAGTGGTTGTCGGCTAAGTGTCTGCGACCGAACGTAAATCGCTTTTGATTTCATCTGCGCATCGAATTCTTCTTCACAGATTTTTCTAGTCCTCTTCAATACTCATCCAATCCACATTTTCCTGCTGGAAAACTATGGGAGGTGGTTTTACTTCTCTGCAAATATCTGCAACTTCCATCTTTTGATCTGTTTCTAATTTTTCGAACGTGTTGGTCTGAGTAATTTCCATCGGTTCTGTTTTCTGCGGACTTTTTGCAACTTTTCTTCGCGAAATCCATTTATCTGTTTCCTGCTCGGTAGTAATAGCATTTTCTGCTGCATTTGCGTTTTGACTATTTTCGTTTCCTTTAAAGTTATCGGCATTTTCATTTTCCGTATTGTGTCCTTGTTTTTCTAAAAGTTTAAATAAAATTTTTGTAAAATTTTCCGCTCCAACTGCTTTATTATGTTCGTGGATGTTCATCGTCTTGTTTGGGTACTTATCTTGAGTTTTTTCTTCTGTCACCGATTCGTACATCGTTTTCAGTTTCTTCTTCCTAATCTTTTTCGGTGATGTTACGAAGTCTTCTTTTCGTAACGGTAATGATTTCGATGATCCAAAAGATTTGTCCAAATTCGTTTCCGAATCTCTCGGTGCCCTAAAAAAGAACATTTTGCGGTACCTAAGGTACCAGAATCAGTTATTGCAAAATTGCTAGTACTTAGCTGTCCTCCTATGTGGCTAGACAAGCTTGCAAGTGAAAATTTCCTTGATTTAAATGTGTAATGAATGATAGTGAGACTGACTGACTGACTGATAACTTATAGCCAGAATACCACTGAGATCAGTAGTTTATCTGGCTCAATCAAATTAATGCCGGATGGGCACAATAACATAGAACTACCTTCACATAATGTCCGCAGTAAGGAGGAGAAAGATGGATAAAGAACAGGAAGACCAGCAACGCAAGAGCTCACAAGCAAGTAACCGGCCCGGTAAAGGCGTGACTAGGTGGGAGTCATAAAATGAGTGTAGAATGTGAATAAAACTAGAGAATTTAAGAAATACACAGTACAATAAATGAGTAAAATACAAAATTAAGAATGCTAATAAACACATTGGGTACATCATTTACAGGTGGGCACTAGGTGGGAAAGTTCGGGTCCCTGATAAGGTGGGTCGCAAGTGGGCGCAGTTTGGCGTCCTCATTCAATATTTCGTAGGTAAAGATATCAAAATTTCTCATATGGTCACAGTTCAGAGCTTTCGTGAAGAATTTCCTGTTGATCTTATTCAGGTGCTCTTCTAGAGTGTCCAGTTTTAAGTCACAGTGTAGTGTAGCATTGCTCACAAAAAAGTGAGCATGGGTGATAAGCCTTAGGACTTTGTTTTGCATGATTTGAAGTCTTTTTATATCCTCCTTGGTAGCCGTGCCGTGCACCAGGCCGGCGACGCATAAGTCATCAATGGCCTAATTGCCGTGATATAAACTAGCCTCTTTTTCCTGAGGTCTAAGCTAGAATAATTACCCAATATAGGGATGAGACTATTTACAACAGTGAAAATTTTTCTTCTGACCTCTGTTATATGATCTCCCCATTTTAATCTTTCATTTAGCATTACTCCTAAATATTTCGCCTTACTAACTCTAGGAATCTCTTCAGAGAATAAGAAGAGCTTACTGTTAATAGTCAACTGTGTATTTTTCCTTCTTATCAATAATAATTGCGATTCGCTGGCATTAATAGCAATTCTCCAAGTCTTACACCACTTTTCTACCACTGGTAGAAGCTCCTGTAACTTCTTGATTACATGGTGTGCGTTTGCAGACTTTACGGCTAATGCCGTATCGTCCGCATAGCACCCAAGAAAGTAATTTCTGCCAATGTGAGCCCTAGGAAAGTCATGAACATAAAATAAATACAGGACGGGCCCTAAAATGGATCCCTGCGGGACGCCTGCATTCATGGTACGTAAACTGGAGATGTCCTTTCCAATAGCCACAGTGAATTTCCTATTAGTGATGAAAGACACAATTAGCTGAATCAGCTCTCTATCCATATGGAGATTTATAAGTTTATAAATAAACCCCTCATGCCAGGTGATAGTGAGACGAACGCAGGCGATTTTTCATTTTCTTCGAGGAAGTTCGAGAACGGTGGGCAAGATTTGCATAGGTGGAAATTCAAAGTCGTGTAGAAGATTTATTTTCTGTTTCGTGAGGGAAGGTTTGTAGAGGTTTATAGTCTGCATATATAGGTTATTTGCAGAGGTATATTAAATCCAAATTGCAGGGATATATTAAATCCAAATGCTCGATGTTTATACAATTTATTTATTGACTAGACCTCCCCAATTTAGCATCTTGGTCTATTCGAGCACGCGTTTGTATAGAAAGGCAAAAGGCATATTTCCTCTCGGAAATGATAGAAGTTAACAGCTCTTTAACGACATCTTTTTCGTAATTTTTACTTTTCAGAATGATATTTTTTAATTCGATCATTTTTAAATCATCCGAGACCTCTTTCCCTAATTCAAGTACAAGGTACATAAGTACAAGGTCGGCCTTCTTCCCTTTCATTAAATATGCCATAATGAAATATTAAGGCAATATTCAAAGCAATAAAACCAGACACTTCACTGATAATTACTATAACATAAGTCTAACAAATACAGCTACTTATTCTTGTAAAATAGATACACAAGTTATTCTAAAAAATTATTTTACCTACTAAAATTTAAATACACAAGCCCATATGCACTCTAATCAATTATCTGAGCTTTTACATACTTTATGAGTTGCTACAAAGAGCCTACGTGATTTTATTTTGTTATTAAAAACAAAAAAAAGAGAATTTTTAAGACCAGCAAAGGTATAAATTATTTGTGACCTCCATAATTTGCAGTTCATACATGAAATTCATTTAAAAGCCTGGATACTTTTATAATTTTATTATTTTGAATTATTTTCTGAATTTTAATATTATTTTTGCTTTTTCTTGCGAATTAGCTTAATTGCTGGTACGAGTGATACCACGCTATACTGATACTGAATTTCGGCGCTTTTATTTTGCGTAAATATTTTTAGCATTTTAAACTAAAGCATCCGATTTTAAATTAATTGCGTGCGCGTAATTAAATTTCGGATTTTTGGTCGTTGTGTCTACTTAGTTACCCCCAGGCTCACGCTGTCAGGTGTGAGATAGGGGTCTAGTAGACTTTCGCCCGCTCATCCGTCTGCCGGAACACCTTCGTGTGGGTCCGGTTCCGGGGCGCGGGACTCTGGACTGCTGATTTGGGCGCAGGATTTCTTGATTCTGTACTGCGATTATGGACACGATTTTGGATGCCGTGAGGATACAAATTAATGAACTTGAAACCATCTGCCAGCAGAATGGTACATTCACCGATACTGAAAGTAAGATGCATAATTTCTTACAAAGTATGATCGAAATGCTAGTTGCTGTTAACGCAACAGGATAAAAATAAAACTCAGGACAAATCATCACAAGGTAAAAATGCAGAAAATGATAGAGACAGAAGTCCTATTAAATTACAAAATAACTTTGACACATTAAATGAAATATCATTGGATCAACCCACGAGTTCAGATGATGACTTACCAAAGACTAAAGGTGATCAAACAGTCAGAATAAGATCACAAAGACAAAATTTTAAGAAAATTAAGCTTAGTAGTCCCACTAAAAATACTACACAAAAGCAACAAAGTCAGGATAGTATTTCAGATACACCAGCTACCTCGGTAGCAGTCAGCAAAAATACACACACAAAATAACCTAGGTACAACCAAAGATGTCATGGATGAGCACATTAATACAACAAACTGGAAGGTCTTTAATGAAATTCTCTTAGAATGTAACCTCACCAGTAAATTACGCACTCCGGAGGACATCGAGATTGCGGCCAAACAACTTACAATGGACATACAAAGTGCCTGCCACGCGGCCACGAGAAAAATTCCCAGAAGACAAGTCACTAATAAGTTACTGAATAGGATAAAAAGTCTCATCAGAGAAAGAAATAAACTTAGAAAAAGGTATCATCTCACCTGTAATCCTAATACTAAAAAAGAGATGAATAGACTTAGTAGGGAAATTAACAAACAGATAAACACTCACCGCAAGGATCTCTGGGATGAGAAAATTGAGAGTTTTAATGAGCGTAGTAGCTCATTCTGGTCTTTTGTTAGACGTCTTAAAAATAAACCCAACGTAAATAGGCCGATTTACCACGAGCACGGCATTGCGCTCACAAATATTGAAAAGTGTAATACGCTCGCTGAGCACTTTGAGAAGCAGTTCACCACAAACACCTACCCATGCAATCAGGAGTTTACAACTCTTGTGAACTTCACAGTGTCAGAATGGCTTCATAAAAACAACATGCAAAATCACTTAGAGCTTACTTCACCACAAGAAATCATAAGTATTATTAAAAAGCTCAGGAATAGAAAGGCCCCTGGGCAGGATAATGTAAAATGTAGCAATGTAGCACTGAAATGGCTGCCTATAAATATGATCAATCGTCTTACAGGTATTCTGAATGCTTGACCCTATATTTTCCGAGTATATGGAAGTCTGCAAAGATGATAGTGATCCCCAAGCCGGGAAAGAACCTGACAAAACCGGAAGGGTACAGGCCCATTAGCCTGCTGCCCAGTATGGGAAAAATACTCGAGAGAATCGTCCTCAGCCGAATACAGCCACACCTGGATAAGTTACCACTCGAACAGTTTGGCTTTAGGAAAGCCCTATCCACGACGAAGCAGCTGGTTAGACTGATTGAATTCATAGGTAGTGCGCTGCACAACAAAAGATATGTTGCCTTACTCATGCTGGACGTGGCGAAGGCGTTCGACCGCGTCTGGCATGAGGGGTTAATTTATAAATTAATCAGCTCACAGTTCAGCAATGAGTTAATCAAAATTATTCACTCGTTTCATTTGAACAGAACATTCAGTATACATATTGGTGAAAGCACTTCAAATAAGAAGCAAGTGCAGGCCGGGGTCCCACAGGAATCTATTTTAGGGCCCGTGCTCTATTTATTCTACGTGGCAGACCTACCTGCAGAACATTTAGATTAAAATTTCTTCATGGGTTGCTACGCAGATGACACAGCTTTTGCTGTCAAGTCTGGGTCACCAAATTTTGCTGTTAAGAAACTTCAACGATTTATGCCTAAACTTGAACTCTGGTGTGCCAAATGGAAAATCGCAATTAACGCTGATAAATCCAAACTTCTGATTTTTAAAAAGAATAAGATGAACCACCCCTTAACTGCACAGCTGTTGCTCTTTGATACTGTCGTACCAGTTGTAAAAACTGCTACATACCTGGGATTAAAATATAGTTCTAATTTCCTCTGGAAAGAGCATATAAAATGTGTCAGAGGCAAGACTATCGGGGTAATACAAAGTCTTACGCCACTCCTGTCTGCGACCTCCAGATTAGATATCAAGAGGAAGAGGCATATTTACAATTCCATTATTCGTCCCATTTTTGCGTATGCTTCTCCGGCCTGGGCTACAGTTCAGAAAAAGGAGTTAAACAAGCTGCAAATTATTCAAAATAAAGTTCTTAGAATGATAACTAATGCACATTATTATGTTTCAAATCACACCCTGCACCGTGACCTGAAAATGGAATCCGTCGAAACATATCTGCATAATGCAAATAACAAAATTCTTTAACAAGGCTCAAGAATGTAACCACACGACTGATCTTAATGTTTTGGATTATGTTATTCTGGAAGAAGATGCTTCGTTAAGATAACTTGTGGCCCACCTCGCCAGGGACTTAAATTTCCCCACGTAAAATTTTTATGAAGGGTATGCACAGCTCTTGTATATATTGTATATAGTGTATATAATTTTATTTCTCATTTGTAATTTGTATGTTTCTTTTCACGTTGCCGTAGTATTTATGTAATAATGTATGAGTATGTTTAATTATTATGAAGTGTTTTAATTCAGATGTCATGATTGAAATTGTTGGATTTTGTCTGTGTCTTCTTTGATGATACAACACAAACATATCATACAGATCCTCACGGCTCCTGCTTTGCAAATTTCTTGATGCGCGTGCCATTCTTTGGCCTTGCGACTCATGGTCGCCCCCTGTAACCACCTTTGACCTCCTAAAAAATTGTCATGAAAAAACGTCATGCGCCCTTCGGTCTCAATTCTCAAGAGCCGGATAAGTTGCGCAGCTGCGCGACACTTCGGCAATAGCCGTACAGACTAGACTAGACATGAAATTCATTCGCAGGGGGCCGTTGTGAGTGAAGGTCGGGTCTTATTTCGCTCTTCAGTCAGGTTTCCGTGTACGTCCGATTACGAGGTAAGCGGACTCTAACTCGTGTGCCTCGTGCTTCTGGTTAAGCCTACTTTGGGTTTCGCCGCGATTGCCTATCACATGCCATTAATTGCTGGTTTTGGTGATTGATTTTTCCGATATGATTGCTTATTAAATTCATTTTTAGTAAGTAATTAATTTCGTCTTCTCCAGGTTATTCCAACTTTAAGACTCGGTGATTTGTCTGGATTTTGGATTGCTTATTCCCGCATAGTTACCCCCAAGCTTTCCCTTCAGGTGATTGTCAGGGGCCTTGCGGGAATTTTCGCCAACACATCCGCCTGTTAGGACACCATCGAGTGGGCCTAATTCCGGGGTGTTGGACTCCTATGTTCAGGGCGCAGGTTTTTGATTTTCGATGCGAAGATGGATGCAGTGCTAGGTGCAGTGAAAGCGCAGATTAGAGAGCTCGATCATGTCAAAGAACAAAATGGAAAATTCACTGACACAGAAGGCAAACTTTACACATTCTTGCATAGTCTTGTTGATATGTTGAAAGTGTTTAATGAGCAAATTAATCATGAAAAAGGAAACACTAACGAAAACACTAATACCTTAGTGGATATTAGAAATACGAGTCAAACTTTAGAGGATAATGATAGGGGCAGAAGCCCAATCAAGGTTAATGATTTCTCACACTTAAACTCAGATAATGAAAAAACGCTTGATCAAGAAACTAGTTCAGAAGACGAAACACAAAACAGACATAGAGGAGATCAAACTGTAAGGACTAGAAATCACAGATTGCAGTATAAAAAGCAAAAGATAAGTGATAGTCAAGTTATCACGTCCAATGTCACCACTGCTTCAGATTAAAATGCACAATCAAGGACAGATAGCTCAGTTAACTAGCGTCTACATCCCAAAACGGCAGCCTATGCGAGAGGCGATTTTATTATTTTCATCGGGGAGTAGGTAAGTTAGAATGGTTTTCTGAGGAACGCCGACGATAGTGCACGATGTTTGCTTACATTAGGAAGTTCAGAAAATTGCAAAGATGGGTTGGTTTAATTTCTGCGGTTATTTTCAAAGAAATATTAGGCAGTGTTTTTGGTTTGCTGATAGAGGGCAAATAGATAATTTACCTTTATAAATCCGCGTTTATCTATTTAAACTTCAGCAGATTTAAGATGAAGTGAATATATTTAACACAGCAGAACGCAAGCTTAAGACTTGTAAATCTTTTAAAAAACGATCGATAATTAAAATTAATCGATAATTAAAAATATTATTTATAGTTCATTATTAAAAACTCTTTATAAATGCATAGTTATCATATAATTAACAATTCATTCATGCATTATCTCATTATTTATTATAATAAGAAGTGAAGATATTTTTTACAGTAATGTTTAAAAATTTGCTGTTGTCTTTTAAAAGATTTACAAGTCTTAAGATTGTGTTCTGTTGTGTTAAATATATTCGCTTCATCTTAAATCTTCTGAAGTTTAAATAGACAAACTCGGATTATAAAGGTAAATTGTCTATTTGCCCTCCATCAGCAAACCGAAAAAAGTGCCAAATATTTACCTGTAAGTAACCGTAGAAACTAAGGCAATCCACCTTAGCAATTTTTTTAACTTCCAAATGTAAGCAAACATATAGTCCACTGCCGTTGCATTCCTCAGAAAAGTATTCTAACTCCCCTACTCCCCGATGAAAATAATAGAATCGCCTCTCTCATAGGCTGCCGTTTTGGGATGTAGACGCTAGTAGCTCAGTTACGAAAATTACAGAGCAAATTAACAAAACTCATATAGATAATCATGATATGGACACAAATGACGCAGATAGTGTTCAAAATGACACTACAAATATTGCTAAAACCTCAAATAATAGTGTAAATTCATCTCGTACTAAAATCCCACCCATTACTCTCAGGAAGACTGATTTGAACTGGGGAGAAATTAGTAAAGTTTTTCACAGAAATAAATTAAAATTTTTTGGTCGGCAAATTCCAGATGGAATTAAAGTTATTGCAGAATCCCCCGATGATTACAGGGGTATGGTAAAAATCTTAAATGATCTAGGAGTTGAACATCACTCCTTTAAACTGCCAGAAGAGCGCAACTTAAAAGTTGTAGTGAGAGGACTAACTTACAGAACTCCAATTGAGGATATTAAAAGAGACCTGGTAGAATTACACTACAAAGTAGAGGATGTTAAACAGATGACCCGCCGAAGGGAGGGTATTGTCACAAAACTACCTCTGTTCATTATCACGTTGCCTAAGTCGGAAGACTCAAAGAAGATTTATCATGCGCAATTTCTTTGTGATATGAAAATTAAAATCCAAGAGTATAAAGGATGTCAGGGGCCCTTGCAGTGCTTCCGATGTCAAGGTTTTAATCATACTCAGGAAGGCTGCAAGTATCCTCCAAAATGTGTCCGATGTGCTAAGGATCATTTCTCTAGAGATTGTCCTGATAAAGGAAAACCAGATGTACCATTATGCTGCGTAAACTGCGGAAAAGAACACACCTCAAGTTTTCGCGGATACGAAAGATTCCCTAATCCAAAAATAGTCAAGGAGAAAGTTTTTAGCAACAGAGTTGTAGAAAATAAATCTTATGCTAAGGCTCTCTCAGCTGGAATCTATCAAGAACAACTCACTGAGGCTAAAAAAGTCTTCGCTGATCTGGCGGAATTGGTGACCGTCATCAAAAGCGCAGGCTTCCAACTTACTCAACAGGTCAAACAGTTATCACAAATAAGTCAAGAAAACATTCCCTCCAAATCTTCTAGCAATGACGAAAAATAGGAATTTAAAAGCGCCTTTAAATGTGATGATATGGAATGCTTGTAGCATTCATGGAAAATTATTGGAACTCACCGACTTTATTCAAAACAATGATGTTGACATTGCTATGGTAACAGAGACACATGCAAATCCTGGTATTAGTATTAACATAATGAATTTCAGATGCTATCGCACAGATAGGCTTAGTCATTGTGGTGGTGGGGTAGCGATATACGTAAAGAACTCTCTCCAATCATGCATGATTAAGCAGTACAGAAATAATGGGCAAGAATATGTCACTGTCTCCGTGTTTCTTCCAGGTTATGGAAACACATATTTCACAGCCTTCTATAACCCACCCAGATACCCTTTAGAAGCTGGATTATTAAAAGACATATTATTCACAAATCTTCCTGTTATATTAGCAGGTGATTTTAATGCGAAACATGAGGAATGGAACTGTCGTAAAACAAACCCAAATGGAGAACAACTCTTTGAATTTATAAACAATGAACCTGTTTATTTCTTTACGCCTGAGGAATACACTTATCTTGCACACGACCCGAACAGAGGGGACATTCTTGATCTACTACTTACCTCCGCTTCAATTCCAGTATATCTTGAAGTTGTTAATGATCTAAGCTCGGATCATTTACCTGTAATGGCCACACTTGGAATCCTAAAAGACAAAATGACGCAGGAGAAAAAGTTCACAGACTGGAAGCAGTCTGTTTACTAATAGTATCATTAATGCAGTCAATACTGCCACCAAGAGCATTCCCATTAAACAGACATCTGGCAGACTCCTTCCCCCACATCAAAGATAAAATCAGAGAAAGAAATAGATTATGGAAAGCCTGGAATCGAACATGGAACCCGAGTATTAAAACGAAAATTAATAGACTGAATCGTGACATCAAGCAATCAATTCTTCAGCTCAGAAATGACCTTTGGGACGAGAAAATAATGAATTTTAATGAACCAGACAATGCTTTCTGGTCATTTGTCAGAAATCTAAAAGGAATCTGTAGCGAACAAACCACTTCACTTCAATAATTGCGTGGCTCTCACTAATAAAGAAAAAGCAAACGCCTTTGCAGAACATTTTGAAAATCAGTTTAAACCGAACGAGAGTCCTTGTGTAAGATACTGCATTAATCACTGGTTTACCTCACAGGAAGACTTAGAAGACAATCTGGAACTCACCTCTCCACGTGAAATCCAAGAAATCATACGAAAACTAAAAAACAGGAAGGCTCCGGGCTATGATGCAATAACCAACCTAGCGATCAAGAACTTACCGAAAAATTGTATTGCAAGATATGCTAGTATTTTAAATGCTTGCTTAACTATCAGATACTTTCCGCTTGCCTGGAAAAGAGCCAAAATGATTGTCTTACCTAAAGCCGGCAAGGTTACCACTCGCCCAGAAGGATTTAGACCTATCAGTTTGCTTCCCGTTTTGGGGAAAATTTTTGAACGCATCATTTATCACAGAATCCATCCATACTTAGAGAAACTACCAGAAGAACAGTTTGGTTTCCGAAAAACCCTTTCCACCACGAAACAATTGGTCAGACTCTCTAAATTCATCGGCAGTGCATTACATAACAGACAAAATGTGGCTTTACTCATGCTAGACGTGGCCAAAGCTTTTGACCGCGTCTGGCACGAGGGTCTAATTTTCAAGTTCCGTTCCCTTGGCTTCACCAAAACTTTAACGTGTCTCATCTATTCATTCCTGAAAGGCAGAAGTTTTCATGTTTCTATTGGAAATGAGATATCTGAAGTCAAAAGAATTCACGCCGGCGTCCCGCAAGGGTCAATTTTAGGTCCGATCTTATATCTTTTCTTTGTGACTGACTTCCCTAAAACAGGCTTTAACTACAACTACTTCATTGGCTGTTATGCAGATGATACGGCGCTTGCTGTAAAATCTATGTGTCCTAATCAAGCTGTCAGGAAACTTCAACAAATCATGCCGCATATAGAATTTTGGTGTACCAAATGGCGTATTTCAATTAACGCAGATAAATCCGAACTGCTCATTATCCGAAAGAAGAACTCTACCACTGAAATCACAGAAAAGCTTAAACTATTTAATACAGAAGTTCCTAGAGTACGCAAGGCGAATTACCTTGGCGTTATTATTAATGATAAATTTTCCTGGAAGGATCACCTGACTCATGTCAGGGGAAAAACACTAGGAGTCATTCAAAGTCTCAACCCACTTATTAACGAGCACTCTAAACTGGACTTAAGAAGAAAACGGCACTTATACATCTCTGTTGTACGGCCAATCTTCACGTATGCTTCCCCTGCGTGGGCATCAGTTAGAGACAGGGACATATCTAATTTACAAATTACACAGAACAAGTTGCTGCGCACCTTCACGAATGCGCATTATTTTGTATCTAATAGGACTTTACACACAGATTTGAAAATTGAAACTGTCATAGAGCATCTTCATCGCCTAAACTCCAGCTTTTTCCAGAAAGCAGTTACATGCCCTCACATGACAAAATTACATGTATTTGACTACATTCCACTACCGGAAGACAAAGAGTTACGACTGCTGGCAGCCCACCTAGCCAGAGATCTGAACTTTCCTACATAAAGTAGAACATTCCTGTATATAGTTGTACATATCGTATATAGCTTTTATGAATACTTTTCTTATTATTTCATCGAAACTTCTATTTGATTTCTGATCTTCCAAACTGCATTTTTGTCACTGTAACTCTATATTTGCAAATGTATGCGTTTGAGAGTTTGTATTCTTACAAACTCGTTCTGTCATGTAGTATACTTTCACAGTATCTTATCTTAAAAATTCATTATTGCTTTACCTTGCACAGCTCCGTCTGCGACGCGTCTTCTTGTCTGGCCTAATTCCTAGGCTTGCGGCATCATGCTCGCCCCCCTTCTGCCTCACCTCATTCTCTTAACTCCTACCACGTCAGACTTCCTACCGTCATGTGCCTACTGGTTCTCCTCATGAGCTGTGAACAGCGCCCTTCGCGCGCTACTCCAGCCATACTTGTTCGGATCGGATCGACATGAAAATCTGTAACATTCTATTGACCACGCCTCTCGCTTAAAATACTTAATGTTTATACACCTAAACTAGTGCATAATGTTTAATTTAAAAGTAAAATATTTTTAAAGATTTTGTTTTATTTATAACTGAAGCTGCAGAAGGAGGCGGCCACATACCAAGTAGGGCAGAGCAAAGCGTCAGATCGTGAAAGGTCACCGTGATGTGGTTCTATCTATCGATGCTACATTTAACTAGATCTTAAATGCTTAAATGCTAATTGCTTATGCTTATATTTGCCCAGTTGGGCTTTAATAAGCTATATTGATCTAATCCCCTAAGGACAATCAGAATGTCAACTATCAGCTAGTTCCCAGCCAGGAAATCGGGTATATAAGTAATATTATGTACTTTGTTTCGGAAATAGCGATGTGTAAGTTTCAATATACTATGTTATATTAACGTTTTTCTTATGAAATATAGCTTTTCTCAATATCTGTTAAAAATGTATAATTTTCATTTCTTTTTCATTCTTTTTTATTTATTTATTTATTTTTTTTATTTTTTTTATTCCTTCTCTTTCTCGTTTTTAGTTTAGCTACATGGTAATGGGAAAATTTTTGGAGCCCAATTTACTGAATGTATTAATAAAGTTCGAGCATATAAAGGCAATTTTCATTGGAACAAACTGGTTATATATTAAGTAAAACGGTCACTGTTTCTGTTAGACTCAGCAGCGGCCAAGCGGTTAAGTCACTGATCACTGGCAGTTCGGTTCGAATTTGAATCTCACCAACAGACAGGCTGTTTTCGTGGTTTTCCCATGTGTTTTCAGACAGAGAGGCAGTTTCCTTAGAAAGTTCACGAAGGCATCACTCCCCTTAGGCTAATAGCTCTCTGGTTTTCCGTAATTACATAAACCAAACTTACATCTGTTAGGTGGCCACAGTTCCCTGTAGCTAAACCAAAAACGAGAAAGAGAAGCAATGAAAGAGAAAAAAAACTAATGGAAAGACAAAAAAAACTAATGAAATGTGAAATGAAAATTTATGTATTTTCAACAGATATTGAGAAAAGTTATATATTATAAGAAAAACATCAACATAACATATTATAAGAAAAACTTTCATATAAGCAAAGCAAAACTGCATTTATTATATTGAAAATTACACATCCCGACTTTCAGAACATAGTAAATAATATCTATTTACATGACAGATATAGTTAAACATAGTATCGATAGATAACACATTACGATGACTTTTAAGGATGTGTCACTTTGCTCCGCCCTTCTTTGTGGCCCCTCCTTCTGCAGCTTCAGTTATAAATAAAACAAAACCTTAAAGAATATTTTACTTATAATTAATTCTAAGCATTATTCACTTTAAATATTAACTTTATTAAGTATTTTAAGTGGGAGGCGTGATTAATAAAATGTTACAATATTTTTATCTCAAGAATCTACGTTTTTAATAACAAAATAAAATATATTTGCTAAACTAACCCTTACCACCATATGTTTCTATAAAAAAGTATAACTCAAGAATAACGATAATTTTTATTGCATTATTCAGATTTTTCAGAACGGTCTACTCTTACTACGCTGAGGCAAAGAATATGTATTGACTTTTTTTGGCATAGACTTTTTTTGGATGAGGCCAGCAGCCACTTCAATCTAGCCTATGATGTCTCTCAAGTAACTGCGGTTCCTAACAGGAAATGAATGATCCGACCTCACTGCGGATTCTCACACAATATTCCTACAACCAAATTATGCCTAAACAGTATCTGCCAAATAACTATAATTGCTCATCACCTCCTACTTCGCTATATTTCTATCTAAATGCTATCTAAATTACTTAATGCTAGCACAGAAAAAGTTATACTCAGTCGTTTCACTTGCTATACACAGGGTAAGGAAATGGCTGGATACCTGCATCTGCGACTGCTTGGCTTCATAGGACAGGGAAAGGAAATTTCATTAGTGGGAGGAGCCAAACAATTTTGTAAGGGAAAGAATATAACATGACGTGATGAGTAAAATATTAATGAAACGTAAATATATTAGAATGAAAGCATTTGGAAGAGCATGATTGGAAAATTAACATCATTAAGTTAACAAGAAAAATTAATAATGATGTGAAAAGCTTTACGGATAATTTTTTAGTATACCATATTAAAATGTAATTGAGTGACCGCCGCACTTAGCTAAAAAAATTCTTTTCCTTTCGAAATTTAATTCATATTCCCTAACGAGAAATTTCCGTGCTTTTTCAATTTCGCCAATATATACCTAATAGCAGGATACATATCAAACAATGCTTAATTAACACAATAATTAAAAGCACATATGAGATCTTCAAGAATCGAAAACTGAATTTTACTGATATGTGAAAAAAAACTGATACGTGAAAAAAATTACTTAAATATTGAACTTATGAAGAAGTTGAGAAATTTTGTAATTGATAGTAAATTTAAATATGAATTGGGTACGTTTTAGCTAAACGTCACTGTTGGCTTAGTGTCCTGTTGACTAAATGTTTTGGCAGTTAAGTGTCTCATAGCTAAATATCCTGATGGCAAATTCTGTGTGTCGGCTAAATATCCTGTCGGCTAACTCTACGTGTCGGCTAAGTGTCTTGTTGGCTAACTGTCCGTATCGGCTACATGAGCTGTCGGTTAAGTGTCCAAGTCGGCTAAATGTCCTGTCAGTTAACTGTCCGTGTCGACTAAGTGTCTTCGTCAGCTAACTGTCAGTGTCGGCTAAATGTCCTGTCGGCTAAGTGTCCGTGTCAGCTAACTGTCCTGTCGGCTAAGGTTGCGTGTTGGCTAAATGTCCTGATGGCTAAATGTCCATGTTGGCTAAGTGTCCTTGTCGGCTAAGTGTCTTATTGGCTAATTGGTGTCGGTTAAGTGTCCGCGAGCACCTTTCTCTTGCTAAGTCAAAATGCTTTAATAGCCTCTGTTTGTAAATATACTTTACTATTTTTAAGAATCTTCTTTTTGTGTGCTTAGACAATTACATGAAATCATTAAATACCTTTTAGTAGGAAAAATAAACGCCGACCAATGGGAGACAGTGCAGTTTGCCAACTTTAATGTATTAAGCAAACTCAGAAAATTGCAAGTAGTTTCCCCATTCAGCGGTATGTTATTCAAAGTTTACAAAAAAATCACCGCCATTTGGTAACTGTAGTGCTGTTTCCATCCCAATTTTTTTAAATCAAATTTCCAATGAATAAAGAAAACTAAAGAAATTTAAAAGGATTCATAAGAATGATGGACATACTCGTTCTCACATCTTTGGGAAGGGATTACAAGTTATCGTTCATATTTAAAATGTGATTTTTATGTTCTACGTTACATATTTAATTTTAGTCTGGAATAGGGCTTCCACTCAGGAGCTTTTGTCTCATAGCCTGCGGCCACATAACTGCACAATGGTTTGATTTTTTTATGGAAATTCAATCTAAGATATTTTGTAAGTTAAAAAAAATGTTCAGAATATTTCCTTTTCGTAATTGCCTTTCAGGCATTATGTTTTACTTTTTGAAAATGGACATACATTAATTAATTTCAAAATAACCATCTGTTATTATTATATTCAAGAGGTCATGTTATAAATTTCAGGGGAAAAGAAGGAAGCACTTCCACAGAGAACCCGGTAAATGTAAACATCGCCAACTTTGGCGATAATAGTTCAAACCTTGTAACCCAGAGTATTTATCCTATTCGCTTGTTGGAAGTTTGCAACTATTCCTCTTGCGTGACGCAGACTAAAGTCATTTTCCAACTTGTTCGTATTTCTGTACCGATTTAAAGATCATAAAAATGTTTCAATATGTACTATCTGTGACATCCAATACGATCCCGTGCATGACGATGCAGTTTTTCACTTTTAAGCTATAGTTAGGCTAAGTTGACTGCACACCTAGTTTCCCGAGTCAGCCATAGCCCATTCAGAATAAATTGTGGCCATTTTCTAAATTTAGTGCTATCGCAAATATTTAAATTTATTTGGTACGAATAACGCCCAATAAATGCTTTACATTATGAAATTTAATAGACCTTTTAAGAATGACTGATATACTATTTCTTACTTCTGGTAAGGATTACATGTTTTGCAGTCAGAGGCGCCTTCCTGTGTGACCCTTGACCGAACACGCCTCTGCCGTTAGATGTTATTAAAAAATTAGCTTTGAAAGAAAGAAACTGTCATACAATATTTTAATTGAAGATATTATTCAGAGTCTTTGTTAGCACTGAGTTTAAAGGATTGCAAAATCTAAATCTGCAATTTTGTATTTCGCAAAAACGGACTATAACGTCGTCAGCAGGAGCTTATTTCAAAGCTCCGCCTACTATGAGGAGCAGAGGGTTGCAACTCTGAAATGGGACTGGAAGTTGGAGCTGTTGTTCTCGTAGACAGAGTTGAAAAGTCCTCTTACTCCCGATAGTCGCAGTTTTCTTAACGAAGTTGTGGAGGTAATTGCATTAAGTTGCAAAGGTACTCCGGAAAATATCGCCTTGGGCCTTGGGCCGATAGTCCAAGAAGCAATGCAGTTTAGGATTCCCATCTATCTGACATGATTGCCCTTGCCCTCCACCTGCACCGAATTGGTCAGGGAATGGGCAAGTCAGTGAGGGGATCTTCGTGGTGTTATACAGGAGTTGACATACTGGAGGCTAGAGCGCTCCTTAAGCAATGACTTCGGTCTTTTTGTGAACCCTGTGTGTGCCCGAATTTTGAATTTCGAATTCGTTTTATAATCTATTTCACATTTTGTAAAACGCCAATGAATTTTTTATTAACAAATTCATCGGTTTCAAAGTGAGCAATGGCCAAAACTGCAATGGGGGAAAGCATTTTTATCTCCTGCGCTCGAGACTGCGTACCGGGAACTCTAAAGTTTGCTGTTTTTAAATAAGTTTGTGCTGCTGCTGTTGAATTCAATTTTATGGTGTATGCGAAGACCGTGATATTTAATAAATAAAGGTAACATAGAAAACGTTAAAAACGCTTCTTTAGGCTAAATTTGAAATCTGTGAGCTTTTAGATTTTATATTATTGTGATTTTATTTTTAAGCACATTCTTAGCTTCTACGATTTCTCCGTTATTGCAGAACCTTTGTTCCTTAAAATATCGGTTTTGTGCATTCTCGAACCTCTGGTATTTAATAAAGCACAGGTTTGGGCGGTTTATTTTACTTTGAAATGGTTCCATATTAATATTAAAATTGAATATTTTATTTACGTTAGTTATCTGTTTTTCGTTTTTAGGGTAATAGAGCTCGAGAACATAAACTGGAAGTTTGATATCTGCATCTTCTATTTTTCTAGTAAATTGTTTTACTTTTCGAACTGGGAAATTGTCCGTTTGTTAAATTCTGAAAAATATCCCCTTCAAGTATACATTTCGAAAGAGTTTTGATAATTCCTTGGTGGTTTTCCAGTTGATAGGTGAGAAAATTTAATTTACTTTCCTTCACGTACTGTGCAACTATTCTGTAATTTTTGTTGATTTCGTATATAGGAAAATAGATCTTCTTCTCATTTGGGTTTCAAATTCGTAAGTACACATTTTATTTAAAATTTTGTCTAAGAAGTGTAAGTCCATATCATTTTGTTGTATTACTATTAGCGGGAATATTGTCTTATCTTCATTTCCTTATTTGTCTGTTTCATTTTCATTTTAAATATCTGGGATAATTTTTAAAATCTGTTACTTTGAGAGTTTTCGTTATCGGTATTTTTTTATCCGCTGTTCTTGCGAGATTGATGAAACAAGTGCGAAGAACTGTTATGTGTGAGGCCCCTAGTGGGATTCCGTGATAAACTCTGGTAAGAGCAGGATAAATTCTTGCTGAGCACCAGAATACGCAACTAAGCATTTAGGTCTAAAATTTTCTCCCTAATTCATTGCTACATTTCAAGCAGGTGAAGTCATAATAACTGTCGATGCAGTTTAGTAGATCAACATCAGTAAAATTATGCAATATACTACAATGAATATATGTTTTTCGCTCTCAGTTTTTATTTTCCACAAATGTAGCACTTATTTTGGACAATTTTATCGCAGCGAATTTAGTGTTCGAAATCTATTAAGCCACGCCCCATTTTGTAAGTATTCTGAATTCTTTCTGATTTACTGTCTACCGCCTGTACATCAGAGAGATCATGATTATATAATTAAGGCAAGGTCTCGAGGGCTGTCTGCCTAAGAGGAGGGATGCCTTCATGGAGGAATTTCTAAGAGAAACTGGCGCGTATACACGAGACAGATCACTGAATTAACAATTCATTAGCCAGAAAATAGTTTTATGCGTTTTTAAGTAACGAAGTCACGCAGTCAGGTTCCTGAGAGAAACTTCCCTACCCTGTGTTTAACATAATAGATAGGTGTGCATAACTTTTTAATACCCATAACATTATGCGTTTACTGATGGTAGAGTACTTAAGAAATGGGGCGTGGCTTGGGTGTGCGAACTCTGAAGTTTTTTAAAAAAATTGGTACTGATTTAAGGAGGGAATGATTGGTAAGTAAATCTTGTTGATTGATAACGTAGCGCACTTTAATTTCTGAAAAATGTTCAAACGAAATCTTAAAATCTGCAGTATCAGTAATCAGTACAAAAGTATTTAAATGTAGCAACTAATTTGGGACAGAGGCAGTGGCGTAGCAAGGTTTTCATAATTTCACTGTGTTTTTTTCGGGGCGGGTGGCTCCAAAAAGATATTTTGCTCCGGGCGCCAGTTATGCTCGCTATTCCACTGGACAGAGGAAGTATATGATGCATTGTGATCAATGTCATGTATATCATTATTATATGCTGTCGGTGATGTTGAAATACTTGGTATTCAGGGATACTTGGTGATGCTGATATACTTGGTATTATTTTGAATATCTGTAATGTTGCATTTACACTTCAGAGCTCTAAATCTGCATTACTTAAAATTTTATTCCATTAATTTAACCTCTTTAAATTTTTTTGAAATTTCATATTTACAGTTATCATAAAAGTTCATCTTTTAACAGGCATTCAGCAAAATAATATACTTTGGCCTTTCTTTTCGTATTCATGATTACATTATCTTACCTTAGCGGTAATCCAAAAAGTAATAGAAAATAGGTCTTCAAACATACAAAATTATCTTTCATCCTAATCACGTTAAATATAAGAAAATCAGTAACAGCTTAACTTCGTCAGCGCTTGACAAAATGTAGTAGAATAATAACATAACATGTCTTTAGTTGCCAATCTCATGATAACATCCCCAATTCTGTATAATGGACGCAAGCGAATAACGCCATCTAAGTCACTGCCGTAAGCATAAACCATGCTTCTTTAATAGACTACTACTAGACGATACTTTGATTAGAAACAGATATATAAAAATTTTAGTTCATAACTTATTATATACATATTTAATAGCGGTTGTAAAATAATTTTTTGCAAACAACGGAGAGGATTATAAAAATTTTGCCCCAAGATTGATTTCATACTACACGATTAATTCGTAAGTTAAAACGTACGAGTTAAACTTTCTCTCTGGTTCGCAAGGTGCAACCTCGCAAACGACTTTAAGATCTGAAAAAGCATTCATCATGGTACAGAAGTTTTCAATGTTTTAAATTGTAAAATATTTCTTTGTAAAAGTCGACTGGTGACTAACATACAACTTAATTTTCATTCATTTCTTTGGGGAGGGATAACAAGTCATCCTTTCATATTTAAAACGCGATCTTTATGGTCTACGTTACATATTTAATTTTAGTCTGGAACAGACGAGCTCGTGTCTCGTAGCCTGCGGCCGCATAACTGCACAATGTGTTGAATTTTTTATGGAAATTTAATCTAAGCTATTTTGAAAGTTAAAAAATATAAGTAGAATATTTCCTTTTCCTAATTGCCTTTTACGTATCACTATGTATTACTTTTTGAAAATGAAGATGCATTAATTTCAATATAATCATTTATTAATATTTTTTTAATTTGTAGTATTTCTCAACACATACTAAAGTTTATAATGATCTATGAAGCTATGGAAGTTTTACAATAATTTAATAATTTAGGAAAATTGTTTTAAAACTTCCGAATTTAAAAAACAAACTAAATTCTATGTGTAACCCCACGACTTAACGAGCGCCATCTAGCGGCCGCCGAGAAAAACACCGGCCAGCAAAGACTATAGTAGTCGAGGATGTACGGGATTCATGGACTGAGCATGGTGTTTCCCCAGATTTCCTTTATGACTTAAATGTGTAATTATAACGCCCTTAATTGTAATGTTTTATCTTAATTGATTTTGTTAATTAAAACTATTTAAAAAGGCCAGGTGAATCTTTTGTTTATGGTAGTTTTGGCTATATATGGTAATTCTTGTTACAAATTTATTAAGTTTAATAAATTTCTAATTGATGTTAAGATGAAATAAAAACATTAAAAGTCCATAAGTTTATAAGTTATTATCTTTAAAGTTTATTCGAAATTGAAATTAAATATTTTTGAAATAAAAATGCATAAATAACAATATTAATGTTAATAGCAAGGAAAATTGTCATTTGTAATAAAATGGCGACACTTTAAAGCAAGACATATTCAGCCATAATCTTCTTCTCCCCTTTGAAAGTTTTCTTTTTTTTTCCCTTTTTTTTTTATTTTTCTTTTGTTTGTTACTTTCTGCACCATTCAATATAGAAGGAAATTTCAGCGCAATATATATATTTCTTTATATATTTCACACACAAAAAACGTTCAGGTGCTTATATGAAAGCTATTCCTACATTTATTACTCAAGTTATCTCACTTCTTTTTGCATCTTTAAAATTTTTTTTCCAAGCGAAAACAAGTTAGAACTGTAAACTTTATTTTGCTGTAAGAAATACAACACACTTAGGCTTGTCGTATCTCACCTTAAAATTTCAGAAACACAACTGTAAACTGGGTAAGTACACTGCGAAGAAAACAAAATGGTGCATTTCTACACAATCTCCCGTGCTACTGGGCCGATTGACAAAATTCCACTTGCGTTTTTCATGTTTCGAAAGCACGACTTTGGATATGTATTAGATTTATTATAGCATTATTCTAATATAGGTATTTTGACACAAAATCGGACTTTTTCTGAAATGACATGTCAATTTTTTTTTTCCATATTTTGACTCTACAACTCAAATTATGCCAAACTGGCAAAATTTTTAAAAATCGCACTAGTAGTTTTTAAAATTAGCTTCCAAAATTTTAGCTCCTCAAAGTTATTTGAATTTGATATATATTTATGAATATATCGTTTTCTATTAATCTTATTTGATTCTTCCTTTCACATTTCGAAATTTAGGTTCATTCCAAATAAAAATCGCCGATTTTTTATGATTTATTTTTAAAATTTGTGTTTTAAAATAATTTTTACAAATTTTTCGAAAACACTCTGAATTTTTAACCTATAAGATTGTTCCCATCACTGTAAAGTAGATGTATTTAAGTATACCTGCAAAAAATTGGTCTTTTATTCGAAATTTCCTAAGATGTACGTGAATTTACATTTTGGAATTTAGGGTCTTTATTATAAGCGATAGTAACGAAAATGTGGTGTACACACTTTGTGAAAATTACTTGAGAGTATGAACGATGAGTTTTTTTTTCCCGCTCGTGCACAAAGAAAAAAGGCAAAGGAAAATAGGTTGCTATAAATTAAGAAGTTCGCCAAGTGAATTATTCTTGTCACAAACTGAAAAAAATTGCCAAGATAAATTTTTAAATTTCTTTATAAATTTCTCATTAAAAATTTGAAAATGTAAAATCTACGCATAACTTGAGTCGTAGAGACAAAATATGGAAAACAATTGGCATGTCATTTTGAGAAAAAGTCCGATTTTGTGCCAAAATACCTGTATTAGAACAATGCTATATATAAACATAATATGTAAGTCCCGCTTTCGAGATATGAAAAACACAATTTTAATTTCTTCATTTGTCTCAGTCGAACGAAAGATATAGAACTGCCCTCCCTTTTTTTCCCCCGCAGTGTACGCACTGTTTATACAATTTTTCCGTTGGTAACAAGAAATAATCTCGCGACAGAAACAATAAATAATAAATGAAATAATAAAACAAGATTTACATCTTAAGAAAGCTAAAAAAAACATAATGTTCACCAGCTTTTGCCGAGGCATGTGTTTCAACGCAGAATAATTTGCAGAAACCTTTATGAAAACTGTTTAGAAGGAGATGAATGAAAATACATTTTGCCCCTTGATGAAGCATGAATTTACATAACTCATTGCAATAATATAGGACAAAACTGGTTTGTCAATGCAAAGAAAGTTTCAGTAAGGAGTTAAGGATTGTGGCAGGATTCTTTTACACCGGGAAAGTGTTAAATATCTATTTACCACTGAATAAGAGGGGGAAAAGAATGCTAAAATCAACTTAATGCACTATGAAGAGAAAGATATTTAGCAGGAGATGAATGGAAATACATTTTGACCCTTGATACATGAATTTACATAAGTGATTGCAATAAAATAGGACAAAACTGGTTTGTCAATGCAAAGAAAGTTTCAGTAAGGAGTTAAGGATTGTGGCAGGATTCTCTTACACTGGCAAAGTGTTAAATATCTATTTCACACTGAATAAGAGTGGAAAAAGAATGCTAAAATCAACTTAATGCACTATGAAGAGAAAGATATTTAGCAGGAGATGGATGGAAATACATTTTGACCCTTGATACAGGAATTTACATAAGTGATTGCAATAAAATAGGACAAAACTGGTTTGTCAATGCAAAGAAAGTTTCAGTAAGGAGTTAAGGATTGTGGCAGGATTCTCTTACACTGGCAAAGTGTTAAATATCTATTTACCACTGAATAAGAGTGGGAAAAGAATGCTAAAATCAACTTAATGCACTATGAAGAGAAAGATATTTAGCAGGAGATGGATGGAAATACATTTTGACCCTTGATACAGGAATTTACATAAGTGATTGCAATAAAATAGGACAAAACTGGTTTGTCAATGCAAAGAAAGTTTCAGTAAGGAGTTAAGGATTGTGGTTGGATTCTCTTACACTGGCAAAGTGTTAAATATCTATTTCACACTGAATAAGAGTGGAAAAAGAATGCTAAAATCAACTTAATGCACTATGAAGAGAAAGATATTTAGCAGGAGATGAATGGAAATACATTTTGACCCTTGATACAGGAATTTACATAAGTGATTGCAATAAAATAGGACAAAACTGGTTTGTCAATGCAAAGAAAGTTTCAGTAAGGAGTTAAGGATTGTGGTTGGATTCTCTTACACTGGCAAAGTGTTAAATATCTATTTCACACTGAATAAGAGTGGAAAAAGAATGCTAAAATCAACTTAATGCACTATGAAGAGAAAGATATTTAGCAGGAGATGAATGGAAATACATTTTGACCCTTGATACATGAATTTACATAAGTGATTGCAATAAAATAGGACAAAACTGGTTTGTCAATGCAAAGAAAGTTTCAGTAAGGAGTTAAGGATTGTGGTTGGATTCTCTTACACTGGCAAAGTGTTAAATATCTATTTCACACTGAATAAGAGTGGAAAAAGAATGCTAAAATCAACTTAACGCACTATGAAGAGAAAGATATTTATCAGGAGATGAATGGAAATACATTTTTTACCCTTGATGAAGCGTTGTCCTTTTTTATTGTTTTGTCAATGGAAATAAGGAGCAAGTTTCAGTAAGGAGTTTATGACTGGGGCAGGATTGTCTCATACTGGGAAAGTGTAAAACTTCAGTGTCATTCTGAATAAAAGTGGAAAAAGAATGTTAATTGCACTATGAAGAGAAAGTTTGACGGCGAATAATAAAATAAACCCAAAATTTTTATCTTAGCTATTTTACTAAGAAAAACGATTTTTGATATGATAAACTGAGAAAAAAAAAAAAGGAACAACAACAAGAACAATGGCAACAACAACAAAAAAAAAAAAAAAAATTGTGTATCAGAATTTTACATGACTTGGGAAATTCTAAACACATGCTGCCAGGCAGCTCATAAGAATTTAGTGATTTTGTTCTTGATCAGTATATGCCAGAATCTAGTTAGTTCATTATTCCGTGATGATGTACTTAGGATGAACCAGCATGCACATACTTTTGAACAAGGCAGCAAGATTTCTGGGATTCGATCTATACCGCTATAATACCATGAAGAGATTTGCTTTTTAGATTTCTTTACAGTTTCACTTAACATAAAATTCTTAAAACTGTGTAAACATTTGCAAAAATATACTTGCCCGAGGATATTAGATATTTGTTTGGTTTGCAATGCAAATTTACTTTTAAGTGGATTTACCTCAAACAGTTTATCGACACATTCTATGTACGTTTTGATCAGGTGCAGACTTTTGCTCATAGACATTTCATATTTTGGGAAATTTACTTTTAAGTGGATTTACCTCAAACAGTTCATCAACGCATTCTGTTTACATTTTGATCAGGTGCAGACTTTCGTTCATAGACATTTCATATTTTGGACAAATTTCGTGACAAAGAAAATCCCCGAAATTTAAATAAACTGTAACAGATACAAAAGAAAAATTTAAGTTTTAGACAAAATAGCTGCCCAAAATTTTTATGAAAACACCAGCAATACTACTATGAAATCAGGCAAAGGCAATACATGAAATCTTTTTTCTCGAAAAATGTATAGTGATAACAGTTTAGATACATATTTTCTGTATTTTACACTGTATAAATTTAGAAACGATTGCATAATATTTATAATATGCTTTATAAAGAACGTGTAGACAAGCAATGTAATTATATATTGGATGTTATGTAAAATAGTTAATGTATATGTTACCTTGCGTATTTGAAAGTTTGTAAAACTGTTTTTAAAAAAAACTTTACAGGGGCCGGATTAACAATGCTTGCCAGATCCGGGCCGTAGTCCGGATACGCTTGGCCTAAGCTAATGCTCGTTTTGTTTAATGATTAATTCCAATCTGAAAAGGAGAGATTGTGGTTCCCAGTGCGTCAACAAAACTTTGGTAGCTTATTTTGCTTAATGATAATCCATCTCTGAAAAAGAGAGACTGAGGTTCCTAGTATGTCAATAAAATTTTTGGTAGCTTAATGATAATTCAAATCTGAAGGAGAGATCGAGGTTCCCAGTGCGTCAACAAAACTGTGGTAGCTTATTTTGCTTAATGATAATCCATCTCTGAAAAAGAGAGACTGAGGTTCCTAGTATGTCAATAAAATTTTTGGTAGCTTAATGATAATTCAAATCTGAAGGAGAGATCGAGGTTCCCAGTGCGTCAACAAAACTGTGGTAGCTTATTTTGCTTAATGATAATCCATCTCTGAAAAAGAGAGACTGAGGTTCCTAGTATGTCAATAAAATTTTTGATAGCTTAATGATAATTCAAATCTGAAGGAGAGATCGAAGTTCCCAGTACGTCAACAAAGTTTTTGGTAGCTTATCGTGCTTAATGAAAATCCAGATTTGGGATAGTTTATTTTCCTTAATGATTGCTTTTCTTAATGATAATGTGCCTCTCAAAAGGGATGATCGAGGTTCTCAGTTCTGCGACAAAGTTTTGGTAACTTATTTTTCTAAATGATAACCCAGCTCTGAAAAAGATAGATCAAGGTTCTCAGTAGGACAACAAAATTGTGGTAGCTTATTTTGCTTAGTGATAATCCAGCTCTGGAAAAGGGAGATGGGGGCTCCTATAGCAACCACAAAATTTTTGGCAATTTATTTTGTTTAATGATTAATTTGCTGAACGATAATCTAGCTCTGAGAAGGAGAGATTGAGGTTCTCAGTGCGTCAACAAAGTTTTTTATGGTTTATTTTGGTTAATGATAATTCACCTCGGATAAACACTTGGTAGCTTTCATTACTATGATATTCTAAATTTGCTTCTAAAAAATACTTACGAACAGAACCGTCTATGCAGTTACACTTTTTCCTATTATCAGTGAACATCTATTGTTGAAGTTTCGAAAGCTACCCAGAAAAGATAAGTACAATTTTTTTTTTAACAAATTAATGCTAAAAATTGGTGTTTTGCTCATGTTTCTGATCCAAATGGGCAATCATCTGTTTCGCTTTATAATTTTTTTTTAACAAATTAATGCTAAAAATTGGTGTTTTGCTCATGCTTCTGATCCAAATGGGCAATCATCTGTTTCGCTTTACAATTTTTTTTTTAACAAGTTAATGCTAAAAATTGGTGTTTTGCTCATGTTTCTGATCCAAATGGGCAATCATCTGTTTCGCTTTACAATTTTTTTTTAACAAATTAATGCTAAAAATTGGTGTTTTGCTCATGCTTCTGATCCAAATGGGCAATCATCTGTTTCGCTTTCAGGATGTCCGCTACTGCCACAGAAATTTCAATTTCAGAAATCTCGAGTAAAGACAATTTTTGTGACCTCTTCTGATTAGAAAGGGAAAATTCACAAGGAATTTTTCCGGAGGAAAAGATGGTGAGCACCATGTTTTATAAAGATCACCTCTTAGAAGAGTTCACCGCTTGAGACCTGAAAAAGCGCAATCGAAAAACTGCTAACATTTGCTGCTCGACAATGCACAGTCACACAGTTCCATTTTCGTCAAGAACTTTCCAGTAAAGAAATATGTTACATTTCTCAACCATACCCCTTATCCACCGGATTTGGAACCTGCAGTCTGTTTTCTTTTTCCTAAAGTGAAATCTGAGCTGAAAATTCAGCATTTTAACAACACTGAAGACATTCGAAAAACCGTAACCAGGGAGTTCAACAGTATTCCAAAATATGAGTTCTACGAAAGAATCAAGCAGCTGCATGATTGTGTTAAGCGTTGCATAATTCACAAGAATTATATGCTAAAGGTATTTTCTCTCATCTTCCAGGATGTCTTTCTGGTATAACGGTCGGCACACTTGGCGCCTATTCGAGAGATACAGGTTCGAGTCCCGGCGAGGACATTGCTCAGTTTTCACGTTTCTTCTTCAGAATAACGTAATGACTCTACATTGGCGCCCGAACTAAAAGGTATCAGTATCAGTAGCGGGCGCAGCCCAACCCACCTAACCAAACAAGTTGGTCTTATGGTCATGACAGGCCATGCCCATTTCAACTAAAAGGTGGTGAAGGATGATTCTTCACCACCAGGATTTGGCGGCTGGGTCTGCTAATCTCCAGTCGCCCTTTAAAAGGGGAAGTATATATGGCTATTTTCTCTCTCCTTCCAACATGTCTTCGTGGTGTAGCGGCTAGCATACTCGGCGCGTATTCGAGAGGTCCGTGGTTCGAATCCCGGCAAGAGCATTGCTCAATTTTCACGTCTCATTCTGCAAAATAACGTAATGACTCTGCAGTGGTGGCCGAATTAAAAGATGGTGAATGATGATTCTTCACCACCAGGGCAGTGACAGGTGAGAGCGGGTTGGGACACCCGGGCGGCATACAAAGTGAGAGCGGATCCGGACACTCGGGCGGCATTATTCGGGTACAGTCAGGAATCCGCAACTGTACAAAGCGAGAACTCTTTGGCGGCTTAGAAGAGCGGCGTCAGGAGCTTATGTGTTGTATACTGAGATTTGGGTATTTTAAATTGATATTTAAACATTTTACACAATAGAATAATTATATACTTATCTGCACACACTGCAGCTTTTACATGAATATTATGCACTAATAATTAAAGAATACTGTGGTGCACTTTATGTGCATCTAGGTTTAAACATTATTATTAGTGGTACAATAATATTTGCTTTACACATTCGTACGTTGTTGCACGTGCATAAACATTTCATACTAATAGTAAACATTTTACGCTACATACTCCCCTAATCCCCAATCGACTTTAAAAGCGGGAGTATGTAAGGTTATTTTCTCCCTCTTTCCAGCATGTTTTCGTGGTGTAACGATTAGCACACTTGGCGCGTATTCGAGAGTTCCGTGGTTCGTGTCCCGGCGACGGTATTGCTCATTTTTCACGTCTTTTGCTTCAAAAAATCCTAATGACTCTACAATCTTTGTCTTATTTTTTCTATATGGGTTGTAATGTCTAGATCTTATCTTTATCTTGGCCTTTCCGTAACTTTATCTTAGTGTTTCTGTATTATTTTAGAACTTATCTTTATCTTGTCTTTCTGTATCTTTATCTTAGTCTTTCCGGGTTACGAATGCTTAAAAATACTTGATATTTTTTATTTCGTTTTATTAATAAATTCCTTTTTTATTAAATAAAATAATAGTTTCTCAAATTTTGGGAAGGAAACGAATTTGAGGAAACCTGTCGTAAATAATTCTGTTGTTTACTTATTTATTTACTATTATCTACTACTGTTGTTTACTTACTTATTTATTATTATTAGATAAAAAAGTCAGGTTTTTCAACTCTAATGCTGAATTTTATTTTTCTTTGCAAATCCAATATTCCTACCCCCCACCCCCCCCCCCCCCACACACATGCGTGTTGAACCTAGAAAAACTCGACTAGGATACAGATTAACTGTAACCATCGAGGAAGGAGAACGACTCGGATCAAAGATCGCGTATAAATAACAGCAAAACACCTGCAGGATATTAATTACTAGCCTCTCCGCGATATATTAGTTATGGTAAACTATTGAGAAGTGGCTCCAGGGGTCAACTGTCTATTAAGGGGTCAGTTCTGGAACGACATTCGAATAACAAATTAGTGGCTTTTCTGCTGCATGAATACATTATCAGCCTCCGAGTTTTTGCTCGAGTGTTTTGTTCTTTTGGGGATGGAATCTTGTTGTTCCAGCCAACAGTATCGTGTTCGAAATTAAATGTTATGCCGGCGGTGATTCGCGCAGTCGAATCAATCAAATCTGGCAACAAACATGCCTTAAGGATCCCGGAGAAGTTCGAAGAAACGTATAAAGTCTTCATAGACCTACAATCTGCAGAAACGTCCTTTCCACCCAAAAAAAGATTATAAGGTTTAATATTGCATAAAAAAAATATCTGTTTTGTTTTTTTCATTTATTATTCTGACAAGGTTTTCAACAATGATCGCAGATTCGAAAAGATTTTCAACAATGATAAAGATTGAGGATCGAAGCCTGGGAGAGACACAGATGTTTGTAAACGTAATACCGTTGCGGAATATGGGCACTTAAAATCCACCTGTATGAAAATCCTCTGGAGAGACTGCTGGCAAGGAGAAACGTATATTATCTCCTGTTACGGTGATCTTAATGAAAATAAATATTAATAAAAAAATCTAAAAGCTTCCAGATTTTATATTTCGACCAAAGAGGCGGTTCTTTTAACGTTTTGCTCGCTACCTTAATTTACTAAACATCATGTTTTTCGCACTTAAGCCATAAAATTCAATTCAACAGCAATGTAACAAAATAATCTAAAAAGAGTATATCTTTAGAATTTCTGATACACAGTCTCACGCGATGGAGATAAAAATGTTTTTCTGCGTAACGGTGTTGCCATTGCTTGCTCGCAAATCGTTGAGTTTGTTTATCAAATATTCGTTAAAGTTTTACAAATATGCAATAGATAATAAAACCAATTCCAAATTCTAAATTTTTGCTTCCAGATGCACATATTCAAGTGGAGAATCACGTTATTCAAAATTCGATGTCTCTAGGTACCGTTGTTTTTTCACACTGCGAGAAACATACATACATTCATGCAGATTCTTCATTACTTAATTTCTTTAAATATAATTCAGGCCTCTAACATTTGGTGGCAACAATTTGAGTAGTGAAACGCCGTTTATGATGAACCAACGCAAAATGACAAAACAAAACTAATAGCCCTTCTGGGCAAATTGCCCTTTTTTGACTAATAAATAATAATAAGTTGTGTTGGCTCCATATTAGAGTTCAAACTAGCATTTATGTTTCCAATATAAAAGCAAAAATTTTTTTTATAAAAAGTAAAAGATAAAGAAAATACGAATATATTTAATTAAAAAAATTCCTGCACTTGGGCTGCAGAGGATTAAATTAAAAGTAATTATTAGTGCAAACGAGCAATTTGCCCTGAACTACTATTAATTTCGTTTTGGAATTTTGCGTTGAAAACTATAAAAGGCGAATCACTTTTCAAATTGTTACCACCAAATATTATCGCGCTGCATCATATTTAAAGAAATTAAATAATGAAGAAACAATGGTACCTAGAGCCTTCAAAATTTGAATAACGTAATCTTTCATAGAATATGGGCATGTGGAAGCCCTAATTTGAATTTGCAATTTGTTTTATTATCGATTTCATATTTTATAACACTTCAACGAATATTTGACTAACAAACTAGACGATTTCAAAACGAGCAATGGCAACACTGTGGGGGAGGGGGGAGGACATTTTTTTCTCCAGCTCACGAGGCTCTGTATCGGAAATTCTAAAATTATGCTCATTTAAAAATAATTTTGCGATATTGCTGTTTAACTGAATTTTATGGTTTGAGTACGTAGAACATGATATTTAATAAAGATAGGTAACACACAAGAGGTTAAAAAAACGCCCCTTTGGACGTAATTTAAAATCTGAAACTTTCTGATTTTTTTTTTTTTTTTTACGAAACAAATTTTTCTAAAAATATTTAAAAAAAAAAAGATTGTCCTCTCTCAGGAAAAATTGCGTAAAATATCAACATTGTCTCACATTAATTGGTAATGAAAAGGTAAAGCTGAATTTTATGGTTTGAGTATGTAGAACATGATATTTAATAAAGATTAGCACACAAAAGGTTAAAAAAACGCCCCTTTGGACGTAATTTAAAATCTGAGACTTTCAGATTTTTTTTTTTTTTTTTTTTTTTTTTTTTTTTTTTTTTTACGAAACAAATTTTTCTAAAAATATTTAAAAAAAAAAGATTGTCCTCTCTCAGGAAAAATTGTGTAGAATATTTACATTGTCTCACATTAATTGGTAATGAAAAGGTAAAGCTGACTTTTATGGTTTGAGTATATAGAACATGATATTAAATAAAGATTAGTACACAAAAGGTTAAAAAACGCCCCTTTGGACGTAATTTAAAATCTGAAACTTTCAGATTTTTTTTATGAAACAAATTTTTCTAAAAATATTTAAAAAAAAGATTATCCTCTCTCAGGAAAAATTGCGTAGGACATTAATCTTTGTCTCACTTTAATTGGTAATGAAAAGATGAAGCTGGAGAAATTTCTTTTTCCCTAAAGGAAATTAAAGCCAGAAAAAATGTATTAACTGGATGAATCAAACATTACAGATTTTTTTAATAAAATACATTTTATAAACTCAACTCCAAATAAAATAAAAATTTAACATGAAATTCTTAGAATTTTAGGTTTACGGTAGTTTCCAAACGTTATAAAAGCCAAATTAAATATGGAATTAAATTACGCAACAGAATGTTTTAAACTGTGCGCGCAAGGTGGAAACTTGACAAAAAATTTTGTCACAAAGCGGATTAAATTATAAAAATATTTGTGGCAACACAAAGTTTCAGATTACTATTACAGAAAGCAGCTATATTATGTAGTCAGCTGTAAAAAGTTGGAAGTAATTGCTTTTAAAATAAATAAGTTATCCCAATTCTTGCAACAGTCACATATTCGAAGATCTTGTGGGTTTTAAGGTGTATGAGTTCCCTTAAAGAAAGTAAATAATGAAGAATCTGCATAAATGTATGTATGTATGTTGTGCATGCAACAACGATACCTAGAGCCATTAAATTTTGAATAACGTACGTCTCCAAGCATATATGGGCATCTGGAAGCCCAAATTTGAATTTTTTTATTATCTATTTCACATTTTTAAAGCATTTATAAGTTTTTGATTAAGAAAAACGATTTTAAAACTAGGAATGACAACATTGTACTTGGGGGGGGGGCAATCTTTATCTCCAGCGCGCGAGACTGTGTATCCGAAATTCCAAAGAGGTGCTCTTTTTATATATTTTGTGATATTGCTGTTGAATTGAATTTTATGGTTCAAGTGCGAAGAGTGCAATATTTAATAAATAAAGCTAACCACAAAACATTAAAAAAAGCCTCTTTGGGGCATAAAAAATAAAATCTGAAAGCCTTCAGAATTTTTTTAAATTTTTTAAAATTTTTATTATTTTTATTATTATTCAAACATGATTTTTAATCAGCGTGCTTTAGACACTTTACAAAAATTACGATTTACAAATATCGAATCTCATATCTGTTACTTTGGGCGAAAGAACGTTATTTTCCATAAACTTTTCGCCTAGTTTAATCCAACCTCTCCCCTCCTCCCGTGATATTTTTCTTTCACTTCGAATTTCCCCCCCCCCTTATCAATTATCGTCTGCGTATTTATCTTCATTAAATAATAATTAGCTGTTGATAGAGTGGCTTAGAACATCGTCTGGTGGGTATGGACTTCAACGACTCTGGAACGGGTTCCTGTGGCTTGCCCGATAAAGGGGGGGATGGAAAATATGGATCGCATTCCATCGAATGACTGTCAGCTGTAGCATTTTTTATGGAAGAAAGATTTGGGCCCGGAGATGTGATGACGGTGGATTAATATTCAACACTCGAGCATTTTTATTATTATTATTATTATTATTATTATTCAGAAATGTAGTGCTTGCGATTGCGGTAAATTTTTATTATAGTTCGACCGTTCCAAACGCAACCTTGCCTGGCATTCTGCCAAAATACATAGACTCGGAAAGAGAGCATTTATAGGACTGGTAGAATGCGAGTTCAGGAAAAGCCAAAAAATCTTTGACAAACCATTTTGGCCGGCAGTTAAAATCTTAAACCTTTCACATTTTACTACTTTTTTTTTTTTTATGAGTAAGTTATTCACCCAAACGACATTAGCCAGGAACAGCTATTAATTTCGTTTTGGCATTCATTTTGCGTCGATCCACTTTTTCCGTTGTTTCACTTTTCAAACTGTCGCCACCAAATATTACAGCCCTGTATTATATTTAAAGAAATTAAATAATGAAGAATCTGCATAAATGTATGCATGTTTCTCGTATTGTGATAAAACAACGGTACACAGAGCCATCCAATTTTGAATAAAGTAATCCTCTACCAAATATGGACATCTGGGAGACTTAACTTGCAATTTGGAATTTGTTTTATTATCTATTTCATATTTTGTCAGACATTAAAGAATTTTTGATTAACAAATTAATTTTTGATTTCAAAGCGAGAAATGGCAACACTGTACGAAAAAAAAAATTATCTCCAGCGCTCGAGACTGTGTATCGGAAATTTTAATGATATGCTCATTTTAAAACTATTTTGCGATATTGCTCTTGAACTGAATATTATGGTTTAAGTGTGAAGAATTATTTAGTAAATAAAGGTATCACACAATACATTTGAAAAACACTCTTTTGGGTGTAGTGTAAAATCTGAAAGCTTTCAGATTTTATTTCGTTTCTTTTTCATTTTTATATTTTATTTTTTATATCAGTTGTTTTGCATTTTACAATTCTTCAAACATTAACACAAAACTAAAGATAAAAGCGAATAGGAAAGACTTTATTAGATTGATTAATAATAACAGTAGCACACGGGAACTATTCTAAGCAGAGTTTAATCTGCGATAACAATGTTGAACAGATTTGATACTAATGCTTCAAGATCATGCGTTAATATTGATATCGAAGAGGTATTTTTTATTTATCTGGTACTAGATGAAATATTTTATTTCATATTTTTATTAATTTTTCGATTAGGAAGTGGCAGCTCCGTCTGCAGCAACGATCTTTTCTTATACATTAGGAAATTCATCATTGTACATCAGATATTTTCTTTGACGGTTTCCTCCTCGTTGTCATCAGATGCCGCTGCGGTGGCCGTTCTTTGGGAGATAATAACAGCCCCCTGGTCTGTCGGAAGAGCAGCTGCGGCCGCAGCGATGTCGAGAGCTTGTCTTCGATTGTTGACAGCATCTGGTCGTATCTGTTAAGTCGCGCGGTTTTCATACCTCGGTCAACAATACGAGTCACCCACGGTTTTCCTTTTGTGGGAAGGGGAGGCAACCGAGGAAAGAGCAAAGGGTGCTGCGCTTCGAACCTTTTGTACGGCAAGACTCAAAAGGTCGGTGGTCAGCAGGCACTGGGGAGAAACACCAAAGGGTCAGTTAGTCAGTACTCCCCGAGTTTTAGTGAAAGGAACCAAACTAGGCTACGTCCGCTGGTGGTATATTGGAGCGTGATAAAAATATTTCTCTCTTAATTTGCAGATTTTAAATTACGCCAAAAGGAACTTTTTTTTAACGTTTTGTGTATTAAATGCAAACACCTTTATTTATATTAAATATCATGTTCTTTACACTTAAAAAATAAAATTCTGCCGCAAAATAATTTTAAAATGAGCATATCTTTAGAATTTCCGATATACAGTTCCGCGCACTGGAGATAAAAAGGTTTCCCCCCCCCGTAGAGTGTTGCCATTGCTCGCTTTTAAATAGTTGAATTTGTTACCAGAAATTTGTTAAAGTTTTACAAATTATGAAATCGATCATAAAACAAATTCCAAATTTCAAATTTGGCCTTTCACATGCCCATATTCGTAGGAGGATTACGTCATTCAAAATTCAATGGCTCTATGTACCGTCGTTTTATCACAATGCGAGAAATAAATATACATTTATGCATATTTTTCATTATTTAATTTCTTCAAATATAATGCAATTCTCTGACATTTGGTGGCAACAGTTTGAAAAGTAATTCCCCGTTTATAGTGATTCAACGCAAAACGAAAACAATAGTCCTTCAGGGACAAAGCCTCTTTCGACTTTAAAAAAATCTGATGTGTACACCACATGACTTCCTTGTACGGAATATTAAATTATACGCATTTTTTCTTGCATTTTATTTAAACTTATTAGATTGAATTAAACCTACTTCGCCGACAGCGCCATAAACCACAATAGAATAAATGCATTCTTTAAAATTCACTTTGTTTACCATAACTTTTCTGGCGCTAGGTTTACTTAACAGTATTATATTTCGTTCATATTATAACTCAGAATGCACAAAATTTATATCATTTAAAGAATTATCTAATCGTTGCCACATGTTCTATTCAAATACTATAATAAAGCTAGAAACAGTTTTCCACAGACGATTGAGTATTTCTCATTCAATTAATTCAGTTTTACTTCGCGACAAGGCAAAAATGCATAAAAACTCAAAATATCTGTATTAAAAATTACGAAGTAAATCTTAAACTCTTATTTCCTCGAAAAAATTCCAGAAAGGATTAAGCATGATTTAAATAATAAATGAAGGCGTTATCTTTGTTGTTGCGAAGCTAAGTTTCTCTAGATTGGCAACAAATCCGCTACTCAGCTGTTTCAAATGTAAACAAGAGCAATGACCACCATCAAATTAGGCTTAGCGGCACTTAAACAATTTTAAAATTGTTGATAATTCTAAAAAATATTGCATGCAGATTTACTAAAGGCATAAAACCCTTAACCGGAAGATAAAAACAACATAACATATAAGAGTAAAGAAACTGAGATCACTGAGCCGGATAACAGAGTGGATATATTTATAAATATATTTATATACGTTTGGCGCGGCCGATTGAAACCAAAATACGAGGTGCACATCTACATGTTATAGTAGTCTTATATACAAAATTTCAACGTTCTGAGGCTACTCGTTTTTGAGTTATGCGAGATACGTACGTACGTATCTCGCATAACTCAAAGATTTGGTGGAAACAATTTGAAAAGTGACACGCCGTTTATAGTTGGTTCGACGTGAAATGCCAAAACGAAGTTAACAACTCTTCTGGACTAATAAAGATGTTTGAAAAGTGTGTTTACATTTTTTCCCTTAGAATTAGAATGGAAATTTAAAATTAAAAATAGGAAGAAACATCAGCTTTTCTCGAATTGGAATACAAATCCTAGAATTTCCTCGATATCGAATCCAGTTTCCAATCCCAATTACCCCAATTGTTCTCCCGTCTTTTGAATTCTGAAACTCGCGATTTCTTCATGTTAGAATAAAATGCTTGTATGTTTACAAGCAGGGGAAAATTCCTTCATAGTTTCTGTGAGATGCCAGTCAAACTTTTAGTTACCTGTTGATAATTTAGCTTTAATTTACGAACGTAAAAAACTGCCTTTATTCAAGTTTTGGTATTGGGTATTTATCTTCTCTTGTTTAATTTATGAAACACTAAAACGTAATTTAAATTTAAACAAATGTATACGTATTTTTTGATTTGGGGAAAAGAAAGGGGGGGGCAATGGTTTAGCAATGGGGAAACGAATGCGTGGCACAGAAAGGGTTGTGAATCACTGTAATACAAGAATAAGATGCAAAAATTTTAAAAACTTTAAAATTAATTTGAAATTGTAATGTGTGTTTAATGAAAAGAAATCAAAGACTGCAATTTTTAAAAAGATGCCTTATGTGGTTGTTTCCTTTAGAAATCGGGTTCACCAGCGGCCGAGCGATAAAGTCGCTGAACACTGGTAGTTCGGTCCGAGGTTCGAATCCCGCGAACGGGCTGGCTGCATGGGCGTTTTCGTGGTTTTCCCCATGTGTAACGAGTATACGAGCCAGTTTCCATTAAAAAGTCCTCCACGAAGGCATCTCTCCTCTTAGATAGCCCTCGAGGTTTTGCCCTAATCACACACACTTTTAGAACACGGGGAAGATGGAAATATTTGTTTCACTATCTTAGTTTTAATTTATTTGTTTGTTAGAAAAAGGCAAATTAAATATATATATATATATATATATATTTGTGAGTCTTTTTTTCATAAAGCATCATATTTTTTTAAATCGGCAGTAAATAAAAAATGTTTTAATGAACTAAAAGTTGCAGTATTTTTAAAAAAGGAAATAAGTTTTTTCCATTTCAAGTAATCTTTTAAAATCTTTGACTTCTGGATTTTATATCTACAATAATTTTGAAATAAAATATTGTATTTGTTTATATAAATTATATTGGTATTTTAAATGACTTAGTAATTTAATTTTTGGTCTTTACTCATTTAGAATTAATCTTGATAACGCCCTCCGCTTTTCTACTTTCTTTTACGGCCGAGCGAGAAAGTCGCTGAACACTGGTATTCGATCTGAGGTTCGAATCCCGCAAACGGGCTGTCTGCATGGAGGCTTTCTTGTTTTTCCCTATGTGTAACATGTACGCGAGCCAATATCCTTCAGAAAATCTTCCACGAAGGCATCCCTCCCCTTACGCAGATAGCCCTCGAGGCTTAGCCATAACTGCATAAGCCAAACGAAACCGAATGTCCTTGCACGAAGTAAGGGAGATATTGCAATAGCCAAAAATTTCGGGTATCAAGTTTCGACGGAAATATCCATTTTAACTGTTCCCGAATCACTTTTTATTATTTTTTCCGTGACGTCTATACGTAATGACAGAGTAAAGAATTCTTTTTCCCGAAACTTATTATGTAAAATTAAAATGGATTCAAAAGGGATTTTTCGTGACATCTGTACGTATGGATATCGCATAACTCGAAAACGATCAGCCGTAGAATGTTGAAATTTTGTGTATGAAAAATTTTGGGAACTATTATAACACCTAGTTTGTTGAAATTTTGGGACTGCCATAACACCTAGTTGTGCAGCTCCCTTTTTTAATGCAGGAAACCACACCAAATATATGTGTATATCCATCCCCCTTACCCGGATTAAAAGGCCTTTTTTTTCCGCAATGGTTGGTGGTAATCATGTATTTCCATTTACAGAAGTGTTTTAAATGTCGAAAATATTCATGTTTTGGCAATGTAAAATTTAAAAAACAAATTAATTTTGGACAAATAATGAAATCTGGCATTTTACGTGGTTTTCCGGTTCCTATACTTATATTTGGTGAAGTTTTATATCGTTACGAAAAGATAAAAATACGCTGACTCCGATGAGACAAAAACTCATCGGGGTATTTAACTTCAAAATTTGCAATTTTTGATGTCATTTTCCACTTGCTTCGAAGAATCGGTTAATTAAGTTAAAATAATTCGAGGAAATACGTTTAAGTGCAGTGTACCCAAAAAAAAAAAAAAAAAAAAAAAAAAAAGTATAAGTGATGATTATTGCGTGAGATTATTTTTAAAGTCAATTTTCCATATCTGCATAAAAAGTATGAAAATAAATTTATTATTAAAACCTAAATTATTGTTTTAGGAAAAAATATTTTACTTTTGAAACACTGTTGCAATATAATGGCAGTAGTAAACGTATTGAGGGAAGCATGAAAAACATGATGGCACTAAAAATTAGTGCATATTTCCAAGCACTGGAATTTTATAATATTATCAGGTTATAGTTATGGCAGGTTTTTATGATTCTTCTCAGTGGAATAAGATTAAGCAATTTTGTACAACGTTTTTAACCAATTTCACTTTTATCAACTTTTTTAGGGAGAGGAAATTATTAATGATAATCCAGGATATCCACAATTTAATCACAGGATAATATAATTAAATTGAAATGTAATTTGACGTAGTAGGCGGAAATAATTTCAATTGGTTTAATTTTTAGTTGATGGAATTTCATTTATTCTAATTTTTGAGAATGGCAACAGGAAAATTGTTTGTTTACCGATAAAATGGCGTCATGCAATGATAAAGCAATATGAGTTCTCTGGTTCCGGGAAGCGAAATCTCCCAAAACAGCTCAGGTGTGATTCCGACATGAATTTAGTAAACCTCCACCAACGGAACAAACAATTAAACAGGATGGTAAAATAAACAAGACGGTTACAACTGTTTCGAGAGAAAAGACAAGTTTTGCGCAATTTAATAAAAACCTCACCAACGAAATAAACAATTAAACAAGATGGTTAAAACAAACAAGATGGTTACAACTGGTTCGAGAGACAAGACAAGCTTTGCGTAATTTAATAACCCCCCCCCCACCAACGAAACAAACAATTAAACAAGATGGTTAAAACAAACAAGATGGTACAACTGTTTCGAGAGACAAGTTTTGCGTAATTTAATAAACCCCCTCCAACGAAACAAACAAGGTGATTACAACTGGTTCGAGAGACAAGATAGGTTTTGCGTAATTTAATAACCCCCCCACACCCCAACGAAACAAACAATTAAACAAGATGGTTACAACTGGTTCGAGAGACAAGTTTTGCGTAATTTAATAAACCTCCATCAACGGAACAAACAATTGAAGAAGATGGTTAAAACTGTTTCCAGAGACAAGACGAATTTTGCGTAATGCTGATGCGTTTAGGCAAAGCGTCAGAGATGAAAATATTTCCACTATTCGAGATTTAATTATGCGCAGTTTCAGGAAATCCACACGCCGTGTCACCCTGCGAATAGGAATTCCCAAACCAATTCTTCATAACTCTTGATTGCGTATAAATTGCAGATTTGGCAACAGATCAAACCTAATGATCGAGTCATTCGTAAGGGATTTTCTGAAGGCATACTTGACCGTGTCAGTTATGATCCTAAATTTCTTTAGAAAATAATAGTACATCTCTCACTGGACTACACATATGAGTGATTTCCTTGATGAAACAATCCCCGGTTTTTGGATTAGTAAAGGCGGACTAATTTCATGGCCACCCTGTTCTCCGGACGTCATACCCTCGACTTCTTTTTCTGGGAATACCTGAAGAACCGAGCTTATGCTCTCGCAACCCGCGGAGAATTAGAAAATCGAATCATGATAGAAACAACTTTCATGATTCCGCAAATACTTAATAACGTCTGGGGGAATCAAAAACAAACTTGACATTCTCGTAATGACTGATACTCATGTTGAACGGTATCGTTAAAAATTCGTATAAAATTTGTTAAATGCTTTATAATGTTTGGTATTCTTAATGAGCATACACTACCGAACTCTAAAAATGCTATAGAAGAATTATATTCAAGTTTTATGATATAAAAACAAAAGTCAGAAGAAATGTGCATAAGACCCTTTTATTTGAACACGAAGAAGTAACAATAACCCAGCTTAGGTTTACACTTCTGGCTTAACTTAAATTAAAATGGCCGACACTTCTGGCTTAATAAATAATGTTGAACTAAACGGCTAACATAATGTTGAACTGAACTAAACTAATGTTGAACTAAACGGCTAACATAATGTTGAACTGAACTAAACTAATGTTGAAACTAAAATAATGCTGAAACTAAATAATGTTGAACTAAAATAATGTTGAAACTAAAAGAATGATAAAACTAAATAATGTTGAAACGAAAATAATGTTGAACTGAACTAAATGAGTAAAATAATGTTGAGCTGAACAGCTCACACTAATGTTGAACTAAACGGCTAACTAAATTAAATAATGTTGAACTAAACGGCTAACTAAATTAAATAATGTTGAACTAAACGACTGAAGTCTCACAAGTTAAAGTAATGCACAGGAAAGGCTCTGGTCTATTGGAAACCGGTGAGACAAATCTGGAAGCATTCAACGACATAGAAGCAAATCGCTATTAAGTCAAGGCAACAACATGGGCTCAAGTCAACTTGCGAAACCTTCGCTTAAATAGCACTTCTCAATCTGAATAAACGCGAGCTGTCTCATTTACATTCTGGCATGAAACGTGTTGGGGAAGAGAGTGAGCTAAACAAAGCTAAACAAAAGCTAAACAAAACAGCTAAACAAATTTCAGACAGTCTTTTTTCCCTGTCTCTTATTCTGTGTTATTTAAAACCGATCTTCATTCGGTCATTAAATTATGGACACCGGGTACATTTTTCTTAAAAATACGATTTCATATTCAGCAAAATTCCCTTTTTTTACCCACATAATGAATGTTTTTTCCCTCTTCTTTGACAACTGACTATATCAAAATTATAAATATTCAAGCAATCTTCATTTTATTCTTACTGTTCAGGTTCATTAAAATAAAGAGGATAAAATTACTTTGCTTCTTAATCATAAGAACTCTAAGTATCATTATCATCATCACATAAACTACAAAAAATCGGATGTGGACTCACTCCACATAATTTCCTTGCACGGCTTATTAAAATTATATACATATTTTTACTGCATTTCATATAAACTTATATCTTCGAAGTTTTCATATAAACTTGTATCTTCGAAGTTTTTCAAGTTGAAAATGACATCAAAAACAGCCGTCTTGTCGTACTTGTCGTACGGAAGCCAAACTTCTTACAATTTTACTTTTTCATAGCGACTGTAAAACTTTCCCATACATAGGTCTAAGAAACGAGATATTGCATTTAAAGTTAGATTTTACTATTTGTCGAAAATAACTTTTCTTTTATTCTACAGGGACCATGAGAGACTCCATGAGGGACTATTGTTTTCGTTTTGCGATTTTGCGTCGAATCACTCTGAATGTCCGTTTCACTTTTCAAATTGTTGCCACCAAATATTATTACCCTATATAAAATATTATAGTTAAAGAAATTAAATAATGAAGAATCTGCATAAATGTATGTATGGTTCTCGCATTGTAATAAAACAACGGTACCTAGAGCCATCCAATTTTGAATAACGTACGTTTCCACCCAAATATGGACATATGGAAGCCTAAATTTAGAAGTTGGAATTTGTTTTATTATGTATCTATTTTTATTTAATTTTGCGAAACTTTAAACGAATTTTTTATTAACAAACTTTACGATTTCAAAGAGAGCGATGGCAACACTGTGTGGGGGAAAAATTATCTCCAGTGCTCGAGATTGCCTATCGGAAATTCTAAAGATACGCTCATTTTAAAAATATTATTATTATTATTTCGGTATTGCTGTTGAACTGCATTTTATGGTTTAAGTGCGAAGAACATGGTATTTAATAAAGATTATCAGGGTCAATGTTCCTTCTTACCTTCTTCAGGAACATACAAGGACCTGACTCGGAACAGAGAGCTTACTAAAGCTATGTTCACTAATTGTGGTAAGTAGACAGGATACAGACGAAGGATATACAAAACCCTTTATTTTTCTCTATATACAATAACTTCCGTACTTCGGAATACACCGACCCGCTACTCGGGGTCTAACGTAAAAGTATAAAAATAAAACTAAACTCTAATGTAACTTTAGAATAATAAACGTGGAAGATTGGCCTTATATTAACAGGAAGGCGTATGTAGTACAGATAACTGAGAACACCACAATACGTTTAAAAGTTATCAAGAGGATTAAAACCTCTGGCCTGGAAGGCAACAAGCAACTGCGTAACTTCTAAGGTAAGCGGCCTGCTTCGAACTCACTGCTTCCTCTCTCTCGCTTGGCAAAAGGCCACAACTTAAATACTTGGCATTCGCCAGACAAACTTTGCATAAAAACCTTAACGCTTATAATTCCGGAAGTAGAAAATAAGAAGTGATAGTAAAGATTTAAAATAAAAATAAACGTTAGTAAAACTTAAGATCCTTACAAGATAACACACAAAACGCTACAAAAATGCCCCATTTGGACGTAATTTAAAATCTGAAACCTTTCAGGTGTTTTTTTTTTTTTTTTTTTTTAGTCTAAAGGGATTTGAATCCCGAAGGACTATTAGTTTCGTTTTGGCATTTTGCGTCGGACGGATAAATGTCGGTTCACTTTTCAAACCGTTGCCATAAAATGTTAGAGTCCTGCATTATATTTGAAGAAATTAAATAATGAAAAATCTGCATAAATGTATGTATATTTCTCGTATTGTGATAAAACAACGGTACATAGAGTCATCGAATTTTGAATAACGTAATCCTCCAACGAATATGAGCATGTGGAAGACCAAATTTGAAATTTGTTTTATGATCGATTTCCTATTTTTTAAAACTTTGACGAATTTTTGATTAACAAACTCAAGGATTTCAAAGAGAGCAATGGCAACGTTGTGCAGAAAAAACATTTTTATCTCCAGCGCGTGAGTCTCTGTATCGGAAATTCTAAAGATATGCTCGTTTTAAAACTATTTTGCGATATTGCTGTTGCACTGGATCTTATGGTTTAAGTGCGAGGAACATGATATTTAATAAAGAAAGGTAACACGCAAAATGTTAAAAAACGCCCCTTTGGACGTAATTTAAAATCTAAAACATTTCAGATTTTTTTTTTTTTTTTTTTTTTTTTTTATATATATATAATATATATATATAATTTGGCAGTGCCCAAATGTGAATATTTTCGTCAATTAAAACTCTTCTATAAGTGGAAGCCAGCCAAGTATAATTTAGATTGTTAAGTTTACTATTGTGAAAATCGAATTGATAATCAAAATGCTAAATTAATAAAACGCAAATTTAAACAAATAAAACAAGACAGTCATTGCTGTTTCCGCAGAAAGATTCCACTATTTCAAGGGATAATTGAAATCCCTTCCTACAATCACGAACAAATCATGAGGATCACAGTATTGATCTTTTGGTTCCTTCTTCCGTAACTAAAATCAAATCGCAGTTTGGACGTGGCCCACTCATTTGTTATAGCGTATTGTGGTCGACTGTCTTTTGACGGACCTTATGTCCGGAACCCCCTTCAACAACCCCCCGCAGAGATTTCAGAAGCGCCCTCTAAACGAAAACTGTTCGTGAAGAGGACGTGAAAGTTTCGTAGTTTGTTACGGTGGTTTCAAACTAGCGGTCGGCGGGCCGCATGAGATCCCCGAAGAAATTTTATGTGGTTCGCGAATGTATTTCAATTATCTAAAAAGCAAAAAGGGTATTTTGCGAAGATTTCAAGATTACACTTTGTCAAAAAATAAGCACTGTTAGTTAAGAATTTTTACAATACAAATATTATTTCAGCTTTTATACATTATTTGTGAACAGAAATGAATATTTTATTCGTCATATGTGTATACATTTATGTATATAGTGTATTATATATATATATATACATTAATATATAGAGTGTATTATATTATATGTACATACATTTATATATATATATATATATATATACTAGCAGCTACGCTGCCAGCCTTCGTCTGCCTTTTAAATGTACCGTAAAAATGCCTGAAGAGAACACCAAACGTTAAAATTAAAAACTGCGCAGAATTTTACTCTGCAGAAAATTTCCGAAAAAAAAAAAAAAAAAAAAAAAAAAAAAAAAAAAAAAAAAATTTTAAAAAAATATATTACATATAAAAAATTAACCAACTCTCCATTGAAAAAAAAAAAAAAATCATGCAAAACAAACAGTGAAACAGTGAAAACGAACAGTGAAACAGTGAGTCTTACAAACAGTGAAATAAGCAAAAAATTACATGAAAGAAACTAAAAAAAACAAAAAATTCCGGGCAGAATTTTACTTTGCAGAATATTTTTATCAAAATATCAATAAAAATGTATTATATATATATATATAAATCTGATGTGTACACCACATGACTCCTTGTACGGAATATTAAATTATACGCATTTTTTCTTGCATTTCATTTAAACTTATTGGATTGAATTAAATCTACTTCGCCGACAGCGCATAAACCACAATAGAATAAATGCATTCTTTAAAATTCACTCTAGTATATGTTTACCATAGCTACACTATGGCGCTAGATTCACTTAACAGTATTATATTTCGTTCATATTATAATTCATAATGCACAAAATTTATATCATTTAAAGAATAGAATTATCTAATCGTTGCCACATGTTCTATTCAAATACTATAATAAAGCTAGAATGATGTGTAAAAGAAATGAAGCAAACAAAACAAAAAAGAAACTGTTTTTCACAGACGATTGAGTATTTCTCATTCAATTAATTCAGTTTTACTTCGCGACAAGGCAAAAATACATAAAAACTCAAAATATCTATATTAAAAATTACGAAGTAAGTCTTAAACACTTATTTCGTTGAAATAATTCCAGAAAGGATTAAGCATGATTTAATTCGCAATAATAAATGAAGGCGTTACCTTTGTTGTTGCGAAGATAGATTGGCAACAAATCCACTACTCAGCTGTTTCAAATGTAAACAAGCAATGAGCGCCGTCAAAAATATTATTAGGCTTAGCGGCACTTAAACAACTTCAAAATTTTTGATAATTCTAAAAATATTGCATACAAATTTACTAAAGGCATAAAAACCTTAACCGGAAGATAAAAACAACATAATTCAATCATTTTTAAAGCAAAAATGTACAATTTACAAACATATACGTGTAAAGAAACTGAGATCACTGAGCCGGGTAACAAAGTGGATATATATATAAATATATTTATATACGTTTTGTGCGGCCGATTGCAACCAAAATACGAGGTGCACATCACGCAAAAACATCGTTAAATTGCATTCGATAGCGATCAAAATGGATATTTTTGTTGAAATATGCTGCCTGAAACTTTTCGCGATTACAATACTTCCTTTTTACTTCGTACAAGGAAGTAAAAAAATGACAATGAAATATTCCAATCTCTTAAAAACAGTGACATAAGAAAGAAGATGAAAAATTGTTGCCAAACCCATATTTCTAAAAGAATGAAACTATTCAAAATGATGCGATTTCATCAAAAATCTATGGACAACAATAAGAAAGGAAAATTGTTGCCAAAATCATATTTTTAAAGATGTGAGAAGTCTACTCGGAAGTTTCATTTAAAAAAAAATTTTTAAAATACAAAATATTATCATTTTTCCAAAATTCTTTTTGTAAAAGTAGTCGAAAAGATAAAAGTTTAAGGTGTCCAAAAATCAAAGAAAATTAAACTGTACATTCTTAAAAATAAACTTTTTAAGAAAAAAACCCGTTGAAAAAGTGTTAAGCTCCCTTTGTTAAATAAATTCGTATTTAATCGATTTATTGAAACACGAAATTTATTTTAAGTTCGTAAAATAGCTAAGTGCCTACGTTTCACGACGATGTGAAAATGGAGTGTGTAGAGTAAAATCTCGCTTTCCTATAGCCCATTATGTCCCAAAATGACGCAATTTCGTCACAAAAAAAAAAAAAAAAAAATTCAAATTTTTAAAAAATCGCTTCGAGGTGCACTGGCTCTTGTCTAGATGCACCTAGGTACCAAATTTCGTAGCCGTGGGTTTATTAACTTACGCGCAGCGCGAATGAAAGGCACACACACAGACAGACTCTTTCTTTTATTATATATATAAGATAAAAAATATGTAAATCAAAGTTATAATTTAAACTAACGGTAAAACTTTAATTCTTGCTCTCTGTTGTAAAAATAGAAATAACTTCTCAGGATTGCACCATCACAGCCGTGCCAAGATATGTTTTCACCTGAGACAAAAAGATAAATGCGCGCCCCTACATATATAAATATATGTTTACTTATGGATTATTGAGTATATTATCTCCTTAGATAAGGTTAGTAAAATTGTAGTAGAAAGAAGTAACTTGAAGCATTGAAAACTGAATTTTGAGACGTATTTTTAAAGGAACTTCAATTTGCATCGTGAAAAATTGAAATGGAAAACTATCGCAAAATGAAAAAAAAAAAAAAAAAAAAAAAAAAAAAAGCCTCGAAATTCAATTTTCAATGCTTCAAGTTACTTCATTCTACTACAATTTTACTAACCTTATCTAAAGAGATAATATACTCAATAATCCATTAGCAAATAAATTATCATTTTATTACTTTGCAGCTATAGCGCAAGTATTAGGAAATCTATTTCGATTTATTAATATATTTAATTCAATCTTTGATATATATATAAATCAAAATAGCTCGATGTGGTAGAGCTAAATTATCTTGTGATATAAAATTACTTTTATTAAAAAAAGTAAATGTATAAAATCAAAATATCATAATTTTTGTAACATAATTATACCCTAATTCTTAAAGTATTTTTTAATCGTAGGTTTGTAAATTCAGAAAAATACTATAACCAATTATTTATAACTTTCAAATGAAAATGTCAAAAAACTCTTTTTTTTTTTTTTTTTTTTTTATAAATAAGACATAACATCGAAATGCACATTACATTAATTTCCAGGTTTTTTTACAATTCTTTCTATTGTTTTATTAATTTAAGTTTACAATTCTTCCTATTGTTTTATTAATTTAAGTTTACAATTGTTCCTATTGTTTTATTAATTTAAGTTTACAATTGTTCCTATTGTTTTATTAATTTAAGTTTACATTTCTTCCTATTGTCTTATTAATTTAAGTTTACAATTGTTCCTATTGATTTATTAATTTAAGTTTACAATTGTTCCTATTGTTTTATTAATTTAAGTTTACAGTTCTTCCTATTGTTATTGTATTCCTTTCTATTTAAGTTTGCCGAGGTTTAATTCCGCTAATAATAACTGACAATGAAAAAACAGAATTAAATTAGTTTTCGAATTCGTATGGCCAGCTTGGCGCCCCTTTTAGTGATTCACCTGAGGCAAGTGTCTCACTTGCCTCAGCCTTGTCCGGGCTCTGTGCGTCATTTCTAGATCTTTCCTTTTTGCATGGCTAGATGACGTAATAATTGGGAACTGAAACTTTTTAACTCAAACCAAAACCCTTCTCTTTGTGTGCTTTCATCTTCCATAACTATGCACTTCAGTAATTAAGACACAATAACACGCCGAATAAATACTAATTCAGAAGTCAAACAACAAAAATCAGCGTTAATTTACAAAATTTTCACAGGACTAGTTTCGATGGTTCGGTAAAACCATCGAAACTAGTCCTGTGAAAATTTTGTAAATTAACGCTGATTTTTGTTGTTTGACTTCTGAATTAGTATGCACTTCAGCTTCTCTCTCTGCTCTGCTTGGACGTAATTTCGCTATGCTGCTTCCTATTGCAATAATATCAAAAATGTAAATGTTCTGTTAATAGGCACGATTAGAGTGCCAAGTTATTGTGGTCAGAAAAGTTGGTTGCAAATGAAAACGGAATTAAAACTACCTCGACTGCCAAGTTTCTTAGATATTATAAACTTTCCATCTTGCATAACTTGCATGCATCTTGCATGCATTTTTTGCTTTAAAAGTGATTGATTTATGTTGTTCTTATCTGCCGGTTAAGGTTTTTATGCCTTTAGTTAATACGCATGCAGTAGTTGTAGAATTATCAAAAATTTAGAAGTGGCGAATTGAGCCTTTCAAATCAATTCTAGCTTCTGGATGCAGGCCTGTCTTTCCCTTGCGCTCAAGCCTTGCACAGAGACTTTCGAGGAAAGAAAAGCTTGCCAATCGCATGTCAAAGGCTTATCCTCCAGGAAGTGCAATGAATTTATGAGACCGGGGAATTTTGAGTTCCTCAAAGTACTAAATGGGATACCCTGGTCGTACACGTTCCACGATAAAGACTGCCTGCTTCAGAGCTCCTGTACACTTTCTGAATGATGTAACTAATCGGGGGGACCACGCCGTCACTTCTACAGAAAAGAGAAAAGTCTTACGTGTATTCTCACGTTGTTATCGAATCCTATTCAGGGAAAATTTCTGCTTGAGGGGTAGAATTATATCGACAGGGCACCGAGGTCAGAAAGTCTTGTACTCTTCCTTCTTTGTTTTCAAAGCTACACTTTTCCTTTAAAATTTCCTTCCATATCCTCATACCGTTTCTAGAATTCTCGCTATTCTTCTTAACGAAACTTTAACCGCTTCATTTTTTTTCCTTCGTGTACAGCAAAAACGAGTGGTATATGCCATCCCTTGGAATAGTACATTATACTATTGCAAGGAATAGTACATTATACTACTCCAATGAATAGTACATTATATTATTCTTTGAGATAGAATAGTACATTATTCCATCCCTCGAAATAGTACATTATACTATTCCAAGGAATAGTATATTATACTATTCCTTGGAATGGAATAGTACATTATTCCATCCCTTGAAATAGTACATTATACTACTCCAATGAATAGTACATTATATTATTCTTTGAGATAGAATAGTACATTATTCCATCCCTTGAAATAGTACATTATACTATTCCTTGGAATGGAATAGTACATTATTCCATCCCTTGAAATAGTACATTATACTATTCCAAGGAATAGTACATTATACTATTCCTTGGAATGGAATAGTACATTATTCCATCCCTTGAAATAGTACATTATACTATTCCTTGGGATGGAATAGTACATTATTCCATCCCTTGGAATAGTACATCATACTATTCCAAGCAATAGCACATTATACTATTCTTTGAGATAGAATAGTACATTATTCCATCCCTTGAAATCGTACATTATACTATTCCTTGGGATGGAATAATACATTATTCCATTCCTTGGAATAGTATATTCCAAGGAATAGTACATGATACTATTCCAAGCAATAGCACATTATACTATTCTTTGCGATAGAATAGTACATTATTCCATCCCTTGAAATAGTACATTATACTATTCCAAGGAATAGCACATTATACTATTCCTTGGGATGGAATTGTACATTATTCCATCCCTTGGAATAGTACATCATACTATTCCAAGCAATAGCACATTATACTATTCTTTGAGATAGAATAGTACATTATTCCATCCCTTGAAATAGTACATTATACTATTCCTTGGGATGGAATAGTACATTATCCCATCCCTTGAAATAGTACATTATACTATTCCTTGGGATGGAATAGTACATTATTCCATCCCTTGAAATAGTACATTATACTATTCCTTGGGATGGAATAGTACATTATTCCATCCCTTGGAATAGTACATCATACTATTCCAAGCAATAGCACATTATACTATTCTTTGAGATAGAATAGTACATTATTCCATCCCTTGAAATAGTACATTATACTATTCCAAGGAATAGCACATAATACTATTCCTTGGGATGGAATTGTACATTATTCCATCCCTTGGAATAGTACATCATACTATTCCAAGCAATAGCACATTATACTATTCTTTGAGATAGAATAGTACATTATTCCATCCCTTGAAATAGTACATTATACTATTCCTTGGGATGGAATAGTACATTATCCCATCCCTTGAAATAGTACATTATACTATTCCTTGGGATGGAATAGTACATTATTCCATCCCTTGGAATAGTACATCATACTATTCCAAGCAATAGCACATTATACTATTCTTTGAGATAGAATAGTACATTATTCCATCCCTTGAAATAGTACATTATACTATTCCTTGGGATGGAATAATACATTATTCCATCTCTTGGAATAGTACATTATACTATTCCAAGGAATGGCACATGATACTATTCCAAGCAATAGCACATTATACTATTCTTTGAAATAGAATAGTACAATATTCCATCCCTTGAAATAGTACATTATACTATTCCTTGGGATGGAATAGTACATTATTCCATCCCTTGAAATAGTACATTATACTATTCATTGGGATGGAATAGTACATTATTCCATCCCTTGGAATAGTACATTATACTATTCAAGGAATAGTACATGATACTATTCCAAGCAATAGCACATTATACTATTCTTTGAGATAGAATAGTACATTATTCCATCCTTTGAAATAGTACATTATACTATTCTAAGGAATAGCACATTATACTATTCCTTGGGATGGAATAGTACATTATTCCATTTTTTGGAATAGTACATTATACTATTCCAAGGAATAGCACATTATACTATTCTTTGGGATGGAATATTACATTATTCCATCCCTTGAAATAGCACATTATACTATATTAGCACATACCAAGGGAGATCGGCTGAGCTGCTACTTAGCTTTCAAGTGGAATGGTAATTCTAGCCAATTCCCCAAATAAGACAAGGTCTGATTATTTTCTTTCGATTAATATTAATTCAACTTAAAATTAATTAAACAATTTATTAGATTTCTTTTTATCTCTTTACATTTCTCTTGATTTAAATTTAATTCTTTAAATTTTTAGCTAGTTTATTAGTCCAAAAGGGCAATTTGCTCAGAAGGACTAATATTTTCCTTTTGGTATTTTGCCTCGATTCACGATAAGCATTGTTTCACTGTTGAGATTCAATATTATCGCCCTGTAATATATTTAAATAAATTAAATAATGAAGAATCTGCACGAATGTATGTATGTTTCTCGCATTATAATAAAACAACGCTACCAAAGCTATCAAATTTTCAATAACGTAATCTTCCATAGACATGTGGAAGCCTAAATTTGAATTTTAAATTTGTTTTATTATCGATTTCATATCGGAAAAAAAAAATTATCTCCAGTGCGCGAGACTCTATATCGGAAATTCTAAAGGTATGCTCAATTTAAAACTATATTTCGTGATATTGCTCCTGAACTGAATTTTGTGGTTTAAGTGCGAAGAGTATTTAATAAATGAAGATAGCAGACAAAATGTTAAAAAAACGGTCCCTATGGATGTAATTTAAAATGTTTTTTTTAAATATATATATATAATTTGTTTACTAAAAAAAATCCGGACGTCCATTACCCGGAATAATCTATAATCCGGACTTCAAAACAAGAACTTTACGCATGCGCGTAGAGAATGCGCATACATTACGCGTAATTGCTCTTTATTTCATAAATTACGGTTTCATATTTTTAATTGTATAATTTCTGCATGCCATCTTACCAGATTTAAATTGATGATGTATAATCCGGAAAAAGCCCTAATCCGGAATCGCCGAACTCCCTATAAGTCCGGATTACAGACTTTGTACTGTATATAATTTATATATATATATATAAATTATATACAGTATATGTATATGTAAATTATTTATATATATATAAATATAAACAATTTTGTTACGGTCAGATAGGAATACCCGTTAACGTATTAATAACAATGGAGTTGCTATCTAACTTAGTGCGAGCAGAAAAGTTGACGAACTGGTGACTGTGACAAGAATGAGGTAGAGCAAACATAGGCAAATTGAATCCATTAAGAATTATCAAATACAAAATTTCAAATACTAAGACCTCAACCTGGAATACATATACATATACCTATAACATACACAAAAGTGAGAATGCAGACAGAAAATTTTAAGAGTAGCAGATAAGAGGAATGAATATAAATATATAAATAAGACAATACTGAAATTGTTAGAGTTGCATATTTACATGATCCATGCATTTAGTTGGGCCATAGGCCTGCCCATATTTTCCTAACTGTTATATTCGTAATACTAAGATTATCAGTATTTTGCTGCCTTTCGTGAAATTTTTTGGCTAACTTATAATGATGAGTGCTCAGTAACACAATGCCTAACTCTTCATATATTTTATTATTTCTTACATACCATTCAGCATTTACAATTGGTCGTGGAACAGCATTCTGGCAGACTTGGGATCTTTTCCTATTAGCTTTCTTGGTATATGCCCAAACTGGACTTGCATAACACAAAAGTGGATGTAGAATGGATTTGTAAATGAGTAACTTGTTGTCAATAGATAATATACTGTTTCGAGCAATTAAGGGATATAGTTTGGCTTTACGAACTTGAAACTTCTGGATAATAGGTGTATTTGTGGGGACCATGTAAGTGACATATTGAGGATCACCCCAAGATAAGGGACTTGCTTGGCCAAGGAATATCAGTGCCACAGAACTTTAGGTTTTTCTTGAAGTTGGTCTTCTTCGTAAACATAATAGCTGTTGTTTTTTTCCCGTTGACGAGGATCTTCCACTTGGAGAGCCAAGTCTCTAGCGTGTTTATGTAATTTTGTAGTTAGCAATAAGTCTCAACTGCCGTTAATATATCTCGCAACCAACAAGTGAGAAAAATGCAGAATTATTTTAACCTGCAGGGTACAACCCTTCAGGTGCTTATAACTAAGTGAAATATTAACTTTGGAAAAAAACCGAGACAGCTGTAAATAGTTAAATTTTTAAAATGATTACACTACTTGTTCAGTGATGGATATAAATTCTAACTTGCTGCTCTTTTTTAATCTATTATTTTTTAATCTTATTTTAAGTGTCATTTTGCCATTTGGTTAACAATCCTACAATCGGTTTACAGAATTTTGTATTATTTAAAACACGTTTTAGTGATTGTTCACTGATCACTGATTGTTCACTAAAACACGTTTTAGTGAACAATCAGTGACACAGCCTTCACACTGTCAGGCAATAACGGTGGAGACAGCTTCACTGCAAAGCTCCCGACTCTGCTCGGTCGTTCTCGGAACTTCACGTACTCTCGAGACTCTTTACGCTGCAACTCGCGATGCACTAGACGACACACGAGCACAGCCCCCGACTCTTCGGTTCAGTCGTTCCTGGAGCTCAACACGCTGTCTCGACGATGCACTAACCGCGATATACTACGAGACTCTTGTGGTGCACTCGACGACCCAGTCGGCACTCGCTGGCCGGCTGTCAACTCGATCGTCTCCGCACGGACTAACTAGATGAGACACACTCTAACTGACTGCGGACCAGCAGGGTTTATATAGCTTTCGGCTTGTGTTCGAGAACATTCTGGGCTAAACCGGTAAGAATTCGTTCCAGAAGGTTCTCCATCCGTCCATGGTATATCGCCAATTTTGTCGCCAAATCAGCGATTTCTCGCCAAATGTGGCAACCCGGTCTTCCTTTGCCATTTTATGGCAACCCTAAAACTGCTTTGCGGGAAAGCCATCTCACCGCACCTGTACATTCGTAACACTATCATAACGCACATTTAGGGCGCTACCGTATCACATTGCAATTTAGCTTCAGTAAAGAATAAGCTGAAAAAGATTTTTGAGATTTTATATTACACCCAAAGGGGCTATTTTTTTAACGTTTACTGTGCTACCTTAATTTATTAAACATCATTTTCTTCACGCTTAAACAACATAAAATTCAATTCAACAGCAATATCACAAAAGAAAAAAAAATGATGATACGTGATGTTAATGTTAATGGAAATGTTATGTTAATGTTAATGGAATCGTTGAGTTTTTTAATCGGAAATTCGTTAAGTTTTACACAATATGAAATACATGATAAAACAAATTAAGAATTCCAAATTTATGCTTCCAGTTGCCCATTTTCAGTGTTCTCGTAGTGTGATAAAACAATGGTACCTAGAGACATGCAATTTTTAAAAACGTACGTTTGCACCCGATTATGGGCATCTGGAAGCCCAAATTTGGAATTTGTTTGGGATTTGTTGATATGATTTCACTGTTAATTAAGGAAAGTAAAACTGTCACCAAAGCAGCTACGAGAGAATTTTTGTCCGGAATAACTTAATACAATTTTCCAAATAAAACTCATTATTCGTTAAAAATTTTTATTTATAGAAACTATACATTATTATTAAGTTGAGAATTTAATTTTTTTCTGTAATAGTAAAATTTCGAGCAGTAATTTTCTAATGCATTACATTCTCTCTAGTTTTGAAATTTGTTGAAAACATTTTTGAATAGAAGCATTCTGAATATACATTGATATTTGTATGTACACAGAAATTGGTGTAAACCTAATTTTAATTTAAATTTCCGATGCACAGTCCCGATGATCAGCGCTCGAGATAATTAGTTCGAAGGGGCTTTGTCCCTCAATGACTATTGTTTTCGATTTGCGATTTTGCGTTGAATCACTATTCAAAATTTTGGCACCAAATGTTAGAGTCCTGCATTATACTTGAAGGAATTAAATAATGAAAAATCTGCATAAATGTATGTATGTTGCTCGCAATGTGATAAAACAACGGTACATAGACGCCATCGAATTTTGAATGATGTAATCCTCCTACGAATATGGGCATGTGGAAAGCCAAATTTGAAATTTGTTTTATTATCGATTTCATATTTTCTAAAACTTTAACAAATTTTTGATTAACAAACTCAACGATTTAAAAGCCAGCAATGACAACACTCTACGGGAGGGGGGGACTTTTTATCTCCAGCGAGAGGAAAGATATGCTCATTTTAAAATTATATTGCGATATTGCTCTTGAACTGAATTTTATGATTTAAGTGCAGAGATAAAATAATAATAATAAATAAAAGAAATACACAAATTGTTAAAAAAAACGCCCCTTTGAACGTAATTTAAAATCGGAAACCTTTCAGATTTTATTTTTATTTATTTATTCCTTCGTTCCTCACATAGGTCATAGGTCATAGGTCATCGCTTATTTAATAGGTATACGACCCTAAAGTCTTTACCTATCTACACTGACTACCAATAAATATTTGGACACCTGTGATAGAAAAGAAAAACTAACTTTATTCAAAATCAATAGTTGGTAGAGCCTCCACAAGAGGTAATTACAGCGTGGAGCCTCCAGGGCATACTTTCCACAAATCTTTGTATGACAACTAGTGGTATTTTCTTCCACTCGGCTTGGAGAAGACATAGAAGTTCCTTCACCGATTTTGCACGGGTAGTGCACCCCTGAATTCGGCGATGCAACTCGTCCCAGAGGTTCTCGATAGGGTTCAGGTCTGGACTCTGGGCAGGCCAGTCCTTTCGATGAACTCCATGGGACCAAGGGTTCCAACCCATACCAGGAGAAACACCCCCAGACCAAAATTCCATCTCCGCGGAACTTGACTATTGGCACAATGCATTCTGGCAGGAGACGTTCTCCAGGTAGACGCCAAACCCAGACCCTGCCATCCGAACGGTAAAGGGTCAACCTTGATTCGTCACTCCAAAGAACCCGTTTCCACTGATCTACGGTACAATTTCGATGTACTTTGCACCACATTAACCGAGCAGCGCGGTTGGACTTTGTGATCAAAGGCTTATGGGCAGCAGCACGACCATGAAAACCAAGCAGATGTGCTTCCTTACGGATGGTATTCATTGAAACAATACTCCCGGATGCCTGTTGAAACTCCTCGCGGATGAGGGCCATCGGTTGGGTGCGGTTCTTCCGAATTTTTCTGGACAGCACTCGTCGGTCTTTATCTCCCAGTTTCGTTGGTCTGCCGACTCGGGGCACATTCCGGCAATCACCGCTCACCTTCCACTTCTTAATCACATAAGCCACTGTCGACTTTAGGTACTTCAGATCGCTATGTATGTACCTTAAGGATCGGTCAAATTTGTGATAATTATACCTTTCTCGAAATCAGAGAGCTCCGAACTGTGAGGCATCTTGCATGCGACTAAAGCCGATGCTGTTTCCTACACGATATATACCGGCGGAGTCCGTGACGTACCTTAGGACCGCAGATATCGTCATTTGCATAGGTGTCCAAATACTTATTGGTATTCAGTGTATAACTGTCCTAAGTGGGTATCCTAAAAGTGAAAAAATAAATCCAAATCTTGGAACAAACCTGGGCACTTGAAGTGCTGAATCACATCCAACGTGGCATAATGTAACAGTGGCATAACTTGTAAAATAGCGATTTAACATATCTGAAGCATAACATTCACATCGTAAAAGCAAATTTGCACATCTGTAGCATAACCTCCTTCCTCCGTGTCTTGAAGCCAACAGAATATCGTGGGCGTAGTAGTTGACGATTGCACTGACGATTGAGTTGCACTGACGATTGGTTTAAATTTTTAACACGTAATACATATCAAAGTGCTGCCCCGGGGGGGGGCAAAGTCCATATCGCTTTGCCAACATAATTAAGTAAAGTTAAAAAGAGTAAATAATGAAGTCTTCCATAGGGCTCTGGCACTTTTAATTTTAGAAATTAAACCCTGAGTAATTATGCAATTGATTCAGAAAAGCGTAAATAAAAGCAACTGTACAGATACGGACCAAATGAAATAATAGATGCTGTAAAATAAAACCTTGAACTGTGCATCTCGTTCAATAGCAGATGTGCCCAAAATTCGATGCAAAAGGCTGCGAATAGGCTACATTTTATTTTCGAATATCATTGGAACATGATTGGAAACACTGTCATGATGATCATGATGTATCACTGTCTTTTCCATTACGCCTTTGTGCGTTAGGTCTTGTGCAAGAAATTGTAAGCAGTTACATATTATCCATTTTCAGTTGGGTGGATTTTGGAAAGCTTGTTATTGCGAAGTAAAAGCTATTCTCGAATTAAAGAAAGACAAATGCAAATGTCCGCAGCAGTATGCTTTCTAGACAAACTTGATTCTCAGCTCTGATGCCACTGAAGTACGACGCCCCGCGTCCCGCTCTTAGTTCCTGATTAGTGCACGGTCCAATCAGGCGGTGCTTGACTAACACCGCCTCCTCTTCAACTTTCTTGATTAATTCATAACACCTACAAACTTGCCTATAATTTGCTATCAAGACTCATATCACAGAACATCTCTAAAGCCTCAATCTTCAAGTCACCATCGTTCGTGATCCAAAAGAGAAGCATCTTCGATTGGGATTCGGCACCCGCCAAAATGAACGACTTGTTCGTAGATGGATATAACTGTAAGCAAGAGTATATTGTTGCGTGCGTGCGGGTTCGTTATGAAGTGAATGCACAAGTCCGATGAAAAATGAACAAAAATTTTTTACTATCACAACAAAAATGCTTAAATTTTCTCAAATTATCATGCAGTATTACAATATCTCACAGTAGTTATCTTTTAACTACTCAAATGTACAATAGAACGTAATTCAAAACAGCTAAAGAACGCTAATCCGCGAATTCGCTATAATCAACAACAGCAGTTTTCTAAACAACAACAAACTAAGCAACTACTACAAACTGAGATGTTTTCCTCCTTTTATAAGATTTTAAAATCACACGCTAGAATTTTCCAGCACTTTCTCGAAATCAAAAAGAGATATTTATTTATTTAACGCACGCGCTCTTGTATTTTTAATTTTTCCGGCTTAGTTTTCTTTTAATATTCGTCACGCGCTGCACTGCGCGAGAAATAAAACCATTTAATTTAACATTTAACTAACATTAGCTTTTTAAATACCAAATTCGTAACACTATCAATTCGAAAGGTTATTTCCAACTGTAAGTTTTAATGTTAGAAAATGGCATACACAATATTGTGTCAGCAAAACATCTTGATTCATCTCAATTGTATAACATAAAATTCTTTTGATGGTCCTTGACGGGTTCCGAAGTTGAAAGTTAAATTTCCGTAACTAATTTGGGGGAACTTTATCTACCTTTAATATTAATTATAGGCAATTTTAAGTGCCTAGAAATTAAAAAATACAGCTTCAGCCACATTAACGTGTTAGTTCTCCTAGTTGTTAATAGATGGCAGCACGTCACGGGAACTTTCAGACTGATCAGCGTTTCAGCTTTTCAGTTCTCTCAGCCCTAGCGCAGCATATTTTGGAAGCTATTTCTGAGGCAAGTGCTTCAGGTGCGTCATCTTAGTCTCCACTCTGAAAGCTTTTATTAATTGCTTCACTATTTCTGAATAGCTTATACAAATCCATTAAAATAACGAATAAATATTTATAAGGTTATGCTGTTTTAAATGATACATGGTAAACTGAAAGGCATGTTAAAAACTAAATTTATAACTGGGACTTTCATTGCCATAATTGACAAGTGCAGTTTATGTTTGTCGAAATTTTTTTCTTCTGTCATATATGTTAATTTAGTAGTTTAATATTGAGTTTTCGCGCAGTTTTGCCATTGTCCGCTTTGAAATTGTCGAGTTTGTTAATCGTTAATCGCTTTGAGATCGTCGAGTTCGTTAACGTTTTACAAAATATGAAATAGTTAATAAAACAATATCCAAATTAGGGTTTCCAGATGCCCAAATATTCGGGCTAGACGTACGTTATTCAAAATTTTATGGTGCTAGGTACCGTTGTTTTATCACAATGCGAGAAACGTACATACATTATGCAGATTCTTCATTATTTAATTTCTTTAAATATAACACAGGGCGATAATATTTGGTGGCAAACATTTGAAAAGTGAATCAGACTTTTAAAGTTTTCGACGCAAAAATGCCAAAACGAAATTAATAGCCCTTTCGGGCTGGAAATTTATTACTTCTATTTGGACATAATGCACTTTTCATACTTACATAAATTAGATCTAAATGTTTTTTGCGAGGACATAACAGATAAAGATATAAAGGTAAAGAGAAAGAAAACTTTAGATACCCCAGATAAAAAGAAAGAGAACTTCATAGAAACTTGGGAACTACTCTGATATGCGCCCTCAAGTCGCCAAATTTCTCGCCTTTTTGGCGAGAAACTTCACGCTGCCATATTACTATCTAAATTTTTTGTCTACATTTTGAACTTTTAGCCTAAAATGTCTCAAAAAACGCGGTTTTCGCACATGCAAAAACTACGTTTTTAACACACAATTTAGCTAAAAATCCGAAACAAAAACAAAAAATTTAGATAGCAAAAACGTAAAGTTTCTAACCAAAAATATTTGACAAGAATCCATGTACACAGCGACATGTTTTAACTTAAAAAAACATCTACGAATTGCACAATGTAGGCAACGAACGAATCTACAAACTACGCAGACCTCGCTTTAATAAATTAACATAACAACAATAAATTTCAAATGCCATGTACACAGCATCCTGTTTAAACTTAAAAAAAAATTCTACGAATTGCACAATTTAGGCAAGGAAGAGATCTACGATCTACGCACTCCTCGCTTTAATAAAATAACATAACAACAATAAATTTCAAATAATACCATGTACACAGCGTTCTGTTTCAACTTTAAAAAACATCTACGAATTGTACAGTCTAGACACTAAACAACAAAATAAACTAAACTAAATTTCAAAAAATTTAAAAAACAACAATAACGACAGAAATCGTTATTGTTCTAAAGAACCAATGAACATAACATTCTACAAAATAAGAACAAGGATAAAATAAAATGCACTTACCATGAATTAATGAGTTTTCGAATAGCAGAAATATAAATTTCACACCGCCTTTAACATGCCGCCACGTAATCAATATCGTATTTACATGACAGCTAGACACACTATCCAGAAAATTTATACTATGGTTCACAAATAAATAAAATTACAAATCCCTACTTCTATCATGCACTGCCATTAAAAAAGTAAACTTTATCGAAATTTAAAAGAAAAAAAAAAAGAAAGAAAGAAAGAAAGAAAGATACTGCAGATAAAAAGAGAAAGAATGTTATTTTGTAATTAGAATATTTAATTCTTCCAGAACCTAGATAGAAGGACAGGAAATTTTTTAATTTTGATGATTTACAGTCATATAGCCATATTTGCAACTCAAGATACCTTCCAGGGGCGTAGCTAGGGTTTCCAGCGCCCGGGAACAATTGAAGAATTTGCGCCCCTTTCTGTGCGCCAAGAATAGAATACATTTCATTAGAAAATTTCGTAGCATCAATTTGGCGCCCCTTAGATGCTGCGCCAGGGGACAGATGTCCCCCCTTGCCCCCCCTAGCTACGCCACTGATACCTTCAGAGACTTTTCACAATCTGGAAAAAATTTATCCATTTCTACGCATTATTATACTTCCCTAAATGATTTTGAAGTCTTTCGTATTCTTGGAGATTAAAATATCTTTGCAGAAACGTTTTTTAAAGTAACTAGAAATTAGAAAGCAAACCTTCGGCCACAATAACTTTTTGATTCTATTACCTGTTAATAGATGGCAGCACGCTACGGACAACGTTTCAGCTTATTTTCCAATTTGTCCCAAATTCCAACTCATCTCTTCATATTGAAATTAGGTTTTATTTCTTTTACTCGATTTTCCTAGCAAATAATTTTATTTCCCTCCTCTTTTAATATAAGATCTCAAATAAGTATTCTGTAGCAAAGTGTCTCAAAATAAGTCTTCCGTAAGAATTTCTTCATTGCAACTTGAAAGTGGGAAACAAAAGCGCCTTCGTCCTAGACTTGTTGACCATAACTGAAAAAGGATTGATTTCCAAATCTGAAGAACTGAGGCAAAAATTTTTGTAGAGTGTTATCTCTCAGTTTTTTTTTTCAACCTTGTTACAAAATTACCCAATAATTTAATATTATTTTATTTAAATTTTTTTCCTTGTTGTTATTGATCGCTTTGAAATCGGTGAGTTTCTAATCAAAAATTCATAAATGTTGTAGAAAATGTGAAATAGATAATAAAACAATTCCAAATTTGGGCTTCCAGATCCCCATATTCGAATGAAGACATAAGTTATTCAAAATTCGATGGCTATAGACACCGTCGTTTTATCACAAAGAGAGAAATTTTCAGAGAGAGAGCAGATTCTTTATTATTTAATTTCTTTAAATATAATACAGGGCGCTAATATTTGGTGACAACAATTTGAAAAGTGATTCAAACTTTTAAAGTTTTCTAAGCAAAATACCAAAACGAAATTAATACTTCCTTTGGGGTGAAAATTTATTACTCCCTTTTTTTTTTTTTTTTTTTTTTTGATTTAATGCACTTTTCATACCTACATAAATTAGTTTTAAATATTTTTTTGCAAGGACATAACAGACACAAGTTAAAAAGATAATAAGTTAAAAAGATAAAAAGGAAGGACATTTTAGATACTACAGATAAAACAGAAAAGAACTTTATAGAAACGTAAAGAGGAAGAAAGAAAACCTTAGATACTGCAGGTAAAAAAGGAGAACTTTATAGAAACATATAAAGAAAGAAAAAGAAAGAAACTTTTAGAAATGATAGGGATAAAACAGAAACTTAAAGGAAGAAAACTCTAGATACTACAGTTTTTAAAAAAGAAAGAGAACTTTATAGAAACGAAAGGGAAAGAAAACTTTGGATACTACAAGTAAAAAAAAAAAAAAGGAAAAAACTTTATTTATAAGAACGAAGAGAAAAAAAAAAAAAAAAAAGAAAGGAAACGTTAGATACTACAGATAACACGAAAGAGAACTTTATGGAAACAACGAAGCGGCAATTTAGAATCTGTAATGTTCATCAAAGAGAAATTTAGCAGTTTTAGTGATTCCGAGAGCAAAATCAAAGTCATAATTAAAATCATTTTCTATTCTCAAACCAATCTTTTTTTTTTTTTTTTTTTTTTGTTAGCACATAATTTTTTTCTCTGGCGTTAATGTTAGCAGAAGCATATCAGCAGAAAATACTACGGTAAAAGAAAACTTAAAATTGTAATTAGAAGGGTTGAACTCTGCCAGAATCTGGATAGAAGGAAGACAAAATTTTAAATTAAAAAAATTACAACCATATAAGCATATTTATAACTCAAGATGCTTTCCCAGACTTTTTTGGCAATTTCTCAAAACGTTCATGTTTTATCCAGTTCTATGCATTAGTATCCTTCCCGTACTGATGTTAAAGTTTTTCGTATTCTTGGAGATGCAAATGTCATTGCACACAACAGCGAAGCCTGGCTTTGAAGTAATTTTTTTTTTTTTAGCTGACTAGAAATTGCAAAGCTTCAACCACATTTACTTTTTGAATTTTCTAGTTGCCAATAGATGGCAGCACGTCACGGGTAACCTTTAGCTCCTTTTGGAATCTGTCTCGACGCATGTTTTCCAAATTATTTCTTTAAGTGTTTGATTTCTTTTACTTAATTTTGCTAGCACATAATTCTTCTTTTGCAGCATCTTATCTTTTAATATATATCCTTCAGCGATATTTGAAAACAGAAAGCAAACAAGAAGGCGTTCTGTGATTGTTTCCGAGTGTGGAACAAAATAATGTATAATTAACGGATCACTCTCTCACGCAAAATAATCTATCAAAATCTGACCCAAACGCGCCTTTATTATCGACTTATTGAACAAGGATTGATTTGAAGAGCTGAGGCAAATATACTTGTAGACGGCTATCTCAATTTTTTTTCAGCCTTATATGTATTACTAATGCATATTACATGGAAATATATCACCAAACTACCTAATAATTTAATATTATTTTATTTTATTTAAAATCAATTAAACGAAAAATATATTTAACCTTTTTTGTACGCTTTTCAGGATTTCAGTGCATGTGTTATGCTGTTTAATAAATAATTTTATAAATAAGATATAGAATTAAAAGAATTCTGTTTCTGCCTAGCGCAGAAAAAATCAATTTCTTCTGACGGTTTCTTACACCATAAAACAGAAATTTTCTTTTCTTGTTTTAAAAATTAAAAAAATGTGCAACTTATTCTTATCGCTTATGCATGCGAGTGTAAAATAACGGTCTAGCTTTGTTGCAAGTTAAAAAATTTTTAATTTTGTTCTGGTTTTCTTTCTTTCTTTCTTTTTTTTTTCTTTCTTTCTTTTTTTTTTTTTTTAACTTTATCTGTTCAAATCTAGAATCGTCAAATTAATAAATAAATACAAATTTTTAAAAAATGACGAAGACAAAAGTTTGAAATGTTTCAGATTTTAACTGTTGCCCGGAAAGTTTCGGTTTGCCGCTACACTCGCGAATTACTTCTGTTTCCGCGATTCCTCTTTCAGCGTTTTCAAAATTCTTCCTGTTCCCGCGAAACTCCTCCCACAGCTCCTCAGGGCAGGGCTTAATTTCTAAAAGTAGAAGTGCCGGAGACCTATGAAAAACCATCACGAAAGAGGAACAAGAGTAAATAAATAAACAAAATAACTATTAAAATCATTAACAATTAAAAAATTAAATAGTTAATGAGTATCAAATTAATTAAAAATTATTTAATTGATATCAATAATTAATATTTATTAATTATTACTTAACTTGTCATTAGTGTTTAATTAATTCACAATTTATTGTTATTTATTAAAATAATTAAAGATTAAAGTAATTAAATAATTAAAATTATTAATAATAATAATAAAGAGATAAATTAAGATTTAATAAGCGATTTTTTATACAATTTTATTGCTAAAAGTAAAATTTTCCAGATCAAATTTCTACTAAAATAATTGTTCCGTTACATAAAAAAGTGCCGGAGCCTTCTTATTTAGGGCTCCGGTGCGCTCCGACTAGAATTAGAATATAGCCCAAAAGCTAAGAAGTCCGGGGGCTCCGATGCTGCCTCAGGGAATGTCACGATATGTCATTAAGAAGAGCTAAGCAGTTTCTTTGTGAAGTTAATTTTCGTTAAGCTTCTCTCGAAATCATTAATTCCATTCTATTTATAATTCTGCTACAATATTGGCTGTTATTTTCACATCTTATGTTAATCAATATGGATGTTTTAGACATTATTGAAACTAAAAGAAAAAAAAAAAATCTTTAGCCCTTTATCTTTAGCCCTTTAGCCCTTAAGGTTATCAGTATCGAATTCGGAAAAGAAATAAGGAAAATGTAGTTTATTGGATATGCATAAATGAAAGAATTAAAAGGCAAAAAGGCAGAATTAAAACCAAAACATAATTTTTGAAGAACGAACGTCATTTTAGAACGAATATTTGTTCTGAAAGATTTTATTATAACTCACCTTTATGCAGAATTTTGGAAGAATATTGATTTTTAATTTAGGAAACGATAATTTAGGAAACTTAAAAGAAAGAACCGAAAAATATTTACGATTTCAGATCTTTGCATGAATGAAGCTAATACTGTATTTATTGGTCATTACTGGTCATTGTCAAAATCATCGCGGAGTTTAAACATCTCTCTCTCTCCTTTTAAATACAGTTCGAATCCCGCGAACGGGCTGGCTGCATGGGCGTTTTTATGGTTTTCTCCATGTGTAACGTGTATACGAGCCAGTTTTCCTTAGAAAGTCCTCCACGAAGGCATCCCTTCCCTTAGGCAGATAGCCCTCGAGGCTTTGCCATAATCACACACACACAGACAATAAGTTTAAATACAGTATTAGCTTCATTCATGCAAAGATCTGAGATCGTAAATATTTTTCGATTATTTGTTTTAAAAATTATTTTGTTTAAATCTATTTTTTTTTTTTTTTTTTTTTTTTTTTTTTTTTTTTTAACTTTCTACATTTCGGTAGAGGCCAGTGTCCAGTCAGGCCTCCACTATATGACGTCTTTAGGAAGGGGGTAATGAAGGTTGGTGATTTAGTGGAAACAGGAAGACCCCACACTCGCTGCTACTAAGCTTTTTTTCGGGGAGTAGGACATTTTAGCTTTATTGTTAAGTATCGTTTTCTTCCCACTTAGGCCATATATAATTCAACAGTAAAATTACATAAATTTTACAAGCAACATAGCAGTATACATTTAACATTCCTGGTGCAGTGTCGCATACCTTCTTCTGTTTCTTTCAGTCTTTTCTCAGTTGTAACGTCAGAACTTCAGATATTGTTACGTCTCAGTTGTAACGTCAGATATTGTAACGTCAGAACACACGGGTTGGGTGAAAGAAAAGACAGGTTGCCTTTTAAAGTATTTATTTAAAAAAGTTAATAAGAAATTCTTGCATAAATATTAAAATAATTGAATCATTGCAGCCATAATTCGTACAAAGGCCGCTGATGCGGCTGCGACGCTGGATGCGTCTGCTTTCTCTCGTTTACAGCATCAAAAAGCTTTTTTCTAAACAAATACATATATATATATATAGTATATATATATATATATACTCACATGTAATATCATCGTTGCCTTCTGCAAAATCTTCTGTTAAACCACACATTACCTTTTTTAACCACCTTAACCCCCACCCCATGTACTCCTTTCACCACCGCTAGAAGATCATCTCCACCCCTCGATTGTAAAACTCGAAATAACGGGTGGCCATAATTAAACTGACAGTGCTCACAGTGTTCTCTAGCGAGATCTATTTGCGAGAATGACTCCAGATTTTGTAGGAAGATTAAACAAGACGGGGGACGAAGGATTCCACGAAAACAAAATTAGTTCCAAAAGTCACCGCTAGGGGAATATTTGGCGCTGTGTAATAGAAAGTAGAGTGTTAACAAATGCAAATTAATACGGAATAAAATTTATCGTAGGTCCATTCTTCTATGAGAACATTACCCCGACAGGACCGGAAACCTGCTCTGTTACCGGAGAGAAATATCGCCACATGTTTAAAGCTTTGTCATTCCGACACTTCAGCAAAGACAATGCCTGGGGAAAATTTTTTTCATGCAAGATGGAGCCCCTCCACACGTTGCTGTACGGGTGCAACAGATGCTACGACAGAAATTCACAACAGAAAGAGTCATTAGCCGCTACTTTCCAACTGCATGGCCACCTTGATCGCCTGGTCTTACCCCATGCGACTTCTGGCTATGGGGTTACCTTAAGTCCAAGGTCTATGAAGGAGTGGTACAGGACCTGGCTACGTTGAAGGATAACGTATCACGGACTGTACAGGAGATTCCTGCAGACATGTTACTTTCTGCTGTTGTGCATAATGTGCACAGAATGCAATACGTGGTCCGCAACAACGGCAGCCACATTGAACCTCATTTGAGTGCAAAGTACGAGTAAAAGGTAATTTCCGTATTAATTTGCATTTGTTAACACTTTATTTTCTATTACACCGCGCCAAATATTCCCCTAGCGGTGACTTTTGGAACTAATTTTTTTTTCGTGGAATCCTTCGTCCCCGTCTTGTTTAATCTTCCTACAAAATCTGGCTTCATTCTCGCAAATAGATCTCGCTAGAGAACACTGTGAGCACTGTCAGTTTAATTATGGCCACCCGTTATTTCGAGTTTTACAATCGAGGGGGGGTAGATGATCTTCTAGCGGTGGTGAAAGGAGTACATGGGGTGGGGGTTAAGGTGGTTAAAAAAGGTAATGTGTAGTTTAACAGAAGATTTTGCAGAAGGCAACGATGATATTACATGTGAGTAATTTGCAAATCTGCTAAAAAACAGGTCAATTTCCATTTTTTTTTTTTTTTTTTTTTAAATTTTCGAAGTTTGAATTCCAATGCCAATTAGTTCTTGCACTTAAAAACTTCTCTTTAGGTAAGATGAGATAATGAACAAGAACGCCGGGTAAGGAAAGCATCAATAAAAAAAATTCGGAAAACCAAACTCCATTTGCGGTCGGTGACAGATGGCCTTATTATGAGACCTCTCGTCCCTTCTGCACTCCCCAAGAGGATCCATAAAAACACGGCACTCAGTTCGTTATGTAACAAGGGTTGAGGCGAGAGAAAGGGAAAAAAATAACCCTCGACTCCATTTTGAAATCGGATTCTTTGCGGTGCAATGCGCACCGCAGGTCCCTGAGGTCCTCATTTGTGGAAGAAGGGGGCACACTTGGACCCCCATGCCCTCCACACTTATTTTTCAAGAGAAAAGCGTTAGGGCGTGTTTATTCCCTTTTGCATGACTGGATTTTTTTTTTTTTTTTTTTGACAACAATGCGTAAGGACGAATAGTTTTGAACTAAGTTTTGATTAAATTGGAAGATTCTCAGCTTAGCAACTCAACACAAACATCCGTTATAAAGTTACAGAATGTTTTGATTTTCATAACCAGTCATTGAATTGAATTCATCACATTAAAAATAAAATTCAATGACTTGCTAATGATCATTAGCTGAATTAAATTAATATATTAAAAATTATATAATATTTTATCACGTAACGTGAATTCAAAATTGAGTTTAAAAATAGCTTGTGACTATGTGTATATTTTTCTATTTAACTTAGAATTTCTCCTCGCACGGGGCTTTAATTTGCATGGAAAACTGAGTTATCGAAACACCATTTTATGTGCTATCTTAACTCTGATATATTACTATCACTGACAATGAAGGACTGCGAAAAATCACGTGACCACCAAACTGGACTTTGTTTATTTCTATACTTGAAATATATTGAATTTATGTACATTTTTATAATTTATTGAATTTATGTAAATATTTTTATATTAACCAAGAATATTGTTTATGACTTATTTCTTCAGTGGCAATGAGCCACCTTCTCTGAAATTTCACATCTTCCCTCTAGAACTACTTTCAGGATCCCATAACAGAGCACAACTGGCCAGTGGCGTAGCTAGGGTGGGGCGAGGGGGCACATCTGTGCCTGGGCGCAGCATCCAGGCGGCGCCCAGTTGAAGCTACAAAAGTTTTTAATAAAACGGTTTCCCATTCTTGGCACACAGAAAGGGGCGCAAATTCTTCAGTTGTCCCCCGGCGCTGGAATCCTAGCTATGCCACTGCAACTGGCAAAAAGGCCTACAAAGACACGCAGGCTAAGTCCAGTACAACAGGGAAAAATTTAATGGATTAAGCGTGTCGTGTTTAGAAGCTTGGGTTAGTAACAATGAACTAGGTTGGGTAGACTTCGCTCATTTAATTAATTATGTTAGTAATTTAATTACTTTAGTAACTCACCTGTACAGGTCTACGTAAAGCAAACTTAAATTGGGTAGTTGAAGCTGAACCTTGTGAGTTTATGTTAAAGTTGAATAGCTTGTAGATACATTAGGTATATTTTGGAAGCAGGCAAGATGAAAAATTAGCAACGCCTTCGCCGGGAATCGAACCACGGGTCTCTGGAATACCGGCCCAATGTGCAGAACCATTACATCACGAAGGCACGTTAGGAAGGCGGAAGAAATACTTTATATACTCCCCCTTTTAAAGGGCGACTGGTGTTTTCGGGTACCCAATCGCCAAATCCCTGGTGTACAGAATCCTCATCCAACACCCTTTTAGTTCGGGCGCCACTGTAGAGACATTAGGTTAATTGGAAAAGCCGGAAAGATGCAAAATGAGCAAACGCCTTCGCCGGGAATCGAACCACGGACCACTGGAATACCGGCCCAGCGTGCAGAACCACTGCACCACGAAGGCGCGCCGAGAAGGTGGGAGAAATACTTTATATACTCCCGCTTTTAAAGGGCGACTGGGGTTTTTAGGGGACCAAGTCGCCAAATCCAGGGTGTGGAGAATCCTCATCAACCACTCTTTTAGTTCGAGCGCCACTGTAGAGACACTAAGTTATTTTGAGGCCGGAGAGATGAAAAATTATCAAACGTCTTCGCCAGGAATCGAACCACGAACCTCTGGAATACCGGCCAAGCGTGCAGAACCACTACACCACGAAGGCACGTTAGGAAAGCGGGAGAAATACCTTATAAGCTATACAGTAGAATTTTCATTAGTAAGTTTAATTGATGATTATGGTAAAAGCCAGATGCTTATACTTGCTGCAGCGCAAGTGAGAGAACTTTATAGTTCTATTTAACGTATTGTATTTCAACAAAGAGTATACAATTTAAAAGAAAATATACTTCTATCTCCGTTAAACAGAATAACTTCCTTATATGGAAGTTATGTGGTACTTCCTTGTTTTTATTATTATTATTATTATTATTATTATTGTTATTATTATTATTATTATTATTATTATACGTATTTTTACCTACATTTTATTCAACTTATTTCCTCGAACTTCATTAGAGATATATTTTTATTCAGATAATTCAATTCTCACTTCGTAAGGCAGAGATATATAAAAACTCAAAACATCTTCATTACGAATACTAAATTGCAGAAAAAATTAAAACTCCAGATAAAAACAGGTAAAAAAATAATTCTTGCAACTAAAATTAGGGATTCTATGTAGTTTGGCCAAAGGGCACTTGGTCCTACTGGGCAAATTTCAACGTTCTATTACTAATCGTTTTAGAGTTATGCGAGATACATACATATGTACGTACAGACATACATACATATGTAGTACAGACGTCGCGAAAAAATCCTTTCTGAATCCGTTTTAAATTAATTTTATAATCCCTTTTGGAAAAAAGAGTCCTTTATTCTGTCCATATGTACAGATGTTGCGTAAAAAAATCGTTTAAATGGATTCGAGAGCTGTCAAAGTGGATATTTTCCTCCAAACATGATGTATGATCGACCGTAAACCGAAAATGTATAGAAACAGAAAATGCGTAACATAAACAAATTTCAGCTTAATTTGAAGTGGATTTAATACAAATATTCTCTATTTATTAGTCCAAATGAATTTTGTCCCTGACGGACTATTGCGTTCATTTTGCGATTTTTAGTTGATAATAATTTTTAGTTGACTATAAATGGCTGCATCACTTTTCTAACTGTTTCCACCAAATATTACCGCCTAGTTGTTATTTGAAGAAATTAAATCATGAAGAATCTGCATAAATGTATATACGTTTCTCGCATTCTGATAAAACAACACTACCTAGAATTATCCAATTTTGAATGATGTAATCCTACTGCGAATGTGGGCATCTCGAAGCCCAAATTTTAAACTTGGAATTTGTTTTATTAACGATTTCATATTTTGTAAACCTTTAACGAATTTTTGATTAACAAACTCAAGGATTTCAAAGCGAGCTATGGCAACGTTGTACAGAAAAAACATTTATATCTCCAGCGCGCGAGACTGTGTATCGAAAATTCTAAAGATATGCTCAAAATTATTTTGCGATATTGCTCTTGAACTGAATTTTATGGTTTAAATGAGAAGAAAATGTGTAATTTAATAAATAAAGGTAACACGCAAAATGTTAAATAAACGACCCTTTGGACGCAATTTAAAATTTGAAATCTTTCATATTTTTTTTTTTACATTTTTTTGCTTCTATAATAAAAACCTTTCTAGTAAGATGCAGTTATTATGTACAATAATAGTTACATCTTTAACTTGGTTGCTAATATTGTGTACAATAATGTTAGATATAATATGTTTTAAACAAAGAGAAGAGTTAAGACACAATAACACGCCGAACAAATACTAATTCAGAAGTCAAACAACAAAATTCAGCGTTATATTTTCAAATTTTCACAGGACTAATTTCGATGGTTTTACCGAACCACCATCCTCAGCTGCAAAAGCGCAAATGAACGAGATAGGATACAATGATCATGGGTTATTAATCAAGCAATTGAAAAATTCTCATCCCACACTCTTGTTTTAGGAGATTAGAAAAATTCTGTTGTCATTCCCTTCTTTCCATCAATTAGCTATAAAGTTGCACATATTTTGCGGAAATTTAACTTTCGGGTCATTTATTCTCCCATCAATAAAATCCCGAGTTCCATACTCAAGGACCCCATTCCGGATATGAATTCCTGGGGTATTTATAGGATTCCTTGCCAGTGTGGTTTAATTTACATTGGCCAAACTAAGAGAGCCTTATAATTTCGCGTGAAGGAACATGAGGCATATGTTAGAAAAAAGGAAACACAGAAGTCTTGTTGAAGAAACATTGTTGGTCCGAAAATCATACTTTCAATTTTTCTGCTGCCAAAATTATTCAAAAAACATCTTCCATTGGTGAACTGGATTTTCTAGAGGCATTTCACATTCAAAAAAATCTTTCTGTTCTAGTTAACGATCCTAATTCCAACCCATCTTTGCCTTCAGCCTTTAAAGAAATTATGTTTTAGTTCTGGTTTCATCAACAGATGGCGCCACTAGCTTATTTTCTGTCCAGGCCTTTCTTATCTTATCTGATCATTGTATCCTATCTCGTTCATTTGCGCTTTTGCAGCTGACGATGGTGGTTCGGTAAAACCATCGAAACTAGTCCTGTGAAAATTTGAAAATATAACGCTTATTTTTATTGTTTGACTTCCGAATTAGTAAACAGAAGAGTTATTCATGATAAACAAAATGCAAGGTATTGATAGGTTTTTAATTCTTACCCTTTGTTACAAATGTATCATCCTGGTAAAAGAACTTATCATCAAGACTGAAATTTTAAATAATTTTATATTTGTTGGTTGCAAATGATCCGCACAACTTGGCAAATGTCCGCGGCATATGTAGTAAAAAGTAAAAGTAAAATCAATTGAAGCTAGACTTTGCTATCCTAGCCTGCTTGGTGAGGGTTAATTTTTTGCGAAAATTCAGCAATGTTCTCAACGAAAAGTTAAAAATATTCTTTATTCCAAATTATTTCATGTTTTGTAAGAAGATTTTAGGGCCCCAAAATCTTCAAAAAATTGTGATTTCGGATTTTTGCATTTTCAAATTCTCTACACTTTTATCTTTCTAAAAATACCATTCTTTAATCTCTATGAAAATTAGAACTGTAAAAAAAATCTAGTTTTAATTTGTCATCTAGTGCTTTGATCAATGAGGATTTTTACATCAAAACGAGGTTTTTCTCCAAAAGTGATTTTTTTATACTCGATGTACCTTTTCTCAGGAACTACTGCTTACAGGTATCTAAACTTTTTGTGACTTATTTATTAGGTTCCTTAATATTTACTGAAATGAGCTTTTCGTAATGAACTTAGGAAAAAAAATTTTTTTTTTATTTTTTTGTGTAAGAAAAGTGCTAAATTGCTGTATATTCCAGCGTAAAACGTAGAGCTTTTTAGTTTTTAGGTATATTCGCTGCATAACGAGAATTTTTCTTTACGGAGAAACCTGAAAGATACATGTGCAATGCTTTATCTTTTCAACTTTATCATTCGAAGATTTTTCTTAAGATTTCAAAAATGGTATACTGAGCTCGTAAGTGATAAGGGTAACATTATTTATGTGGGGGGGATGCTTCAATAATTTTTCAAAGAGGGTTGGTTATATTCAAACGCAGCAGTGCAGAAGAATGTTATTCTAGGGTTTTGAGAAAAGTGGCAAATAATTTCGAAGTCGAATGTAGTTAGTTCTGACCCGAATTAGGAGCACTTTGTGAAAAGTTTTGGAACTGTAAAATCTTTCTTTTGAAAAAATAGTATTAGGTAGTTGTACGTATGACTTCCTGTCTAGGCACTGTATTCTGTATTCCCTCCCCCCACACACCGGTACAGTGTTGCCATTTCTCCCTTTGAAGTCGTTGAGTTTTTTTACGCAAGAATTCGTTAACGTTTTACAAAATCTGAAATATGAAATACACAATAAAATATTGAAAAACAGCATATCTTTAGAATTTCCCATAGACAGTCTCACGCATTTTTTTTTTTCGTATAGCATTGCCATTGTTTACTTGAATTTTCGTATAGCATTGCCATTGCTTAATTGAAATCGTTGAGTTTGCTAATAAAAAATTCGGGAAAGTTTTACAAAAAAAAAAAAAAAAAAAAAAAAAAAAAGATCATAAAACAAATTCAAAATTCGGGCTTGCAAGTGCCCATATTCGGGTGGAGGACTACATTATTCAAAATGCGATGGCTTTAGGTACAGTAGTTTTTCACAAAGTGAAAAACATACCCACATTGACGCAAATTCTTCATTATTTAATTTCTTTAAATACAATGCAGGACGATAATATTTGTTGGCAACAATTTGAAAAGTGATTCAGACTAGTATAGTGATTCAACACAAAATCCCGTTTTGAGTCTAATAGCCCTTTTATTATAGAGGTTTATAAAACATCTTTGTTATCCAGAGTACAATATAAAAGTTTAAGTTTGTTTGTCATCGAGAAGAATTAAGATGTTTTTAAGCCCATTTTAGCTTGCATATCGGAGATTATTAAACTATAAAAAAAATCATACATAATTTATTATATCGCACGATAAAAAAGCTAGTATAACATATTGTCTTTTTCATCATATGATAAGTTCTGTTATAATTTAGAAGCTGAATGAATGTCCTTGGACGGTCTGGATCGGAAACACCTGCTTACTTTCTGCCGGACGTCATCTCCCCCCCCCGCGAGATAAAAAAACAACAATACCGTTTAAGTACTAAAAACAACGTTAACAATAACGTCTGTTCGTTGCGGAGACGAAAGCTTTCAAACTTTGGCTAGTTAAATATATGATCGTTTACAATACAATGGAATAATACTTGGACAGGCAAAAACTTGCGACGTTGTCAACGGAGTTTCTAACATGAAACACATGAAGTATGTAAATTGGTAATCTGCCTGATTTTGAGAATTAGATTTTGCCCTAAAAAACTGCTACTAAGCGAAAATTCATAAACCAATCGTTTTGAACCAATTCTCCATTGCCTAAAGGAGGGAGGAACGGAGCTTGCGGAGAACCGCGGATTTAGATCAAGGAAGTCTTCGAAGAACCTAAAATGTGCCCACATGTAGCAATATATACCTACATGTAAGCATGTATACCTATATACAGCTACATGTAGCAATATAAATCAAACTTTTGAGACGCGATCTTAAAGCAGCAATAGTTGAAAAGAATGAAGCTAAAAAGTGGCCTGCATGGAAAATTTTAAAGTTTATTAGGGAACTCGACTTCCAAAAATGAATCTCAACCTTCTATATGGCAGTAAAGATATTTTTGACAGTGTCCATTTCAGCTGCGAGAAAAGCTTATCAAAGCTGAAATTGATTAAATGCTATTTTCTATCAACACTGAGTAAAATTTTGATGAAGGGAAAAAAAAAAAAAAAAAAAAAAAAAATCTGAAATGTTTCAGATTTTAAATTACGTCCAAAGGGGCGTTTTTTAACATTTTGTGTGTTACCTTTCTTTATTAAATATCATGTTCCTCGCACTTAAACCATAAGATCCAGTGCAACAGCAATATCGCAAAATAGTTTTAAAACGAGCATATCTTTAGAATTTCCGATACAGAGACTCACGCGCTGGAGATAAAAATGTTTTTTCTGCACAACGTTGCCATTGCTCGCTTTGAAATCCTTGAGTTTGTTAATCAAAAATTCGTCAAAGTTTTAAAAAATAGGAAATCGATCATAAAACAAATTTCAAATTTCAAATTTGGTCTTCCACATGCTCATATTCGTTGGAGGATTACGTTATTCAAAATTCGATGACTCTATGTACCGTTGTTTTATCACAATACAAGAAATATACATACATTTATGCAGATTTTTCATTATTTAATTTCTTCAAATATAATGCAGGACTCTAACATTTTGTGGCAACAGTTTGAAAAGTGAACCGACATTTATGAGTCCGACGCAAAATGCCAAAACGAAACTAATAGTCCTTCGGGATTCAAATCCCTTTGGACTAAAAAAAAAAAAAAAAAAAAAAAAAAAAAAAAAACTGAAAGCTTTTAGATTTTAAATTACGTCAAAAGAAGCGTCTTCTTAAAGATTTGTGTGTTACCTTTATTTATTAAATATCATGTTCTTCGCACTTAAAACCATAAAATTCAGTTCAACAGCAATATCGCAAAATAATTTTAAAATGAGCAGCATATCTTTAGAATTTCCGACACACAGTCTCCCGCGTTGGAGATAAAAATGTTTTTTCTGTACAATGTTGCCATTGCTCGCTTTGAAATTCTTGAGTTTTTTAATCAAAAATTCGTTAAAGTTTTACAAAATATGAAATCGATCATAAAACAAATTCCAAATTTGGGTTTCTAGGTGCCCATATTCGAGTGGAGGACTACGGTATTCAAAATTTGATGTCTCTAGGTATATTTTTTCCCCACAATGCGAGAAATATACATACACTCATCTAGATTCTTCGTTACTTAATTTCTTTAAATATAATGCCTGGCTGTAATAGTCAGTGGCAACAATTTGGAAAGTGATTCAGAATTTTAAGATGAACCAAAAAAAAAAAAAAAAAAAAAAAAAAAAAATGCCAAAACGAAATTAATAGCCCTTCTCAACTAACACTGCTTTTGGGTAAAAAAAAAAAAAAAAAAAAAAAACTTGTTTTTCGCGCTTAAACCATAAAATTCAATTCAAAAGCAGATTCAATTCAGAAAATATTTAAAAAGAGCATATCTTTGGAATTTCCGATACACAATCTCGCGCGCTGGAGATAAAAATGATTTTTTTCCGTAGTGTTGCCATCGCTTGCTTTTAAATTTGTTGAAGTTTTATAAAATATCAAATAACTCATAAAACAAATTCCAGATTCTAAATGTAGGCTTCCAGATGCCCATATACGAGTGAGGTTCAACGTTATTCAAAATTCGATGTCTCTAGGTAACGTTGTTTTTTCACAGTGCGAGAAATATACATACATTCATTCAGGTTCTTCATTATTTAATTTCTTTAAATATAATGCGGAGCTCTAATATTTGGTGGCAACAATTTGAAAAGTGAAACACCGTTTATAGTTACGAAATTAATAGCCCTCCTGGGCTTTAAAAAAAAAAAAAAAAAAAAAAAAAAAAAAAAAATTAAAAGTATGTTTTTATTTCAACACAGCTAAAACAGAACCATGATTTCGCGTTTTAATATGTCGCGTAATTACGATTTACGCGCGCCGTAATAATTTCGCGTTTTAATATGACTCAAGAAATCTAAATCGTTACTTGGTTTGACAGTTACCGAGCTGGGTAAATAGCTATAATTATATTAGGAATTATTTACATTGAAATAACATTAAGCATTATTGTAATAAAAACATTAAACGCTACACATCCACGAAAATCGAGAATCAAAATTTCAGTATTACCGTTGCGAAAAATGAACATTGGACAACCACTACTAACATGCAGCAAAATTTCGAACATTAATTCAAGCGGTTATTTCACTTGAGCTTTTTTGAAGTTATCCTCAACATTACAGAAGCTTAATTTTCTGATCTTCGAAAATTAATATCATTATTTTGTTTTATTAAAAACGTAAATTTTACGGAAATAAAAAGACCTTTTTTTTAACTATGCAAACTTCGTTGAAAGAAAACACGCTAAAACAAAAATAAAATTCTCTCACTTGGGGGAACATTTAACCTACAGAAAAAACACAACCCAGTCATCCTATGATGTTGTAATCCCATTGTCTGGGTTATGTGGAATACTGCAGGGGATATTCCTCGCGTAACGATCTGCACCCCAACTACCTCATTTACTCCTCCAAAGCCTCTGTAATTTGTTGTCCCGAAGCGCAAAACGCGCTTCAACTTTGGCTCCGCGCTGTTCACGAATATCGCCAATCCATCGCCACCGCACTCGCCAAGTGCGCGTGGCGGGAGCAAGAGTGCACGTGCTCTCCAAGAACCGCAGCACGACCTCCGTGGATTGGTCGCGCAAGGATACCGAAGACGGCGCGCGGTCTCTCCCGCCCACCTCGACCAATAGCAGAGCACCGAGGGCTGGACCCCAGGGCACGAACTGCCGGATTATCGCGCCGCTAATAGCCCTGCTTGAACTTTAATGACCCCCCCTACTCTCTCCCCGTTCGCTCGATCCTTATAGGGAAAGTCCGTCGCCTAGGCAACGGTGGTGCGCGTTCTGTTGGTGTCATAGTTCAGAACCGGGGCCACAGTACAGACGAGATCTTGCCGTTCGGAGTGGAGGGTGTATGCGATTTACGGTTCACCGGCAAGCGATCGTGGAAGTACTCCCAGCGCCGCCGCTGTTCGCGGGTATGGAACATTTAACGCAGCAGACGATCGTCGCGGAAATTGAATGCTACAACTCTGCTCCGGGCCGTGTGTTGTTGACCCGAGTGTGCATACTCCGAAACCTTTGACTTCGATACTTCCATGCGTGGGTTTCGAACCACTGTTTTTGACACGAACTTCTATTTCATGATGATGAATATTCTGTTCCATTTAAAAAGATAACGCTAGAGATACATTCGCTAACTTGTTACATCTTCGAAACTCTTAAAAAATTTTATGAACATGAAAAAATGGACTTCTCATAACAGCTTCCCTCTGGACTAATATGTGTTATACGAAATTCCATGCTTTCTTTGTGGACGACTTCTTCTCAGATTACTTAAGAAATTGACATTTTGTGCCACTTTGCACACCACTTTGCATTTCGGACGAAAGTATTTAAAATTCGCTAAGGAATTGCTGTCCAGTCGTCAGCAATCGAGCAGTGTCCTATCGCCAATTTACACAAATCTAGAACTATTTGCGAATCATCCAGTGTTGTGATTCCTTTGCAGACTGTGATTGTGATACCTTTGACAGATGAACGTTTTGCGTTTTTCTACAACAGATTGGACCAATTTAGTTCAAACATTACTGGAAATTTGCTGCTCAGTGCTGTTGCTGTTCACAGAACAGTGGCCGAAAAACTGAACCATCTTCTTTTTTTTATTTTTTATTTGTGAGAAAAGGCGAGCCTGGTGGCCGGCCTTCCGAAAGGCCAAAAGCTGTTGATTCCGGAGTGGACAGCGACCCCTGGGCCGTCCCCAACGGTTCCAGGAGCCCTGCAGTTGGGGGCCTTCCACCCCTTGCTCGCCGGTCCCTGGCCCAGCCAGCCCCAGCCGGCAGGGGGTTTCGAGCGTCGCCCAGGCGCTACGTCCACGACCACCCCACCCATGGCTCTGGCTGTGACGCCCTGGCGGGACCCGTCCGCTGTGGTCGAGCCGCCGGACATTGCGCCCCAGCAGCCGCCCCAGTCGGGGACGCCCACGAGTTCGGACAAGAACAATCAACAACAGATCGAGTGCGTCGTCTGCGGGGACAAGTCCAGCGGCAAACACTACGGCCAGTTCACTTGCGAGGGCTGCAAGTCCTTCTTCAAGCGCAGTGTGCGAAGGAACCTCAACTACACGTGCAGGGGCAACCGGAACTGCCCCATTGATCAACACCACCGGAACCAGTGCCAGTTTTGTCGTCTGAAAAAGTGTCTCAAGATGGGGATGAGAAGGGAGGGTAGGTGCACAGGTCAGATTTGTTCCTCATAGTTTGTTTGCCTGTAGAAAGTGACCCCTTAAATTTCAAAAAAAAATTTCCTCCCGGCATTTATATGTGTAAGTACAGGATATAATTTATTATTATTACTATTATTTTATTTATGTTATGTTTACTATATATATATATATATATATATAGCAATAATTTATAATAAGAAAATTTTCCATATACCTTCTCCAAGGAACACAAATTCAATTTAAAACTATGAAAGAAAAAAATTTTTAATGAGAATTTAAATTTTGTTTAACAAGATTCTATTGGCTTAAATGAACTAATGTCTTTATTTGGATTGAGTACTAATTGTGAGTCTAGCATGTAATTTTATGCTTACTTGGAAGTAAGATGAAAAACTCTCTTAATTTAGTGGTTGTTAATTGATGGGAATTAGTTTATCCCCTTCATAAGTCGATTAATCTGCGATCCATGCCAAAAACGACTTTATCGGTATTTAAAATTTACTTTTTTTTAGTATTTTTGCAATTAAAGATTTTTCTTAGCAAATTGTTTTTAAATAAGGAGATTGAAATTAATGTTTAAAATACTAGTTTAAATTCTGACTAAATTTTTTCATTCATGGTTTTAAATTGAATTTGCATTCCTTGGAGATGGTATATGGAAAGTTTTTCTTATTATAAATTATTAGTTTATATATATATATATATATATATATATATATGTTATATTTTTATTGAATTTAAATTAGAAAGGAATTGCGAAACCTAGAAAAAGTCATAAGAAATGCCTGCAGTATCCCATCAAAATTTCAGAAACACTTTACAATATGTTTCTGAAATTTTAATTCGATACTGCAGGAGTTTTTTTACTTTTTCTAGGTTTCACAATTCCTTTCTAATTTAAATTCATTTTTAAAAATCAGCAGCATAAAGCGCTATTTTTGATTCACTTGGTTTTTCAATTTTTCAATTATCTTTTTTGTTATGTTTTTTACTTAATTTTTTGTATGATTTTATTGTATATATATATAATAACCAGACAAATTTTTAAAATGGTTAAATAGAGGACGAGAGGCCAAAACGTTTGTGAATAAGGTTATTTCTTCTATTCGCAAAGACAATTATATAGACTAAATATCATACATTTAAGTGAAACTAAGTAAGCAGAGTTTATTTCATATTGGGTTGATTTGAAACTATTTAAATATAATAACATGTAACATCGATTTATATATTAATCAAAATCGAAAGTTTTTACTATTTGAATATGTTACGAAATAATCAATTAATAGCTTGAAAACTTCTAAGATAGGCTGACAATATTCAAAGGTCCTAATATTTATTTTGGACCAAAAATGTTTTATGTATCAAAATTTGGTGTACTAAAAATTGGACATAGTTTTATTTAGTAGTAAAAGTTTTAAAATTTAATTTTTTTTTCAAATAATTAAAATATCACCTTAAATATATATATAAAATTTATAATCTCTACATATAATAAAAGAAAGAGTGTGTGTGTGTCTTTCGTTTGTGCTAATAGATCCAGGGCTATGAAATTTGTTATATAGGTGCATCTTATACAAGAGCCAGTGCACCTCGAAGTATTTTTTCAAAATTCGAATCATATTTTTTTTTAATTTTATCTTTTCGATTTTATCGCATCATTTTGAATAGTTTCATTCTTTTAGGAATGAGGTTTTGGCAGCAGTTTTTGATTCAATTGTATACTGGACTGCTGACTGTTGAAAATCAGCATTGTTGCCATTTGAAAAAATGGAGGCGATAATTCTGTTCAGTTTTTAAATTTAATGTTTCTCTTGGATACTAGACGTTTGTCGAGAGAAGGAAACGGGAAGTTGGTTAGTTTATTTATTAGGATAATTAATATTTGTATTAAGGGATACTGCTTATTTCATTGTAATTTGTTATATGTAATAGGTTTTTTTTTTTCTGCAGAGTAAAATTTTGCTCAGTTCTTAAATTTAATGTTTGGTGTTCTCTTCAGACATTTTCCCGGTACATTTAAAAGCTAGACGAAGCTGCTAGTTAATAATACACCAATCTTAATTTTTGTAACCGGAAAAAATCGAATTACCTTAAAATTTCTCTCTAATATAATTAACGAAAATGTGTCAAAATATTTCATTCAAATTAAACCTTTCTGAACAAACGGTTCTGTGAAAAGTACAGTATTTAATTCCGTTCAGAATGAAATGTTGTTTAAGAAAGGAATCCTTTCACATACTTAGGACTCTGAAATATATAGGCTCGAGCAAAGAATATGCATTTGACGAGCAAAGAATATGTATGCACATAAAACGTTCTTTGGCTCAAATTTGGCTGTAGTGAATTAAATTTAGAAGTTTGCTTTCATATTTTTTTTAATCTTACATATATATATTTTCGCGTAACTTATTTCAAAAGATTGACAATTCTGACATTTAGACATTAAAAATTTAGATATTACAAATTTAGTGTTTTTATTGCAATATTTCAAATAAGCGAAATTATTAATATTGTCTAAGGAAAGAATAATTTCACTTTAAGATCGTTTATTTCAAGCTAAACGCGGAGTTTAGACATCATGAATTTATTATTCCATTGTTGCAATCAGCTCTCTTTCTGTTGACTACATAATATCTTTTGAATTATTTTAGCATGTTGCCAAAATATTAGTGTTAATAATTTTATCAGTTTCATAATTTTATTAGTATTGCTGTGAAATAAATATAATTTCCATATACGTAAATTAGTTTACGTTCAGTAGGCGAAACGTGGAAGAAAAAAAAATATATTACGTATTCACAGTTTTAGAACTCTGTCATTTGTTGACAAATTTGAAATAGAATGTTGTTTTAACATTTTCGTCATGTGTGTAATATTTTACAGTTAAATCACATATAAAAATTCTATCTTAATTATTACTAGTATTGTTGAAAATTATTAAATTACTAGCTCGATCACGCTTAATAAATATCTCATCATTTGCTATAAAATAATTTAATGACGTAATGTTTTTTAGCCCGAAAGGGACGTTAGTTCCGCATAGAATATTAATTTCGAAAAAGCATTTTCCGTCTAAACAATCAAATGCGTTGTATCAATCACTTTTAAAATTGCTGCCACTAAATATTATTGAATTGTGTTATATTTAAAAAATTAAATAATACATGAATTTATGTATGTTTCTCGCTCTGTGAAAAAAAAAATGGTTCCTAGAGCCATCAAATACCGAATAACACAGTCCTCCAACCGAACACGGGCGTCTGGACGCCCGAATTTTGAATTATGCATTTGTTTTATTGTCTGTTTTATATTCTGTAAAACTTTATTGAGTTTTTGATTGAAAAACTCGAGGATTTCAAAGCGAGTACTGACACTGTACGGAATAAAACATTTTTATCTCAAGCGCGCGAGACTGTCTACCGAAAATTCTAACGATATGCTGTTTTTAAAATTTTTCGTGATTTTGCTGTTGAATCCAGTTTTATGTAGCGTGGGCGCCAAGAATGTGATATTTAATAAATAAAGTAAACACACAAAACAATAAAAATTAAAAGTTTTGTGAAGTTATCAGGACTTGTATTCCTCTTGACTTGCTTTGGAAACATGAACTGTCCTGACTCGGAACAGGGAGCTTACTCAAGCTATGTTAAATAAATTGTGAAGTAGACAATACACACAGGAAGGGTATACGAAACCCTTTATTTTTCTATCTTTACAGAGATTTCCGGAACTTCGGAATACAGAGACCAACCACTTGTGGTCTGAACGTAAGAATATAAAACTACTAACTAAAACTAACTTTGGATTAATATACAAGTGCCTAGCTTTAAGATTGGCCGCTATTTAACAAAGTCTGTATTTAGTACAGAGAGCTCCTAAAACTACGATACGTTTGAAATTATCAACAGGACTAAACCTCTGGCCTTGAACGCAACCAGCAACCGAGTAAAACTACTATGGCAAGCGGCTTCCTTCCAATAACTCTTTCCTCTCTCTTGCTTGGCAAAAAGCCACAACTTAAGTACTTGGCGTTAGCAAGACAAATTTGCATAAATAAGTTAAAGCTTTTAATTCTGGCCGGAAGTAGAAAATAAGAAGTGATAGTAAAGATTTAAAATAAAATAAACGTTAGTAAAACTTAGGATCCTTACAAAGTCATCTCATAAAAATGTATGGCAACACTTACACTTAACTCTGCATCGAGAATACTAAACGCATATGCTGCTTTTAAAATTTTTGTAATTTTGTTGTTAAATTGTATATAGTATAAGTGCGAAGAAAATGGTGCTTAAATAATAATACCTTACCAGACTTTTTTTGGGCGACCGTTAAAATGTGGAACCTTTGAGTTTTTTTTAATTTATTTAAATTCTGGTAATGTGTTAATATTATTTTGCGTTTTCTAAAAAAATTCTGCTCTCAGCTTTTAGCTTAGTATAACGAGGTTTTTTTTTTTTTTACATAACAAGGTAAAAAGATAAAAATAAAAAACAGCTTGTATAGCAAGATAAAAAACCGTATCCGTTAAAACATAATAATGCAACAGAGTTCTTTTAAACAGCAAATAAGCAAAAATATTCGTAATGTTCTTTTGATATAATGAAATATGCTTGGAAAAGTATTCTGAGAATAGGGTAAGATATCTTTCCGGCATATGTCTTCTTGCTTTTGAAACATCTTTTATATATAAATTCAGTGTTGTTGTAGTAAATTTGTTTAAAATAATCGATTAAAATTAATTTCATGAAACTTCAAACATAGAGCTGACATTCGAATAGTTTTGATTTCTAATTCTGGCTTCAAATCCCTCGCATCCAAGTTCTGCTTCGATTGTTAATATCTCATATCGTTTAACACTTTCGCCTTATCTGAGATAAGTTGTTATCTCATGAGCTATGAGCTCTGCTTTGGGTCGTTATCTGATAAAAATTAACTTTTTTGGAAACATTATTCTTTTTTACAGTTAATGTCATTTGATTCTGCCGTTTGTTTCAAGTAAATCAGTACATAGTACCGTTATTCGTTTGTTTCAAGCAAATCAGTACATAGGACCGCCGTTTGTTTCAAGCAAATCAGATATAGTACCGTTATTGCTAAATGCAAGTACACCTTTGTTCGAAACTAAACCCCGTAACATAATATTATCTTTACCATGCTTATGCATACTTTATTATTTAATTTCTTTAACAACAATGCACTTTTGGGCTAATAACTAGTGAATTAAAAGTAATAATAATCCTACAAAGAGTTTGAAAGTACAAACAGCGTGTATATTTGAAAGTATTTTCTAAGCTTATACCAAACTAAACTGACTGCCTATGCTGTAGCAAATTTTATGATGAGTCAAATTAAACTGCTCGATTTGGAATTTTCTGCGGTCTGTCATGCCATGGTTTAAGCATTTTACTTTTGTTTTACCTGTTTTTGTGTCTAAACACTTACCCCATAATGTGACATTTCAGAATTGCATTTGAAACTTCGAAATCACAGCCTTTCCGTTAAAACTTATAATAAAAATTTACAGTTCAACAGAGTATTCTCTTAACGCTTTAATTTCTATCATACAATTAAAACATAATGATATTAATGATAATATAAAAATAATGATAATTAAAAAATAATGATATTTAAGTATTAATATGTCTTAAATTTTGCATGCCAAAACCGCGAAGACCAATAAAAACGCAAAGTAAAATTCACTGTAAAAAATTATTCACGTTTTCAACTATATTCCGCACGAGCGTACATTATTGGTCGACTTAACTAGGTTAAATTCCCGGATGTTGAGGTTGGCCTGCGCATTGCAAGCGAAATTTTCTTTCGTTGTCAAAAGTTCTTCAAGCGCTGCTGCAATTTTATGATTCTTAGGCGTAAACATTAGCCTGTAAAACCTCATTTTTAATCTCTTTTCTTATTTAAAAATTCGTTATAAAGTCTAAAATGCTTTTTTAGTCCAAAGGGGCTTTGTCCCCGAAGGACTGTTGTTTTCGTTTTGCGACTTTGCGTTGGTTCACAATAAATATCCGTTTCACTTTTCAAACTGTTGCCACCAAATGTTAGAGTACTGCATTATATTTGAAGAAATTAAATATTGAAAAATCTGCATAAATGTATGTATATTTCTCGCATTTTGATAACAACGGTACCTAGAGCCATCGAATTTTGAAAGACGTAATCCTCCTGCTAATATGGGCATGTGGAAGCCCAAATTTAAAATTTTTTTTATTATCATTTCATATTTTGTAAAACTTTAACGAATTTTTGATTAACAAACTCGAGGATTTCAAAGCGAGCAATGGCAGCGTTGTGCAGAAAAAACATTTTTATCTCCAGCGCGTGAGTCTTTGTATCGGAAATTCTAAAGATATGCTCATTTTAAAACTATTTTGCGATATTGTTGTTGAACTGAATTTTAAGGTTTAAGTGCAAAGAATGTGATATTTAATATATAAATGTAACACACAAAATGTTAAAAAAACGCCCCTTTTTGACGAAATTTAAAATCTTAAACCTTTCAGACTTTTTTTTAATTTCTTATTTTTAAATTTCCGAATGATATAAAATCAGTTTTATGTATTTTTAGCTGAAAGGGCTGTAAGTCACAAAACGGCATTTCACTTTCTGCGTTGGTTCACGTTTCAAACTGTTACCATCAAATATTATCGCAATATATTATATTTAAAGAAGTTAAATAATGAAGAATCTGCATGAATTCATGAATGTTTCTCGCACTGTGTAAAAACAACGGTATCTAGAGCTATCGAATTTTGAATAACGTAGTCCTCCAACCAAAAATTGGCACTCGGAAGTGCGAATTTTGAATTTCCAATTTGTTTTATTATCTATTTCATATTTATATTCGTAAAACTTCAACGAATTTTCGATTAACAAATTCGACAATTTCAAAGCGAACAATGGCAACATTGTACGGAAAAGAAGCATTTTTATCTCCAGCGCGCGAGACTGTAATATGATATGAGGGACGCAGGTCGACCCTCTTGGCAGACTTTACGTCGCCTTATGGCTTTTTTGCAGGCTACGCCAAAGCAAGCTAGAAACAACACCTTCAACAAACAGACATAAAGAACATAACTAAAAAATAAAATTCAAATTAAAATCCCTACTGCAAGACTTATCATAATTAATCTTCCCCATCATTTTCCTGGCAAATTTTTTCAGTCTTTTAAAATCATTTAAAATATCATATATATTAAAAACCTCATTTTTCTTAAACCTGTTCCTGATATCAGTAAAATATTGACATGTTTCCACATAATATTCTGCAGTGCCCGGTTCTTTACAGATATCACTGAGGTCAGACTATTGTAATTTAAACTTTTAAAATAGAAAGGAAGTTCAAAGGCATATACTTCTGCGGGACATATGTGGATATCGTACCGTTAGCTATGAGTCTGTTTATGCAATTTCTGGCTTTCCTTCAAATTGACATTGCCATTCTTTATGCTATTGCTTATAAGGAAAATATTTCTGCTCCTGCTGTCTCTCAGTATGATTGTATTTTACCTTCATCTGATCTTCCTCATCCTTCAGAAAGAAATGCTGTTAATTTTATTCAGTTTAGCAATAAAATCGTAGATGATTCGCCGGTAACTTGCTATACTGATGGCAGCAAAATTGATGGCAACGTTGGTCTCGCATTTGTTGTCTTCAAAAATGGTCTTGAATTTGAGCACTTTCAATTTAGAATTAGAGATGGATGTACCGTTTTTATAGATGAACGTTTGTGCTTAAACTTCGCCATCAAATGGGTCTCTGAACAAAATAGTGCTGTTTCAGACTACCTCATTTGTACTGATTCCCTTTCATCCTTGGAGATCTTAAAATGTATTTCTCCTTCTAATAATATCATTATCGAGATTCAAAAAGAACTGAAAAACCTAAAAGATAAAAATATTTCGGTTGCATTTTCATTTGTTCGTGGTCATACAGGTCTTGTTGGGAACGAACGAGCCGATTTCCTTGCTAAGGCTGCCACTAAGCGGGAAATTGACACTTATGTCAATATCCCTAATTCCTTTTATAAGAAGGTCATGTATGAAAGTATTGCGGAGTCGTGGAACCACGAATTCATTAATTCAAATAAAGGGAGTTTAACAAAGAGATTTTTCTCTTCTATCAAGATGAGATTGTCATGTCATCACTTCTTCACAGACTATAAATTAACCCAACTTCTTACTGGCCATGGAAATTTCAAAAGTTATTTGAATAGATTTAAGTTGAACTCCGAGTCTGTCTGTGATTGCAGCCTCGGTGGAAAGGAGAATGTTGAACATGTGCTTCTTCTATGTCCTAAATATAGGAACGAAAGAAAAGTCTTAACTGGAACTAAAAAACTTAAATATTAACTGGTCTCCAAAATTTTACCAATTTATTTCCGAGAGAAGTGCTTTTAACACTTTTTGTCAATTTATTGTGAAACTTTGTAATCATACTTAATTTTATTTCAGTTATTTCTTCTGTTTATTTTGTATTGTGTTTCATACTTACTTCTGTAAGCCCCATGTGATAGTGGTACATGGGGAACTTATTATGTTTCTTTAATTAAAAAAAAAAATAAATAAATAATAATAAAAAACAAAATCTGAAATGTTTCAGATTTTAAATTACGTCCAAAGGGACGTTTTTTTTAACATTTTGTGTGTTACCTTTCTTTATTAAATATCATGTTCCTCGCACTTAAACCATAAGATCCAGTGCAACAGCAATATCGCAAAATAGTTTTAAAACGAGCATATCTTTAGAATTTCCGATACAGAGACTCACGCGCTGGAGATAAAAATGTTTTTTCTGCACAACGTTGCCATTGCTCGCTTTGAAATCCTTGAGTTTGTTAATCAAAAATTCGTCAAAGTTTTAAAAAATAGGAAATCGATCATAAAACAAATTTCAAATTTCAAATTTGGTCTTCCACATGCTCATATTCGTTGGAGGATTACGTTATTCAAAATTCGATGACTCTATGTACCGTTATTTTATCACAATACCAGAAATATACATGCATTTATGCAGATTTTTCATTATTTAATTTCTTCAAATATAATGCAGGACTCTAACATTTTGTGGCAACAGTTTGAAAAGTGAACCGACATTTATGAGTCCGACGCAAAATGCCAAAACGAAACTAATAGTCCTTCGGGATTCAAATCCCTTTGGACTAAAAAAAAAAAAAAAAAAAAAAAAAAAAAGGAAAGGAAAATAACCTGTTATGATTTGGTTAACGTCAATGTCTGAATAACATAAACCTTTTTTTAAGTTTAACAAATTTCATATAACCTTTATTTCGATCAGACTTTTCCCATTTATCATAAATATAATTTTTCATAATAGTCACAGCTTTCGTTGTTGATCGCTGTACATGAATATCACGAGCATTAACATCCGTAATTGCCTCCTTGGCCAGTGCGTCCGCCCTCTCATTTCCAAAATGTCCAACGTGTGCCTTCACCCAATTAAACACAATATGTTGATCTTCTCTCAAGTCTTTATATAATTCTCTAATATCTACCGTTGAAGGGTTGTCTTGATCAGGTCGTGAGAGAGTTTGAAGAACTGTCAGAATAAATATGTATATCATATTTCCGTTTAAGAGTCTTCTTAATCCATTTCAGTGAATAAAAAATAGCCATAGCTTCCGCTTGATAAACTGAGTTATAAATATTGAGTTTAAATTTATTATTCTCAATCTCCGTTCCATAATAATATATAACATATCCGAAAGCAAGACTGTATATCGGAAATTCTAAAGATATGCTGTTTTTAAATATTTTGTGATGTTGCCGTTGAATTGAATTTTATGTGGTTTAAGTGCGGAAAACATAATATATGATAAATAAAGGTAACACACAAAATGTTAAAAAAAAAAATAAAAACGCCCTTCTGGGTGTAATGTAATATTTGAAAGATTTCAGATTTTCTTTTTATTTTATTTTATTTTTTAGATTTTATTCCTAATTGTTCTCTTCTCTAAACATTGTTTTGTTTACTTCGTTTGTTAGTTGTTAAAAATTGTAGCAATCGGTTACAGCTAATGTTTGATTTCTCGCTGTTATTAAAGTGGCAGTCTGTTACTTACTTTTATGTATTTTATCACAGCAAATTAACTTTTAATATTTTTTATCTAATCTAGCGATCATTTTTAAATTATAACCTTAATGTTGCTTTTAAAGCTTGACAATGAACTCGTAATTTTAATCAATATGTTTAACTTCGATATAATAATTCTGAATTGACCGAAACTAAAGAAAATTCGCCCTAACGACATTTTTTTCTCTCGTTATTTTAGAAATAGATTTGTGTTGTATAAGAGTAGTTCGTTATCAGTAATATTTTGCAAAGTTTGAGGCAAAGATCCATTGGTATTGGTGTCGTATATATACGCAAAAATGATTTAAATGATAAGTTTAAAGTTACATCACTAAAATGCATTTTCATAGCTGAAATCTTGTGATGCTTGACGAAATAAAAAGCATCTTTTAGTGATGGTAAATCTTGGTTTTAGTGATGGTAAATCCTGCGTACTGTAAATAATACTAAAACTCTGCAACACACAGCGTATCGTTCTGAAAATAATTTTTTTTTTTTAAGTTAAAAATTAACTAAGCAGTGGATAAATTAGTAAATTCATGGCAATTACAGAGGCTGTTCGTACATTTTTTAGACGATTTTGGTAAGCGGTAATAAAACATCGTTTGCTTCAAAAGAAGTAATTGCAATTGTACTATGTTTTTAAGTCAAAATTATCCTTTGTGGCTTGAAAGTTTTGATTTTATTCAAGATGGCGAATTTAACAAAGCAGTGGTTCAAAGGCTACATTTACGCTCTTTCCGAAGAGAAATATGCATACTCCGTTATCCAAAAACGATGTGAGAGTCATGGTTTTGTGATATCTAAAGCGTCGATAGGTAAAGGAAAAAAACGTCAAATTGGAGCCTCAAGTGGGACAAAAATTCCAAACAAGTATCCAAGGAAAAAACGGACATCTTCGACTATTGCAAAGGTACGTTGTTTAATGTCAAAAGAAAATCTCCCTAATCAAAGGACAGTTGCAAAATCATTAAAATGCTTGGTATCCACTGTAAACAAAATGATAAACGTTGATTTAAATCTTAAGAAAGCGAAAAAACGCAATGTGCATCGTCTTCTTCCAAAGCATATCGCTCAATGCAGGACACGCTTCAGAATTCTATATGAGAAACACTTATCCAAAGAAAAATGGAAAAAATTGTCACAATAGATGAAGTATGGGTGTATTTAAATGACTGTAACAAAAAAAAGAGCCTTTTATTATCATAAAAGTGGAGAAAAAAATTTAAGTACATGGTTCAAAGAATCGAAAGAAAGTTTTTCTAAGGGATTCGTGATTGTTGCTGGTTTTTCTTCTAATGGCAAGTTAAAAATAAAGAGAGTGCAAAAAAATGTCAAGATTAACTCCAAATACTATCAGGAACATATTTTATCGCCAATTTTTCTGAATGAAATACCATTGCTTTACCCACAGTGCCATCAATCTGTGAGACTCCATCAGGACAAAGCTAGCAATCACACATCAAAATCCACTGTAAATTTCCTAAAAGAAATTGAACAAAAAACTGGTACTGGTATCCCTACTAAATCTCCCGATGTGTCACCTATGGATTTTTGTGCTTTCGGACTAAAACTGCATTATCCAAACGTTGTCCCAAAACCCTAACAGGACTCTGGAAAGCTGTTCGGGAGGAATGGGATAGAATACCTCTTCTGCCACTTCAAAAGGCATTATTATCCTGGAAATTGCGGTGTCGGAATAAGGGATGTCAAATAGAACATTTAAAACACAATTTTATGTAATTTAGTTTTGTGAATGCAATATACATCGTCTAAAAAATGTGTGAACAGCCACTGTATTTCTCTCTTAAAATGAATGGAGGAACGCCGTCATCAAAAGTATGTAAAGTTTAAGATCTGCTAAAATTTTTCGGTTCTAAAAAAATATTAAACACCAGTATACATGTAAATAAGTGAAAACAAATTAATAGCGAAAAGAAATGTGAAAGACTTCTAATTTTAGTGATCGCCCAAAAGGTTTGTTAAGGTTTTTTACGCTCTCGCTGCGTTCGCAGGCAACCAATCTGCTGTTACACTTACTACTATTAACCCTTTTTTAGTCCAAAGGGACTTGAGTCCCGAAAGACTATTAGTTTCGTTTTGGCATTTTGCGTCGGACTCATAAATGTCGGTTCACTTTTCAAACTGTTGCCACAAAATGTTAGAGTCCTGCATTATATTTGAAGAAATTAAATAATGAAAAATCTGCATAAATGTATGTATATTTCTCGTATTGTGATAAAACAACGGTACATAGAGTCATCGAATTTTGAATAACGTAATCCTCCAACGAATATGAGCATGTGGAAGACCAAATTTGAAATTTGAAATTTGTTTCCTATTTTTTAAAACTTTGACGAATTTTTGATTAACAAACTCAAGGATTTCAAAGCGAGCAATGGCAACGTTGTGCAGAAAAAACATTTTTATCTCCAGCGCGTGAGTCTCTGTATCGGAAATTCTAAAGATATGCTCGTTTTAAAACTATTTTGCGATATTGCTGTTGCACTGGATCTTATGGTTTAAGTGCGAGGAACATGATATTTAATAAAGAAAGGTAACACACAAAATGTTAAAAGACGCCCCTTTGGACGTAATTTAAAATCTGAAACATTTCAGATTTTTTTTTTTTTTTTTTTTTTTTTTTTTTTTGTCTTTTTAGTTTTATTATTAGGCTTAATTTTCTTCGCGCTTGCGCTTGATGCTATTCAACAGCAAAATTACCGAAATTTTACAAGTAGCATAGTGGTATAAGTTTAGAATTCAAAGTGCAGCGGTAAGTGCTGACATACATGTTTCTGTTTTTTTTTTTTTTTGGGGGGGGGCTTCCAAGGCTTTTCTTAATTCATTATGTCAATGTTAAGTTTTCTTACTAAGTTGGCTTTACAAAATTTTTTTTGTCTCTTTAGTATTAACGCTTTCTGTATTTACTTTATTTTTGGCACTTACATAAAATTGGATTCAACCGCAAAATCACAAAATATTTAATAACAGCATATCCTTAGAATTTCCGACAGACAGTCTCGCGCGCTGGAGATAATTTTTTCCCCCCCTTTACAGTGTTGCCATTGGTCGTTTTGAAATCCTCGAGTTTGTTAATCAGAAATTCGTTAAAGATTTACAAAATAAGAAAGAGATTATAAAACAAATTCAATTTGGGCTTCCAGGTGCCCATATTCGAGTGGAGGATTACGTTATTCAAAATTGGATGGCTCTAAGTTTTTTTTCCCCCTTGTTTTGTACGGTGCCACAGCTCACTTTTAAATCGTTGAGTTTGATAATCAAAAATTCGTTAAAGTTTGCCAAAATGTGAAACAGATAACAAAATAAATTCGAAATTCAAAATTCGTACCTTCCTATGTCTGGGTACAGGACTACGTTATTCAACATATTGCTCTAGGTGCCGTTGTTTGTTGTTCTAGGTACCATAGTGCGAGAAACGTGCATATATTCATGCAGATTCTTCATTATTTATTTTTTTTTAAATATAATAAATGATGATAATATTTGGTGGCAACAATTTTAAAAATGATGCGCCCTTTAGAGCGATTCTACGCAAAATGCACGGCCCACCAGCGGCCGAGCGGTAAAGCCACTGAACACTGGTAGTTCGGTCCGAGGTTCGAATCCCGCGAATGGGCTGGCTGCATGGGCTTTTTCGTGGTTTTTCCCATGTGCAACGTGTATACGAGCCAGTTTCCCTTAGAAAGTCCTCCACGAAGGCATCCCTCCCTTCAGACAGACAGCCTCGTGTGCTTTGCCATAATTGAATAATACAATCCAATCCTACGCAAAATGCTGTTTTGGAACTAAAATCCCATACGGGTCTAACGTTTATACGGATTAGTAATAATTTGCTGATATTAAATGAGTGAATGATAAATAATAATATTTCCTATCTAAGTTTAATTAATTTTTTCTCATTATTTTTGAAGATTGGAATGTAGTATTTTATCGCTCAAAAAGGCTGTTTTATCATTTCTTAAATGATTTTTGGGGAAACTCTCTTTAGTTGCTTGCAACGATTTTTGATAGTAATTTATGTGTCACCATGTGAAAGATATTTTTTCACTTGAAGTTGAAACTTTTGTTGCATTCACTACTCACTTTGATTCTAATCAATGGTTTTCCAGTTTAAGCTAATGAAGAAGCTGTTCAAAAGGCATATCAATGCTCAAATGTTCATGCAGATATCCAACTATTATTTTATGTCTCACATTCTCGCATATCAACGCATAATTAACCGTCTTAATTAACTTAGATCGTAAAAAGTTTCAGTTCTCTTGGCCAACCAAAGTTAAGTTAGGAATTAATTATTTTGATTAAAAGTGCCCACATAACGATATATCGCATTTATACTAACAGAATATTCCTCTGTTAGAACACGTATATTTCAATAGATGAGTGGCCGGTCTGCAGCCCATAAATTATAGTTTATACATATTAATTTTATATTATATATATAAATATTAATTTGAAGGATATTAAATAAAAGTATTTACAGCACGCATTTTAAGACTGCATTCCGGTGGTAAATTCTGTCGCTTTGGCTGTGTGATGCCGCTGTGACAAAGTAACGTTATTAAACTGTGCAATATCATACACAGTTTCAAAGAATGGCACTGCAGTAAAATTCATGTTGTCTGTCAAAACACTGTTAAACAATGAAATATCGGTCTTATTTACGCATGTGCATTTACATTTGCTCACGCTTGGTTTCAGTTTTGTAACTTGTAAATCTTTTTTTTTTTTTTTTTAATCCCAAAGAGGGTATTAGTCTCAAAACGGCATTTTGCGTTGTTTCGCTTCCTGCGTTGATTCAGTTTTCAAACTGTTGCCACCAAATATTATCGCCGGGAATTATATTAAAAAAAACTAAATAATGAAGATTCTGCATGAATGCACGAATTTTTCCTGCATTGGGAAAAACGACGGTACCTAAAGTCATCCGGTTTTGAATAACATAGTCCTCCAACCGAACATGGGCACCTGGAAGCTCGAATTTTGAATTTCAAATTTTGTAAAACTTTAAAGAATTTTTGATTAACAGACTCAACGATTTCAAAGCGAGCAATGTCAACACCGTACGGGGGAAAAAAAAATTATCGCCAGCGCGCGAGACTGTGTATCGGAAATTCTAAAGATATGCTGTTTTTAAATATTTTGTGGTATTGCTGTTGAACTGAATTTTACGGGGTTTAAGTGCGAAGAGCTTGATATTTAATAAATAAAGTTTAAAACACTTTCCTTTGAACCCTGAAACCTTCCTTTGCACCCTGAAAGCTATCAAATTTGCTTTTCTTTCTTTCTTTCTTAAATTTTATTTTGAACAAGTGAACGAACACGATAAACTACGGAAAGTTGAAATTTAAATATTTTAAATAAAGATTCATTTTGTTAAATTGTTAAGCATTGTAATGTTATAATTTGAACAATAAGCTTTTGCGTATGTGAAAGCAGTTCCATTTTTGCCCTCAAACAACTTGGCAGCTTCTTTCAGATTTCAATTTGCCTTAGAAAATCCTTTACGAAAGCCATTTCTTTTCATAAGCTTTGAATGCTTTACACTAACTCTGTTTTGCAAGTCAGTTCTACAAACACGATCTTTTTCAGATGCTGAACAAGGAATGTAAGAACAGGGTATCGATGAAGCATGAAAACATGTTTTCACATGTGCACTATACCTTATGAAGTATAAATCTCCGTATCCTAAACTTGTAGAGCTTTTTTGGGAGCAGAAACTAGTATCAGACTCTTAACAGACGTAAAGCAAATTATTGATGGGTCTGAAGTAACTGCGGAAACTTGAAAAGGTATAAAAAAAAACTTTTCATTTAAAAAGAACTCGAAGATAAATAAATGCACTTCTTGTGCTAAAAGGGTGGACACCACTTGTGACTTTGTATATAAAATAACTGGGTAAATTTAAATAAATCGTCGGCTAGTAGTCAAAGATTACACGAATTAATTTAAATTAAAGCTAGCCCGAAACTCTAACCGGAGTATCAGTTTAAATGTCGGCAGAAGCCCAATAATTATAAACTTCTCAGAGAGGGTTTAGTTTATTATGGCAACGCACACTAGGGCAGTCTGTCTAAGGGAAAGGATGCCTTCCTGGAGGCTTTTCTAAGGAAAACTGGCTCGTATGCACGTTACACATAGGATTTTTTTGGTTTTGGTGATTAAGGCAAAGCCTCGAGGGCTATCTGCTTAAGGGGAGGGATGCCGACATGGAGAACTTCTAACAGAAATTGGCTCGTATACAAGTTACACACGGCGAAAAGCACGAAAACGCCCATGCAGCCAGCCCGTTCGCAGGATTTGAACCTCGAAACGTATTAAAAATGTAAGAGTTACTTTACATTATAATTAATACTCGAAGCCACGATAATTAAACTCGAAACATGTTACAAATGTAAGAGTTAATTTACATTATAATTAATATTCTAAGCCACGATAGTTAAACTCGAAACGTACTAAAAATGTAGGAGTTACTTTACATTATAATTAATACTCTAGGCCACGATAATTAAACTCGAAACATATTACAAATGTAAGAGTTAATTCACATTGTAATTAACATTCTAAGCTACGATAGTTAAACTCGAAACGTATTAAAAATGTAAGAGTTAATTTACATTATAATTAATATTCTAAGCCACGATAGTCAAACTCGAAACGTACTAAAAATGTAAGAGTTACTTTACATTATAATTAATACTTTAAATTGCGATAATTAAACTCGAAACGTATTAAAAATGTAAGAGTTAATTCACATTATAATTAATATAGCCCCGATAGTTAAACTCGAAACGTATTAAAAGTGTAAGAGTTAATTTACATTATCATTAATATTCTAAGTGGCAGACCAGATGCTTGTAATTTTGTATTTACGTTGCATAATTTTCGATCAGAGGTTCCCAACGGGACTGGGGGGGGGGTCGATGAAAATTTAAAGGTCAGTTAGGGGTCAACTGGGAGTAGACAGCTGGATATGTAGGGAAAATTTATCGCCATGATCAAGGTCCTATTTCTTGCAAAAAAATAGAATAAACTAAAACACTCAAAAAGAAAATCCGAAATGTTTCAGACTTTAAATTACGTCCAAAAAGGCGTTTTTTTAACATTTTGTGTGTTACCTTTATTTATCAATGTTCTTCGCATTTAAACCACAAAATTCAGTTCAACAACAATATCGCAAAATAATTTAAAAAGAACATATGTTTAGAATTTCCGACACACAGTGTAGCGCGCTGGAGATAAAAACTTTATTTTTTGTACAGTGTTGCCATTGCTGGCCTAAGTTTATTCTTTGAGTTTGTTAATAAAAAATTCGTTAAAGTTTTATAAAATATGAAATAGATAATAAAAGAAATTCGAAATTCGGGTCTCGAGGCAGGCTTCCAAGAACTAGTCTGGTAGCAAAATTCTGTCATTTTGGGTGTTATCGTCTGGTATATACTTCTCTCGTGATGAGCATATGTGGCTGATGTTCTAATTTATGAAGATAATCGATCATCCAACGATACAGTCCTGTTTGGTTGGTGCCCCAAATTTGTTCCACTTTTCTGATATTAATTACTTGTTACATCAACCGCTTTTTATCTTTACAGTGATAATTAGAATGGTTTTGAAATATTACTCTTCCTAAAGGAATTAATCATTTTTAAGAGTAGAATAAATATTCTTTCGTCGTTCTCAATACTAGGATTGAATAGTAAAAGAAAGAAAGTGTTCTTTGACGTAAAATTTACATGCAAAACTCACAGTTTCTTTCTTTGTTAGTAACAGATTTAACAAAAATCACGTAGTTTTAGGTAAGTTTTCTTAATTTAACAAAATTTAACAAAAATCACGTAGTTTTAGGTAAGTGCAGAAGTTTTGAAATACTTCTGCACCGTGGTGTTCTTATATAAACTCATGTGATATAACTGTTAAGCCAATGTGACCAAAATCTTCCGAAAACAATGCAAAGCTAAACAGTTCCAACGAACCCAGACAGGAAAGTTGTTGGTGCGTCTGATTGCCGTACTGAAGGGCCCGGGTTCGAACCTCGGAGAAGGCCCACCTGTTAGGTGCCTCCATAATAAAGTGACCATCACTTTCGCCCTTATTAGTGGTCAACGTCTATGACGAGACTATTGGCTGCCACTGGAAAGAAAAAAAATTAACGATTTTGGAGTCGACAGACATTGTTTGAAACATAATTTTGTTATCTGAGACAATTATTATTATCTGATACAATAATTATTATTATCTGAGACAATAATTACTATCTGAGACAATACAGTTAGGTTTTTTTTTTTTTTCTAGCCGGAAGGAGAACAGCCCAGAAGGGCTGTTAGTCTCAAAACGTGATTTTGCGTTGAATCACTATAAAAGTCTGAATCACTTTCCAAATTGTTGCCAACAAATATTATCGCTCTGTATTATATTTGAAGAAATTAAATAATGGAAAAACTGCATGAGAATCTTCTTGTTTATCGGAAGGTGAAAAAACAACGGTACCTAGAGGCATCCAATTTTGAAGAACGTAATCCTCCTTCCAATAAGGGCATCTGAAGGCCCAAATTTCAAATTTGGAATTTGTTTTATTACGTTTTCATATTTTGTAAAACTTTAACGAATTTTTGATTAACAAACTCAATGATTTAAAAGCGAGCAATGGCAACACTACCCGGAGAGGAGGAAAACTTTTTATCTCCAACTTTTTAACACAGCGAAACTGTGTTATGTGTACTAAAGATATGCTCATTTTAAAACTATTTTGCCCGAATTTTGAATTTCGAATATGATTTATTATCATGTATCAAATTTGTTTTATTATCATGTATACTTTTTATCATGTTTTGTAAAACTTAAAACGATTTTCCGATTAATAAACTCAATGATTTTAAAGCGAGCAGTGGCAACACTGTACGTTTATTTAAACATTTTTATCTGCAGCGCCCGAGACTGTCTATCCGAAATTATAGAGATATGCTGTTTTTAAGTATTTTATTGTGTCTTTCAAATTTTGTAAAACGTTTACGAATTTTCGATTAACAAACTCAGCGATTTTATTCACATACACATATACGTTTCGATTTCAAAGCGAAACGTATATGTGTATGCAAATAAAAATTAACGCCCCTAAAACTCCATCCCTCCACCCCCCAATTACTTGCATGTTATAACGGAACCACATGGACAAATCTTAAAGTTCCAAACTGCTTCGGTCTTCTGTTAAAGGGGTCGCCTTAGAGAGCATAATTATCTGAGTTGTTTAACACCAGTATTTATTATGTTCTTAAATACACTATCCACTTTTAAATGCGATCGCGGTGAGAAGTTTCACCGTATGGTAGTTCGTGATAAGGTGTCCGAATTTGGACGTTTGCAGTGTATAATGTCTGTGCGGTATAGAAGCACTTAAAGTATATGGGTTCCCTCGAGCGGCTTGGTGGTAGGTGAAGAGACGTGAACGTACTGGCCGTAACTGGACAGTCTCGTAATGTCACCTTTATAGTACTCAAGGCTCATTGCAACGACAGATGTAGTTTTGCATTCCTTGCGACGATGTAAGTCGTGAGCTTGTTCTGATTAGGTTAGACAAGAGAGATTAGCAACGCATATTTGGAAGAAAATGATTCTCCTTATAACAGGAAAAAAAATCTCTCTCCATTTCGTTTAGTTCCTGTTTTATTATCGGATAAGTCTGTCAGACACAATTAGCGAAAGTTGGAGAATAATGAATATAAAGTTGGAGAGTTCTTAAGTTTTGCTGTGATCATATAATTTTCAGTTGTTGAAATTAGTGCAGAAACAAAGAAAAACACTTATGATCTTGTAATAAATTAAATGTTATGGGATTTTTTATTGGCTCATACAATGAACTGTTGCCTCTGAGGCTGAAAGAGCATCCAATAATACCGATTTATTCGAAGTATGAGCATTTTAGAATAAGTTGTAGAGAATAATCGCCTTGTTCCATGCGTGTTCTCGTGATGTAAGTGGAAAATTTGCAATTCGACCCCTTGCAAGGGCACAGTTCAGCTTTCTTGTCTCCTGTTCCGAAAAGTCTAATAGTCTAGACGAGACACTCCAATTAAAATGACGTGAACGGTTACTCGTAAGCACCTGAATTTTTCCGGCTGGGTCTCGTGTTTAGTTGCATTTTAAACGGGGGAGAATGTAAGAAATTTTTGCTTTCCCCCGTGCGCATATTTCACAAGTGCACATCTGTGTAGCCACCGTGGGAGTGGCTTCTAGGAGAGACCAATGGGCATCCGGTAATATTTCTGTCATGTTACCCGACCTTTCGCGTGCTTTAAGATTTAAGCAAGATGGTTGAAAATATTCTGCCACGCAATTTTCTGTACAAAATAATTAAAGCATTGTCTCATTTCTTCTGAAAATTTTCATTGCAAAGTTAGATTAAATATAAGCAATCGAAGATTTCACTACCTGATTGAAAGAATTTGAAATGTGTTGGATACTTCGCAATGAAAAACACATGTTGGATACTCCGCAAAAATATCCATGTGAAATATTACTTAATGAGATGAAGAAAGAAATATGTGATAAACATCTGAGCACAAATGCTATCTTTACATAAAACTATGCATATGAGAAAAATATTTACACCAATTATATTTGCAAATAGAAGTCAGCACTTTTTATTGCAGTCTATATGAAAAAGATGATCTATAATAATAGCCAATGCAGAATTTTATTCAAAGTGAACTTTCCTAATTTGCATTCGTATACATTTAGTGAGTTAAATTTCACATTTAATAAATGCTCACTCTTAAATGTGCTCACTCTTAAATACACAAGAAATACTCATCAAACAGAGTGAATTTATCTTATTCACAACGATTATATTCAATTCATTAACCTATAACTTTTGGTGTTAACAGTGGATATAATCAGATCATACATAATATACATTCTGAATCTTACACTTTAAAAACAAAAGAATGCAAGCACTGAAATAAGAAAACACTAGATTCATTGTAATGCTTCTGGTCCTTCTCAGCTCATTTAAAATAAAACTACACACTTGTATTCTCTTAATCCACAGGTGTTAGTAAATGCATAATATTCGAGGCTAACTGTAGCTCGAGCCATTTTCTCGATGTAAAGAGCGATAAAATGGCTTGAATAAGTCGCGAAAAAATCGCGTTTCGTGATAAAATCGCGTTTCGTGACAAAAATCGCAAAATTGAAATATCAGCGAATTATTAAACTCAGAAAACGAAAGCACTACGAGATTTTCTATTATTACGCCATATATTTATAAGGGCGAAACAAATGCAAATTAAAATGTAAAAAACATACGCTCACATGCACGAGGATTTAGTGTTACAAGAGCGAAAAGAAGCTCATTGGTCTATTTTCGAAACACCTCCCTCAGTGGCTACGCTGATGTGCACTTGTGAAATATGCCCCCCCCGTGCGTGTTCTTATAGTGTAAGTACAGTTATCGAGTCCATGAGCTGTCGTTCGAATCCTGCCGAAAACACAACTGATTTTTTATGTTAAGGTATTTCTCCCACTTCCCTAGCGTGCCTTCGTGGTGTAACGGTAGCACGCTGGGCCGGTATTCCAGAGGCCCGTGGTTCGATTTCCGGCGAAGGCGGTTGTTAATTTTTCATCTCTCCGGCTTCCAAATATATACCTAATGACTCTACAAGTGGCGCCCGAACTAAAAGGGTTATGGATGATGATTCTCCGCACCCAGGATTTGGCGACTAGGTCCCCTAAAACCCTAGTCGCCCTTTAAAAAAGGGGAGTATATAAGGTATTTCTCCCACTTCCCTAGCGTGCCTTCGTGGTGTAACGGTAGCACGCTGGGCCGGTATTCCAGAGGTCCGTGGTTCGATTTCCGGCGAAGGCGGCTGCATATTTTTCATCTTTTCTGTTTCCAATTAACCTAATGACTCTACAAAGAGTCCGTGTAAGACATTGAATTTAGTAAAAAAATACGGCCGGTTGGGTAGATCTATAATTACATTAGTAGTATAAAAATACGGGTTCTGCGACACGGGGTGTGGGCGTGGTCAATGACGTCACACAGAAGGCGGGGCCAAAGGCAACGTCATCACACTAAGAGGCGTGGTCACGAGTGGAGTTGAGGTGTTGGTAGACTGCTGATTGAGTTGTAGACCTCCTGCTTTTCATTTAAAGTTAGTTTTTTAAAAATTGGCAACGGGAAATATTTTCTGCATCTTAATTTTGATGATATAGCGATGCTGCCCTCTATTAATGAAAAAGTGAATTATATGTTTTAGAAATATATTTTTTAAGTCTGGTGTTAAAATGATTCAATGCGCGACTCTGAAAACAATGTAAAAGAAACAAATATAAAAAAAAAAGACTTTCCTTTAATGATAGTTCATCATGTTATGAAAATGTAACTACAAGATAATTTTTTTTTATTACTCAATTTTATTCTGATACTTTTATCCTTTCTAGTTTTTCATGAAACTTTAACTTATTTCTTAGGTTTTCTGTTTCATAATAACATATTCATTTACTGTCATATTTTTTTAATACTTAACGTTTCTAATTTATTTGTAATATTTTATTTAATTTCCACATACTATTTTTTCATACCTTTCATAAATTTCAGAATACCCTGATTTTTAACTTATACGTTATATTTCACAAACGTTCCCGCACGTGCTGTTTATTTGTTACATTACTTAATTTTAGATGCAATTTCACACTTTTTTTAACGTTATAATGTTCAATATATTCTGAATTTTTACTTCATTTACTTTTTTTAAACCATTCTAGTATTCTATACACACTTTAACTTAGCGATATGAAATTGTATTTAAAAAGAAACGTTTATTTTTCGTGATCTTAGTTCTTTTACTAAATTTTCTACAGAATTTCTAATTTCTTTCACGTGTTTAACAATATCTTCCTTACATTACCGAATATTTAAAAAAAAACTTAAGTCTATAACTGTTAATTGCTTTTCTTACGTTCATGATTTCCCTTCTGTGTTTATATTTCTTAATTCTAGCTTAACTTATTTATTATAATGTTTTTATTTCTGTCTCATCACTCGTAATTCCAACATTTTATCCCTTTTTATTCATTTTAATGATATGGATTGTTTTCATTTACTCCATATTCAAATATTTCCTTACAATTTTTATAATACTTGTTTTATTCCTCGATCATAATAGATCATCTACAGGTTTTACTCAGAAATTTCCATTCACAACTTTACAGTTTAATACCATTTATATCTAAATGTATTTCTTTCTCATATAGTTTTATGGTCTTCAAAGTTTCTAACATCATGTTTAGTTTTAAATCCCGATTACCTTTAAGTGTGTTGATAATTTTCATTTCTAATTTTACAACCACGTTCAGTGTTTCTTTCATCCACACATACCAAAATATTTCTTACATTTTCTGATATTTAGTCTATGTCATATTTCAGTACTTAAAATGAATTTACACTGCTCACACTATTATTTTTTCATGTTTTAGAGACACTAACTATACTAATTATACTATTTTTCCTGCACTAATTGCATCTATGTCAGCACTCATGATAAACTAGCAATTGTTTTGCATCACATGCATAAAGAAATTCTTAAAACCAACTTTTTCAATATCGTACTCAAATTACTGTTTTCCAGATGGGAATTACCAGTATTCTTTGGTTTTACTCTGTTACATCTTTTTAAATTTTAACATCTTACTTTTAATTCTAACATACATCTTTTGAACAGTTTTTTCTTTTAATGATAGTCTTACCTTATTTGTTCAAATTAATTCTTTCATTCACCTTCTTTACTACCTTTCAGTACCTTCATAATTCACTATGCAAACGCAATGTCTTTCACTGACATTCTGTTTAATTGACAAAGTTTAATTGACAAGTTTCCTTAATTGACAAAAAGCGAATTATTTCTCATTTCAAAATAGAACTACTATATTTTTGCACAAACATTACCTTTATCCATTCAAGCCACCCCTTAACCTGTAACTGACGTAGCGATAGGAAAGGAGATTCTTATCATATGCTCTTTCGACATTTGAGGTTTCTAGAACTTCTTTGACAAGTATATCAATACCATCAGAAAATATACTTAACACTTTTACCCAGTTTAAAGGCAACATACTGTTATAAGAATGGTTTTAGTTAAATTTATAACACAAATAAACACATTTTGTGCTAAATAGGCATAAACATTTAGATTCAGAATATTTCTTTTTAATCCGATGTAAGACTTGAATTTCATTCATGATACGGATTGTCTCTTGATTTTTTTTTTTTTTTTTTGTTTACCTTACACTAATAGAAAATTTTTATTTTACAAGTTCAGCTTTTAACGAAATAGAAATAAAAACTACGATACACCTGGTGTTTTTAAGAAAAGGAACTTTGATATATTTCTGGAAATGTAAATGCTTTTAGAGTTTTTTCTTTCAATAATGTTGATTTTCATTACTTTACTAATTTCAATAATTCTCTTATTAGCTAATATGAATGAAAGAAGATTGTCAAAAATGTGACACAGTATATAATTCTTACGAACATACGTACCTTTACCAGCATACAGATATTACAGATTGAAATGAAGAAAGATACAGATATTTTACTCCAATCTACATTAAATTAAAAAAATATTTAAACTTTCATACATTCCAAAGAATAAACGAAAACTCAATAGATATTGTCATGTTTGTATATATGAGATAAAAGTTTTATGAATGGTATTTAAAGTAATGCTTAGAACTTCATAAAAGCGAACATTCACTATGTTAATACACATATCATCAGTTATTTACATAATTCAATGTAATATTAATCATTACATGTACTATATGCATATATATTTAAAGTTTAATTGTCTTACAATTGAATAATTAACTATTGAGAGAAAGAGGTTCATATCTTACACTATTTAATTCACATGGAACAATTTTTTCCATCAACCACATTGAACCGCGTTTATTAAATTCGCCAAAGCTCTTTTATTTCTGCATTTTCACATTCACGACACATTTTAAATGTAACTATTGATTACCATTTCAAACACCGATATCATAACTCAGTGTAAAACTACATCATAACTCATTTTTTCCCTACTAACTACAATTTTATATATTCAAGAAGTACATCTAAGACATGATCATTTTCTATGTTCTAGCAAATCGATTCAATTGCGAACATACTATTAAAACTTGCGATTTTAGAAGACTTGCATGTATTAACGATGTCAACGTTTCTTCGTTTTTATAAGATTCACATCAAATCATGTCGCATTCGAATTTGGTGTAAGAGATCACTTTTTCTTTTAAACACTTGTAAACAATGGATGCAATTTATAGGAAGAGAAGTATCATGCTGTTTCAAAACATCATCATCAGCATATTTCTGTTTCTTTTGACACCGGCAACATTTAAAAAAAAAGTTTCCTGAGATATTCTTCAAATTCTGTTTTACTTGAAAAAATGTCCGAACATTCAATACGATGTAAAGATTTATATTGTTTTAAATTCTTATGCTCACTAAATATTTTTTATCATGATTTACTCTTAAAAGTAACTTTATTAGTTTTCATATCCTTTTTACATGAAAAGAACTTGTGATTATTCACTACAAAATTCTAAGACGAGAAGCTCCGCGACTTTTCAAACTATAAACTTAAATTTCTTAGGACATACACTACATCTGATGTTTCTTTCATGAGATTTCAAATATCTCTTCAGATTACTCGTATTCAAGAAACCTCACAAATATATCACATAAGTTCAGCGAATAATCGCTTCATAAACTCTTAAATTTTCAACACGAGTGAATCACTTGAAGCATATACTGCACTGTAAACATACAATACTTAAAAAAATTGTTATAAAAAATAAAAATACATTCATTTCACCAAGAAGCTTTTCTATTTAAATACATTTATTTATTTCCAAAGAACATGTTTCTGTATTATACATAAAATATACTTAGAATTTTCTTTCATTAGTTAATATCAAATTAACAACAATATCCATTTACTGATATTTGATATACATGTTTGCTTTAAAATTAAAACTAAAATTTCAATATATTTCTATTAAAAAAACATAAGGAAAAAAAATACTCATAACATCAACCAAAGACAGAAATTTAAATAGAATATCTGTACTTATATTAGTGCATTTTTATAATCTTCATAACATTTCGATTCAAAAAACCTATTACAAAATAAATGAAACATTTTTTTTTCTGCCTTATATTTTTAAAATTAATACATAAAAATATATCTTCACCAATATATTTAATTATATCCTCAACACTTATTATAATGCAATCATGTCTTGTTTGTGAAGGATGATTTACAATGCAACCTTCGCACTTATATAGCTTTTTTATCACTGAATTTAATTCAGTTTTAGTAGAGTTTATGAGTTCTTTAAAAAGTTCATCATCTTACCATACCTTATCATATCTAACCTTACCATATCCGAACAATTGTTTTTACATTTGATTTGCAACGGTAAAATAATTTCAAAAATACTTTTATATAAAGTATTAGATACATCAGGAATAATTTCTTTCAATTTTTTTAAAATATCACAGTTTACTTTTAGCTATGTAGGTTTTAGTTTAAAAGAATTTTCATCTTGTTTAAAAACTTGTTGAAAAATACACTCACCTTTTTTGTTGAAAACTACCAACTCATTATTGCAAATGATGCTGGCACTCGTATGGACAAGATTAAATTCATATATTTTTGAGGAAAATTCTTGCCATGTTGCAGGAGTTATAACAACACCGCGTGTAGTAGGGTATAATATTTTATTTTGTTCCACATATTCACGTAGATGAATGTTCATTCTGTTTTCAAACTGATTTATGGACACAAAATATCCCCAACCAAGAGTCCACTGTGCAATCAACTTCGAACTTTCTTTTTTCTGTTCTCGATTATTCGGCATGAAGATATTTTCAGGAACAGACTTCATATAGTGGGCAAACCAGTCATCCTCTGGAAGTTCATCCTCATTATCTTCCAAGCGTCGTTTTTTAATTTTCGAAATTTTTATGTTTCGGAATGTGATACTAATTCTAGGATCTTTAACGTCAGGTTGAGAGGGTATTCCGTGCATCCAAAATTGATTCGTTGGGGGTTTCATTACAAGGAGAGTTCCATGAGTTAAGTCCACGCTTCGAGATGTGAAATTTCGCCTGGTAAATACCATTTGACGTTTTGCACCTAAACTGATGATAGGTATATCACTTTCAGGTTCGAGACAAGTTTCATTGTCTTTATGCGTTGAAATTTTCGCCACTCCGTCAGGATAATAGTTCAATAAAGCAAAATTATACTTTTTGCCAGTTATCGTTTCAACATAATCTTTTACATTTAGAAGAGTTTGAGTCCATGGTTCTGCACAAATGCTCGTTCCAGAGAATTCGTAACTAAGTCCTTCATCACCAAAACCGAGTACTTTTCTTCGTGGAACATACTGAGTCCCATTAATTTCAAAACTAATATTTTTAAAATCATAATTTGATAGTTCATCTAGCAAAATATCAGCTTCATTTCGTGAATAAAATTCTTCGTATAATTCCACATTTAACTCTGTATCACATATATTCCTCATATTCGCTTTTGAATCTAACGACAATTCTGAATGATATAGAAATAAGTAGCATTCTTAAATAGCAAAAATTATCTAAAACATACATTAACGAAATGATTTCATCAACACTTATCGTAATACATTCTTGTCATGTCTTGTTTGTGAAGCCAGTCTTTCCGGCGTCATATGTGTAAAAATAATCATGATAGGATAGTGGGAAAGAGTTATAGTGTCCTAATGTTGTTATTCTGAAACTCGATATTACATATATGCATAAGGAGAATCTTAAAAGCATCATCCACTTATCATGATAGAGTAATGGAAAATTTCTAAAACTCTGATAATCATACGCGAAAGAATGTATTATCTTAAGGTTATTGTTGCTATTCCAAATTTGACAGTACATACAGAAGAGAAGGAAGATCCTTGATATGCGCTGTAGACTTCACGTTATCATGATAACGTGCAGCGCTAACCTTAAGATATAACAATAACCTTAAGATAATACATTCTTTCGCGTATGATTATCAGAGTTTTAGAAATTTTCCATTACTCTATCATGATAAGTGGATGATGCTTTTAAGATTCTCCTTATGCATATATGTAATATCGAGGTTCAGAATAACAACATTAGGACACTATAACTCTTTCCCACTATCCTATCATGATTATTTTTACACATATGACGCCGGAAAGACTGGCTTCACAAACAAGACATGACAAGAATGTATTACGATAAGTGTTGATGAAATCATTTCGTTAATGTATGTTTTAGATAATTTTTGCTATTTAAGAATGCTACGTATTTCTATATCATTCAGAATTGTCGTTAGATTCAAAAGCGAATATGAGGAATATATGTGATACAGAGTTAAATGTGGAATTATACGAAGAATTTTATTCACGAAATGAAGCTGATATTTTGCTAGATGAACTATCAAATTATGATTTTAAAAATATTAGTTTTGAAATTAATGGGACTCAGTATGTTCCACGAAGAAAAGTACTCGGTTTTGGTGATGAAGGACTTAGTTACGAATTCTCTGGAACGAGCATTTGTGCAGAACCATGGACTCAAACTCTTCTAAATGTAAAAGATTATGTTGAAACGATAACTGGCAAAAAGTATAATTTTGCTTTATTGAACTATTATCCTGACGGAGTGGCGAAAATTTCAACGCATAAAGACAATGAAACTTGTCTCGAACCTGAAAGTGATATACCTATCATCAGTTTAGGTGCAAAACGTCAAATGGTATTTACCAGGCGAAATTTCACATCTCGAAGCGTGGACTTAACTCATGGAACTCTCCTTGTAATGAAACCCCCAACGAATCAATTTTGGATGCACGGAATACCCTCTCAACCTGACGTTAAAGATCCTAGAATTAGTATCACATTCCGAAACATAAAAATTTCGAAAATTAAAAAACGACGCTTGGAAGATAATGAGGATGAACTTCCAGAGGATGACTGGTTTGCCCACTATATGAAGTCTGTTCCTGAAAATATCTTCATGCCGAATAATCGAGAACAGAAAAAAGAAAGTTCGAAGTTGATTGCACAGTGGACTCTTGGTTGGGGATATTTTGTGTCCATAAATCAGTTTGAAAACAGAATGAACATTCATCTACGTGAATGTGTGGAACAAAATAAAATATTATACCCTACTACACGCGGTGTTGTTATAACTCCTGCAACATGGCAAGAATTTTCCTCAAAAATATATGAATTTAATCTTGTCCATACGAGTGCCAGCATCATTTGCAATAATGAGTTGGTAGTTTTCAACAAAAAAGGTGAGTGTATTTTTCAACAAGTTTTTAAACAAGATGAAAATTCTTTTAAACTAAAACCTACATAGCTAAAAGTAAACTGTGATATTTTAAAAAAATTGAAAGAAATTATTCCTGATGTATCTAATACTTTATATAAAAGTATTTTTGAAATTATTTTACCGTTGCAAATCAAATGTAAAAACAATTGTTCGGTATGGTAAGTTTAGATATGATAAGGTATGGTAAGATGATGAACTTTTTAAAGAACTCATAAACTCTATCAAAACTGAATTAAATTCAGTGATAAAAAAGCTATATAAGTGCGAAGGTTGCATTGTAAATCATCCTTCACAAACAAGACATGATTGCATTATAATAAGTGTTGAGGATATAATTAAATATATTGGTGAAGATATATTTTTATGTATTAATTTTAAAAATATAAGGCAGAAAAAAAAATGTTTCATTTATTTTGTAATAGGTTTTTTGAATCGAAATGTTATGAAGATTATAAAAATGCACTAATATAAGTACAGATATTCTATTTAAATTTCTGTCTTTGGTTGATGTTATGAGTATTTTTTTTCCTTATGTTTTTTTAATAGAAATATATTGAAATTTTAGTTTTAATTTTAAAGCAAACATGTATATCAAATATCAGTAAATGGATATTGTTGTTAATTTGATATTAACTAATGAAAGAAAATTCTAAGTATATTTTATGTATAATACAGAAACATGTTCTTTGGAAATAAATAAATGTATTTAAATAGAAAAGCTTCTTGGTGAAATGAATGTATTTTTATTTTTTATAACAATTTTTTTAAGTATTGTATGTTTACAGTGCAGTATATGCTTCAAGTGATTCACTCGTGTTGAAAATTTAAGAGTTTATGAAGCGATTATTCGCTGAACTTATGTGATATATTTGTGAGGTTTCTTGAATACGAGTAATCTGAAGAGATATTTGAAATCTCATGAAAGAAACATCAGATGTAGTGTATGTCCTAAGAAATTTAAGTTTATAGTTTGAAAAGTCGCGGAGCTTCTCGTCTTAGAATTTTGTAGTGAATAATCACAAGTTCTTTTCATGTAAAAAGGATATGAAAACTAATAAAGTTACTTTTAAGAGTAAATCATGATAAAAAATATTTAGTGAGCATAAGAATTTAAAACAATATAAATCTTTACATCGTATTGAATGTTCGGACATTTTTTCAAGTAAAACAGAATTTGAAGAATATCTCAGGAAACTTTTTTTTTAAATGTTGCCGGTGTCAAAAGAAACAGAAATATGCTGATGATGATGTTTTGAAACAGCATGATACTTCTCTTCCTATAAATTGCATCCATTGTTTACAAGTGTTTAAAAGAAAAAGTGATCTCTTACACCAAATTCGAATGCGACATGATTTGATGTGAATCTTGTAAAAACGAAGAAACGTTGACATCGTTAATACATGCAAGTCTTCTAAAATCGCAAGTTTTAATAGTATGTTCGCAATTGAATCGATTTGCTAGAACATAGAAAATGATCATGTCTTAGATGTACTTCTTGAATATATAAAATTGTAGTTAGTAGGGAAAAAATGAGTTATGATGTAGTTTTACACTGAGTTATGATATCGGTGTTTGAAATGGTAATCAATAGTTACATTTAAAATGTGTCGTGAATGTGAAAATGCAGAAATAAAAGAGCTTTGGCGAATTTAATAAACGCGGTTCAATGTGGTTGATGGAAAAAATTGTTCCATGTGAATTAAATAGTGTAAGATATGAACCTCTTTCTCTCAATAGTTAATTATTCAATTGTAAGACAATTAAACTTTAACTATATATGCATATAGTACATGTAATGATTAATATTACATTGAATTATGTAAATAACTGATGATATGTGTATTAACATAGTGAATGTTCGCTTTTATGAAGTTCTAAGCATTACTTTAAATACCATTCATAAAACTTTTATCTCATATATACAAACATGACAATATCTATTGAGTTTTCGTTTATTCTTTGGAATGTATGAAAGTTTAAATATTTTTTTAATTTAATGTAGATTGGAGTAAAATATCTGTATCTTTCTTCATTTCAATCTGTAATATCTGTATGCTGGTAAAGGTACGTATGTTCGTAAGAATTATATACTGTGTCACATTTTTGACAATCTTCTTTCATTCATATTAGCTAATAAGAGAATTATTGAAATTAGTAAAGTAATGAAAATCAACATTATTGAAAGAAAAAACTCTAAAAGCATTTACATTTCCAGAAATATATCAAAGTTCCTTTTCTTAAAAACACCAGGTGTATCGTAGTTTTTATTTCTATTTCGTTAAAAGCTGAACTTGTAAAATAAAAATTTTCTATTAGTGTAAGGTAAACAAAAAAAAAAAAAAAAAAAAAAAAAAAAAAAAAAATCAACAGACAATCCGTATCATGAATGAAATTCAAGTCTTACATCGGATTAAAAAGAAATATTCTGAATCTAAATGTTTATGCCTATTTAGCACAAAATGTGTTTATTTGTGTTATAAATTTAACTAAAACCATTCTTATAACAGTATGTTGCCTTTAAACTGGGTAAAAGTGTTAAGTATATTTTCTGATGGTATTGATATACTTGTCAAAGAAGTTCTAGAAACCTCAAATGTCGAAAGAGCATATGATAAGAATCTCCTTTCCTATCGCTACGTCAGTTACAGGTTAAGGGGTGGCTTGAATGGATAAAGGTAATGTTTGTGCAAAAATATAGTAGTTCTATTTTGAAATGAGAAATAATTCGCTTTTTGTCAATTAAGGAAACTTGTCAATTAAACTTTGTCAATTAAACAGAATGTCAGTGAAAGACATTGCGTTTGCATAGTGAATTATGAAGGTACTGAAAGGTAGTAAAGAAGGTGAATGAAAGAATTAATTTGAACAAATAAGGTAAGGCTATCATTAAAAGAAAAAACTGTTCAAAAGATGTATGTTAGAATTAAAAGTAAGATGTTAAAATTTAAAAAGATGTAACAGAGTAAAACCAAAGAATACTGGTAATTCCCATCTGGAAAACAGTAATTTGAGTACGATATTGAAAAAGTTGGTTTTAAGAATTTCTTTATGCATGTGATGCAAAACAATTGCTAGTTTATCATGAGTGCTGACATAGATGCAATTAGTGCAGGAAAAATAGTATAATTAGTATAGTTAGTGTCTCTAAAACATGAAAAAATAATAGTGTGAGCAGTGTAAATTCATTTTAAGTACTGAAATATGACATAGACTAAATATCAGAAAATGTAAGAAATATTTTGGTATGTGTGGATGAAAGAAACACTGAACGTGGTTGTAAAATTAGAAATGAAAATTATCAACACACTTAAAGGTAATCGGGATTTAAAACTAAACATGATGTTAGAAACTTTGAAGACCATAAAACTATATGAGAAAGAAATACATTTAGATATAAATGGTATTAAACTGTAAAGTTGTGAATGGAAATTTCTGAGTAAAACCTGTAGATGATCTATTATGATCGAGGAATAAAACAAGTATTATAAAAATTGTAAGGAAATATTTGAATATGGAGTAAATGAAAACAATCCATATCGTTAAAATGAATAAAAAGGGATAAAATGTTGGAATTACGAGTGATGAGACAGAAATAAAAACATTATAATAAATAAGTTAAGCTAGAATTAAGAAATATAAACACAGAAGGGAAATCATGAACGTAAGAAAAGCAATTAACAGTTATAGACTTAAGTTTTTTTTTAAATATTCGGTAATGTAAGGAAGATATTGTTAAACACGTGAAAGAAATTAGAAATTCTGTAGAAAATTTAGTAAAAGAACTAAGATCACGAAAAATAAACGTTTCTTTTTAAATACAATTTCATATCGCTAAGTTAAAGTGTGTATAGAATACTAGAATGGTTTAAAAAAAGTAAATGAAGTAAAAATTCAGAATATATTGAACATTATAACGTTAAAAAAAGTGTGAAATTGCATCTAAAATTAAGTAATGTAACAAATAAACAGCACGTGCGGGAACGTTTGTGAAATATAACGTATAAGTTAAAAATCAGGGTATTCTGAAATTTATGAAAGGTATGAAAAAATAGTATGTGGAAATTAAATAAAATATTACAAATAAATTAGAAACGTTAAGTATTAAAAAAATATGACAGTAAATGAATATGTTATTATGAAACAGAAAACCTAAGAAATAAGTTAAAGTTTCATGAAAAACTAGAAAGGATAAAAGTATCAGAATAAAATTGAGTAATAAAAAAAAAATTATCTTGTAGTTACATTTTCATAACATGATGAACTATCATTAAAGGAAAGTCTTTTTTTTTTATATTTGTTTCTTTTACATTGTTTTCAGAGTCGCGCATTGAATCATTTTAACACCAGACTTAAAAAATATATTTCTAAAACATATAATTCACTTTTTCATTAATAGAGGGCAGCATCGCTATATCATCAAAATTAAGATGCAGAAAATATTTCCCGTTGCCAATTTTTAAAAAACTAACTTTAAATGAAAAGCAGGAGGTCTACAACTCAATCAGCAGTCTACCAACACCTCAACTCCACTCGTGACCACGCCTCTTAGTGTGATGACGTTGCCTTTGGCCCCGCCTTCTGTGTGACGTCATTGACCACGCCCACACCCCACACCCCGTGTCGCAGAACCCGTATTTTTATACTACTTACATTTAATGTTTATGAATTTTTATAGACTTGTTTTATACGCTATTTAACATATGAACGGTTCGGTTTCGGTTTAGTTAATCACGTCAAAGCACACTCGGACTTGGCACACCTAAGGGGAGGAATGCTTTCGTGGAGTATTGTCTAAGGAAAACTAGCTCGTATACACGTTTTAAGATAATAGCGATATCGAGTAAAAGTTTTGCTTTGGAGGTGTAGACACTTTACAATAAGACAGGATTATTCGCTTTTTCCAAGGAAAAAATCGCTGCATTGGAAAATCGAATTGTTTTCGATCGTGGATTAATGGAAACTGAAGGAAACAGCAGAGGATGAAAAATTTGGAATCCTCTAAAATTCTACATCTCTAAAAATGTTAACGTTAATGTCGAATTCTAATTCTAATTCTAAATTTAAAGATATTGAAGTTTTGAATAATCAAAGTACTGTTGCACACGGTAGAAGAATTTCTGGTGCTATTCCGTTTTGAGGCCCGTAAAAAAATTGCAGCGAAAATGTATGCGCAAAAGCGCCAAATGTAGCGTACGCGTTGATTTCAGATTGCGTAAGTTTATATAGGTCTATATTTCTTAAAACGCCATTGAAATACCAGTTTAATTTTTAAATCCTTTTTTTTTTTTTTTTTTAAATCCTTTTTTGATATCCTATGGATTTAACAATTTGGGAATTGCCCATGACGAAAAGTCGGCAATAGAATTTTGGGTAAAGTGCAGAATCACCCACTACTTGACGCGTTTTTAAGAATTGCACATACTCGGTATCCATGTGCACATCGACCTATTTTCACTTTAAAAAAACAATCCCAGAATTGCACAAAAATGGCACTGCGCACACTCTTGACTTTATCTATGTACACATCGACCTATTTTCATTAAAAAAATAAAAGAATATTGACAAAAATCCAATTGTTTTTACCCTTGTAAAAAGCGGCAAACAAATAAGTGAGCGATTCTGCACTTCACCGAGAATATTTTCAAAGAAAAGGCATCATTCATTATAGAAAATTACGTTTGAACAACCAACGAGATGAAATTATGCTTTAGCGATAAGTCTGTAGCGAAATAGCGATGCAGGTATCCATTCAGTTATGTTTAGCAATTTTTATATAAATTAAAATAATGATCTGAAATAGTTATTTACTCTTATGCTTCCATTTAGTCATGTGTAGCCTTTTTCGTATAAATTATAATAATAAAAAAGTATTATACGAAATTAACCTTTCATCTAAATTAAAACATCAAACTTAGATAGTTATTTACTATTATACTTCCTTTCTTGCCGCAATTATTAGGGTTGCCGCAATTATTTTTGGCACCATTAGCATCAACAATAGTTTGGCGATTTTTTACGGCCCTCGAAATCGAATAGTACCGAATTTTTTTTTACATAACTTTGGATTGCAGTACTGCGGACGTTTGAGCAATCCGATGCCTGTTACACATGCTAGAAGAAATGTTTTAACATAGCTCTGGACTGATATACTGCAGACATTTGAGGAGTTGAATGTTTCTTGCACATACTTGGAGAATTGCTTTAATATAATATAGCTTTGGATTGCAGTACTGCAAACATTTGAGCAATCGAATGTCTGTTACACAGGCTTGAAGAATTGCTTTATTATATCTCTGGATTGCTGTACTGCAAACATTTAAATAATCCAAAGTCTGTTGCACATGGTAGAACTGAATTATTTTAATTTAGCTCTGGATTGCAATATTGCGAGTGTTTGAGTTAATCTAACTATTGCACATGCTGCAAGAGTTGTTTTAGTATAGGTTTGGATTGCAATACTGCAAGCATATTAAACATTTTAATTACATCAAACTCGTGTAGCATGACCTTTCTCAGGCACTTTGAAACTAACTAAACGTTTCAACTTGCGTATATAATGGCTAAACATGTCACATTCGTTTTTGCAAAGCGTGAAATGCATACTTAACACTATTTTCTGTATCTTTAACAGATTCGAACGCTTTTTTTAGCCACCCCCCTCGTTTCTTTGTGTAGTTGGAAGAAAGAAGGGAAGAATACTCCCGCTTATGCATGTCTTTCCCCACCTCACTCGGTTATTTGAATAATTATTCGCCAAAAATAGATAGCTCTTATTTTGTTCCTTTTCAGAAGTACAGCATATATGTGGGACATCGTAACACCTTTTCATCCGATGAGGATGCTACAAAATTAAGAAATAAATAGAGAAAAGGAACTTTCTATCCCTTCGCTTCTAAATCATAACAACCGGCCTAATTCGCTTCAAAGACCGAAGTAAAATAAATAAATAAATACAAATCTCTACAAGGAAGCTTCAACAAAAGGGGGTCGGTAGATGGGATGACCCGGGGGGGGGGTTAGCGAACAAGCGGTCGCGCATCGCTGAGTGACTCTCCTCTATCCAGGCCGTGTGGTATCGTGCCGATTAACCTGTTCGCAGTCACAGTTGTAGTCACGCTTTGAGTGCTCCCTAATTATGCTCATCAAGGGAAGGATTGAAAAAGTCGTGTTGGTACTAAATGCCACCACACGTGAGGAGATTATCAAGCGATTTAATGCATTTTTGTAAGGGGGCTCTTTGTGGTAAATAAAACAATTAACAGTGGGGGAAGGGGAAAAAAAGTCTTAACATGCGAATTAGATTAAAGATTGGAATCTCGACAAACGTGTTATTTGGGATCATTATTTTAAGCTATCTGTGTCAAATAACCGTGAGTTGTTTTGTTTATAAACATTTTATCTTTTACAGTCTTAACCCTAATTTCTTTAAACGTTTAGAGACATGAATAAAAAGTTTAACTGTAACCTCACGATTTAGTTGGATGTTTGGGGGAGGAATATGTCCGTTAACACCAAAAGACTTGGAAATCGAATGTATTTTAAAACAATTGTAAGCAGTTGACCTTTGACCAGCGGAGATTCGAAATCCGCAGCTCCGTTTTGCTTCTTTTTTTTTTTTTTTTTTTCAATAAGCATACCCAAATGCTGTTATCAGCGCCGAACACTGGTAGTTCGATCCGAGATTCCAAACTCTCGAATGCAATTGTCGACTCAAAGTGGCAAGAAGAATGGGATTCTCCATTGCAAGGCAGAAGAGTCCACGATTTTTTCCCAAGAACTGATAAAGAGGCACTGCAATATGACCATGTTCTGAATCAGTATATCACAGGGCACGGTTCTATCCCCACCTGCTTCCATGACAGAGGCATGTGCGCCACGGATCTCTGCATATGTGGCGAAAGAGATGACCCTGATCATTACATTCTTGGCTGTAATCTAACAGACGGCAAACATCTGATTAAGCCTAACAACAGTCTAATACCATTTAATAAATACGCAATAAAGAACAGATACCTTAGGACCAAAATCAGAGACGTTCTTACACATATCCAAAGAATCGGACTGGACATTTTTCATATCTAACGCTTATTCATCTCCATATATTTCTAATATATATATACGCGTAAAAAGCTTGGTTCAAATTGGAACAGAGAATTGAGACTAAAGTTTTTCAGACGTAGTTTATTTAATTCATTAAAAATTTCTCGCGCAAAGTTTCAATTGTCTGTTTCGGCGAAACGCGTAATAGAGTTAGCTTGGTGCGAAATTCATTTAAATAAAATTTCCCTTGTAAAGCCAAAATGAACTTCGAATTAGGCTAATTAACCATTTTCCACTTCTTATTTTATTATATTTTATATATTTTTCATATTTTACCTTGATCAATTAATTAGTATTTTACTGTGTTTTATAATCTACTTTTTTCGTTTAGCATATAGGCTACTATCTTTATTTTACCTCGTTCGATTGATTTGTTTTTTTACTGTGTTAAAAATTACCTAGTTTGTTTAGCATATAGCTTTTTTATTAATTTAACATGTAAATATTCAAATATTTTTTTCCTCCTATTTCACACATTTCATAGCAACTAAATATGCTTATGTTGGAGTTTTCACGGAGCCTCAGTTTTTGATAACTTTTTGGCGTGCATACTAAAATTTATCTTCTAATTTCCCTAATTTTGCAGCACAATGGGCAAAATTTTGACCTAAATTGGTGTTTTTAGTTTGTTCTTACAACCTTACTTATAATATATATATATATAATTTTAATATTTCAACAATTTCATTTTTCTACGCAATGCTGATGGACGGGAGCTCCAAAAGACTTAGAAAAGACATTTGTTCATACATTTAGATTTTTGTAAGCATCAGGTGTTGAACTTTTCAATGTGAAACGTCTTTTCTCAATGTGATTTGTGATCAGTTATCTCATGGAAGTCCTGTCTCATAAAGGTGTTGATGGTAAATAAGGAGGGGCGGGAGGACCTCGGACCACCCCCCCGGAGTGTTCACCGCCACATACATCCCTGCGGATGCTGTGCCATAATCCACATAATCTAATCCGTGAATATATACTTCTACAGCATCGGACTTCTTGCTTATCTAACTATCGCATGAACTTTCTCATAGCTCTTCCTATTCTTTATTTAATTGCATGCGTGAAGACGTAAAATATAAAACGTCATTTTATGCACCAGCTGCTGATCCGGAAATTTGGAACTTTGTGCGCAAAGACTTAGTAGCACGATAACACCAGAGTTTAGTAACGCGAAAATTTTAGAAACACGATTTTAATGAAATGAACAAAAATGTTTAAACTAAATAAATTAAATAAAAAATGAAAATCTGAAAACTATCAGATTTTACATTACGCCCAAAGTGTAGCTTTTTTAACGTTTTATGTGCTACCTTTGTTTATTAAATATCGTGTTCTTCGCACGCAAATCATAAAATTCAGTTCAAGAGCAATATCGCAAAATAATTTTAAAATGAGCGTATCTTTATAATTTCCGATACACAATCTCGCCCGCTGGGAAAAATTCCCTGTACAGTATTGCCATTGCTCGCTTTGAAATCGTTGAGTTTGTTGATCAAAAATCCGTTAAAGTTTTACAAAATATGAAACAGATAATAAAACAAATGCCAGATTCGTTATTCAAAATTTTTTAAAATTATTTTTGTCTTTATTATTAAGCATCATTTTCTTCGCACTACGCCACATACAATTCAACAGCAAAATTGCTAAAACGTTAAAAGCAGCATAGCGGTTTACGTTTAGGTTTCCCGATGCGTTTACGAAATTGTCTTTTAATCTTTTTATTATTAACGTTTTGTGTGTTTTATTGTTTTGCGTACTTATTAAATATCACTTCTTGGTGTTTACGCAACATAAATTTTGATTCACCAGCAAAATCACAGAATATTTTAAAACAGCGTATTTTAGAATTTCCGATAGGCAAGTCTCTCGCGCTGGAGATAAAAATTTTCCATACAGTGTTATCACGTCTCCCTTTGAAATTGTTGATGTGCCCATGTTCAGGTGGGGGACTACGTTATTCAAAATTGGATTTCGTTGTCTTTTTATTATTAACGTTTTGTGTGTTTACTTTATTTATAAAATATCACCTGTTTTGAATTTAATCATCACTACTCTGTTTTTAATCCAAGCATTGCTCTTCTTAATTTAATCGTGGCTAATTTGTTTTCTTTTAATTCAACCATTGTTCTGTTTTTAATTTAATTATCGCTACTGTATTTTTAATTTAATCATTGCCACTCTGTTAAACGTGTAATAAGTTTGTAATTAGTGCAAGTGTAATAAAATGACTAAAATTTTCATTATTTGTTCAGTCAATCTCCACAGATTGCATTCAAAGACATCTAAATATATCATTGTTTGAAGAGTTGAACAAACTGAAAGGTAAAACTGAGCGGAAAAGACTTCGAAAAGGAGGCGTTGGGCCAAGAAAAAGGTTGAGAGACTTATGTTTCAAAGAAACGTATATGAAATCTGTGGAACACACCGAGCTTCTATTCACTTTTTAAAGATAAAATCCGGATAGAAAAGCTGTACCTAAATTTGTTATCGACCATTGTTTTAACTGCTTCCCCTGCGAATGAAAGAGATGTTTAAGCAGACATAAACAACTCCTCCTTGTCACTTGCATCACATTTGCAGGCTCTCACTTCAAGTTGTCGCGCTTTTCTCCCCCAATCCCCTCCTCCCCTTGTCGCACGCGAAAAAAAGAATGTTCGTCACTCCGCGCGGCGACGCGTCCCCACCCCGCAGACGATTTATCCGAAACGCGCAGCGGCGGCAACGCAGTTGGAGAAAAAGTGAATCCTTGCCAACCCCACTCTATCGGCAGTCTCCCGCGGCAGTTGCCGGCCCTAGGAAAGCTTATCGTCTGCGTATCGATTTGCCTGTCATCGTTTTCATTACCGGCGTCTTAATCGATGATAATCGCTCGACAGCGCACCCGCTCTTTTTGGAGAAGTGTTGAAGTTGTTCGTAGTGTCTTCGATGTGAATTGGAAGAGTCGACAACCGTATTCCGGAAGGGAAAACAAGGGCTTATTTATTCCCTTGGAGCTTCGATTCCGATTGTGATATTATTCTAACTGTCGTAGTGCTTCGATTATTTCCCCCTCGTTATTGACGATATCAGCAATTCTACTCTTCATTTATAAATATGACGCTGCACTAATTGTGGCATCTAGCATCATTGTTATTTATTTATTTATTGAAATTTCAAAAAAATTTAAAATTTAGATTTAGGATATAATTTTTAGTTCATGTTACTTACTATTGTTTCTTAATTTTAATTTAGTATTTTAAAATTTCCCTCCAACCAATTTAATTGTGTAGTGTATGGAAAACTTTGTGCGCACAGCTAAGTAAATTTTTCCAATCACTTTTTATTGCATCTTTAAATAAATGGTGCTTTTATTATTAGGCTGTAATATCTAAAAAGTTTTTTTGCAAGAACTGTAATATAAATTGTAAACATATACCAACCAGTTTTTTTGCAAGAAATTTAATATAAATTGTAAATTTATACCAACCACTTTTTCTGCAAAAAGTTAAGGTTTTTTTTAAATTATTTTTAATCTCTAAAGCTAATTGAACATTTTAGTAATATTCTATTTATTTATAAAATCAATTTTTTTAACCTTTTTAGTGTATTGCATGTGTTGTAAATTAATGTCTATTTTAAATGATGACTTACTTGCAGTTCGCGGTTTGATTAACCGAAAGAAGAATTTCAAATATGATCAAACACTTTATCACTATATTTTATGTTGCTGAAGCAGATTTTACGTTATTTGTCTAAAATTTGTAACCCATTCTTCGGCTTTGTTATATGCATGCCATAAATGAATACAACTTTTGAATCTGTTGGGCAATATTTCGAATCTTCTGTGAAATGATATGTTAAATTCCCTGACTATGTCGAAATCTAAGTCAGTAGCAACAAAAATACTCAAACTGTTTTATGTGAAGTATTTTGTTTGAATGCAGCCTTTGGGCTATTTTTGCAATTTGTGCCAGGCCACAGGCCGGCTCACTACAAGGTGTCTTCTTTGTCCAACAGCTGTCCAAAGGGGGCGGGTCCCCCCGAGCCAGCACGCCCTACCCGGACAGATACCCTTGGCCAATGGTGATGCGCTCAATGGGCATTCCTCCTACTTGTCCAGTTTCATCTCCTTGCTGCTTCGGGCCGAACCCTACCCACCATCCCGTTACGCCCAGTGTATGCAGCCGAACAACATCATGGGCATTGACAACATCTGCGAGCTGGCTGCCAGGCTACTCTTCAGCGCCGTGGAGTGGGCGAGAAACATACCTTTCTTCCCCGACCTTCAGGTGACCGACCAGGTGGCGCTGCTCAGGTTGGTCTGGAGCGAACTGTTCGTGCTAAACGCTTCCCAGTGCTCGATGCCCCTGCACGTGGCGCCCCTGCTCGCAGCAGCCGGGCTCCACGCGTCTCCCATGGCGGCGGACAGAGTGGTTGCCTTCATGGACCACATCAGGATCTTTCAAGAACAAGTGGAGAAGCTAAAGGCACTGCACGTGGATGCTGCCGAGTACAGCTGCCTCAAAGCCATTGTCCTCTTCACAACGGGTGAGTACTTTTCCGCTCCTTTACACCACTCATAACAAGTGTTTTCATCACACATGACTCACCCACACAAATGTTGTTTGTTACACATGTTTGTCTATTTGTCTACATTCTTGTTTGCTGACACTTCTTCCAATATTATACCAATACATTATGGAACATTTATTGGATTGAAACATAAGTAATGGCCGTTATTTTAATTAAAAATTTTTTATTTTATTTGAACAAAACAATAAATTAGTCAATAATATCCGAGTTTTTGGACTTTCCCCATAGACCCAAGATGTCGAACTATAGTCATTTGACTACAACTCATTCGTTCGGCTAATTCTCGAGTAGTTTGACTCGCGTCTTCGTGCAAAAGTTGATCCAAACGCTCTTCATCAAACTCATTTGGTCGTCCGGAACGAGCAGCGTCTTTGACGTTGAAATGAATTTGTCAAACCAATTATTTGCAGTTCGTTCAGGCATTGCACTTTCTCCATACACTTCACAAACTTCTCGGAAAGCTTCTCTAGCATTGGCGTCTCGATTAAAAGTAAATAAAAGAAGGTGTCAAAAATGCTCATTTTTGTCGACTTGACACTCCATTTGAATGATCTCAAAAATTAGCTCAGCCAAAAAAATGAAATACACCCTTTTGTAGAGGGAAAGATCCTCTTTCGAATAACACAAAACATGTTTCCATTACATTTTATTTTTACCGCGTAATTTTAAGCACAACATAAACGGCCATTCCTTATGTTTCAACACAATAGTAATACATGAAGTGGTACATTACACTGAATGTACATAGGACATTAAAAACAATGTGATTGACTTATAAATGCATTTATCATGTAATACAGTGACGGAATATACAATGTAAGGAAACTTAATAACATTTATCATGTAATACAGTGTAAATCTTATGTGGCAGAAAAATAATTTGTTGTGTTCTGCTTGAAATTACTTTTGAACCTTTATATAAACATACATATTTTTACCAATATACAATTCTTGAAATTTCATATATAATTACGTTTATTCTTGAATGAATACAATTTTAAGAATTTTGTATCGGTTAGTCGATTCTTGACATCTGTTCGCTTAGATCAGTTCTGGCGGCAAGTTCTGTTCTGTTCAGTTCTGTCCTATGTATTGAAAATTAGTTCCTTTCAAATTAACTATGGAAGTGTGTGTGTTACGTCTCTGATGAGGTTCCTTACGTAAACCATTTTTCTTTGTTTATTTTCTGAGATTTTGCGCTTAAATCTCCGTATCCTATTTTTCTTTCCTGAATAATTTCAAACTGACCATGCGGCTTAAATTTATATGATGTCTTTCGAAGACGTGATGCACCAATTCTTCTGTTTATGCTAATTAATTTGTTATTATGATGACGTTTCTAAATATTTTGTTATGCACACCGCTTAGTGAATTTTATCACGGCCCAGTGTTTACGCTACTTATATTTTATACAGAAGACTGCTCGGTTATGGCGCATTAGTTACTGTCTAAATGCATCTTAATTATCTATTCCTACTCTGCTTAAGCAGCATTATTATCAGATAAAGACGTGCTTGCTCAATCTATGATACATGCTGCAATGTTTTTTGCCCGAGAAAGCATTTTATTCTGAATTGTGAAACATACTTTGCAAATTTTGTGGATTATGAGATCTTCATTTAAGCGTCCTGGCATATGAAATATATGTACGAGGTAAAAGACTGATGATGCTTTTTGAATACATACATGAGACATACATGAGAGTTTTGTAAAATCTAAGTAACCGAAATGTATTTAGTGTTACTCGAATTATTCGCCAGACATCATCGTCATCATCATCATCATCAATATTGCCGGCATATTGTTGTTTTTACGCAACGTTTCCGGCTCTTAACACATAGGCCCGAAGGGCGCATGACTGTAGTCGGCAATGACGATTGAAAGGAGGCATCAGTAGTGAGAAGGGGGGGGGTGACAGTATGACGTCACAAGTTTAAAGAAACACGCAGACTAAGCCCAGAACCAGGAGAGGCGAAGACAGGGTGAAAATCAGACTTGTTCTGTTGTTCATGATAGGTACATGTCATAATAAAGTTACACAAATAAGATTATACAATACAATTTATTAGAATAATATAAATATATGCAAATAAAAATTGAAAATGAGTACATAAATAATGTACGGCAAAATAAGTCTGTATACATATTTACAGCGACGTTGCACTCGTGATAAAGTTACGTAGGGAAGTTCGAGTCTCGGGTAAGAAAGGCCGCGAGTGGTCGGATACGTGCGTCCTCTGCAAAGATCTGATAATCGAACACTTTGAAGTGTTTCATATGTGAGCATTTTTTCGCCTTTTCAAAGAATTTTCTATTAGCTTTATGAAGGAACTCTTCAACTCTGTCGATACGTAGGTCTCTGTGTAAGGTCTCATTAGAAACATAAAAGTGCGCATTAGTAATAACTCTGAGAAGTTTGTTTTACGTTACTTGAAATTTTTTCATGTCACTTTGAGTGTAGGTCGCCCAGGCAGGGGAAGCGTAACAGAAAATTGGCCTGATAATTGCTGTATAAATGTGTCTTTTCCTTTTAAGATCAAGTCTGGAGTTTTTACCTAGTAGCGGGAAGAGATTTTTGATAGCATAAGAGGTCTTCCATTTAATATTGTGAATGTGGTCTTTCCAGGTAAATCTGTGATTTAAGACTACCCCAAGATATGTAGCCTTCTTAACAAGTGGTACTTCTTCATTAAAGATATTAATTTTTCTGTCTATAGGGATTCTGGAATGTTTTTTGCCGATGATAATCAACTGGGATTTTTGTCCGTTAATCGCAATTCTCCATTTAGCGCACCATTTTCGACATTGCCTGAGCCCGAAAAAAGTGGTGGCCATTTTATTGTAGAGGCACATAGAAAGCGGCTGTCGTTACCTCGTACGAAGAGACGGGCGGTTACAACCGTGCCTTCTGCGAGATTCGAACCCGGGCCCTTTGGTATCGTAGTCGACTCCCGTACCCACTATACCATCTGGGCGGTACATTTTTCAAATTGTTCAGAATTATACCGGAACCTGTAAAGCTAATTTTTTTCTCCTTTTTCTCAGTCACCAATGTCCAAATGAGCTGGCTCCATGGACGTTTTCTGGTTTCTTTTCAGTATGTGAATATCAGCCAGTTTTCCTTATAGTGTTCTTTAACACTTTGCGGCACAGTGTGTCCGGTCTGGACACACCTAAAAACTTCTTTCTGTACGCAAAGAAAAATTGAATGAAAGAGGATTTATAGGTTACTAAGGTTACTCTGAACCTTCTTTATTTATAGTAGATGGCAGCTCAACACAAACCAGTTCATGTATTTTAGCCATATTTAGTTTTTTAAGACACCCTCATTTTTCAAAGAAATCTTCCAGATTTTTTTGGGGGGTATAAAAGGAATTGTTCGAAAAGACATTTCTATGTTATTTTTTTGACTGTATGCTAATCTCCTTATTCTATATTAGTTTTAAATTTTTACCTTGAAATCTTGCCTAAAATCAAACGGCGAACACTAGGTGTGCCCAGACGGGGCTCACCGATAATCTAGGACAACTGAGAGTCTGTATTCTTTGTTTCTCCGCATCTCATCAGTCAGTTCATTGACAACAATGCCCGTTTCAGTACTCTTTTCGAAGCTCTATTCAATCAGTGTGCCACTTTGGGCACACCCACAGAATTGAAACGATAAGTGCTATCTTCACAAAATTTTACTTATGTACTCCTCTAGACCGAATTAGACTGCCTACATTTTTTTTTTAAAATCAAAACTCTGACTTTAAAACGTAGCGTGCCGGAAGGGTTAAAGAAGCCATTTTTTTTACTTAAATAGGTAGCCGTCTTTACTTTTCGATGATCTAATGAATCCAGTCCAGTCTTTCTTTTTCCATTATACCGTAAGAAGTTGTAACCGAATATACCGAAAGAACTGCTCATTATACCGAAAGAAGCTATTTTTTTTCCTTCTTTTCTCGTTCACCAATGGACAAATGATCTGGCTGCATGGACCCCCCCTTTTTTTTTTTTTTTTTTTCTATGGGAATATGAGCCAATTTTGTCAATGTCCTTCAAGATGGCAGCCTTTCGCAGGTTAGCCGTTTTATGCTTTGAGATAATCCAATAAATCCCAATTTAGTCTTTTTTTTTTTTTTTTTTCCTTAATTCTTCTTCATGAAGATTAACTTCTTCATGAAGATTAACTTCTTCATGAAGATTACTGTTAACAAAAATTTCTTCATGAACATTCAGTACTGTTAATGTAAATTTCTTCATGAACATTCAGTACTGTTAATGAAAATTTCTTCATGAACATTCAGTACTGTTAATGAAAATTTCTTCATGAAAATTCAGTAGTGTTAATAAAAATAACCTTAATGTTTTATTTGATGGTACATGAATAAACGCATCAGTTGCGTTTTCATTTGTGTGCATTTCTGTATCATGCTGTTTGCTGGCATCTTTATCTGATCTGCCTTTATCAACACTTCTGTGATCGCTGTTAATCTTGCCGTCGTTCAAAGAACTGAAGCCCACTGAACGATGCAGTCTCTCAACTTTTCACCATTTCATTACACAGGCAGACGACCATCAATCATAAGGAAAGATGCTATGAATCCTTCCTTCGTGACAACGTCTCTGTTTTATTATTTTAGCGTTTTAATGTTCCAGAGGCATACAAGATTAACTGTCTCAATAGCCGAGGTTTCTTTCAAAAGCTTATGCGCTATTTGCATCCAGTTTTAAGGCCATTAGACTTGCTGCCTCTTCAAAACAATGATTCCAATTTTTAGTATTCTTTGCGTTTTTTTCCGGTTGCCATACGTACATTGATGCCTTGGTGTTTGCAATCGTTTACTGTCTTATGTTGCCATTTCGCTTGTGCTTGATTGGTGTTAGTGTACTGTTACACATCAACTACTCAGTGAGGGATGTTGTCCAAAGAAATCGGCTGTTTTTCCGCTGCTCCAACAAAAAAGATTTATGCCAATAATTAATTGTGTCGGGGAATAAACGTGACAACTACTCGGTGAGGGATGTCGTCCAAAGAAATCGGCTGTTTTTCCGCTGTTCCAACAAAAAAGATTTATGCCAGTAATTAATTGTGTCGGGGAATAAACGTGACAACTACTCGGTGAGGGATGTTGTCCAAAGAAATCGGCTGTTTTTCCGCTGTTCCAACAAAAAAAAAAAAAAAAAAAAAAAAAAAATTGCCAATAATGAATTCTGTCGGGAAATAAACGAGACAACTACTCGGTGAGGGATGTTGTCCAAAGAAATCGGCTGTTTTTCCGCTGTTCCAACAAAAAAGATTTATGCCAATAATTAATTGTGTCGGGGAATAAACGTGACAACTACTCGGTGAGGGATGTTGTCCAAAGAAATCGGCTGTTTTTCCGCTGTTCCAACAAAAAAAAAAAAAAAAATTTGCCAATAATGAATTCTGTCGGGAAATAAACGAGACAACTACTCGGTGAGGGATGTTGTCCAAAGAAATCGGCTGTTTTTCCGCTGTTCCAACAAAAATGATTTATGCCAATAATGAATTCCGTCGGGAAAAAAGCGTGATTAATTTTATAGAGTATGAAATACATCTCAGGAGATTGAACCACGAAGAACATTTACATTGCTAAGCTGTGTTAAAAATGAAAGAGGCTTTACCGTTTGAAGCGATGAAATTTTGAATTAATCAACAATAAACTCAGAAGTGTTGTTGTCATTGTGACTTACCTCACTTGTCTGACAATAAAATCAGCAAAAGTCCACGAAATTCATCGTCGCAAGGAGTGAAAGATTGCACCTGACGTTGGGGGACCGTTCCGTGGGTTTCCTACCCCTTTATGCCTACCATCAACATCTCGAGATGACTTTCAGCTCGCCACATATGTAGAGTATCCATGCCTTCTCCGGGATTTAAAACCGGGCTAAGATAGTTAGCGTCAATAACTATTATCCCGTCTGTGGAGTTCAAATATGTAACATTAACAACCGACGTTCACTTCCTGGAAAGAGTGGCAATAGCACAAAACTATATTTCGATAACAAATACGATTAAACTTCTCACGGCGATCACACTTAAAAGCAGATAGTGTTTTTAAGGGGTATCAGAACCCCCTATACCGACAATGTTAAATTGGCCATTTTGTATGTACCTTTTCTCAAAATCTGCTGTAGATACAAGCTTGAAATTTTTTCCGTAATTAAAGTGTACCTATCTGATTATACCGAAATGAGCTTTCGAAACATTTTGAACTTTGGAGTAAATTACAGAATATTTTGTTAGCCATAGTAAAATTTATCACTTTTCTCACACAAAAAAATAAAAATTTTTTTTTCTAAGTTTATTACAAAAAGCTCATTTCAGTAAGTATTAGGGAACCTAATAAATAAGCCATAAAAAGTGTAGATACCTGTGAGCAGTAGTTCCTGAGAAAAGGTACATCGAGTATAAAAAAATCACGTTTGGAGAAAAACGCGTTTTTATGTAAAAATACTCATTGAGCAAAGCACTAGATGACAAATTAAAACTAGATTTTTTTACAGTTCTAATTTTCATAGAGATTAAAGAATGGTATTTTTAGAAAGATAAAAGTGTAGAGAATTTGAAAATGCAAAAATCCGAAATTACAATTTTTTAAAGATTTTGGGGTTCCAAAACCCCTTAAGAATATAATAAATATTGGTGTTAAACATCTCAGGTAATCATGTTCTCTAAGGCGACCAGTTTTATAGAAGACCGAAAAAGTTTGGAACTGTAAGATTTATTCGTATGTTTCCGGTATAATGCACAAGTAATTGGGAGCGGGGTAGTAATCTGAAAGCTTTTAGATTTTATATTACGTCCAGAAGGGCGTTTTTTTCATTTACATACACACACACGTTTTCATTACATCTTTAGAATTTCCGATAGACAGTCTCGCGCGCTGGTGATAATTTTTTTTTTTTTTCTTTTTTTTTTTTCCCCCGTAAAGTGCTGCCATTGCTGGCTTTGAAGTCGTTGAATTTGTTAATAAAAAATTCGTTAAAGTTTTACTTTTTTTTTTTTTTTTTTTTTTTTTTTTTTGTGCTCTTTGTTTTGGCACTTAGCGTCCATAACTGCTATCCCGATCGGGCGGAATACTTAGGAGTGAAATTTAGATGCGTTTTTGTATTTAAGCTTTTAGTAATTTAATGAAGCAAAGCTGATATTTCAGTAAAATTAAGGCTTTTTTTTCAGGCATAAGTACACAATATTCGTTTTTTGAACTTATATTCTGTTAACACTGGAACAGACTTTAAATTACCGGAATTACTGTTTTGTTGTTTATGAATATTTTCTTCTGGCGTTTACGGGTGGTTTCTGCGTAATAACCGAATCTACAGCGTCTTCACTGCCATAGTTATGGAATACCGTATGTCTTAACAGTAATATTGTTTCATGTTCCTCTTTACATATATTGTTCTTCAGTTGGTTTTATATTGTTTTGTTTATGAACATGTTTCTTCTCAATCATTGGCTTTTAAGGGGGGTTTCTGCGTAATAACCGAATCTACAGCGTCTTCAGTGCCTTAGTTATGGAATACCATATGTCTTAGTAGTAAAATTGTTTCATGTTCCTCTTTACATATATTGTTCTTCAGTTGGTTTTATACTGTTTTCTTGTTTATGAATATTTTCTTTTAAATCGTTGACTTTTACACGTGATTTCTGCGTAATAACCGAATCTACAGCGTCTTCAGTGCCTTAGTTATGGAATACCGTATGTTATGTCTTAGTAGTAGTATTGTTTATTTTATGCTCCTCTTTGCATATATTGTTCTTCAGTTGGTTTTATATTGTATTGATGTTCATGAACATGTTTCTTCTGAATCTTTGGCTTTTACGGGTGGTTTCCGCGTAATAACCAAATCTACAGCGTCTTCAATGCCTTAGTTATGGAATACCATATGTCTTAGTAGTAATATTGTTTCATGTTCCTCTTTACATATATTGTTCTTCAGTTGGTTTTATACTGTTTTCTTGTTTATGAACATTTTCTTTTAAATCTTTGACTTTTACGAGAGATTTCTGCGTAATAACCGAATCTACAGCGTCTTCAGTGCCTTAGTTATGGAATATCGTATGTTGTAGTAGTAGTATTGTTTATTTTATGCTCCTCTTTACATATATTGTTCTTCAGTTGGTTTTATATTGTTGTGTTGTTTATGAACAATCGCTGGCTTTACGAGTGGTTTCTGCGCAATAACCGAATCTACAGCGTCTTCAGTGCCTTAGTTATGGAATACCATATGTCTTAGTAGTAATATTGTTTCATGTTCCTCTTTACATATATTGTTCTTCAGTTGGTTTTATACTGTTTTCTTGTTTATGAACATTTTCTTTTAAATCTTTGACTTTTACGAGAGATTTCTGCGTAATAACCGAATCTACAGCGTCTTCAGTGCCTTAGTTATGGAATATCGTATGTTTTAGTAGTAGTATTGTTTATTTTATGCTCCTCTTTACATATATTGTTCTTCAGTTGGTTTTATATTGTTGTGTTGTTTATGAACAATCGCTGGCTTTACGAGTGGTTTCTGCGCAATAACCGAATCTACAGCGTCTTCAGTGCCTTAGTTATGGAATACCATATGTCTTAGTAGTAATATTGTTTCATGTTCCTCTTTACATATATTGTTCTTCAGTTGGTTTTATACTGTTTTCTTGTTTATGAACATTTTCTTTTAAATCTTTGACTTTTACGAGAGATTTCTGCGTAATAACCGAATCTACAGCGTCTTCAGTGCCTTAGTTATGGAATATCGTATGTTTTAGTAGTAGTATTGTTTATTTTATGCTCCTCTTTACATATATTGTTCTTCAGTTGGTTTTATATTGTTGTGTTGTTTATGAACAATCGTTGGCTTTACCAGTGGTTTCTGCGCAATAACCGAATCTACAACGTCTTCAGTGCCTTAGTTATGGAATACCGTATGTCTTAGTAGTAATATTGTTTCATGTTCCTCTTTACATATATTGTTCTTCAGTTGGTTTTATACTGTTTTCTTGTTTATGAACATTTTCTTTTAAATCTTTGACTTTTACGAGAGATTTCTGCGTAATAACCGAATCTACAGCGTCTTCAGTGCCTTAGTTATGGAATATCGTATGTTTTAGTAGTAGTATTGTTTATTTTATGCTCCTCTTTACATATATATTGTTCTTCAGTTGGTTTTATATTGTTGTGTTGTTTATGAACAATCGCTGGCTTTACGAGTGGTTTCTGCGCAATAACCGAATCTACAGCGTCTTCAGTGCCTTAGTTATGGAATAACATATGTCTTAGTAGTAATATTGTTTCATGTTCCTCTTTACATATATTGTTCTTCAGTTGGTTTTATAGTGTTTTCTTGTTTATGAACATTTTCTTTTAAATCTTTGACTTTTACGAGAGATTTCTGCGTAATAACCGAATCTACAGCGTCTTCAGTGCCTTAGTTATGGAATATCGTATGTTTTAGTAGTAGTATTGTTTATTTTATGCTCCTCTTTACATATATATTGTTCTTCAGTTGGTTTTATATTGTTGTGTTGTTTATGAACAATCGCTGGCTTTACGGGTGGTTTCTGCGTAATAACCGAATCTACAGCGTCTTCACTGCCATAGTTATGGAATACCGTATGTCTTAACAGTAATATTGTTTCATGTTCCTCTTTACATATATTGTTCTTCAGTTGGTTTTATATTGTTTTGTTTATGAACATGTTTCTTCTCAATCATTGGCTTTTAAGGGGGGTTTCTGCGTAATAACCGAATCTACAGCGTCTTCAGTGCCTTAGTTATGGAATACCGTATGTCTTAGTAGTAAAATTGTTTCATGTTCCTCTTTACATATATTGTTCTTCAGTTGGTTTTATACTGTTTTCTTGTTTATGAACATCTTCTTTTAAATCTTTGACTTTTACGAGAGATTTCTGCGTAATAACCGAATCTACAGCGTCTTCAGTGCCTTAGTTATGGAATATCGTATGTTTTAGTAGTAGTATTGTTTATTTTATGCTCCTCTTTACATATATTGTTCTTCAGTTGGTTTTATATTGTTGTGTTGTTTATGAACAATCGCTGGCTTTACGAGTGGTTTCTGCGCAGTAACCGAATCTACAGCGTCTTCAGTGCCTTAGTTATGGAATACCATATGTCTTAGTAGTAATATTGTTTCATGTTCCTCTTTACATATATTGTTCTTCAGTTGGTTTTATATTGTTTTCTTGTTTATGAACATTTTCTTTTAAATCTTTGACTTTTACGAGAGATTTCTGCGTAATAACCGAATCTACAGCGTCTTCAGTGCCTTAGTTATGGAATATCGTATGTTTTAGTAGTAGTATTGTTTATTTTATGCTCCTCTTTACATATATTGTTCTTCAGTTGGTTTTATATTGTTGTGTTGTTTATGAACAATCGTTGGCTTTACCAGTGGTTTCTGCGCAATAACCGAATCTACAGCGTCTTCAGTGCCTTAGTTATGGAATACCGTATGTCTTAGTAGTAATATTGTTTCGTGTTCCTCTTTACATATATTGTTCTTCAGTTGGTTTTATACTGTTTTCTTGTTTATGAACATTTTCTTTTAAATCGTTGACTTTTACGAGAGATTTCTGCGTAATAACCGAATCTACAGCGTCTTCAGTGCCTTAGTTATGGAATATCGTATGTCTTAGTAGTAGTATTGTTTATTTTATGCTCCTCTTTACATATATTGTTCTTCAGTTGGTTTTATATTGTTGTGTTGTTTATGAACAATCGTTGGCTTTACGAGTGGTTTCTGCGTAATAACCGAATCTACAGCGTCTTCAGTGCCATTGTTATGGAATACCGTATGTCTTAACAGTAGCATCGTTTCTCGTTCTTCTTTACGTATATTGTTCTTCAGTTAGCTTATTCGTTAGAAGCACTAAAGTTTTCAACCAATTGGTTTGTAGTTTTCTTTGGTGTAGTTCGCTTCCCATCGCCTTCGATACATTTTGTTTACCAATTTTCTTTGATAGAATTTCCGTACCAATTTCCTTCAGTATATTATGCTTCAAATCTTTAGACTTTGTGTAGAGTTTTTCTTACACGTTACAGGAAATACCGTATACGCTGGTGTAGTGTTAGCACTGTTTGTCCAAACATTTCAATACGTCTCCAGACGTAAACATTTTTGCTGGTTACTCAGCCCTTCTAAAGCCCGTAAAAACTTTTAAACAACAACAAGCCCTTGTTAAAAAACAAATAAAAGTAATTGGTAATTAAATGCTTTATACAGTAAAATTCAAAATTTGTATGACACACCTAAATAGCTCTTTTTTTTTTTTTTTTTTTTTTTTTTTTTAACCCCAAAACAGGTTGGAATCATATGCTTTCAACAATGTATTATTATTATTTGTTTTAATCTGAAAGCATTCAGGTTTTATATTACGTCCAAACAGGCGTTTTTTTCATTTACAAATATATACATGTTTTGAGAGCATTTGGGCTAGCGCCATATTGTATTCAAAAATATTTAAAAACATCATAGCTCCAGAATTTCCGATAGACAGTCTCACGCGCAGGGGATAAAAATATTTTTTTTCCTACAATATTACCACAGTTCGCTTTGAAATTGCTGAGTTTTCTTAAAACGCAAATTCGTTAAATTTTACAAAATATGAAATAGACAGTAAAACAAATTCGGGCTTCCAGGTGTCTTATGTTCAGGTGGAGAACTAACTATGTTATTTAAAATTTGATGACGCTAGGTACCCTTTTTTCCCACAAAGCGAGAAACAAAAGCGAGAAACACACATACATTCACGTAATTCTTTATTATTTAGTTTCTTTAAATATAATACAGGGCGATAATATTTGGTGGCAACAATTTGAAAAGTGATTCGGACATTTAAAGTGCTTCGACGCAAATTGACCTTTCGATTTTTATATGGATTTTCGACCATATAGTAATACAATAGTATATGTATAGTAAGACAATAATTTCGATACAAATATTGTAATAACACTTTTGTGCTTCGGTGCCCATTTGGGCTAACGAATTATCGAAAATACATGTTATTATTTGCGTCTGCACAAAAGTGCGCACAGAAACTCTGTTTTTTTTTTTTTTTTTTTTTTTTTTTTTTTTTTTATACGACACCCTTTCTGTTCTGATACTGAGTTTTTGAAGAACAGTCAATTACATTGTCTTCATTATCAAGATCGGTTTCACTGTCTCGTTCGCCAACTTGATCAGTTTTACAGTTTTTCTAGTCTTATGATCGTTCAGAAACATTTCTTACGCGCAATGAAATGTCTAAAATATCTTACGGCGCAATGAAATATCTGAAATATCCTACGGCGCAATGAAAATCCTAAAACATTTCCTCACATTGACAGTACCCGCGTGCATCTTACGAAGCAATGAAATATCCTAAAACATTTCCTCACATTGACAGTGCCCGCGTGCATCTTACGGCGCAATGAAATGTCTGAAATATCTTACGGCGCAATGAAATATCCTAAAACATTTCCTCACATTGACAGTACCCGCGGACATCTTACGGCGTAATGGCATGTCTGAAATATCTTACGGCGCAATGAAGTATCCTAAAACATTTCCTCACATTGACAGTACTCGCGTGCATCTTACTGCCCAATGAAATATCCTGAAACATTCCGCTCATTGACAGTATCCGCGTACATCTTACGGCGCAATGAAATATCCTGAAACATTCCGCTCATTCACAGTACCAGCGGAAATCAGCCGTCGATAACAATTAACTTCAATGTAAACGGCAGATGCCTACTAGTTAATAGATTATAAGGCATGAGACATGAAAAAATGAGCAGTGCCATCGCCGGGACGCTAAACTTTAACCTCTCGAATACGCGCTGAGCGTGCTGACCATGACACCACGAAGGTCGGGAGAAATACCTTATGGCATGTAAGTGAGGTAGAAGGAGTATTTAAGGAAGGTTTAGCTTACTTCAGTAGGAGAGCTTAGGAGTCCTTAGTAGCGCGTGTTTGCCGTTAGACTACTTCGTTACTAAGCCAACTACCCTCGACCGTATTGTACGTGGCTGTTGATAATCGTCGGCTAATTTAATTAAGGGCCAACTACGTTAGGTAATTGTGTCTAGCTTCGGCCAAAACAGTTTAGTGTTTAGTTTTAGATCAGTTTCTTATCCTGATTTAAAAGCCCAAGTGGAGGCTTTCTGTAAGCCTGAGAAGGGGGCCATCTGTTATCATTTCGTTGAGTGAATAAAAGGGTAGTTTAACCCTTCTCTGGACTTTGTAGTTAAATACTTGAACTCAACGATAAGTGGCTACATAGTTCAAGAGGTTCCTCTACGCTCAGCATAGACAAAGTGGTTAGGAACATGATAAGGTCATTGGGAAGTGTTAAGGAATTAATTCATTTTAGACAAGTAAGAATGTTATGCACTCTGTGGTTTTTTTTTTTTTTTTTTTTTTTTTTTTTGTAATTCTCCGTCATTGTCATAGTCTAGAATTAATACAGATTCAATCGTCATCATCTTCATCTGAAATTAAAATAGTCATTGATTTAATTTCGCTCAGTCTTTCGATAAATTTTACGTTTACACCAAATTTTAGAGATGCCGCACTTTTACGATCCACTTAATACCTAAATAAGTGATTATTTAGATACAAATCTCGATTTTGACTTGTGTACCACAAAGTACTATATGTAATTATACAATAAGGAAAGAGTACTTCAAAACTTCCCGCAGTCTACTAAAATTTGCCACCCCGACTCATTAGTGTGGTTTGTGACTGTTTTCAGAAAATCACTATTGTTAAGTATGTTGCCTGTGGCGGAGAATTAAATTACTGAAAAGTCTTTAAAACTTTTCGCGCCCACCAAAATCTGTCTCCGACCTCACTAGTAGTTCGCGACGCATATCTTGGAACCATTTCCGTAGTTTATGTTGCGACTACGGAGAGTTCAATTACTAAAGAATCTCCAAAACTCTTTGCGAGCCACTAAAATCTCCGACTCACTAGTAGTCCACCATGCTTGGTTATGTTGCCAGTACGGAGAGTTAAATTACTGATGAATCCTGAAAACGCTGTGCTACCCACCAAAATCTGTCTCCTGACTCACTAGTAGTCCACGACGCGTATCTTAGAATCAATAAAGTTACGTTACTAGTAAGGATAGTTAAATTACTGATGTGTCTTCAAAACTCTGCGACCCACCAAAATCTGTCTCCTCACTAGTAGTCCACGATGCATATTTTGGAAACATTACTATAAGGTTATGCTGGCAGTTTGGAGAGTTAAATGGCTGATGAATCCTCAAAACGCTTTGATACCCGCGAAAATGTATCTCTTGACTCACTAGTATTTCGCGTCGCGTATCTTGGAATCACTACTGTTTTGATGAATCTTCAACAGTCTTTGCGACTCACCAAAAACTGTCTTCCGACTCGCTAGTATTCCGGGTTGCATATCTTGGAACCAATATTATAAGGTTATGTTGCTAGCATGGTGAGTTAAATCACTGGCTTTGTCACCCACCAAAATCTGTCTCCTGACTCACTACTAGTCCGCGACGTGTTTCTTGAAACTACTACTATATAGACGAATTGTAAAACTCTTTGCGACACACCAAAATCTGTCTCCCGACTAGCTAGTATTTCGGGCTGCATATCTTGGAACCAATATTATAAGGTTACGTGTCCAGCACCGGAGAGTTAAATTGCGGATGAGTCCTCTAAATACTTTGCTACTCACCAAAATGTGTCTCCTGACTCGCTAGTAGTCCCCAACGCGTATCTTGGAACCACTACTGTACTGATTAATCTTCAAAACTCTTTGCGACTCACCAAAATCTGTCTTCCGACTCAATAGTAGTCCGCGATACATATCTTAGAACCAGTACTATAAAATTATGTCGCCAGTACGGAGAGTTAAAATTCTGATGAATTTTCAAAACTCTTCGCTGCTCATGAAAATCTGCCTCCCGACTCACTAGTAGTCCGCGACGCTTATATTGAAACCACTATTATAAGGTTATGTTGCAACTACGGATAGTGAAATTACTGATGAACCTTCAAAACTCTTTGCGACTCACCAAAATTTGTCTCCCGACTCATTAGTTGTCCGCGATACATATCCTGGAACCACTACTATAGGATTATGTCGCAAGTACGGAGAGTTAAATTTTTGATGAATATTCAAAGCTCTTCGCAATTCACCAAAATCTGCCACCTGACTCATTGGTAGTTCACAATGCATGTCTTGAAACAAGTACTGAAAGATTATATTGCCAGCACGGAGAGTTAAATTACTGATGAATCTTCAAAAAACTTCGCGACCCACCAAAAACTATTTGCCGACTCACTGTGGTTTTGAATCTTAATTTGGGAACTATTGCTATATAATATGTTACCGACGATGGAGACTTAAATTATATGTATCGAGTATACATTTCTTTGCTGAAAGTAAATATTAATAATAAAATAATAATAATAAGAAGGAAATAATACTAATCAATTATCTAGTTCGTGATCTTCCACCTTTATTGCTCATATATAGCTTTCCGACTTTCTCAGCTGCGTCTTTGATTAACTGTTGCAAACTGAACCATGAAAAAAAAAAAAAAAAAGTATCTTGACGTTCCAACGAGATATCCTGAATATGGGCTCCAAACTACCGAAGCCAATTTTCTGCCCCGTAAACTAAGCAATTTTCTTCAGCGGATTTCAAGAATTAACATCCGCTACTTCCTTTTAAAACAATTTACCGAAAGAACATTAAAAAAAAATAATTTAACAAAAACATTTTCTATTCTCGCTCCTTTCGTCTTATCCGTGTAAGTCACACAAGGATGTTATTATCATAATTTTTTTTTTTTTTTTGGTGAGTGGCATTCCTACGCATATCACCTTCGGAATAAGGCGGTGGCAGCCCCCCCTCCTTGCTTCTCCAATCTTCTGATGGCACGGTTTCTGCGGTGCTCTATCACGGTGGCCGGAAGCGCGTTCTCTCGAGAGCTGTGGGTTGGGCCTCCTTTTTGATGAGAATTCGTGATGTTTCTTCGTGACTATGTATCTTTTTTTTTTTTTTTTTTTTTTTCTCCTGCCCGAGCGCCATTTTTACGTCCGAACGAATGAATTCTTGTAGGCTTCCCTTTTTTTTTTCCTCTCTTTGCAAAAACGTTTTCGTTTTGCTTCATTGTGTCCTGTAATCAAAGTGACAGTGCATCCAGGATTTGTAAGTAAATGGTGCTTCGGTTGCGGCTCTTCAGTTACTAAATATTTTTCAGCCGTGTTCGGGATCCCGTACAAAATTCAAAATACTTAAAGGAAACTATTAATCGACTCTTCACTGGTCACTTGAGCCATCTTATAAGGTATTTTCTCCCTCCATTCTGCATGCCTTCGTCAGGTCCAGGTTGGAGTCCTGGTGAGGACATTGCACATTTTTCATGTCTCCTGCTTCCCAAAAACATGTACAATGCTGATTTCTATAGAAATCAGCATTGTACATGTGTTGCTGATTTCTATAGAAATAATTGCATGCAATTGAAAGAAATGTTCCTTATTCGTAAAAATGTATGTCATGCAGTAGTAATTTCGATCGATAGATGGAAGTATGGTGGACGCACAAATAGTAAAGATGTATCATCTTTTTTTGCTGTTTTTCGAAGACAAAACGCTATTAATTTAAAAGTCAAACAACCTCAGTCCCATCCTGGCTGATATCCACATGCATTATTATGAATGAAAATTGTTTGAAACTTTAAACTTCCTGGTATGGTTCCGCTACGTAGACGATACTTTTACCCTGTTTGAAGGTAATAAAGGTGATTTGAATAAAGTTCTTTCAACGATGAATTCCATTGATCCTGCTATTCAGTTCACTTTTGAACTTGAGACTTGCAATTCTCTTCCGTTTCTCGACATTCTGGTCACACGTAACACATCCAACTTCAGTACTACGGTTTACCGTAAACCTTCATAGGTTTCCCTTCCACCAAACTTCAAATCATGTCACCCGACTAAACAAAAGTTAGCTTCATTTTATTCCTATGTTTTCCGTGCTCTTCAAGTTTGCTCCTCCAAACTAGCCCTTGATGAAGAACTAAATTATTTAAAAGCAATAGCTATTGACAGGGGCTTTTCACCCAACATTATTAATCAAGCAGTTAAAAAATTCTCATCTCAACACACCAAAAGACACACTCTTGTTTTAGGAGATTATAAAAATTCTGTTGTCGTTCCCTTCTTTCCATCAATTAGCTATCAAGTTGCACGTATTTTGCAGAAATTTAACTTTCGGGTCGTTTATTCTTCTATCAATGAAACTCCGAGTTCCATACTCAAGGAACCCATTCCGTATATGAATTCCTGGGGGTATTTACAGGATTCCTTGCCAGTCTGGTTTAATTTACATTGGCCAAATAAGAGAGTCTTAAAATTTCGCGTTAAGAAACATGATGCATATGTTAGAAAAAAGGAAACACAGAAGTCTTCTGTTGCCCAACATTGTTGGTCCGAAAGTCACACTTTCAATTTTTCTGCTGCCAAAATTATTCAAAAGACATCTTCCATTGGTGCACTGGATTTTCTAGAGGCATTTCACATTCAAAAAAATCTTTCTGTTCTAGCTAACGACTCTAAATCCAATCCATCTTTGCCTTCGGCCTTTAAAGAAATTATGTTTTAGTTCTGGTTTCATCAACAGAAGATGCCAGTACCTTATCTCCTGTCCAGGCTTTCTTATCGTATCTAATTATTATATCTTGTCTCGTTCATTTGCGTTTTTCAGCTGAGGATGATGGTTCGGTAAAACCATCGAAATTAGTCCTGCGAAAATTTGAAAATATAACGCTGATTTTTGTTGTTTGACTTCTAAATTAATATTTGTTCGGCGTGTTATTGTATCTTGACAAAACACTAATTGTTTTGTTACATTCTATTGTAGTACATGCTTTTGCATTCGTGCTGTTCATTAGGGTTATACAATTTCGAATCTAAATCTGGAAAAGAGATACTGCGTTACGGAAACTGAAATTTCAAAATAAACGATGAGTGGTCTTCATTTGATGTGCCTTTTTATCTCGTGCAAATTTTCCCCATCACAGCAACCTTTTCAATTATTATTACACTTTTGGGTCATTTTACAAAGTTGCTTTTATGATACGGAGTATCACACTTGAGGAATTACGCATACACTTGTCGAATCCTTGGCCTCTTCGACTGGCATGAGCAACAGCAACTGCCCACAGTCGAATTTCGTCGTCAGGAGTATTTGCATTTCTAAGTGAGTTCTAAGAACATAAAATGAACTGTGATCTCGTATATAATTGTTTTAAAATTCTTTCAGATGTTGGTAGAAATTATCCGCTGGCACGTTCCTTACAGCTGCCAATATATTGCACGAAATATTATATACTTTTCGTAGCACTGTATGCAATATGGAGTTGTATTTCGTATGCCAGGTTTGGCATTCTGTAAAATGCATAGGTATTGTATAGAATGCCTGATTTCATACTTTGGCAGTAACATATTTATACATATATATAGGTATAGATCAATATAATCTATATATATTGTTACGAAATGTACAGGCGCAGTGAGATCGCTTCCCCGCAAAGCAGTTTTAGGGTTGCCATAAAATAGCAAAGAGGGCAGTGTTGCCACATTTGGCGAGAAATCTCCAATTGGCGATATACCATGGACGGTTGGAGAACCTTCTGCAACGAATTCTTACCTGTTTAGCCCAGAATGTTCTCGAACACAGGCCGAAAGCTATATAAACCCTGCTGGTCCGCAGTTAGTATCGAGAGTGTGCTTCATCGAGAGGGCGGGTCTGTGCCTCGTCTAGAGTGCGAGTTAGTCAGTATCGAGTTGGTGTCTCGTCTAGCGAGTCAATCCCTGCGAAGTCGATCGAGTTGACCGCCGGGCATCGAGTGCCGAGTGGTTCGTCGAGTGCACCGAAGGAGTGTCTTAGTGTATTGCGGTTAGTGCATCGTCGAGAGAGCGTGTTGAGCTCCGGGAACGACTGAACCGAAGAGTCGGGAGCTGTGCTCGTGTGTCGTCGAGTGCATGGCGAGTTGTAGCGTGGAGAGTCTCGAGAGTACGTGGCGTTCCGAGAACGACCGAGCAGAGCCGGGAGCTGTACTCCGGTGCTTTGCAGTGAAGCTGTCTCTACCGTGATAGCCTGATAACCTGAAGGCTGTGTCGCTGATCGTGTCAGCGTGTTTATAGTAGTTCATCGACGACTGTAAGAAGTGTTTCGGAGCTGTCCTGACAATACTAGCAAATAAAGTGTGTTTAGATACTTCATCAAGTGTCGTCGTTATTCACTCCAAATCCACACGAACTCCGCAAGAACGTGAAGGAAGATAATAACGTAACAATTGGTGTCAGAAGATAAGAAAGAACGCAAAAATATGTAATGACAGCACAATTTTGGAAGCACTGAAGTAGGAACACTGAGACGTAGAAACGCAGAACTACTGATAGCGTAGATACTTGATGCTTAGAGCGTTGACCCATATTGAAGAGGAACGAGCCGAGCCGGATTAATTTTTTGAAAAAATTTAAATTCATATTTGTGGTCGCAATTCATTTGGTACTCCAATCGTGCCTATTTCCAAAACATTTTACATTTTTGATACTGTGGTGATAGAAGCGAGCATAGATGATTGCAGCAGCTTCGTTACAGGATGTAAGCGGACGCGAAAAGGGAAGAATGTCACAGTAATTCAGAGGAGGAAGGGAGGGAGTCGAAAAGTTTCAGTTCCGAGTTAAAAAAGTTTTGGTTTACAGTTATTTGATTGGGCAAGAGGTATCGGCATTGAGCGTTACATAGGATCGCATGATTAATTTTGAATGACGCAGTTTAGACTTATATATTTTTAAGATAGGGAGGTGAAGTCCCCGAATTCAATAAAAAGTAACACAGGTTATAGCCAATTAAAACTAGAATTGTGCTTTCATATTTTTTATCTTACAGATATATAGAGATGTAGATGTAATGCGTATTTTTTAGACCTTGCTATTGAAATCTTTCAGGTTTGAACTTTCGTTCTACAAATATAGCTTTTAGTCTTTACGTGTGTGTAGTGATTGAAAATCTTTTTTGAGCAACAAATTCTTCTTTCAAAACTTCTCATAGTTAGCGCAGTGTCATTAGGCAACTGAGGGTAAATTCAGGATTCAATTTCAATCTTTTATAATGTGGTTTTGTTGCTTACAAAGGTAAAAGAACTTACTTCCTTGAACTCAGCTAGATTAGTAACGCCGCAATAGAACTTGTCGCTGAATAACACAAAGCCTCGTTGTGTTTACTATGGAAAAAAAAAAAAAAAAAAAAAAAAAAAAACTTGTGTTAGTTTTTTTTTTAAATGCAAGTCTATCTCACGGCCGTATTTTCTTTTTTTTCCGCTTCTGGGTTCTTGCGAATTCTTTAAAAATAAAGAGATTTATAGTTGCCATTTAAGATTACGTAATTATATTTTTCTTTTTGATACCATAGAAAAGATATTATATTGTTACACACTTCTCGCTTTTTATTGGCAACAGCAAAAAAGCAAAATGTAATTCTGCTTTTTAATAAATTTAAATATCTTTTTGGTACTGTAATTAATTCATCGCATGATCAATTGTCAGCGTTATTTTATTTTTATGCTGTTTCATCCGTTTGAAAGGAAATAGCAATAGTCTGCAAGGCAATGAAACCTGTTTCAAATTTTTTTGAATCTGAAATAAATATATTGTTTTCTTAATGCAACTTCTTAATAGTTTTCAATTGTGCATTTGGAGAGATAGCAGTGAGATTGTAGTAAAGACGTTTTTATTGCATATTAAACAGATGAATGACTTCTTTTATTGTATTTTAAAAATCTGATGTGGAGCTTGTACGGTTTATTAAATTTCTTTCCTGCTTTTCATTTAATAAACTGATTTCCTCGAATTTCATTGCAGATAGAATTCTCATTTAATTAATTCAGTTCTCACTTCCACTCTATTGGGGTGGAGACGTACGTTATTCAAAATTTAATGGCTCTAGATACCGTTGTTTTATCCCAGTGCGAGAAACATACATACATGTATGCAGAGTTTTCATTATTTAATTTCTTTAAATATAATACAGGGCGATAATATTTGGTGGCAACAATTTGAAAAGGGATTTAGACTTTTAAAGTTTTCGTCACAAAATGCCAATACGAAATTAATAGCCCTATTGGGCTAAAAATTAAACTTTTGATTCTATTTGCACGTATTTTAAAGAATGGGATCTACCAAGGGTTGATGTCAGAAGAATTACCTGAAGTTCAGCTAACGAAGGCTGAATTAATTGGCTATGTGTATTTTTTGTTGTATAAGGTATTTCTCTCGCCTTCTTAGCATGCCTTCGTAGTGTAGTGGTCCGCACGCTCGGCGCGTATTGGAGAGGCCCGTGATTCGAGTCCCGGCGACAGCATTGCTCATTTTCCACATCTCTTGCTTCCAAAAAATCCTAATGTCTTTACAGTTGTAGTTAACAATTTGTTTGTTTTTCGTTGTTTATTATTATTATTTACGCCCTAAGGCAGGGTTTAATTTCTAAAAGTACCGAAACCCTATGGAAAACCTTCAGGAAAGAGGAACAAGAGTAAATAAATAAATAAAATGACTATTAAAATCATTAATAATTTAAAATTCAAATTAATTATAATTATTTTATTCATTTGCTTAAGTCTTATGTCACACTTTTATTCTATTGTTTAAAGTTTGCCTTACCTTAATCAACATATTACTTACAATTAGATTTGAATTTTATTTGTAAATATTCTTGTAATAATATTGTTTATTCAATGTTTACACTTTTCATTGCACTTTATTGTACTTATGTTAAAATTTTTCACCGGAACCACAGTATCTAATCTACTTTTTAGTGAAAGCACTAGGAATTTTCTTTTAACTTGTTTTCTAAATTTTGCAGCTCAATGTGCAAAGTTCTTGACCACAAAGGTCTTTTTTAGTTTGTTCTCATTTCTTTAATTATATTAATAATAAATATATATTAATTATTATTTAATTGATAATTATTTAATTAATTTATTATTTATTTATTAAAATAATTAAATAATTTCAGTTTAAAGTAATTACGATTAAATAAATTGTAGAGATAAAATTTAATAAGCGATTTTATTGCTAAAAATAAAATTTTCGAGATTCAATTTCTTCTGAAATTGTTGTTCAGTTACATAAAAGAAGTGCTGGAGCCTTCTATATAGGGCTCCGGCTAGAATTAGAATTTATCCCCAAAACTAAGAAGTACCGGAGCGGGGCTCTGGCGCAATTTAAACTCTGCCCTAAGGGAACGCGAAAGGGAGGAATGCCTTCGTGGAGGACTTTCTAAGAAAGACTGGCTCATATTAACATATTACACATGAAGAAAACTACGAAAACGCCGATGCAGACAGCCCGTTAGTGAGATTCGAACCTCGGACCAGACTACCAGTGTTCAGAGACTTTACCACTAGGTCGCTGGTAGGGCCTTTTTTTTTTTTTTGTTTTGTTGTTGTTGTTGTTGTTGTTGTTAAATGCTAGGTAAATGCCATTCAATTTTATTTATGAAATCATCTTCAAAGGCCACTGTACCCTTCCACATATACCCAAACTATACTTCGTAATTATCGAAAGACATTTGAAATAACTAAAATCGCAATAACAACCTTGTATTTAGCGTACATATATTAAGACATACATATATTAGCTTACATAATTATATATACACATAATTGTATAGCGTACATAATATTCTATTCTATCTGAAATAATTTTAAAAACATAAATTCTCACAGCTTTAGAACTCCCCCCCCCTTCTTTTGACGTAAGTTACATTCTTAACTGAGTCCTTCCAAAATTGTTTAACTGTTATTTTACGTTAACTTGCGCTAATTTTACCTTACAATGCGCCCAGTGTCGATCCTAGCGGGAGGGGTGACAGCAGGCCGGACACCCGGAGGGCTTTCAAAGACTAATCGGGTATAGTCCGGGACCTGCTCCATCCATAGCATTGCGACATAACATGTTTACAACATAAAATACCTAGCGTAACATTACCTACACGATAGGTGGACATTGAATGGCGACATAACATTGCTCAGCACAGACATGACATGGCATAGCATTTCGACAACGCAATGGAAACGGACATAACCATTAATGTTAACAATTAATGTTCGTGGAATTAATGTGAACTTGCGAATGGAAAGAGTTGTAGAGAACCACGGCACACATAAACATCTGTAGAATGTCTTGTTGATCTGCAGCGCCACCTATCGGCAACTTCTTGTACTTTTTTTTTTTTTTTTTTTATAATAAATCTCGAGCGCATGATCTGAAGTGTCTGTTTTTAAAATTTCATCACATTATGACCCATACAACACTCTGCACAGGCCTCTGAGTTGGGGAAGTTTAATTTGGATAACCCTGTAGGACGATTTTTGAGGGTCTCATCCGGAACGGAGGAAAAATGTCTGAAATGGCACGATTTTTGTTGCCACCTCTAGAAAGGCTGAAATGGGACATCATGTTCATTTTTCTCTCTTTTCTGTGTTTCTTTTTTCTCTTTCTTGCTGCATCCCTTCTTTAAATGCAGGAATAAAAGTATGTTTTCTCAAATCTTCTTTTCTTTTCCGTTCATTCCATTTGTTATAAAATTTTCTTCATCAAAGTTATTCAATAACTACTGAAGAAGCACGGTTTATGAATGCAGAGGCATCCGGATAAATTTTATGTATTCCGTTTCTATTTATGTGACATCCATTGTAATACACTGGAATATTCCATACGCAAATAACATCCAGCCAAAACTTTGCTTCATGTGCTGTGTACGATTACGACCACCGGAAGTAGAAACCCCGGAAGTGCATTTTGCGTAAGCAAAAATGAATAAGTAAATAAAATAAAGAAACCGCCTATCACGATGGACATAAATAGACTCCATCTTTGTTTTTACCTTCATGTTTTAAAAGGAGGAGTTAGAATTAACCGATTGCCAGCTGTGGGCGACAAGCGTAGAAATTGATTAATCAAAGGGGGGGTGGAGGAATTTATTATTTTAAGGATTGTTCTATTTATTGACCAGTAATGAGATAGAATTAATCAGGACTCAAGTTATTTATTGTTAATTTCATTTTTTATGTTTCATCAAGAATTATCAAGTAGTCATAGATTTACATACAGATTTCTTGAATAACTACCATTAATTAAACCTTTATGCTTGACTAATTATCTAACCTAAGGAGGGTCAGGCAGGAAATTTATTGTTCTGAGGTTAATTTTATTCACTGGGTAGCATTAATAAGACGCATGATAATTATAAGATTGGAATTATCTGTTCCTTCGTCTCGTAATATTTGTCAGGAACTAATCAAAAATTAGAAGACTTAAAGATATTTCTTGCTTCATTTCATCTTGTAAGATTCGTCATTAGCTTGTTAAATAATTGGCAGAGTTAAAAATTATTTTTTTCTTTATTTCGTCTTGTAAGAATCGTCATGAAGTTCTCAAATAATTGTCAGATTTTAAAATCGTATTTTCGTCACTTCGTCTTGTGAGATTCGTCACGAACTAATCAAATAATTGGCTGCCTTAAAGTTATCTATTGGTTCATTTCGTCTTGTAGGATTCATGACGAATTTATCAAATAATTGGCAGATTTTAAAATTATATGTTGTTTCATTTCGTCTTGTATGAGTCGTTATGGGCTTATCAAATAGTTGGTAGCTTAAAAAAAGATTTATTGCTTCATTTCATCTTGTAAGATTCTTCATAAAGTTATCACGTAATTGGCAGATTTAAAAATTCATTGTTGCTTTATTTCGTCTGGTAAGATTTCTCATCACCTAATAAAATAATTATATGAATTAAAGGTATTTGTTGGTTCATTTCGCCTTGTAAAAAAGATTCATGATGAACTTATCAAATAATTGGCAGATTTGAAAATTATCTATTGCTTCATTTCGTCTTATTTCTTCAAGAAACTAACAAATAACTTACAGATATATATATATATATATATATATATATATATATATTTCATTTCATCTTTTAAGATTCGTTATGAACTTGTCAAATAATCGAAAGATTTAAATTTATTTTTGCTTTGTTTCATCTTGTAAGATCCGTCATAAACTTTTCAAACAACCGGTAGATTTAAATATTATTTGTTGCTTCATTTCGTCTTGTAAGATTCGTAATGAGATTATCAAATAATTTGCAGAAAGTTATTTTTTTCTTTATTTCATTTTGTAAATTTTGTTGTGAAGTTATCAAATAATTGGCAGATTTAAAAATTACTTATTGCTTCATTTCATCTTGTAAGATTCGTCATGAACTAAACAAATAATTGACAGATTTAAAGTTATAATTTTATTATTTGCGTATACGAGTTGAATTTTATGAATGTGTCAAATTAAATCTCGTGATCTCTCACTTACTGCTCTTCTAGAACAAGATTTAGGAACAGGCGGATAGAATTCACGTCTTGAAGCAATGGGTAATGACTTGTGACGTGATATGAACGATAATGACTTGTAGCGAGATACGTACGCAACGGACCTTGTCAAACGAACGATACTCCTATCGTGACCCGCAGACGATCTTGTTCATTATATTTCGATAGTGATAAATAATCTTTCAGTTTCGGTTTTTATAAGAATTCCATTTTATTTTAATTTGCAGATTGGAGTTCCGTGTCTTTGTAAAGTCATTCTGTTTCGACTAAATTTGTAATTTGTGCATTTTAAAATTGTAAGTGCATTTTAAAATATATCGAATTTACGCAGTATCTATGTGTATCAATACTTAAGTTTTTTACGTATCGTAATTTAGCGTCATTTTCTACCTATCTCCGTGTATTGTATCCACGTGTATGTTAGAGTAGTATAATAGAATAATTGTATTATCTTATCTACGTGCATTTTTGTGTATATGGTACTTACGTATTAGTGTCAATGTTTATTAGTGTAGAGTATATTAGTGTGTCGCATTTATGCGCATTGGAGTGTTGTGTCTATCTTTTAGTGTATAGTATATTAGTAAATTATTGTATAGCATACTGGTGTATAGTATATTAGTGTATAGAATACTGGTGTCTAGTATATTTGGTGTATAGTATATTAGTGTGTAGAATACTGGTGTATAGTATATTAGTGTGTCGCATTTATGCGCATTGGTGTATTGTGTCTATCTTTTAGTGTATCTTAGTGTATAGCATTATGCACATTGACGTGTCGTGTCATTAGTGTATTGTGTCTATAAATGAACTCTTGCATCATGTTGCCATGTTTCAAGATCTAAGTATATGCAGAGCAACACCTATAGTAATATAGTGTATTATTAATATTCACATAAAAGTACATTTCAAAATATATCGAATTTACGCAGTATCTATGTGTACCAATACTTAATTTTATGTAATATCGTAATATAGTTTTGTGTCTACGTATTTTAGTGTAAGTGTCTACGTATATCAGTGTATCGTATTCATGTGTAAGTTATTGTAAAATAATAGAATAATTTAATTAATGTGTTTTTATGTGCATATCGTACCCACGTATTAGTGTCAACGTATAGTAGTCTATAGTACATTAGTGTGTCGCATTTTGTAGTATATTGTAGTATTAGTGTGTCGCATTATAGATACTAGTTGCAAACAGAATGTAGCATAACTTCAAAATTACTGGTGAGCTATCTTCTGGTGGGAAAAAAATAATTAAAAATCGGGAAAAAAAAAAAAAAAATGAAAAAAAATTTTTTTTTTTAAAAATTAAAAAAAATATATATATATAAAACAAAATCTGAAATGTTTCAGATTTTAAATTACGTCCAAAGGGGCGTTTTTTAACATTTTGTGTGTTACCTTTCTTTATTAAATATCATGTCCCTCGCACTTAAACCATAAGATCCAGTGCAACAGCAATATCGCAAAATAGTTTTAAAACGAGCATATCTTTAGAATTTCCGATACAGAGACTCACGCGCTGGAGATAAAAATGTTTTTTCTGCACAACGTTGCCATTGCTCGCTTTGAAATCCTTGAGTTTGTTAATCAAAAATTCGTCAAAGTTTTAAAAAATAGGAAATCGATCATAAAACAAATTTCAAATTTCAAATTTGGTCTTCCACATGCTCATATTCGTTGGAGGATTACGTTATTCAAAATTCGATGACTCTATGTACCGCTGTTTTATCACAATACGAGAAATATACATACATTTATGCAGATTTTTCATTATTTAATTTCTTCAAATATAATGCAGGACTCTAACATTTTGTGGCAACAGTTTGAAAAGTGAACCGACATTTATGAATCCGACGCAAAATGCCAAAACGAAACTAATAGTCCTTCTGGATTCAAATCCCTTTGGACTAAAAAACCGCAACCGTATCAATTTATTTATTCGTATTCCCTTAGAAAATGCTTCCAATTTGTTAGTATTTATTTCAAATCAGAATTTTTTCCGCGCTGTTATATTTAATACAAGAATCTAATTTCATTTCGTTCTCCAGGGAGGGATTTGAAGCATTTGGTGTAGAAATCCCTTCCAAAGATTTCATCTTCATTTTTATTATCTTTCGCGTGCAGTGCTCGATGCTTCATTCGCTCTATCTCGCCAGCTCTAAATGAGAGAAGAGTCCGAAAAAGGAAAATAGGGGGGTCATTTGCAAAATGCGTGCAATAAAAGTAGTTTTGCTTTATTTTAAAATTTCAAAAAAATTTTCATTTTCCTGTTTGCTAGAGGTGCTATATTCCCCCCCCTTTTTTTTAGTCCAAAGGGGCGTTAGCCCAGTCTCAAACGGCTGTTTCACTTTTCCAATTGTTGCCACCCAATATATTATATTTAAAGTACCCCTGCATTATAATTATATTTAAAAACTTCAAATGATAAAGAATCTGTATGTATGTATGCAAGTTTTTCGCATTGCAGAAATTAAAAAGTACCTGGAGCCATCAAATTTTGAATGATCCACGCAAATATGGACATCGGGAAGCCAGCAGGGGCGTAGCTAGAGTTTCTAGCGCCCGGGGACAACCGAAGAATTGGCGCCCCTTCCTGTGTGCCAGAAATGGAAAATATTTCATTAAAAAATTTCGTAGCATCAATTTGGCGCCCCTTGGATGCTGCGCCCGGGGACAGATGTTCCCCCTTGCCCCACCCTAGCTACGCCACTGGAAGCCAGAATTTTGAATTTATTCCTTAGTTAATAAAAGTCGTTGTTTATTTTTTCTTATATTAATTCTGTTTTGGCTGTTCAAGTGACATTTCTGGCAAAATGACGCAAAATATTTTTCTCCTTGGATAAAACTTCCCGAAATACCTTGAAGTTTACACAAAACCAACGTCATTTTTAATTTCAGAAACACCTATAAATTACTACGTTTTTTTTTTATATATGGGTCATTAACTACCTACACCGCTTGGCAAATTTTCTATTGGGTTGGCAACTAAGTAATTGCGGATTTCACTCATAGATGGCTTCAGTTGAATTTTTAGGGTTGCAAACATAGTACAAATTTAAAACACATTTTGTTATTTGATAGTTGGCAATTCAGCTGTCAATCAGTAAAAAGAGTTTTTTTGATCGCTTGCGTAGTTTTCGTTTGCCGTTCGTTGAAAAATGGAAAATCAAAAGGAACGTTTTCGTCATATTTTGCTTTTTTATTTCCGCAAAGGGAAAAACGCATCGCAAGCTCATAAAAAGTTATGTTCTGTTTATGGTGACGAAGCCTTATAACGGCAGTGTCAAAATTGGTTTGACAAATTTCATTCTGGTGATTTTTCACTCAAAGATGAAAAACGCTCTGGTCGTCCAGTTGAAGTTGATGACGACCTAATCAAAGCAATATTCGATTCGGATCGTCACAGTACAACACGTGAGATTGCAGAGAAGCTTCATGTATCACATACATGCATTGAAAATCACTTAAAACAGCTTGGCAATGTTCAAAAACTCGATACATGGGTTCCTCACGAACTGAAAGAAACGCATTTAACGCAACGCATTAACAGCTGCGATTTGCTAAAGAAACGTAATGAAAATAATCCATTTTTAAAACGACTGATAACTGGCGATGAAAAATGGGTTGTTTACAACAATATCAAGCGGAAAAGATCGTGGAGCAGGCCAGGTGAACCAACTCAAACAACATCTAAAGCTGATATTCATCAAAAGAAGGTTTTGTTATCAGTTTGGTGAGATTACAGAGGAATTGTCTACTTTGAACTCTTACCACCCAACCGAACGGTCAATTCTGATGTCTACATTGAACAACTAACGAAATTAAACAATGCAGTTGAAGAAAAGCGGCCCGAATTGAGAAATCGAAAAGGTGTTGTATTCCATCATGACCATGCAACAAGGCCACACACATCTTTGGTCACTGTACAAAAATTATTGGAGCTTGGTTGGGATGTTTTGCCACATCCACCATATAGTCCTGACGTTGCACCATCTGATTACTTTTTGTTTCGATCTTTACAAAACTCCTTGAATGGTAAAAATTTCAATAATGTGATGATGTCAAATCGTACTTGATTCCGTTTTTTTGCTAATAAAAACCAGAAGTTTTATGAACGTGGGATTATGATGCTGCCTGAAAGATGGCAAAAGGTCATTGATCAAAATGTGCAATACATTACAGAATAAAGTTATTTAATTCCATGAAAAAATTGTCTTTGATTTTCTAAAAAAAAAAAAAATCCGCAATTACTTAGTTGCCAACCCAATATTTTCAACGTGCTGTTATTCTGTGTTAATAAAATGATTAATTTAATTTTCAAGTGGCAACTGTAATTATTTGAAAACTTGAGTGATTTAAAAGTTAATGAACATTTTAATAATTTATAGATTTGTTTTTTACTTCCTTGTACGAAGTAAAGAAAGTATTATAATAGGGGAAAATTTCCGCTTATTTTATTTGAACGGAAATATCCATTTTGACCATTCCCGAATGCATTTCGACTATTTTTTAGTCCAAAGCGGCAATTTGTCTTAAAGGACTATTATTTTCGTTTTGGCATTTTGCGTTGGTTCACTTATAAATGTCCGATTCACTTTTCAAACTGTTGCCAACAAATATTATCACCCTGTATTATATTTAAAGAAATTAAATAATATAGAACGTGCATGAATGTATGTATATTTCTCGCATTGTGATAAAACAACGGTACCTAGAGCCATCCAATTTTGAATAACCTACGTTTGCAACCGAATATGAGTATCTGGAAGCCCAAATTTGGAATATGGAATTTGTTTTATTATCGGTTTCATATTTTGTAAAACTTTAACGAATTTTTCATTAACAAACTCAAGGATTTCAAAGCGGGCAATGTCAACGATAAACAGAAAGAAAATTTTTATCTCCAGCGCGCGAGACTTTGTATCGGAAGTTCTAAAGATAGATTCAATTTAAAATTATTTTGCGATATTGTTATTCAACTGAATTTTCAGTGCGAAGAACATGATATTTAATAAATAAAGGTACCACTTAAAATATTTTAAAAAACGCCCCTTTACATGTGATTAAAAACCTGAAACCTTTCAGATTTAATTTTTTTTTGGGGGGGGGGACTCTGTAAGTACGGACAGAATAAAAGACTATTTCTTTCCAAATCGGAATAATCAAAGTAATGAAATGAATATAACTCCTATTAACAGTGCAAATTTAGCTAAAAATTAGGAATTTCAATGTGTACTCAACTGTTACCGCAAATCAGTTGTGCAGTTTGAGTATCAATTCCAAAACGGTGAAAATAGCCTAATTACGATGGCAAAAATTGATTGACAAAATACGATTAAAAATCTAGAGTTATTAGGTATTTGGGGAGCAGGAGAATAAGATAAAAAATTGGCAACGCCGTCGCCGGGAATCGAACCACGGAACTCTGGAATACGCGCCCAGCGTGCTGACCGCTGCACTACGAAGGCAAGGAAAGAAGGCGGGATAAATACCTTATATACTCCCCCTTTTAAAGGGCGACTGAAGTATTTAAGAGACCCAATCGCCAAATCCTGGGTGTGGAGAATCATCATCCACCATCCTTTTAGTTCGGGCGCCATTGTAGAGTCATTAGGTACTTTGGAAGCAGGAGACGTGATGAAAAATCAACAACGCCCTCGCCGGAATCGAACCACGGACCTCTGGAATACGCGCCCACCGTGCTGACCACTACACTACGAAGGCATGCTAAGAAGGCGAAAAAAATTTCAACGCGAACTGTTTCCGCAGACGGTATTTGCCGTGGCAGGAAACTTTCTTTAAAATTCAATATTTTCTTTTACGCAGCAATATGAAGAGAACGGACTTTTCCTCTGTGATTTGGCTAGCGACTTTCTGGATGGAGACTCTATCACTGGCTGAGTGGTTAAAACCGTTGAATACTGGTAATTGTCCATGGATTCACACCCAAGCGAACAGGTTAGCTGAAAGTGCGTTTTCCTTGTGTTCCCCTATATAAAACGGGAAAGCGAGCCAGTTTCCCGTAGTAAATCCCCCACGAAGGAAGGAGGGTTGCCAATAGGCAGACAGCCTTTGTGAATTTTGCTATACTACAGCAACCTAAGTCAGAAGGGACTTTTAAATTGGATTGTAAATAATGAAGAATCTGCATGAATGTTTGTATGCTTGTATTGTGAAAAAACAACGGTACTTAAAGCCATCAAGTTTTGAATAACGTAGTCCTCTGACCGAACATGCGCACTTGGAAGTCCGAATTTTGAATTTCGAATTTGTTTCATTATCTAACTCAAATTTGGTAAAACTTTAACGAATTTTTGGTTTTTTGAACTCATTATTTCGAAGCAAACAGTGGCAAAACTGTACGGAATAAAGCAATTTTTATCTCCAACCCGCGAGACTGTCTAAAAGGAAATTCTAAATATAGTTTATAAATATTTTGTGGTTTTCTGTTGAATCGAATTTTATGTGACCTAAACACCAAGAACGTGATATTTAATAAATAAAGTAAACACATAAAACGTTAAGGATAAAAAGAAAAAAAAATTCTAAAGAATCATCTTAGTAAGAAAATTGAATGTTGATATGTGAACTCAAAAACGACTGAAAAAAAAAAAAAAAAAAAAAAAAAAAAAAAAAAAAAAAATTGTGCCAACAACTTAACGCTGGGTCGGGATTTCTGCAATGCTGCTGTCAAAGTATCTGTAATTTTGCTGTTGAATTGCATATGCCGTAATTGCGAAGTAAATGATACTTTATAATAAAGCTAAAAAGACAAAAATAAATAAATAAATAAATAAAAATTGGGGGGCGTTAATAGGAGGGAGTGCAATAGGAGTGAGCTTCTGTAAAAAACCTTAGCAAACCCTTTTGGATAACCGTTAAAAACTTAAACCTTTCAGAATTTTTTTTTTCTTTTTTATTCTCCCCCCCCAAGTCCGGCGTAAAAACAAAACAAATAACAAACAAAAAAAATGAACAATAAACGGCGAAAAAACAAAACAAATAACAAAAAAAATAATAATAATAAACAATAAACGGCGTAAAATAATGAAAACAAATAACATTTTCTTTCATTTGCTGAACTAAAGAAATCCCCCCCCCATTCTTCTGCTTAAGAATTATTGAATTTCTGCTGCGTTAATAATTATGTGTAAGAGAGTTTAATGTTCCGAAGTGGGTGAATTTTTTAGCGAGAAAAAATAAATGTGATTCGTACGTATTTCCAGAATTAAAAAAAAAAGTCCTGTTATTATCGTCATTTTATGATGGCCCCCCAAATAAAAATCATTCATGTTTTTGTAGGGGACATAATTGTCAGAATCCGCCTCTCTCTCTTTCAGTGGGGTTAAAGGAGAAAATGGAAGAAAAAAAAGTGGGAAAAAATATGGGAAAAATTCAGAATTCGCATTTACAACCTTTCGAAATCGTTAATGTGGACCCCAAAAGTCAGAAGTCTCGACACTTTTAATACCACGTTTTTCTCTTTTGCATTTAGTTTTTTTTTTTTTTTCTTTTACCTTCCTCCCCCCGCCCTCTTTTAAAATCTCTTCTCTTTTCCCATTTAATCTGTTATCGGTCTTTCTTTTTCTTTTATTGCTTTATATTTCCCCCTTTTTTTACGAAGGTTATGGCCCCCATAATGATTTTTTGGACCTGAAACGAATTTGATTACTTTTTTTTTTTCCTTTCTTCTTATGCCGAGTGTTTTTTTTTTTTTCCTTTTTTTCTTTTTAAAGCTGTTTAAGGCTGTGTATTTCATCTCAAGTGTTTTTTAAAGTGTCAGGAAAACTCGTGGGTAATTCTTTTCAACCCTCTGCCACACCAAACGATTTTACGTCTCGGTTGATGAGAACCTGGGAAAAAGAATTAGCTACACTGTGACTGTAACGCGCCCCCCCCCTTCCCCGAAAGAAACACCTTTAATAAAAATGAAATTTTTCTATGTAAGTGTATAACACATATTGCCCAAAAGAGTACTATTAATAATATTATTAAGAAGAATGTGTATTAGTTAATGTGCCACTTGGGACCTTTCGAGGTAAAAATTTTATATGTATTTCTTTTATTTTACTAATTCTGTATTTCATTGCTTTTGTAAAATTAAAAACTTAAAAAAAAAAAAAAAATTAAAAAAATCTGAAAGGTTTCATATTTTAAATTACGTCCAAAGAGGCGTTTTTATGACGTTTTGTGTGTTATCTGTACTTATTAAATACCATGTTCTTTGCACTTAAAACATAAAATTCAGTTCAACAGCAATATCGCAAAATAATTTTAATAAAAATAATGAGCATATCTTAAAAATAATGAGCAAAATAATGAGCATATCTTTAGAATCTCCGACACACAGTCTCGCGCGCTGGAGATAAAAGTGTTAATTCCTTACAACGTTGCCATTGCTTTCTTTGAAATCCTTGAATTTGCTTATCAAAAATTCGTTAAAGGTTTACAAAATATGAAATCGATAATAAAACGAATTTCAAATTTGGGTTTTCAAATGCCCATATTCGCAGTAGGATTACGTCATTCAAAATATAAATGGCTCTAGGTACCTTTGTTTTATCACAATGCGAGAAACATACCTACATTCATGCAAATTTTTCAGTATTTAATTTCTTCAAATATAATACAGGAGAATAGTATTTGGTGGCAACGATTTGAAAAGTGATACAGCCTTTAAAGTTTTAAATGCAAAATCGCGAAAGAAAATACTGGTCATTCAGGGATAAAACTCCTTTGGACTATAAATGTTTTTTTATGATATCAAAATAGAAATAAAAAATAGTACTTCGCCTATTTCTGTGGTCACTTAATTCCACTTCACTAGAAACCCGAATTTATTTTAATATTCCTTAAAATTTTGGAATTTAAAAGTGTTTGGCGGGGAAAAAAGATTTCCGAAACTCTGCTTTACCCAGTAAAGTTCATCTGCAATGTTTTACACTTTGTCTACTTGCATTGAATTTTTTATTTTTCTGGAAAATTTTAAGCATTTAAAAGATGCTCTACCTTTAAAAGATGCCTACTTTAAAAGATGCCTTACCTTACATTTAAGGTTTTTCTACGTGACGCCTTACCTTTTTGAAAAGTTTTGAAAGGCCATTCGTACAAAACTTCGCACGTCTGTTAGGTTTTACAAATGATTTTAAACATGCTATATTCTTCCATCGAAAATTCTAGACTTTAAAATTTCGAAAGGGTGGTGGCAATATCAAAGCGAAAGTTTCTTTGTTCGGTTCCCGCCGAGTACAAATTAAAGCGAGAGCGTTTCTTGCCTGTAACCGTGCGAATATCTCCACATCGAATTCATGTTTTATGTCTTGCTTTTCCAACTTTCAGGAAAGGTTTAAAAAACCTTCGAGATTTCCCGACTTTACTCGAACTTGAGTGCTTCGTTCGAAAGTGTTCGTTTTGAATTACGTGTTCCGAATGTCAAATGGAACATGTCTATTTCCCTGTAGCGTCTTGTGAGACACAAAGGAAGAAGGGGTGATAAACACAGCAAAACGACTGTTTTATATTCTCCCTCCATGTTTTTGTTGGGGTTTTTCGAATACTTAAACTGGGTGTTTGTCACCGAGGAGAAGAAATCCTTCAAAAAATATTTCTGTATCTCGGAGGGAAAAGAAATCCCTTTTACTTTTTTATTTTATTTTATTTTTTTTTTTTGTCTTCTCTTCTTTTTTTTCGGGGGGAGGGGCATAAATTTTTCCTACAATCGTCGCCGAGGATCTTTGATGTTTTTTTGTATGCAGTTTACAACTCAACGAGGGTGGGGACATTATGTGGGTGTTATAGCACCTCCACGGATATATCGGGAAGGGGAGGTGAGGTTTAAAGTGCGTCTATGTCGTGATTCGAATGTTCGAAAATGTCAATATTCGGAGCTGACCTCTGGTTCTGTTCCTAGTTAAAGCGGAAAATATGCGTAAGATAAATTCATTAATTTTAGAAACGAAAGAAAAAGATACTGAGATAATAATAATAATCGAAATATGTATTCTGCACATATTATATGAAATTCATCCCTTTTTAAGACAATTTTATGAGGGTTCTTATTTTTGTAATCTTTTTTACATAAGGAAAACCCAAGATTAATCTTTTTTTCGCATTAAATGGCATTATTATTTAAGGGGTATCAGAAACCCCTATACCGACAATGTTAAATTGGCCGCTTTCGATGTACTTTTTCTCAAAATCTGCTGTAGATACAAGCTTGAAATTTTTTCTGTAATTAAAGTATACCTATCTGAAAGTATACCTATCTATAAGAGAGCCTTAAAATTTCGCGTCAAGGAACATGAGGCACATATTAGAAAAAAGGAAGCACAGAAGTCTTCTGTTGCTCAACATTGTTGGTCCGAAAACCACACTTTCAGTTTTTCTGCTGCCAAAATTATTCAAAAAACATCTTCCATTGGAGAACTGGATTTTCTAGAGGCATTTCACATTCATAAAAATTCTAGTTAACGATCCTAATTCCAATCCAAATTTGCCTTCGGCCTTTAAAGAAATTATGTTTTAGTTCTGGTTTCACCAACAGATGGCGCCACTTGCTAATTCTTGTCCAGGCTTTCTTATCTTATCTAATTTGCAGCTGAAGATGGTGGTTCGGTAAAACCATCGAAACTAGTCCTGTGAAAATTTTGTAAATATAACGCTGATTTTTGTTGTTTGACTTCTGAATTAGCATTTATTCGGCGTGTTATTGTGTCTTAATACCTATCTGATTATACTGAAATGAGCTTTTGAAGCATTTTGAATTTTAGAGTAAATTACAGAATATTTTGTTAGGCATAGTAAAATTTAGCACTTTTCTCACACTAAGTTTATTACAAAAAGCTCATTTCAGTAAATATTAGGGGGCCTAATAAATAAGCCATAAAAAGTTTAGATACCCGTGAGCAGTAGTTCCTGAGAAAAGGTGCATCGAGTATAAAAAAATCACGTTTGGAGAAAAACGCGTTTTTATGTAAAAATCCTCATTTATCAAAGCAGTAGATGACAAATTAAAACTAGATTTTTTACAGTTCTAATTTTCATAGAGATTAAAGAATGGTATTTTTAGAAAGATAAAAGTGTAGAGAATTTGAAAATGCAAAAATCCGAAATCACAATTTTTTGAAGATTTTGGGGTTCCAACACCCCTTAATCACGCGTCCTCGCAAACAACCAGTTATAAGAGTTTTCTCCATTTCCTGAGCTTAAAATGTTTAATTTATATTTTTAGTAAAATACATACATGTTTTAATAAGCAAAATAATAAAAAAGCTACTTTAAATTACACACTTTTTTGCACGTTTCCGGTAAAATACGTAAAAGAATACTTTCAGCAAAATATATTCAGTAATAATGTAAAAATTATGAAATTCAGTAAAATAATTTAGTCAGGACAATAACTTGCTCAGTAAAATAAATTCAGTAATTATGTAAAAATTATTATGAACTAATATTCAGATATATAATTTATTCAGGATAATAATCTACTTAGTAAAATAAATTCAGTAATTATGTAAAAATTATTATGACATAAAATTCAGTAAAATAATTTATTCAGGATAATAATTTGCTCAGTAAAATAAATTCAGTAATTATGTAAAAATTATTATGAAATAAAACTGAGTAAAATAATTATTTTAATGTAATGTATTCAGACATATTTTCAGTAAAATATGTGAAAAAAATTTTAAATTACACATTTTTTTAATTAAAAGCACTAGGAAGCAAAAAAAAAAATTTTGTAGCTATCATAATATTCGCTGTTAACATTGCTGGATTTTAAATCAAAATTGCCAAAAATTGAGACTGATACTTTAGCATGTTATTTTATTATTTTTATTTAATAATTTTTAGCAAATAGAATTTTAAAAAATTTCAATAATTAAAAAAAATCTTTGTTTCTAAACGAAGTGAAAATATTCCTCTATTCAAGATAGCATAAAAACATTCATGACGATGTCGCTCCCCCCCTAAGGTCTTGTCCGGTTGCATAAATCTGCATTGCATATTTAAATTTCAGTTTCATATAGGAATCCGAAATAATCATTATCGCTTGAATCTCGATAATAATATACAGGGGTTGGACAAAAATATGGAAACACCTTTAAAAAACATGTTTCTTTGCTTAATATGGTGTAGGAAACCCGTTGGCATCCAAAACAGCTTGCAGTCTTCTCGGAATGGATAAATACAGTTCCTGTATGTTTGCCAAGGGAATATTATACCATTCTTCCTGCAAAACGGTGGCAAGTTCAGATAACGATGTTGGCGGTGGATAACGAGAACGCACTTTCCGTTCCAATGTAGACCACAAAGGTTCGATAATATTCAGGTCTGGTGACTGTGGTGGCCAGGGGAGATGGGACAACTCATCCTCATGCTCAGAAAACCAGTCCTGGACAATGTGAGCTGTGTGAACAGAGGCTTTGTCGTATTGGAAGACACCATCACCATCGGGGAACAAAGTTTGTACCATGGGATGAATTTGATCGGCCAAAATGTTCACATAAGTCTTGGCAGTCATGTGCCCTGACACAGTTATCATGGGGCTAGCAGAGAACCACGATATGGCTTCCCAAACCATAACAGAACCCCCGCCATGTTTCACTCTTGGCAACAAGCAGTCTGTATTATAGGCTTGAGATGGCGTTCTCCAGACGTAAACTTGGCCAGAAGTGGGAAACAATGTGGAAGAAGACTCGTCAGACCATATTACTCGCTTCCACTGCTCTATAGTCCAGGCTTTATGACTTAAACACCACCTTTTCCTGTTACGGGCATTAGCATCACTGATGAGTGGCTTCTCAATTGCAGCGCGGCCAGCAATTCCCTGTTTATGAAACTCCCTTCTAATTGTTTTGGTACTCACAGGGTTCGGTAACACAACATTCATTTCAGCAGTAACTTTTGCAGCTGTGGTCTTCTTATTTTTCGTCACAATTGCCCTTAATGATCGTCTGTCACGATCACTCAGGACACACTTTCGTCCGCGCTGTGATTTAGCAGATGATGTTTTTCCGCTTTTCAAATATGCGGAATAAATCTTCGATACAGTACCTCTTGAAACACTAAACACCTCGGCTACCTTGCTTACGGAAGCACCTACCATACGTGCTCCAACAATTTGCCCACGTTCGAAGCCTGTTAACTCTGACATAATGCAATGACAACCTCACATAACAGTACTCCGACAACAACTGAACTGTTTAGCACATTTACGAAGTTGTATAGGTGGCGTCAGTAGTCAAAAACGCCAGCGCCACCTACATATTTCATTAAAATCAATCTTTCTTTTCAAACATGCATTTCACAAGGTGTTTCCATATTTTTGTCCATCCACTGTAACTTCTCTTGAAGGAATAAAAAATTTAATAAATTTAGAAAAATTAGATTGTCGTACAAATATTATAACTTCACTTAAAAGGATCAGAAAATTTAATAAATTTAGAAGAATTAGATAGCCGTTCAAATGAATGAAAAAAATAAAAAATGATAAATGAAATAATTTTTTACTTAAATTTATATTATGGTGAAGATAAATGTTTTCGTAAAAACAGCATATGTCTACTATTGGGTCATATAAAAAAGGTCTCCGCGCTTTTTTTTTTTTTTTTTTTTTTTTTTTTTTTTTTTTTTTTTTGGAGGATATTTTTGAACAAAAATTTTCTTTATTGAAAATCAGTTTTAATCAAGTACATATTGACGATTATTATGTATGATCTTTTGCCAGTTTTCGGGTAGTTTCATAATTCCATCGGTGTAGAAATTCTATAGTTTCTTGTCAAAAAACTTTTTTTTTTAACCATCAAGAGAGATTTGCAGTTACCGAAGAAAATGGTCAGACGCTGTAAAGTTCGGGCTATATGGGGGATGCATCAAAACTTCCCAACCAAGTTCCATCAATTTGTTCCAAGTCATCAAGGATGTGTGTGGCCGCGCATTGTCATTATGGAGCACACCTCCCTTTCTTTTGGCCAAGTTTCTTTTGGCTCTTTCTTTGCCCATCAGCGGCCGAGCGGTAAAGTCGCTGAACACTGGTAGTTCGGTCCGAGTTTCGAATCCCGCGAACGGGCTGGTTGCATGGGTGTTTTCGTGGTTTTCCCCATGTGTAACGTGTATACGAGCCAGTTTCCCTTAGAAAGTCCTCCACGAAGGCATCCCTCCTCTTAGGCAGATAGCCCTAGTGTGCTTTGCCATAATTAAATACACACACACACACACACTCTTTTGGCTCTTTCTGTCTTGCTTCGTTCAAACGGTCGAGTTGTGCACAGTACAGGGCCGAATTGATGGTTTCACCAGGTTGCAATTTACGTGGCACCCAAACCCTGAGCTCCTTTTTGTAACCTGCTGTTTTCAAATGATTCCAAACTGTCATGTGGTTGATGTTTAGTACCTCTGCTATTTCCCGACAGCTTACGTGCCGGTCTTGCTCCGCCAGTTGCAAAAAGTGACTGGCCGACCAGAGCGAGGTGCATCTATGATATCAAAATATTCCGGAACGGAATCGAGCAAACCATTCGTGGGTCTTTCGTTCCCTCACAGCATTCTCACCATACACTTCTCAAATTTTTCGGCATGTTTTTGCAGCCTTTTTACCTTTTCACTTCCTTGTACGAAGTAAAAAGGAAGTATTGTAATCGCGAAAAGTTTCAGGCAGCATATTTCAACGAAAATATCCATTTTGATGGCTTTCGAATGCAATTTAACGATGTTTTTGCGTGATATCTGTACGTAAGGACAGAATAAAAGACTCTTTCCCTCCAAAAAAATTATAAAACTGCTTTAAAACCAATTGTGAAGAGAATTTTTCGTGGCGTCTGTATGAACATATGTACGTACGTATCTCGCATAACTCAAGAACGAGTAGCCTCAGAACGTTGAAATTGTGTACATAGGACAACTATAGCATGTAGATGTGCACCTCGTATTTTGGTTGCAATCGGCCGCTCCAAATGTATATAACTATATTTATATATATATCCACTCTGTTAGCCGGCTCAGCGATCTCAGTTTCTTTTCTCTTATATCAGTGCTCCGCAACCGGTGTGCCGCTGCACACTGGTGTGCCATGAGTAGGATATAGGTGTGCCGCAATCAAATACATGTATTTGACATTTTGCAATTTTTTATCATGTATTTAATACACAATGACAATTTTTTTTCCTTAATAATGTCTATTTTAACTGTTTTTATATATTTCACTGTTGTGTGGTTGTGTGTGTGATTGTAAGTGTGTCAGCATTTGAATTTTTTCGGCACTTCCTTGATAACTCGGAACTCTTTGGTGTGCCACGAAATTCCAGAAAGATTTTTTGTGCGTCGCAGGTGAGAAAAGGTTGCGGAGCACTGCCTTATATGTTTGTAAATTGCATATTTTTTGCTTTAAAAATGATAGAATTATGTTGTTCTTATCTTCCGGTTAAGGTTTTTATGCCTTTAGTAAATCTGTGTGCAATATTTTTAGAATTATCAACAATTTTAAAGTTGTTTAAGTGCCGCTAAGCCTAATAATATTTTTGACGGCGCTCATTGCTTGTTTACATTTGAAACAGCTGAGTAGTGGATTTGTTGCCAATCTAGAGAAACGTAGCTTCGCAAAAACAAAGGTAACGCCTTCATTTATTATTGCGAATTAAATCATGCTTAATCCTTTCTGGAATTTTTTCAACGAAATAAGTGTTTAAGACTTACTTCGTAATTTTTAATACAGGTATTTTGAGTTTTTATGTATTTTTCCCTTGTCGCGAAGTGAGAACTGAATTAATTGAATGTGAAATACTCTATCGTCTGTGAAAAACTGTTTCTTTTTTGTTTTGTTTGCTTAATTTCTTTTATATATCGTTCTAGCTTTATTATAGTATTCGAATAGAACACGTGCCAACGATTAGATAATTCTTTAAATGATATATATTTTGTGCATTCTGAGTAATAATATGAACGAAATATAATACTGTTAAGTGAACCTAGCGCCAGAGTGTCGCTATGGTAAACAAATCGAGTGAATTTTAAAGAATGCATTTATTCTATTGTGTTTTATGCGCTGTCGGCGAAGTAGACTTAATTCAATCCAATAAGTTTAAACGAAATGCAATTAAAAATGCGTATAATTTAATACTCCATACCAGGAAGTCATGTGGTGTACACATCAGAATTTTTATTGTAAAAGAGCATCACATAACGTATTTCTTCAGATATTTTACTCATTTTCAAATTAGTATAACCTTTCACACAAGCAAGGAATTAGAAAACTATTTTCACAAACAATGGAAGCTGAATGTAACCTTTTCTAAGCACATGTTCATTTGAAACAATCGGGTGATTGTTGTCGGATATATAGGAATCAACACCATCTAGTGGCGAAAAAACGCTGAGACATTTTATATGACCTAATATATAGGAAATGCCACGAATTCTTCATAATAGTGATTAAAATGTAATTTAAACATGTAATGTAGATTGTAAACATGTAATAACATTTGCAGTATTACTACAATCAGTCTACAATTCGCTACCAAGCATCTAGAATTTCACATTTCAGAACGGTGGTTTTTCCCCATGTGTAACGGGTATACGAGTCCGTTTCCCTTAGAAAGAGGACCACCAGCGGCCGAGCGGTAAAGTCGCTGAACACTGGTAGTTCGGTCCGAGGTTCGAATCCCGCGAACGGGCTGGCTGCATGGGCGTTTTCGTGGTTTTCCCCATGTGTAACGTGTATACGAGCCAGTTTCCCTCAGAAAGTCCTCCACGAAGGCATCCTTCCCTTTAGGTAGATAGCCCTCGTGTGCTTTGCCATAATTAAATACACCAACACCCTTAGAAAGTCCTCCACGTAGGCATCACTTCCCTTACGCAGACAGCCTTCGAGTTCTTTGCCGTAATCAAATAAACCAAACCAACCTTACAGAACGTTTTCGAAGCCGTATATTGCGTACATACATTCCTTTGAGAATAGAAGTTTATTTGTATAGATTCCGCAAGTGTTGGGTTCAAAATTTATTATCCTCTTTTGGCTAACTGGGAAAATAACTCACTTCTGCTTACACGCATCTTTGTTATTATTTTCATCGCGTATGCGTCTCTGATACATTCACTACCTGTTCTGCATCCACGCGTTCCGTCGTCTGCCACGTTTTATCTGATAAAGGCGTCCTACCGAGCTCCCTTTCTTGACCCCAGGGCAAAGTAAGAACGGCAAGAAGGCGAAGGGCCTCTTTCGCCGTCTTATCTTCGAACTCATCTTGTGTTTTGGAAGAACTTATAGGAAGTCGGTCGTATCTCTTTCTGTTATCGTTGTAGGTGATGATTGCCATCTGTTGCCGGAATAAATCATTATTCTCTTCCCTCCACTCCTCCCTTCTGTCCTCCTCGACTGTTAATATTCGATAAATTTAACCTGAACATTGTGACTGGCATTTCTGTGAAAGCTGGAAAAATTCCATTAAATTAAATTGACTGCTGTTCAGTGAAATGAAGAAAGCCAACAGCAACATCACAGCTGGAAAAGCAATTTGCGCTGTTAACAGGTTTGTGGGGCCCACGCTGAAAACTTAAAAGCGGAGAGGGAAATAAAAATTCCAGTGGCTTTTAATTGCCGGAGTTTTTAAATCCTCTGTTATCTTGTTTGTATCACTGCAGCTTCTGTTATCTTTGCTGCAGAGCGTAAAAATACGCGGGCGGCGAAAATCAGGGGCGGCCGTACGCTCGCGATAATATTTTTAGTCCAAAGGGGCTTTTTGTCCCTGAAGCAGGGCTTAATTTCAAAAATTAGAAGTGCCGGAGCCCTATGGAAGACCTTCAGAAAAGCGGAACAAGAATAAATACATGAATAAGATGACTAATAAAATCATTAACAATTAAAAAAATTAAATAATTCATGGTTAAAGTAATTAAATAATTAAAATTTAATAAAATGCAAAGAGATAAATTACAATTTAATAAGCAATTTTTAATATAATTTTATTACTAAAAATAAAGTTTTCAAGATCCAATTTCTACTGAAATTATTGTTCAGTTACATAAAAGAAGTGCCAGAGCCTTCTTATTTAGGGCTCCATTGCGCTCCGGCTAAAATTATGAATTATCCCCAAAACTAAGAAGTACCGGAACCAGGCTCCGACGCAATTTAAGTCCTGCCCTGAGGGACTATTGTTTTCGTTTTGCGATTTTGTGCCGATTCACTGCAAACGGCGAATCACTTTTCAAACTGTCGCCACCAAATGTTAGAGTCCTCTTATATTTCGAGAAATGACATAATGAAAAATCTTCATAAATATATTTCTCGCACTGTGATCAACAACGGTACATAGAGCCATCGAATTTTGAATGACGTAATCCTGCTTTGAATATGGGCATCTGGAAGCCCAAATTTGGAATTAGTTTTATTACCGATTTCCTATTTTGTAAAACTTTAACGAATTTTTGAGTAACAAACTCAAGGATTTCAAAGCGAGCAATGGCAACGTCGTACAGAAAAAACCATTTTTATCTCCAGCGCGCGAGACTGTGTATCGGAAATTCTAAAGATAGGCTCGATTTAAAATTATTTTGCGATATTGCTGTTGAACTGAATTTTATGGTTTAAGTGCGAAGAACATGATATTTAATAAATAAAGGTAGCACATAAAATGTTAAAAAAAGTCCCTTTGAACGTAATTTAAAATCTGAAACCTTTCAGATTTTCTTTAATTTATCACTTAATTTCTCATGTAGGTTGCTTCGAAATAGGGTTTTTTAATGACAGACATTCTGCACATTAAAAAACAAGAATAAATTTGTTTGCTTTTTTTTGTGGCATATCGCGTATACCCGTTCTTCTTAGTGCTGATTGACACCATTCTGGAAAGAGTCTTAACACTTTTGTTCCCGTTTGAGCTTTTGAGGGGAAGATTCAGTAATTTTATTCTGATCTGAGCGAGACTTTTACACTCCTGTTCTATAAATAAGAGAACGTTAAGTTAAGAGAACGGTGTTTGCAGTGACACAACATTTCTTTATTTTGTATTACTTTAGGAGGACCTTTTAATCTCTTTCGCATTTCCGACCTGTGCACAATACACCTTATTATCGTCTTCAAAAGGTTTAGCCATTAATAACATTTTATCATAATTTTGAAGCTATAATATGACCTTATTTAATTTTATCATTTTCGAACCTGATAAGTCGAGCTTCGAGGCATTTCCATATTAGAACTCTAGAAAATCAGAAGAACATTAGAAGTTTGTTAAAACTCCTAGAAATTGGTCTGAAAGGTCCAATCCGAAAGTAGGCTAATGCAAAACACCTAATTGTTTTGGTATAACAAACGAAGGTGAAGTGCCGTAAACTCACCCTCCTTTACGTTTGTACGGGAGGGGGGGGGACGAAGGCTAATATGGGAAGGATGGTCAGCTGCTATTTGCGGCTAGGCTAAACCGGGAATAAAGTCGCCAAGGCTCTTTTGGGATAGGGCTGTTTTGGTACATCACTTCGGCATAGAATTTACAGCCAATCGAAAGAGAATTCTTTTCAAACGAGGAAACAAACCCAATGAATTGACTGATATGAAATAATTTTTGCTTAAAAACAAAATTACGCAGTTTTCATGCGTTCATACATATATTTTTTTGTTTACTTCTTTTGAGGTAATGTTAGTTTCTCGTGCTTGTAAAATAAAAAAAGCGTCTTCGACAAATATGAAACTTATTCAATTGTGTAAAATAATCCTGTTTGTTACGATAAAATTTTCTAAAAAATTAGGGATCATGTGAAATTCGTGGACTTTTTTAATATTCACAAAATCTCTGAAAATTATAAAAAATTAGCTTCGTAAATAAATAATCCGTGAACAAATTACTGCATTTATTAAAATCGATTACGCTAATAATGATATGAATTCGAAATCGTTTTTCTTCCGCCAATTTATTCGACTTATTCCTTTTTATACTTTTCTATTGCATAATGCATATTGTTAAGAAGTTTGTATAGTTGTAAATAATTTAGTAAAATTAGAAGTCAATTCATCGCAGACCCACCAGCGGCCGAGCTTTAGCGCTCGGCTGCTGGATACTGGTAGTTCTGAACAAGATCAAGAGTTTGCCGGTGGACACTGGTAGTCGCTGAACACTGGTAGTTCGGTCCCCACCCACAAATGTACATCAAATTTCAATGTAGCACAATGTCGCCCTTGTATGGCCATGTTTAATCTGAATGGAATATCAATAAGCTCCAGGTGCGGCCTTGTGCGGCTCCAGGGAGTTGTTGCATCTGGTTAGTGGAAGGCGTGGGACATATGCCTGTTTACCCCTGTTAAACACCAGGCGTCCCCGTCCTCCGTCATCTGTCACCTGGTAGTTCGGTCCGAGGTTCGAATCCCGCGAACGGGCTGGCTGCATGGGTGTTTTCGTGATTTTCCCCATGTGTAACGTGTATACGAGCCAGTTTCCCTTAAAAAGTCCTCCACGAAGGCATCCCTTCCCTTAGGCAGATAGCCCTAGTGTGCTTTGCCATAATTAAATAAACAATCAATTCTTCGCAGGAAAATCAGGGTTACAGGGGTAAATCCATTTTACATTTGGTGAGACAGCGTCAAGCTGGCGGTTATTTTTTGTCTCCAAACTTGGCGAGAAATTGCCAAAAGTGGCCAAGCACGGCAGCCATTTGTGCTGTATGATACTGAGAAGAGCTGTGTGAATAATTTTATGTGAAATGTTCCAGAACTGTAAAATGTTTCTGGAAAAATAAATTTCATGAAGGCTCTGTGTGATTTCAATTCATTACGAACCCGTACGCATATAACAATATTTTTGCTCGCAAAGTATATAATATAAACTGCAGTTTATTTTTTATTATAAAGGGGATTTTAAAATTCCCTTGTACCAGTAATAGCGTAGAAACATTAGATTATTTTAAAGCACATGAAATATAGGGTGGCCCAGAAGTCACTTTACATTTTGAAAATTAAATAACTTTTTCTTAAATGACTGTATTTAATTAATTCTTTTTTATTTTTTGCTTATTCACATGTCCATTCAAATGGAAATGAGCTTCATCTCCCATGATCAACTTGTGAATAAACTCATTGTCATTTCTTGCAGTTCTCTGAAACCTGACAGCATAATTTACTCGTTTCTGAAAGTCTGCTGGTTTTAAAGATTGCACTAATTGAACCTTGAAAACGCGTCACTAAGTTCCTTATTGCAGGCCTACTAGGGGGATGTCGAACATTAAAATGGCGCATATATACGATCTTTGCGTTGCAACAATTGACCGTCCATTTTCAAAGTAAAATTCAATTATCTTCACTCGTTGTTCTGTTGTAAACTTATCCATGCCAAAAATTTCCAGGGATTATATTTTTTAATTCTGAAAAGAGAAAAAGAAATATATTAATAGAAAAAAAGTTATTTAATTTTCAAAATGTAAAGTGACTTCTGGGCCACCCTGTATAAACAATGCACATGAAATTGTACAGGCAGAAAGGAAGGAGAAAATGCCTTATAATGGGGGGGGGGAATTAACCAATAACCAATATTGATGTCTTTTTTATAACTCGAACTTATGAGCTATTTCGAACAGTGCGGTTCTTTTCGGTGTTCGCGGAGTATTAAATGCATTTCCAAGAACTTCCAAGTTTTGGCGAAAAGGTTTTTCTCTTTGAACCGTGATTTTAGCTTCTCAGAACGGCAGTTGCTGTCAATTAGCAAATCCGGAGAAAGAACGCAAAAGTGAAGAGCAGGGGCTGCGAAGGGAGGGGGGCGCGCAACAGAATAATCCTCTCCACTCTCGGATCTTCTTCCCCATGTTCCATTCCCCTCACTCCAACCCTCCGATGCTTTGGAATGTGGGTTTTGGGTGGAAAATTCCATTTGTGTCCACAGAAATATGGCGCTGATGGCCCCTAATGCACTATGTTTTGATTCAGTCCAGTTTTGTCCGTTGGTAATGTCCGGTGCTGTGTAACTTTTGTTGCTACTTGTTTTGAATCTTAAAGCAGAAGAAAAATTTAATTCGTAATCATTTTATTGCACTGTGTTTTCGTAACAGAGAACCAGAACTACGCTTAATTTCTAAAATTAGAAAATTTCTAATTTCTTTTTAAAAAAATCTTAATTTGTAAAATTAGAAAATTTTTAATTTTTTAAAAAAAATCTTAATTTTTAAAATAAGAAAATTTCTAATTTCTTTAAAAAAACCTTAATTTTTAAAATAAGAAAATTTCTAATTTCTTTAAAAAAAATCTTAATTTCTAAAATTAGAAAATTTCTAATTTCTAAAATAAGAAAATTTCTAATTTCTTTTTTAAAAAATCTTAATTTCTAAAATTAGAAATTATTTCTAAAATTTGAACCAGAGCTTAATTTCTAAAATTATAAATTACCGTATTTGCCGGCGTATAAGACGCACTTTTTTCCTTTGAAAATAGGTCTGAAAAACGGGGTGCGTCTTACACGTCGATACAGATTCGGTTTTTTTATTTCATTCATTTCTGGAAATTTCCTCTAATAGGACTCAGATGCTGATTTAGAAGTGGTTTCAAGTGATTTTTCATTTAGCTTTCATTTTAAGTCCATTTTACAATGCGTTTTGGATTGTAAAATGGACTTGATCCAAAAGGATAATGATTGTCTGGGTTTTGACGAAGAAGATTAAAAGGTGTTCTTTCCCAGATAGATTAGGTATTTGCAGAAAACATTACTTTGTATCACTTTATATTTAAAATATTGTAAATTCATTATAATGATCAGTAATAAAGTTTTACCCTTCGAAAACGAGTATAAAAGGGGGTTCGTCTTATAGACGGGCAAATGCGGTACATCTAAAATATGGACCAAGGCTTAATTTCTAAAATTAGAACTGCCAGACCCTATGGAAGGCCGTCGGGAAAGAAGAGAGGGAATGAAAATAAATATATAAAAATCTGAAAGCTTTCAGATTTTACATTACGCCCAAAGGAGCTTTTTTTTTTTTTTTTTTTTTTTTAACGTTTTGTTTTTTACCTTTATTTATTAAATGTCATGTTCTTCGCACTTAAATCATAAAATTAGATGTACCTCATTCATACCAAATCATAAAATTCAGATCATACAAATCTCAATACCAAATCATAAAATCAATATCAATCAATACCAAATCATAAGATCAATAACAAATCATAAAATCCAGATGTACCGTGCTTGAAGATGTACCTCATGTTAATGTTAGTGGAACGCTTTCGATTCGTTGAGTTTGTTAATCAAAAATTGGTTAAAATTTTACAAGATATGAAATAGATAATAAAGCAAATTCCAAATTTGGGTTTCCAGATACCTATGTGCGAGTGCAGGTCTACGTTATTCAGAATTTGATGCTTCTAGTTAACATTGTTTTCAACAACGCGAGAAACATTCACGCAGATTCTTCGTTATGTATTTTCTTTTATAATGAACCAATACAAAATGCCAAAAAGAAATTAAATAGCCCGGGCTATAAAGATTTTTTTTTTTTTTTAAATTTGTCTTTGCAAATCAGGAATATTTTCGTCATTTCAAACACTTCCGTGGGGGTCATTTTAGATAGGGTCATAGAAGAGTCCTGTATAGTGTAACAAGTATTTATTAACAGGTTTAAGTTACACACGAACATTACATTTAACTTTAAGAATATTATAGAGCAAGAGTCTGATACAACCTATCAAGTGGGACGCTTGGCTTTTACTGAAGTACTTCTCTGGCTACTCACCAGGGGGCAGCCGTGTTGTCACAGTTAGTCCAACAGTTTATGTTAAGGGATTGGTTACAAACACTTCTGTAATTTGAAATATATTACTACGACCAACGGTTTAGAAAATAAAGACGGATTAAGAGAGGGGGAATATATATATATATGTGTGTGTGTGTGTGTTTGGTTCTGTTAAATGCAATAACGAAAAGGGAGGTGCACAACTAGATGTTATAGCAGTCTATATACAAAATCCCGGCGTTCTACGGCTAATCGTTTTTTAAGTTATGGGAGGTACAGACGTGATGAAAAAATGAAAATCCGTTTTGGATGTATTTTAAGTCCAATTTACAATGCGTTTTGGAAAAAGCAATCCTTTATTCTGCCCGTACATATTGACGTCTCGCGAAAAAATCGTCCAGATGGATACGGGAACAATCGAAATGATTATTTCTATTGAAATATGATACCTGAAAGTGTTCGCGATTACAATACATCTTTTACTTCGTGCAAAAAAAATAAAAATTGTTATTAAAAGAACTCAAAATTTTATCAATGATTTCTGCGGAATAAGTGATTCCTGCAAACTTTCCTACAGTAAATATTGTATTATTTATTCTCATTAACCTAAATTATTTTCGTTCAGGCATTAATTTCATTTTGCACCTATTCAAGTCGTTATTTAACTATTTGTATAATTCTTTAATTTTTCGTTTTTTCATTTAATAGTCTGTCTAAATGTCTTGGTTAGTAAGCTCTAGTCTGGCTAATGGTAACAAGAACACTCTGAACCCATTACCTATTCCATTCTTTCCATGGAGTAGTTATAAAATTGCACGGATTTTACAGAAGTTTCTGACGTCTTTGACGTCTTTTGACATTCTAAAGGCGTTTTACACCCATATAAATTTTAAAATCTGTGAAAATCTTAAATTGTAAATTCTTGATCCCAATTCTAAATCATCTTTACCGTCAGCTTTCCAAGAATCTGTTTTGCAGTTCCAGCAGTTGATGGTGCCAGTGGTCTTATGTATATTTTATACAGACAGAAAATTTCCTTTTTTTTTTTTTTTTTTGTTTTTTTTGTTAAAAGTTATCAATTAAATAAACGAATTGAAAATAAGTTAAAAAAAATCACAATAATTCTGATGCACCTATTCAAGTCGTTATTTAACTATTTGTATAATTCTTTATAGTATATAGAGCAAAATTCTATAAAATGAACAAAATGCTATTCAATTAGAATTTTAAACATGTTTTAGAAAACTAAACGTTTGCTTCTGAATTTTTATTTTCCTCAATAGATGACGCTGTAATTTGTAGTTCTGTAATTTTTTTTAGAAATCTTATTTCGTTTAATTCAAATACTATGTGCATTTAATTCTGCTTCAGCAGAATTAAAAAAATTGAAAATTTTTATTTATATTTTTCGCTTATTTTCATTTGTCTTCGTTATATCTTCAAATAATAAAATAATTTGCTAGAAATGATGTTCATAATGATGTCAAATTCAAAATAAATCCTGATCCATGTATTTAGAGTGAGACACATATCCATTTAGTGGACACAAATGGCGGCAACCCCTGAATTTACCCCCAAATCCTTGTTCCCAGGGATCCACAACAAGGGGGGAGGAAGCCGACGTCACGACAGGAATGTCGTGGAGTGGAAAGGGAATAAAAGGGAATTCTTAGCGGTTGAGTCAATGTCAGTGATGCCGAACACCGCTGCCACCAATCACGGCTAAATAATAATAATAAAATAAAAAAAGGAGATAAATAAATAAATAAAAAAGGGGGATTGTCTCCCCGCCACAGCGCGTTTTGCTTCGCCACAGTCCCCGCGAACCAGAGGGGGGTGCGAGGAAGAAGTGAGCGAAAAAGACTTAAGAGGGGTGGTGTAACTATGGCAACGCAGGGCGTCACGAGGTCAAATGGTGGTTTGTTTCCTAGGGAGAGAGGCTGAGAGATGTGAAGGGAGGTTTGGGGGTTGGCCGAGGAAGGGGGGGTCAGTGTCGACGAGGGATCAGAGGATTTTGCCACACATTTTGAAGAATGGTTTCGGTTAAATGCTTCGAAAACAGAACATGTCAAGAAGTGCGTGTAGTTATTTTAAGGGTTAAATGTTGGCACTTTTATTTAAACAGTGTTATTTGTGAAAAAGTTGGCAGTCCTCTTGACCTTAAGTAATTTATTGAGTTCCAGCTATATATGCGTTTTTGAAACATTGCATGAGTTATTTAAACAGTGTTATTTGTTAAAAAGTTGGCAATCCTCTTGACCCTAAGTAATTTATTGAGTTCCAGCTATATATGCGTTTTTGAAACTTTGCATGAGTTATTTAAACAGTGTTATTTGTTAAAAAGTTGGCAATCCTCTTGACCTTAAGTAATTTATTGAGTTCCAGCTATATATGCGTTTTTGAAACTTTGCATGAGTTATTTAAACAGTGTTATTTGTTAAAAAGTTGGCAATCCTCTTGACCCTAAGTAATTTATTGAGTTTCAGCTATATATGCGTTTTTTGAAACTTTGCATGAGTAATAGCGAATTTTTCAGTCATCACTACTACCTTTGCACATTACCTTCGGCGTTCAGTAAAAAGTGATACAGAACGGCTTTTAAAATAGAATTTTAAAAAATATTATCGGACAAAGTAAAAACAAACTGATGCGTGGAATTTTCGAACAGAAGTGATATGTAAGTAAACGAAGTTGACAGAAATTAAAGTTTTATTATCGCTGTAATTTGGCAACACTTCTCTGTTTAAAGATTCGTAGGGGGAACGGAATTTTAAAAGCAGCCGGAAAAGTTTTATTTTGAAAAACTTCGCTAGATATTTGTATTAGTCGCTTCATATTACAGGATTATACCGAACATAAAACTCATAGCAACGTAAATTAAAACAATATGTTAACTAATATGCCTAAGTTAAATTACAATTAAAAATTCAATGAAAATGGCTCCATTAGGAACAATTAGTTGTATTTTTTATTATATTGAAATATATACGAACTACCTACTAAAGCTCCATTCCAGTTTTATAATTATTTAAAAACAAAATTTTAAAAAATATCTGGAAGCTTTCAGGTTTTCTATTATGCCCAAAAAGGCGGTTTTTTTTTTTTTTTTTAACGTTTTGTGTGTTACCTTTATTTGTTAAATATCATGTTCTACGCTACTAAAACTACATAAAGCTCAATTCAACACCAGTATCACAAAATATTTAAAAACAGCATATTTTTAGAATTTCCGATGGACGGTAATAAAAATGTTTAAATAAACGTAGTGTTTTCACTGCTTTCTTTGAAATCGTTTTGTTAATAAAAAATTATATCAGACACCTGGATTTGTAGACACTTATATCATATTTGTAAACACTTATATCACAGATATATCATTTTAATCAATACACTACAAAGTCAAAATAATCTGATGATCTTCGAACAATGTCTGTCCCACACACTTCGCTGCACTTTTCTCGGACGTAAGATTATCGCACAAATTATAAAAATTGCAGACGATATTAGGATACAGTCGAAATTTAGTAGATCGAAAATCTTCTTCCAACGAATTGGCGTCCGTAACTTTTTTCCGTGGATTTGCTAATCCACCTGCTTCGAAGAGCTGTAATCACTTTAACCAGACTGTCGTCCGTAACCTTTTCGTGGATTTCCTAATCACACCTGCTTAACGAATAACTGTATTCACTTTTTTCGAACCGATGTTCGTAACTTTTCGTGGATATCTAATCACACATGCTTAGCAAATAACATTTATTCACTTTCGAGCTGATGTTCGTAACTTTTCGTGGATTTCTAATCACACCTGCTTAGCGAATAACTGTATTCACTTTTTCGAACTGATGTTCGTAACTTTGCCTGGATTTGTAATCACATCTGCTTAACAAATAACTGTATTCACATTTTTCGAACTGATGTTCGTAACTTTCAATGGATTTCTAATCACACCTGCTTAACGAATAACTGTATTCACTTTTTGAGCTGATGTTCGTAACTTTCTGTGGATTTCTAATCACACCTGCTTATCACTTTTTCGAACTGATGTTCGTAACTTTTCGTGGATTTTTAATCGCACCTGCTTAGCGAATAACTGTATTCACTTTTCGAGCTGATGTTCGTAACTTTTCGTGGATTTCTAATCACACCTGCTTAGCGAATAACTGTATTCACCTTTTCGAACTGATGTTCGTAACTTTGCCTGGATTTGTAATCACACCTGCTTAACAAATAACTATATTCACATTTTTCGAACTGATGTTCGTAACTTTCAGTGGATTTCTAATCACACCTGCTTAACGAATAGCTGTATTCACTTTCCGAGCTGATGTTCGTAACTTTCTGTGGATTTCTAATCACACCTGCTTATCACTTTTTCGAACTGATGTTCGTAACTTTTCCTGTATTTGTAATCACACCTGCTTAACGAATAACTGTATTCACTCTTTTGAACTGATGTTCGTAACATTTCGTGGATTTCTAATCACGCCTGCTTAGCGAATAACTGTGTTCACTTTTCGAGCTGAAATTCAGAACCTGATGGTCTGTAATATCTGCAAAACACTGATGATGTCTGGTGAATGACTGTTCCACAAACTTGAGATGAATTTTCAGAGCTTGACGGTCTGTAATCTCTGCATGGATTTTCTTATCTTTACCGCTGCTACCAATTTAATAAGGCTGTAACGTCTGAACACCCGTGTTGGATGAAAGGAAAAGAGCAGTTGTCTTTTAAATATTTATTTTAAAACTTAATAAGAATTTCTTGAATACTGTTGGAAATACCTTGGAATGGGGTAATTTACGAGGTCCCTTGTGTCCGGAAACCGCACCAGGGGATTTCCGCAACACCTTTCCTCAAAGTTCTAACTGACAATTAGTCTCTGGACAAAACAGGACGTTCTTCTCATTAAACAATGTGTGCCAGAGGTGTGCATATTGTCACACCATGCTCGGTTGGAGGATTACGTTATTCAAAATTGAATGGCTTTAGGTACCGTTGTTTTTTCACAGTGGAAGAAACATTTATGCATTCATGCAGATTCTTCATTGTTTAGAATCCAATTTATATTGCATTATTTATCCAACTGCACTTCATTTAAATTCATATCATCGAATTTCATTAGAGAACAATTCAGTTCTTATGTCGTGACAATTCAGTTCTTATGTCATGAAATGAAAAAAAAAAAAAAAAAAACTCAAAACATCTTCATTAAAAATTTTAAAATGCATAAAAACCTAAAACACCAAATGCAGTTAAAAAAAAAGTAACTTTTTTTTTTTAACAATTAAAATTAGTGTTTCTGTGTAAAATCAAGCCAATTTGGCCAGCTGGGTAAGAAGACTGATTTTTCGATGGACAAAACACTGAAAGTTTATTCTCGGTCCCTCTAGGCAAAAAAGACACTGCAGTTGGTACAGAAACTGGCTGTTCTAGTGTTTCAAACTTAAACAAATGGCGGCCTCGTACAGAGGCGACGAAACAATCTCTTCTGAATTTGTTTTAAATCCATATTAAAATCCGTTTTGGGAAAAAGAGTTCTTTATACTGTTTGTACTTACAGATGTCACGCAAAAACATCGTTCAAATGAATTCGACAAATGTCAAAATGGGTATTTTCATTGAAATATGATACCCGAATTTTTTTTCGCGATTATAATACTTCCTCTACTTCTACAAGGAAGTAAAAATTCCTGTGCTTCTGCTTTAAATTTCATAATCGTACGCTCAGGAAATACCTGCAGCAGAGCTGTGACGTTGGATTCTAGAAAAGGAAATACTAGAAAAACATTATGGTATTGTCTTTAGAGTTTTGGATTTTAGAAATTATAAAACATTTTATCAACCGATTTACGTAATTAGTAAAATCACAGAATAAGCATCTGATTAGCATCATAATTTAATAGCAACAGTCTAAAACCTACAACTACATTAAAAGTACGTGATCTCCGATTTGATTGGTTTAAATTTCGGAAGGAGGAGGGATAATACCATGCCTCCAACCACATGAAAAAACTATCAAGCTGACAGTTCTACAATACCTGTCGTAAGTACAATTGATCGCAGTCTTATCCTAGATTATTCGGGATGCTGCTCAAAATCGACAGCTTGCTGACACACCATTGACAAGGCAATACAAAAACTGGTTTCGATCCTGTTGAGGAACTCTAAAAATAATAGTTTAATTAAATTCTTTTTCCTGATTATTCGCCATTGCTAATTATACACGTTATCTAAGCTATTTTTATGTCGATTAGTGTCCATAGCAGTCCAATATCTGAATTATAAAAAAATTTCTAATGTCATTTCTATATCTATTATTCAATTTTTTATTCTAATGTCATTTCCATACCTGTGTCAGTCAGTGCGCCATGTCGATGGCGTGTCGGAATCGATGTTACGCACGTCGATCGTATGCCCATGAGGACTGTACGTTGTCGACAAGTATGCATTAATCTTAATAACACAACGTTACATCATTATCAAAATTTCTTTTCCATTATTAAAAAAATTTCTAATGACATTTCCATATCTATTATCCACGTCTTACTCTAATGTCATTTCCATATCTGTGTCAGTCAGTAGTGCGACGTGTGGATGGCGTGTGGAAATCGACGTTACGCAGGCTCGATCGTATGCCCATGACGACTGCAAGATGTCGACAAGTGTGCGATAATCTTCTGACATAACGTTACATCATTATCAAAAGTTCTTTTCTATCATTAAAAAAATTTCTAATGTTATTTCCATATCTATTATCCACGCCTTACTCTAATGTCATTTCCATATCTGTGTCAGTCAGTAGTGCGACGTGTGGATGGCGTGTAGAAATCGACGTTACGCAGGCTCGATCGTATGCCCATGACGACTGCAAGATGTCGACAAGTGTGCGATAATCTTCTGACATAACGTTACATCATTATCAAAAGTTCTTTTCTATCATTAAAAAATTTCTAATGTCATTTCCATATCTATTATCCACGCCTTACTCTAATGTCATTTCCATATCTGTGTCAGTCAGTAGTGCGACGTGTGGATGGCGTGTGGAAATCGACGTTACGCAGGCTCGATCGTATGCCCATGACGACTGCAAGATGTCGACAAGTGTGCGATAATTTTCTGACATAACGTTACATCATTATCAAAAGTTCTTTTCTATCATTAAAAAAATTTCTAATGTCATTTCCATATCTATTATCCACGTCTTATTCTAATGTCATTTCCATATCTGTGTCAGTCAGTAGTGCGACGTGTGGATGGCGTGTAGAAATCGACGTTACGCAGGCTCGATCGTATGCCCATGACGACTGCAAGATGTCGACAAGTGTGCGATAATCTTCTGACATAACGTTACATCATTATCAAAAGTTCTTTTCTATCATTAAAAAATTTCTAATGTCATTTCCATATCTATTATCCACGCCTTACTCTAATGTCATTTCCATATCTGTGTCAGTCAGTAGTGCGACGTGTGGATGGCGTGTGGAAATCGACGTTACGCAGGCTCGATCGTATGCCCATGACGACTGCAAGATGTCGACAAGTGTGCGATAATTTTCTGACATAACGTTACATCATTATCAAAAGTTCTTTTCTATCATTAAAAAAATTTCTAATGTCATTTCCATATCTATTATCCACGTCTTATTCTAATGTCATTTCCATATCTGTGTCAGTCAGTAGTGCGACGTGTGGATGGCGTGTAGAAATCGACGTTACGCAGGCTCGATCGTATGCCCATGACGACTGCAAGATGTCGACAAGTGTGCGATAATCTTCTGACATAACGTTACATCATTATCAAAAGTTCTTTTCTATCATTAAAAAATTTCTAATGTCATTTCCATATCTATTATCCACGCCTTACTCTAATGTCATTTCCATATCTGTGTCAGTCAGTAGTGCGACGTGTGGATGGCGTGTGGAAATCGACGTTACGCAGGCTCGATCGTATGCCCATGACGACTGCAAGATGTCGACAAGTGTGCGATAATCTTCTGACGTAACGTTACATCATTATCAAAAGTTCTTTTCTATCATTAAAAAAATTTCTAATGTCATTTCCATATCTATTATCCACGTCTTATTCTAATGTCATTTCCATATCTGTGTCAGTCAGTAGTGCGACGTGTGGATGGCGTGTAGAAATCGACGTTACGCAGGCTCGATCGTATGCCCATGACGACTGCAAGATGTCGACAAGTGTGCGATAATCTTCTGACATAACGTTACATCATTATCAAAAGTTCTTTTGTATCATTAAAAAATTTCTAATGTCACTTCCATATCTATTATCCACGCCTTACTCTAATGTCATTTCCATATCTGTGTCAGTCAGTAGTGCGACGTGTGGATGGCGTGTGGAAATCGACGTTACGCAGGCTCGATCGTATGCCCATGACGACTGCAAGATGTCGACAAGTGTGCGATAATCTTCTGACATAACGTTACATCATTATCAAAAGTTCTTTTCTATCATTAAAAAAATTTCTAATGTCATTTCCATATCTATTATCCACGCCTTACTCTAATGTCATTTCCATATCTGTGTCAGTCAGTAGTGCGACGTGTGGATGGCGTGTGGAAATCGACGTTACGCAGGCTCGATCGTATGCCCATGACGACTGCAAGATGTCGACAAGTGTGCGATAATCTTCTGACATAACGTTACATCATTATCAAAAGTTCTTTTTTATCATTAAAAAATTTTCTAATGTCATTTCCATATCTATTATACACGTCTTATTCTAATGTCATTTCCATATCTGTGTCAGTCAGTAGTGCGACGTATGGATGGCGTGTATAAATCGACGTTACGCAGGCTCGATCGTATGCCCATGACGACTGCAAGATGTCGACAAGTGTGCGATAATCTTCTGACATAACGTTACATCATTATTAAAAGTTCTTTTCTATCATTAAAAAATTTCTAATGTCATTTCCATATCTATTATCCACGCCTTACTCTAATGTCATTTCCATATCTGTGTCAGTCAGTAGTGCGACGTGTAGATGGCGTGTAGAAATCGACGTTACGCAAGCTCGATCGTATGCCCATGCCGACTGCAAGATGTCGACAAGTGTGCGATACTCTTCTGACATAACGTTACATCATTATCAAAATTTCTTTTCTATCATTAAAAAAATTCTAGTGTCGTTTCCATGACTATTATCCACATCTTATTTTAATGTCGTTTTCATATATGTGTCAGTCAGTAGTGCGCCGTGTCGATGGCGTGCCGGAATCGACGTTACGCAGCGTCGATCATCTACTCGTGACGAATGTATGTTGTCGACAAGTATGCGATGATGTTCTGACATAACGTTACATCATTATCAAAAGTTCTTTTCTATCATTAAAAAAATTTCTAATATCATTTCCATATCTATTATCCACGTCTTATTCTAATGTCATTTCCATATTTGTGTCAGTCAGTAGTGCGACGTGTCGATGGCGTGTGGAAGTCGACGTTACGCAGGCTCAATCGTATGCCCATGACGACTGCAAGATGTCGACAAGTGTGCGATAAATCTTCTGACATAACATTACATCATTATCAAAATTTCTTTTGTATCATTAAAAAAATTTCTAATGTCTATTATCCACGTCTTATTCTAATGTCATTTCCATATATCTGTGTCAGTCAGTAGTGCGCCGTGTCGATAGCGTGTCGGAATCGACGTTACGTAGCGTCGATCGTATGCCCGTGACCACTGTATGTTGTCGACAAGTGTGGGATAATCTTCTGACATAATCTTACATCATTATCAAAATTTCTTTTCTATCATTTGGGTCGTATGACAGTAATTATTGATGATTAAATAACGGTTAAATTAGGGCGCAGCCCAGTCTACCTAATCAAGAGAAGATTTTATGATGGAAATCCGCCAAAGTGAGAACCACAAGCGAGGACGTCCATCAACCCTGCCATGTCCCTCACAAAATGACATAAGAGAATAAGAAAATTATTTTGACTTTTAATGTAATAGTGCCGGTATCATTTATTTCTACGCCCTGTCGACACTACGCGATTGTCGCACCGGGCGGCAGAATTTAAGCCAAAAATCTTAGAATTAAGTGAAGTTTGAGCAACAAATTTAGAAATGGCAATTTTTTTAGAATTTAGGTCTCGCGCTGGCCAGTAGAATTTAGGGGAGGCAAACTTTTTAGAATCTATGGAACCACCTGGCAACAGAATTTAAGACCTGTAGAGTTCGCACCGGGTGGCAATGCCTAGCACCGGCTCTGAGTTTTGCTTTGTAACCTGGGTAATCAGGGTTACTCAGGTTACAAAGTGGTGTTACAGTTAGGGCCAGGTGACACACAGTGGTGTTACACTGCTACAGGATACAGCCAGGTTACGCTGTGTAGCAGTGTCGGTCAGAGCCAGAGTACACTGTGTCATGAGGCATTGCAAGTGAGTACTGCATCGTTGTGGACTTCAGTGCTATGATTGACTAAAACTATTTAATTAAGCTTGGCCTTAAGGTTTTTTTTTTTTTTTTTTTCTTCGCAAACTTTAAAAATTATGCATAATATATTTAAGGAGTCTTTGCCAAATTGCTTAAGTTAAAATAGGGCTTAAATTTTAAACCATCGGTTGGAGTGCGTGTGGGTCAGACTCGTTATTCTAGCTGAATAACGCTTCTGGTTAATTTAAATTCTTTCTTCCGAAAATCTTAAAATTGGGGTCGGAAACTTTTGAACCCTCAGCTCCTTACTTGGCCAACTCGCCATTAATTTTACGACGAAGGATAAGGCCGGGGTTTAAGCTCCAGTCCAGAATACCTTTTCAGCGCTTGCCGCCATTCCTTTTAACATTTTTATCTACCACAAAAATACGATCTCGGAAAGGATTATAAAACTTTAATCCCTTCCCCCATGCCACCCTTACTACGGGCTCATTCCTGCGCGCCAGAAATCGACTCTAATCCGCGCCCTGTGACGTCATTGTGTCTCGGATTTCCCGCGGATGATTCAATGAGTGGATTAACGGGAGGAGGTCGTAATTTTACGGCCTCGCGGTCCTTGCAGTTGCGGTCGCAGTAAATTAAGTGATTCTAGAAGAGGATGGTTTAGAATTTTAGAAGGGGGAGGATGGCTTGCATTGCTCCAGGAGCGCTTTTTGCTTCGGGAGCTCACGCCGCATTGTAATGTCGCTTGGTGAAAGGCGGGAGGACAGAAGGGGGTGCGTAAATTTCCTCAGTTCACTTTCGTGGAATGCGGCGGAGGTTAATTTCTGGAGGAATTCCTTCGAATGAAACAGTGCAATGAGAATCCCTTCTCTCCGTTCTTGTAAACAGGGAAGCTAAAGGATGACTGGTAGTAGGTGGATTTTAAATGGTAATCTTATTTTGTTGACGTACACAGCGCAGTAATTAAGACAAGTCTGGTGATAGGCAATGGTAATGAATTATTGTAGCACATTTCCAACTCTGATTTATTCCACGTAACTTGCTCTGCAATTTGTACCATCATTTCAGCGATCACAATCTGCATTGGATAACTGTTGGCAAATTTCAGCGATCACAATCTTCATTGCACCGTTGTTGACACGTTTCAGCGATCACAATCTGCATTACATCATTATTGGCAGTTTCAGCGATCACAATCGTGGATTATTAGGTGGGTTTTAAACGGTAATCTTATTTTGTTAAAGGTGTAGTAATTTGAAGACAAGTCTAATGATAGGCAAAGGTAATGAATTATTGTAGCACATTTCTAACTCTGATTTATTCCACGGATCTTCCTATGTAAGCTGTAGCATCATTTCAGAGATTGCAATCTACGTTGCATCATTGTTGGCAAATTTCAGCGATCGCAATCTGCACTGTATCGTTGTTGGCACGTTTCAGCGATAACAATCTGCATCATTATTGGCAGATTCAGCGATCACAATCGTGTATTATTAGGTGCGTTTTAAACTGTAAGGTAATGAATTATTGTAGCACATTTCTAACTCTGATTTATTCCACGGATCTTCCTATGTAAGCTGTAGCATCATTTCAGCGATCGCAATCTGCATTGCATCATTGTTGGCAAATTTCAGCGATCTCAATCTGCATTGCATCGTTGTTGACATGTTTCAGCGACAGTTTCAGCGATCACAATCGTGGATTATTAGGTGGGTTTTAAACGGTAATCTTATTTTTTTAAAGTGTAGTAATTTGAAGACAAGTCTAATGATAGGCAAAAAATTATTGCAGCACATTTGCAACTCTGATTTATTCCACGGATCTTCCTATGTAAGCTGTAGCATCATTTCAGCGATCACAATCTGCGTTGCATCTTTCTTCGCAAGTTTCAGTAGTCACAGTTTGCACTACGACTATACGACTAAGAAAACTTCTTTTCTAGGTGTTAATCTTTTTCATAATATTTTTTTCAGTTGAAAATTAAATGATAATCAATAAGAGGCATTTGTAATTATCTGTATTTGAAATAAATAAATAAAGCATCTGTATTTAAAATAAATAAATACAGCTCAAATAAAGCACGAAAAAGATTGTTTTTATTTATTTATATATGAAAATATTGTTTTTCTCATGTGTATGTTTTGAATTCATAAAATTTTAAAAATAAAATATTTTCTCTTTTTTAAAATATGAATACTATTTTCTGCAAACTAAAAGTAGGATGATAAAATTAGTCTTGCACATAGCAATAAAAGTGTAATAGCAATATTTCTGCAGCTAAAATATATATCTCATCTTAGACTAATATTACGATTATATATCTTTACCATTTATGCTTTTTATTAATAGTCTCATGACGGGCATATAAATGGTATTAGCATTTTGGTGTATTTAATTATGGCAAAGCACACGAGGAGTATCTGCCTAAAGGAGGGATGCCTTCGTGGAGAACTTTCTGAGGGAAACTGGCTCGTATACACGTTACACATGGGGAAAATCACGAAAACACCCATGCAGCCAGCCCGTTCGCGGGATTCGATCCTCGAGCCGAACTACCAGTGTTCAGCGACTTTACCGATCGGCTGCTGGTGGGCCTATTAGCATTAATTTTCGCGTACATTTGCATTTGGTTACATTTGTTGTTTTATCTGCAAAATTATTTATACTATTAATTTGAAATCATTATAAATATTATATCGAAACACATGCATTCATTATACAAAATGTTCTCTGGAATTTTTAGCTGAAATGGGCGTTGGCCCAGAAGGGTTATTAGTTTCGTTTTGGCATTCTGCGTTGGTTCACTGTAAAAGTCTGGATTACCTTTTAAATTGTTGCAACCAAATATTAGAGCCCTGCTTTATAGTTACAGAAATTAAATAATGAAGAACCTGCATGGATGTATGGATGTTTCTCGCACTGTAAAGAAACAACAAAACCTAGACACGTGATATTCTGAATAACGTAGTCCTCCACTCGAATATCAGCAGATTTGGAATTTGGAACTTGTTTTATTATCTATTTCATATTTTGTAAAACTTTAACGAATTTTTGATTAACGAACTCAACGATTTCAAAGCGAGCAATGGCAGTACTGTGCGAAAAAGAAAGCATTTAGATCTCCAGCGCGCGAGACTGTGTATCGGAAATTCTAAAAATATGCTTTTTTTTAAATATTTTGCGATATTGTTGTTGAATTGAATTTTGTGGTTTAAATGCGAAGAACATGATACTTAACAAATAAAGGTTAAAAAACAAAGAGAACAATATTGATTTCCATTCCCTATTTTCTTTTATTTCTATTTCTTAGAAATAAATAAAACATTAAAGTTAGTTTAAAGTGCGTTTTTTTACCAGTAAGAAGTAAATTTCCTTGCAGAAGTAAGTAATGCTTAAACACTCTTTTTTTCCTACCAAGACGTTTTCCTTTTTTATTGTCTATACTTGTCTTTGATAAATATTAAAATTAGCTTCGATTTTAAAATATAATTATTAAATAATAAATTTAAAATTTTCTATAATGAAATACATCATTGCATTTCCATCTCACTAACATAAGAACTTAAAAATAATTTACTTATATTTAAATGTGATACCATTTGCATTTTGCAATAATAAGATTAATATTTTATTTCTTAACTATTATCAATATTCATTCATTTCTCTGTAGTTTGTGCCAAAAATGGTAAAATAACGGATGTCGTAAAAAATACGACGCGCGCGCGCTCATGTAAAATTGCCAAGCGCGCGTGCTGGAAGGTTAATGCAGGGATGAGCAAACTTTTTTCGGTCGCGGGCCAAAAATCGAAAACCAAATCGGGCCAAAAATCGAAAATTGGAGGGCCAAGATAATTTTTTTTTTAAATTTTAAAAACAATATACAAGTATTACAATTTAAACATGTTAATGAGATGAATGAAATTGCGATTTCATTTCTAAAAGTTCCTTCTATTGAGTTTCGAAGTGAGATGTTCTGATTCTAAGGAACGAGGCTAAATGCTCGTCTGTCGGTCTACTCCTGAAATAATTCTTTTTTAAGGTTCATAGTTGAAGACACTTGTTCACATATATACGGTGAAGTAAGCATAGCACTGATTTTCTGGGTGTGAGATATTAAATTTGGGAACCTTACTTTCAATAATGATTTATAAAACTCTTAACTTTGGCATACTTAGAAACAACTGCTTGAAAGGATTGTTAAATTGCAACTCAATTAATTCAAGCTGCAAATCTGACTTCACTGCTTCACAATTTACGCTGAAAGACATTGTAAAAATATCCAATTTTTACCATGAATGGCACTGAAATCTTGAAACCTGCCGTCGAACTAAAAACGCAGTTTTTTTCAAGCCATCTTCATAATTCTAAAGCTTCTCTTCGTTTACTGAGGGTAATCAATTTAACCTCGGGAAAAGAGACAAGTCGTTCTTAGCTAGCTGCCCAGCAAACAAATTAAGTTTTAAGTTAGGATAGTTAGGATTAAATTTTTTCTAAGAGGTCTAATTCATCTATATTCGATTCCCATATGTCTGCTCCCCGAGAAAGTGATAACGCTTGTTGGCGCCAATTTACAGCTATAACTAACAAATAACTTCGACTTTTAGCACTTTACCAATTGAAAGCTGTCTGTGCTTCCTATTACCGTCAATTTATGTTTTTTGACCAAAAATAGAGAAAGTAAAAAAGATCATCTTGCCTCGGACAGGCAAAATTATATCCACGGGCCGGATAGAATCTTCCGACGGGTCGGACTTGGCCCGCTGGCCGTAGTTTGCTTAATGTAAAACCTGAAAGCTTTCAGATTTTTTAAAATTTTATTTTTATTTATTTATTTATTGAGCAAAACTTACTGTATGGGTTACGTATGCAGCCCCCACACACTCTCAGATTGACGGTAGGCTTCACAATTGGTTATTTCTGATTTACGAATGGTTAAATTCCGGAAGTTCGAGATATCACACAGGCAGTGATTCATTATTCAACAACAAGTTGACAGTTTCAGCAACAAGTTGACAGCTTCAGCAACAAGTTGACAAATCCCTCTGTACGCTCTCATCATTGATGAGCTGGTAATGAAACTGCCGGAGACGTCAAAACACGCTGATAAGGATTATAAAGACGTCATTTTTGCTTGAGTGATATCAGTTCTTCCCTTGCATTATCAAACCTACTTCGTCAAGGAACTGTGGCAGAAATTTGATTAGAATCTTGATAATGTTGAAGTACGTGAGCCAAGTTGTTTTGAATAGGGAAAGAGATTAGGATAACTTGGTCCTTTAGTTTTAGTGCTGATGGGTATCAGCATACAGCAATGCACCCTAAGTAGTTTAAAGTGATCAGTAAATTGGAGCGATAACTATTCATTAATCCATTAGGACGTTTATAAGTGAAGCTTTGTTTTCGTGAATTTGCTTATTTGAGGCACTCAAATAATGCATTTGATATGTAAGTGAACTAACTAAAAGAATATTAAATTACCGAGAGCTAGAAATTTTTATCAGGCTTACTTAGTGGTGAATTAACTACGAGAATTCATTAATTCAAAGTTTTAGTAAAGCTTTATTTTGGTGAATTTGCTTATTTGGCGCACTTATTACCTCTGAAATTGGTTCGAATTTTCTTTTTTTTTTCCCCCCTCTAGATAACGCTTTTGTTATCCAAGTTAATTAATTAAAAGAATATTAGATTACCGCGGTACATATTTTTATCAGACAGTGAAAAATTACTTAGTGGTAAATTAGCTATGAGAATTCATTAATTCATAAAGGTTAGTAAAACACTTATTACCTCTCAAATTGGTTCCAATTCTCTTTTTTTTCGCCCCAGATAACGCTTTTGTTATTCAACTGAATTAACTAAAAGGGTATTAAATTACCGCGCTACACATTTTTATCAGACAGTGAGAAATTACTTAGTGGTGAATTAGCTATGAGAATTCATTAATTCATAAAGGTTAGTAATGCTTTATTTTGGTGAATTTGCTTATTTGGGCACTTATTATCTCTCAAATTGGTTCGAATTTTCTTGTTTTCTCTCCCAGATAACGCATTTGTTTTCCAAGTGAACTAATTAAAAGAATGTTAGATTACCGCGCTACAAATTTTTATCAGACATTGAAATATTACTTAGTGGTGAATTAGCTATGAGAATTCATTAATTCATAAAGTGTTAGTAATACTTTATTTTAGTGAATTTGCTTATTTGGGGTATTTATTATCTCACTGTTGGTTCCAAGTTTTTTTTTTTTTTTTTTTTTGGCCAAATAATTTGTCACAGTAAAAAGAATGTTAAATTGTCCAGCCACTGAACATAAATTTTGTGTCAGGAAATCAGAAATTAATTAGTGATGAATTAGCTATGAGAATTCATAAAGTTTTTGTAAAGACTTTATTTTAGTGAATTGGCTTTTTGGGGGGGGGGTATTTATTATGTCTCAAATTAGTTCCAAATTTTTTCCCCCAAATAAAGACGTATTTGTCCAAGTGAAAAGAATGTTAAATTGCCCAGCTACAGAAGACAAATTTTATTCCAGGAAATTAGAAATTAATTATTGATGAATTAGCTATGAAAATTCATTAATTTATAAGGACGCTTTTAGTAAAGCTTTAATTTTGTGAATTTGCTTTCTTGGGCACTTATTAGCTCTCAAATTGGCTCGAATTTTCTTTCTTTCTTTTTTTTTTTTTTTTTTTTTTTTTCTTTCTTTCTTTTTCTCCTTCCAAATAATACATTTGTTACCCAGGTGAACTGATTAAAAGAATGTTAAATTGTCGAGCTGCAGAACAAATTTTATATCAGGAAATGAGAAATTAATTAGTGATGAATTATGTGTTTGGGCAATTAGATTTTTGATTGCGCGTTAATTAAAATCTACTAACATGTGATAATAGTTATAATTCCAATCCAATTTCTTCAGAGGGTTGAAACATATTCTTATAATATTTTATTTTTAAACTGTGTTTTGTTTATCTTTTTCTCTCTAAGTGATGTATAGCCTGCCAGATGGCACACAATAGTCTTACTCTCTGCGGAAGTGGGACACGTATCAAATTCTTTTGAAACGCATAAGATTTGTATTTAATATCAAGAAGGTTAATGTTTTCTTTCTGTAGCATATCCTAACTGGAAATTAAAGTTAATGTAAATATTTGATTTTTAAATTCTGGCTTACCAGATGAATTTTTTCAATACCAAATATTGACATGGGTGATTTGTTTTGGCATTTTGCGATTTTCCATCTACTTTTAAATTCTAAAATTATTTAATTATTTATGATTAGTGTTTTTATAAGTTCGCCGTCTCATAATTTCTTATCACCAACTAACATTTTTTTTTTCAATCTTTTTTTAGTTCATCATATCAAAGTTCAGTTTTCTTAGTAAGATGGCTTACACATTTTTTTTTCTTTTTATTATTAATGTTTTGTGTGTTAAATTTATTTATTAAATAGACCTACGGCACATAAAATTCAATTCAACTGCAAAATCGCAAAATGTTTAAAAACAGCCTATTTTTAGAATTTCCGACAGACAGTATCTGGAGATAAAAATATTTTATTCTGTACGCTGGTAGCTTTCAAATCGTTGAGCTTGTTAATAAAAAATTTATTAAATTTCTACAAAATATGAAATAAATAGTAAAAAATATATAACGTCATTCTATAGAAATACTGAATATTAAGTGCAGAACTAAAAAAGAATACTCTTAAGAACTGCAGAACTAAAGAATACTCGTAAGAATTGCATCTTTGCTTCCAAATGGCTTAGTTTCTTAATCCACAACAAACAGATTCAATTTGAAAGCTAAATAAATATCTTATCCTTCAAATTGATATTTATCTTTTAATTGAAAATTGAAAAGATAAATATAATAATTGATTGAAATATAAATTGAATAAAGAGAAAACAAATAATAAAGATTATTAAAGATTGAAAATATTTGATATTTATCTTTTCAAGATATTTATCTTTATTATTAAATTATAATTGATATTAAAGATTGAAAAGATTTGATATTTATCTTTTCAATCATCAATCTAAATGCTGATATCAGCATTTAGAGTGATTCGTCGCAAAATCGCATTCCCAGACTAATATTCCCTTTTCGGCTAATAATTATCTAATATTTGACTGAGCTTTATCTTTTAATTGAAAAGATAAATATAATAAAGATTGAAATATAAAAAGATAAGTATAATAATTGACTGAAAAATAAAATTGAATAAAGAGAAGACAAAAAATTAAAGATTGAAAAGGATTGGATATTTATCTTTTCAAGATATTTATCTTTATTATTAAATGTTAAATTATAATTCAAAAATAAAGATTGAAAATATCTGATATTTATCTTGACTCAAATTAAAAGAGAAACGACGCATTTAGAGTGATTCGATGCAAAATCGCATTTCGAGACTAATAGCTCCTCTTGGGCTAATAATTATCTAATATTTGGCTGAGTGATTTTGCTGTGTATTAGAATAAATAAATGCTAGAAACGTATCCTTAATATTCTATCATCGTCGAGCTTAACACCAGCGAGCTAAGCATAAAATAGACGAGTTTAGCAGCCCTGAAGCATTATTTTAAATCGCTGGCTTATAAAGCAGAATGTATCAAACACTTTTGTCGGTTACAGTTAGCCATTCGACCACATCCACGTTGACACCTGTGTCACGGTTCACCTTTTCACCACACATCACCCGTTTCCCCATCTGGGACTAAAAAAAGAAACAGGTGGAAATCAAAAGTCATTCTTCTTAACCCAGGAAGTCAGCTCTCACTTTCCCAGCTTCTTCTCACCTCTGTTATTCCACAGCGAGCATTAGGGAGCTTAATAAGCTCGAGCTTAACGCCCCCACGCGCTTGGTCAACGGAGCGCGAGCGCTAAGCGACTCATCAAAGCGAACTGGAAACAATGCTTTAACTAGGAGAGGGGAGGAAAAGCACAGTTTCAGGCGAAGAGGGAAAAAAGTGAAACTTCAATAGATGAAAGGATGAAGTGAAGCGTTAATGTATTAATTAGTGTTTGCTAATGTGTGTTTTCTCCATTTTAATAGCTCGGATGTCGCGTCGCTGTTTGCATAACCTCCTGCAAGGGATGTTGAATTCAAAACCAGCTTATTAAATTTTTAAATCAAGATGATCATACGGTACTATCTTTCCAGGAAAGAGTAAATACCTCAGAGAGAAATTGTTCACCACTCCGTGAATACAAAGTTGGTGTATCTCATTTTTAATTTTTCAAGCACGTGCCTTAAAAGTATTATGATAACGGAATATTTTATTATCCTGAAAACGCGGCCGTACCATCCAGTGTAGCTATTATTATGGGAGTACATTGTAAGACTCGTTATACTTACGAACGCTGTTTTCATTGCTTAAGATATTTTTTGTATGTAATTCTTTCCAGGCCTGTGCTTACGTTTATACGTAAAATTAGCAAAAATCCAAAAGAATGTAATACACTACATCAACGGTTTTCAACCTTTTGACTAACGCATACAATCTAAACAAAAATTTAAAAACCACTGTTATATTTTACAGTGGATTATTTTAAAATTTCTCAGTAGGCATTTGCACGACCTATTGGCTATTCGTATTAAATATGTACACATAAAAAATATTAGATTCAAAATTGGTTACCATTTTAATGATCAAAATTTAAGTTATAATTCTAAAATTTATTGTGAAATTTGGGCCTGTTTAAAGGGAGATCAATTTCTGTATGTCTGATCTTATTTCACTTCGGTTTAACCGTGAATTAAGATCCACTTTTTTAATTTTCTTCTGTGTTTATTTTTCAGATATAATATGGAAGAAAATCCTTTTTCACACAAATAGGTTCTGCAAAAAGGTGATAAAAATTGAATAGCTTTATTTGAAATGCCTTTAAATTCTTTTTTTCGGTGCAGCCAAACGTTAACTAGAGTCATTTTTTAAACTTCAGTTAGAGTTCGATCGCAGAAAATTTCTATCAACTGTTTTTTTTTTTTTCCCCTCTCGAGATTTTTTAATTTAATAGTTAAACATACTTTGCTTTTATATATTTTATATTTCGTACCACCTATTTTGCTCTTGCGTACCACAAGTGGTACACGTACCATCGGTTGAGAGTCACAGGACTACATTACCTTGAATGTGAAACCATAGCTTGAATATATATGTGATGTACCAGCTTTTGTCCGGAATAAATAGATTGGTGAAGAAGTATAGATGTAGTCATAGCTTAAATTATCAGACGATAATTCAGAAGTCAAACAACAAAAATCAGCGTTAATTTGCAAAATTTTCACAGGACTAGTTTCGATGGTTTTACCGAACCATCATCTTCAGCTGCAAAACCGCAAATGAACAAGATAGGAAATAATGTTTAGATAAGATAAGAAAGCCTGGACAAGAATAAGCAAGTGGCGCCATCTGTTGGCGAAACCAGAACTAAAACATAATTTCTCTAAAAGCCGAAGGCAAATTTGGATTGGAATTAGGATCGTTAACTAGAACAGAAAGATTTTTATGAATGTGAAATGCCTCTAGAAAATCCAGTTCTCCAATGGAAGATGTTTTTTGAATAATTTTCGCAGCAGAAAAATTGAAAGTGTGATTTTCGGACCAACAATGTTGAGCAACAGAAGACCTAAATTTGATACAATAGGGCGGAAAGGAATACCACTTTTATGAATTTTGGGAAGAGCATATAATCTGGCACAATTCGCAACAGATGGGATAAGCGAATGTTTTAAGTTGCTCTTAAAGTTTACTCTCCGATTCCTAAAGATCCTTCACCTTCGGACTTATCCAAAATAAAAACTGCGATCAAATCTTCGCAAATCATTTCAAGCAACTTAAAACATTCGCTTATCCCATCTGTTGCGAATTGTGCCAGATTATATGCTCTTCCCAAAATTCATAAAAGTGGTATTCCTTTCCTCCCTATTGTATCAAATTTAGGTACTGCCTCGTATCCATTAGCTAAATATTTAGTTTCTAGATTTTCCACTCTATTAGACAATAACATTTACACCATAAAAAATTCAATAGAGTTTGTAAAAAAGGTTAAAAACATTTCTCCTCGTAATTTACTCATGGTTTCTTTTGATGTAAAATCATTATTCACCAATGTCCCAGTGGAGGGTGCATTAAGATGTCTAGAAACCAGACTTCGCGAATTTCATTTCTCTTGCATCGAAATTGATGAGCTAATTTCTCTCACTCAACTCTGTTTGAAACAAACACATTTTGTTTTCCAAAATAAATATTACAAGCAAACTGAGGGATTAGCCATGGGAAGCCCCCTCAGTCCCATCCTGGCTGATAACTACATGCATTATTATGAATCAAAATTGTTTGAAACTTTAAACTTCCCGGCATGGTTCCGCTACGTAGACGATACTTTTACCCTGTTTGAAGGTAATAAAGATGATTTAAATAGAGTTCTTTCAACAATGAATTCTATTGATCCTGCTATTCAGTTCACTTTTGAACTTGAGACTTGCAATTCTCTTCCGTTTCTCGACATTCTGGTCACACGTAACACATCCAACTTCAGTACTACAGTTTACCGTAAACCTTCATCGGTTTGCCTTCCACCACACTTTAAATCATGTCATCCGACTAAACAAAAGTTAGCTTCATTTTATTCCTATGTTTTCCGTGCTCTTCAAGTTTGCTCCTCCAAACTAGCCCTTGATGAAGAACTAAATTATTTAAAAGCAATAGCTATTGACTGGGGCTTTTCACCCAACATTATTAATCAAGCAGTTAAAAAATTCTCATCTCAACACACTAAAAGCCACACTCTTATTTTAGGAGATTATAAAAATTCTGTTGTCATTCCCTTCTTTCCATCAATTAGCTATAAAGTTGCACATATTTTGCAGAAATTTAACTTTCGGGTTGTTTACTCTCCCATCAATAAAATTCCAACTTCTATACTCAAGGACCCCATTCCGGATATGAATTCCTGGGGTATTTATAGGATTCCTTGCCAGTGCGGTTTAATTTACATTGGCCAAACTAAGAGAGCCTTAAAATTTCGCGTCAAAGAACATGAGGCATATGTTAGAAAAAAGGAAACACAGAAGTCTTCTGTTGCTCAACATTGTTGGTCCGAAAATCACACTTTCAATTTTTCTGCTGCGAAAATTATTCAAAAAACATCTTCCATTGGAGAACTGGATTTTCTAGAGGCATTTCACATTCATAAAAATCTTTCTGTTCTAGTTAACGATCCTAATTCCAATCCAAATTTGCCTTCGGCTTTTAGAGAAATTATGTTTTAGTTCTGGTTTCGCCAACAGATGGCGCCACTTGCTTATTCTTGTCCAGGCTTTCTTATCTTATCTAAACATTATTTCCTATCTTGTTCATTTGCGGTTTTGCAGCTGAAGATGATGGTTCGGTAAAACCATCGAAACTAGTCCTGTGAAAATTTTGCAAATTAACGCTGATTTTTGTTGTTTGACTTCTGAATTAGTATTTATTCGGGGTGTTATTGTGTCTTAATTATCAGACGATAAGTTTAAAAAACAAGGATCCATTTATTATTGGTCAGGAGAAATAGCAGTTACAAAAATCATATTTCCGGAGTAAATAAAAAAGAATTACTACATCGTTACATTAAAGAAAAGACCCCGATATTCTTTTGCGAGTCCTTTTATAGCCTCTGGAAAGGAGGAGCTTCCAAGAAATGACGTCAGCCTTGTCAGCCATTCCAGTTCGCTTTAAATATCTCCAGAACATTCTATAACTGTACGTGTAGAAAAGGCGGGAAAAACAACTTGACTACGGGGCTGTGAATTTAATTCCACGTACTTTCAAATAAGAGACCGTCGCCATTAAAAATGAAAAGAACTTACAGTTAGAATTTTAAGTGTATTTTCGACTATGGAATTTTATTATTACATATATATATCATTATCTTGAATATGATATTTATTAAAGTGTATTACAACTAACAAAAACTACTCTTCTGCAAAAAAAAAAAGGCAAATGTGAAATCCTAGTATGTCAAAGACATTCCACGAGGAAAACATAGAAACATGATTTATTTTGAATATTATGCTATAAAGCAAAATTAAATAATTGTTGTTCCATGTTATGAGTTAATATAGTTATGATTAAATAACAAGGTAAGTGAGCAGAGAAACTTGAAATTATATTTTAACTAAAGCTGAGTAAGAAATCTTGCACACAAAATGGATTCTTAAAAATTAGTTCAAGAACACGAAAAATCACCCCAAAATCACTTTTAGTGGCAAAATAATATCACAAATCACCAAAAGCACTGGCAGATCAGAATCAAAAAACAAAAATCACATTTTCTGAAGTATTTAATTACGGCAAAGCACACAAGGGCTATCTGCCGAAGGAAAGGGATGCCTCTGTGGAGGACTTTCTAAAGGAAACTGGCTCGTGTACACATCATGCATAGGAAAACCCACGAAAACACCCATACAGCTAGTCCGTTCGTTGGGATTCGAACCCCGGACCGAATTACCGGATGTGGACAGAACATGACTTCCTTGCGTGGCCTAATAAATTATACATATTTTTGTTGCATTTCATTTAAACTTATTTCCTCGAATTTCATTAGAGCTAGATTTCTCATTTGATTGATTCATGGCAACGCAAAAATACATAAAACCTCAAAACGTCTTCATTAAAAAGTGTAAAATGCAGGAAAACATAAAATCCCAAGTGCAGTTAAAATAGTTAAAAAAACAATTTCTGCAATTAAAATTAGAGTTTCTACTCAAAAGCTAGCAATTCGGCCATCCGGGTAAGAAGACAGATTTTTCGATTTAAGGCAGAAAACAAAACTGAAAGTTTACTTCATATCCCACTCGGCAAAAAGATGCTGAAGGTGCAGAAACTGAATTGAGTATTCTACTTAATTTCAAATGTAAACAGATGATGGTTCGTTCACTCGCTATTCAAGTTTTAAGTTGTTGATATTCTACAACTATTGCATACAGATTAACAAAAGGCATAAAAATTTTAACTGTAACATAAAAACCACATAATCCAATGACTTTCAAATCAAAAACTGTATAATTTACTGATATAAAAGAATAAAAAACTAAGCTCATCTATCCTTTATTCTGTCCGTACGTACAGATGTCACGCAAAATCGTCGTCTAGCAGCGGTTCTCAACTTTTGACAAACGCGTACCATCTAAACAAAAACTGAAAACATTTAGTATCACCACTACAAAGTGCTACTACCACCATCACTCTTGAAAAAAGCTCAGATCGCATTAATTTACGAGTGTTAGAGAAAAAAACTGAATCAGGATGCTGGGGGTTTTAATTTTTGAATTTAATAGTTAAAAATACTAGAGAAAAAAACTGAATCAGGATGTTGGGGGTTTTAATTTTTGAATTTAATAGTTAAAAATACTTTGCTTCTTTGCGTAACACCTATTTTTTTTACGTGACATCGGTTGAGAAGCCCTGATTTAGATGGTTTCGAGAGCTGTTGAAATGGATATTTTGGTTGAAGTATGATACCCGAAATTATTCACGATTACAATACTTTTACTTCGTACAAGGAAGTGAAAAGCAGACGTTAAGTATAAGATTTAATCTTTAACTAACGGGTAATGATAAGCTTATTCGAAACCTTATAGGGAGGATAAGAAGGGAGGTTTTGAAAGCCTTGAAGATTTGTATATTTTGTATATGTTACCGTGAAAGACCGAAATTGGAGAATGCCAACTTTCACCGGAGAATGTTAACAGTCACCAAATACGTCGCTGAAAGACCGAATATTTCACTACATTCTTGTATATTCGGACCCTCACCGGTGTATGTCGACAATCACAGATATGCTCTGGTGTAAGTCGAAAAGAGAGGTCATAAAGTGCCATAATAGTTAAAGTTGTTGCAATAAATAAGATTTGAATCACATAATTTAGTAAGTTTCTTATTACTGTTATTTTATTTTCTCATTTAGAACGTACTGTATAATTAAGTAAGTTTTTAACTTCTATTATTTTCCTTTCTCATTTTGAATTGTGTGTTTTAGGTTCTCTTGTTCTTAAGTTCTTATTATTATTTCAAGTTTCAAGTGCGTTTATTCGCAACTGGATTACGGAGAAGAAAATATAATATTGTTATATGTCCAACATTCACCATTAGTACATGGTGAATGTCGACACTGACCGGTGTAAGTCAGAAATAAGAGTATTTGGAAAATATTTCGGACATACACCAAGAGACTATGTGAATGTTGACATTCACCGGTGAAAGTCGACATTCTTCAGATTTCGGTGTTTCACCGTAACATATACACCTTACCCGACTTAAAAGTTCTTACCTGGCGTCAAAAAAAAAAAAAAAAAAAAAAAAAAAAAAATCAATAAAAAATTTAAATGTCAAATAAAAAAACTGAAAGCTTTTAGATTTTAGATTACGATGAAAGGGCCTTTTTTTAACGTTTTATGTGTTACCTTATTAAATAAAATATTCTTCGCACATAAACCATAAAATTCAATTCAACAACAATGCCACAAAATAATTTTAAAATGAACATATCTTTCGAATTTCCGATACACAATCTCGCGCGCTGGACATAAAAGTGTTTTTTTCCCCTTTCCGTACAGTGTTGCCATTGCTTGCTTTGAAATCGTGGAGATTATTAATCAAAAACTCATAAATACTTAATATGAAACATAATAAAACAAATTCCAAATTTGGGCTTCCAGATGCTCGAATGGAGAATTACGTTATTCAAAATTGGATGTCCCTAAATACCGTTGTTTTTTCAGAATGCGAGAAACATACATACATTCATGTAGATTCTTCATTATTTAATTTCTTTAAATATAATGCAGGGCTGTAATATTCGGTGGCAACAATTTGAAAAATGAAACAACGCTTATCGTGAAATTGCCAAAATGGAATTAGTAGCCCTTCTGGGCTGGGCTAATAATAATTTTCGACATATAATGAAACGTAACTTTTATTGCAGTCGTCATCTTTGTATGTCTGTATTTGAGAAAGATTTGTACTCACGAAGAAAAAATGAAATTGTAACACTCCCGACAATTCTTTATGTCATTTTCAACTTGCTTGACGGATAGATTAAGCAAGTTAGAATAATTCGAGGAAATAAGTTTAAATGAAGTGCAGCAAAAAATGTGTGTAGGCCGTATGTGGAAGTTATGTGGTGTTCACATCAGATTAATAGCCCAGAATAGTACATCAGACATCTGATACACATCGGATTAATAGCCCAGGTTTAATAGCCCAAAACGAAATTAATTTCGTTTTGGCATTTTGCGTTGATTCACTATAAATGCGAAGCACTTTTTAAATTGTTGCCACCAAATTTTAGAGTCCTGTATTATATTTAAAGAAATTAAATAATGAAAAATCTGAATAAATGTTTATATATGTTTGTTTCTCTCATTCTGATAAAACAATGGTACGTAGATCCATCAAATTTTGAATAACGTACGTCTCCACCCGAATATCGGTAACTAGAAGCTCGAATTTGGAATTTGTTTTATTACCTATTTCATGTCTGTAAAACTTTAAAGAATTTTTGATTAAGAAACTCAAAGATTTCAAAGCGAGCAATGTACGGAAAAAATAAAAATAAAAAACATTTTTGCCTCCAGCGCGCGAGACTGTGTATTGGAAATTACACAACGGTACTTAGAGCCATCGAATTTTGAATAACGTAATCCTCCTGCGAATATGGGCATGCGGAAGCCCAAATTTGAAATTTGGAATTGGTTTTATTACCCATTTTATATTTTGTAAAACTTTAACGAATTTTTGAGTAACAAACTCAACGATTTCAAAACGAGCAATGGCAACACTGTTGCAGGGGGGAGGGAAACATTTTTATCTCCAGCTCGCGAGACTGTGTATCAGAAATTATAAAGGTAGGCTGTTTTTAAATCACTTTGCGATATTGCTGTTGAACTAAAATTTATGGTTAAAGTGCGAAGAACATGATATTTAATAAATAAAGGTAACACAAAACGTTAAAAAAAAACGGGAGTGATATAAAATCTGAAGATATTTCGGATATAAAATCTGAAGATTTTCGGATATGATTTCAGATATTTTTTCGTAATTTTTTTAGCAGTATTCCTTTAATAAATAAATAAAAAATATTAAAAAATGCGGGAGTTATTACAAAATTAGTTTCTTCCTATTTTTGAATTTACTCTATTTTCTTTTCCCGGCATCTTACATCTCCTTAATTTTAAATAAAAATTTAACTTTTGAAACCGCGTACATAAAGCGCAACTTTTAACTCCCTCTGTTCCGCTATGCCATCTGGTTATCAAAACAAGTTTAAGCATCTTCATCCATCTCTGTTCAGCTAATCCAAATCCTAAAATAGCTGAACCTGTTGTTGTTCACGCAATGTGTACCGCGCGATGAACAGTTAAAATGTTCCATATTGTAGTAGCTCACAACCACCACACCGAGGAAACAGGGGTCAAGGAACCCCTAATCTAGCACGTTAGTTGGGACAAGTGGCGCAGAACTCGCCTCCGCAGAACCCTCCCCCTCTCGCCAACCTCCTTCTTCTCCCCTCCCAGAAAAGAATCCATGCTGGCTTGCATTGAGCGATCTTTTTTCGTGAAATGTATTTATAGCGGTTTCGTTTCGGGTTTACGGATTTCTAATCGTCTGAAGATCGGTTTTATGTTAATTTCAATGCGAGTGCATCCACTAGACTTTACTGTAGTACACTACAAAATGCCGCTAATGGAATAAAGCTCCCTTCTCATTTAGAAGTAGTCAGAAAAACGGCACACCACCTAATAAACTACACTAATAAAAGCTATAATGGGCCTGTAAAAACAAACTTTTTACTCCAAAAGGGACGTTTGTCGCGAATGGGATATTATTCTCCCAACGGGATTTTGCGTTGAATCACTATAAACGTCGAATCACTTTTCAAACTGTTGCCACCAAATATAATCGACTGTAATGTTTAAAAAATTTAAATAGTGAAGATTCTGAACGAATATATGCATGTTTACCGCATTATGAACAAATAACGAAACCTAGACCTTCAAATTTTGAATAACATAGTCCGCCACCCGAACATATGAGCACCTGGAGACCCGAATTTTGAATTTCGGCTATGTTTTATTATCTATTTCATATTTCAGTACTTAAGTGAATTTTTGATTAAGAAACCCAACTATACTTAAGATACAATAACACGCCGAACAAGTACAAATTTAGAAGTCAAACAACAAAAATCAGCGTTATATTTTCAAATTTTCACAGCGAAGTCAAGCAACAAAAATCAGCGTTATATATTCAAATTTTCACAGCGATGTCAAACAACAACCAAAAAAAAAAAAAAAAAAAAAAAAACAGCGTTATATTTTAAAATTTTCACAGCGAAGTCAAACAACAAAAATCAGCGTTAAATTTTCAAATTTTCAACAAGTCACAACAGAGAAGTCAACAAAAACAGCGTTATATTTTCAAATTTTCACAGCGAAGTCAAGCAACAAAAATCAGCGTTATATTTTCAAATGTTCATAGCGAATTCAAACAACAAAAATCAACGTTATATTTTCATATTTTCACAGCGAAGTCAAACAACAAAAATCAGCGTTATATTTTGAAATTTTCATAGAAAAGTCAACAAAAACCAGAGTTATATTTTCAAATTTTCACGGAGGAGTCAACAAAAATCAGCGTTATATTTTCAGATTTTCACAGTGATTCAAACAACAAAAATCAGCATTATATTTTCAAATTTTCACAGCTGTGAAAATTTGAAACTATGACACTGATTTTTGTTGTTTGACTTCTAAATTAAACTTAACTATTTGAAAGCAAACAATGGCGACACTGTACGGAGGGGGGGGGGATTATCTCCAGTACCCGCGACTCTGTCTATCGAAAATTCTAAATATCCACTGTTTGTAAATACTCTGTTTGCTGTTGAATCGAATTTTATGCGTCGCGAGCGACAAGAACGTGATATTCAATAAATAAATTTAAGACATAAAATGTTGATAATAAAAAAAATAATAAATAAATAAATTGTAAATAAATAAATTGTAAAGCCATCTTAGTAAGCGGTAAAGCTTAAGAATACTGTGCTGCATCCCTTACAGCCGATTAATACTAGAACAGTACGTACAGACGTGATGCTTAAATAATCAAAATGAATTCAGGAATGGATATTTCTATTGCAATATGTTACACAAATATTTCGTAATTGCAATACTTCCTTTTCGTCATACATATAAGCAAAATAAATCTATCTTCTTGAAGGTGTGGACAGCTTTATGCGGGGAAAATGTTTATCAGATGAAAATTCTACCTGCATAGCATGTGAAAAATAAGCATGACTTGTATTTATTTGTATTTTAAACTCAGTATACAATTCAAACACTTTCCCAAATTAAGAATAGCGTTTTCTCAGTATTTACAAACGGTATTTCGTTTTCAACCAATGTACTGATTCTGTATTTATGTGATGTAAAGTTTATTTCGTTTTGACATTTTGCGTTGATTCACTACAAGCGCTGTTTCAGTTTTCAAATTGTTGCCATTCAATATTATCGCCCTGTATTATATTTAAAGAAATTAAATAATGAAGACTCTACGTAAATGTATGTATGTTTCGCCCACTGTAATAAAACAACGTTACCTAGAGCCATCCAATTGTGAATAACGTAATCCTCCACCGAATATGGAATCTGGAAGGCCTAATTTGGAATTTGTTTTATTATCGATTTCATATTTTGTAAAACTTTAACGAATTTTTGATTAACAAACTAAAGGATTTCAAAGCGAGCCATGGCAAAGTTGCAAAGAAAAAACATTTTAATCTCCAGCGCGCGAGACTGTGTATCGGAAATTCTAAAGATACGCTCATTTTAAAATTATTTTGCGATATTGCTGTCAAACTGAATTTTATGGTTGAAATGCGAAAAACGCGATATTTAATAATTAAAGGTAACACACAAAATGGTATTTAAAAAAACGCGCCATTAGACATAATTTAAAATCTGTAACCTTTCGGGTTTTTTTTTTTTTTTTTTTTTTTTTTTTTTTATGCAGCTGCTTTAGGTATGCTGCTGGAAAAGACTTTTTGTATTCCAAACAGAGAAATGTACTCACCATAATTGAATTATTACCAAAACAACTTGTCAAAAAGCTTAAACAATAGAAATTAATGTTCCTTGTTATGGTTTTGGCAGGTGAAGGAAGCAAGTAGAATATGAATAGGGAAGTGAAGCAACCATTTATCAAACCAAACATTCTTGAAATTCGGTCATCCCCCTGCGAACCTATCTTATCGGTGACGTCATTAACCTGAGGCTAACTGAGAAGAAATCTATTGTCGCCAAGTGGCAATTCGGAATATTTGAAAATGTTTTATTGCTTTATTTTGAAGCAATTAAAAAAAAAAAAAAAAAAAAAAAAGAAGAAACAGCATTTTGCTTTGAATTACATTTTGCGGCTTATCACTTTTTAGATTGTTGCCACCAAATATTATCGCCCTGTATTATATTTAAAGAAATTAAATAATAAGAATCTCCATGAATGAATACATCAAATTTTGAATAATGTAGTCCTCCACCCGAACATGGGCACCTGGAACCCGGAATTTTGAACTTTGTTTTGTTATCTATTTCACATTTTGTAACACTTTAACGAATTTTTAATTAACAAGGTCAGCGATTTCAAAGCGAGCAGTAATCTCCAGCACGCGAGACAGAAATTCTAAAGGTATGCTGTTTTTTAATATTTTGTGATTTTACTTTTGATTCGACTACAAATATTATGAATTAATATTAATTAAGCTCCAAAAACGTGATATTTAATAAATAAGGTAAACACATAAAACGATAAAAAAAAAAAGTCTTTGTAAGAAAACTGAACATTGATATTATGATCGGAAAAGACTGAAGAAACAGAAAAATGTCTTTTGTGCGAACACTTAACTCTGCGTCGGGAATTCTAAGCGTGTAATGTTTAAAGAAGTTCATAGGCCTAGAATATTTTTTGTGGCATCTGTAAGAACGTATATATACGTGCATATTAAAATATGTCAAAAAAATTAAGGCTATATATCAAAAGTACACAAATCCAGGTATGAAATACTAGAAGAGATTTCACATTCAAATCAAAATAATAATAATAATCATAATTTGTTCTCATAGTCGTTTTGGGAAATTTGTGCTTTCTTACCGAAAACCCTGCCCGCTCAGAGGGTTAAGATGAAATGGGCAGTTTCTTTGCCAATAAGTTTAGTCTTCGTTAGATGGAAAACCTGTCTTTATACTCGTATTGAAATCTTAAGGGGGCTCATACACCTTAAACCCCCTCATGATCTTCGAATATGTGACTGTTGCAAGAATTGGAATATTTTATTTATTTTAAAAGAAATTACTTCCAATCTTTTACAGCTGACTACATAATATAGCTGCTTTGGAAACTAGTAACCATAAAGTTTGTGTTGCCACAAATATTTTTGTAATTTAATCATCTTTGTGACAAAATATTTCGCCATGTTTCCACCTTGCGCGCATGATATTTTAAAAATAGCTGATGTCACATACTTGAAACTTGATGGAACTCTTTATTTGGACACTTTTTTCTAACTGAACCAAAAAACTGAAGAATATTTTAATATTAAAAAATTTTATGGATGAAAACATTACAGATTTTTTTAATAAAATACATTTTATAAACTCAACTCCAAATAAAATAAAACTTTAACATGAAATTCTTAGAATTTTAGGTTCACAGTAGTTTCCAAATGTTATAAAACCTATATATTAAATATGGAATTAAATTATGTAACATTATGTTTTAAACTGTGCGCGCAAGGTGGAAATATTACGAAAAATTTTATCACAAAGCGGATTAAATTATAAAAATATTTGTGGCAACACAAACTTCCGATTACTATTTCAGAAAGCACCTATATTATGTAGTTAGCTGTAAAAAGTTGGAAGTAATTGCTTTTAAAATAAATAAGTTATCCCAATTCTTGCAACAGTCACATATTTGAAGATCTTATGGGTTTTAAGGTGTATGAGTCCCCTTAAGTTTCATTAAGTGTTATTTTCATATACTATATGATCTCACCGGTAGTGCGGTCCGAGGTTCGAATCCCGCGAACGGGCTGGCTGCATGGGTGTTTTCGTGGTTTTCCCCCATGTGTAACGTGTATACAAGCCAGTTTCCCTTAAAAAGTCCTCCACGAAGGCATCCCTCCCTTAAGGCAGATAGCCCTCGTGTGCTTTGCCGTAATCTAATAAACCAAACCAAATCATATCTTATATTAATAAATATGAATGTTTTAGACATTACTGAAACTAAAAGGAAAAAAAAAAAAAAAAAAAAAAAAACTTCAGCCCTTTGTAAAGGTTATCAATATCGAATTCTGAACAGAAATAAGGAAAACGTACTTTATTGGATTTGCATAAATGAAAGAATTAGAAGCTGCAAAGGCGCAATTAACACCAAAGCAGAAGTAGTTTTAAAAGAAAGAACGTCATTTTAGAACAAATATTTATTCTGAAAGATTTTATTATTATTTATTTTTATTATTTTTATTACCTATAGCTTTCAGGATTTGATAAGTATATAAAAATTTTTATTTTGAACCTTCTGCGTTTGTGAATGAAATACGAATTGTGTGATTATCTTTTACACGATTTTAATCGTAACCTGTCTCGATCTGTGCTTTGGAAAACTTGCGGGTGGGTAATGGCCTTGGAAAGTTGCTCAGTGCTTGCGCCGCAACACCCAAACATATCCGGGTTCCTTTTCTTATAACTTGTCTATGCAAAGCGTTAATTTTATTTCATACCACGAAATAAAATTTCTTTATGAATTCGCACTTCCTTCTTTTTTAGCGCTTGAATTCTTAAAATTATGTGGTTATTATACGTTTCATTTATTCTTTCAGAAGCAAGTTTTAAAAATTCAAAAATTTAATCTTATAGTGATAAAATGTGTTAAAATATGTAAGATTCGGGTTTTGAAAACAGTTTAAAAAATACAAAAACAGCAGAAAATAATTCATAACATACAGTGCTGTAAAAAATGAAATTTAAAAAAAAAATGAAAAAAAAAATTTAGATTCATAACTCAGGTCAATATAGCATAAAAAACTATACTATAAAATAAACTACATTATAAAAATAAAAATACAACTGCCAAATTATTCTAAAAGATTAATTTCGATCCTATTTTTGTTGTAAAAAAATTACTGTTGTAAAAAACTTTTTATTTTGCATTCTACTCGTAATTAAAGTAAATGGTTTGGTAAAAATCCTAAAACATTCAAATGTGCAAAAGAAACGAAAGTAAAAGAAAGAAAATCTGAAAGCTTTCAGATTTTATATTACGACGTTTTTTTAACATTTAACGCTTTGTGCATATCTTTATTTATATTAAATATCATGTTCTTAGCACTTAAACAATATAAAATTCAATTCAACAGCAATACCACAAAATATTTAAAAATAGCAAAACAGCATATCTTTAGAATTTTCGATACACAGTTTCGCGCGCTAGAATTTTTTTTTTTTTTTTTTTTCTGTACAGTGTTGCCATGCTTGCTTTGAAATCTTTGAGTTTGTTTATCAAAAATTCGTTAAGTTTTACAAAATTTGAAATAGATAATAAAAGAAATTCAAAATTCGAGCTTCCAAGTGACCATGTTCGGTTGGAGGACTACGTTATTCAAAAACTGGATGGCTCTAGGTACCGTTGTTTCTTCACAGTGCGAATAACATTCAGGAATTCATGGAAATTCTTCATTATTTAGTTTCTTTAACTATAATACACGGTGATAATTTTTGGTGGGATCAGTTTGACAAGAGAAACGACGCGAAATAGACTAATAGCCCGACGCACCTTTGGGCTAAAAACTTACTAAAATTTCTTAAATGGAGCAAAAGTTATGCGCAAACATGTGTACTATGTGTGTGTAATCAATAAAGGAAACGCTTTATTAATTACACACAATTTTGTTTATCTAAATTACAGTTTAACTATTTCTTAGACTTCTCTAGAAATATAAATTAACACCAGTTAAATTATCTGTAGAACAACTAGAGACAGCTTATCAAATGTAATAATAACTATGCAAATGTAAGAAATTAACATCAGTTAAGCTAAACGAAAAACAGCCAGTGAAAGCACATAAAATTGTTATAATGTTTTCTACAAATACTATGAATTAACATCAGTTAAACTCTGGGATGAACAGCTTGAGACAGCTCATAAAATGTAATAATAACTGTATGCAAATGTAAAAGAATTAACATCAGTTATATTATGAAAAGAACAGCTAGAGACAGCTCATAAAATGTAATAATAACTCTATGCAAATGTAAAAATTACCATCAGTTTAAGCTAAACGAAAAACAGCCAATGAAGACACATAAAACTGTAATAATGTTCTCTACTAATATTATGAATTAACACCAGTTAAATTATCTGTAGAACAACTAGAGACAGCTTATAAAATGTAATAATAACTATGCAAATGTAAGAAATTAACATCAGTTAAGCTAAACGAAAAACAGCCAGTGAAAGCACATAAAATTGTTATAATCTTTTCTACAAATATTATGAATTAACATCAGTTAAACTCTGGGATGAACAGCTTGAGACAGCTCATAAAATGTAATAATAACTGTATGCAAATGTAAAAATTACCATGAGTTAAGCTAAACGAAAAACAGCCAATGAAGACGCATAAAACTTTAATAATGTTCTCTACAAATATTATGAATTAACATCAGATTTATTATGGAAAGAACAGCTAGAGACAGTTCATAAAATGTAATAATAACTCTATGCAAATGTAAGAAATTAACATCAGTTAAGTTAAACGAAAAACAGCCAGTGAAGACACGTAAAAGTGCAATAAGTTTAATGATAACTGTATACAATTTAAAAAATTATCAGTTAGGATATGCGAAAAACAGTTCAGTGAAGGCGCGTAAACTGTAATAATATTCTATGCAAATATTATAAATTATCATCACTTAAATTCTGGATAGAACAGCTAGCAACGGTGCATAAAAGTGCAGTAAAGTCTAATAACTCTGTACAAAAGTAAGAAATTAACATCAGTTAAATTATTGGAAAAACAGCCAGGGAAGGCTCGGAAAACTGTAATAATATTCTATACAAATGTCAAAAAATAACATCAGTTGAACTCTTTGAAGATCTACTGAGAATGGCACCGTAAAACTGCAATAGTGTTCTGTAAAAATGTTAAGAGCTAACATCGAGTATGATGTGCGTAAACATGGTATATAAAACTTATAATTATCTAAGACAAATATATGTGTCTGAGACAAAGGCAGAAAATTAAAAAATGCGTAAATAAATAAATAAAAAAAAACAAAATCTGAAATGTTTCAGATTTTAAATTACGTCCAAAGGGGCGTTTTTTAACATTTGGTGTGTTACCTTTCTTTATTAAATATCATGTCCCTCGCACTTAAACCATAAGATCCAGTGCAACAGCAATATCGCAAAATAGTTTTAAAACGAGCATATCTTTAGAATTTCCGATACAGAGACTCACGCGCTGGAGATAAAAATGTTTTTTCTGCACAACGTTGCCATTGCTCGCTTTGAAATCCTTGAGTTTGTTAATCAAAAATTCGTCAAAGTTTTAAAAAATAGGAAACAAATTTCAAATTTCAAATTTGGTCTTCCACATGCTCATATTCGTTGGAGGATTACGTTATTCAAAATTCGATGACTCTATGTACCGTTGTTTTATCACAATACGAGAAATATACATACATTTATGCAGATTTTTCATTATTTAATTTCTTCAAATATAATGCAGGACTCTAACATTTTGTGGCAACAGTTTGAAAAGTGAACCGACATTTATGAGTCCGACGCAAAATGCCAAAACGAAACTAATAGTCCTTCGGGATTCAAATCCCTTTGGACTAAAAATTTCGTAATTCAGCATGCATTGTTGACATCGAGGATAAAAAAAAAAATTGTAATATGTAATATTGTTTGTAAACAGTATTACACAAGGCTTTTAAATAACGCTGTGAAATCAAACTGACCGTGTAAGACAAGAAATTATTGTAACACTTAAAGCATTGATATTCCCAGCGCCGAGGTGGAAAAAATACGCTTCGGTGTTTCGAAAAGCGATGCCATTTTTAGTGTTGACTGTCGACTCTTTTTCCGCTCGTGATACATAATTGCATTTTTAAAAGTTACGGTTACAGCTGAAATGGCTCGCTTGGCCGTCCACAAATCAACCTCACTAAATTTAAAAGCCAAAACAGCGAGACCGCCTTGCGTGTTCGGCAGTCTTCCCGAGCCTCAAAATCGTCCGTAAGATCGCCTGTTCCGGCCAAGGTCAAGTTCCCCGCCACCGCAAGACCCGGATGTGCGCTTTCACTTGCCGTCCGCCACCCCCTCCTCCCGCCCCTTTTCTTCCTCCCTCCCTGACCGCCCACTTCAAGATTCAGATTTTGCGCGTTGACCTCCGAGGAGAGACGGTGGTTCCGACAAAGCTTCAGCAGTTTGCCGCTCAATTTTAACGCCGCATTTGTAGCAGTTGCGGTCGCTCTGTTGTTAGTTGACAACAAACACCGAGTTTGTAACGAGGTGACGTCAGTGTAAAGGTGATATTTGATTTGTGGAGAAATGCTTCGGCAGTGCCAGTTACGGGCAGGTTACGCGGGCAATTGATTGATGTTTGGTGCACTTTGATGAGCGATTTGCGAAGCATTTTTGATGCATCATACGCTCGTGTATGTCTTTAAGACACTATGGACAACGTAGCAAAGGACATTTGTCATTCATACATGGAATAAGAAATATAATTTTGCAGTTTTATTTACAGTTCGTACGTTTTCTTAAACAACTTCGAGATTTGTTTAGACCAACGATTCTCAACCGGTTTTACGCAAGAGCAAAATAGGCGGTACGAAAGAAACAAAGTATATTTAACTATTAAATTCAAAAATCTCGAAAAAAAAACAGTTAATAGAAATTTCCTGTGATCGAACTGTAACTGAAATTTAAAAAAATAACTCATGTTAACTTTCAGCTGAAGCGAAAAAAAGAATTTAAAGGTATTTCAAATAAAGCTATTAAATTTTTATCACCCTTTAGTTTTATTTGAAAAAGAAATACGGAACAAAATTAATATTGGATCATAATGTACGGTTAAAGTTAAGTGGAAAAAAAAACCAGACATGTAAATTTTAGAATTGAAGTATTATAACTTAAATTTTATTAATTAAAATGGTAACGAATTTTTAATCTAATATTTTAATGTGTGCATATTTAATGCAAATAGCCGTAAATGCCGGCTGTGTAAATGGCAAAATATATATTTTTTTATATTTTTTTTTTTTAAATATTCTATTGAGAAATTTAAAAATAATCATTGTAAAATGTAGCGGTGGTACTAAAGTTGTTCAGTTTTTGTTTCGATGGTACACGTTAGTCAAAAGGTTCGGAACTGCTGGTTTAGCCTATAATTTTTTAAAGAATTGTTAAAAATAATTTCAAAATTATTCAATATTCAATTTTCGGTATAAAGTTTTTCAGTTTTCAAAATTATTCCGTAATTTCAATATTAAAGTTAGTTAATTGAACCACCATCCGACTATGCCTGAAATATTTTGCTTTTGCCCTGCGGACCAAATATTTTTTTACTAAAACAAACGAAGGAGTTTCTCTCCTTTCTTCGAGTGACGCATGTAGTGGACAATGACTTCCATATATGTCATATTTTTTGGCTGCACTTCATTTAAACTTATTAGACCAGAAAGGTTGTTAATTTGGTTTTGGCCTTTTGCGTGGAAAACTTTAAAAGCCTGTATCACTTTTCAAATTGTTGCCACCAAATATTATCGCCCTTTGGATTTATTTAAAGAAATTAAATAATGAGGAATCTGCATAAATGTATGTAAGTTTCTCTCATTGTGATAAAACAACGGTACCTAGAGCCATCAAATTTTGAATAACGTTCGTCTCCACCCAAATATGCGTATCTGGAAGACCAGATTTGGATCTTGCTTTATTATGTATTTCATATTTGTAAAACTTTAACGATTATTTTAATTAACAAACTCAACGATTTCAAAGGGAGCAATGGCAACACAGCATTGGAGGGGGGAAACATTTTCATCTTCAGCATGCGAGAATTCTAAAGATATGCTCTTTTCAAATTATTTTGTGATATTGCTGTTGAATTGAATTTTATGATTCGTGGGCGAAGAACATGATGTTTAATGAATAAAGGTAACACAGAAAACGTTGAAAAAAGCCCCTTTGGGCGTAATATAAAATCTGAAAACTTTCAATCCAAAGGGGCAATATGCCCAGAAGGACTATTAATTTCGTTTTGGCATTTTGCGGTGATTCACTACAAGTGTTGTTTCACTTTTCAAATTGTTGCCACCAAATATTATCGGCCGGTATTATATTTAAAGAAATTAAATAATGAAGAATCTGCATGAATCCATGAATGTTTCTCGCACTGTGATAAAACAATGGTACCTAGAGTCATACAATTTTGAATAGCGTAATCCTACTGCGAATATGGCCATCTGGAAGGCCAAATTTGAAATTTGTTTTATGATCGATTTCCTATTTTGTAAAACTTTAACGAATTTTTGATTAACAAACTCAAGGATTTCAAAGCGAGCCATGGCAACGTTGTATCCAAAAAACATTTTTATCTCCATCGCGCGGGACTGTGTATCGGAAATTCTAAAAATATGCTCAATTTTAAAACTATTTTGCGATATTGCTTGTTTACGTTCCTGTGTTAGAATGGCGCCGACATGGATGACGCAGTTTCGATTTTAAATATACTTAATAAATTCAGTCACTCTCGGTCTATTTAAATCAAACTGAATACATTTAATAATATAACATTCACACGTAAACATTTAGTAATAAGCTTTAAAGTGCAGATAAGCTTTAAAATAAGAATTACAACCGTTACAGGCCAGCTACGCTTGTAGCGACCGAATGCTACGAACGACAAATCTCAAAAGCGTGTTGCCAACGCAGGGCAACGAAAAGGTAGAAATTAATTCGATAGGCGTGGAAGTGAACATTGCTGTTGAACTGAATTTTATCGTTTAAGTGCGAAGAACATGATATTTAATAAATAAAGGTAACACACAGAACGTTAAAGAAAAGTCCCTTTGGACGTAATTTAAAATCTGAAAGCTTTCAGATTATTATTTTTTTTCCCTAAATTTGTTTCATTTGAAAGTGAAATATGATCTTCCAATTCAGAGTGCTATTCTAGCTCTACCAATTTCAATTAAAAAAAGAGAGGTGCGATACTTTTTGATATAACAACCCCATATGCAAAATTTTAACATTGTACGGCTTTTGAGTTATGCGAGATACGTACGGCGAATCGTTTTTCCGCGATGTGAAAACCGGAAGTAGTCAATCATGACCGGAAGTAGGCAAAATGGATTCGGCAAGGGTCAAATTGATATTTCGTTAATACCGAAATTTTTCGCTATTACAGTACTTTTCTTTACTTCGTACATAAAAAAAAAAAAAAAAAAAAAAAAAATCTGAATTTTTTCAGATTTTAAATTACGTCCAAAGGGGCGTTTTTTTTAACGTTTTGAGTGTTACCTTTATTTATTAAATATCATGTTCTTTGCACTTAAACCATAAAATTCAGTTCAAGAGCAATATCGCAAAATAATGTTAAATTAAGCATATCTTTAGAATTTCCGATATACACAGTCTCGCGAGCTGGAGATAAAAGTATTTTTTTTCTATATAACGTTGCCATTTCTCGCTTTTAAAGCATTGAGTTTGTAAATCAAAAATTCGTTAAAGTTTTACAAAATATAAAATCTATAATAAAACAAATTCCAAATTTGGGATTTCAGATGCCCATATTCGCAGTAGGATTTCGTCATTCAAAATTCGATGGCTCTATGTACCATTGTTTTATCACAATGCGAGAAATAGACAATCATTTATGCAGATTTTTCATTATTTAATTTCTTCAAATATAATGCAGGACTCTAACATTTTGTGGCTACAGTTTGAAAAGTGAACCGACGTTTATGAGTCCGACGCAAAATGCCAAAACGAAAGCAATAGTCCTTCGGGACTGAAATCCCTTTGGACTAAAGGAAAAAAAAAAAAAAATTACTTTGTAAAACAATATAAGAATACACTTTTCTTAAGTAGAATTAAGTTATGAAAATATTTTTTATTTATCTTGACACAAAAATCGTTTCTATTTCAACTAAAAAGAATTAGGAAATTAATGTTATATCCGAAATCGATAGACGAAATCCGTAGTCGTGTAACGTAAATGTAATGATATTAGAATTAAAGCAAAAATCTACTTTTTATTTGTTGAAACAGAATAAATAAGCTAATTCTATTAACTTGAATTAAACTACTCTATTTTTATCGGGTTAATTGATAAAGCTGTTTATACAATACTATTAAATTTTTATGTACAGAATTTGTAATAAATATATGAATTTTAACGAAAATTACAAATATATGTTTACACGATGTTTCAGCATTTGCTGTCTACGTTGTTTGATCACTTTTTTCGTATTTGCACATTGAGAGGAAGAGACAAAAAGTTTATATACAATACGGCGTAAGTCCTTTTTTCCGTTAATTTGTAATAAATGTATGATATTTAACGAACACTTATTCACAACATGTACGTCAGTATTTTTGTCTACGTTGTTTGAATATGTCGCTAACACTTGTTTCGTATTTGCACATTGAGGAAGAGACAAAAAGTTAATATACAATAAGTGCGTAAGTCCTTTTTTTTATTAATTTGTAGTAAACATATCATTCTTTCCATTATTTTGTAATGATTATATGAATTTTAACGAAAGTTACAAACACTCATTTACATCATGTGCTTCAGCATTTGTTGTCTGCTTTGTTTGAATATGTTGTTAACACTTGTTTCGTATTTGCACACTGAGCGAGTGGCAGTAAGTTTGTATACAATAACTGCATAAGTCTTTTTTGTCATTAATTTTTAATTTTTCTAGGCCTGTTTTGAATGCCGTATGTTGTACTTTGAAATCATTATTTTGCGTAATAGATAGATTAAGACAAAGCAACTCGAGAGCTATCTTTATGGATATCTTTATGGAGAGCTATCTTTATGGATTTTCTGGATAACATTCGCATTATGAAAATACAAATTACAGAAGGCCTATGTAGTCAACTCGTTATATAAATCTCGGTCAAAGTACCAGTATTCAACCGTCTTATCCACTTAGTTATTGGAAAGCAAAGCGTAACTGTAGAAGCTTTGTAAGCGCATATATTCAGCTGCGTTATCTTCTTAGAAAGGAAAAAAAAAAAAAAGTTAAATTTTTCAGATTTTACATTACGCCCAAATGGGCGTTTTTCTTAACGCTTTACTTATTACATATCATGTTCTTCGCACTTAAATCATAAAATTCAGTTCAACAGCAATATCACAAAATAATTTTAAAATTAGCATAACTTTAGAATTTCTGATACACAGTTTTTTTTCCCTATGGTGTTGCCATTGTTCGCTTTGAAATCGTCGAGTTTATTAATAAAAAAATTCGTTAAAGTTTTACAAAATATGCAATAGATAATAAAACAAATTCCATATTCTAAATTTGGGCTTACAGGGTTGGAAACGTAGGTTATTCAAAATATTTGCATGCTCTAGGTACCGTTGTTTTATCACAATGCGAGAAACATACATACATATTTTCTATATTATTTAATTTCTATATTATTTAATTTCTTTAAATATAATACAGGGCGATAATATTTGGTGGCAACAGTTTGAAAAGCGAATCGGACATTTATAGTAAACCAACGCAAAATGCCAAAACGAAAATAATAGTCCTTCAGGGCAAATTGCCCCTTTGAACTAAAAAGGACGTTATTTAAAGTATAATTTTCATTTAAGAAATGAAATATTTTTAGTCTGCTTTTTGATTAATACAATGAAATAGATGTATAATGTATAAATAGATTGGTTTCTTTTGGTTGATTATGGCAAAGCATACTAGGGCTATCTGCCTAAAGGGACGAATGCTTTCATGGAGAACTTTGTAAGGCAAACTGGTTCATATACGCTACGGGCCCACCAGCGGACGAGCTGTAAAATCACTGAACACTGATAGTTCGGTGCGAGATTCGAATCCCGTCGAACAGAACGGCTGCATGTGCGTTTTCGGTGTTTTCCCCATGGGTAACTTATTATATAAGACCCAGGTTTCCTTAGAAAGGTCCTCGACGAAGGCATCCCTTAGGCAGAGAGCCCTCGTGTGCTTTGCCGTAATACATAAAATAAAATAAAATAAACCAAACGTATAGTGTACGTTACACATGAGGAAACAACGAAAACGCCCATGCAGCCAGCCCGTTCATTTGGATTCGAATCCAGGTTTGAACTACCAGTGTTCAGAGATTTTACTGCTCGAGGGCCAATGTGGATAGAACGAAACCGTGTCACAAAAATAAAAAACGCACTTCAACATGTATTTAATAGATCTGCGACTTACAGTAAATCGTTTTAACTGTTTAGTTGTTTTAGTTGCTTAGTTTTTAGCTGTTTATCTCCCATATTTTAAGGTATTTATCTCTCAAATTTCTTTAACTGAAAATGTTTTGCTTGAATTCTCAGTGTTCGTGACGAGGTCAGTCACATTCTCACATGATATGTCCTACGGTTTCCTTCATGATCACGACAGATTTCATCCTCACGAATGTAAATCGAATGAAACACGCACAAAATAATAATTTTAGGTGCAAATAAATTGCATTGATAGGAAAAAAAAAAGTACATTTTGAAACGCACTAGCAACGGGGAGTGCTATAAACCCTACGAGTTAAATTATTTTCAGATTTATCTTGCTTTTGCTTTCATTAAGCAGCAAATCGACAATATATTTCTTTGCTTATCAGTCATCTTATAATCATCGGAGCAAAAAAAAATAAGATATGGCCAACAATTTCGAATCTTTCTTGTGATGATAGAAGACATCCAGGCCAGCACCTTGTCGTCTGTAGACCACTGACCCGTATTTTCGGGTGCTTTCAACCGTAAAATTAGTTTTATCAGTGTCTTGGGTGCACATTTGATGATGCAACGCACGTGATTATATTCTCAGGAAATACATGTAACAAATAATATGGAGAAAAAAAAAAAAAAAAAAAAAATTCAAAGTCAATTCCTACTTAGGACAAAAAAGAAACATTTTTTAAATTAAAAATTTTAAATTTTTTTAATATGTGAAACAACTGTATTAACATCAAGTATCATCCATTACAAGTTAAAAAATGTATTTGAACTTGAGTCTTTGAATAAAAAGTATTTTATAAACGACTGAAAATTAATTAATTAAATCAAAAAATTTAAAGTCAATTCCGACTCAGATCAACAAAGAAAAACTTAAAATGGAAGGAAAAAAAATTGAAAATTTTTAATATGTGAAAAAACTGTATTAACATCAAGTGTCATACACTAAATGTATCTGAACTTGAGTGGATAAATAAAAAGTATCTTTACGTGATTATGCACATTTAATTGCTTATGATTTGAACTCATGTATGTCATTTATGATCTGTAACTTTCCTAAGACTTGCCACCTTTGACCAGAATTTCGCCTGGGGGCGCGGTGTATGCACCACTGATTTATTAAACAACCGCGAACTGCCATTGGCGCTATTTGAAAGAATGGTAAAAACTCTTTAGTAGTTGACACCATAATTGAAGTGATGATTCCTAGATTCCTAAAGTATCTTATTAAAGGTTGAAAATTGGAATGAGATATAGGGACGTTATAAGAATTATTACACTCTTTCCCTAGGCATTCTATACAATGACAAACGTTCTTTAGACTAAGTATGAAAAAAAGACTATGATAAGGCTATTATTAAAAAGATGTTCATTCTTCAAAAATACAAATGTTATTTTGAAAAATTAATGAAAAAGTGCCATTAGAAAACTGTTTTTCAAAGCATGTAATAAAAAATAGTGAGATAATCTTCATACAGTAAGATCTACCTGACAATAGAAATTAAATTCAGAAACGGTCAAAATTTTCACAAGTGCCGCTTGTAATACATGTTTGTTTTTTCTCGCTAAATTGAAATTTTAGCGCACGAAAATAGGATGTCTATTTTAAGCTCTGTTGTCGGGAGCATAATACAAACTTCCTACTTAAGCCAAAGAATTTCTTAGGAGAAGAATGAAAGCTTCCATAGACGCAATGTAAACCTGTTTCGCCTCTGCGCCGCTGTACCGAAGAGCCATGGCTATGCAGTGAAACACCAGCGCAGGGTGAAATTTAGATAGCGCCGTCCGAGGAGATAGTAAATTTTTTACTTCGAAATAACTCAAAATGTTTTATTTTCATACATATCTGAGTTTTGTGAGCAAAATGCTGTTAGTTGGAATTTTGGGCGAATTATAGGAATCCTATCCAATTTTTACTTTCAATTTAAACAGCGAGCCATACGAAGACAGAATTTAAATGAAATAAATTGTGAAGTTGATCTTTTATGTTCTTTTCTTTAATTATTTCGCATGGAACATCCTAAAGTTCAATTGCAAAATGAATTTAAAAAAATGAATAAATTTTATATTTTTATATGCCTTATTTTCCTTCCTTAACATTTAATTGTGTAAACTTAAAAAGGGGGGAAAACACATGCCATACAATACGTAATAAAGTTTTATGAATCCATAGTTAAAATTTTACAGTGAAATTTTAAAAGCAAAATTTGCAAATAACTAACTTAAACAGAAAAAATAATTAAAGACAATCAAAAGCACCCCAAAAAAAATTGAAAACACTGAAATACATTATAATTATCCGACAATAACTTTAAAAAAAAATTACCATGAAAACGTTTAGACAATTATTTGGAATGACCATTATGAAAACCAAGAGCAAAGTTTGCACCCAATAGCCAAAACCATTTCACTTACAGCATTACATTTAAAAAGTCTTCTAAAGAATTTCACATAACTAGTAGAACTAAGTACTACCTCTGACTACAACAAAGAACCTTTTTGAACAACGCGGTAAAAGATTGCTAATATGACCGACGGCATGCATGCTGCATGTTATTTCGCACATGCGCAGTGAGGTACGGAGGGTGGATGGATTGCCCCTTTAAAAAAAGCTTCAGGCATATACAGGCAGTGTCTCTTCGGTCTGACGAAGCCACATTTGCCCCGGGGAACCTTTACTTCTTCTCCTTAGATATTCTTTGCTTAAGCGTACGATACGTTCAGTAAGTTACAATATCTATTTAATTATGAGTTTAAATTTAGAGTGGTGGTCAATTTTTGGATGTGCTGTGTTTAGAAAGTGTGAATACTATATTTGTCCGTATTTGATCTTAGAAATGCTAATTTTGTGGGTTGTGGCTATTCTGGTTTCTGAAGATTAGCTATAATACTTTGAATATAAGTCATATTATTAGGACTTCCTTTTCTGGGGACAATTTATGGATTTTATATCAATTAAACGCTGACAAAGCGCTTACTGGAATTTTGTGTTTATTTATTGTATGTTGAAATTCCTTTCAGATTTCTGTGTTTTATATGCATTGAACTTGTGTCTGTCATAATTGCTTTTGTTCAGATTTTTGTTCTTATGTATTTGAATGAGTAGTATTTTAGTAGAAACATTTCATATTGTTTGAACGGGTTCGTAATGTGTAACACAGAACCGATGATAACTTGATCAAATTTATTTTACCAAAAGGAACACTTCACCAATTCCGTAACTTTCCACAAAAATACTCGTAGAGCTCTTCTCAGTATCACAGATACTAAAAACGTTAAACACAATGGAATGCAAAGGGCATCTAAAAGGCAATGCTGTCACGGATATCGCAATACTCCGAATTCAGTTCTGACTTTAAAAAACTACTCAGAAACTGATGCCTTCCCCTTTCTTATATATCCCCCCGGTCGCCGAGAAATCGCTAATACGTTCCACTTCTCGAAATTAGTGAATGGCATATGAGGGCCGGATACGATTACAGCTGCATAAAAGATCAATTAAGGTTACCATACAGGGACCGGACCCAAATTTAGCGACTTTTAGCAATTTGCGCCAAATTTGGCGACAACATTAGTTGCCAAAACCATTGCCAGCTTGGCGATATGTCGCCAATTTAGCGAAATAGGTATTTGTTTCAATGTTAAATAAATTTGCCCCTCTATACTTATCTTTCCAGCAACGCTTCACTTTACATTATACATAATTTCACTCAAATTATTTATAGTTATATAAAATCGGTAACATTATATTTTTTTGCTGTAAAAAAGGGCTTTTTAATATTAAAAGAAAGCGTAAAAAAATTCATCCGTATCCGTCTCTTCTATCAAATTAGGAAAACATTCTTTTCATTTTCTGCAAGTCATGAATTTTTTTGAATTTAAACAAAGCCACAGATGTTTCAATTACAGCAGGAACGCTCAAGGTCCATCGAATTACTTTGAAACATTTTACACCGGAAATTCAAATATCTTACACATTCTTATTCTTCGCCAGAATCCTTCTCACACTTTCAATACATTCGCTTTTAACAAACCATTTTTATCTTTGAATACAACCTCTTTTGATTGTGTTCAATTGTTGCATTCGAAATACATTCTTTGTAATAACTCCCACGTCCTCTCTGAAACCCCCTCAACCTCTGAATGTAACAAAAAAAAAAAAAAAAAAAAAAAAAATTGAGGTGAGTAAAATTAAACACAAAATTTGTTTGCTTTGTGAACTTCAAAAAATTTAGATACAAACCTTTCAACTAATAAGCAAAACACGAACACATTTGGAGCGCTGTTTAAGAAACAAAACTAAATGTTAAAACCAGGAAAAAGAAAAAGGCGAAACAATGACAAAGAGGAAAAAAGATCTTACTCAGAATCAGCATTCAAACATCTTTTCTCCTTTTTTTTTTGGCAACAACGTAACAACAAAAGGGAAGTACAAATAACAATAAAAACACATGCCAACAAAAATAATTAAAGAAAAAGTGGTAGGTAAATGTGTGCAATTAATATTTGCAGAAGGTCCTCCCAGCCTTTTGGGGGGGTTGGAAATCGCGCTGGAGGGCGGGGCCAGAACGAAGTGTGAACAATCATTAAGGAAGAGTATCTTTTTCTCGAGAGTACCAGTGCCTTTCTTTGTCTTGACGACAAAATCTGCCCCGCTAGCTTCCGTTGCCAACCTATTTAAGTAACGGAATTGGGATGGAGGGAAGGGTAGTCGAGAATGATATCACTTTCTTTTTTTCCATTTTTTCCCCCTTTCATCTCTTCGTTCGTTTTGGCTCATTAGAAATGACTCTTCGCAAAACGTCGTTGGAAAACAAAGAGGTTTTGTTGTGGTACTTCAAAAAGATTGTTCTTAAATTTCGGTATCTGGCAAAGTTCGTCTTCTTTTTGGAAGATGTATTTTGTTTTTATTTTATCTACCTTTATACAGAAAAAGTATAAAGCCACTTTTTTGTAACCCTTATTTTATAGGAAATGTATGCTTCCTGTTATGTTTGATTTATATAAAAGTAGTTGAATTTTGAGTGAAATTCAGAATCAAATCTGAAATTGCTGTATCTGCCTTCCCGATGTTTTGATAATACATATCGAATGTTTACAGTACTGTTCTTTCTTCATATTCATGTTAATGTTTTTTTTTTTTTTTTTTTTTTTTTTTTCGAAATGTGTAAAGGAGATAAATATTTCAAGCAAGTTACACATACATTTATTGGTATTGGTTCAAGTTACACATACATTTATTGGTATTGGTTTTAACTGGTAGTAGTTTCTGATGTACATTGCTGTGGTTTAGTGCCATTTCCGCACAAGTCGAAAAGCGAGAAATTATTCGTTGAACCTACAAAGAAATTATTCGTTGCTGGATGCGTAAATATATAGTTTAGTGGTATTTTCGCATGATAAATATTTCAAGCAAGTTAGGGCAAGTTCGGGGAGGATTTCATGTAAATTGTAGTGCGATTTCCGCACAATTTGAAAAGCAGAAACGTTTCCGCACAAAGAAATATTCAGCCACCCAGCCGGTGTAGTGGTTAGTGAGCCTAACTGCCGTAGCGATGGGCCAGGGTTCGAATCCAGGAGAAGGCAGGTCACCTACTAGGTGCTTCCATAATGAAATGGCCACCAGTCACCGCCCTTGTAGTGGCGCAAGGCTAATGGCTAATAAAGCGACCGACCATTATAAAAAAAGAAGAGAAATATTCATTGCTGGATGCGTAAAAATAATTTATATAATTTAGTGATATTTCAACACAAAATCTCAACTGAAGTGTGTAAAGGAAATAAACATTCCAAGTAAGTTGGGCATACATTTATTGGAACTGATTTTTTTTTTCAATTGGTAGTGTGTTGGAAGATTTGAGGTAAACTGCAGTGGTTTAGTGCCACTTCCGCACAAGTCGGATGCAGGAACGTTTCCGCACCAAGAAATATTCATTGCTGGATGCGTAAAAGCAGTTTGTAAATTTAGTAGCACTTCCGCACACCATCACAAATGAAGTATGTAAAGGAGATAAATATTGCTTCCAAGTTATGCATACATTTATTGGAATTGATTTACATTACAATGGTTTAGTACCATTTCCGCACGAAGAAATACTCATTGCTGGATGCGTAAAAGCAGTTTATATAATTTAGTTTATATAATTTTATGTTCTGAATATTAAAATATTTTAAATAAAATACTTTGTCATTAGAGTGCAATTCATTTTACCTAAGTATTAAAAAAAAAAAAAAAAACGCGAAATAAAACACGAGAAACACTTAAAATAATCATCACAGAACAGAACTGATTATTACTTTAAAAAAAATCATACAAATAATCGTAGGCTGATTTGATTGATTGTTTCTGACAGCTGCGCTGAAGTGTCACTTGCGGATGATTAGTTGCACCTGTTAGAAATTTCTTCTTCCAAGGGGATGTGTACGGAAAAGCCATTTGGGCGGAAGTGGTAATATTACTGTTATGGTATATTAGATTAATAAAAACTGAAATTCTATTTGAGTTTAAATTTTACTCAACGATATAAATTCGATTTTTAAGAGTTGGCAATAGTATCGTGTAAAAGTCGCATTTTTTGGTGCCAATTTTTCACTGTGAAAGTTTAGATAGGACTGTTTTGCGGGGAAATCTATTGCGCAATATTCGACGATTTTTTTCTTCTTCAAAACGGGGGTGCGACTCGCGACTATTACGCGAGTAAACACGGTAGATGTGTTTATTTATATTTAAGAAGGAAAGCGAAATATGTGCATGGTATTTTAATAAATTTATTATGCTTTTTTTAATTCCTTGTACGAAATAAAGGAAGTAATGTAACCGCGAAAATTTTGAGCATTTTCAACGAAAATATCCTTTTGACCGCTCTTGAATCCATTTAGACACTTCTTCTTCTTCTTTTTTCTTTTAAGTTCAAAGGGCAGTTTGCCCAGAAGGACTATTAATTTCGTTTTGGCATTTTGCGTTGCTTCACTATGAATGGCGAATCACTTTTAAAGTTGTTGCCACCAAATTTTAGAGTCCTGTATTATATTTAAAGAAATTAAATAATGAAGAACTTGCATAAATACATGTATGTTTCTAGCATTGTGATAAAACAACAGTACCTAGAGCCATCCAGTTTTCAATATTCAACGCATCCACCCGAATATGGTCATATGGAAGCCCAAATTTGGAATTTGTTTTATTATCGATTTCGTATTTTGTAAGTTAAACTTTAAACCAGTCAAGTTAAACTTTAACTTTTTAACAAACTCAACGATTTCAAAGCGAGCAATGGCAACACCGTACGGAAAAAACATCTTTATCTCCAGCGCGCGAGACTATGTATCGGAAATAAACGCTTAAACGCTTAACTAAATGCTTAAATCGGCTGCACATGGCAAAGCAGAGCGTAGAAATACCAGTATAAACTGAAAGGTGCCTAACACCGACTAGAGGGCTAAATTCAAACATAAACTCGGAACTAAGTCGGCTAACTTTTCGAACTCTTGAAGTGCAGGTTAAATTGCTTATATATATAATTACTTATATATATAAATCAAATACATATCCTAAGTCGCGTTTTCCAGACATGAAATTCCAGACAAGTTGAATTTCGTGAATTGGCCCAGTGGAACAGGTGTTTAGAACTGCCCTCTCTTTTTTGGGGGGTGGGGGTGGGCAGTGTACATGCAACTAACATTAGTAGATGTAAAATAAAGAGCCTGCTGGAAAATATTTCATAATCTTTTTAACTTTTAAACTCTCCCTTTTAATTAGTTAACTTCGCATTATCCGTTCAATCTTTTCATGAGAATTTCTGAGCGATGTGTGTACTAGATTGGAGAAAAGTTTCGGCAAAATGCAGGGTATCGTCTGTGTTTGACTTATAGGTGTCTTTAAACTAAGCTAAGAGCAACAAAGTGTATACTTTGCTCATATGTGTATGTTACTTTGAATCCTGGTGCATTTTGCATTCTTCTTTTCAGAGAATCTAGAAATCGAAACGAGAATACTCCATCAACGATATCGTCTGCGGTGTGGTTTCATTCAACGGGTCGTTAGTTGCATCGACCGTTGCCATTTTCGAAACACTTTTCAACGTATGAATATTTCCCTGCGTAAGAACACTGTTGTTGAGTTGAATGGAAGTACTTAACTTCGGTTGAAAACAATCGCGGGGGAAGAAATCGATGCTTCCTTTTATTTCTTGGCCTTCTTTTGCTTTTTTGCTTCTGAGGAGAAGAATGAAAAATGAGAGTAGGAAAGCATGACCTGGGAATACTGAAATTGTCATATTTCACATCAGACTCGAAAAAGAGTTCCTCATTTGCGACAGAGGTTGGAAAAACTTAGCAAAAAATAAAGTCGGTTCTTTCTTGGTTCGTGGTTCAAGACGTAAAGGTACAGGTCTATCTTAAACAGGGCCAAATTTCACACTAAATTTTAGGATTAAAGTATCATAACCTAAATTTAAATAATTAAAATGGTAATCAATTTTTAATCTAATATTTTGATGTATGCATCTTTAATACAAATAACCAACAGGTTGTGCAAATGACAATATACATTTTTTAATATTTATGTTGAGAAACTTAAAAATAATCACTGTAAAATGTAGTGGCGGTGTTAAAGTTTTTAAATTTTTTTTTTAAGATGGTACTAATTTTTTATGACATAATTTAGAACGGAATGCTAAACCCTTAAATGCATGTAGTTGCAATTTGGCAACATACTCATATTTAGTCATGTAAATCAAATCAAAACACGAATTCTAGCTTACTGCATGGTGTGACCAATTGGATACATACTGTTTTCATATATAGTTTCGAAAGTTTCAGTGTAGTGGCACCCCTAATGGTATAACTGTCATTATTGTGTAAGTTGTTGTGTAAGGTGTGGACATCATTTGTGTTTACGAATTTTTGATTTTGTATTTGTTGTTCTTTTTACGTATTCAAAGATTTAAGGTTGTTTGAACAAGTTTCTAAGGTATTTATTATCACAAATTGTTATTACACATTTACCTATCATATTTTTTGTGCAAAAGTTAATAATGTTTTTTCAAAAACTGGAATATTTATTTATTTATTTTAGTAATTTTCCTATTTTATTTGATATCAATCCTAATGTATTTTTTACTTGAAACATAAAAGTAAAAATAAAAATAAAGTGTAAGAACAAATCCTGTAGTCATTAGGTTAATTGGAAGCAGACAAGTTGAAAAATATGCAACCGCCTTCGCCGGGAATCGAACCGCGGATCTCTGGAATACCGGCCCAGCGTGCTACCGCTACACTACGAAGGCACTCTAGGGAAGTGGAAGAAATACCTTAAAATTCAAGATTTGAAAAATAAAAATTAAAATTCATGCATTTAAGTCAATCGTAAGAATGTAACGTTTAAGTTAAGCCCGTTACAAAGAAAAAAAAAAAAAATTCTATTTTCTGATTAGCTTGTACAATTTGTGTGGAAAATATGTCGGTTAATCTTTGGATTATGGTAACTTGGCGATTTTTTGGCGACCAACCCAGCTACAGCAACCTGCTAGTTTTTGTTTGGACGCCATCTTGTTTTCACGAAGTAAAGGCTTTTTAAGTCCAAAGGGGCTTTGTCCCTGAAGGACTATTGTTTTCGTTTTGCGATTTTGCGTCGGACTCATAAACGTCGGTTCACTTTTCAAACTGTAGCCACAAAATGTTAGAGTCCTGCATTATATATGAAGAAATTAAATAATGAAAAATCTGCATAAATTATTGTCTATTTCTCGCATTGTGATAAAACAATGGTACATAGAGCCATCGAATTTTGAATGACGAAATCCTACTGCGAATATGGGCATCTGAAATCCCAAATTTGGAATTTGTTTTATTATAGATTTTATATTTTGTAAAACTTTAACGAATTTTTGATTTACAAACTCAATGCTTTAAAAGCGAGAAATGGCAACGTTATATAGAAAAAAAAAATACTTTTATCTCCAGCTCGCGAGACTGTGTATTTCGGAAATTCTAAAGATATGCTTAATTTAACATTATTTTGCGATATTGCTCTTGAACTGAATTTTATGGTTTAAGTGCAAAGAACATGATATTTTATAAATAAAGGTAACACTCAAAACGTTAAAAAAACGCCCCTTTGGACGTAATTTAAAATCTGAAACATTTCAGATTTTTTTTTCCAACAATCTGCTAGCCGAATTACGCTTATGCTAAAACTTTCATGGAACAAAAGTGCTTAATCATGACGAAAATTAGGTGCGAAATTGGGAGAAAGTGCAGAATCGCAAACTGCTTGCCGCGTTTTTAAGAATTCCACATACACGGTATCTATGTACACGTCGACCTACAGTGGTGGCCAAAATTGTGGACACTTTTGGAAATTTTTATGTTTTTGAACTTTGTATGCTTATAGAAAACGTTACGTTTCACAAAATGCAAACTTGTATATATCATTTTAAAGAGAATTTATTACTGAATTCAATACAAAACGCAAAATTCCATTATTTGCAATACAAAAAAAAGTTAAACGATAATAGTTATCTATATACATTAGATAGTGATGATTGCAGTGAGTTATCAGTACTTAGTAGGGTACCCTTTATTTTTGATTACAGCTTCACATCGACGTTTCATTGAGCTGACAAGAGTTTTAAGCTCTTCTTTCGTTATTACATGATGCCAGGAAACAATTTTAGCCACAATTAGTTCCCTTTTATTTGATGGGCGCCTCATTCGGACAAGAGTTTTCAAACGGTGTCACAAATTTTCGATAGGGTTGAGGTCAGGACTGTTTCCTGGCCATGACAACAATTTAATGCTCTTTGTACGAAACCACTCTTTCGATATTTTGGCCGTGTGGCAAGGAGCAGAATCCTGCTGAAAAATAAACGAAGCATTGTTGGGAAAGAGATCTCTGATGGAAGGTAGAAGTTTTGGTTCTAGAATAGTGTCTTATGTATTTTCTGGCATTCAGTGTCCCATCGATGACACGAAGGCGACCAATACCATCTGCTGACATGCATGACCAAATCATAACACTAAGTGGGTTCTTCACAGTTGCTTGAATGCAGTCAGGATGCAGCTCTTCTCCTATTCTACGTCTTACATATTTTCACCCATCACTACCGAATAACGATATCTTAGTTTCATCACTTCATATAACTTGTGACCACTGATCATCTGTCCAATTAATATGTTCCTTTGTCCACTGTAGTCTTTTTTTTTTTCGTTGCTGAAAATTAAGATAAGGCTTTTTTTCGTAGAATTCTACCTCTCAGTCCAACATCTGTTAATCTTTGTTAATCTGTTAATCTAATTGTTCTTGAACTGACAGAGACACCAGCATCATTCAGATCACTTCTGATGGCCGCTGATGACATTTTTCTATCTTGGAGACTTTCTAGTCTTTTTATTCTTCTGTCATCAATAGATGTGGTGCACCTTTTTCGGCCTTTTCCTTCTTTGTTTTTTATTGAATTTGTCTCCTGATATCGTAAACAAAATTTTCGGACTCCAGATGTAGTCACTGAACCACCCACCTGTCTTGCAATTTCAGCATAGGAAAGACCACTTTCTCGTAACACAATAATATTACGTCTCTTTCTAGGTGTCCAATCTACTCTTTTATTTGACGTCATTGCTTCTTGACTAAATATTAAAAATTTTTACAAAAATTCCTACTTGTAATTGCAGTGTATAGGAAACAGGTCCTCCTTCTACAGAACAAAGCAAAATAATGAATTGTTTCAAGTGTAAACATGATGTCAGCTTCTACTGGCATTTACTAACATTTGACTGATTCTCAGAACAAGAGCAGTGATTGGCCAGGAAAGCTAGACATTACAAACCACTTCATAACTGTTTTTTATTTATATTAAAGTACATATAACTTTTTTTTTTTTTTTTTTTTGCAAATAATTGAATTTTGTGTTTTGTATTGAATTCAGTAATAAATTCTCTTTAAAATAATATATACGAGTTTGCAGTTTGCGAAACGTAACATTTTCTATAAGCATACAAAGTTCAAAAACATAAAAATTTCCAAAAGTGTCCACAATTTTGGCCACCACTGTATTTTCACTTAAAAAAAATCCCAGAATTGCACAAAAATGGCATTACGCACACTCTTGACTTTATCCTTGTACGCTGCTAAAGTCCTAGCTAGTAATCTTTATCGCCTTACCAAAATGTCGCCAAACTACCTGTTACCATATTCCAAAGATTAGCCAATATGTCTATTTACACAGCATTTTAGAAATTAGGATGGAATTTAAAAAATTTTGTAGTTTCCTCTCTTTACCCAAATTTAATTTCACGTGCAGTTATGATTACTTTTTCTCCTTAAAAACGTACCTATTTCATAAAATATATCTATTCTAAGATGGAAGAAACTTACCCGTCCTTTTCTCCCTCTTGCAGAGCGTTATTTTCGAGAAAAGTGGAGAAAATGGCTGTCCCTTTCCCTGATCCCACCACTAATCCCCTTCTGTTAAAGAACTCGGCATTAATCATTGTATAATTGCCGCTCGCAGCAGAAGGAACCATTAAATATGCCTTTGCGATAAGGTGGGGGTGCAGATATTTTTTATTGGGAAGGGGAGTGTGGCAGTCCAATCCCCCCCTTGGTTTTTCGCAGTTTCCCTCTGCGAAGAGTTTTTCTAACTTCTGAATGTTTTTTTTCTTTTCTGTATACGAGTTTCGCCACTAGAGTTTGCGTTAATGTGTTAGTTGATTTATTTTTTGTGAGTAATAATATTAAAAAAAGTAAAACTGGAGTGGGGTGTTTTTGTATGTGCATATCGTCATTTCGGCACTTGAGTATTTCGACTGGCAGAAAGTAATTTAATGATCGTCGAAGTTCGGCAGATTTTTTTTTTTTTTTTTTTTTTCCTTTCCTTTTTTTCGGGGTGGGGTGGGGTGGAGGAGTCTTGTTTATTTGTTTGTTTATATTTTGATGCAGCAGAATTAGTGGAACATTTTGTTTTTATTTATTTACTTATTTATTTTTAAACGCAACATCAGTTGTCTTCTTATAGATTCTATTCAACTGTTCTTTGCTTATCGCCGGTTTCTTTTCGTCACTATTTTCAATACTCGAAATCGTGAGTTATTTGAATATTTATTTGAGTATGCCAAAGCATAGGAGTATTTTGTGCCTGACACGACTCGTAGCTTTTGTGGAGGAATTTAGCGAGGGAATATAAAGGATCTCGTAACGTTGCGGTTTCGTGGCCACCACTGTCCTCGGATCTTACTCCGAGGGATTTCTGGTTTCGGGTTTATCTACAGTCTAATTGAAAAATCCCATAAAATGTGAAGTTATACAGATTGTTTCTGCGATGTTACGTTCGTCATTTTGGGGAACAATCTCCCGCGTGCAATGCATTATCGTCTGCGAAGGTGGGCACGTTAAAAACTTGCAATTCGGATAAAAGATTCCCCCCCTCTCCTCTCTTGGATTGTCATTGGTCCTTTGCAATGCTCTTCTTTTTAAGTGTCTTACGCCAGAAATGTTTGTTATATCTATAACATTCCAACGCCATTTATGGTTTTTCAATGCGCTGATCAATTTGCACAGGAAAAAAGTGGGTATTGTCAATAGAAAAATTTCGAACTTTTTCACTGTAACCGTAATGTTGCACACGGTGTGATGGATTTCTTGCTGAGCTGGTTCCCGAGGCGAGGCGTAGTATGCCTTGGGATGTACGTTGTGCTAAAACAATAGTGTGATGAAACAAAACTTGTAAATGCACATGCGAAGGTCTGGTGTTCCATCGACTGTTCCTTGTTCCTGTAATCGTAACCGTGAGACCTATATTATTTTAAATCATCACAATCTCGAGTGTAGACTTTCAAATAAAAATATCTGAAATTTTATTTCGATTTTTTGAATGGATAGACCACTAGGAATATCTGCCTAAGATGACTTACTTTTATTTATATGCTAACTTTATTCTTATTTAGCTTTACTTTAGGAACTTAAGCTAATTTTATTCTTATATAACTTTACTTTCGGACTTAAGCTAACTTCATTCTTATTTAGCTTTACTTAGGACTTATACTAACTTCGCTGTTATTTAGCTTTAATTTAGGACTTATGCTAACTTCATTCTTATATAGACTTATATTCTTATATAACTTATATTCTTATATAGACTTACATTCTTATATAACTTATATTCTTATATAGACTTATATTCTTATATAACTTATATTCTTATATGGACTTATGCTAACTTTATTCTTATTTAGCTTTACTTTAGGACTTACGCTAACTTCATTCTTATTTAGCTTTAGTATTTGCTTACTTACTTATTTAGACGTAGTAGCAGTCTTTGAACATAATGCATTCTCTATTTCAGCAACATAGCAACATAAATTTAACTAGGAAAAGAAAAAGAAAAAAAAAAAAAAAAAAAAAAAAAACCTCTTGGCGAAGTTGGATAAGGTGGAATTTACTGCGATAAACCGTTAAGCAACTTTATTGGATCAACATATTGAAACCTTAGCAGACAAAGAGACTGAAGCATCTTAACAGGCGAAATAAGATAGTCGATGCTTTTAGCACAAGCTCCAACACCTATGCTCTGTGTTTTTAAGGGGAAAGGGAGAGTTATAAGGAGCTGTAGGATTACGTTAGGAGCCTTTTAAAATCTATGGGGGTATAAGTCAATGGTGTTTTTGCAACTGTATGATTTAAGTCCAAAGAAGAGTTAAAATACCCTTTCATCCACTCAAAGAAATCCTACAGACACCTTTCGGGCCTACAGGAAAACCACCACGTGGGCTTTAACTTAAGATAGAAAATAAGCAGAGGCGTATAGGTAGGGTTTTTAGCTGCCGGGGACAACTGAAGATTTTGCGCTCCTTTCTCTGTGCCAAGAATGGAAAACATTTCATTCTAAAATTTCGTAACATCAGTTTGGCGCTCCCTGAAAGCTGCACCCGGGGACAAATGTCCCCCCTTGCCCCACCCTAGCGATGCCACTGAAAATAAGGAATCAAACTAATTCTAATTAGCTAGACCGACCAGTCTCCAGACCATTCCATTTTTCATTAGATACTGGACTTGATTACTTGATTATTATTATTACTGATACTGGATTAGATACTCCTGCGTGGAATTACAGGCTTTTTGCCATTTGTTATCAGCTAGCCTTTGTTGTCATCTACTGGCTTTTCAAGATTATCAAAATCCTGAAAATAAATGCATTTTTTGAGGAAGTCCAAAGGACAGGATATCCCAGTCTTCAATTTTAGAAGCAAAGCGCTTCAATCTGGTCTCCTCCTGTCGGATAATTATCTCTTTTGGAGAACATTCTTTACGGTTGCATTACAAATCAGGCCCTAATAAGACTCTTTCAATAACTGGCAAGAGTTGGGATCACTTCACCTGCTGCAAGCCAGTATACCGACCAAGTAGCATAACTAGCTACACTTTATCCGAAGCTGTACAAAATTAACTAGCCGAGTTAGCGGGTAATTAAACCTCACCGGCGGATATTAACAAGCACGCACGACTACGGCTGAATGTAGGCTTAAAACAACAACGTGGCCCGAAGGCAAAACACGCTTTACTGAAAACTTCTAAGCTCTTTTCCGGAAATGATTCTTTGATACTTCGGCCGAGTGTACTGGCACTCAGTTAGGGAAAAGGTCCTGCTCTTGCCAGTTCATGATTGTATAGGCTTAACAGCGTGGCCCGAAAGCTGAACACGCTTTACTGAAAACGTCTGAAGCATTCTCCGGAAATGATTCGTTGATATTTCGGCCGAGTATACTGGCACTCTGGGGAAAAGGTCCTGCTCTTGCCAGTTGATAATTGTATAGGCTTAAAGCAACAGCGTGGTCCGAAGGCAGAACACGCTTTACTGAAAACTTCTGAGCTCTTCTCCGGAAATGATTCATTGATACTTCGGCGAGTATACTGGCACTCAGTTAGGGAAAAGGTCCTGCTCTTGCCATTTCATGATTGTGTAGGCTTAAAGCACCAGCGTGGCCCGAAGGCAGAACACGCTTTACTGAAAACGAGGTCTTCTTCGCAACTGAGGTCTTCTTCGGAAATGATTCTTTGATATTTCGGCCGAGTATACTGGCACTCAGTTGGGGAAAAGGTCCTGCTCTTGCCATTTCATGATTGTGTAGGCTTAAAGCACCAGCGTGGCCCGAAGGCAGAACACGCTTTACTGAAAACGAGGTCTTCTTCGCAACTGAGGTCTTCTTCGGAAATGATTCTTTGATATTTCGGCCGAGTATACTGGCACTCACTTGGGGAAAAGGTCCTGCTCTTGCCATTTCATGATTGTGTAGGCTTAAAGCACCAGCGTGGCCCGAAGGCAGAACACGCTTTACTGAAAACGAGGTCTTCTTCGCAACTGAGGTCTTCTTCGGAAATGATTCTTTGATATTTCGGCCGAGTATACTGGCACTCAGTTGGGGAAAAGGTCCTGCTCTTGCCAGTTCATGATTGTATAGGCTTAAAGCAACAGCGTGGCCCGAAAGCAGAGCACGCTTTACTGAAAACGTCTGAGGTCTTCTCCGGAAATGATTCTTTAATACTTTGGCCGAGTATGTTAACACTCAGTTGAGGAAAAGGTCATGATTATGTCCCGAATAGGGCTTGACTGGTGATGAAATCCGCAGACAGATTTCGCCAGATGAGACAAATATCAGGGCAGTCTTCCGGAAGTAACTGAACTTCTCATTAAATCCTTGTTCTACTTCATTTACATAAATACTAAATATTTACTAAATATTTACGCGATACTGAAATCTCATTCTGGTGGGGAGTTGTAGGTGAAAATCAGAAATTTAAAAGAAAGGGCTTCAAATTTAAAAATAACTATTAGAAAATTAAAATACTCTCTACAATCTCTTAACGTACAGTTTTCGCTAGCTAAATCATACAATTGGATTGGTCATGGTTATAGCTTATAGTTGGTCATGTCATTGCTTATAGTTTGCTATAACGGTCATGGTAAGATAAAGCAATAAAATATAAATCACTATTTCTCAAGATCAGGGATGTTTAACGTGTCCCGAATTGAAAATGGACGGAGTCACTGCTTTTAAACAATTGCATTACATCTTTTCGGACCACTTTTTTATCCTCAGTGAGGAGCTGCCATTAACTCGCTCCCAAACCACCGTCACCTCGAACGTCAAGATAAGAACGACCCACTAGTAATATGAAGCGATGGGTGACTCACACGAAGTATTAATAAATCCCCCCATTCTTCCCCCATAATGCTGCCAGATGCAGAGAACTGAATGGGGGTGTCAAAACCGAGGAGGCGGCACCCAAAGTCAACCGCGGCCACGTGTTCCCGGTTAGCCGCGTTCTATCAAGTGAGGGGTTTAATGAAATTTTGAGCACCCCCACGCAAAACAGACCAAAAGATCTAACTTATTAGATATTGCAGGGGGAGGAAAAGGGTGAAATTTGGGGGAGGAGGACGCTGGGGTAAAGAGTGGGACCATTGCAGTCATATAAATATGATTAGTGCAATTTGTAGCAGGGGTTGTTCTGAGATGTCATATTTTGTGCATGCGTAAACCTTCTTCGTTTACTGTTGCCACGAGGAAAAAAGCTTTTCCATTTAAAATAGCAGAACTCGAAAAAAAAATTTCTTGTTTTTGATCTTTTGATATTTGAAATAACGCAGAGGTCTTAATCAAGGAAGTTTACATGCATAGCATTTTTTATCAACCAGGATTCTCTTACTTCCGTTTAAACTTTTCCCTTTTTCTTTCTCTGCTGCCGACGGATCAAACTGATACTTTCATGTTTGTTTGCGATATCTTCAACAATATTCGAGCGATTTCTTGTTACATCCAGTCTACACAAAAAGAAATGAATATGGTAAAATATTTGATAATATTTTGCCTTCAGCGAGATGCCATCATTGCAGGTATGTCATGCTTCCCAATTGTCCCAATGAACGAAGAATAGAATAAATTTGTCTGCAGATATAACAGCATCCGCCATTTTATTTTATTTTCCATTTCTTACGCATTTTTTCGATTTATTGCGTGTAGTTTTAATTGTCGAAAAATCCCTGTATTTCATTAAGCATAAATTGTTACTGTCAGCGAACTTCTTCGCATTTTAGTATTTTCGCATTTTCGATATTTATACAGCAATATTGCATTTAGTAACGTTTGTTCTTAACGCACAGTTTTTACAACATAGTCTATATATGTACTGTCTTCTAGAACAGCGGTCGTCAACCCTCAGAACTTCACAGACCACTACATATATAATTCTATATTTGGCAGACCACTAATATGAATTTAAAAAAAAAAAAACCTTAAATCAGACCTTAAAAACAACATATTAATACACAAAAACAATATGCAGCTTTCAAATGCGTGTAATTCTAATTTTCATTTGTTAATGTAACTTTCGAAACATTTGGTGTTTAGCAGCATGCCTTTATGGAAATTCAGGCTACGCTCCTGATTATAAATAACAATTAAAGCACTATTAACATCTCCCTGATACACATATTTCGTTCACATTGAAAAATTATATGAAAAGTACAAAAATCTTACCTTCTTGTACAGAAAGTTTCACATTTCCATGTCACTGAAAAGGAACTTCCCGAAAAGCAAGAACAAACCGGCAAATGCAAAGCAATATCAATAAACTGAAAGTGTTTGTTATGCTACCAATTTCTAATTATTGTAAACATAATAATCATCGCTTACTCAGCAGTGGCGCCATCCATCAATAGTTAGACAAAACAAAAACGTAAACTTCTAATGAATCAATTATAAACAAGAATACAGATGTTTCTAATAAAAATCAAGTTACCTATTGACACAGAGAAAAACTATGTTATTAACGATTACAATAGTATATGTTTGTAATTCAAAAGGAAAGAGAATTCCAGTTCGCGCTATTATTGATAACAGGAGCGTATCCATGGATGCCAACTCTCACTTTCAAATGTCGTTAGATACACCTGCAAAAGTAGCTAAAAAGTCGCTAAATTCAGATGGAATTTCGCTAAAAGTAGTAGCTAAAATTTTAAAAAAAAAAAGTGTAATCCATATTCCATAATAGGTTTTGTTAGTCGTCATTTTTTAAACTGAATTTTCATAAAAATATAAATATTGTCCCAATTTTTCTGCGGACCATCAAAAGGTTTTCACGAACCATTAGTGGTCCGTGGACCACCGGTTGGCGACCGCTGTTCTAGAAAATGTGTTAATAAATTTATGTTCTCTCACATGTTCAAAACTCTGGCTTTTCGGACAGCTTTAAGATAGCTATTTTACATTTGCACAGGCAAGAGGCCTCCCATTCTTTCAGCAGCTTGTCAGTTGCCCTCCTTTTATAGAACCCGCAACTCAGGGCTTTATATCAGCTCAGGGCTCAGGGCCACAACTCAAGTCAGGCCAGCCCCTTGAGGCGTAAATATAATTTCGCTAGAATGTACTAACAAAGGCACTCTAGCGATTAATCTTGGAATCCAAATCTAAGTTCTACTGTCGAAGTGTTCTTTTTTTCAGCGCTTTCTTTGCAAAATTCTGATTGCAGACTATTTAGACTGCTGCCACCGACCTTCCCAAGAACTACATTGCTCACGAAGAACACGATGCTTTCAAAGAACTAGATTGTTTATGATGCTGCAATGCTAACGTATAACAGGATGCTTTCCGAGAACTGCATTGCTCACGATTGCTACATTGCTCACAAAGAACAGGATGCTTCCAAAGAACTAAATTGTTTATGATGCTGCATTACTAACGTATAACCGGATGCTTCCCGAGAACTACCTTGCTCACGATTGCTACATTGCTCACAAAGAACACGATGCCCCCCCAAGAACTATATTGCTCACAAAAACTTAAAGCAATTTATGACTGCTTTAGTCGCACAGGCTGTATAGTGTTAAGGGGAGCCTACTACGGTGCCAAAGAGCCCGGGTTCTAATCCCGGAGAAGACATGGATGTTTGTAAATGTATAGTGTCGGTGCGGCATGGCGGCACTCTAAGTATGCGGCGAGCCGAAAGTCCTCTCGTGTGGATTGGTGGATAGGGAGAGGGGTGGGAGACACCCGGATCCTTTCCACGGTGTCCAACCTCTCTTCGGACCAGACACAATATAGACAAGACAACAACAACCGCGGAATGGTTTTTAAAAAAACTTAAAGCGTGGTTTATTGATTGTTATAAATTGGAAATTTTATTATGTTTATTATGTATTATAATTTTATTATGTTACTTAAATGTAAATTGTAATGTAGACTTAAAAAAAAAAAAAAAAAAAAAAAACTGAAGTCTTTCTCAGACAAAAAATATTGGTACAAAACGCAGTTTCGATGCTGCCTGAAACTGTTACTTTTCTGCGCCTTTGTTCGCAGCAAACTCCAAAATTGTCTGCGAAAGCGGTGGATAAAGCGTCCTAAGCGGGAGCGCTTTTAAACGGATAACCACTGCGTCGTTAAACTTACGAGAAAAAGAAGTCAAAGCTTTAGTTAAATGAACCTTTTATCTCAATTACACCGCTCTTTAGAGCGTTCTTTTCGGGAGGTCCCCGTTTCTCCGATGCCTCCCCCTCACCCTTCAACCGAAAGAAATTCCTTCCACAACAATAGCTATACCCCCAGGGGTAAGCATTTTTATAACAAAAGATCCGAACTGACCAGGAAGGAATCATGAGCGAAAAACTGGTTTTTCAAAAGCCCCGGGTTTTCCCCCTCGCTTCCCACACTCGCGTCTCTTCTCCCACCGACTCCCGCTTTCTTCTCCACCGCTTCTTATTAATTCCGCGAGATCTGCTCGATGACGTAATACTCGGCACTTGAGATGCTGAACCGCATTTCAGGTTCGCCATTTATGACCTATTTATTTTTTAAGGTCATTTAAAATAAGCTTGAAACTTCGATGGGAAGTATTTGATGTTTGTTTTTCCGCGGTATAATGTATTCATATTGCATAAAATTTGTGACAAATAGCGACCTCGATTGTTTAATGATTTATTTTTAAATGTTACGGCTCTCTGAGATTGGCCTTCTGAAGTATTTGCAATTGGCCTGATTTAAATTTTCTCACAAGATCGGTTTGTTATCGTGTCAGTATGATTAACCTTGAGATCTTCAAAGTTGGGAAAGCATGTTTTTTCATGGGAATTAGATTATCACTAAAAGGTAAGTGATGTCATAGAGAAGTTATGAAAAGTAGTGTTTCACAAAAGTCTGATGTCAATGTTTTGTTTTAATTTTCATGCTTGCTGTTTTCCGGAGAGGGAGATCTTTGTTTACTACTACGTGATAAAATTACTTAGAGGATATTTTGAAAGAAACATATTGTATAATTCTACAGAAGTTTGAACTGGGTATATTAAAAATTATTAATTGGATGAAAAGACTATAGAGGTCTTTGAAGTACTGTACTGTACACTGTGTAGAAAAAAAGCGAAAAATGTTTTTTCGTATTATGGTATATTACACTATCGCACAGACTACCGGCCGATGGTTTAAGCTTGGGATGGGGAGGGGGTGACAGCTGAGCCAAAAAAAATTAATTAAACTAGCACATTTAAGGGCGCCAGAAGCGCCTTCTGCTTGGAGTACGAAAATGTCCTCTCGGCAGTGCCCTCAGCACTACGTCTGTCAACACACACTGTTAAGTCCCTGTCACACATACTTCCACTACATGGTAGTGGACGTCGAAAGGGACATTTCTCAGAACCCGCACATTTCCAGGAAACCCACGTAGATAGGTTATCATTTTCACTTACTACAAAGACTTCAACGCCAAACAGTAATCAATTAACGCTCAGATTGGGATCGTTTGATTCTTCAGAAATAGAACTTTCGTGTGACTGGTTGATGTCTACGCGGGAGAGAGCTGTAGACGGTACATTTCCGGTGAAATTACAAAATATCCCGCGTAGCCAGGACATAGTTTCCGTAGCTAGGCGGGACTTCGCTTCCAGCCGAGCTTTTTCGTCTAGATATCCTCCCGTTTAAACCAATGCTACCAGAAACTCGTTTCTCAGAAAATTCCCGTCCAGCAGGGACTATAGACCTTTTAGTCGTACCGTAGTCAACACACACTGTTAGCTGTACACACACTGCAGCTTCGTCTCAGATCAAATACATCTATTTGATCATTTAAATTACAGAATGCCTTCATCATCAGGATACTATAAGTATATGATCTGTTAAGGTTGCATGCAGTGTTATGAAAAACACTGTATGCAACCTTAATAGATCATATACTTTTTTTACTCATTTAATCTGCAGCATATTTCTGTCAAAAATGAACGGATTAAAGAAATGTTCGTAATAATCTTTTAAACTATCGACATAGCTAAGAGATTGCCTTTTACAGCTACAAAATAATGTTACTGATATAAATAGTGTATAAGCACCAATTTAACCTGATTTCCAGATATTCTTATTGGTGGTAGAAAAGCCGACTGCCGTATCTTTTGGCCCGGCTTCGAATCATGAAGACTGAGATGGTTGGTTTTTGGGTGGCATGGCGAGTACTTGAAATATTGTGGAGCCAAAATTCCTCTCTGGTGATAGGGAAAGAGGAAAGGAAGACTTTCGGATCCTTCTTCCGACTTATTCATCAAAATTAGGACAACTAGTAGAGTTCGTCGCTCCATATAATGACCCTGGGCATCCAGAGTCGTAGCTAGGGTTTTCAGCGCCCAGGGACAACTGAAGATTTCGCGCCCCTTATTGCTTGCCAAGGATGGAAAACATTTAATTCTAAAATGTCGTAACATCAGTTTGGTGCCCCTTCGATTCTGCCTCCCTTGCCCCCCTCTAGCTACGCCCCTGTGCGCATCATCCTCAGTCCTGAGAGGGTTAAATCTAAATGACCGTTTGCTTCGACGTTTCCTGACGAAGGCTAGTAATTGCCCTCTTGTGTTATGCGAGTGACCAGTGACTATCAAGCGATTATGAGTGGAATATATAGAGTTGCAGTCAGATTCGCAATGTAAAAGTACTTTATATAAATGTACTCTCATAAGCTATGAAAATGTGGTGTGGATTTTTATTCCTATTAAATAAGCCTAGAAAAATTACACATAATTTTATTAGCTGCAGTATTAATATAGGCTAGATTGTGGTCATTAATAAATATTATAAAGTTTGTAAATAAAATGAGGCCTCCACGGGTTGAATCTTTGTAGATTAAAATGTATTATGTGTATGCCATACTTGGAAAGCAAAAGCTTGAATTTATTTCTGAAATTACGAAATTTAAAATATTTTTTGAAAACTTTTAAGCTAGATATTGAATATATTTATGTAATGCAATATATTGTTAAATGTGCTCTGATGTAAGGCATTTTTTTTTTTTTTTTTTAAGAATCATAGAAAGGCAGTTGGCCAAACATGGTAACCGTCCACACAACCTTGCATAAGAAGCCAATGGGTGACGTCATTGTTTTGGGCGGAGTCAGCTGATAGTTGCCAGTCGCAGCTCCCCAATTCAACCTCTCAAAAGTCAACAAGTTAATTGAACGCGCAGTGCAATAATCATGCGTCTTTTTCTCCTGCCTTTTCGCGCGGTAATTATAAGCCGCCGGAACCAAACAACTTTTGGCCTGTCGTTAATAATCTCGAGTCCTTTTCTGTTGCAATTAGATTCCGGATTTTTTCGCTTTCTTATGAATATAGTGAATTCTTTTAAACGTATTATTTTAGTTGAATTTAATCGCATTTTTGCGAGCCAAGGGCGGGAATTTTTTGTTCGGAAAAAAGGCGATTAAACTCAAATTAATACGTTTAAAAGAATTTTATTTAGATTTATATTTACAGCTAAAAATTTTAAATGCGACATAAATTCGGTAATTTAACAAGTGCGATACAATACGAATTATACAATTACCGGACCAAAATGTCACCAAATACTCGGCTGTCTTCTGGCAATTTCTCGTCAAATTTGGCGATGAAAATTAGTCGCCAAAACCATCGCCACTTTGGCGATATCTCTTCTTAGGCGTAAAAACTTAGCTAGATAGCCATTTTTAAGCATTTTATTGCATTGTACAAAAAATAGTACAGTTTCACTAAAAACTGTGCTAATTTTTGTAGTACGTATGTGCAAAATTCGTAACAATATGCGTTTTCCATAATGCTTTACAGGAAATGAGGCAATAACCGGGAAATGAAGCAATAGCCGTAGAAGTGAATGAAAAAGTCTGCAATTACGGTCTGACTAAAAAAAAAATCATTTATGTTTTTTTGGCTGTTCATTAAAGGCCATACATATTACTGAAAGGTCTGCAATCATCCTCAGATTTGCAAGAAACTCCTCTCCTAGACGTTTATTAGGCAATTCCGAAGATGAACTGCAGGTGTAAACGAGAACTCTGCAATCGTCATCAGGTGTTGAAAAAACAAGTTTCGTAAGTGCTTCGCAAAGGAAATAATTTTTAGCGACGAATTTTTTGATACAAGTCTCTTTAATTCCTGAGGTTAATTCTCACCAATGTGTATCGAAATATATTTTGTAGCTGGGAGTTAATCCTACACAAAAAAACGAACTAAATGCAAATGCGAATTAAAATTTAATTTCTTGTATTGTTGGGAAGGGGTGGAAAAAAAGTCACTTTTAGCTGTCTACGATATTTTGCCGACTTGTTTGCTGGAAAGAATACACGAACAGGCTGCATTTTCTTCGGCGTATTGAGCATCGTGTCTTAACAAGTACATCGCATCCGGACCTAGTATAAAAAAAGGCCATAAAAAAGAGAATATAGAAATATAAAAAGCAAAGCGGCTTTTGTTATTCCGTGGGCATCGTATCTCCATCGGTGTATTATGTACCGCAACGCCCCAAGGTCGGAATGATCGTGGCTTTTCTTGCTTGTCGGGAAAGGAGGGGTGTCTACCCCCCTTTTGCTCGGCAGGGGGCGTCTTTTTGAAGCCTGCTCGCTCATGTGGGTGACGGCGAAGATGGTGGGAAGGCTGTCAGCTGAGGGGCTGTCTTTTTTATTTTTTTTTCCCAAAATTCTTCCTGAGAGCGATGGCAAAGTGGTCCTTTTTTATTTCCTTTTGAAACCTGCTCTTTAACCTTCGCTTATCCATCTGTATATCGTATCTTTCTTTATCCATCTGTCTATCTGTGTCGATCTATTTATATGAGAGAATCTGTTCTTTTCTTTTTAATATTAGCTGTGAGGCGGTCTAAATGTATTTTTGTCCCAGTCTTCGCTTTTGCAGCGTTATTCGAATTGGTAAGGCTGGGATAATCGGATAATTGTCCAAGACATGTTACTTTTGTTCAAGACTAGAATGATGATTTCTTGCAATGAAGAATTATTATATTTTAAAAATAACAAAAAAAACCAAAGGGAAAAAAAGAAAATTGTTTTCAGGCAAGCTATTTAATTTTGAGTACTATATTCTGATTTTAACTATTTTTACTAGCTGACGATGATGATAGGAAATGCTATCTGTAAAACGATGAAACAGAGGAAAGCTGATGTTGATTATTTTTACTAGCTGACGATGATGATAAAACAAAGTCATCCGTAAAACGGTGAAACAGAGGAAAACTGACTTTAAGTATTTTTACTAGCTGACGATGATTTAAAAAAAAATGCCATCCATAAGACGATGAAACAGAGTAATACCGATTTTGACTACTTTTATTAGCTGACGATGATGATAAAAAATGCCATCCATAAGACTATGAAACAGAGGAAAACTGATTTGGGGGGGGGGGTAGCGCTTTCTCGGATCGTCTGTGGAGTTTGAGTCTGCGTAAAACTTCGTATGAGAAACCTATATCATCCATAAGACGATGAAACATATAAAAACTGATGTTGATTATATTTACTAGCTGACGATGATGATAAAAAATGTTATCCCTAAGACAATGAAACAGAGGAAACTGATGTTGACTATTTTTACTAGCTGACGATGATGATAAAAAATGTCATCCGTAAGACGACGAAACAGATAAAAACTGATGTTAATTATTTTTACTAGCTGACCATGATGATAAAAAATGTTATCCCTAAGACAATGAAACAGAGGAAACTGATGTTGACTATTTTTACTAGCTGACGATGATGATAAAAAATGCCATCCATAAGACTATGAAACAGAGGAAAACTGATTTGGGGCGGGGTGGCGCTTTCTCGGATCGTCTGTGGAGTTTGAGTCTGCGGAAAACTTCGTATGAGAAATCTATATCATCCATAAGACGATGAAACAGATAAAAACTGATGTTGATTATTTTTACTAGCTGACCATGATGATAAAAAATGTTATCCCTAAGACAATGAAACAGAGGAAACTGATGTTGACTATTTTTACTAGCTGACGATGATGATAAAAAATGTCATCCGTAAGACGACGAAACAGATAAAAACTGATGTTAATTATTTTTACTAGCTGACCATGATGATAAAAAATTTTATCCCTAAGACAATGAAACAGAGGAAACTGATGATGACTATTTTTACTAGCTGACGATGATGATAAAAAATATCATCCGTAAGACGACGAAACAGATAAAAACTGTTGATTATTTTTACTAGCTAATTTCATGTTGATTATTTTTACTAGCTGACGATGATGATAAAAAATATCATCCGTAAGACGACGAAACAGATAAAAACTGATGTTGATTATTTTTACTAGCTGACCATGATGATAAAATATGTTATCCCTAAGACAATGAAACAGAGGAAACTGATGTTGACTATTTTTACTAGCTGACGATGATGATAAAAAATGTCATCCGCAAGACGATGAAACAGAGGAAAACTGATGTTGACTATTTTTACTACCTGGGGATGATTATAAAAAAATGCCATCCGTAAGATGAGGAAAACTGATTTTGGCTATTTTTACTAGCTAACCATGATAATAAAAAAATACGGACACTTCGATAGAGAAGAGCTTTCTTTCATTTGTATTAAACCCGGTAAAAGAAATACACCAAATGAATAGTTCCTGGAGAAAACATCTTCTAATTCTCAATCCACATTTACTTGGCTTCAGAGCTTTGCACCGAAACTCCGCTCCGAAACTCACCCCATATGTCATATTTTCTGTAGGAAGTGCAGCGAGAGCGGGTAAATATTTTATTCCTGAAAGTGCTAAACAATGTAACCAAACGCGAAGGACCACTACTGTTACTTGACACAAGAGCACGTTGTTATTGAATCATATTCAAGGAAAATTTCTGCCTGACGGCTAGAATTATGTCGACAGGGCATCGCGATCAGAAAGTCTTGGACACTTCTCTTTTTATTTTCAAAGCTAAACTTTTCCGTTAACTTCAAGGTAGTACCCTTGAAATAGTTGTAGTAATAGTACGTACGTCAAGTATATAATAGTAATAGTACGTACGTCAAGTATGTAATAGTAATACTACGTACGTCCCTTGTACGTAAGTATGGTAATAGTACAGTAGTAGTATCGTAATAGTATAGTACGAAGTATAGCAATAGTACGTACGTATTATAGTAATAGTATGTACATCAGGGCTTAAGTTCAGACGGATATCGGCTAAAGTATTTCTTAGCTTCTGAGTAGAATTGTAATTCCAACCGAAGCCCCAAATAAGACCAGGTAATAATTTTTTTATTTAAATATTTATAATTAATTTAATAATTTATTAAATTTGTATTTATTTCTATACTTTTCATTTAATTTTAATTTAATTTTTAATTATTAGCCCCAAAGGGCGTTCGTTAGCTCGAATGAGCTATTTAGTCAGGAAGCGGAATATTGAGCTCTCTACTACAAACGGCGAATCACTTTTGAAATTGTTGGCAACAAATATTATTGCCCTCTGTTATTTAAAAAGAATACATAATGAAGAATGTACTATGTATGTATATGCGTTCCGCGCATTGTGAAAAAACAGCAATACCCAGGGCAGTCCAATTTTGAATAACGTAGTCTTACACCCGAACATGTGTATCTGGAAACCCGAATTTTAAATTTTCAATTTACGTTTAATATTTTGTAAAATTTTAGTGAATTATTGATTAACAGAATTAACGATTTGAAAGCGAGCAGTGGCGGCACTGTACGGAATAAAACGCTTTTATCCCCAGCGCGTGTGACGTTGGCCACTACTAAGACCAGAAGCGGTGATCACTTAATTATGGGGGGGGCCACCTTTGCCTTCTACGAGGGGACGGACAGATACACCCATACCTTTTTCGGAATTTGAACCTTTGGTATTGCAGTCGGCTCCCTAACTAGTCTGGCCGGCATATCCGAAAGTAGAAGTAGTTGGCAAAACTGGTTAATTAACACTAAACTATCGTCGGTGAATCTTCGGATTATGGTAATTTGGCGATTTTTTGGCGACTAATCCTGCTACAGCAACCTGCTAGTTTTTTCCTTTTTTGGACGCCATTTTGTTTTGCCATTTTGTGCTTTTTTTTTTTTTTTTTTTTTTTTTAAAACTCAACTTTTTTTTTTTTTTTTTCAACAATGTGCTAGCCGAATTACGCTTATGCTAGAACTTTTATGGAACAAAAATGCTTAATCATGGCGAACATTAGGTGCGAAATTGTTTCTAAGTGCTTATTAGCTAAAATCACGGGGGAAAGTGCAGAATCGCCCACTGCTTGGCGCGTTTAAGAATTGCGCATACTCGGTATCCATGTACACGTCGACATATTTTCCCTTAAAAAAAATCCCAGAAGTGCACAAAAATGGCATTGACTTTATGGCACTCTTTTGACTTTATCCATGTACACATCGACCTGATGTCACTTAAAAAGTCAAAGAAAATTGACAAAAATCCAATTCTTCTTACTCTTGTAAAAAGCGCCAAACAAATAAGTGGACGATTCTGCACTTTAGCCAAATCACGATCGGAATTTTCCAGAAAGTAGTGGAACAAACGTGCACAGAAATTTGTTTTTACAGGGCAAATTTGGAGCTCTGTACTTCTCAGATTATTGCTAAAGGCCTAGCTAGTAATTTTTATCGCCTTACCAAAATGTCGCCAAACTACCTGTTACCATATTCCAAAGATTAGCCCTATCATCTATTATTATTACATAATTTGGAATTCAGACGTGATTGTATTAAACCGTGCATGCTAATGATCTCAAATTAAGTAGTGTGATATATACATGGCCCCTCTTCCTTCCCTGTTGAATTTGTATAAATTATATGTTGCACTTCTCTTGTAAACGCCTCTGAAGCAAAAAGCAAAACAAACAAACAAAAGAACTCTTGAGTATTTCCTGGTCATGCTTTTGCGGCTGCGATATTTTATGATGGCGGTTATTAACTATTATTGTTATTATTATTATTATTATTTGGACCATCACGGATTCATCGGGGCGTCAGCGTGCTTTTTAAAATGCTAATTTCCTTTTCCTTCGTTGTTTTTTTTTTTTCTGCCAGTTATTCTTTCTGTCTTCACAGCTGACCTTCGACCTTACATAGAAAGTTGCCACTCGCTGTGCATGTCACAAATCTTGTTAGTCCACCGTTTGTCAGAGCTATTTTCTAAGATTTTTTTTTCTTTTTATTCCTTATGAGTGCGAATGTTAAAAATGTACTGTAACTTACCTGTCAACTGGTCTACACTTGCGTTATTTTCTGCGCGTAATTAGTTCTGTTTTTGAAACGTTTCTGTAAGTCTCGCCAATTATAATGCTTAATGAAAGGACGCTATTAGTACAGGAATGCTGTTCTTTAAACAATGTAATCTCAGTACTTAAAATTAAAAATCCTAAATTTAATGCGAAGAATAAGCGGAAAGATTAACTGAATTTGTAATATATATAAATTACACTTAAAATCATAAATCATAATTTTATACAAACTTGATGCTTAAAAATTATACAAACTTAATTTTTACACGTAATAATTATACAAACGTAATACTTACACTTAATAATTATCTAAACTTAATAGTTTACAATTACACAAACTTAATAATTATCTAAACTTAATAGTTTACAATTATACAAACTTAATACTTATACTTAAGAATTATAAAAACTTCATACTTACAAACTTAATAATTATAAAAATAATTATACACATTTAATAATTATCTAAATTTAATTCTTACACTTAATAATTATACAAACTTAACACCTACACTTAATAATTATCTAAATACTTAACAATTATACAAACTTAATAATTATGCAAACTTAACAATTATCTAAATTCTTACACTTAATATTTATACAAACTTAATAATTATCTAAACTTAATTCTTAATAATTATACAGACGTAATAATTATCTAAACTTAGTACTTAACAATTATACAGACTTAATATTTACACTTAATAATTATACAAACTTAATAATTATGCAAACTTAAAGGAAAAATTCTGAAAGGTTTCCGATTTTAAATTACTTCCAAAGGGGCGTCCCCCTTTGGAAGTAATATTTTGTATTTGTAACGTTTTTGTAACAATTCATCATTACTTTTTTTATTTATTAAATATCACGTTCTTTGTACTTAAACTATACAATTCAGTTCAACAGCAATGTCGCAAAATAATTTTAAAATGAGCGTATTTTTAGAATTTCCGATACGGAGTCTCGCGCGCTGGAGATAAAAATGGTTTCTCCGTACAACGTTGCCGTTTCTCGCTCTGAAATCGTATAGTTTGTTAATAAAAAATTCGTTAAAGTTTTACAAAATATGAAATCGATAATAAAGCAAATTTCAAATTTGGGCTTCCAGATGCCCATATTCGCAGTAGGATTACGTCATTCAAAATTGGATGGCTCTAGGTACGTTGTTTTATCACAGTGCGAGAAATATGCATACACATATGCAATATTCTTCATTATTTAATTTCTTCAAATATAATACAAGGCGATAGTATTTGGTGACAACGATTTGAAAAGTGATACAGACTTTTAAAGTTTTCAACGCAAACTTGATACTTTAATAATTATACAATTATGCAAACTTGATACTTTAATAATTATACAAATTAAGAATTACTTATTATAATATTTAATTTGTGTTATATTACTTTATTGTTTTAAATCAAATATAAAAAACCTTACAAGGTCACCACATGACTTTCTTGTACGGCTTCATTTAATTATACATTTTTTTGCTGCACTTGGTTTAAATTTATTTCCTCGAATTTTTCTAACTTAATTAACCTATCTCTGAAGGCAAGCTGAAAATGACATAAAAAATTGTAAAATTTTTTAAAATTAAATATCCCGAAAAATTTTAGTGAAACTTTTCCTAATTTTATTTTTTCGTATAAAGGTTAAAACTTTCCCAAATATAAATATAGGAAACAAAAGACCGCATTAAAAGTTAGATTTCTTTATTTGTAAAAAATTATTATTATTTTTTTTAATTAGACATTGCCAAAAGATGAATGTTGTCGTCATTTAAAATATTTCTATAATAGGAAATATATGACTTTTATTTCTGGTAGAAATGGGGAAATAATCGATAGCTTCGAAGAATTGAAAAAGCATGTAATTTCATACCGTATTTTTATAAGTTATTTCTCCCGCCTTCTTAGTTCACCTTTCTAGTGTAGTGGTCTGCACGCTGGGCGCGTATTCCAGAAGTCAGTGTTTCGATTCCCGGCGAAGGCGTTGCTCATTTTTCATCTCTCCTGCTTTAAAAAAAATAACCTAATAGCTTTACACATTTGAAGAAAAAAATACTTGAGCTTAATTTTACCTAAATACCTAATTATACCACCTTTTTAACTATTTCCGTATAAACATTTTCCGTATAACTATTTCTTACAATATATAATGTTATTTATTGTACATATTGTTACAATTATATAACGTATAATAAAATACAATTGTACAACATAAATTGTGCAATTGTACATATTCTTACAATTATATAAGGTATTGGAATATGTACAATTGTACATATTCTTACAATTATATAAGGTATAATAAGATATTAATAATAATATATTTATTATTATTAATATCTTATCTATTGTACATATTCTTACAATTATATAAGGTTCTTACATTTATATACACTTACTATGTGTATATTCCATTTTTTTTTTTTTTTTTTTCCCAGTTTTTGTGTAAAGTGGGTTTAATTTTCTCCTCCTTAAGAAAGGAGGACTGTATCGTTTGGATGCAGCTGATTCGTTAAACCCAGCTTTACGGAACCTCTATCCACATTTGAAATCTGTCGATTCATCAAAATATTGTTGCCATTTGACAGTTCGAAAGATCTAAATACCAAAGTTCGTCTGTAACCAGAAGGGCTAAAAGAAGAGGGGATGTTTTTGAGTGGAACCTTTTGTTCGCTGTCTATCGCGCGAGATCTTTTGAGTGGTCGGTTCACCATTCTGAAACGGAAATACCAAATGTCAATCGTGTCTCGGAAGTCATTTCCGAAATCACAGATTTATTCCATTTTTAAAATGGTTTTTACTGAATTGGCATTCAACACTTTGTATGTTTAACACGAAAGCTGGTAAGTAGTGTCGCCGGTATATTTCTGAAGCATTCTTGTAACTCGAAAAGCCAATTAACTCGTTTCACATAATGATTGCAAAATTATATCGATTGCACATCGTCAGCGTAGCTGTTAAAATTTTGCAAAATTTTTGCAGTTTCCCAAAATGATTACTTCCTTGTAGGAAATAAACGTATTGTAACCGTGAAAAATTTAGGGTATCGTATTTCAACGAAAATATTCATTTAGACGATTTTTTTTTGGGTGACATCTGTACGTATGTCAGAATAAAGGATTATTTTTTCCAAAAAAAAAAAGGTACTTTTCCGTTTCGCCGGCTCAAATCTTGCCAAGCAGACTTTATTGGCGACAACATTTAATATACACATAAAAATTATTAAAAAAATGTTAGTTCTAAGAATTTTTTTATTTTGAAGACATAAACATTTTAATATCGTTTAAAATTTTGTAAAAAGCCAATAAATAAAGACAATAAATTTATAAAAAGACATTAAAAATTTACTATGCTGTCATGGTTCAATATCCTTTTCGCCAGTTCATATCACGTGACCCCTAGTGATCTCATCTCAGGTAAACTACGCTACAAAAATCAAATTCTATCGGTAATTATCTACATTAATTTCAAGTTAAATCTTAATTTGGAATACATGTTTAAATGCAAGAATTATTTCAATTCGTTCGAATAGCTAACTCACAAATTATGCAAAACCGCAGTGCTTTACTTCGCTAGTACATTCTCATTAGAATGGATGAATTTAACCCTTGACTTTGCGTTTTCTATATTTTCGGCTTCGGGTAAGCGGTGTGATTGCATCCTTCACTTAATTACCGCGAATGGTCTACCTGGTAAAAATTCTATGTAATTGTATGCCAGTATTGAACGAAACAATCAGTCTGAAAAGAAATGGCTGCGACTTGTTTTGAAAATGAGGCGTAAAAGGAAATTCCATCGAGGATATTCCGTTTGGCATCAGTTGTACCATTATTGGCGACTTTATCGCCTGCGCCCGCAAAACGGAAAAGTACCCAAAAAGAATTGTAAAATGGAATTGAAATGGATCCAGTGATGCTCAATGAACCAGATTTCTGACCGTTGCGTAGTGTAAACTCGCGCATGCGCACGCTCCTGATTCATTGCGCTTGCGCCACAACTAACGAAATTTTGAACTTCTACATTCTGTGTAATTCTTATCGATGAATTCTTTTCAAATAAATAGTTATAGTGCCGTTTTCAATCGCTATATTTATTTTGAATGACCCTGTATATTTCTTTCATTTTGCTGAGACTTAGTTATAGTCGCTTGCAGTCGCTATATACATTTTGAATCAACCTGTATATTTCTTTCATTTTGCTCTGATTTGCTTCGGTCTGAATTACGCTCTTTTTAACATGAGGGTCGCCTAAGGATTCACAATATCCTGTTTTTTGGTTAAACACGGCAAAACACTTGGGGATTACTTGAATAAAAAAAAAAATCATGCAACTCCCTTTCAATCAGCTTCTTCTTATTATTATACGGAATTTTACACTAGTGTGCCTATAGCTGACGAATGACAACACCTCTCGTCACTGAATTTCCCTCGCAGAGGTAAAAGTGCCTTTTTCTTGTATTGATTTCGATTACCGCACGAGAGTGCAATTTATGTATATTTTCATACCTTCATGCCCAATGGAACTATTTAAACCAAACGCTAATGTAAATATCCAGTTCAAAGTTCCTTTGTAGCTGAACGCTAATATAAAACGCAGTTCAAAGTTTTTTTTGTAGCTAAACGCTAATATAAATACTCAGTTCAAAGTTCTTTTGTAACTCAACGCTAATATAAATACTCAGTTCAAAGTTCTTTTGTAGCTCAACGCTAGTATAAACATCCAGTTCAAAGTTCTTTTGTAGCTCACTGCTAATATAAACACCCATATCAAAGCTCATCATAACTCATGCTTATAGTAGCGAAGATTTTTCATCCTAAAATTAAAATAGTAACATTTATAATTCTCGCGAGAAGCTTACAAGCAAAAATTCGGTCCAAATGTACTTCAAAATCACGCTAAACATGACCCCGGGGTAAAAAAAAAGGATTAAGAAATACATCTCTTCATCTGCATCCCAATTTGCAACAGAACTATCTGATGAGTCAACTCCCTCTTCAGGAAAAGAAGGGAAGAATAAATTCCCTACTCAGCATTTTATTCCCTTTCCCCGCCTAATATATGGTAAGAGTGGGCGGTCAGGGAGAGGTCTAATACGCTCATTTTTATAGCCTCGGGGTCAGATGGCATTTTTGGCTTTTAACGTACCTGCTAGGGGAAATGCGAGATGGGAAATGAAATTGATATCTGAGTTATTCCTGGGTGGCAGGCGTTTAGAACAGTGTTTCCCAGGCTATAAGGGAAAGCCCGTAACTTTCGATAGCGAAATTAAGAAACCATCATCAACTTTTATCTAAGTCCTGGAAAAGGTCGACGTCGACTTTTTTCAAAGAAATCTGATGTATACACCACATGACTTTCTTATACGGAATATTAAATTATACGCATTTTTTCTTGCATTTCATTTAAACTTATCGGATTGAATTAAATCTACTTTGTCGACAGCGCATAAACCACAATAGAATAAATGCACTCTTTAAAATTCACAATATTTGTTCACTATATATGTTTGGTGCGGTCGATTGCAACCCAAATACTAGGTGCACATCTACATGTTATAGCAGTCCTATATACAAAATTTCAACCTTCGTAGGCTACTCGTTTTTGAGTAATGCGAGATACGTACGTACATACGTTCGTACCGACGCCACGAAAAATTTTCTTTAGAATTCATTCTAAAGCAGTTTTATAATTTTTTTTGGAGGAAAAGAGTCTTTTATTCTGTCTTTACGTACAGATGTCACGCAAAAACATCGTTAAATTGCATTCGATAGCGGTCAAAATCGATATTTTCGTTGAAATAGGCTGCCTCAAACTTTTCGCGATTACAATACTTACTTTTTACTCTGTACAAGAAAGTAATTAAAAAAAAAAAAAAAAAAATCTGATGTGTACACCACATGACTTCCTTGTACGCAATATTAAATTATACGCATTTTTTCTTGCATTTCATTTAAACTTATTGGATTGAATTAAATACACTTCGCCGACAGCGAATAAACCACAATAGAATAAATACATTCTTTAAAATTCGCTCTAGTATTTGTTTACCATAGCGACACTCTGGCGCTAGATTCACTTAACAGTATTATATTTCGTTCATTTTATAACTCATAATGCACAAAATTTATATCATTTAAAGAATAGAATTATCTAATCGTTGCCACATGTTCTATTCAAATACTATAATAAAGCTAGAATGATGTATAAAAGAAACTCTAGGTTTTTGCGGAACATCTGAACATACGAACAGAATAAAGGACTCTTTCGTACAGAACGGATTGTAAAATGGATTTAAAATTGATTCAAACAAGATTTTTTTGTGACGTCTGTACGTTGGTATGCATGTATCTCGCATAACTCAAAAACGAGGTAGCCGTAGATCGTTGAAATTTTTTATTTGGCCCAACTATAACATGTAGTAGTGCTGATGAGTTGATACAACTACCTTATATACTCCCTTTTTTCGTTGCAGTGCCTGAAAATAAATATGTTTTATTCTGTACAGTAATATCACAGCTCGTTTTCAAACTGTTGAGTTTCTTTAATCAAAAATTCATAAAATTTTTACAGAAATTCGAAATACAAAATTCCGCTTTCTAAGTGCACATATTTGGAATGGTCGTCGTTTTTTTTTTTTTTTTTTTTTTTTTTTTACCAATGCGAAGAACATACATGCATACACGCAGATGCTTCACCATTTAATTTCTTTAAAAATAATACAGGGCGACAATATTTTGTGGCAACAATCTGAAAAGTGAATGGGCGATGCAAACTTCCGTTTCGAGACTAATAACCCATTCGGCCCATTGCTGTTTCGAGCCGCTTTTATCTTACGTAACATTTTAATATGTTATGTAAGATATATAAGTTAAATTTACAACACATTTATTACCTTTATCTTACATAATATAATGTATTACATAAGCTATCTAAGTTAAAATAACAACACGTTTACTACCTTTATATAATATAATGTATTATGTAAGATATATAAGTTAAAATTACAACACGTTTATTACCTTTATCTTACATAATATAGTGTATTACATAAGATATGTAAGTTAAAATTACAACACGTTTACTACCTTTATATAATATAATATATTATGTAAGATATATAAGTTAAAATTACAACACGTTTATTACCTTTATCTTGCATAATACAATGTATTACATAATTTATGTTATTTAAAATTACATCACGTTTACTACCTTTATATAATATAATGTATTATGTAAGATATATAAGTTAAAATTACAACACGTTTATTACCTTTATCTTACATAATATAATGTATTACATAAGATATGTAAGTTAAAATTGCAACATGTTTACTACCTTTATATAATATAATGTATTATGTAAGATGTACAAGATAAAATTGCAGTAAAAAATTATAAAACAAAATAATGTAATAAATGTGTTATCAAGATAAAATCATATAAATAAAATATATAAGATGAAATTTATTAAGACAGACAGTATTAATAATTTTAATTATAAGGAGACTTAACATTCTTTGTTTTTGTGTTTGTGATTAATAAATACATCTTACTTAGCAAGATGCAGAGATTGTGAAATTAAAATCAAAATAACTACATTATAAAATCGTGATATCGTGAAAATCTTTTACACTGCTTTATTCATTTTATTTTTAATCATGCTTTATTTTCATTTAAGTGTTTATTTAGCCTGTTTTAATTTAACTTTTTTTATTCAAATTTCGTTTAAAGTTAGGTATCGGACATTTCTAATTTATGTATTACGGAATATTTAGATTGGATTTTCGAACTGCATTGTTCATAAATCAATAATTACTATAGTTTAATTGATTTTGAAACGTAGCAATTGACTGCGACTGTAAATGCTTAGAAAATTGTTATTTTCTGCTGCATTTAAGTTTGAGAAGTTTGAAATATCATTGCAAGCTTAGCAACTCCTTTCGATTTCTCGGAAAAAGCTATTTAGAGTTTTAGAAAATTCCAAACTGTCTGCAAAAAGTGTTCCTTTTGCATAGAGCAAAACGTGATAATTAATTAACCAGAATTAAAATCGGGAAGTCGAATGATAATATGCATATATTACATTTAAAATTCCATTTTTAATTCGGACGAAAGATAACGTAAGGTTGATTTATCTACAACTATTCACAGATTCGAATTTTAAGAAATGCTAACGGGTTGCGGCCAAAACAAAATTCATGAGTTCTATGTACACTTGAAAAACAAAAATTCATAAGAACATTTCAGTACGAATAAAATCAATTCATTCTGTCCAAGCAACAACCAATTCGTAAATAATTTTTTGTTGCCAATCAGGAAACAAAAACTCTTGACACTTCAGGTTAGTACGTATGACATCATGATTTAAATTTAATGTAATATAGAAACTTTTTTTCAATATCAATAAAAGAATTAACATGGCAATAACATATCGTGTCGATTATCCTAACTTGAAACAAAAAAATTCCCAACAGCAGCTAATTATTTAAAATTCTGACATTAACAAAACATTTTCGACGTGCAATGAATGACGTCATATGCGATCGCGTGTTTTCTTCAACGTCAGAATATGACCGTATATAATAATAATATATTTAATATTTGGCAATGCTAATCTTATTTTATATTTTGTAAAACTTATGTATTTTTTTTTTTTTTATTATTATTATTATTAACAAACTCTACGATTTGAAAGAGAACAGTGGCAACACTTCTCGAAATACGGCATTTTTATCTCCAGTGCGCGCTATTGTTGCCACTGGAAAAAATGAGTGCAAAAATTAGCGTTTTCAGAGTTTTGAATTAATATCTCGGCTGATTATAAGTCGCACGAAGATGAGAACGGTCGAAATGGCTTCCCGCGAATTTTTAGAATCGGAGTTGATGTTACAAACAAACAAAACTATACACAAATTCGACGCGCACAGATTTTAAAAGCATAAATAGTCCAGATTCGTGCATTTAACTTTTAATGTCTTTATTTTCATGTGAAAATGAAGAGCACTGTTATGCTGAATGCTCCTTCCAAAGAGACTTTTATGTTGTCAAAAACACCTTTAAAAATTTCGTTATTTTTCTGTTAAATGTGATTTGTCGATTAACGAACTTGGCGATAAATTCTTGGCGATACGTTGCAAATGAAGCTTCGGTAGGCGTTTCCCGTTGCCATGGTGACGGGAGTGATCTATCATATTGTCCCACATGCGTCTTCGTACTGTCTGTTGCTCCCTCCCTTTTCGCATTCTCTCATTCCCTCTTCGCACTTTTTTTTTTTACAAATCTCTTCCCCCCCCCTCGCTTTGATGAAGTGGACGATCTTTTGGTTTTTGGTTCTAGATAGATTGACAATGGGAACAAGCGCAAACAATTGCAAAAGTGTAAATTCAGTAACGCTGCAACGGGGGACTTTTATCACAGCTAATAAATACTACATATGCTTAGCCAATGATCGCCCGTTACTTTTGATAATAAGAATATGTCAGTTACTAATCTTGCCCTTTAGTATGTGGGTAATTTCATTTACATGCTTTCACATTCTGTTATATGTCTGTGACAATAATACATGATTAGTCGGTCACTTGTAATCGGTAACATAACAGTCTTCTTTTATTTCTTAACAAACTGGTAATGTGAATAGAAGACAGTTTTTATTAAAAACTCGAACGAAAAGGGGTCGAGCGGAACGAAAAGGGTTCGATTTCAGGTGAACAAAAGAGCTGCATTGGCGTTTCGTAACTTTCGTAACTTTCCCCATGTGCTATGTGTAATGTGGATACGAACCAATTTCTTTTAGAAAGTTTTCCATGAAGGCATCCTTTCCTTTAGTTAGATAGCCTCTCGCTTTAACGTCGTCGTCCATTTGTGCTGGTGATTATAATAAAATATCTGAAAAATTAATTACATTTTAACTGAATTAGGTAGCATCCACTTTTATTATTTATTAATCCAAAGGGGAAATTTGCCCAAAACTAATTTCGTTTTGGCATTTTGCATGGATTCACCACAAGCGTAGTTTCACTTTTCAAGCTGTTGCCATTGTGATAAAATAACGGTACCTAGAGCCATCCAATTATGAATACCGTAATCCTCCACCGAATATGGACCACCTGGAAGAACTAATTTGGAATTTGTTTTATGATCGATTTCATATTTTGTAAAACTTTAACGAATTTTTGATTAAAAAACTCAAGAATTTCAAAGCGAGCAATGGCAACATTGTACAGAAAAAACATTTTTATCTCCAACGCGGGAGACTGTGTGTCGAAATTCTAAAGATATCCTGCTCATTATAAAATTATTTTGCGATATTGCTGTTGAACCGAATTTTATGGTTTTAGTGCAAAGAACATGATATTTAATAAGTAAAGGTAACACATAAAATGTTAAAAAAAACGCCCCTTTGGAATTAATTTAAAATCTGAATCCTTTCAGATTTTTTAAAAAAATATTTTAAATTTATTTCGGTATTCAGTTTTACAAGGTTAATATTGATAGTATGTTTAAGCTTATCTTCTGTATTTTTCAATTAAATTTTGTGCTTGCAATATCGTACTTACTACCAAAACTCACCGAAATAAATTAAATCGAAAACAATTAAATCGGTACTCAAACAATTAAATTGAAATAAATTAAATCGGTACTCACAGAAATAAATTTAAAATATTTAAAAAAAACTGAAAGGTTTCAAATTTTAAATTAATTCCAAAGGGGCGTTTTTTTAACATATTTGAAAAGCTGTTTCACAAGGTCTTCTCGTCTTTTATGTTAATTGTTCAACTACCTAAAAAAATTAAGTAAAAAGTAATGTTTGATTATGCTGGTAGTGAGTATGATATTGCACTTTTACTCGTAACATATCCTAATCGCCTTAAAGGCCTAAAATGTTGACTCAATCATTGAATGTGACGTCATTCCCGAATTTGTTTATTGCTGTAATCAGTTATTTAACGGAGGACTATTGTATCACATGTCTAATTGGTTGATTATAAGTTTCTTACTCGGCATTATGTCATTTCCTTAATTAATAAATTGCATTTAATTGCTTGAGCGTCCAATTCTACTCTTTCATTACATGTTTAACTGTGTTTGTAATAAAGCTGGCATCTTTAGTTGATTGTGATGCTACCATTTTAATGTTCCTGATTATCTACTACTATCTATCAGTTCTTCAGCGTACTGGGAATTAAAAATGATTAAAGGTTGTATCACACGTTCAGAACATTTCAAAAGAACACTGTTTAGTACGTCGCCCAGACGGTATAAGGTAACGTCTTGGCTGCCCCGCCCCGTGAACAAAGCACATTATGGGTCTACTCCCCCTTTGGGCACTTCGTGGAGGTTCAACCTCCATTATTACCCTCCAGGGGAACAGCGCACCACCTGGATAAGACACCAGGCAGCACTGGTCGCCAGTTGCTACATGCCAGTCGCATGGGCGAGCCCGTCGCAGAAGTTATCCAGCAAACCGAGGGGATCTCCCCACCCGGATACGGATCCAGCCACTCAGAACAAGCCAGACACCGCGGCCGGCCAATAAGTGACCTTTCCCAGGGCCTTCAGGACCACCAAGTTCATAAATTTTATACCCCTGTGGCCGAGACTGCCTAGGTACAGATCCTAGCCAGTAGCCTCGCAGAATTCTCTACGTCGACCTCCCGGGGGGGCCCAGACGGTATAGTGTTTAAGTACCGAATCCCGAACACGACATGGATGTTTGTAAATGTATAGTGTGGGTGAGGCAGGACGACACTCTAAATATGCGGCGAGTCGAAAGTGTTTTCGTGTGGATTGGTGGGAGTGTTGAGGAGTCGGAGACCACCTGATCCCCCCCGGTAATCTCCCTCAAAATCGGGGGTGGAAAATAGAAGTCCAACCTCTCTTCGGAGTAGACTCTGACAACCATTGTTCCATGTAATATGGACACCACTACAAAAACTGTTTCGTACAATTTTTCTGCTTTGTTACGCAGCACAACACAGGCAAACAGCTTGGAACACTTTGGGGTTGCTATGTCAAGAAAAAACTAGTTCACGATTACAATTTATGGTTGATGATGGGAAGTTCGATGCTAATAACTGATTGGCTGTTGAAAACGAACAACTTACAGTAATTTTTTTTTTTTTTTTTTTTTTTTTTTTTTTGTGTGTGTGTGTGTGTGTCTGAAAGGAAAGAAAAAATCGTGCATCTTTATTTCAATACTAAAGCAGGTAGAAAAATTGCTTGAAGCAGTTGTTCGTCCGAAGCAAATGGATGCCGCTGCCAATGATTTTAAATTACGGAGGCCTATGGTTCAAAACCATTTACCTCCTCATCCGAATTAACACCTTAACTGCTGCGGGCGTATATATACGCCTTGCTCAGCCGATGCGTTAATTGGCCGGACGTATATATACGCCCTTCCAAACTACTATCATTTATTCGCAAAGCTATGGAATGCAACACCACAAAGTATGCGAAGGAGGATACTATTTCAGAGAAGTATGTCTAAAGCGGTGAAAGTAATGACTGCGCGATATTGGCTGGTGTTGTTTGAGTTAAACATATTTTTTTTATTTTGTGTCCTCCGTTTTCGTTTACTTTTTGTAGTAGGTTCCAGGAATAAAGAAAGATATAACGGATGTTTCAAACCCATTTATCGTTTTTCAATTATTTTTTTGATGAACTGCTCGTACTTCATATTGTTACTGAAACTAACTGTTTTGTAGACGAGTATAGGAACCAACACCTTGCAAACGAAAAATCAAGAACAAAATCCTGGCATTCAACCGGTTCAGAAGAAATATGTGTTTTTTTAGGCATACTTATTTCACAAGGTACTTATTCACTGAAACCTGATATTACACTTTACTGGTCTAAAAATAAATTGATCGAAACTCCATTTTAGGGATCTTTTTCATTATAAAAACATCATTTTTATTATACTTACATATTTTATTATACTTTTACTCAAAACATTAAATTTTGTGCATTCATTTTTTTCTTTTATTCTTTATTTCTTGAAAGTAAATAGTTTTTAAAAAGTAAAACTTGCACTTATTTACCCCCTAATACATCGCATGACTACTCGCGCCTGTGTGAAAAACCGTGGCACTGAGAAATGAATCTTGTACGTTTTCCGCGGCAGTTAAGGGGTTAAATAAAGTGAGCAGAAATAAGAAAACTGCATAAGTTAGTTCACTTGATGCAAGCTAGAGGGAGCCACATGTGCTCGAGAAAGTTTAGGGATAGAGTTAAAAGTTAAAGATTAATAAAACGAAAATAAATAAATGGATGTCTCATAGCAGCCTAAACGGGTACTTATTTTCTAGCGAGTAACAGCGGAGTTTAAAAGACAAAAATTGATTTTTCCAGTATGTGATATTGCATATTAAAAAAATTAAAAAGTGTAATACAATTGAATACTAATATGTGCTTTGTTTTCTTCCTAGATGCCTGTGGTCTTTCTGATGTGGCCCACATAGAGAGTCTCCAAGAGAAATCTCAGTGCGCCCTTGAAGAATACTGTAGGACACAATACCCTAACCAACCTACCCGGTTTGGAAAATTACTACTCCGCCTACCTTCTCTTCGAACTGTTAGTTCCCAGGTGATTGAACAACTCTTCTTCGTGCGGTTAGTAGGAAAGACGCCCATAGAGACTCTCATCCGAGACATGCTTCTGAGCGGGAGTTCCTTCAATTGGCCGTATATGCCGCTTCAGTGACCCTTGGGTGGGGGGCATCCCGAATTTGTGGGTGTCTCCGACCAGAGGTTGCTCATGTGCATGGCGGCTGCGCTGATGCCTCACAGCGATCCCAAGAGGTAGCAGTTGGACCGATGACATTGACTATTGATGATTGCAAGGATTCCGATTCCGACTGAGTGTCTGTTTACCGATCCCTAGCGATAAGTCTTGACCTGAATTTCGTTATAATCGCTTAAGGGGGCTCATACACCTTAAAACCCACAAGATCTTCTATTATGTGATTGTTGCAAGAACTGGGATAACTTATTTATTTTAAAAGCAATTACTTCGAACTTTGTACAGCTGACTACATAATATAGCTGCTCTCTGAAATAGTAATGACAAAGTTTGTGTTGCCACAAATATTTTTATAATCTAATACGCTTCATGACACAATTTTTCGCCATGTTTCCACCCTGCGCGCACAGTTTAAAACATTCTGCTGCATAATTTAATTCCATATTTAATGTATAGCTTTTATAACATTTAGAAATTACTATGAACCAAAAATTCTTAGAATTTCATGTTAAATTTTTATTTTATTTGGAGTTGAGTTTATAAAATGTATTTTATTGAAACAAATTGTAATGTTTTCGTGCATAAAATTTTTTAATATTAAAATATTCATCAGATTTTTGGTTCAGTTAGAAAATAGTGTCCATATAAAGAATTCCATCACATTTCAAGTACGTACCGTTAGCGATTTTTAAAATATCATGCGCGGAAGGTGGAAACATGACGAAAAATTTTGTCACAAAGTGGATTAAATTACAAAAATATTTGTGGCAGCACAAACTTTCTGGTTACTAGTTCCCAAAGCAGTTATATTACGTAAGCAACTGTAAAAAGTTGGAAGTAATTGCTTTAAAAATAAATAAAATATCCCAATTCTTGCAACAGTCACATCGAAGATCATGAGGGGTTTAAGGTGTATGAGCCCCTTAACCCAAATTATTTTTACATTGAGTTCATAAATACGGTAGATGTTTTCGGAATAAATAGATTAAACAATAGACGTTCTTGCTGCATCACACATGAAAATATGTCGGAAGAACAATTGTTTAGTGCAATTTTTCTGCTTTGTCAGGTGATATGCAACAACCAATTACCACGTAAAGGCGAAACTGATTTTGCATTACCAACAGAGGAAATATTTACAAAGAACTTCAATTCAAGTTCGTTGCTGATTGGGTGAAAGCGTACAATTTACAACTTTTTATCCACAACAACAAGAAGAGAGGAGTGAAAAAAAAAAAACACGCCTATATCCATAGCCATAATCAATTCGGTAGAAAAATTGTTTGAAACAGTTGTTCGTCCAAAACAGATGAATGTATCATATCGCTTTTAAGTAACCAAACCAGCCTTTAAATCGGAACTGTTACACATTCATTTGTTACAAAGCAGTTAGTTAACATTTAGCAGTTAGATAAAAAAAAATCACCCAGAATTTTGGTTTGGACATTGCACGCTGAATGCAGTAGTATTTAAGCTTCTTTATAAATTTCGTTTTGGGATCTATGTTAGGTGCAGTATAGCCTATCTGGCTCTTGCGCCCGGAAAAACCTAACCAACTAGTTTTTAAAAATCTACTTGTCAAGCAAGAAAAACAGCAGATATTTTTACTGTATTATGGGGTCCTCTCCTTCATGTCCATGTAAAATTAATTTTCTATGAGCATAAAATTTTCTAAGTTATGTATTTACGAGCTTTCGAGTCTACTCTTGAGTTAATGGTTGGCATTTGTGGTTAGATTTTGCTTCAAAGCAAGAATTAAAAACTGCTATTTACTAAAATACTCTGGAATAATTTACAAAATACTAATTTCTGTTCCGATGTAAATAAATATTTAATTGATATTAATATTCAAAATATATACAACTCTTAAAAAAAACCTGCCTATAGGTGCTACTTTGTATGCTTTTTCGATTTAAACCACCAATCGTTTTTAGTTTAACATGGCATAAGGTCGGGTTCCATGAAGGTCGGAATCTGCTGAATAGTAAATTTTATAAATGGAATAATTAATAAATTTAAATAATTATTTTAAATTGTATGCATGACAGTTAAGTGACAACGATGCCCGTAAATACTGTATGCTAATTTTTATGTCTAAATATAATTACAAGTTTACTTTTATAGTTTGACCGTCTCAAACGCAACCTTGGCTGGCATTCTGCCAAAACACATAGACTCGTCCAAAAGGGACGTTATTACATGCTGCGACATGTAAGTCTTCTCTTCTACGGAAAGAGAGAATTTATATGCTCGAGAGAAAGGAAAATTCCCCATCCTTCTAACCTATTTTGAGAATAATTCTGTCCGAATAGCTCATGCGTGTTTGTGCTCATGGTCGCGGATGAGGCGGTCGAACTATACACCCCATGATCCATTAAAAAATCTAATAATAAGATTCTAGCATTCATTTAATTTAATGGAAGGAAGAATTTAATTTAATCAAGTAATTTAATGGATTTAAAGAAGTCAGGAGATTTCTTTAAGCCAAAACAATACTGTAATATATTGAATATCCATGATCCATTAAAAAATCTAATAATAAGATTCTAGCATTCATTTAATTTAATGGAAGGAAGAATTTAATTTAATCAAGTAATTTAATGGATTTAAAGAAGTCAGGAGATTTCTTTATGCCAAAGCAATGATGTAATATATTGAATATCTGCATTAATTTAATAGAAACAAATATCAGACATTTTATTAATTCATTGATATGAAAACTATTACCTTATCGCTAAAATTGATAAACGGACTACTCTGCATCGGAATCGGACTAACATTACTGAATCAAGAAATATGTTACTATACGTCGAATGATAAAATGAGATAGCTGCCTCTGAATTTTTCAGTATTAATTGAAAAAAATTCTTTCATCAATAAATAAACTCCCATTATTGTATTTTCTTGAAACTGGCTGTGAAATTAGCCTTAAAATAGAACGAGTTCTGTACAGCTGCTTCATGTTCTATCACCAGTTCTTTCAAATTACCAATGTTAATAATAAATATTTTGTCATGAAAAAGTACTCGAAGGTTCTAACTGTTGGAGTGATGCTTCTTGTAAATGAGTTAAAAATTAATGGTTCAAAAGTGAAGGTGCAATAACTTGATTATGACTTGTATCATTATGTTTTCCGTTTGCGTTGAGTAGTAACGAAAATGGCAGTGTTTCGAGAATTTAATTAAATGTACTGCATTATGTAATTGTTTATAAATAACAGGATTATAAAGCAATTAAAAAATTAATACTTATCGTAATATTTGTATTAACTATTTTTACAACTTTCTTCAAAAGCTGTGTCATCTTTGCTGTCATTTAAATTGATAATTTTACCTTAAACAAATTGGTAATTGTCCTTTACTTTTAATTTATAATTACCTTTTTTTTCCCTTCATTTTTATTCGATATTCAGACTATTTAACTTTTGAAAGTATCATAAATAACATATTTTCAAAACTTAAAGTTAAATAAATTTCTTGCATTAAAATTCATAAACTAATTTTTTTAATTTGATTCGTAATTACATACGTATGAGTAAGGTATAATTAATTTGTGGAGCTTTTAAAATTTATTTTCACAATAAGTTTTATTGTATTATTATATTATTATAGTTTTATTTATTATAAACATAAAAAAAGAAAAGGCTTTGTTTATTTATAAAAATGAATGTTAAATACATACAGAGCAGTTGCTAAAAATCATAAATTGTTTACATTAAATCCTAACCCATTAAATTAAAAATTTTAATAGTTGAATGTTGCCATAGCCTTTTCCAAATATTTGAAATGTTTTCCTTTTAAAACAGTTACTATTTTCATGAACTGTAATTACTTAAAATTTAGCTTTTCTTTACAAATGCTGCAGTTTGTTCCTAATATGATCCTGTTATTAACGATACAATAGTGTATGTTGCTCACAACTTCTCGATAAATGATATCTTTGTAAACTATCATTTCACATATACAAAAAAACAATCATTTTGTACAAAGTGTTGAAATTCCCTTTTGTGTCCTTGTACAGTCACAGAAAAAGTGTTATACGTATCAATAAGAAAAATAAGTCATCTGTAGTTGACGTTTTCATCATATGTCTTGTGACGCAAAGGAATAATTAAAAAAATAGCATTCTTCTCTCTCATTGGCTGTGAAACAGTTGCGTCATATTTGGGTACTTTATACAAAAAATTTAGTTTTTGAAAGTCGTTGACAAAAAAAAAATTAGCCGTAAAAGGATATTAATCTCGAAACGAGATTTTGAATCGTCCAAAACAAAAATTTCATATCATAAAGTTTTATATTTCATATCGTGTAAAATTTTATTAGACTTTTGATTAACAAACTCAACCGTTTGAAAGCGAGCAGTGGCAACACTGTACCGAATAAAACATTTTTATCTCCAGCGCGACACTGTCTATCGGAAATTCTAAAGATATGCTGTTTGTAAATATTTTGTGATTTTGCTGTTGAATTGAGTTTTATGTGGCGCAAGTGATACTTAATAAATAAAGTAAGATTTCGCGTAAGTGATACTTAATAAATAAAGTAAGTACACAAATCTTGGGTAATTAAAAGACAAAATGTTTTACTAAGAAAACTAAACACTGATATGTTGAACTAAGAAGAGACTAAAAAAATAAATAAATAAATATATGCCAAAAACGCTGCATCGAGCTGCAAACGTATACTTCTTTTAATTTTTTTTTTCCTTTGCAATTTTGCTGTTCAATGGCATATGGCGTGAGTGCGAAGAAAATGATGTGTTATAACAAAGCTAAAAAGACAAAAATGGATTAGCAGGAACGAGTGTAACAGCAAACTGCGAACTCAGTGAAAGCGTAGAAAAACCTTAACAAATCCTTTTAAGCGACCGTTAAAATCTGAACCCTTTCAGATTTTTTTCTCGCAGATATGGCCTGAGTTTCACAGCCGTTTGAGATTGATTTTATGAAGTTTCAAACTTTATATATAGTGTACATAACTTGTGGCTTCTTAAGTCTACTACAGTAATTAAATATTTTATTAATACTTCATCTACCCGGTTGCTGTATATTCTTCTCAGAACAAATACGTGTACTTGTGAATTATAAATAACTACACTTTTTGGGGGGGGGGCAGGTCTTGTGTTTAACATTGTTTGAGCATTAAAAAATTTAAATAATCTTCATTTCGTGAAAATTCAGAAACTGAAGCAGGCATCAAAATTGGTGTCTTCCTATTTCCGCGATTGTCAAAAACGTTCCTGTTTCCGCAAAATCAGGGGTTACATAGTTGAGGGGCCGAGTGGATTTTGGCCTCTCCTAAAATGTAGGAAAGCAAAAAATTTTTAGATTTAGAAAAAGGAATTTTTAAAACAAATAATCGGAAAATATTTACGATCTCAGATCTTTGCATGAATGAGAGAGAAAGAGATGTTCAAAATCTGGGATGATTTCGGCAATGAACTAAAAGATCGTTTTTTTCCTAAATTAAAAAACAATATTCTTCCTAAATTCTGCATAAAGGTGAGTTATAATAAAATCTTTCAGAACAAATATTCGTTCTAAAATGGCGTTCGTTCTTCTAAAACGACTTCTGCTTTGAAATGAATAAATTTTGGTTATAATTGCGCTTTGCAGCTTTTAATTCTTTCATTTAACATAAGATGTGAAAATAACAGCTAATACTGCAGCAGAATTATAAATAGAATGAAATTAATGATTTCGAGAGGAGCCTAAACTTAACGAAGACTAATTTATTCACAAAAAACTCCCCAGCTCTTCTTAATGTCTTATCGCGTCATCCCCTGAGGAATTATGAGAGGAAGACTGTACTTTCCGATTTCGAAGGAACAGGAAGAATTTTGAAAAACGCGGAAAAAGAACTAATTCATGAAAATTGACATCCTACGCTTCATATGTCTACGTTAGCACGTGTTGTCTATTGTTTCATCCTCTGTCATATGTGTAAATAAGATTGTATTAATGAAATAGTGTGTCATACGCCATTTTTAGCCTTTAAAGACACTAAGTGTGAAGTGGGCAAAAATGTCGACCTGATAGAATTTGTCTCCGAAATTATATTTTAATTGCCATTTTTAAGTTCTCCTTTCTATAACTTAATTCTAAAGTGTAATGCGAAAGAAATGCTATTTTTTTTTTCAAGTTGTGTATTGTATTAAGAATAATATAGAAATTAGAATAACAGAACACAATGTATTATTTATATTACTGCCATTTCTATAATTCAGATTTAAGCGTTATTAATTTATCTTTTAAATAACTTAATATATTATTTGCAATAGCGCCGATATTATTATTATTATATATTTTGGCACAATTTCTGCGTAAGAAACTTGGTGCGTTTCTGCGTAAGAAACTTTTCAATCTTTTAATAATTTTATTAAAAGATTGAAAAGCAAAAAAATTAACTCTTAAAAAATTTTAGTTTGTTTTCTCAGGATAGAGAATTTTAAAATGGAGATGTAGGGAGAAAAAAAAAAAAAAAGTGTCATAAAATACTTTTCCTGTCATTTTCAAATATCTAATATTCTTTTAAAGGTAGATATTTAAATGTGATAAAATTTCTATTTGAAAGAAAATAACTTCCTTTTTAATACTTGAAATAAAAAGTAAATTCGAAACATAAACATAAATTAAAGCAAAGTGAAAATTATAATAGTCAAATATGGAAGGGAAAATATATTCTTTTTCTGAAAAAGTGATAGAAAATATTTTACTGTTTATTTTTCAGAGAAGCAATTTATTTACATTTCTATAATAATTAATGTCTGGAAAATTTTCTGATGCTGCTATGTTTTAGAAAGTAAGGAACTTTCCAATACACAAGGTTAATTTTTGCTTTCAAATAAAATTGGATTATGAAATTAAAATAATAAGAAAATTTTCAAATATAGAGCAAGAATTTAATATTTTAAGACAGATTATCCAAACTCAGCTGGATATGCCGCTAAATAACTTCTAGGATAATATAGATTATCAAACTTTGTCACCTATGAAGCTAAAATATAGAAAAAAAAAGTGGTATATAATAATTAAAAAAATTAATTCTTTTGCCAAAATCAAAAATGTTTACTTAGTAACATAATCATAGCGTTTTATATGTTTTATTGGCTATGTTAGAAAGATAACATTTAGAATGAAGATGAGGATTTTTTTTAAAAAATTAGTCATCGAGAATGAAATTTTAGTGAAAGTATCAGACTTACATTTATTTAATTTAATTTAAATGATTATAATATATTTTGAATAACATAATTTAATTTGAATTGCATACTGACCAATTTAGAATTTAATGAAATGAAACAGTATCTTGAAAAATATATTTATTGAATACTATTCAATTCAAAAGTAATTAAATTGGATATACGGCTAAGTAAAATTTTCTCATAAATTTGTGTATGAATACAAAAGAGGGACCAAAAATTTTATACTGTAGTAGTATTTCCTGAGACCAATAATAAATTCGTAGTACCCATAAACTTCTTAAAATAATTTTATTGTTTAAGTTAGTTATTAAAATCAATGAATCAGTGAATGTGTATAAAAAAACAAAAATGTTTATTCATTCTTTATGTCTGTGAATGTATTTTTCAAACAATTTTTGATGTATCATAAGTCATAGTGTTTCCGAAAATGTTAAAGAATAATCAATACTTCCGACAGCTGTGTTATCTGTCAGTAAAGTTTAAATTCTAACCCTTCAAGACAGCCATTTTGTTTTGTCAAGAATAAGCCAAACGTTTTAGTTGCCAATATTGTATTTTATTTATTGTTTTTCTTTGAGATAATCAATGTAAGACTTCCTCCATTATGGAGAAGAAATGTTCTCTAATAAGAGGTTAAATATAGCTTGTAAATATTGACAAAATAAATGTGAACTGTTTTTTAATGTTTCTTTTGTCTGTGTTTTATTTTCCTTGCTTCTCTGGTTTTAATGTAGTAAATTGGAGTTGTAACAACACACATGCATTTCATTGGCTTGCATACATAAATACAACGAATCTCAAGCTTTTACAAACTCTAAATCGTGACGAGGAAAGGAAATTGAGATAATCTTCATATTTCAATATTTATCGTATGTCTAGTTTACGATAAATATTGCTAGAAATATTGCCATTATTAGAATATGTAAAGGTGATGACTCGTACCCCTCGGACATCCAGGTGCTTAATGAGAACTTCCTGTTTTGTTCAGAGACAAAATGGACAGCAGAACTTTGAAGAAATGTGCAGCGGAAATCCCCGCGTGTGGTTTCCGGCAATAAGGGACTTTGACTTTTCGCGATAATTTAAACTCGAATTTTCGCGCTTTTTTGCTTTACTAGTTGAACTTGTATTGTTCTTTGACTTTTCGCGATAATTTAAACTCGAATTTTCGTGCTTTTTTGCTTTACTAGTTGAACTTGTATTGTTCTTTGACTTTTTTGCGATAATTTAAACTCGAATTTTCGCGCTTTTTTGCTTTACTAGTTGAACTTGTATTGTCCATATCGCAGTCTGATATCTGATTTTATATCTGTGAGTATGTAGGGGAAAAAAAAAAGGAGTCACACAGCTTTAAACTCTTGATAAACGTGACCGTCGAACCTGTTCGAACTTCGACATCAGCTTCGAGCTTTGGCGTTTTTTGGCCACAGATATTTCACGCATGCGCAGTTGTGTCCATTTTCGTTCGGAGCGAGCCACTCCTGCTGCTGCGAAGCTTTCCTTCTTAAGAATACATATTCTTTGTTTTAGCGTCCTCGCTGGGTCAGCGGCTTTTGTTTAATTTATGGTTGTAATGATTCAGTTATTTTACTATTATTCAAGAATTTCTAATTAAGTTTTTAAAATCAATATTTTAAAAGACAACCTGTCTTTTTCTTGCACCCAACACCGGCGTTCTGACGTTACGCTCCCCTTAAAGGAGAGCTATAAATTACAAATATTTACTTAAAGCTATAAAGAGCAAATATTTACATTAATTTAAAGAACTACGTGTATGGATGTGTAAGGGAACCGGAACTATACACAGCACAACTCCGATTATTCGAACATCAACTATCAGAATCGCTTTCAGAATTTAAGAAACAAATTAAGACAGAAACGTAGTGCCGGACAATCAACGATTTCAGACATTAAAAAATGCAAACCTACACTTTTAAACTTCGTGTCATTTCTTGAAAACGAAGATGGAAGTTCTGCAAGAAAATCAACGAAGGCAACAACAAACAAAAACTTAGATGTCGTTTTCAAGTGGTTTTTGCAGCAACATTCTATGGAAAACCCAATTTCGAATCCGATTCAGTGTGGAAGAGGTAAAATCTTATCTCAGAAGCTTGGTTGTTCATCCTTTAATGTAAGTAACGGCTGGCTAAGAAATCTTTTTCTTTAAATATAGTTTTTTTCCCTCCCATTTGCAACATACAGTACATATAGTAATTAACAAAAATGTGCGTAGACCTTTTCTTCGAAAAAAATCCAGTTATTCGAATGGGGTCCGGTCCCAGTTGATTCGGATAATTAGAGTTCTACTGTAATTCTCTATCTCTTTTGTCGGTACCCTTTTGACTCTGTGAAGTCTTTCAATCGATTCCTGCCCACCAGTGGCCTAGCGGTAAAATAGCTGAACACTGGTAGTTCGGTCCGAGGTTCGAATCCCGCGAACGGGCTGGCTGCATGGGTGTTTTCGTGGTTTTCGACATGTGTAACGTGTATACGAGCCAGTTTCCCTTAGAAAGTCCTCTACGAAGGCATTCCTCCCTTTAGGCAGACAGCCCTCGTGTGCTTCGACGTATTCACAATACACACACCAATCGGTTCCTCTTGAAAACAGCCTTTGCGGCTTTAACCCTTTCCGGCACACTACAGTTTAAAGTCTATAACCAATATAATAAAGTTACTAAAGAGTTTTGATAAAAAAAAAAAAGAAAAAAAAAAAAAAAAAAAAAGGTAGGCAGTCTAATTAGGCCTAGAGGAGTACACAAGTAAAATTTTGTGAAGATAGCGCAACAGAGACTCTCAGTTGTCCTAGATTATCGGTGAAAACGGTCTGGGCACACCTAGGGTTCGCCGTTGGATTTTAGGCAAGATTTCCAGGTAAAAATTTAAAACTAATATAGAACAAGGAGATCAGCATACAGCCAAAAAAATAACATAGAAATTTCTTTTCAAACAATTCCTTTTATACCTTAAAAAAAAAAATCTGGAAGATTTCTTTGAAAAATGAGTCTTAAAAAACTAAAAAGGGCTAAAATATATGGTTTGTGTTGAGCTGCCATCTACTATAAATAAAGAAGGTTCAGAGTAACCTATAAGTCCTTTTCATTCAATTTTTCTGAGCATACAGAAGGAAATTTTTAGGTGCGTCCAGATCGGACACACTGTGCCGCAAAGGGTTAAACAAATTTTTAATTTAAAAATCAGAAAATTAAAAGGAAATTGCAACCTGATGTCGATATGAAGATTTTAGTTTAAGGCTTGAATTTTTTAACTAAGCAACTGATATAGGCCTACGAAGTTAAAAATTAGTTTTCCAGAAATTAATGATATTGAACTTAAATTTGACACTTTAATGATCTGTTGAAAATTAAGACATCATAACATTAAAAAAAAAAAAAAAATGCAATTTGATGCAGATTTTAGTTTAACGCCTAAAATTTTTTAACTAAGGAGTTAAAATAGGACTGCGAAATTAAAAGTTAGTTTCCCAGAAATTAACGATTAAGAACATAAATTTGACACTTGAATGAGCTGTTGAAAACTAAAAATTAAGAAAACTGCAACCTGATTTCGGTATGCAAATTTTAGTTTAACGCCTATAAATTTTTAATTAAGGAGTTAAAAATAGGCCTGCTAAGTTAAAAATTAGGTGCTCAGATATTAAAGATATAGAACATAAATTTGGCACTTGAATGAGCCGTTGAAAATTAAGACATCGTAGATTTTAAAAAATCGCAGTTTGATGTCAGTATGCAGATATTAGTTTAACTCTTATAAATTTTTAACTAAGGAGTTAAAATTGACCTTCGAAATTAAAAATTAGTTCTCCAGATATTAAGGATACAGAGCATAGCTTTGACACTTGAATGAGCTGTTGAAATTTAAAACATCCTAAAGTTAAAAGGAAATAAAAATCTGGTTTCGCTACGCATGTTTTAGTTTAACGTCTATAAATTTGTACTTCCTTGTACGGAGTAAAGGAAGTACTGTGATCGCGGAAAATTTTGGATATCATATTTCAACCAAAGTATCCACATTTAAAAGAGGTTTTTGTATGACATCTGTACGTATGAACAGAATAGAGAAATGATTTTGCCAAAAAAGATTGTAAAATGAATTCAGAAAAAGTTTTGCCACGTCTGTTCGTACGTATGTATGTATCTCGCATAACTCAGGAACGAGAACTTGTGTACCTCCCTTTTTCGTTGCAATCCGCTGCACCAACCATGTATAAATATATATATATTCTCATTGTTACCTGCCTCGCTGAGATTAATTTTTTATTCTTACATGTTGGTTGCATTTTTGCTTTAAAAGTGATTGAATTATGTGGTTTTTATGTTCCATTTAAGGTTTTAATGCCTTTAGTCAATCTGCATGCAATAGTTGTAGAATTGTCAACAATTTAGAAGTTTAAAAGTGGCGAGTTACGCCTAACGATCGGCCATTTTTTTACATTTGAAACTCAGTAGGATAGTGAATTAAGTCAGTTTCTGCATTTTCAGTGTCTTTTTGGCGAGTGGGACCTAAAATGAACTTTCAGTTTTGTGCAATGGAAAATCTGACTTCTTACCTGCTGGCCGAATTGCTTGTTTTTGCGTAGAAAATCTTTAATTGTAATTTTTTTTCCTACTGGATTTAGTGTATTATGTTTTTCTGCATTTTACAATTTTTAATAAACATGTTTTGAGTTTTTGTGAATTTTTTCTTTACCGAGAAGTGAGAAGTGAATTAATTGAATGAGAAATATTCTCTTCGAGAGAATAAGTTTAAATGAAATGCAGCAAAAAATGTGCATAATTTAATAGACCATCGATGGAAGTCACGTGGTGTCCGCATCAGATTTTTAGTTAATCAGTTAAAACACGAACGCGAAGTTAAAAATTATTTCCCCAGAAATTAAAGATGGAAAAGAAAATTCGACATTTAAATGAGCTGTTGAAAATGGCAAAATCAGGTGGTAGAGAAGATAAATCATTTCATTATAAATAAATATGTACACTTAAGTACATAATTGTATGTAAATTTACCTTTAGAAATACATAGAAATTTATCTTAAAAATTTTTTTATGTATTTCTGAAGATAAATTTACTAAAAGTAATTTTCTAAAAGTAAATTTATCTTTAGAAATGAATAAAAAATTACATAACAAGTGCACATCAGTTCAAAATATGTAAAACAAAATAAGCTATAAAGCACAAATATTTACATTAATTTATAAAAATACATATATGGGTGTGCGAGAGAACCGGAACCATATAATTCTTTGTCTCTTTTGTTGGCAGCCTTTCGATTCTGTCATATCCTTCAATCGGTTCCTCTTGATAACAACCTTTGCGGATTTTTCAAATAGAGCTTATCTGTGCACTCTACCTTGAGGAAAAACTACCGCAATGAACTGGCTCAATTTTTTTCCTCCTTTCTCTTCTTTTTAACTGCGACCGGGGAGAGATCAAGCGGGGTCTAAAGGTTCACCCACATGGTTCACCGAACCTTAAAATACCACTTTCTCAATTCTGGAACTTCAAGAGGAAAAAGGAAACCATTCCTTCTCCTCAACCCCCTCACTCTCTTTCCGAAATGTCACTTTATCTAGGAAAATAAAGATAAGGAACATTTTTTTGCCATTTTTTTAACACCGTTATTCGAATATATAGCCCAAAAATTTACGCTTCGTGTCTTGTCTTTCGGGATACAGGGTTGCCGGACTGGCTTTTTTTTTAAGACATATTCCGAAAAAAATTGGCCTTTTTCATTCTATTTTGGTTGATATCAAACAATTCATTTAGTTTTCTTTTGGATTTTTTATAAATAAAAATATATACGTACGTACAGGTATACTGCATTTTATTGTTTTCAGCTGATTCCACCTTTTTAAAAACTGGAAGATCCTGACTATCGATTCCATTTTGCCATTCGGTTTTGTTCGACAAGTGACCGGCTGTCGCATTCTTTTATTTTAACAACGTCGGCCTACCAGCGGCCGAGTGGTAAAGTCGCTGAACAGTGGTATTTTGGTCCGAGATTTTTGTATTTTTCCGCATATATAAAATTTTAAACGATTCCCTTCCCTTAGACAGATACCCTTCGAGGCTTTGCGGTAATCACATAAACCAAACCATTTTAACAATATTGTAAACATTTTCATCAGCATTTGTCCGACATTAGGCCAAACATATAAGACCCAAAGGAGAATTTACAAAACTCCACTGAGTAGACCGCGAGGATAAAGTAACTGAAGATTTGGGGGTGGACGTAGGGTTGGGATCCTGGCAACACTATAGCGATGTCGTTCTTAATCTGTTTTGCCCTGTTCACCCCTGCCATCGTTGCTAGATCATTCCTTCCTTCCTCTCCAAAATTCGAAAAATACTTATACACGTTTATTTAAATCTAGACGATTTTTAACGTGTTTTATAAAGTAAACAAACGTAAGTATAGAGAAGGTTGATAAATAACAAAAGTTGAATGAATGTAGTTTTTCTATTCATAAAATAAAACTAATACTGTGCAGACACATTAGGTATTTTGGTAGAAAGCAGATTAGGTTATTTAATTACGGCAAAGTCTCGAAGGCTATCTGCCTAGGCGGAGGGACGCCTTGGTGGAGGACTTTCTAAAGGAAACTGGCTCGTATACACGTAACACATGGGAAAAACCACGAAAACACCCATGCAGCCAGCCCATTCGCGGGTTTCGAACTTCGGACCGAACTACCAGTGTTCAGCTACTTTACCGCTCGGCCGCTGGTGGACTGGTAGAAAGCAGAAGAGATGAAAGATGAGCAACGCCTTCTCCGGGGACGAACCACGGACCTCTCGAATTTGCGTCGAACGTGCTGACCACTACACTACGAAGGCATGCTAAGAATATAACAACTTTTTTACAACATCAATAAAAGAATTAACATGGTAACTTTTCTACAACATCAATAAAAGAATTAACATGGTAACTTTTTTACAACATCAATAAAAGAATTAACATGGTAACTTTTTTACAACATCAATAAAAGAATTAGCATGGCAACTTTTTTACAACATCAATAAAAGAATTAACATGGCAACTTTTTTACAACATCAATAAAAGAATTAACATGGCAACTTTTTTACAACATCAATAAAAGAATTAACATGGCAACTTTTTTACAACATCAATAAAAGAATTAACATGGCAACTTTTTTACAACATCAATAAAAGAATTAACATGGCAACTTTTTTACAACATCAATAAAAGAATTAACATGGCAACTTTTTTACAACATCAATAAAAGAATTAACATGGTAACTTTTTTACAACATCAATAAAAGAATTAACATGGCAACTTTTTTCAGCATCAATAAAAGAATTAACATGGCAACTTTTTTACAACATCAATAAAAGAATTAACATGGCAACTTTTTTACAACATCAATAAAAGAATTAACATGGCAACTTTTTTACAACATCAATAAAAGAATTAACATGGCAATAACATATCGTGTCAATTATCCTAACTTGAAACAAAATAGTTCCCAACAGCAACTAATTATTTAAAATGCTGACATTAAGGAAAAAATTTCGACGTACAGTGATGTCACGTGCAATCGCGTGCTTTCTTGAACTTCTAAATATGACCTCATATAATAATAATTTGTTCAATGTTTGGCAATGCTATTTTTATTTCATATTTTGTGAAACTTAATAATTTTTTATTAACAAACTCTACGATTTGAAGTCGAGCAGTGGCAACACTTTTCGAAATAAAGCATTTTTATCTCCAACGCGCGAGACTGTTGCCACTCGGAAAAATGAAGGCCAAAATTATCGTTTTCAGAGTTTTTAATTAACATCTCCGTTAATTAAATGATTCCTTTCCATGTCGAAAGTTGCGGAGAAACTAAATGCCTCTCTAAATTTTCGAAAAAATCTTATCACGCTAGCAAATGCCAAACTGCCCACCAACCGATAAACTGCATTTAAAAATGCCAAGCAGTGAGTACTGGCCCCAATGGGCGGAGAATACCTGCGGCAACAAGCAGAGGAAAACTAAAATAGAGGAAGTGATCAAGCTATGCTAAGCAAGGTACTAAAAATTTCTCCCCTTCCCTTGAGAATTGTATCTTCGCAGCATGATTTTAATAGCAATTCAAAATACTACGACAACTGAAAATCAACACTAGAAAAATAGCTCACGCTGTAGAATAGTAACAGGACTGTAAGAGCAAAACTATTGTACTGTAAGCATATTAGTATCCAGTTTGTATGTACTTGATAAAAATAATATTGTAAAGCAGTTTAAAATGACACTGAAAATCCAGTCAATGTGTAAATGAATTAGAAGTTTACTTTGATTAGCTCAGTAAAAATATTGTAAATAGGAATTCAGATAATTTTTAAATGTACACATAACTGTCATGATTTTATGTAACTATCACATGTAACTTGTACAAGAAAATGTTTGTAATTAACATATCTATCCTTAAACGCAGACCTTGTATGCCCATGTAATATTTATACTTATATTTTTAAATGGAACCTTCTGTCAGAATGACTATTAACACTGTAAGACCTTTAGATAACACTGAGATAACACTGTAAGACAAGTCAGGTCAGTGGTTATCTCAGGCGGCGCTCAGCTTAGAATGAACAATTTACTTCACTAATTTTAGAATGTGAAATGAATCTTTGCATCCAACAAGATTTGTGTCTCAGAATATGGGCATCAGAATATGCATCAAAAGAGAAGCATCAGAAAGATTTGTCATTTCACTGTAAAAGACACTGACCCCGGATTTCAAAAGTCCTCAAAACAGTTCAGAATTCCCCAAAATCCGTTTCTCCCATACAAGCAGGGAAAGTAGGCATTAGAATTGGTTTAATTGGGTCTTGGAAAATACATACGAAACATTCTCAAATTGTCTGGTATTTTTTCCTAGCTTTTTATTACTGTTATTTGACTTAATATAAATAAAAGTTTTAATCCCGCAACCCTTGTTGAGAAAGGGCAGATTGGGCAGATTATTTCTGCAGCTTTCCTTCTCGGACATGATCATGTTATGTTCATGAAATGGGTATAAGATGCATCCGATGAGATTTATGCCTCAGAATAATTTGTCATTTCAGTATGAAAGATGGTCTAGAACTGGAAATTTACATGTGAAGATAAAATCTTATTATCACTTAAGTCTACAGGGCCCGGACCTGCATGCCGGATTTGAAAAATTCTGAGAACAATACATAATTCTTCAAAAATTGGCTTTTCCCGTAAAGACAGATTGTAAGGATTATGCTAATTTTTTTAACAGTTAAATTTCAAGTTAAAGTTCCTTTCCTGTTAAATTCTTAACTTCAACTTACTACTTCCGGTCAGAACGTAGTTTTGGAATCACGTCTGAATACATAATGAGGAAGAGCGGTATTTAACCGCGAAGTTCTGCTTCCTGAGTTAGAGAGAATCAGCGTTTCTGATTTGTGCGCGTCTGCCTTTTTGGCTATTCTCTCTCAAAGCTGTTATTACGCTCGTCCGTACTCAGGCCCTTCATAGCTTCGCAGTCATCTCGTGTTTAAGGGGCCACCTGCATTAAAACTTTGATAGCTTCGCCTATATTAGTTAAGTTTAGTTAGTTCTTAATACATAAAATACAAAGTCCGAGTGTTCGGCTTTTTTGCAAAACTCCAAGACGGAGTTTTGCTAAGTCTTATTGAAATAATAAAGGGTTAGTTACCCTTTCATCTTGTTTCTTGTCACACGAACTTAAGCGATTATTCGCTTAGCAGTTCTTAAGATTCTTCACGTTAAACTGTAAATTAGCACTTACAAAGTGAGGAACTCTACAATTGGCGCCTTCGCCGGGAATCGAACCACGGACCTCTGAAATACCGGCCCAGGGTGCAGAACCACTACACCACGAAGGCACGCTATGAAAGTGGAAGGATTGGATTGGATTATTTAATTATGGCAAAGCACACGAGGGCTATCTGACTAAAGGGAGGGATGCTTTCGTAGAGGACTTTCTAAGGGAAACTGGCTCGTATACACGTTATACATGGGGAAAACCACGAAAACGCCCATGCAGCCAGCCCGTTCGCGGGATTCCAACCTCGGACTGAACTACCAGTGTTCAGTGTCTTTACTACTCGGCCGCTGGTGGGCTATGAAAGTGGAAGAAATACCTTATAAGATAAATTGGTTTAATGAAACCTTGGAAAACAGTTGTGAAACATTCTCAAATTTTCTCGGTTTTTATTACACTTCTTTGGCTATAAATAAAAAATTTAATCCTTTAATCTTTGTTGGGAAAGTGCTAACTGAACAGATTATTCCTATTTTATTTTAAGCTTTCCTTCTAGGACATGATTATGTTACATTCAGGAAATGAGTGTAAGATGCATCCGATAAGGTTTGTGCCTCAGGATAATTTGTCATTTCAGTGTGAAAGACACTGATGATCTAGAAACGGAAATTTACATGTGAAGGTAATCGTAAGACCTAATTATCACTTAGGTCTGCAAGGCGTGGACTAGGATCCTAGATTTCAAAGATTCTCGGAACAATTCATAATTCCTCAAAAATTCGTTTATCGCGTAAAAACAGAGAAATAGGTTTAATCGAACATTCAAAAATATATATGAAACATTCTCAAATTTTCTTGGTTCTTTTTAAACATCTTTGGTTCTAAATAAACATTTTGATCCAGTAACCATCGTTGGGAAAGGGAAGACTGGGCGGATTATCCGATAAGATTTATGCCTCAGAATAATTTGTCATTTCAGTGTGAAAGATGCTGATGATCTCGAAATAGAAATTTACATAATATTAAAACCTAACTATCACGTCTACAATGCCCGGACTAGGCTGTCGGATTTCAGAGATCCCCACAACAATTCATAATTCTTCAAAAATCCGTTTTTCCAGTAAAAACACAGAAATTGGTTTAATAGGAGTTGTAAATGTTTTAATCGGACTTTGGAAATTATGATTATGCTACGTTCAAGAAATGTGTATAAGATGCATCCGACAGGATTTATGCCACAGAATAATTTGTAATTTTAGTGTGAAAGACACTGATGATGTAGAAACGGAAATTTACGTATTATTAAGACCTAACTATCACTTACGTCTACAAGGTCCGGACTAAGATCCCGCATTTCAGATATCCTCTCAGCAACTCATAATTCCTCAAAAATCCGTTTTTTTCTGTAAAAACGCAGAAATATGTTTAATAGGTGTTAGAATTGGTTTAATCGCATCTTGGCAAATATATGTGAAACATTCTCAAATTTTCGGAATTTTTATTATACTTCTGTGTTTCTAAACAAAAATTTTAATCCGGTAAAATCTGGAATCTGATCTGGGAAAGATCAGATTGGGCAGATTATTCCTGTTATATTTTAAGCTTTCCTTCTAGGACATGATTTCATTGCATTCAAGATGCATCCGATAAGATTTTTGCCTCAGAATAATGTGTCATTTCAATGTGAAAGATGTAGATGGTCTAGAACGGAAATTTACATGTGATGATAATATTAAGACCTCATTATCACTTACATCTGCACGGGCCGGACTATAATCCCGGATTTCAAAGATCCTCACAACAGTTCATAATTCCACAAAAATCCCTTTTTCCAGTAAAAACACAGAAATCGGTTTAATCGGAGTTAGAATTGGTTTAATCAGACCTTGACAAATATATGTGAAACATTTTAAAATTTTCTTGGTTTTTATTACGCTTCTGCGGCTTTAAATGAAAATTTTAATCCGGTAACCCTTGTTGGGAAAGACCAGACGGGGCAGTTTATTCCTGTTATATTTTAAGCTTTCCTTCTAGGACATGATTGCATTGCATTTTCCCCATGTGTTGCGTGTATACAAGCCAGTTTCCATTAGAAAGTCCTCCACGAAGGCATCCCTCCCCTTAGGCAGATAGCCCTCGAGGCTTTGCCATAATTACACACACACACACACACACCTTCCAGGACATGATTATGCTACATTCAAGAAATGGGTTTAAGATGCATCCGATAAGATTTTAGCCTTAGAATATGCATCAGAATAATTTATCATTTCAGTGGGAAAGATATAGATCAGAGGTTCTCAACAGGCGGTACGCAAATATAGAACGTATTTTTAACTATTAAACTCAAAAATTTAAGCCACAACATCCTAATTGAGTTTTTTCTTTTACACTCTAAATTAGTGCGATCTGAGCTTTGGTCAAGATTGGTGAAGGTAGTAGCATTTTGTAGTGGTGGTACTAAATGTTTTCTGTTTTTGTTTAGATGGTACGCGTTTATCAAAAGTTGAGAACCGCTGCTAGATGATGATTTTGCGTGACATCTGTATGTACGGACAGAATAAAATATAGATGAGCTTAGTGTTTTTTATTCTTTTATACCCGTAAATTATACAGTTTTTGATTTAAAAGTGATTGCATTATGTGGTTTTTATGTTACAGTTTAAAGTTTTTATGCCTTGTGTTAATCTGTATGCAATAGTTGTAGAATTATCAACAACTTAAAACTTTGATAGCGAGTGAACAAACCATCATCTGTTTACATTTGAAACTAAGTAGAATACTCAATTAAGTTAGTTTCTGCACCTTCAGCACCTTTTTGCCGAGTGGGATAAGAAGAAAACTTTCAGTTTTGTTTTCTGCGTTAAATCGAAAAATCTGACTTCTTACCCGGATGGCCGATTTGCTTGCTTTTGAGTAGAAACTCTAAATTTAATTGCAGAAATTGTTTTTTTAACTATTTTAACTGCACTTTGAATTTTATGTTTTCTTGTATTTTACACTTTTTAATGAAGATGTTTTGAGTTTTTGTGTATTTTTTCGTTGCAGGGAAGTGAGAGCTGAATTAATCGAATGAGAAATTTATCTCTAATGAAATTCGAGGAAATAAGTTTAAATGAAATGCAAGAAAAAATGTGTATAATTTATAAGGCCACGCAAGGAAGTCACGTGCTGTCCACATCCGGTAATTCGGTCCGGGGTTCGAATCCCAACGAACGGACTGGCTACATGGGTGTTTTCGTTTTTTTCCTATGCATAACGTGTACATGAGCTGGTTTCCTTTAGAACGTCCTCCACGGAGGCATCCCTTTCTTTCGGCAGATAGCCCTTGTGCTTTGCCGTAATTATATACTCCAAAAAAAATGTGATTTTTGTTTTTTGACTCCGATCTACCAGTGCTTTTGGTGATTTGTGATATTACGTATTTCACCATTCAGTATGATATTAGCTGTTTTCCGTGTTGATGAACTATTTTTTAACAATTTATTTTATGTGCAAGATTTGTTACTCAGCTTTAGTTAAAATATAATTTCAAGTTTCCCTGCTCACATACCTTGTTATTTAATCATAACTATATTAACTCATAACATGCAAGAACATTTATTTAATTTTGCTTTATAGCATATTATTCAAAATAACTAATGTTTCTTTTCTCCCTCTTGGAATGTCTTTAACATACTAGGATTTCATATGTGACTTTTTCTTGCAGAAGAGTAGTTTTTGTTAGTTGTAAAACACTCTAAGAAATATCAGGTAATGTTTCAAAATTGAAGGTAATGTAGACCAGTGATTCTCATGATTCTCAACCGGTGGTACACGTACCACTAGTGGTACGCAAGGCAAAATAGGTGGTATGAAAGAAACAAAGTATATTTAACTACTAAATTAAAAAATCTTCAGGGGGGGGGAACAACAGTTGACAGAAATTTTCTGTGATCGAACTCTAACTGAAGTTTAAAAAATAACTCTTGTAAACTTTTGGCTGAACCGAAAAAATCTGATGTGTACACCACATGACTTGTACGAACTATTAAATTATACGCATTTTTTCTTGCATTTCATTTAAACTTATTGGATTGAATTAAATCTACTTCGCCGACACCGCATAAATCACAATAGAATAAATGCATTCTTTAAAATTCACTCTATTTATTTACCATAGCGACACTCCGGCGCTAGGTTCACTTAACAATATTATATTTCGTTCATATTATAACTCAGAATGCACAAAAGTTATATCATTTAAAGAATTATCTAATCGTTGCCACAGGTTCTATTCAAATACTATAATAAAGCTAGAACTATGTATAAAAGAAATTAAGCAAACAAAACAAAAAAGAACAGTTTTTCACAGACGATTGAATATTTCTCATTCAATTAATTCAGTTCTCACTTCGCGACAAGGCAAAAATGCATAAAAACTCAAAATATCTGTATTAAAAATTACGAAGTAAATCTTAAACGCTTATTTCGTGGAAAAAATTCCAGAAAAGACTAAGCATGATTTAATTCGCAATAATAAATGAAGGCGTTATCTTTGTTGTTGAGAAGCTACGTTTCTCTAGATTGGCAACAAATCCACTACGCTGCTGTTTCAAATGTAAACAAGAACAAGCAATGGCCGCCATCAAAAAAATTATTAGGCTTAGCTGCAGTTAAACAACTATAAAATTGTTGATAATTCTAAAAATATTGCATACAGATTTACTAAAGGCATAAAAACCTTAACCGGAAGATAAGAACATAATTCAATCGTTTTTAAAGCCAAAAATGCACAATTTATGAATATATAAGAGTAAAGAAACTGAGATCACTGAGCCGGGTAACAGAGTAAATATATATATAAATATATTTATATACATTTGGTGCGGCCGATTGCAACCAAAATACGACGTACACATCTACATGTTATAGCAGTCCTATATACAAAATTTCAGCGTTCTGTATGCAATAGTTGTAGAATTATCCGTTTTTCCCTTAAAATCACCGAAATTGGTGTAATCGGATTTGGAATTGGTTTAATCGGACTTCGGAAAATATATGTGAAGCAGTCTTAAATTTTCTGTGTTTTTATTATACTTCTTTGGCTTTAAGTAAAAATTTTAATCCAATAACCCTTGTTGGTAAGGTTTAGACCGGGCATATTACTTTTTAAGCTATCCTTTTAGAAGATTATGTTATATTCAAGAAATGGGGGGAAAGGGGTTGTGATAGATGTAGTGAACTCCAAACGCCATATATAGTGGAGGAAAGATTTTTATATTCTTTTCTCTGCCTATAAACTGGAGTTGAACTCAGATCTTAAAACCCGCGGGAGACAATAAGGAACGGTATCTAAAAGATATGCTCCATAATTCCGCCGACCGAGTATGAGAGACACTTTAGAAGGCAAGTTTTGGGAGTATTTTTATGAATTTTAAAGCGTGGTAGCTTTTATTTTCATCCAAACACTTTTGCCGATAGCCGTAATCTTATTTTGTTGGTACTGTCGATTTCAAATTATTTATGTTTAAAAGTTGTGATATTTCTTCTCACGAGTCAAGAAACAATTTTGCTAAATTTTACTATCGACAAAGTTTTCCTTTTCCTATTCTCTTTGATGCAGATTATTTTTTGAGCTGTATATTTTACGGTTTAAAGATTTTTTCCTCACTTTCGAGACACAGTTTCAATATCCAATTCTGCTAGTACGTTAGCTTTCCTTTCGAATTAACACTTTTGGAATATCCAGTAAATGTCCAGACATTTGGATGCCAGATAATCACACTGTAATGACATGGATCGCTTATTCCTTTTCCTGTCCTATCTCACTACAGTTCTGTACCAGTTCAAGTCAATTCAATTTTATGTACACATGCGTCTCAATTAAACAGCTGTGGGGTCCACCAACGGTCAAACGGTAAAACCGCGGAATACTGGTAATTCGATTCAACTTGAAACTGCAAATGAGCTGGCTTCATGGGTATTTTCATAGATTTTCCCATGAGTAATGTTTTCCCATTTTCCTTTAGACAGTCCTTTCTTTAGGCATATATAGACTTCTCTTGTATGTTTTGCTATAATCTAAATAGTCCTAATTCTAAACCTATATTTTCCCTTAGACAGTCCTTTCCTAAGGCTAGGCCTAAGGTCCCCCTGCTACAGGGCTAGGCCTAAGGTCCCCCTGCCATATTTCTCTAAAATCTAAACAGTCTTAATCCTAAACCTACATTTCCCCTTAAACAGTCCTTCCCTAAGCACAGTTGGGCCTAAGTCTCCTCTCGCATTATTTGCCGTAATCTAAACAGTCTTAATCCTAAATGTACATTTTCCCTTAAACAGTCCTTCCCTTAGGCACTTAATAGGTCTAAGGCTTCTTTCGTATGTTTTGCCGTAATCTAAATAGTCTTAATCCTAAACCAATATTTCCTCTTAAGATAGCCCTCCCCTTAAGCACTAGCTCTAAGGCTCCTCTGCCATGTTTCGCTAAAATCTAAACAGTCTTAATCCTAAACCTACATTTTCCCTTAAACAGTCCTTTCGTTAGGCACTTATAGGCCTCAGGCTTCTCGCATGTTTTGCCATAATCTAAAGAGTCCGAATCGTAAGACAACCGTGGTTTTTGGACAGCTATGGACTCTTTTGGTTCTACTCCGCATTGAGGCGGAAGCAGCGATGAATGAATTGAGGCAGAAGGAAGAAGGAATGTCTTTAGAAACAAACTAAGCGATTTGAAAGTAATAAACACAGTTCCTAAGAATATTTTTTATGCTTTTAAATTACATTGATTTAAATGGAAATTCATTTAAATCTTGAGATGACTAGTTAGAAATATTAAACATTTTTATGAATTGAAAGTAACTGCACTCAATAAAATCATAATCACACAATTTTTCCTTTTTGGGGGGGATAACTATTAAGCAGCTGAGAGGGCTAGTATTAAAACAATTTTATCTATCAATTACTTTTATTAATTTTTATTAAAATAGTGATTTTATTAAAACAATTTTATTAATTCAGATAATAATTAAAATTAACGATAATTTATACGCAATAATTAAAACGTAATTTAACGCAATAATTAAAATTAGCGCTAATTTTTATTAAAACAATTTTATCTAACAATTACTTTTATTAACTTTTATTAAAATAATAATTTTATTAAAACAATTTTAAAATTAACGCTAATATTTTACGCAATAATTAAAACGTAATTTAACGCAATAATTAAAATTAGCGCTAATTTTTATTAAAACAATTTTATCTAACAATTACTTTTATTAATTTTTATTAAAATAATGATTTTATTAAAACAATTTTTAAATTAACGCTAATTTATACGCAATAATTAAAACGTAATTTGACGCAATAATTAAAATTAGCGCTAATTTTTATTAAAACAATTTTATCTAACAATTACTTTTATTAATTTTTATTAAAATAATGATTTTATTAAAACAATTTTTAAATTAACGCTAATTTATACGCAATAATTAAAACGTAATTTAACGCAATAATTAAAATTAGCGCTAATTTTTATTAAAACAATTTTATCTAACAATTACTTTTATTAAAATAATAATTTTATTAAAACAATTTTTAAATTAACGCTAATTTATACGCAATAATTAAAACGTAATTTAACGCAATAATTAAAACGTAATTTAACGCAATAATTAAAATTAGCGCTAATTTTTATTAAAACAATTTTATCTAACAATTACTTTTATTAAGTTTTATTAAAATAATAATTTTATTAAAACAATTTTTAAATTAACGCTAATTTATACGCAATAATTAAAACGTAATTTAACGCAATAATTAAAATTAGCGCTAATTTTTATTAAAACAATTTTATCTTTCGTGTTTTACCTGAAAACTAACTAAAACCAACATAGTAGTTGATGCGACGACTTGTATGCTGCTTAGTTTATATGTTCGCATCATATTTCGGAGTTTAAAATTTCAAGGGTGAATATCGCAGGTGGTTGCTTGCTGAAGAGTGAAGCGCGTAAACTGTTCTGCCCGAATTCATCACATCCAGAGAACTTCATTTCTCAGAAGTCTAAAAATGCGGGGCCAGCGCGAGAAAGTTAATGTATGCGGTGTCTTGGACGATATAATTTAAACTGTCCAGGACGTGCCCGGATCCAGCACCGCTTTTAATTACTTCCCGAGAAGCAATATGCCCGACTTCTGTCTCTCCCGATAAAAGTGCCCGTTAAGAAGTTCATCCTGGTTCGGAAGTTTGCCACCGGTGCCTCTTCTCATTTGCAAGTTATTACTCCAATTCTGCCCGGACCTTATTATTCTACTCGGGTGAAGAGGGGGGAGGGGGAGTGTCCGCCCGGGCGCTTCTTCATTTCGACGACGTTATGAAACTGAGGGAAAATGGGGGTGGACGTGTGGTGGGTGTTAGAGAAGGATCTTGTCGAGGAGAGGTCATTGAATTTTTCCCGAAATTTCGTTAAGAGGTCGTGTTATTGTCGAGAGTTCAAAGCCAATTTTAACGCAAAATATACTTTCGATATTATCACTGTAGTTTGGTTTAAAGTATTGTTTCCGTAAGGGAAACGGGTATTTCAAATATTCGGAATCAGGAAATTCACCGAATTAATATAAGTTACAGGTGCCGAGTTAAATTTTATTTTGGCTTGACTGTAATGGAAATTGGCTAAAGATAATTTTAGCTTGATTGTAATGGGAATTGGTTAAAGATAATTTTAGCTTGATTCTAATGTAAATATACTTGGTCATTAACTTTAATTTCTAATTTTAAGACATAGAACAATGTGAAAATTTTAAATACGTAACAGACGAAATGACAGCGTCACGTGCAAAGCAAGTAAAATGAACGTTTCTATTATAAACAGAATGCGTCGAAACGTTTTCCTTTTTTCTTTATCTGTATTGTCTTATCTTTATCTATTTTCAGATACACTGTGCAAAAATATTTAGTAATTGTAAAATTATTATAATAAGTTCAATAAATATCAAACCTGCAAAATTTTTTGGCGACTCCCTGCTGCATGTCCCGCGATCCCCCCTAGGGTCGCGACCCTCGGTTTAAGAAACGCTGGTTTATAGTATTGTTTCCGCCAGAGAAAAGGGTATTTCAAATATTTGCAATTAGAAAATTCACCGAATTAAATTAAGTTACAGGCGCTGAACTAAATATAATTTTGGCTTGATTGTAATGGAAATTGGTTAAAGATAATTTTAGCTTGATTATAATGGAAACTGATTGTAATGGAAATATACTTTTGATATTATCACTGTAGTTTTGTTTAAAATATTGTTTCCGTAAGAGAAACGGATATTTCAAATATCAGGAATTCGGAAATTCACCGAATTAAAATAAGTTACAGGTGCCGAATTAAATTTAATTTTGGGTGATTGTAATGGAAATTAGTTAAAGATAATTTTAACTTGATTGTAATGAAAATATACTTTTGATATTATCACTGTAGTTTGGTTTAAAGTTTTGTTTCCGTAAGAGAAACGGGTATTTCAAATATTTGCAATTAGAAAATTCAAGGAATTAAAATAAGTTACAGGCGCTGAACTAAATATAATTTTGGCTTGATTGTAATGGAAATTGGTTAAAGATAATTTTAGCTTGATTATAATGGAAACTGTAATGGAAATATACTTTTGATATCATCACTGTAGTTTGGTTTAAAGTATTGTTTCCGTAAGAGAAATGGATATTTCAAATATCAGGAATTCGGAAATTCACCGAATTAAAATAAGTTACAGGTGCCGAATTAAATTTAATTTTGGTTGATTGTAATGGAAATTGGTTAAAGATAATTTTAGCTTGATTGTAATGGAAATATACTTTTGATATTATCACTGTAGTTTGGTTTAAAGCAGGGTTTCTTAAACTGTGGGTCGCGGGACCTGCAGCAGGGGGTAGCCAAAAATTTTAGCAGCTTTGATATTTCTTTAATTTATTTTAATAACTTTACAATTACCAAATACTTTTACACAATGTATCTGAAAGTAGATAAAGATAAGACAATACAAACAAAGGAAAAAAAAAAAAAAAGAAGACTTTTCGACGCATTCTTTTTATCATATAAACGTTCATTTTCCTTGCTTTGCACGTGACGTTGTCATTTCGTCTGTTAGTTATTTAAAATTTTCCATTGTTCTATATCTTAAAATTAGAAATTAAAGTTAATGACCTAAAACTGCAACAGTATATTACAGTACAAATGCAACAATTGACAGTTTCTCTCACGCATGTGTCAGATTTGAGCAATGTTTATGGGGTCTCACAAAATTTTTGTAAATATAAGAGTCCTGGGGGTAGCGAAAAAATCTCAGTGATAAAAAAAGGTCGCGACTGAAAAACGTTTAAAGTATCGTTTCCGCTAATGAAAGGGGTATTTCAAATTTCCGAAACTAGGAAATTCACCGAAAAGATCCAAACGAGTGAGGAATCTATCTCAAAATTATTATTGTGAAAAATTATTATTTCTGTACTTTACGATTTTTAATGAAGATGTTTTGAGTTTTTATGTATTTTTGCCTTACGCGAAATGAGAGCTTAATTAATTGAATGAGAAATATACCTGTAATGAAATTCGAGAAAATAAGTTTAAATGGAATGCAGGACAAATGTGTATAATTTAATAGGCCATACAAGAGAGTCAATTCCACAACTGATTTTTTTGTAACAGCGACTGCCAAAACTCAGCTTTGCAAATCAATGAGTCAGTACATGGACTTTTGTTACTGAACAGAGAGTAATGAAAACTCAGCTTCACATGGATGAGCTAGCATGTGATCACAACTCACTTTGTACTGTAAGAACTTGCTCCAAATTGGATATATTTCCGAGCACGAAATTCCTCTCAAAGTTGCTATTATTCATGCAAGCTTATTGGATGCTTATTGGATTGAACTAAATCTATTTCGCCGATAGCGCATAAGCCACAATAGAATAAATGCATTCTTTAAAATTTACTCTATTTTTTTATATTTTAACTCAGAATTTCGTTCATATTATAACTCAGAATGCACAAAATTTATATCATTTAAAGAATTATCTAATCGTTGCCACAGGTTCTATTCAAATACTATAATAAAGCTAGAACGATGTATAAAAGAAATTAAGCAAACAAAACAAAAAAGAAACAGTTTTTTCACAGACGATTGAGCATTTCTCATTCAATTAATTCAGTTTTCACTTCGCGACCAGGCGAAAAATACATAAAAACTCAAAATATCTGTATTAAAAATTACGTAGTAAATCTTAAACACTTATTTCCTCGAAAAAATTCCAGAAAGAATTAAAGCATGATTTAATTCGCAATAATAAATGAAGGCGTTATCTTTGTTGTTGCGAAGCTAAGTTTCTCTAGATTGGCAACAAATCCACTATCGTGCTGTTTCAAATGTAAACAAGCAATGACCGCCATCAAAAAATTTATTAGGCTTAGCGGCACTTAAACAACTTTAAAATTGTTGATAATTCTAAAAATATTGCATACAGATTTACTAAAGGCATAAAAACCTCAACCGGAAGATAAGAACAACATAATTCAATCATTTTTAAAGCAAAAAATGTACAATTTACAAACATATAAGAGTAAAGAACCTGAGATCACTGAGCCGGGTAACAGAGTGGATGCGGCCGATTGCAACCAAAATACGAGGTGCACATCTACATGTTATAGCAGTACTATGCACAAAATTTCAACGTTCTGAGGCTACTCGTTTTTGAGTTATGCGAGATACGTACATACGTTCGTACAGACGCCACGAAAAATTCTCTTCAGAATTCATTTTAAATCAGTTTTATATCTTTTTGGAGGAAAAGAGTATTTTATTCTGTCCTTGCGTACAGATATCACTCAAAAACATCGTTAAATTGCATTCGATAGCAGTCAAGATGTATATTTTCGTTGAAATATGCTGCATGAAACCTTTCGCGATTACAATACTTCCTTTTTACTTCGTACAAGGAAGTAAAATAATGGCCTTTATAATTTATAGTTCATTTTTTTACCTTTGGTCCTTATCTTGTTAGTAAATCATTTAGTTTTTTTAATATGTGAAATAATATATAATTTAGTGTTCATATTCTTTTATAAAAGAGAAATTAAAAATTTTACTGGCCAAAGAACAACAACTATACCTTTTACAAACAGGTGGATTTTAAAAAGCTTGTCGTCACCAATACTTTGAATTTTATATATAAGTTTTATAATACTTTAATTTGCAATAAATTCAAAAGCTTTAAAAAAAAAATATTTGCAATACCCATTGCCGAAGCTATAGCCTAAGATTATTAAGAAGATCTATTCTGAAAGGTAAGGCAATTTTCTTGAAATACTTCTTCATTTGCGAAAGACGTTTTTCCAGTAAGATACAAAGAGACTCATTTTCCGGGGGAATCTGAACTTACAGAAACAAAAATAAAGCCTCACAGATATTTGGTGATCCCTCCATCCACACACACACACACGCACAGCCAAACGATAAAAAAGAACCCATTCTCGCTCAACGTCAATATTGAAACGTAGGAACTCAAACATCGACGCTCTGGTACCTTGGGACGATCTTCTCTCGGCTCAGCTTTCAACAAGGGGTAATGAAATGTGTAAGAATATCGCAAAGATGGAATTTTCATCAAAAACCACCACCAACCACAACACCCTTTTTCATCGGTTTTGGAGAGAAGATAGAAAAGAAGAAAAGAAATGTTCCATCCACTTACTACAATGCAAAAGTAATTTCTGCCCGCGTCGTTTAGAATGTGTGGGCTGAGTTTGTGTCATCATAACATCACGAAGTCCCAGGGGGTGCGGAGGAAGCCGAGGTTGGGAAGAACTCGGCGATTTCTTCTTTTTTATTGTTATTATTTCCTCTAATAACAAAGCAATGAGGTCCCCGAGGAGGTAGGTTAGAGAAGAGGGGCCCATTTTTCGAGGATGTCACATTACCGACTGTTGGGGATCGCAGAATTCTTTCCGCAGGGTTGACAAAACGTCTAGGCCGCGCGCTGCTAGGGGTTGGCTGAGAGATGCTTTTGTAAGTTAATGGACCGACGCCGATTGATATGGATTAACTGCAACCGCGTTCGGATTCATTACGGTTGATAAACCACCAGCGTGCCACGAACGCTTAGCAGTGATTCATCTTCCAATTGCATTTAAGATGAGCAAGAAATTTGCACACTAAAAACAGTGCACTTGAAAATTAACGCATGTAAGCTTTTTTTTTTTTTGGAAGAATTTGGCTAAACTATTGAATTGAAACATTGTAGAAACATTAGGTATTGTTTTTGGAAGCAGAAAAGGTGAAAAATGAGCAACGCCTTAACAGGGAATCGAACCACGGACCTCTAGAATACGCGCTGAGCATGCAGACCACTACACCCCGAAGGCATGCTAAGAAGGCGGGACAAATACCTTATATACTCCTCCTTTTAAAGGGAGTTTCTAGAAGGACGCAATCGCCAAATCTGGGCGTGGGGAATCATCATCCACCACCCTTTTTAATTCGGGCGCCACTGTAGAAACATTTTCACAGTGACGCCCGAATTAAATTTAGATTTTTTTAAAAAAAGCAAAAGACTTGAAAAATGATCAACCCCTTCGCCGGGAATCGAACCGCGGATATCTAGATTACACGCCCAGCGTCCGAACCACTACACCACGAAGGCACGCTAAGAAGGCGGGAGAAATACTATCTAACATAAATAATGGCCTTTTTTTAAATTTAAAAATTTTTATTTTAACAAAACAAAAAGCAGTAAATGAGTCAATAATATCCGAGTTTTTGGATTTCCTCCTAGATCCAAGATGTCCAACTACAGTCATTTGGCTACAACCCATTCTTTCGGCTAATTCTCGAGTGGTTTGTCGCGCGTCGTCGTGTAGAAGTTGATTCAAACGCTCTTCATCGAACCCATTCGGTCGTCCGAAACGAGCAACTTCTTCGAGGTCGAAATTTCCAATTTTAAATTTGGCAAACCAATTTCTTGCAGTTTGTTCAGGCATTGCACCTTCTCCATATACTTCAGAAATCTCCCGGGCAGATATACTTCAGAAATCTCCTGGGCAGATATACTTCAGAAATCTCCCCCGGCAGATATGCTTCAGAAATCTCCCGGGCAGATATGCTTCAGAAATCTCCCGGGCAGCTTCTGCGCCTAGATTAAACACAAAAAGAAGAAGGTGTCAAAAATGCTAATTTTTGTTGGCTTGACACTCTATTTGAATGATCTGAAAAATAATAAAAATTAGCCAAAACAAAAAACAAAAACAAACAAACAAACAAAAAAATCAAATACGCCATCTTGAAGACGGAAAAATTCTCTTTCGAATAACACAAAACATTATACCAGTACATTTTATTTCTACCGCGTAATTTATACACAAGATAAACGACTATCACCTATGTTTCAACCCAATAGATCTCAAAATCATATACAGATATATCTCATTTTATGAATTTTGCAGACAATGAGATCTATTCTACGTATTGAAGATTTTAGACGATCTGCATCGAACCAGTTGATTAGTCTAATATAGATAAAAGTATAACTGAGCAGAAAAACCAGAAACAATGCCACCGATCATGAGATGTAACTTCTGCTCACTATTCATTTCCTAACACAGGGGGGTGTGTGACGATATGCACACCTCTGACAAACATTTGCTTAATGAGAAGAACTTCCTCTTTGTCCAGAGACTAATTGTCAGTTAGAACTTTGAGGAAAGGTGTTACGGAAATCCCCTGGTGCGGTTTCCTGACACAAAGGATGTAGTAATTGGCATTTACGAAAAGACGTTTAGCAAAAGAGTAAACAGAGGGGCTTTTGTGTGAGATTTTATGCAGTGAGTGACTTGAGAGAAGACGCATCCAGCGGCCGTTGTTTGCATTATAGCTGTAATGTTTTGAATATTTTACTTGGGATTATTCAAGAAATTCTTTTTAAGTTTTTAAATAAATATTTAAAAGACAACTGCTCGTTTCCTTACGTCCAACACGGGTGCTCATACGTTCAGTGGTTATAATTAAAGCTGCCCTATTCAGTTCCTTGTAGAACCCGTTCTGCCTATCGGATTTTGATGAAACTTGGCAAATATGTCGTACGGACTATGGGAGAAAGGATTTCTGCCTAAACAAAAAAAAAAAAAAAAAAAAAAAAAAAAAAAGAGTTCAAATTTTGACCACCAGATGGCAATGTTCAAAAATTCCTTATGCAAATTAGTTAAATTTATAAAGAGACTTGCATTCAGAGCCAGAAAATCATTCTGCGTGTCTTTGTCATTGTTAATCATTCCCTCACGGCAGAAAAATCGAGCTTTACTGGTAAAACTGTTTTATCAGAACGGCAGCAATAGTTGAGCTGCATTGCGTGAGTATCGTCGTCTAAAGAGACTGCGAAAATGGACCATGTCGAACAGTGTCGGCTTGTGGCTAAATTTAGTGAGGATGCTGCTCCAAAAAAATTTAACCTTTGTTTTAAAAATGTTTAAAAGGAAACAAACATGTATGAAAAGAAAATTTATTTTGAAACTTCATGAAATCTTACAAGAAAAAAATTAAACATTTCTTAATTACTTTAAGCAAATTTGTTAAAGTTCAATCTTTGTCTATTCATTTAAAAATGAAATCCATTCTTGTTTTAATTTGCGCGAAAAAATCAATAATTTTCTCCTCGATCTCTGGATGACAACTGAGGAAATTTTTTGTTATTGAAACTAAATGCAAGCGCATTTAGTCCTTCCGAATTCCTAGTGCTTCTTAGAAAAGTTTTCATTCTTTTCAATGTTGAAAAGCAGCGTTCTGCCTCTGATGTAGTCTTGCGAACTCTCAAGAGAATTTTTATCAGTTTTGTAATTTCACCAAGAACATCATCTAGATTATTTTCGAAGATAGCAGTAGCTCAATTAATTTGCAGTATTCATGGATATCAGACCTACAATAGAATACTTTTAGTTCAGTTTCAAGCTTTTCTTTATCAATAATTGGATATGCTTCAGTAGTCAGTACTATTTCTTCGGCAGAATGTTCATTCCTAAAACTAAGCATTTCTTGTTAAACAATTTAGCAGCTGCTAAGTGTTTAGTGGAAGAATATCTGTGCATTATATCAGTACATAGTATAAGTCACATATTTCCTTAGCTTCTGCCATCCGTGTCTCTGAAAAATTCTCACAGTACTTTGAGTTTCTTAATTCTAAAATAGCAGTTTTGAATTTGTTATATATTCCTTAACTTTAAACACACTAATTTCTCTGGATTGCATTTAGTTGTATATTATTTCAACATGAGGCATCCGATAAAAAAGCTCCAACCAAAACTTGAAATTATCATCATTTAGATTTTTTTTTAATTCCTGCTGCTTTTGCAATAGTTTGATCTGCATTTGATGTTGATTGAATTTCAGTAAGGCAATTTTTTAAAGGTTGCAAATTTTCATGAACTCTCTCTATGGTCCGTATGATCAAGTTTCACCTTGTGCAGAAATACCACACGCGCGGAGTAAAAAAGAAATCACGTTTCCAACAGCATGCCAGAATTTCGGCACTGCAAGAGGGAGAGTACTCTTCTCTCTACCCTGTTTGCGTGTTGCTTTCTGTGTGCGCATGTGCAGAACAGCCAAACACAGGAACTGTGAAACGCGCAGTTCCAAACAAAGACTTTCGTAACTTTTTCACAAAGTGGGGGATGGCTACTGACATTAAACTTAAGGATTATGTATTGTAAAAGTATAAAAAAAGAATTAAAGACTAAAGGGCAATCTATATTAAACATTGAAAATAATAATAAGTGGAAATAGGAGGTGCTGCAGTTCCACAGTGCTTATTAAGAGCCGCCACTGATGTCGAACTATTTTTTGTATTACAGAAATAGTTTCTCGATGGTCCATATAACACAAATACCAAATTTCATCAAAATTCCATAAGTAGAACAAGTTCTACAGGGGCTTGAATAGGGTCACTTTAATTATAACCCTGTGTATGAAAAGAAAATTCAGAATGTATTTCATAAAGTACAATACACTAGCATAATATTACAAGGAAATTAAAAAAAAAAATAGACTGAAGTAAATATAGTAAGTTAGTACACAATAAAGTTATACGATATTTCCCACCTCCTCTCTGTATACTTGCGTGATGTAATGGTAGCACACTCGAAGGGTATTCGAAAGGTCCAGATTCGAGTCCCGGCTAGAACAGTGCACATTTTCACATCTCCTGTTTCCAAAAAATCCTAATGACTCTAGAGTGGCGCCCGAACTAAAATGTGATGGAAGATGATTCCTCACCTCCAGGATCTGGCGACTGGGTCTCCTAATCCCCAGTCGCCCTTTAAAGGGAATTTCTCCCTCCTTTCTGCACGTCTTCGTGGTGTAGCGGTAGCACACACGACTCGTATTTCGAGAGGTGCACGTTCGATCCCCGGCTAGGGTATTGCTCAGTTTTCGTGTTTCTTCTTACTAAAAAAAAAAGAAAAAGTCCTAATGACTCTATAAAATAATATATAAAACGTAATGTGGTAAACAGGCATAGCAATCTAATATGTAATTCTAAAAATTCCTAAATACTTAAGAGGTTGTGCAATTTACATAATGGTAAATACAGCAAGTTACCTAATGCAAAGCAATAACATAAAAAAATGTTTCAAGAAAATTTTGAGAATGTCACGTGAACAGTTTGTATAATTTAAGGGGGCTCATACACCTTAAACCCCTCATCATCTTCGAATATGTGACTGTTGCAAGAATTGGGATATTTTATTTATTTTTAAAAGCAATTACTTGTAACTTTTTACAGCTGACTATATAATATAGCTGCTTCGGTAACTAGTAACCAGAAAGTTTATGTTGCCACAAATATTTTTGTAATTTAATCCGCTTTGTGACACAATTTATCGTCACGGTCCCACCTTGCGCGGAGGATATTTTAAAAATGGCTAATGGTACATATTTGAAATTTGATGGAATTCTTTATATGGACACTATTTTCTAACTGAACCCAAAATCTGATGAATATTTCAATATTGAAAATTTTTATGCACGAAAACATAACAGATTGTTTAACAAAATACATATTATAAGCTCAACTCCAATTAAGATAAAAATTTAACATGAAATTCTTAGAATTTTTGGTTCACAGTAGGTTGCAAATGTTATAAAAGCTGCATACTAAATATGGAATTGAATTATGCACCAGAATGTTTTAAACTGTGCGCGCATGGTGGAAACATGAGGAAAAATTTTGTCACCAAGCGGATTAAATTATAAAAATATTTGTGGCAACAAAAACCGTCAGATTACTATTTCCGAAAGCAGCTATATTATGTAATCAGCTGTAAAAAAATGGAAGTCACATATTAGAAGATCTTATGGGTTTTAAGGTGTATGAGTCCCCTTAAGAAAGTTTTTATATTCACATTAGCCATGTATTAGCCATTATGCTATATATAAATCTAATATATATCCTTTGTCGCGCTTTCGAGACTTGAAAAACGCATTTTGAGTTTTGTCAATCGAACGGAACAATGCCCAGTAGAACGGAAGATATAGAATTGTCCCCCCACCCCCTTTTTTTTTCACGGTGTACATATTTTACATGTTTAATACATTGTTTGGTCTTGCAATATTTGAAGCTATTGCACTAATACCATTACAGTTATACAGGAGGGCAAAATTTTGACCATGTGGGCAAAATTTTAGCGAGCGATATTAGTCATAGAATGTATGATCGGAATGCAAGCGGTGAGAAGGGTAGTTTTCCACTGTCAAATTCTGTAAATTTGACAGTGGAATCAGAGGATCAGAGGAGATGCCAAGACCACAAGAAGATATCAGAGCATCACAAGAAGATATCAGAGCATCACAAGAAGATATCAGAGGACCACAAGAAGGTATCAGAGCATCACAAGAAGATATCAGAGGACCACAAGAAGATATCAGAGCATCACAAGAAGATATCAAAGGACCACAAGAAGATATCAGAGGACCACAAGAAGATATCACAGGACCACAAGAATCATAGGAGATACTTCGGAAAACATTTTATTAACAGAACATGCTCACAGAAATTGCTTCCGCCAGCTGTTTTGTTTTGTTTTGTTAGGGCGTAGCCCGGTCACCTTGCAAAATGAAGTTTGCCCTATGACCTTATATGGGCTACGCTCTGTAATGCAAGCTTCACACTTTCAGGATAGGGATTGACGCCCATTTGCGAAGACACCAGGCATTTCCCGAATATAGCTGTCAACACCGGCGATCCTGGCGACTAGATCCATATTGGTTTCAATGGGGCACTCGTAGATTAGGCTTTTCATATGGCTCCAGAGAAAAAGTCCAAGATCCGGTGATCTTGGTGGCCAAGCTACGGGACCACCTCGACCAAGCCATTGCCCCGGAAATTTCGTGTATCTAAAATATAATGTAGATAATTCTGGCTTCCAAGTACCCGTATTCGGAAGGATGACTACGTTATTCAAAATTGGATGGCTCTAGGTACCGTTATTTTTCACACTGCGAGAAACATACAAACATTCATGCAGATTCCTCATTGTTTAATTTCTTTAAATATAATGCAAGGGTGATAATATCTGGTGGCAACAATTTGAAAAGTGATTCGCCATTTATAGTGCACGATTCAAAATCTCGTTTCGAGATTAATATCCTTTTCCGGCTAATGCTGTTTTATCAACGACTTTCAAAAACTAAATTTCTTGTATACAGTACCCAAATATGACGCAACTGTTTCGCAGCATATGAGAGAGAAGAATGCTATTTTTTTAATTATTCCTTTGCGTCACAAGACGTATGATGAAAACGTCAACTACAGATGACTATTTTTCTTATTGATACGTATAACACATTTCCGGTGACTGTACAAGGACACAAAAGGGAATTTCAACACTTTGTACAAAATGATTGTTTTTTTGTATATATGAAATGATAGTTTCAAAGATATCATTTATCGAGAAGTACTGAGCAACATACACTATTGTATCGTTAATAACAGGATCAAATTAGGAGCAAACTGCAGCATTTGTAAAGAAAAGCTAAATTTTAAGTAATTACAAGTTCATGAAAATAGTAACTGTTTTAAAAGGAAAACATTTCAAATATTTGGAAAAGGCTATGGCAACATTCAACTATTAAAATTTTTAATTTAATGTAAACAATTTATGATTTTTAGCAACCGCTCTATATGTATTTAACATTATTTTTATAAATAAATAAAGCCTTTTCTTTTTTTTAATATTTATAATAAATAAAATTTATAATAATAGAATAAAACTTATTGTGAAAATAAATTTCAGAAGCTTCACAAATTAATTATACCTTTCTCATACGTATGTAATTACGAATCAAATTAAAAGAATTTGTTTACGAATTTTAATGCAAGAAATTTATTTAACTTTAAGTTTGAAAATGTGTTAATTACGATACTTTCAAAAGTTAAAACGTTATTATCGTTAAATGAATATCGAAGAAAAATAATAATAAAAAAAAGGTAATTATAAATTAAAAGTAAAGGACAATTGCCAGTTTGTTTAAGGTAAAATTAACAATTTAAATGACAGCAAAGATGACACAGCTTTTGAAGAAAGTTGTAAAAATCGTTAATGCAACATTACGATTAGTATTAATTTTTTAATTGCTTTATAATCCTGTTATTTATAAACAATTACATAATTGCTTTATAGTTACATGCGCCGTTTTATAGTGGACGATGCAAGATAGCAAAACGAAATTAATAGCCCTTCTGGTAAAAATTGTCTCTTTGGTTTAAAAAAAAAAAAAAAAAATCTGAAATGTTTCAGATTTTAAATTACGTCCAAAGAGGCGTTTTTTAACATTTTGTGTGTTACCTTTCTTTATTAAATATCATGTTCCTCGCACTTAAACCATAAGATCCAGTGCAACAGCAATATCGCAAAATAGTTTTAAAACGAGCATATCTTTAGAATTTCCGATACAGAGACTCACGCGCTGGAGATAAAAATGTTTTTTTCTGCACAACGTTGCCATTGCTCGCTTTGAAATCCTTGAGTTTGTTAATCAAAAATTCGTCAAAGTTTTAAAAAATAGGAAACAAATTTCAAATTTCAAATTTGGTCTTCCACATGCTCATATTCGTTGGAGGATTACGTTATTCAAAATTCGATGACTCTATGTACCGTTGTTTTATCACAATACGAGAAATATACATACATTTATGCAGATTTTTCATTATTTAATTTCTTCAAATATAATGCAGGACTCTAACATTTTGTGGCAACAGTTTGAAAAGTGAACCGACGTTTATGAGTCCGACGCAAAATGCCAAAACGAAACTAATAGTCCTTCGGGATTCAAATCCTTTGGACTAAAAAAAAAAAAAAAAAAAAAAAAAAAAAAAAAAATCCTGATTATTTTGATAAGTTGGATAATCCAGCATATTTGATAATACCTCACAAATGAAATTCCAAAGTTTCCCATATTAGTAAATAGAACTTTACAACGAAAATACAGACGTGCCATCTACGCAATGTCAATTTGTGTACGCTCCCCCGAACGCGAGTATCTCCAACGCTTCAAAAGGAAACAATTAATAGGAAAGAACGGCAAGCAAGAAAGTTTCTTTTCACGGTCGCCTCGCGGTTACGGAATGCGGATAGACATTTTTTCGCGGATAACTCGCCACACAATGAAAGCGATGGGAATTACGGAAAGGGGAAGAATCTCTAGAGGAATAAGGTCCAAGACCGATATTTCGGACTTTTTGGGGGGGGGGCTGGAGAAAGAGAATGAGATGAAATATTTTCTCGAGGATACGTCTGTAGATTTAGTGAGTCATTTTCGCGCGATTTCGCCCAGCGACCGTTAATTGATTTCGATTCTCTGCTCTGTATAGCGGAAAGCGGTATCTGTTGTGAATACGGTTACAGTGAGACATATAAATCTCAACGTATTAATAGATTCGCGATTTAATTGCGACTGCAAGCAATCGTTTCAAATTAACTGCTGTTTTGTCAGAACACATGATATGTTATATTGTACATAGAATTTTTGTTACATGTATTGTTTTTTGTATTGTAGAGTAGTTTGCAAGCTCACCACGTTTCGGATTCTACAAATCTCTTCACGTGTTTCCAGCCAGCTTTCCTCCCCTCCCTACCTCCTACCTAATTTGTGGTCCTCCTACCTGTTGCTTGGATTCAGCCGAAAGTTTTGGCTGAATGCAAGCTGCCATATAAAATATGGAAGGGCGGAAAAGTAAAACTTGTAACTTCTTCAAAACCTATAAAAGCTTGCGAATTTTGACTTTAATCTCGAGATATGTTCTTTGAAAGAGTCGACCGGAAGTATGAACTAATGTGCACTATCAGTGCAAAACTATGTTGTCAAACCGGAAACGCAGTGGAGTATATGAAGAATAAAAATCTCACTGGAGAATGGTTAGTGATGGTTAATGATATTCCATTGATAGTTAGTAAACAGTTAATCACAGCTGTGAATAGGCAATAATTAATGCTTGCAGTAAACGGACAACGAAATATGATAGTGTTACGAAATGTACAAGCGCGGTAAGACAGCTTCCCTGCAAAGCAGTTTTAGGGTTGCCATAAAATGGAAAAGGAGGGCATTGTTGCCACATTTGGCGAGAAATTGCCCATTTGGCGACAAAATTCGCGATATACCATGGATGGATGGAGAACCTTCTGGAACGAATTCTTACCGGTTTAACCCAGAATGTTCCCGAACACAAGCCGAAAGCTATATAAACCCTGCTGGTCCGCAGTCAGTGTGTGTGTGTGTCTCGTCTAGCGAGTCAATCCCTGCGGAGTGGATCGAGTTGACAGCCGGGCAGCGAGTGCCGAGTGGGTCGTCGAGTTCACCGAAGGAGCCTCTTAGTGTATCGCGGTTAATGCATCGTCGAGAGAGCGTGCTGAGCTCCGGGAACGACTGAACCGAAGAGTCGGGAGCTGTACTCCGGAAAGCAGAGTCGGGTCCTTTGTAGAAACCTGTCTCCACCGTGATAGCCTGATAACCTGAAGGCTGTGTCGCTGATCGTGTCAGCGTGTTTATAGTAGTTCATCGACGACTGTAAAACGTGTTATTGGAGTTATCCTGATTAATATTGATAAATAAAGTGTGTTTCGATACTTCACCAAGTGTCGTCGTTATTCACTCCAAATCTACGAACCCCGTACGAACGTGAAGGAAGAGAAAAACGCAACAACTGGCGTCAGAAGATAAAGAAAACGTAACAATAGTTTGTGATATTTTGTTGATAGTTAGTGATAATTAGGGATATTCCTTTGATATTTGTTGAATAGTTAATGGTAGCGGTGAATAGACCTATTGAAAAAATGATAGCGGCTAATAGGTATTAGTTAATGAATAGGCAAATTTTGTTGCTTATTCTTTAACTAATATTATAATAACAGCTGTCTTCGATCCCAATACTCCCTCCATCATTCCCACTGCTTACCTTCTGCATCCTTCCATGTGTCCTCGCTACCACCCACCTATATACGATATAACGAGATGTAATTATTTTTCCAAGGTGGCGAATATATAAGATGTGTCCTTACTTTTTCACAACTGAAATTTGGATAAATGTGCAGCTTATATTCGGGCCAATACAGTATTTATTGAAAATGTAACGAACCTTACTGTGGTGACTCTGTAAAGACATTACGCATTTTTTAGAAGCAGGAGAGATGAAAAATGAGCAATGCCTCGTCGGGACTCGAACCACGGACCTCTCGAATACGCGTCGAGTGTGCTGACCTCTACACCCTGAACGCAAGCTAAGAGGGCGGGAGAAATATCTTATATACTCCCCTTTTAAAGGGCGACTGGGGATTAGGGTACCCAGTCTCCAAATCCTGGTGTTGTAGAATCATCATCCACCACCTTTTGAAGTTCGGGCGCCCCTTTAGAGACATCAAGTATTTTTTAGAAGCAGGAGAGAGGAAAAATGAGCAATGCCCTCTCCGGGACACGAACCACGATTTTTCGAATACGCGTCGAGTGTGCTGACCACTCCAACACGAAGGCATGCTTAGCAGGCGGGAGAAATACTTTATATCTCAAAATCGGTAGTGAATTGTGACATAAATTCTAAATGATGAATTTGACGAGATGATCATGTTTTTGTTGTAGAGCATAAATCAAAGTTTTATGATCAGTGAATAAATACCACGAAATCTTGACCTTTCACCACGTGCCGGAAAAAATTAATTCCTGAATATATTGCCAAAAGCTCTCTATCGTAAATGCTGTACTTACGTTCAGAAGGTATTAATTTTCTTGAATAAAATCCTAATGGTTGAACCTTATTACCAATATGCTGTTGTAATACGGCTCCAATAGCTATTTCTGAAGCATCGGTAATTAACGAAAGTTTCACATTTTGAACAGGAGGTGCCAACATAGTAGCATTGGATAATAGTTTCTTGCATAAGTTGAATGCGGGGCCACCAGCGGCCGACCGGTAAAGTCGCTGAACACTGGTAGTTCGGTCCGAGGTTCGAATCCCGCGAACGGGCTGCCTGCATGGGCGTTTTCGTGGTTTTCCCCATGTGTAACGTGTATACGAGCCAGTTTTCCTTAGAAAGTCCTCCACGAAGGCATCCCTCCCCTTAGGCAGATAGCCTTAGTGTGCTTTGCCATAATTAAATAAACCAAAAGTTGAATGCATCTTTTCTTTTAACATCCCATGTAAATTCTGACGTGTCTTTCTTCATTTTTCCTTCAATCAAATCATAAAGACAAGCTTGCGTCTCAGCAGTGGCGGCTGTTCCAAAAAAATTTAACCTTTGTTTTAAAATTGTCTAAAAGGAAACAAACATTTATAAAAAAAAAAATTATTTTGAGACTTCATGAAATCTTACAAGAAAAAAAGTAAACATTTCTTAATTACTTTAACCAAAATTGTTATAGTTCAATGTTTGTCTATTCGTTTAAAAATGAAATCCATTCTTCTTGTTTTAATTTGTTCGAAAAGATCAATAATTTTCTCCTCGATCTCTGGATGACAACTGAGGAAATTTTTCGGCTAATCTTTAGAATAGTAACAAGTAGTTTGGCGACATTTTGGTAAAGCTATAAAGGTTACTAGCTAGGACGTTAGCAATAATCTGAGAAGTACACAGTTCGAATCGCAGATTATTTTGTCTCAGAGAAATGAGAGATCATGAGACATGTTATGTGACATTTTCCGGAAAATAGCGATCGTGATTTTAGCTAATAAGCACTTAGAAACAATTTCGCTGCTAAAGTGCAGAATCGCCCACGTATTTGTTTGGCGCTTTTTAAAAGAGTAAGAAGAATTGGATTTTTGTCAATTTTCTTTGACTTTTTAAGTGAAAATAGGTCGATGTTACATAGATAAAGTCAAGAGTGTGCGCAATGCCATTTTTGTGCAATTCTGGGATGTTTTTTTAAGTGAACATAGGTCGAAGTGTACATGGATACCGCGTATGTGGAATTCTTAAAAACGCGGCAAGCAGTTTGCGATTGTGCACTTTCTCCCAATTTCGCACCTCATCTTCGTCATGATTAAGCATTTTCGTTCCATAAAAGTTCTAGTATAAGCGTGATTCGGCTAGCAGATTGTTGGAAAAAATGTTGAGTAAAAAAAAAACATGCCTTTACTTCGTGGAAACAAAATGGCGCCCAAAACAAAACTAGCAGGTTTCTGTAGCAGAGTTGGTTGCCAAATTTTCGCCAAAAAATCACCAAGTTACCATAATGTAAAGATTCACCAATTTTTCTTTATTGAAAGCCCATGCAAGCGCATTTAGTCTTTCCGAATTCCCAGTGCTTCTTAGAAAAGTTTTCATTCTTTTCAATGTTGAAAAGCAGCGTTTTGCCTCTGATGTAGCCATGGGAACTCTCAAGAGAATTTTTATGCTTCGTAATTTCACCAAGAACACCATCTAGATTATTTTTGAAGATAAATTTCAGTAGTTCAATTAATTTGCAATATTCATGGATATCAGACCTACGATAGAATACTTTTAGTTCAGTTTCAAGCTATTCTTTGTTCAATAGTACGATACGATAGAATACTTTTAGTTCAGTTTCAAGCTTTTCTTTGTTCAATAGTACGATACGATAGAATACTTTTAGTTCAGTTTCAAGCTTTTCTTTGTTCAATAGTACGATACGATAGAATACTTTTAGTTCAGTTTCAAGCTTTCATTGGATATGCTTCAGCGGTGAGTACTATTTCTTCTGTAGAATATTCATTCCTAAAACTAGCGAAGCATTCCTTGTTTAACAATTTAGCAGCTGCTAAGTTTTTAGTGGAAGAATATCTGTGCATTATATCAATACATAGTATAAGTCACATATTTCCTTAGCTTATGCCATCCGTATCTTTCAAAAATTCTCGCAGTACTTTGGAATTCTTAATTCTAAAATAGCAGTTTTGAAATTTGTTATATATTAATTAACTTTAAATACATTAATATGTCTGGATTGTATTTAGTTGTATATTATTTTAACATGAGGCATCTGATAAAAAAGCTCTAACCAAAACTTGAAATTATCACCATTTAGATATTTTAAAATTTCTGTTGCTTTTGCAGTAGGAACAATTGTTTTATTTGTTGTTGATTGAATTACAGTAAGGCAATTCTTTAAAGGTTGCCAATTTTCATGAACTCTGTTTATGGTCCGTATGATGAAGCTCCACCTTGTGGAGAAATACCACACGCGTGGAGTAAAAATAAATCACGTTTCCAACAACATGCCAGAATTTCGGAACCGCAAGAGCGACAGTGCTATTCTCTCTGCTTGGCTCCCGTGCTGATTTCTGTGTGCGCATGAGCAGAACAGCCAAACACCACGTCGCTGGAATTGTGAAGCGCGAAGTTAACAAAGACTTTCGGGACCCACCAGCGGCCGAGCGGTAAGGTCGCTGAACACTGGTAGTTCGGCCCGAGGTTCGAATCCCCCGAACGGGCTGGCTGCATGGGTGTTTTCGTGGTTTTCGCCATTTGTAAAGTATATACGAGCCAGTTCGCCTTAGACAGTCCTCCACGAAGGCATCTCTCCTTGTAGGCAGAATAGCCCTCGAGGCTTTGCCGTAATTAAATAACCTAACCGAAAACTTTCGTAACTTTCTCACAAAGTACTTACTTTTACAATACATTATGTATTGTAAAAGTATAAAGAAAGAATTAAAGACTAAAGGGCAAGCTATATTAAATATTAAAAAAATAATAACTGGAAATAGGGGGTGCCGCAGTTCCACAGTGCGGATTACAAGCCGCCACTGCGTCTCAGGTGCATGTCGTATAAAATGATGGTAGAAGTTAAGCATTGCAAGAAATCGCCTTTAGATCCTTGACAGTCTTAGGTGTTCGGATAGAGCTTTTATCTTTTCTGGTAATGGGGGTATACCATCCGAAGAAACTAGAAAACCTAGAAATCGAATTTCGTTTTTCCCAAAAACGCATTTACATATATTAACTTTAAGTCCGTAGTTCTACAGTCGTTCAAACACCTTTTCTAAATCGGTTTTGTGTGTGATTTCTGATGCTATGAGTACATCATCGAGATGAGCATAACAGCAATCCAAACCTCGTAAAACTTGATCAATAAAATCTTTCAAATGTTTGAGCTGCATTTTTTAACCCAAACGTCATGTTTGCGTATTCACATAATGCAATGGGAGTAATTAATTACCACTGTCTTTTCTATATCATATTGCTGTATTGGAATTTGACGATAAGACTTGACCAGATCTATTTCGCTCAAAATATATATATATATATATATATATATTTTGTTAAAAATTGAGAAAAGTCAAGCATATGTGGTAAAGGGCAACGATCAGGCACGGTTAATGGAATATAATTTTCTGAAATCACCACAAATTCTCCAATCACCATTTTGTTTTTCGACAAAATGTATAGGACTAGCGTAAGGACTTTTCGAAGGCTGAATGATTCCTTGTTCCATTAAGGATTTGAATTCCTTTTTTAAAGCTTCTAATTTCTCAGGGGATAGTCGTCTGACTTTCAAATAGACAGGAGGACCTTTAGTTTCGATACAGAATTCAGCTTGCACTTATTGTGGGATTAAACAATTTTTGAAATTTGTTTAAAATTTCACTATAAAGAGCATTGTCACAAATGAGAGTTAATTCCAAAGAAGGTCATAGGGCCCTGTATCCTTTAGAAGTCAAATAGGTGAGGTTATCGATCAAACGTCGATTTTTAATATCCACCAAAATTCCAAATTTATTGGTGAATCTTCGAATTATGGTAACTTGGCGATTTTTTGGCGAAAATTTGGTGACCAAACCTGCTACAACAACCTGGTAGTTTATTTTTATTTATTTTTTTTTAACGCCATTTTGTTTTTACGAAGTAAAGGCTTTTTTTTTTTTTTTTCCCTCAAAAATTTTTTTCCAACAATCTGCTAGCCGAATTATGCTTATGCTAGAACTTTTATGGAACAATTAGTGCTTAATCATGACGAAGATTAGGTGCGAAATTGGGAGAAAGTGCAGAATCGCAAGCTGCTTGCCGCGTTTTTAACAATTCCACATACGTCGACCTATTTTCACTTTAAAAAGCATCCCAGAATTGCACAAAAATGGCATTGCGCACACTCTTGACTTTATCTATGTACACATCGACCTATTTTCACTTAAAAAGTCAAAGAAAATTGACAAAAATCCAATTCTTCTTACTCTTGTAAAAAGCGCCAAACAAATAAGTGGGTGATTCTGCACTTTAGCAGCGAAATTGTTTCTAAGTGCTTATTAGCTAAAATCACGATCGGAATTTTCCGGAAAATGTCACATGACATGTCTCATGATCTCTCATTTCTCTGAGACAAAATAATCTGTGATTCGAACTGTGTACTTCTCAGGTTAGCTAATAACCTTCATAGAATTATCAAAATGTCGCCAAACTACCTGTTACCATATTCCAAAGATTAAAATTTATTTTAAAAATCTGCCCCAATAAGAGGTTGGGATACATCAGCCAGGGAAATTGTCTTCTTAAATGAAATGCCAGGGAAATTGTCTTCTTAAACCAAGATTGAGTTCAAGGTTTTTTGTGCCATTGGCAGCATATAAAGTCAAATCTTGAGTTTTCTTACATTTTGTAAATTTTTTAGGAATGCAACTAACTGCAGCGCCGCTATCAATCAAGAATCGAAATGAATCCAAAATTATCCAAAATGAATAAGCGGCAGCGAGCTTGACTACCATTCGTCGCCGCTAATACGGTGGCGTCTGGAAGTTTTCCTGCCATTTGCACGGGGAAATTTATTTTTTAGTTCTTTGAGCAAAACGGCTATGATACCAGCACAAATCGTGAGTTTGCGATTCAACATAATGACTTCTTGATTTGCTAGAGTTTCTCTTTCTGCTTTCACTACGATGCTGAAATTTACTACGGGATTTACTACGATTTACCACGCTCTACCATTGCTTTCAATGCCATGATTTCATCTTTTAAGGTTTGTAGAGAAAGTGCATAACAACTTATTACGTATTTCTCCCACTTCCCTAGCGTGCCTTCGTGGTGTAACGGTAGCACGCTGGGCCGGTATTCCAGAGGTTCGTGGTTCGATTCTCGGCGAAGGCGGTTGAATATTTTTCATCTTTTCTGCTGCTACAAGTGGCGCCCGAACTAAAAAGGTTGTGGATGATGATTCTCTGCACCCAGGATTTGGCGACTAGGTCCCCTAAAACCCTAGTCGCCCTTTAAAAAGGGGTGTATATAAGGTATTTCTCCCACTTTCCTAGCGTGCCTTCGTGGTGTAGTGGTTCAGCACGCTGGGCCGGTATTCCAGAGGTCCGTGGTTCGATTCCCGGCGAGTTGCTCATTTTTCATCTTTAAAAAAAATACCCAATGTCTCTACAAACTTACAACCGCTGTTTCAGGTGGGTAACCAGATATCGCATTAACTATTTTAGCTATTTTAGCCAAACCATCTAATGTATCGCTGCATACTGGTAATATCTTTTGAGCTGAAATTGGAAGTCTGAAGCCAAATGGATTTTAATACTTCCTCGCTTACGTTACTGGTTGATAAATAGCGCATTTCAAATAAAAGTTGCGACGGTCTTTTATCTTCCAACTGCAATTCTTGTAAAAGTATACGCATTTTAGAGTTCTCTGATTGAGAAAACTACTCCAAAATTCTTGCTTTCAGTTGATTATACATGTTAGCTATCGGAGGATTACGCACAATATCAGATACATATGCCAGAACTTTTGCTAATGCAGCTATAACTGAGTGAAATCTCGTTTAATCTGATGTGATACCAAATAAATTAAAATTTGATTCTAATTGCATGAGCCATAATTGTGGGTTATTTTCCCAAAATGAAGGTGTATGGAAAGCAATACGACAGAGTTCGATAGTTTGAGTTTCGCTGTTTTGAAGCATTTAATTTTCAAAAAACTACCTGCTGAACGGAATTAAATATAAAATAACGAAAGTTGAGCAATTAAAAATTGTAGGATAAATTCTGAATAAAAGTTGAGCAATTAAAAATTGTACGATAAATTCTGAATAAAAGTTGAACAATTAAAAATTGTAAGATAAATTACTGAATAAAAGTTGAGCAATTAGAAAATGTAAGATAAATTACTGAATAAAAGTTGAGCAATTAAAAATTGTAAGATAAATTACTAATCTTACATTTTAAGAACCAGCGATCATCAAAGTTGTTAACTGGTTTCTATTTGGCCGTTGATCTTCATTCTAACATGATGTCTTCAAATATCCGGGTCAACCAATTTAGGAGGTAGAGATAAGTATTCAAAATATGACTCCATTAGTGTTTAAATATTTATTTAGTTAGTTAGTTACCAATTAAGAATATCTAAGTACATGAAAGAAACTTATGCTAATACAAACTCAAAAATCAAAAATATAATAATTGTCGTTCCAAAGTTTATGAGCTTCTCGTTACTATGGCAACTCGTTACTATGAGATGAATCTAATTGTAGTCACGCATTCTTTGGTGGAGGACGTTCTCCGGGAAAGTAGCTGGCATTCACATTACACGTGAGGAAAACTGCGAAAACCAACCATGCGGCCAAACGTTCGTCGGGGTTCTAACCAAGTTTAAGGGAAACTGGCTTGTATGCACGCTACACATAGGGAAAACCACGAAAACAAACCATCCAGCCAGCCCATTCGCAGGGATTTTATCCCAGGTCTAACTACTAGTGTTCAGCGACTTTACCCCTCGGTTGCTTGTGGGCCAAAATGGATGTTAGAAGGACAAACACAGCTTGATGCTCTGAAAAGAAAAAGACCTGGCTTGTTAATGAATTACGGGGCCTAGAAATCAATTTAACTTAAAACTGCTGAAAAACACCGCTAAGAACACAAGGTTTTTCAAACCCCTTGGATGATTCTGATTATAGTTTAATCTAGAAAAATGCTCAAAATTTAGACTTCTGTGCATCTGTACCTTAGATTAATAAAAGGGATATACGAGGGTTGGAACTTTAATAGTGGCAACACAGCTGAAAAAACGCTACGCAACAAAACCAAAGAATATCGCGTATACAACACGTAAACTACATAGGTAGGGTAGCTACCTCTCAGCAAAAAGACTCGACCTGCCTACGTCACGCGCTTCGGAGTGACGCGAAGAACGAATCCTTGTATTAGCTCGCGGTCTGAAGTAAGTGTTGTCAGGATGTTTTCAAAACAAGAACAACGATGTTGGATAAAAATTGAATGTGCCAGAGGTCGTACAGCACGACAGTGTCATCAAGGGCTTCAAGAGGCTTGCGGGGAATCTGCAGTGCCTTACAGAACCGTAGCAAGATGGGTGAAAGCATTCAATGAAGGACGCCAAAACGTGGCAGACATGCTGCGGCCAGGTCGTCCGAGCGTCAGCGATGCAGACGTGCAAGCTGTTGCCGCACTAATGGACAGTGATCGCCGCCAAACGATTCGTCAGCTGGCCGGACAAACAGGATTAGCGCAGACGACTGTGCTGCACATTCTGAAGGAACGCCTGTCCATGAGAAAAATTGCTTCACGATGGGTTCCACATCAACTGACGGAAATGCAGAAATGGCTAAGATACGATGCTGCCCGATCCCACCTGGAGCGCTTTGAGCACGAAGGAGATGCTTTTTTACGCCGTTCCCCCACAGCAGACCGTCACTGCGCAGTATTACTGCTCATTTTTGGAGCACAATTTTTGAGAAAAAAAGGCGACACTTTCTGCAGAACGCTCCTCTCATTTTGCATGGCCGCATGCAGCGCAAGCTGTGACTGATTTGTTCAAGCGATGGGGCTGAGAAGTGCTTTACCATCCACCATACTCCCCAGATCTAAGCTCTTGTGACTATGACTTAATTCCTAAGATGAAGGAACCACTTCGTGGCACTCACTTCCAAACTGTTCCTGAGATTCTTGCGGCAGTAGACCGGTCCATTCAAACTATCAACAAAACAGGCGCTGCTACAGGTATTCTGCGACTTCCACATCGATTGGAAACGGGTTGTACACAATGCTGGCGGCTAGATTGAAGGACTGTAAAACATGGTGACATGAGTCACTTTTGTATTCCTTGTAAATAAATAGTTGCCACGATTAAAGTTCCAACCCTCGTATTTAGGCGAAGGAAATAAAGGATTTAATTGAAATACACAAATAAAATGACTGTAGGCTCTCTCGTTCAGTTTAAGGAGCCTCTGGTGGAGAGGATGTTATAGAACAAATAAAACAAAGAACACAATGCACACACTCATATATTTTATTTTTTTAGTCCAAAGGGGCCATTTGCCCAGAAGGGCTATTAATTTCGTTGGTTCCCTTTTCAAATTGTTGCCGCCAAATATTAGAGCCCTGTGTTGTAATCAAAGAAATTAAATAATGAAGAACCTGCATAAATGTGTGTATGTTTCTCGCATTGTGATAAAACAACGGTACCTAGAGCCGTCCAATTTTGAATGACGTCATCCTACTGCGAATAGGGATATCTGTAAGTCCAAATTTGAAATTTGTTTTATTATCGATTTCATATTTTATAAAACTTTAACGAATTTCTGATTAACAAACTCAAGGATTTCAAAGCGAGCTATGGCAACGTTGCACAGCGCGCGAGACTGTGTATCCGGAATTCTAAAGATTTGCTCATTTATATTTTTATATTATTAAAATATGAAATAGATAATAAAAGAACTTCCAAGTTCGGGCTTCCAGATGCCCATGTTCTAGAGGAGGAGAACTTATGGAAATTTTGATATCTCTAGGTATCGTTATTTTTTTCCATAGCCTGAGAATCATACATACATTCATGCAGATTCTTCACTATTTAATTTCCTTAAATATAATGCAGGGGTCTAATATTTGGTGGCAGCAATTTGAAAAGTGAACCGACATTTATAGTGAACCAACGCAAAGTGCCAAAACGAAATTAATAGATTCAACAGCGAAATCACAAAATATTTTAAAATAGCCATATCTTTGGCATTTCGCATACGCGCTCGAGATAGAAATATTTGGAAGCTAGTTTGCAATTTAGGTATACAAAGGGGGGGCAGGAGGTAGAAAAAGTGAAAATAAACCAAAAATAGCGCAGAAATAGAAATAGTTTCATTGAGACGAAGCTTTATCGAAAGTCACGCAAAATACAGTGTTCAAATGGTTTCGAAAGTGTTCGAAATGGATATTTTCGTTCAAATATAACACCCGAAAATTCACACGATTACAATAATCCCTTTTCTTCTTACAAGGAAGTAAAAAGATTTAAAATCGCATGTTATAATGTGATGCATTATAAAACATATTTTTCCTTGATACGGCAGCAAGACTTAATTTCAAAAAGTAAAAGTGCCGGAGCCCTATGAAAGACCATCAGGAAAATTAAAAAAAAAAAAAAAAAAAAAAAAAAAAGACTACTAAAATCATTAATAATTTTAAAATTATTAATAAGTATCAAAATAATTAATAATTATTTAATTGGTATTAATAATTAGTATTTATTAATTATTACTTATTTTATAATTGTTATTTAATTTGTTCATAATTAATTTAATATTATTTATTAAAATAATTAAAGATTAAAGTAATTAAATAATAAAAATTAAATCAAATGTAAAGAGATAAATTAAAATTTAATAAGAGATTTTTTACATAATTTTATTGCTAAAAATAACATTTTCTAGATCAAATTTCTACTGAAATAATTGTTCCTTCTTATTTAGGTATTTATAGAAAAGCAAGGATTAATTATAGTGACAAGGTTGAATTGATTTAAAATTTTTAGAATAATCTAAAGAAAATTTTGTCTCTTTTTTTACATAACGGTGTGGTATGAATGTATCGCAGTTTTCCTTTCTATGAATAGTATTAAAAATTGCCGCATATCCAAGACATGAAGTTATCAGCTGAAGTCGTTGAGAATAACCGTATGGTAATAACTGAAGCATCAAGTGAAAAGGCTCAGCAATGGACACGCTGCGCCATCTATTGGGAAGAATGACAAACATAGAAGGTATGGAAATTGTGTAACTTAAAATATTTTAGTGAACGCTTGCAAATCTAATTTGCAAATTTTAACGAATTTTGAAAGAAGAAAACTTTTCAGTCTTTACTAATTATTTACACTACTTACATTTAGAAATAAGAATTATAATGCAAGAACATTTTTTTTTTATGTTAAAATAGATTTACAATTATTTATTCTTTTACAAAATTTGAACTTTAATAATAATAATTTTCTCAGTCATTTCAGATGCTTTAAACTTGTAGAAGAAATGAAACATTCGTAAAATTGCTTTAAATGCTAGAAAATTAAAGGAAAAAAAGAAAATTTTATATTACGCCTGAAAGGGCATTTATTTTAACGTTTTATGCCCTTTATTTATTAAATATCATGTTCTTCTCACTTAAACCATATAAAATTCAATTCAACAGCAATGTCACAAAATATTTTAAAACAGTGAAACAGCATAACAGTCTCGTGCGCTGGAGATAATATTTCCCCGCCCCCCCCGTTCAGTGTCTCCATTGCTCGCTTTGAAATCATTGAGTTTGTTAACCAAAAATTCGTTAAAGTTCTACAAAATTTGAAAGAGATAATAAAACAAATTCAAAATTCGGGCTTCCACATGTTCACGTTCTGTTGGAGGACCACGTTACAGAAAATTAGATTTTTTTCACAGTGTGAGAAACATTCATGCAGATTCTTGATTGCTTAGTTTCTTTAAATATAATACATGGCGATAATATTTGGTGGCAACAGTTTGAGAAAAGTGAACCAACGCAGAAAGTGAAACGACGCAAAATGCAGTTTTGAAACTCATAGCCCTTTGGGTCTAACTCCCCTTTAGGGTTTAAAAAAAAAAAAAAAAGAAAAAAGAAAAAAGAAAAAAATCTGAAATGTTTCAGATTTTAAATTACGTCTAAAGGGGCGTTTTTTAACATTTTGTGTGTTACCTTTCTTTATTAAATATCATGTTCCTCGCACTTAAACCATAAGATCCAGTGCAACAGCAATATCGCAAAATAGTTTTAAAACGAGCATATCTTTAGAATTTCCGATACAGAGACTCACGTGCTGGAGATAAAAATGTTTTTTCTGCACAACGTTGCCATTGCTCGCTTTGAAATCCTTGAGTTTGTTAATCAAAAATTCGTCAAAGTTTTAAAAAATAGGAAATCGATCATAAAACAAATTTCAAATTTCAAATTTGGTCTTCCACATGCTCATATTCGTTGGAGGATTACGTTATTCAAAATTCGATGACTCTATGTACCGTTGTTTTATCACAATACGAGAAATATACATACATTTATGCAGATTTTTCATTATTTAATTTCTTCAAATATAATGCAGGACTCTAACATTTTGTGGCAACAGTTTGAAAAGTGAACCGACATTTATGAGTCCGACGCAAAATGGCAAAACGAAACTAATAGTCCTTTGGGATTCAAATCCCTTTGGACTAAAAAAAACTGAATAATGAGGAAAATCCAAAGGAAATTTGTTTTATGAATTTGTTGCAACTGAATTGTTTACTGATTTAACAGCATTGTGGGAAATTAAATTGTTTATCAATTTAATTACCAAGTATATGACTATTCTTACAATAAACAAAAGATTTTATACTTATGGGATGTCATAAGCTTGAAATGGGATGTCACACAATATCAGAGATCGTCTGTGCCAATATAGATTATCTGTGAGTTTGTTAAATCGCGCCTTCCCTAAACGATGTTCTAAGAATGCAAGATAAAGGACCAATAAATTTCAATCATAGAACTCATTAATAATTAGTGATTTTGTCTGAACATGCAAAAGCCACAATCCTCAAATTAAAAAAATCCTGCATATTACATGGTGAAATACTTAATCCAAACAATTTTGAAACTTCAGTCAACCCCTACAGAAGACAAACTGCCTCTAATCCTAAAATATATAGAACAATAAAACCTCCAACCAGTCATATATCTCTCCAGCAATAATATATACGGATGGATCGAAAATGGACTTAGGAGTTGGCTGTGCATGTATAATACAAATAGATCAAACCCAGAAAATAACTCTTCAAAATCGACTCGCCAAGGAAAATAGTATCTTCCAAGCAGAACTACACGCAATTCGAATGGCAATAGAATACTCAATCGATAACAATTTACAAAAAATCAATATTTACTCAGATAGTCATCAGCAGTACTAGCTCTACAAAATCCCAAACACACATCTGAAATAATTCAAGATATTTTTAATAAAATTATCCAATATCCTCAAATATCACCAAACATTTATTGGATAAAGGCTCACGTCGGAGTTCTTGGTAACGAAGAAGAAGATTCAGCTGCCAAATCAGCTACTACCAACAACAATATCCCTTCAAGAAAAATATCCTGGCCGAAATCATACCTCAAGAAATATCTACATAAAATAAGCCTCTAAATGTGGGAAGAAGAATGGACAACAATAAATACAGGAAGACCATTAAATCAAATAGCACCTCATGTAAATGATAATATACAATGGTCAATAGTTATATAAACCGCTTTTTAACTGGACATGGGCCATTTCCCACATACTTCTTCAGAATAAACATCTCAAACTCTGAGCAATGTGTATGTGGGAATGAAGGTGATCCAATCCATTATATTACTCAATGTCCGTTAACAAAGTCAACTCATATTAAATAGCCTAATTCAAATATCAGTGCCTTCCTTCGTTTTGCAATTAAAAATAAACATTTAAAAAATAAAATAGAAAATACAATCAAATATCTATTTTCAATGGGCAAAAATTCATGTGATGTAAACGTAATTAATGTCAAAATTCATTTTTGAATCTGCAATTCATCTAAAATTAAATAATTATCTTAAAAACAAATCAATGCAATAATAATGATATAGTGAAAAAGGGAAAAGAAGAGGAAGAAGGTATGGGTTCATATAATAAACTTTATCTCAAGGAACTATTATGAACTGTTATTAAATTATGAACTGTTGGTCTACTATTATTATACCTATTATAACTACTATAATTATATTTGAATTTAACAAATATTCTCTATTCGTAAAAAGCAAATTTAAAGTTAATAACTTTAAATGAAATTTAATGCAAACAAATAAATGATTAATTATTGCAGCGAACTAATCTACAATATCATTTAAATTCTGAGAGCATATGTAAATCAAGTGCAAGTATCAAAAATCCGTGAATAAATATAAAATTAAAATTATAAATAATAAATTAAAATTAAAATTATAAATAATAAAAATTATAGATAATAAAAATAATTATATCTAATAGATATGATACCAATCATAACGTCAATATACTATTATGTACTATTTTAAATACTAACTTTAAAAATAAACCGAAGTGTAGTGGGACTATACCTATATTACTTATAGTGAATATTGGGTGTCCCACTACACTTCCACCTGAACCTGGACCTGTAGTTTTTCCAGAGTTTTGTTTCTTAAGAGCGCATGAATGAATATGTTCCAATACTGTGCTTTTTTAGTGAGTCAATTAAGTGGATTACACTGTGCATTAATATTAGTTTATTTTATTAAGTGGATTACACTGTGCATTAGTGAGTCAATTAAGCACTTTAGCAAACAGTCAACAACTGTTTGCTAAAGTGCTAAATTCCTTATTTGCACTGATTCTCTTTCATCCTTATATTCTCTTTTCGTGTAATAAATTAATTGTCACTTCTCGTGCCCTTCTTAAAGACCTCAATAAAGATGTTGATGTTATCTTTTCTCATTTTCACACTGGTAATCTAGGAAATGAAAGGGCTGATTGGTTGGCAAAACAAGCTACACATCTTCAAGTTAAATACCCAAGTGGAATGAACTATACAGATATTCTACTACTGCCTCTTTGACTAAATATACTTTCCTTCCATTCCTCCCAGATTGAATAATAAACACTTTTTCTGCAATTTTGAAGTTACACAATTTCTAACTGGCTATGGTAAATTCAATCCATATCTGAAGAGATTTAGATTATCTAATACCATGCAGTTTCGGGGAGTGCAAAATGTCGAACATTTGTTGTTCTATTGTTCCAAGCTCAAGGAAGGACGAAAAGAACTCGTTTCTAGGTTAAACTCTGTGAATATTACATTTCCTCCCCCTCTTCACGTATTTGTCCAACATAAAATGGATTTGTCTTTCTTCTGTAAATTTATGTCTTACGTGTCATCTGTGAATTTGTAAGTTTATTTTATTTGTGTTGTGTTGTTGTATTTTTTTTTAATTTAATTTTTTTTTTATTTACCTCTGTAAGCCTTGAGTAATACTATGTGGTGCACAAGGAATTTAAAATTTTTAATTTAAAAAAAATAACGTAATAGACGTTAAGTGAATTATCGTTACGTCCGGAATTAACTGCAAGGACTTGAATAAGTTTGAAACAATATTCTTATTATATCGGGACTTGGAAACAGGCGTACGTGGGGCGTACTTGCACAATGCACTTGCGTACAGGCGTACTTGCACAATGCACTTGCGTGCAGGCGTACTTGCACTTGTGGGAAGGAAACTAAAATAATTGATAAATTTCAAACTTAATATGAATGTTAATAATGAAACACAACATAATTATATTTAAATTTAAATTGACTGAAAAAACACTAACCGGCGTATCAGTTTAAATGTCGGCAGCAAGTAACACAAAACGCAATAATCACAAACTTCTCAGAGATTGCAAAACTAACTAAGGTGTCCTCGAGAAGCAGAAACACGCTCAGTTTTAAAATCCAAAAACCTCAGCTTAAATTTCTGGTGAGGAAACGGAAAGGAGAACTTATATAGTAAAGGCTAAAATTATAAATAAATCGTTAATTTAAGTAATAAATGCTACACTTTTCTCATGTTACTACAATTTTCCGAATGGTTCTTTAAAATGATTGCAGGTCAGGTTAACGGGAACCTCGGTTGATAGAGGCCCGGTTAATAGAGGTTTTTACTCTCTATAAAAAATTTAAGTTTGCTGATAAGGTACCTTATCCCTCCTTTCTGCATGCCTACTTGGTGTAGCGGTAGCACACTCGACGCGTATTCAAGAGGTCCAGGTTCGAGTCCCGGTGAGGACATTGCTAATTTTTCTTGCATCCCGTCTTCAAAATAGCCTAATGAATGTCAACTAAAAGAAAGTTTTTGATAGCACGAGTTTTCTTCATCCGCAGCTATTCCAAGAAATATAAAATATGCTGTAGAGTCATTAGGTTAATTGGAAGCAGAAAAGATGAAAAATATGTAACCGCCTACGCCGGGAATCGAACCACGGGCCTCTGGATACCGGCCCAGCGTGCAGAACCACTACACCACGAAGGCACGCTAGGGAAGGGGGAGAAATACCTTATATACAGCCCTTTTTATAGGGCGACTAGGGTTTTAGTGGACCTAGTCGCCAAATCCTGGGTGCGGAGAATCGTCATCCACCACCCTTTTAGTTCGGGCGCCACTTGTAGAGTCATTAGGTTAATTGGAAGCAGAAAAGATGAAAAATATGCAACCGCCTACGCCGGTAATCGAACCACGGACCTCTTGATACCGGCCTAGCGTGCAGAACCACTACACCACGAAGGCACGCTAGGGAAGTGGGAGAAATACCTTATAATGCTAACACAAACCTAAAAGCGGTACTGATACATAAGCACGCGATGAAACAATGTAAAAGAAATTAGAAAAATATAAATGCATAACCGAGGCGCCATAAATCTAAGCTTTGTTAACTTCTTAAATATTTTATTCTTTATTTAAAACTAACTGATTTTCCACATGTGTAACGTGTATACGAGACAATTCCCCTTAGAAATTCCTCCACGAAGGCATCCCTTCTCTTAGGCAGAAAGCCCGCAAGTGCTTTGCCGTAATCAAATAACCCAAACTCGTTTAAAACTACCATTACATTGAAGGTATGTGTGTTGGTATTATAATAGAAAGCTTTATTGCTAAAATGCATTCAAATTTTACTATTTACACTAGAGGGCAAGCCATGAGCGAGCTACGGCCGAAGCCATATTTATAAGTTATATGTACTAAAATATGATAATTAACGTAACGATAACAGATGGTGTCAGTTATCTTAATGTGAACAAAATAGATGCGGACAGCAGATGTTTACTGTAAAGGCCCTTATTTTTGCCAGGCTTTAATTTTCGCGAGCTCGTCGTAATCGCGAAAATTTAAGCCTCGCGAAATACTTTTTTTCCGCCTCAAATAATAATAAAAAATCAGAAATTTTTCACTTACCCAAAATTTAATGATTTATTGCACAGATACAGGCTTTTTCTTGACAACTTTCTTTCTTATAACTATTTTTTCTCAACTTTACTTAGGCACTTTTGTCATTTTTCAACTTTCGGTTCTGTTTATATATAATTCGCGAAATTTTCTGCTCGCGAAATCCCCGATATATTCATTTTCGCGAAAATTACGACCCGCGAATATAAGGGCCTTTACAGTATTTAAAATGCTGACATTAATGAAACATTTTCCGCATACATTCGTAGACATTAGTAATTTCGGGAAGCAGGAGAGATAAAAAAATTAACAAAGCCTTCGCCGGGAATCGAACCGCGGAACTCTGAATACGCGCCCACATTGCAGACCACCACACCACGAAGGCATGCTAAGAAGGTGGGAGAAATACCTTATATACTCCCCCTTTTAAAGAAGGACTGTGGTGGTTTTAGGGGACCCAATCGCCAAATCCTGGGTGTGGAAAACCATCATCCAACACCCTTTTAGTTCGGGCGCCACTGTAGAGACATTAGGATTTTTTTTGGAAGAAGGCAACATGAAAAATTAGCAACACCTTCGCCGGGAATCGAATCGCGGATCTCTGGAATACGCGCCCAGCGTGCAGACCACCACACCACGAAGGCATGCTAAGAAGGCGGGAGAAATACCTTATACACTGATGTCACATGAAATCACGTGCTTTCTTCCACGTCAAAACATGACCTTCTATAACAATGTATTTATTAATTGGAAATGCTATTTTTTATTTCCGATTTTATAAAACTTTAAAAAAAATTTTATTAATAAATTCTACAATTTGAAAGCGAGCAGTGGCAACAGTTTTCGAAATAAAACAGATTTTTATCGTTAGCGTGCGAGACTGTTGCCACTCTCTCGCACGCTAACGAAACGGAAAAAATGAGTGCAACAATTAACATTTTCAGAGTTTTTAATTAATATATCGGCTGGTTAAAGTCGTACGAAGATGGGAATAGTCGAATTGGCTCCTCACGAATTTTTGGAATCCAAAGATACCCCTGTCGAACTCTTCCAGTAGAGATAATGCCACAAACAAACAAACAGATCTCGCCTAGATCTTAATTGTTTATACATTGGCATAAATATTATAAAGCTAATATATAAAGCAAGATCAATTTACTGTAAATGAAGAGAGTGTCCGGCATTCCAACACGCAATCAGAAAACTGTTTAATATGCATTCTAAATATTCATAATGAAAAAAATCTATTTTAATCGCATTTAAAACGGGGTATACCGAGATGATTAACTCGTTTTTTTGTCCCCCCTCTTTATCTTTATTATTAAGCATCATTTTCTTCTCACTTACGCCATATACAATTTAACAGCAAAATTACAAAATTTTTGAAAGCAGCGTAGTGGTATACGCTTAGAATTCCTGATGCAGCATAAAGTGCTGGCATACATTTTTCTATCTTTTTCAATTTTTTCTCAGTTCATCATATCAATGTTCGGTTTTCTTACTAAGATAGCTCTACAAAACTTTTTTTTTGCCATTATTTTTTTAACGTTCTTTGTGCTTACTTTATTTATTAACTCCTTGGCCTGCACGATATCTGCCCATTGCTACATGTTCTCGGCGTTTACACTACATAAAATTCGATTCAACACCGAAATCACAAAATGTTTAAGAACAGCATATCTTTAGAATTTCCGATAGACAGTCTCACGCACAGGAGATAAAAATGTTTTATCCCGTACAGTGTTGCCACTGCTCGCTTTCAAATCGTTGAGCTTATTAATCAAAAATTCCTTAAAGTTTTACAAAAAATTAAATCAGTAATAATTAATTTTTTTTGTAAAACTTTAATATTCAAAATTGGATGGCTCTACGTACCGTTGTTTTTAACAATGCGAGAAAGATGCATACATTCATGCAGGTTCTTTATTATTTAATTTCTTTAAATATAATATTGTTCGATAATATTTGGTGGCAACAATTTGAAAAATAATACAACGCATTTAAGTGTTTCGACGTAAAGTGCTGTTTCGAGACTAATATCTCATTTGAGACTATCGTCGTAGTAACGTATGAGTCATAGTAATCTTAATTCCAAATAATTATTTACTTTTATTACACGTAAATGGAAATTATCATGAGTTAAAATATTCTTGCACACAAATATAGATATCGAAAGCCATATATAACATAAAAGTGTTCTTCGAAGAATAGATGATGGGGTGGAAATCATTTTTATGGACTTGTTCGAAAGAAGAATGAAATCACAACCCGCAAAGGTCGACGAGCAAGCTCTCTTCGAAGTAACGGCGACAGAAGAATTTAATTCTTTTTTTCTGCCACCCGACAAAGGTGACAAAGAAAGGGCAGTATTCTCTTGTCAGAGAGGTCTCCGGTTGCCGCACAGAAATCGACACTCCATATACAAAACCGATTTCACACTCCATGCATGACGGACTCTTTGCGGGGGTCGAGTAACAATTGCAGATAGAGCTGCACATTTTTTTATGCTTCCATTTCATTATTAGATCCTGTACGTATGGACAGAAGAAAGGATTCTCTTTTCTAAAACGGATTAGGAAATGGATTTAGAAGAGATTTTTTTTTTTCCGAGATGTCTGTACGTACGTACGTAATTCAAAAACGTATAACCATAGGATGTTGAAATTTTGTGTATGGGACTGCGATAACATGCAGACCCACTTCCCACTAGAAGGAACGTAAGTTAATTAATGCTTTTTCTGGCCTTTTATATCTTCATATACATTCCCTTTTTTTATTATATATATTTTAAATTTAAATTTTTATTTTTTTGATTTGTTTTTGCAAAGATTGCATTATATTTCTTATATTTCGTAATTTTCTAATGTTTATTTCAATTACTTTGAGTTCTATTTCATAATGCCAATTTCCAATGTTTAATTTTTTAACAAATAATTTTGAATTAAAATGCATAAACACGAGGATGTCGGGGGATAATTACTCAAATAATTTATTAATTTTACTGCATAAATTCCTTTTCACTCAAAACTGAATTAGCGAAAATGCTTAATCAGAAGGAGTTCTTTGGTGCTCTGCATTGGTTCTTGACCCCTTCAATTCACGGAAATATTTCGCCAAACTTAAATTGCCAGTTTGGCATCGCCTTATTACTCGAGTAAAGGACGAAACACCTTCGTATTTATTTCTTAATTATTGTACATTGAACGGGAGTTGGTTTGTTCCCCTTGAAATGTCAACTAATTACTTGCTCTTAATTTAATTACTTGCTTTTAATTTAATTTCTTTTTACAATTGAAATTTAGTTATTCATGATTTAATTCAAGTCCCCGTTAAATAATTTTAACAATTTACATTCTAGTTACTTTAAAACAATTCTCAGAATTAAACTTACTAACTATGGATTCACTCTTTTTAGATAATTCTACTAAAATTAATCTTAGGAGATAATATAATCAATATTTCTTTAGTAAATAAATTATTATTAACTTACTTTGCAGCTATTGCGCAAGTAGTAGAATAACTTGATTTCGCACTAAGTGACTTTAAGATCATACAACATTTATATATATAAAAAACTTTATTGTACTGAAGGTTAGGAGCCTCCTTATTTTTAACTATTATTCTACTAACCTTATCTTAGAAGATAATATACTCAATAATCCATTAGTAAATAAATTATTATTTTATTACTTTGCAACTATTGCGCAAGTATTAGGAAATTTATTTCGATTTATTAATGTATTTAATTTAATTCAACTTTTATATATATATATATATATATCAAAGATTGAATTAATTTATTGAAATTCATTGAAATCGAAATTAATTTCCTAATACTTGCACAATAGTTGCAAAGTAAAATAATAATAATTTATTTACTAAAGTAATATTGATTATGTTTATAAAAATAGCTTTGAATTAACATGCATAAAAGCGAAGTTGTCGGGGGGATACTTTACTCACGTAAATGATAAAAAAAATTTTTACTACTGCTTTATCTTGGAGAGAAATTTATTTACTCCTACCCAATTTTGCAGTAACATCTCGAGATTTCTAAAAAAACCATTAACTTAACCGCTACGTTCAAAATGAATTCTTTAATTCATCTTACTGTGTTTAATTCATCATTTAGTGAGATTAGTCTCACTAATTGGATTAAAACTCTACTTACAAGTTTGGCTTTAATTGCCAATTTGCCATTATACTTCTTATTTGAGTAAAAAACGAAACATCTTCGCATTAATTAATTATTGTTAATTGAACTGGGGTTGGTTTGTTTCCCTTAAAAAGTCAACCAATTTCCGATTGATGCTTTATGTGTGAAGAATAGGTATTTCATATTTGAAAATTAGCGCATAAAATATGTTCTCGATCATCCCGATCTTAACATATTCCTCCACTCTCTTTATTTTTAATTTGTGGTTATATGAAAAACCAGCAACCATCATGAATCCCTTTAAAAAACTTTTAGATTCTTTGAACTACGTTTTAAGATTTTTCTCCCCTTTGGAAATCCCTTTGAAAATAAATGCATTTATTAAAAGTTTATTTATCCCTTAATAAATGGATATCTTTTTATTGTAGTAATTTAAATAATCCAAGATTCATCTATTGTGACAACATTTTTCCATTTCTGTTCAGATATATGTTTCAAATAAAGAATTTTGCAGTGCGTTCTGCGTTCGGTGATATGCCGTGAACAAAGACGATGCACATTATGTTTTTTCGCCTTTTTGAGATTCAAATCAGCATTAAACACTTTGTTTAAAATTGACACTGAGCATTTTAAGGATTTTGCAAAGGTCCTTTGACTTGACAACATTTGAAAGATTCCTTTTTTTCCCTTGAATGCGTATTTGGAATAATTTTTTCCCTTCAAGCCAAATTTTAGCCTTTTTTTTTTTTTTAATCATTATTATTATTATTATTATTATTATTACTTCTTGTTGACAATATTACTTGTTGAAATACCTACTAGTTTAGATATCGAAAAACCATGGCAGTGTTTTTTAATAATTAGATAACCTTCCATTAATTGCTTCTTTAAAAGCGCCATTTTGCATAAAAACAAAACTGTCAAATAACAGACGATTACTTATACATTCAAAAATGTAGTTGCAGTTAAAAAAAGATTTTCCAAGCAGAAGATTTTTTATTAGAAATTCTGTATCAATTCTTAGTGAAGGCAGACTCTCTTCATTTTGTTCTTAAAGGCATTCTCTTGCAAAAATCAGATGATATTCTTTTCCAGAAGCTTTAGAAAGATCATAAAGATAAACATGATTATAAAAGAAACTTCGAATAACAGTTGCAAATAAATAATTTTAATTTCATTTTTAATTACTATCACGTTAAAACGTGCATTTGCATGTTTCTGATATATTTCTAGGAAATTCATGAAACGTTATTGACATTTTGAAGGATATTTTTATCATTATTTATCAAATTAATTAATATAAATAACATCATATAAACATTGAATATGTAAGTATTCATTTTTCTCACAAGTAAATCCCAAACGTTGTTTACTTTAAGAATTCGTGCTAGATAATGAACACGTTTCGGATTATGCGAAATATAAGTGATCCAGGTAAAATAGAAACTGCAAATAACCAAATTCTTCTTTCTTTCTATCACAGATGTAAAAATCGCTGAACACTGCTAATTCGGTCCGAGGTTCGATTCCCGCGAACGGGCTGGCTGCATGGGCGTTTTTGTGGTTTTTCCCATGTGTAGCGTATTAATACGAGCCAGTTCCCTTAGAAAGTCCTCCGCGACGGCATCCCTTCCCTTAGGCAAATAGCCCTCGAGGCTTTACCGTAATCATATAAACAAAGAAACAAATAAACATTCTTTTTATCTCTTTCTTCCCAAGTGAGAACCTTTAGTTCATGTCAACAAAGTTACACATTTCCTGAGAGAAGCAGATGTATTATCCTACAGATAAACTGTTTTCATGACTTCGAAAATGTTGTAAAAGTGATGTTTTGCGCTTGACAGTTCTAAGTTCATTGACGAGTGAGTTACCTTTGGCTTGTTTAAAAAACTTACATATATTTCGGCGTATAATACACACTTTTAATATAAAAAATAAGATCGAAGTTTAGGGGGGCGCGTTATAGGCAGGGTATAAAAATGATAGTTTTAAAAAGTAAGGAAAAGATGGTGTAAATACCGTCTAGTCCCATATTACACTTAAAATTTTATGAACTATTTTTTGTTAGCAGATGTAGAAAGCTTAAATCTTCATAAGTAACAGAAACTGTATACAATGGTTACTCATTATTGTATACAATGTCTACTAATTACTGTATACAATGACTACTCATTACTCATTACTGTATACAGTGCTACTAATTACTGTATACAATGGCTACTCATTACTGTATGCAATGGCTAGTAATTACTGTATACAATGGCTACTCATTACTGAATACAATGGCTAATGATTAATGTATACAATGGCTACTCATTACTGTATACAATGGCTACTCATTTCTGTATGCAATGGTTAGTAATTACTGCATACAATGGCTTTTCATTACTGTATACAATCACTGGAAGGTTCTAAAGAAACATCCGTCGTGGCAAAAGCGGCGAGTTAGATATTTTGGCAGACATCACTGTAGTCTAATTTAACGCACAGGTTAAAGAAGAAATCTACATGCGCAGTAAGTTAGCAAACCAGCCACCACTGAACTGAACAAAAACGGCACAGCTTGCGGCCAACCACCAATAACTGGCCCCTTCTGGGACTCGCCCCTCGGTGGTAAAAGGGGACCGATGGCAGTGGGTGTGCAAGGTTGAAGAGGAACTTGTCAAAAGAACTCGTCTCGAATTACATATTTGGAAAAGTGGGGATGAGGGATTTTTTTCTTTGCGTCGCTGTTCGAAATGGGGCAAAAGTGAGAGATTGAATAATGTCCCCAAATCCAGCCCCAGTTCGGAACCCCAAACAACACCCCCTGCGGTTTTTCCTTCCCTGAAATGATAGCGGTCGGCCTTTTTTTATGCTTTTTTCACTCTCTGCGCCCCCCTTACATCTGAATGGTAAGTATCGAATTTCTGCAGGAGAGATTGGCGACATATTTTACTGCCTTTTCCATTTTGGTTGTCACAGAGAACTATAATGAGTGTGCGTGACCTCACAAAAATTTTGTGCTCCAACGCGTATTGATATCTTTTAAGCAGATGTCGAGATTCTATGGCAACAATCGGAATTCTGTTGCCCCCATGACATCCTCAAGAATTATGTGTATTAACTAAAAGAAGAAACTTGTTGAATGAAGAATTTACTTATTTTTGCTTTCAAAAGACATCCAAAACCAATTGATACTCAAGCTTTTAAGATTTAAAGGATAGAAGATCTTCAAAGAAAGATATTACTATTCGATAAGCCATTTCTATTATGCATATAAAAGCAGACAGAAAGATTTCGATTCAGTTTGAATGGTTCTTAACTCACGTACGGAGCTTAATAATTCTCTATCTTGCGAGATTTTCAAAATCCATACTCTTTTCCAAAACAGCTAACTAAATCCGGTATACTTATATTTGGAAAAGTATTATGCTCGTTATGAAATGATAAAGATACAGGAAATTTGATTCCCGTACGACAAAAATTGACCGGGACATTTAATTTAAAAATTTTCAGTTTTGGATGTCATTTTATGTTTGTTTAGATTAAGCGTAGCAAAATGTGTGTATAATTTTATACGCCGTACAAAGAAATCCTGTAGTGTCCACATAAGAATTTTTTTCAGCCCAAAGGGGCAATTTTCCCAAAAGGACTATTAATTTCGTTTTGGCATTTTGAGTTGATTCACTTTTCAAATTGTTGCCACCAAATATTATAGCCGTGTATTATATTTAAAGAAATTAAATAATGAAGAATCTGTATAAATGTATGGATGTTTCTCGCATTGGGATAAAACAACGGTACCTAGAGCCATCCAAATTTGAATAACATAATGCTCCTGCGAATATGGGCATCTGGAAGCCCAAATTTGAAAATTTGAATCTGTTTTATTATCGATTTCATATTTTGTAAAACTTTAACGAATTTTTTATTAACAAACTGAAGAATTTCAAAGCGAGCAATGGCAACGTTGTGCAGAAAAAACGAAAAAACATTTTTATCTCCAGCGCGTGAGTCTCTGTATCGGAAATTCTAAAGATAGGCACATTTTAAAATTATTTTGCAATATTCCTGTTGAACTGAATTTTATGGTTAAAGTCCAAAGAACATGTTATTTAATAAATAAAGGAAACACACAAAGCGTTCAAAAAACGCCCTTTTGGAAGTAATTTAAAATCCGAAACTTTTCAGATTTTTAAATTTTTTTTTTATTGTTGCTTTTATCCTATATAATTTTTTTAAAAAAATATTTCTTTAATGAAAAGCGTTTTGTAGCTGTGCATCTACCACAATTTATACTGTAATTAGGTTTCAAAAATAAATTTGGTCCTTTTTATTATAAGCCACAGAGCCATAATTTCGTCAATGTATTTAAAACATTAAGTCTCAATATCACTTTCTATTATGTTAGAAGTAGAAAATATAAATTTTCTTTATTAATTCTTTCTTCTATTTTCTTTCTTCATAAATGTATGTATGTTTCTCTCATTTTGATAAAACAACGTACCTAAAGCCATCTAATTTGAACAACGTGCGTCTCCACTCAAATATGGGAATTCTGAAGCCTAAATTTGGAATTTGTTTTATTATCTATTTCATATTTTGTAAAGAAACATTTGTATCTATTTCATATTTTGTAAAGTGTATAAAAGTTTTTGATTAAGAAACTCAACAATTTCAAAACGAGCAATGGCAACACTGTACCAAAAAAAAAAAAAAAATAAATAAATAAATAAATAAATAAATAAATAAAAAAACATTTATCTCTAGCGCGCCAGACTGTGTATGGGAAATTCAAAAGCTATGCTCTTTTAAATATTTTGTGATATTGCTGTTGAACTGATTTTTATGGTTTAAGTGCGATGGACATGATATTTAATAAATAAATGTAACACACAAAACGTTAAAGAAAGAACTATTTGAGCGTAATAGAAAAATCTGAAAGCTTTCAGATTTATTCAATCATTTAATTTTTAATTTATCCTGAATTTAATCTTGTCTTATCATTCGGAAGTTGTTAATAGTATCCAGTTCATGAATTTTTTCCGTCTTTTAATTTTCCCGCTTTTATTCTCTAACAGATGGCGCTAGATGCTCACTGAGTCGAGAATTTCATTGTAATTCAGTCTCTTTTCTCCAAAAGTGGAGATCGTAGCATAGTGGATTATGCGCAGGTTTTTCCCTTGTTTGGACATTGAAGATTGAGGGTTAGATTTCGTCACCATATTTTGGACTCGGCTTTTGCATCTTTTGTTAAAATTCTTTTTTCTTTATTTCATCGCACATTCTTATCGCATGACTTAAGTGATTTTTTAATATTCGCCTATGGGTGTGGTGTTTAATGCAAACACATTTATTTTGGTAATTTTCGTTGTGTCTTTTTTTATCTACCAGTCAAGACTCACTGAAGTCGATACTAGACGCAATCGAAGTTCACAAGTCACACCAGATCTCCTCACGTGACCGAGATGGTTGAAAGAGCTGGGAAAAACTATAATCGCTAGGAATATTTGTGATCGTATTCTTCTGCAGTAAATCCCTTAAGAGGGAGTCCATCTCGTTTTTCGCCAAGAAATCGAAGTTAAATCACAGGAAAATTTAATTTTTTCAGCTATTAAACTTCACCATAGCGAAATCTAAGCAAATTATAATTGCTTTTAACCAAATATTGTAATTGCTTACATAAACAAATGAAACAAATTATAATTGCCTTTACTTTAAATAATTTAAAATACTGGGGCATCATATGCCACAGAAGTCAATAAAAGAAAGAAATAATGTAAGTTTTGCATTAAAATTTTAAAAATCAATTGTGAAAGAAGAACAACCAAGAAATGCAGTGAATCTTTAGTAGACCGAAATTAAAGCAAATATATGAAAATGTCGAAACTTCGAGCTACCAGGAGCTACTTTAGGCTAACTGTGCCTTCAAGGAAGGATTAATTTCAAAAACCAATTTTCAGAAAACCCGCGGAATACCATCAGAAATATTGAACGAAAATAAATAAGGAGAATAGTAAATGGAAGGTAGTGAAAGTTAAATAAAAACTACTTACTAAATAGATAGGTCGAAGTACTATTATTATAAAAATAGTGAAATAATTATGAAAGAACAAATGAAAATATCGTATAAAAAATAAAAGAAATAAATATAATGAGAAAAAACTGAAAACTTTCAGCATTTATACTACACCTAAAGGGGCTTTTTTTAAAAACATTTCGTGTGCTACATTTATTTATTAAATATAATTAAAAATTCAATTCAACAGCAATATCTCAAAATAATTTAAAAACAGCATATCTTTGGAATTTCCGATATAAAAAATATTTTTTCCCATACGGTGCTGCCATTTCTCGCTTTGAAATCGTTGAGTTTGTTAATTAAGAACTCGTAAATGTTTCACAAAATATAAAATCGATAATAAAACAAATTCCAAATTCGGACTTCCACATGCCCATATTCGAGTTGAGGACTACGTTATTCAAAATTGGATGACTCTAGGTACCGTTGTTTTTTTCAGAGTGCGAGAGACATGCATACATTCATGCAGATTCTTCATTATTTGATTTCTTTAAATATAATGCAGGGCTCTAATATTTGGTGGCAATAATTTGAAAACTGATTCAGACTTGAACCAACGCAAAATGCCAAAACGAAATTAATAGCCCTTCTGGACAAATTTTCCCTTTGGGCTAACGAATAAAGTTAAATGAAATATAAATATTAACTAGAAGTATTTTTAAATATAGTGAAATATTTAGGTGGTTGTGTGTATTGAGAATACGGCCAAGCACACTAGGGCTATTTGCCTAAGTGAAATATTTAGGAAAGTACCAATGAAAATAACGTAAAAAAATAAAGAGAAAGAAATATAAAAACAAACGAAAATTAATTGAACTAATGATAAGAAGATATAAATACCGCGGGCAAGAGAATGATCAATATTTTGAACATTTTTACTCTCAGTTAAAATTACAATTCAATTTTTGACGTTCAGTTAAAATTACATTACAGCTTTTAATGTTCAGTTAAAATTACAATTCAATTTTTGACGTTCATTAAAAATTACATTACAGTTTTTGATATTCTGTTAAAATTACGTTTCAATTTTTGACGTTCAGTTAAAATTACATTACAGTTTTTAATCTTCAGTTAAAATTGCAATTCAAATTTTGATGTTCAGTTAAAATTACATTTCAATTTTGGACGTTCAGTTAAAAAATTACATTGCAGTTTTTAATGTTCAGTTAAAATTACAGTTCAATTTTTGACTTTCAGTTAAAATTACATTACAGTTTTTAATGTTCAGTTAAAATTACAGTTCGATTTTTGATGTTCAGTTAAAATTACATTTCAATTTTGGACGTTCAGTTAAAATTACATTTCAATTTTGGACGTTCAGTTAAAATTACATTTCAATTTTTGACGTTCAGTTAAAATTACATTACAGTTTTTAATGTTCAGTTAAAATTGCAATTCAAATTTTGATGTTCAGTTAAAATTAGATTTCAATTTTGGACGTTCAGTTAAAATTACATTGCAGTTTTTAATGTTCAGTTAAAATTACAGTTCAATTTTTGACTTTCAGTTAAAATTACATTACAGTTTTTAATGTTCAGTTAAAATTACAGTTCAATTTTTGATGTTCAGTTAAAATTACATTTCAATTTTGGACGTTCAGTTAAAATTACATTTCAATTTTGGAGTTCAGTTAAAATTACATTTCAATTTTGGACGTTCAGTTAAAATTACATTGCAGTTTTAATTTTTAATTTGGTTTTTAATCAGGGTCATACTAGTACTTTTTCCTGCTAACAATCAGGGTCGTACTAGATCAGGGCTCAGAACCAGCACTTTTCAGCCCAAAACAGCGATGAGCTGGCCCAAGCTAGCGATGAAAATCTGCTTTATATCGAAATTTGTCCACTGCTAGTTTCCAAATCATTGAGTTTGTTAATAAAAAAATTCTAAAGTTTACGAGGAAATAAAAATATCATTGCCAAACATTAAATTCCAAAGATTCGTGGCAAGCCATTTCGATTGTTACCATCTTCGTACTTCATAATCAGCCAAAATATTAATTAAAAACTCTAAAAGCGCTCAATTTCGCATTCCTTTTTCTGAGTGGCAACAGTCTCGTGCGTTGGAGATAAAAATATTTTATTTCGAAAAGTGTTTCTACTGCTCGCTTTCAAATCGTAGAGTTTGTTAACAAAAAATTTGTAAGTTTTACAAAATCTATACATATAAAGAAGAGTGCCTGGGTTCCGTATCGTATGAATCGTATTTTTTGGATTGTTATTAGAGAAGAATTACAGCGGTTCCGTTCTCTCTGTTGTTATATTGGTTTTCCCCATGTGTAACGTGTATACGAGCCAGTTTCCCTTAGAAAGTCCTCCACGAAGGAATCCCTCCCCTTAGGCATATAGCCCTCGAGGCTTTGCCGTAATTAAATAACCTAACCTAACCTAACCTAACCTGTTGTTAGATACATTACTCACAATTTAATTTAATTGGCATCGGGTACTTCCTCCAGTATTTATATAAAGGAACTGTATCTAGTATTTATATAAAATGCGCTATTATTGTTTGATTACTTTAAACAGTTCTTACTATTCAAATACTTTTAGTTTTGACTTTTAAACAGTTAGAAATAGATCAACGAGAAGTTTAGCCACGCCTACAGTAAAACTTACTGTAAAACCAGCTTCCTAGCAAACTCCGAGATAGAAAACTATGTTTGCCGAGAAGCTCCTTTCACAGGACTCAAATTAGCGTATTGTTTATTTATTTATTTATTTATTTATTTTCTGGAAAAAACTTCGGGGAAAAAGGGAAAATCCGGAAGAAATTTTATTATTTTTATCCTGAACCTTAATTAAATTACAACCATAAAAGTAGATAAATGAATTCAAGCGTTTATAAACTTAACTATCGGCTGAACAGTGCAATTTGCTGTCCATATTCCAAAATTATAGAAATGCGTGATTGACATTGATTGATAACTGATTGAACAGTTGAAACCTCTAAAACAGCTTTCAGATAAATTTATATACAGTAATATTGTTTTAAAGTTAGTAGCGTACTCAGAGATGATTACATAAATTAAAATTATTTAAAATTAGACAAAAATGCAATCTTCATTTGTCGCAGAGTTTGAAAAAAAAAAAAAAAATTAGCATTAGTTTGTTTGCAAATACAGTGTTCACTGACCAACATGGCTGGTCAGTGAAACTTCAAGACAATGTTCCCGGCCGTATATTTGAAAAAAAAAAAAAAAAAAAAAAAAAAGCTGACTAAAATGAATAAATAAATTTAGAAATATTCCAATTAGAAAATTATAAAAATCTGAAAACTTTCAGATTTTATATTACGCCCAAAGGGGCGTTTCTTCTGAAGTTCTGTGTGCTACCTTTATTTTATTAAATATCTTGTTCTTCGCACTTAAACCAGAAAATTCAATTCAACAGTAATACCATAAAATATTTAAAAACAGCATATCTTTAGAATTTCCGATAGACAAACTCTCGCACTGGATAAAAATGCTGTCTCTGAAGAAAATGAATAAAATGCCATTGCTGTCTGTGAAATTGTTGAGTTTGTTAATCAGAAATTCGTAAATAAATAAATAATATGAATAGAGTAAACACAAAATATGAAATAGATAATAAAACAAATTCCAAATTTGGGCTTCCAGATGCTAACAGGACTACGTTATTCAAAATTTAACGACTCTATGTACCTTTGTTTT